>NC_052026.1:413618-1663618 GCF_015832195.1 Motacilla alba alba
ACCTCACATTCCAGGTCTCAGTTTGCAGAGCTCTATGAGCACTGTCCAAAAAGAACAAGATGGCACAGGTTGCATCTTGTACCCGGGCAGCATCTTGATTATAGCGGAAATCACATAATTAGGCGGACCCTGCAGCTGAGGGCCACACAGGTATCGTGGAAGATTCTGCTTAGGGAAAGAAATCTCACAATGTCACGTCCCTGGTCTCAGTTTGCAGAGCTCCATGGGCACTGCCCAGGCTGCCCGAGTTGGCTCAGCTAGCAACTTTTCCCTGGACGACATCTTAATTATTGCAGAAATCCAGCAGGCACCTGGCCCCTGCCATTCAAATGGCCACCCAGGTATTTTGTGGGCTTCTGACCGGGAAAAATAAACTCATCACCTCACATTCTAGGTCTCAGTTTGCAGAGCTCTATGGACACTGTCCAGGCAGCCCGCATTGGCACAGCTGTCAGCTTGTCCCTTGGCGGCATCTTGAATATTGCGGAAATCAAGCAGGCAGCCGGATCCTGCCAGCCAAAGGGCCACCCAGGTATTTTGCGGGCTTCTGCTGAGGAACAATAAACTCACTACCTTGTGGTCTAGGTCTCAGTTTGCAGAGATCTCTGGGCACTCTCAAAGCAGCCCACCTTGACACAGGTGGCAGCTTGTCCCTGGGCGGCATCTTGATTATTGCAGAAATCCAGCCGGCAGCCGGCCTCTGCAGGCTGAGGGACACCCAGGTATTGTGCAGGCTTCTGCCCAGGGAAAAAAATCTAACCACCTCACGTTCCAGGTCTCAGTTTGCAGAGCTCCATGAGCACTGTCCAAGGAGCCCGTGTTGGCACATGTAGCAGTGCTTCCTAGGCCGCTTCTTGATTTTTGCCAAAATCCAGCAAGCAGGTGGCCCCTGCGGGCCGAGGGCCTTCACGGTACTGTGCAGGCTTCTGCCTAGGGAAACAAAACTCCCCACCTTTTTGTGATGCACTGAATAATTATTTAGATGCTGCACTGGGTGTTATGTTACATTAATATTTCCCCTTTCCCTCAGGTGGTCTGTTCCCTTTGTAATGTGGCCTGTCCCTAGTAGCCCCTTCCTTCCATCTCTTCACTGGTGTCTCACTGGCTGCGGCCTTTCGTCCCCGTCTCCCATTCCGCGGGTATAAATGTTTCTTGGAATTGGACTTCGGCCTCTTTTTTCACCTGGATGTTCTCCGATGCAGATGTCTCTTTCCAGCTAATAAAGCAGGACTTTAGAACCACGTGGAGAAAGAGCGCTTCTCGTCCTTTGCTTCGTCCATGTAGTATCCATGCTGGCCTAAATCCAAACTAGCCGGGGGGATTTTTACAGCCCAAGACCCACGGATCCTTCAGGTGGCGCCCAAAGTGTTTTCGACTCCCATTTCAGTCAGAGACGACACAGAGGAGCTGGTAATTCACACACGTGAATTATATTAGCTTTTTGGACTTTCACCTTCCTCTGCCTTTCTTCGTTGCGTTTTTGTTGGCGAGGACATCAGAGGGTGAAATCGGGTCCCCATCGCAAGCCACGACGGGCCGATTTCGGATGAAGACTTCTTTTTAGCTGTTCCAGCCATCCACTGTCCCCAGGAGGGGTGAGTATATCCTCTTTTGTAGTAGGGGGACCCCGGGGGAGCCCCCAGAGTGTGGGGGTGAGCTCCCGGTGCAGGGAAGTGTCCGGCCCCAATATTTGGGGTTTGTGAATTTCCCGCGGGTCTCTCCTCATGGGCTGAGCAGCTGCGGCACTGCACCAGGGTCCGTGCACGGTCCCGGGAGCTGCTTGCTTCCATCAGTCGGGTCCCCGTGGCGTGCGGCTCTGAGAAGCGCTGGCACGGCTGTTCGCGGCTTGTTTGGCGGTGCGGGCTGGTTTCGCGGTTCCCAGAAGCAGCGTGGGTGGGTTTCAGCGTGGCAGCGGCACGGGCGATGGCAGGGTACCTGCGGCTCGTGTTTTTGACGTGAGCGAGCGCGCCCAGGCAGCGGCGGACCCTGGCACGCGGCACGAGCAGCTCCGAGCACCCGCGTGGCAGCCACGTGGCGCGGGGCAGCCAACAGCTGCCGCCCGCGGCTTTAAAACCCGCGCGGTTCGCACGCAAGCAGTTTCGTCTCTCCCCCGGAGAGAACGGGGTGGGGAGATACTGCCTGGATTCTTTCTCAGATTGGCTGTGGACTCAGTGCTTTCAATTCTTGTTCGTGCCTGCTTTTAAGGAGGTGGATAGAGTGTTGCAGAAACCAGTTACCATCAGGATGGGTGCGAAGCTTTCTGCAACACAAAGCATTTATTCCTTAGTTTTAGATAGCCTAAGCAGTGGAAACGTTAAAGTTTCGAAAGCAGTTTTAAAATGGTTTGTTTGCTGGATATCTTTTCATTTCCCTCAGTTTTCCCAGCAAAATATCAACTCAGCCTCTGCCTGGGACAAAGTAGGAGCCTTGTTAACAATAAAAGCAGAACAGGGTGATAGAACTGTGTCTAAGTTTTTTCCTGTGTTCCTTGTAATTCGGAAAGAAATCCTAAAGAGGGATTTGAAAGGACAGCCCGAGCAAATCTCCCCTCCCGCAGCTTCCCCTACCCTTCCTCCCAAACCCTCTGCCCCCGAACTGAGAGAGTCGAGCGAGGCATGCTGGCAAACACAGGGTACCTGGCACTGCCACTGTTCCCCTGGCCTCCCAGGCCCCCCTCAGTACCCTGGCTCTGCTAGCTGTGCGCAGGCTGACAGAGCACCTTCCCCGCACCCCTCCAACCTAATTCCTGTTACCCCAATCTCGCATGTTGACCCGCCCATCCCAAAAATGGCTACGACCACATGGTTGGCATTCCAGATACTGCCGACCGCATGGTCAAAGCCCAAAATGGCGGCATTCTCGTGTTTGAGCCTTCAGTCTATCCTTCCTCTTCCCACAATCCCTTTCGCCCACCTGTCCCCTCCCCCAACCCCTTCCGGTCTCACAACCCCTTCCTTCCCTTCCCTCAGACACTCCTCCCCCTTCCTCCATGCCCCCGCCCTCCATGATGTCACCCTGTAACCCCGCCCCTGGTTCCCACGGTTACTCCGCCTCCCTACCTGTTGCTGTTTCCCATGCCCCCGTGCCTGGGTCCCAAGACAGTGGGGCCGAGGGATGGGGGGTGGGGACAGGGGCTGGGGGGGTCGGTCCCTGCCTGGCCCCCACAGGGGTGGGGCAGGGGGAGGGCACATCCCTCCTTCTGTTTACCAAGGCGCCGGGGTGGGTGGGGCAGGGGTAGGTGGGGTACCCTCTACCAGTCCCCAAGGGAGTGGGGTGGGGGGTGAACCCCTGCGTACTTCCCAGGGCGGTGCAGCTGGGGTGAGAGTTAGTCCCTCGTCTGGTCCCCATGAGGGTGGGACTGGGGAAGGGGGTGGTTCCCTTCCCGGTTCCCATTACCGTGGATTTAGAGATGGGTGTGGTCCCCCTGCGGGGCCTCATGAGGGTGTGGCCGAAACAAAAAAACCTAGCATTCAAAACTGGGAAGAAGAAGTAATTCCTTTAGTAGCTCCCGTCTAATACAATTGTGGTAGGGCTGGTCCTAGGACCTACCAACCCTTCTCATACCAGACAAAGCGTGAACTATGTAAAACTCAATTGGAATTTGGGAGACATAGTGAAATCTTTAAAAGCATGATGAAGGCTACATTAACATCCCTTGAATTTGTTCCTACCTATTTCCTAGATCTTTTCCACTGCCTGCTTACCCAGTCAGAGTTTGATCTATGGGAAGGCTCCTGGAAGAGATCTTTAAGGGATCTCTTGGAGGAACTTAAACAAAACCCACAGGGTGCCAAAGATTTAGAAAATAATCCACTCGCCTATGAACATCTGTGCGGCGAGGGGGATTGGTCTAAGCCCGGGGATCAAGCTCGGGTGTTGTCAAAATCCATTCTGGATAAGATTTCAAAAGCTGCAGGTAAAGCTTTTAACCAGTTACCAACCGTTGAAACTAAAGGTTGTTTTCTTGATATTAAACAATCTGCTTCAGAAAGTTTCTTACAGTTTGTCGACCGACTTCGTGCACAGGTTGAAAGACAAGTTCAGGACCCCAAGACACAAGTAGAGATGGTGAAAGAGCTGGCACAGAGGAATGCCAATGAGGTCTGCAGCAGGGTGCTCCTGGGACTGCCTCTCAACCCTCCACCTACACTGGGAGAGATGATTTAAGTATGTACCAGGAAAGCAGAACTGTTCGCTGCACAAGAGCTATGGTCAAAGCCTGCAATCCCAGAGACTGTGGCACCCGTTTCTCCAGAAGTCATGAGAACACAGATGTCACCAGAGCAGCTTCAACATATCATCTGCTTCATATGCAAAAAACCTGGACACTTTGCCCAAAATTGCCCACAAAACCAGCAACAAAAGACACCCTTTACGCCAAAAAACCAGGACACCAGCGCGCCGCCCCTGCCCCGCGCTACGACATAAATGCAGCAGGCTTCCCTGAGGGGAAAACCTCCCCCAAAGCAGAAAAGGGGGAGGCAGGGAAGCGGGGTGCAGGGAAGCTAAATAACAGTGTACAGGATAAAATCTGGCAGCCTCACAAGCGTTTCAAGCTTGTGACCACCAAAGCTTTTGTTTTCAGGTCTACCCAGTGGACGGTCATTGGAGTAGACCTGCCAGAGGACTTGCCAGACTTGACAAAAGATCACCCGAGACTGGACAGTGAGTACTTTGTTTTTGGGGACACAGCACACACACCCATGGAGATTGAGGTGACTCCCATGACCATCAAGGGGGACATACCTAATCTCATTCTTCTAGCGTGCTGTCCACAGCCACCCGTCCATTTGGCCAAGGGGCAAATCATTGCCCAGGCCATTCCTGTTCCTGCAGAAATATCAGTAGATGACAAGGCCCCGGGTGTATACTGGGCGGAAGTGGTTGGCGAGGACAAACCCATTATGGGATGCAACCTGATGCGTGGAGAACATCTCCACGTGGAAGGGCTGCTAGACACAGGGGCAGATGTGACAATCATACCTGAAAGGTTGTGGCGGTCACATTGGGATTTGCAGCCCGTGGCTGGTAGAATCCAAGGTGTAGGAGGAGTCACATTAGCAAAGATATCAAAAAGCATCGTGCAAATTGAGGGACCGGATGGAAGATTGGCCAGTATCCGCCCGTTTGTCACTGACTATAAAGCTCACTTGTGGGGTAGAGACACCATGTCGCAATGGGGGGGTCAAACTGGTCATCCCTAAGACCCCCCAGGATTTTTAGAAGTGGCCACTGTGGAGAGCCCTGCCTACAAGTTAACATGGCTGGATAATAATCCAGTCTGGGTACATCAGTGGGCACTCACTAAGGAAAAGCTGAAGGTGCTCGAGAAGCTTGTGGAAGAACAATTGGCTAAAGGACACATTGAAGAGACAACTAGCCCGTGGAATTCCCCGGTATTCGTAATAAAAAAGCCAGGGAAGGATAAGTGGTGGCTCCTCCATGATCTAAGAGAAGTAAACAAGGTTATTGAAGACATGAGGTCTCTACAACCAGGGATGCCCTCCCCAACCATGCTCCCCCAAAATTGGAAATTGGTTGTTATAGACATCAAAGACTGTTTCTTCCATATTCCCCTACACCCGGAAGATGCACCACGGTTTGCCTTCTCAGTTCCTACCATCAATCGAGAAGCCCCAATGAAGAGCTACCACTGGAAAGTATTGCTGCAGGGAATGAAATGCTCTCCTTCCATCTGCCAGTGGTATGTGGCTTCATTGCTGTCCCCAGTGCGTGCCCAAAAAAGGAAGGCAATCATCCTACACTACATGGATGATGTGCTTGTGTGTGCCCCCAATGACAGAATACTCCAAGACACACTTGACCTAGTGGTTAATGTTTTAACCTCTGCTGGATTCCAACTGCAGGAAAGCAAGGTTCAGAGGATGCCACCTAGGAAGTACCTGGGCCTGGACATCACTGCACGGACCGTTGTTCTGCAGAAATTGGAAATCAAGAATGATCCCAAAACACTAGCAGATCTTCATTCCCTGTGTGGGTCTTTGAACTGGGTCAGACCTTGGCTAGGCCTCACCAACGAGGACCTAGCTCCCCTTCTCAATTTACTGAAAGGGGAGAGAGAGCTAGCTTCTCCTAGGGAACTGACCCCAGAGGCAAAAACCGCCCTCCAAAAGGTGCAGAAAGCTTTGGCCGAGAGGCAGGCTCATTGTTATCGGCCCGAGCTGCCTTTCAAATTCATTGTTTTAGGGAAGTTACCACACATACACGGGTTAATATTCCAGTGGTCTGAGGGGCAGAGTGATTCGCTTCTAATCATAGAGTGGGTTTTCCTCTCCCCTCAACGATCCAAAACCATCACACAGCCACAGGAGCTGATAGCTCAGCTGATCTGGAAGGCCAGGGTAAGATTGCGTGAGCTGGCCGGTTGTGACTTGCAGTGTATTCACATTCCAGTTAAACTTTCTAAGGAGGGAAGGAACTCTCCTGAGAAGTTCACCCAGGAGATGCTCGAGAAACTGCTCCAGAGCAATGCCAGTCTCCAGTTGTCTCTGGACAGCTACAGTGGACAGGTATCTGTCCACGCCCCGTCACACAAGCTGTTCAACGAGGAATTCCACCTCATAGCTCCTGAGATAAGGAGTTGCAGGCCTCTCAAGGTGCTTACAGTGTACACGGATGCGTCCGGGGCCTCCCATAAGTCGGTGATGACTTGGAGAAATTCCCAGACCCAGCATTGGGAAGCTGATGTTAAGTTTGTGGAAGGGTCGCCCCAGGTCGCCGAACTGGCTGCAGTTGTGAGATCCTTTGAGAAGTTCTTGGAGCCAATTAATTTGGTTACCGGCTCAGCATATGTGGCGGGAGTAGTGTCCAGGGCTGAGCAGGCAGTTCTCAAAGACATCGAGAATGAACAGCTCTTCAGATTGCTCTCAAAACTAATTTATTTGATTTCGCAGCGGGAGCATCCATTCTTTGTGATGCACGTGAAGTCACACACCGATCTGCCAGGCGAGATCGCAGAAGGTAATAGCAAAGCAGATTCCCTTGCAGCTCCAGCAGGAATGGCACGCCTTCCGGACATCTTTCAACAGGCAAAGCTAAGTCACCAGCAATATCATCAAAACGTTCCAGGTCTAATCCGTCAATTCCAATTAACACGGAGTCAGGCTCAAGCCATTGTGGCCACCTGTCCTAATTGCCAGCTTCAGGCAGTCCCATCACTGGGTGTTGGGGTTAACCCCCGAGGCCTTGGGAGCTGTGAAGCGTGGCAGACTGATATCACACACATTCCCAGTTTTGGTCACATGAAATATGTGCATGTCAGCATAGATACATACTCAGGTGTGGTTTATGCCTCTGCCCACATAGGGGAAAGGACTGCGCATGCCAAACAACATTTGGTGCAAGCCTTTTCAGTATTGGGGATCCCTAGGGAGATCAAAACTGACAATGGCCCAGCGTATGCCTCCAAGGAGTTCCTAGATTTTGTCCAGCAGTGGGGAGTAGAACATAAGACAGGCATTCCCCACTCCCCCACAGGTCAAGCTGTGATCGAGCGTGCCCACCATACGCTTAAACAAGTTCTGGCTCGTCAGGGTGGTTCTGCAGTGTGGATGACTCCACAACAAAAGCTCTGCAAAGCGCTTTTTACAATCAACTTCTTAAACTGTTCATTTGAAAACATGAATCCTCCAGTAGTACGTCATTTCAATAATAACATTCGGTTTAAGTTGTCACAGCGTCCACCAGTTCTCATTAAGGACCCAGAAACCTGGGAAGTCAAGGGTCCTTATGAGCTCGTCACCTGGGGGCGTGGTTACGCATGCGTCTCCACCCCCTCAGGCCCCCGATGGATACCCCAAAAGTGGGTAAAACCTTTCATCCCCAAAAATCCAGCTCCAGCAGACACAGAGGAGAAACAAGCAGCTGTCACCTCAAAGAGAAGACACCACCGGAAAGAGAAAGAAATTTCCTAAAAGAACTGCCTGCATTCCGGTAGACCCATGAACTTAAGTACGCTCTTGAAAAATAGGTGTATTTTTTTCCTTTGTAGAGAAGAGAATCTACCTCCCACCTATCCTCGCGATGAGCCCTGTCCAAGTTGTCATCCCACTGACACTGAGCAGTCTAACAGCTGAGTGGATCATCCCTCAGCCACGGCAGAACATCTGGGTGACCCTGGCACAGACGCTCCAACAAGAAAATCTATGCCTGTCCACAGCAGCAGCAAAGGACCCTATGTCTACCTGCCTGGTAGGAATTCCATGGCAAGCTGAAGAGCTTACAGATAAGTTAGATACACCTATGCCTAACCCAAGTCCCAGCCACACAACCACATCACACCACACACAACCACACCATACCCGCCAGCGGCGGGCCGTTATAGTTAGGAACCCCATAGAAGAGTGGTTACCAAAGCTACCCAGAGCCGCTCAGGAGCCCCAAGAGTTAGAGCTGTTGGGCTCCTCCCCTGCTCCATACTGGGTACACTTTTTCACTATCCCACCTTCCAACACTGAACCTTTTCACAATATCCGACAATATCGAGGGGAATTCACTGCCAAAAGGTGGTGCAAGGTTTTAAGCCATGTTGCAGCAGATAATCCAGATCATTCACATCCCAAAGGCCTCCCTAGAGGTTTGTTTTTAATTTGTGGGGATTGGGCATGGGCAGGAATCCCTTCTCGGCTTTTAGGAGGGCCATGTACCATTGGGCGGTTGTCCCTGTTGTCACCGAACCAAACCATGATTAGCGAATGGACCCAAAAGAACAGTTTGGTCAGCAAAATTCAAAAAAGAAACGTTAACAATTTGGACCCAAATTGTGATGCAGAAATTTTCCATTGGGCCAAGTCAAAAAGAGTTGCTGTGTCCCTGTTCCTTCCATGGGTTGCAGCAGCCAAAGCTCTAGGCAAATTGGGCCACCTAGAGTGCTGAGTAGTCAAACAGGTGAACTTGACATCCACGGCCATCAGCTCCCTCCTAGAGGACGAGGAGATTACCAGGCAGGCCACATTCCAAAATCGTGCAGCCATAGATTTCCTCCTGCTCCTACACGGACATGAGTGCCAGGAATTTGAAGGACTTTGCTGCATGAACCTAGGATTGAAAGCACCCAACGTCCACGCAGCTCTCTGAGAAGTGAAGAGCCTAATCGGGCAAGTTAAGCAGGAATCAGAGGACTGGTTCAACGGACTGTTCAAAGACTGGGGACTCTCGGGGTGGTGGACTTCTATAATTAGGTCAATTCTGTTGATTTTTGTTGTTCTTTTCCTAGTCATGTTAGCATTTGGAATTCTACGTCACATACTTTTGAAGGCCATCAATGGTTTGGTCTCCACTATCTCAGAAGTCAACCGCACAGAATTTATGGAACTAAAGCAAATGGACAAACCCGCCAATCATGATTGGTGGGCAAATTCATAATGTACAGTAGGAGTAGTCTGATGTACTTTCCTTTTGGGTTTTTGTTGTTTTTTATTTTTCTTTTTTTAACAGAAAAGAGTGAGGTGTTGTGATGCACTAGATAGTTATTTGGATGCTGCACTGGGTGTTGTGTTACATGAATGTTTCCCCCTTTCCCTCAGGTGGCTGTTCCCTTGGTAAGGTGATCTGTCCCTTGTAGCCCCTCCCTTCGCCCCTCCTCACTGGTATCCTATTGGCTGCAGCCCTCCGTCCACACCTCCCATTCCGCAGGTGTAAATGTCCCTTGGGTTTGGAGTTCGCTCTCTTTTTTCACCTGGATGCTCTACGATGCAGATGTCCCTTTCCAGCTAATAAAACAGGACATCAGAACCACGTGGAGAAAGAGCGCTTCTCGTCCTTTACTTCGTCCATGTAGGATCCGTGTGGGCTTAAATCCCAAACTAGCCGGGGGGATTTACAGCTCAAAACCCACGGGATCCTTCATGCATCATGTCCTTCTATGATACCTTTCACTGGAATCCCTTCAGAGCAGCTGTTGGATGGGAGACCCAGGCCAGAGCATGTGACCTCACCACCCTTTGCATGCCAAGGGTTTTGGGACCTGTGGTACCGCAGGGTGTGGGACACTCAGAGCCAGGGCAGGAGAGTAAAAAGAAAAGGAAGTTACATTCACTGAAATGTTCAGGTCTGGATGTGATTTGGATGAACTGTTGATGATGGTGAGCTGAGTGAGAAAGCTGTGTTCCTGAGTTCTGAAATATTTAACTGTGCATAAATGTGTTTTAAGGTATTTCATGACATCACTCATCCAGTATTCTTGTTGGGAATTGAGTGAAGAGCTGTTACACAATTAGCTGGCAGTGCTCCGTCAATCAGCTGGAACAGGCCAGGCTGGCTCTGCTGCTGACCAGTCCTCAGTGCCTGCAAACAGCATAGGTGTGGGAATATCCCTTGCCTGGGTTGTAGCTAGAAGTGCCGTGTCTGTGTGTGCATACGTGCAGTGGCTAACTTAAGTCTCTGCTGTGGGTGTGTGTCACTGCCTGGCCTGCACTGGCACCTGCAGGGAAGGGCTTGGCAGGAGTGATGGTGCCACAACACTGCCATTTTAGAAAAATGGAGTACAGGTAAGAGCTCCCCTCTGTGGGTTATAAATAATTTATCTTTGACTTTCACGAGAGGAAAAACCACCTTGTGATTGTTCAGCCTAGAGAAGAGAAGGCTTTGGAGAAACTTGATTGCAGCCTTCCAGTGCTTGAAGGAGCTACAGGAAAGATGAAGAAAGACAGTTGATAAGGGATGGAGGGACAGGACAAAGGGGAGTAGCTTCCCACTACCAAAGGGCAGAGATAGATGGGATATTGGGAAGGAATTGTTCCGTGGGAGGGTGGAAAGGTCCTGGCACAGGGTGCCCAGAGAAGCTGTGGTTGCTTCTGGATCCCTGGAAGTATCCAAGGCCAGGTTGGACACTGGGGTTTGGAGCAGCCTGGGACAGTGGAAGGTGTCCCTTCCATGGCCCATCCAGACTGGATGATATTTAAGGTCCATTCCAACTCAACCCATTATACGATCTTAATCCAGTACTCGATAGCTGTTGGAGTCCAAGGGAGTTGCCAATCTGACTGGTGCTATCAGTGCTCAGATACACAGGGAAAGGTGAACCTTGTGCAAAAGAGTTCAAATTCAAGTGCACCGAATGCCAGAAAAATATGTCACCTCACACAGGATTTTTAGCTGGTAAATGTTTACTAATTTCTTCTCTCTAATGGAGATTGCCTGTATATTCTCTTGGTGGTCTATGTAGATAAGTATCTCTTGCATATTAGTGCATGAGTGGCACTTGTAGTAATTACTTGTCGTTTCAAGGACAATGTCAAATGTGTTTAGTGTCTGTCTTTGGTGGCAGTTTCATCCACTAAATTTAAATGGCTTTTTTTTCACTCAGGGGAATAGCTAATATCTCCATCTCTGTGGCAGAATTCTCTGGAGTCCTTAAATCAGAACAGTGACATGTACCAGTAACAACAATTTTAGGTGTGGTAAGTGGAGTGACAAGATAATTAAAACATATCAGCAAGGTAAAGAAACCTGTCTTAAAAGCCTCTGTCAGGTTTTTCACTATGAAGAATTTAATCTATTTTATGTTGCAAAAGCAAAGGTATATTTAATTGCAGCATTGCATCTCCTGGGCTGGCAAGGATAGATTGGATTTAAATCTACACAGGGACTTCACCTATCATGTTCCATCCTAGGCTGCAGACATCTCCCTGGTCAGGAGCTGGGCTGTGTGGGGACAAGACAAATAAGCAGTTGAGACTGGGGTGTTGCAAATTCCCTGTATATACTAGGTTTGGACAATAAAACAGGCTGCTGTCGCATGAAGCTTTGAGGTGTGTGTATCATCCCTGTCTCCGACCACCAATCCCATAGAACATGTGGCCCCTCATGTAATATTTCAGAGCTTTCTGCAATTTGGAAGCCAATTCATTCTGTGTGGAATCTATTGGCAGTTTTTATCTTATTATTATCATTTTGGTTTAGTACATATACTGCAGCATTATTTTTATTAAGGAAGGAAGGCTTCATGATAATATAGTCACTAAAACATCCTGTGGCTTTGAGCTGTTCTGGTCAGAACATTTAGGTGACAGATAGGGATCAATGGGAACACTGGATTTATATGTGCCAATATACTGCAGGAATGGTCTGGAATGTGATTAATTCTTTGCTCTCCATATCTATCTTCACATGATGACAGCACTCATTGTCAATCCTGATCTCCCTGCATTCTATAGGCATAAAGGACTTGTGCTGCTTACCTAGTGCAGGCAGCCAGAAATACCAGTAACACAAATAAATTTCTAGTCAGTTATTGTAGCTTCCATCTTTTAATTTGGACCTTTCAGGGTCTTTTTGTGCTGCCCAACTTGTTCAGGTCAATGAGAATCATTAATTGATCATTTTAAAAATTACTTCTTTTTTTTTTTTTTTTTTTTTTTTTGTCTTCCAAGTACAAGCAAAATCCATCGATTCATGTGTAACTAACCAAGTAATGTAACTAGTTTTAATAAGCCATTTATATGGTGTGGGAGAAAAGTTTCAGTTTAGGTCCTTTCAGTGAAGAATGTAGGTTGAAGTAAGATAAATTATTTTAACTAACTCACAATTAACCATTCATAAATACTTGCAGGATTTACAAAACCCTGTGGTTTCAGAAAGGAATCAGTATTTCTTGAAGTAAGAATTTTTTAAGAACACAAAAGACAGAAATGTAGTCTCAATTCTTAGAGATCATTTTACTTAATGCAACACACTGGTTTCTTGACAATTAAGATTGGTGTCTCTGCCTTATTTTAAACATTTCAGGGTGATTAGAAAAAATACTTGGCCTCTGAAGTTATGGTGAGAGACCTCTAGCAGTCAGGATAAGGTTTTCCCATATAACCCCCATTTTATGCATCTTCATGATTGCCCAGGAATTAAATGCATCTTTTGGTACCTTGCACTCTGAGGTTCATCCCTGATGTCATTCATGTGTGTCAGAGCCTGGTGATGTGCAGAAGGAAATCACTGTGGAGCTCTGGGTGCAGCCTGTGTGCTCTGATGGCTCTTTGGTGAAGGTAGAACCCTGTGCGCTCTTTTTCAGAGCTGAACAGCTGCAGTGCTCCTGTTGCTGTCAGTGTTCAGCTGTGAGCACATCCTCAGGCACGAACAGTTGATATTTCCCACAGCTTTGCCCCTCTCAGTGGAGTTTATTAGTGCAGAACATCTTACACTGCCTTTGTTCATGGTCATACAGTGACCAGCAAGGACAATGCAAAGGAAACTTCAATTTTTGTCACTTGTTTTTTGAGAACTGTCTCTTGATATGCCTTGTGCTTCCTCACCTGCATCAGGCTGCAGTTCTATGGGACATGATCCTATTTCTTCTGCAAATTTCTTGTGTCACCAAAAGGAGCAAATCTGATAAAATCAGTGATGTATCTGTGATTTAGGGATGATTCCTTGCAGTTCTCATATTTATTTCATAATATGTTTCTAAGGAAAGGATTCACTCACTGGTTCCTAAGCAAACTGGAGTTGCAGTATAAACAGATCTAAGTCTGACAAAACCAGCATGACAAAACCAGCACCCTGTACCTCATTATGAAGTTCGGATTTTTGTATTGTCACTCAGCATATTTCTCAAGTTCATAAATTAAATATTGTCTGTTTACTCACATCTGTATTCTTGCATTTATCTTCCATTGGATAATCCTCACTGGCGATAGCTTCTACACACAAATAATTTCCAATGAATTTATCTTGGTGAAAAAATTATGGTGACTTTCGCAGTAAGGTATAATAGTGTGGTTGTCTTTAATTTCAAGTGGTGATTTAGCTAATCTGTTCATTAAGTGAGGTGGAGGTTTTTTTTTTTTTTCATTTTTTAAAATAGCTTTTCTACAGAACATTGGGACTTAGTGTTTTTTAAGACCCAGATGAGCACAGTGTTTCTTTTACAGCTTTTTTGGGATTGCAGTGGACAAAGTTCTTAGGTTCTTGCCCAGAAAATACCCAGGAGAATTCAAAAGGCAGATTTTCTTGCTATGCAAGTAGAAAATTGAGTCCTTATATCAGTTCCTTTGAGCATATAATCTTTTCACAATTGCTTTTCTCTGACTGTCAAACACAGTAATGCAAATTTAATTGCATAATGTGAGTAATCAGCATTTTAGAAAACCTTCCCCTAGACCCATGTATATTTTATTTGCTGTTAAAATGAGTCTGTTGGTGGTTTATTTTTCACTGCCTATTGAGCAGATGTTGGTCCATCTCCGAGGGATTTTTCAGCTTTTCTCAGTGACTCTGGCTTGGTGACTTGCCAGTTTCTCTGCTGCATTTCAATAAAAGTACTGAAGATATGAAGGAGCTAGCAGAAGCAACAGGAACACAGATAATGTTCTTGCTGGAAAGGTGAATCCAAGAGGAAAACATGAGGAAACCTTGAGCAGAATATTGCACATTTGCATGTGTTTTCTGCACTTATGTGTGTTTCCATCAGCATATTCCACTGGTCCTGCATGAGATTATCTCAGTTGTTTCCTACTCAGTACAGATGTTTTTCAAACTGAGTTAATGATTCAGAACAGACAGTCATAAGTTGGGCCAAAAATCCATTCATTAGTATTCAGCACTTAAAGCCATCCCCACCAGATGAAGAACAGAGACAGAAGGAGAAAAAGGCTATCCATATGGAGGATATTAAAAAGACAGTGTTTCTAAATATTGAAAACCAAATACCTCTACCTCAATTTCAGTGGATTTTCCCAAACTTTCTAACACTTAGTCATAAAATAGTAATTATTTGCTGTTTGATTAAGGAATCATATTGAAAACAAACAAAAGTTGATGCAAGTTGGGTTTGTTTTTTTTTTTTTTTTTTTTGTGAGGTATGGATTTTGTTTGGGGTGTTTATTTGGCTGGTTTGTTTGGTTTGGTTGTTTAATACTGTTATTTTTTTATAATGTAGCCTTTAAAAAGACCTAAATAAAATGTTTAGGAAGTTTGAAACAGAACTGCTGATGGACAGCCCTGGTTTGTTGCCATGTTCTGAGTGACTGGACAGTAAGAAAAGCAGCTGCCCAATTGTGTGCCTTGCAAGTG
Source organism: Motacilla alba alba (assembly GCF_015832195.1). NCBI lineage: Eukaryota > Metazoa > Chordata > Aves > Passeriformes > Motacillidae > Motacilla > Motacilla alba. The sequence continues at coordinate 428,646 of NC_052026.1, forward strand.
TTGGTTAAGTAGCAAGGAAAGGTTAGAAGAAAATCCTCTGTGCTTTCTGTGCTTTTGATTGGTGTTAATTCAGTTTTGCACTTCCCAGAGGTGTATCTGAAGTGGCGACAAATTAAACCAGCTCTGCTGGGAACAATTTGTTTGCTAAATTAGGTGTTATAACCTGGTGATATAATCAAAATTGGGCTCAATTGCAGGGTTCTGTTTTAATAATGAACAGATGTGGAACAGTCACTTGAGAGGATCTACTGACAAGCTGACCACTCAGTTACTTGTGAATTATGACTTTTGTTATAGATATATTGAAATTCATGCTCAAATAAATTATAACACTAGAGAAATATATACATAAAATATATATATATATATATATGAGTTAAAATCATGCTTCAGGGTTTAACACAAAAGGGACCTGTAATCCTAAAAATCCTACACAGGAATTGAGACATCGGTTTCTTCATCAGCTTGTAACTTCCACAGGTGTCCCCTGAATAGAAGGTGTAATTTGCAAGTAAAGGGAAAACTTCTTCTGTAGAAATTCTGAGTGAAACTCGGAACATCTGAGCCAAGACCAGCCCTAAGTGATCCTAGATAACCAAAGCCAGTGAAGTTCCCATAATCTGCCTTGTGTGAATGCCGGGTTCCCGTAAATTTGCTAAGATGTAAAAGGAGTTCCCATAAAATGTAACTAACTTCTAACTAAATCAGGGAACAGGACATCAGCAGCCCATCGTGGCTACTGATAACCAGAGATAGCATATTTTATGATAATCAACTCAACATGAATAGCCAGTTCTGGGAACTTCACTAACATGTAAAAGCCTAATGCCAGTAAATGCTATTCAACATGTATGTATTACCGGACACGGTATGTGTATTGCAGGGCGGCTTTTGTCCTAAGGAGAAGACGAGATTCTGTGGAAAACAACAGAACGAAATGAATATTCCCAAGGCTCTGGAGACTGGACTGTTTGCTCATCTGATAGAATTATTCTGCACCAGAGAAACATCGAAAACTCATCAGATTAAGAAAAGAACAAAGGATACCATAGCTCTGGGCAGGAAAAAGAGTATAAAAACTGGACTAAAACTCACACAATTCATGAACTCACCATTCTGATGCACGAAGGTGGTCAGAGCTGCGTGTGTCTCAGCCAGAGCCAAAGTCCCGGGCTTGGCTCTGTCCTTTTGATTCGTGGCTGGCATAAATTGTAATCCAAACGCAAAATAAATTTTATCTTTTAATTATTATAATAATTTGGCTCTTGCAAATTATTAATTAGGCTTAATTGGCATTTTACATATAACACTTTTAACCAGCTCAATAAAAAATAATGATCAAACTGACAGGAAACTACTGGGAATTTTCCATCTCTCATAATAAAATAATTTAAAATTCTGAAGCAGTGCTAACCTGAAAATACCTGTGTTGAGTACATTATGTCTGAACACTATCAAATAGAAGGAAAAAAGTATAAGAAATCTGAAAATTATGTTACATAGATTAATGACAAATACTAAAACTATGGGTTTGTTTGATTTCTGACAGAGACATATATTTATTGTTTGCATTGATGATTGTTTCTTTTAAACCAAAGGAAAAAATTCATGGAGTCTTGTGTCTTTACAAATAATTAATTAGATTTTCATTTCTGTCTGGTAGAAATTGCTCTATACAAATGTTGTAGAACATCTCATCAGTAGGTAGAACATCTTCATACCTGCCTGATTCGAAGAAACTCCTGAAAGCTTTAAATTTGAAAGATAAGACCTATAATAAGGCCTATATTATGTACCAATCAGACTCTTTCCTAGCAAGGTTCAAGGTGTTAGGTGTGGGAAGGATTAAAACAGGTACTGTGGTTCCTTTTCGAAGGATTAATCAGATATTGGGGTGCTTCACTTTTATCAATTTCATCACCAGCACCTGGCTTAATCCCAAACCCCAGTTTTAATCTGTGCACTAAAGCTGTTTTCCCCACTCTTTGGTGCATTTAAAGAGTGTCCAGAGGAACAAAACTTGAATGTGAGAAGAAAATGGCCCTATTCCATTTAAACCCTTGTCAAACATAGTTTTGCAGAGATTAGGCTAAATAAAAAAAAAGTTTGTGGAGCCTTCAAAATTCAAGCCTAACCTCTTTAAGGCTTTGAATTATATTCCCTGTACATTGTGGAGTATAATTTCAAAATCTCCACTCTAACCAAGCTACATGTCATAAATTTAAATAAAATCTCATAATTAAATTATAGATCCAATATTACTGTAGTGTTTTTTTCAGGCTTTTGTTGAAAAGACTTTGTGACAATCTGAAATATTAAAGGCCAGAGAAGACAAAGCACTTCTGGAAGTGTGGTGGCATAAAAATGGGGAATGGCAGGAGTGTTTTGGGCTGCCCTATGGACTTTTATAACATACTTCAGTCAACAGTGAAACATATATTTGTGGATCTCCTATGGCATCAGTGACATCTATTATGGTGTAATACATACACACCTTGACAAAGGTGTGCGATACAGGTGACAAAGGGCTGGCAGAATGAAATTGGAATGAAATTTCCATTGAGAGCTGTGTGTGTGCTTGAACAGAGCACAGGTTTCTTTACACAGGTTTCTGTGTAAAGACAGGGAAGGAGAAAGTGCTTCAATTTAATTTATCTCCCATATCCTGGCAGATGATTCAGGGATGGATTTCTGGCCTAAGCTGGCTCTCATTTTATCTACATGACTTCTCTGATATCCTGGAAGTTTGCAACTGAAATTAATTATAAGAGAAGTTTTACAGACTTATCCATGTTTTAGACCACAGCAGGGAGGGGATAGATCTTCATTTTTGGTGAGTGCTATCCAGGTTTCCTGAGCATGCACACTCTTAGCATTGAAATCATGGAATCCTGGAGTGGACTGGGCTGGAAGGGTGTGGCCGCAGCTCTCTTCACAGAGAGCAGCAGACACAACATTCCCAGGATTTCTCCTGGGGAAGGCAGTGCGAAAGCTCAGAGAAAGAAGAGAAAACAATTCTTATCTCTATTTGATCCGTCTGTTGTTTGGCACATGTGCAATGTGTTATGGAGATTGTTTACAAAAAAAAGATTTCTTAATTGGACTCTGGTGATGGTTGTTTGGATTGATTGACCAAATAGGCTCAAAGCTGTGTCGTAAGCTGTCTGGTAAGGGTCACGGGTTTTTCTTTAGTAATACAGCATAATATGTATGTAATATAGTATAGCTTAATAAAGCATTTGTTCAGCCTTCTGAATCATGGAGTCACTGCACATTATTCCCTGGATGGGCGTCATCTTGCTATGATAGAAGGAAACTTAAATAACATTTATTTACACCCCTCCTTGTATTTACACTGGTATTAATTAATATTCAATTAATACTTGTATTATTTTTGCTTACAATGTAACCCTGTCCAAATACCTGCCCAAACAGCACAGAGGTCAAGCCACTACTCCCTGATCATCTACACAAAGTCTGAAAAAGAGGAAAGACAGGAGCACGTCTAGCACTTTATGCTGATTTGCAGTCACTTTAAGTAGAAAGTGAAAAAATATGTATGGAAACATTTTAGAGACCTAATGTGGTGCCATGAATGTGCATAAATTTAACAAACCTGGCTCAGTGTATTCTACAAAAGAATAGATTCTTTATCTTTAGATTTCTCTATCTCTGAGTAGTACAAATTTCTTCATATCTGAACCAGCTATTTCTAAGATAAGCCAAATAAAATTAGACTTCTGCTATGGAGGATCTGATTCCCTAATTGCAAATGTAAATGTTTCCAGATGTACTGCTCCCCTGTTCAATCAATAAATCATTAGAAAAAACAATTAATAATGGGCTGGATATCTGGTGGTTTGGGCTGCTTCTAGAAGGAAGTTGAGAGATGAAGGGAAGGCAGCTACAATGCCAGCACCAATGTGAATTTGGGGATATTTTTGTAGGGAACTGGGGATATTTTTGTAGGCTTCAACTCTGTTGTGTTATCACACATAGAAGTAGAAAAGTGACAAAGAAAATCAGATTAAAGACAGAGAGGCACAACAGGGCAAGTGATTTCTATCTCAGTGAAGAATATGACATGCCATGTCTGGTATGAGCCAAAAACTCCTGTTGATCACTGTTCTCTGCTTACAAACCTTGGGTCAGTCCTAAAGTCTATCTGAAATTGTCTTCTGTCTGCAATGACTGCTTGGCAATGTCCCACTTGCAGCACCACACAGACCTTGCTATGCAGACTAAATGAAACTCTAGAATTCTCCAACATAATCTGTTAGCATTATATGCAAGAGCAATACACAAGTGGCAACTACTTTCAGAACTCCTACAGTATTTTGATTTTTTTCCTCTGGCAGGGTTAATGTTTTCTCCCTAAAGTTTTCAAAATGAATCAGTTTAAATCTCAAATGATCAAGAAATTGTGTGGAAGAAAACACTGATCAAAATCTGTAATATATTGAAATACAGAATATTTTAAATCATCAAGAAAAAGTTAGAAATGCACAGGTGAGTTGTGTGACCTCCACTCTACCTCATTCCCCTTCTCTTCAATCCTAAGGAGTCAGTTTGAAGGCGCTGAGGATACTCAGGAGAACTCAAACCAATCCATGGCAATCCTTCAGGAGTGGGATTAGATTAACTCCTCCTCTTGCAGAAGCCCATATCATTCTTTTGTCTTTAACTGAGAAAGAGTGTTCTTCCACTCTTTTTTTATGAAGTGTTCATGAGAATTTGTCATGCAGTGGGAGAGGAACAAGATAAGAATTGGCCTTAACCTGATATAATATAACTCACTGTGATTTGGGGCTAAATGTTCACATTCTAAGAGAAGGGTGAACAAAGTAGTGGGTTCTGCATCTGATCCAATGCTAGCTCTTATTTCAAAGTGGGGGCTGTGTTAGTTGACATCAGAGAATTCTGAAAAAATACACAGCATAATAGGAGAAGTAAACATGGTAATTTCTTTCCAAATAATCAACATAGGCAGAAGTGCCAGGGCAACATGATTGTGTTTGACTCAGGTAAAAATTGATGCAGCAAATAAATTTAAGAAAAAAATTAGGAACCAGCATTAAGAGAGGTGATGGTCAGAGTGAAAAATTACAATGTGACAACAAATGTAACTGTAGTTGTTTAAGCACCCTGAATGTTTCTGGGACTTTAAATTCCTCCTGGGTGCACCCTTGCCAAACTAAAATATAAAACAAATGAGAAAAAAAAAGTAGAAAAGCAATGCTTGGAGAAGGGGTTACTTTGGGGAAGCAGTGCCCAGACAGCTGCCCAGAGAGAAAATGAGCAAATGAAGTTTAAGACTTTTATCCACAAGTGAAGGAATAAAACCTGAAGAGAATTTGGCTTGTCACACTATGGTAATTAATAGTAAGGGTATGATTTTTCTCCCAGCATGATTCAGAAATTATTTCTGTATGTCTTTCTAGTTAGTGCCTCTAAATGATGACCTGTAAATTTCAACCCCATGACTACAAGATTTTAATTTCCTTAAATTCTTAATAAATGACAGGATACAACCATCATGCCTTAACCATTCTACTGCAAAAGCCAAGCCACTGAGGAGGTCTGAAGTCATTGGTGCTATACTTCTATCTTTGTTTTAATAAATTATTGAGCTTATACCAACCCCCCCGCCCCCCCCAAAAAAAAAAAAAAACAACCAAAAAACAACCAACCAACCAAAAAAAAAAAAAAACACCCACAAAAAAACCCCAAACCAAACAAAAAACAAACAACAATAAATCCCACCACTCCCCCCCCCAAAAAAAAACCCAAAAAAACCCAAAAAAAACCCAAACAAAGCATTGTCAAACTGCATATCATGAATTGGAGAGAAGAGGAAGCAGCAATATGAAAATGAAGCATATCAAAACTGGGGACAGCACACTTCCATTCACCAGGGATATGGTAATTTAAGGTTCAGCTACATTTAAGCCAACAAACTCACTTAAGGGTGAGTGTGAAGCTCATTCTCAGTGCAGGGAGGGATATTTGACTCTCTACATGGTTAACTAAGGCTGGAGAAGCTCTGAATGTAGGGAAGTAGCTACATCTAAGTATGTAAGAACTTGCCTCAGAAGTGTCTTAAGTGCCATTTAAGAATCCCTTGAGTACTATAACAAAATTCTCTGTCTGTTTTGTAGACGGTGAAGTGCCAAAAATCATTCATTTTTAAAAAGGAAGAGAAAATTATCCAGTGTCAACCTGAGGTCCAGGTCCTCACACTTAACAATGTAGCAAAAAAGGATCAAGCAAACAAGTCAAAAGGATTAAAAAGTAATTGTTACCTCATGTCCCCAGGGGTGCTGCACAACCTAGGCCTGCTGGCTGGGGGGGGCTGGAGGTCACCCCAGCCATGGCTCCAGCTTCAACAAGTCACAGCAAGCTTAAGTGGTGGGGAAGACACAACTCTCTAAGGCTTCAGAGTTGTTGGAGACTGAAATATGAAGATATTCAGTAATTCCACATCATTAAGCATTTTGCAGCAGTCATAGTTTATAGCTGATGCCCCACCTGCATCTTGTGGCCCACCCCAAGGTTAGTGACATCACACTTCATTCCCATGGGCCCATTTTGATTTCTTTCTCTCTTCATAAGAGCACATTTATGGCCCTGTCACAGAGATCCTCAGTGTCAGCGCAAAAATCCCCCTTTAAACCTGAATGTCTATAAAATCCATACTAGTCTTGATATGTGATGGTTTTTGTGATTAATATCCTGTAAAGACATAAGCTACTGCAGTATGTATTGTAAAAGCTAAAAAAAGAATAAAAATTACAGAGTTATAGAAAGTCTGACCTATTTTCAAAGTTTTAGACCTCACTTTTCCATTGTTGAAGTAAGCCTTGTGTGAAATTTGGCATCAGCAGAAATTGCTCAGATGGATTATTGTCATTTGTTCCAAGCCATATTACATTTGTCCAAATGTTAAAGGCAACAGATTCCTGCAAACTTTATTAAACACCTCCCAGTGCTCAACTTCAAGGCTGGCAGTCAGAAGATAAGTGATGAGAAAAGTTGCTGCATAAATGCTGAGGGGTAACACCACTTGGGTTTGATAATCTTGTGTAAGCCACTTAACGCATTTCCTCCAGCACCAGCCATCCCAAGTACCAATCCACTGGAGTGAACAGAGAGAGGCCAGTGGTGCTCTGCTAAACTGAGCCTCTGTTAAAGCAATCAATAAACTTCCATCTCCTCCAGGAGCCCCAGATATTCACATAATTTTCCCTACTTCCCTCTCTGGGTGGGATCTGGTCTCTTTTCCAAAAGGTTAAGGTGCTGGGCAGATGTCTCGGTGTTATCATGCTTTGGACCTCTCATTTCTCAGTGGCTTTTATTGTGCTCATCTGTTCAGCAAGACTGGGTTTTCTAATGCTCATTTGCTGGTTCATTTGCATTCTCAGATCCTCTAAGATGTCTGTAGCACCTGCTTTCCACTTCACAGACTCTTTTGATCTCTCTAGAAATATCCATCTTTGATTATGTGAAAATCTTTCCCAACCGTATGACGTGCCTGGAGAGCAAGTTACAAAATGCCACTGTGTTTGTAAGATGTTAAGATGTTAAGATTGAAAATGTAATTCATTGATATAAAAGCCTGAAATGAAAAGTGATCCTACTTGCTATTCTGTTTGTGTATTTCTTTGCTGGCTCTGGTTTTCCTTGCCTTACCAAACACTTAGGGAAAACAGAGCATATAGTGAAATATAGGTTGCAGTGCTGTGATGTGCAATTCAATAGCTCTTAAAAGTCTCCAGGGTAGACCAAATTACCACCTGCTAGCAGGGATTTTTCACTTGCAAATATGCTGAAAACTTGTTTACCTGAAACCTCTCCACTTGTTTCTATCAGGATGCATTTTCAAATGTGAAATGGGTGGTTTCAGACCTAACTGTCTGTTCTGTTTGTACAGATATCCTTTGGTGGGAACAAAGGTTTGCTTTGTGTACCTTAAAGAGATTGCAACCATTATTGGGGTCTGGTTTGACATTGGTTTCAGAGCAGGAGAAATGTGGAATGCAACATCTCCTGTGTTGCTGACTGCATGATTAGGTTATTTAATTACTGCCTGTTATCAGTTTTCACATTTTTCTACCAGTTTTAAGGGGCTATTTTGGGATTTGCTGCTAAAATGTTTTGAATGTATACAGTTCTGCCTTTTTTATTTTATTTTTAAAACAATGTATTTTAAATGGGTTATCCCACACCACTTTCTCTTTATGTGTAGTGCTGCACATTTTTAGTCAGAATTTTTCATAAGTTTCTTTCCACAAGTGTTTGCAAAGTTTTAGCCAAAGCAGCACAGCTGTTTTTAAGGCTTGGACAAAAATGTTGTACATCTGAAAAAATTCTGATAATCTAGGTGGTTAACACAGAATTATTTAAGTCCCACAACTAGTCTAGTTGCTCCAATAACTTGAACTCAGCCTTTGGGAGGAGTTGGTCTTACGGAAGGATTAGACATGAGGACATTAAATTCTAATATCACCACAGACATCATCAGACATTATCAGATATTACGAAGTATATAGAAAGTGGGATATGTGTTTTCAAACAGAAGAAATTAAGGCTAAGATGAATGTCGGAACCCAGGACACACCTCTGGGTGCCCTGGATGGCCCGAGCCGCTGGCAGGGGGCTCTGAGACCCTGGCATGCAGCCAAAGACACGTGAGGTTTAGATCTTAGCCTGTGGAGCAAATTACTAACTCTGTATGAAGAATTACAAGCCACACAAGTTTAGGTAGCATAGTAGAGATAATCACAAAGTGAAGGGAAAAATTTCAGAGTGCTGTACAGGGGGGTTTTGGACTCTGTACAAGGGGGTTTGAATTTTGTAAATGGGTGCCAGAAGTTCTAAGATGGAGGAATCAGGGCATGCCTTGTCTTTCTTTCTTCTTTTTCCTAGCCACCATGATTTGGGTGATGTTGGCACTCACAGATTGGTTTAGAGTAGAAAGTCACCATTCTATAGGTAATAGGCATTGGGGAAAAAGTATAAACATGTAATACGTAATGTATGATATAAAAGATGGCACCAGCCCCCTGGGAGGGCAGTGTGCCTTTGTCTGACCTGCTGAACGGGCCACAGCAGTTCAGGGAGAAAATCTTTTAGATAACTTACACTAAACTACCTTGAGCCTGGATGACTGAGGACTACTGAGTCTTTCTTTGAAGACACGGGTTGGAGGAGAGACTTTTCCATCTTTCAGGGTCACCCCAATCCAGGGGTGAGTCCCGACAGGTGAATTCTAGCACTTCCTGGCTTCTAGGTTTTGATTTTATAAACTTAATATTTATATCCCCACACATGAGACTGTAACTGAGGCTTTTCTGTGTTTACCAATGATGTTTTGTGGTGGGTATTTATGAATTTGCATTTCTTGGCCTGTGTCTCATCCTCAATATCCCACTGTACTGCCTACAGCTGTTACAGCGTTAGAACTAGAAATGGATGATGTGTTGGAGAAAACAGTAAGAGGAGTAACAAGTAAAGTCAGCAAAAGTGACTCCTGCAGGAACTTTGAAAGGGCTGAAGGTGAATGTTTTCTTTTGATAAAGGAAGGTCAAACTGCCTGTGCCACCACTAATGCAGAGGCTGCTCTGTGGGATGACAGATCTCTGCTTCTGCTGAGGTGCAGTGATGAGGGAAAAGCTTAGACAACACTGCTTCCCCTGAATTCAGCTGGAAACCCAAAGGTACTGTGTTCAAATCTTCCAGAGTGCCCCTAAAGCAGTGAGCATTAAGATTTGTATCCAATGCCACTGGATTTTCCATCCTATTTGAAGCTGACAATTAATTTTGAACATTTACTGATAATTCAAATTCTGGTGAACAAGCCCTTCAAGCTTACTTGCAAAAACCTTGCAAATTTACTGAGGCTTGTGCTGTACAGCAAGTTTTAATAAATGAATAAATAAATAACCCCCCACCAGATGCCGCTGAGGCACCAAGTGCCAGAAAATGTAAACTGGTCTGAGCCTGAAATTCATTAAGACTGCAGTGCCACTGAGCCAGTGTGCAGAGGGTGATTGCTTTCCATGGCCCTTCTGCTGCAAACAGATTTGGACAAGCATCAGCTCAGAGTCCTGTGGATAGTCTCCCATTTTGATGTTAGTATTTTTGTATTTGAAATTGGGAGCATTACCTAATGCACACTGATTCATTCTGAGAAGGCTGGATAATCCAGTGACTGCAGGGAAGAATATGTGAGAAAGTTATTTAGATCCTACTGGCTTTTATTTTTCTTTTCTTCCTGTCTTTTAAAAATAATTATATAGGCAGAAAGATGTCAGTATATGTTAAAAAACTCCATAAAAATCAGCATTCTGTTCTGGCTACAGCACTTCACTGACATTGGACAATTTTATCTGCCAGGTCACGTTTCAAACAAACCTATTTCATAGGCAATAGGTAAATAAAATGCATTTGTTTGTAGCAGCTGGGGGGTTCTGAAATTCCAGGCTTTGTGTAAAAGAATTCTGTTGTAGGTTATATTCTCTGAGGGGATGAAGTAATAATTCATTGTAAGTAATCTGTCATGTTTAGTTTTCTTAATTATGAGCAGATACTGACTCACCCACAATACAAGAACTTATTTCATTATTGAAGTATAAGTTTTTATTTGAGACTGGGGTGTTTTGTATTAGACAGAGATTTGAGAGAAAGAAACAATTAGAGGTTTAATCAAAGGATTGTTAATGTTGAAAAAATGAGGAGAGATTACGTTAAACAACTCATCTCCTTTGGGAAGGAAAGGTTCAATAACACTGAGAACTGATGCATTTTTCCTTGTGTAGTGGAGGAAAAAAATAGTGTTTCAGAACAAATGTGTTAACTCTACTTATCATTTTCCTGCCCCTCTATCCAAAAAGAAGTTGCTTGTTTGGATTCCAGGGTAATCCAGAAAATAGAGCAAGGATGGACTTAGCAGGGGTTTCCTTTCAGTCTCCCACCCACCTCTGCCTCCCTCACCAAGTCCTCTCTGCTTGTTTTTGTGTTTACACCTGTACTCAGTAGTAACCAAAAAGCACTCCTTTAAAATCAGCTGTAGAGGTTGTAAATGTCTTTCAAAATCTGGTAGGTGATGAAACTAAAAAATAATGATTGTCTTTTTCGCCTTGCTTCTTTTTCTGATTATAATGCCAGAAAGAGTTTTTTTCTCTAACTTTCACTAATCTCAAGCAAAGACAATTTGCTCTCAGAACACCCCCAACAGCCTGGGTTATTTTCCTTTAAGTATCTGATAGGTTTATTAAGCAAATTTGCTTTGATGGGCAGATCAGGTTGGGAAGGGGAGTGGTGTTTTCAAATTGTGAAGGGTTTCATCTGGGAGATTAACTCCATTGGAGCTGCACTGAAAGGATTTGTCACTCAACATGGGACTTTTTATGGAAAGTGTTGCACTAATAATTTATAACTTTAACTCTGAACAAATTTTAAAAACTCAGATACTTAAAACTGCATTTTCCTCTTTACAAACACTGTGGTGCATGCCATACTGGAAGGAAAAAGACACTCAGGTATTCCATAAAGTTCTGAAAGTGGATTTGGTGAGAAGTCTGGAATCAAGACCAAACTCCTTTTCAAATGAAGCAGCTGGTCTTCAAACATATTAGATATCCTGTCTAGACATTTTTAATAATAACTAAAGCTAGCCTAGAAACTTTTACTGCTGGTTTTGCATTGGAATATATTCTTTGGGAAGCCACACTGCTGCCCTCAGTGCTTTGTCCTGCCCCTCCCCACCCTGGCACAATTATAGACCCTCCTTATGGCTCCTCAGAGGGGCACTTTGTCAGATACGCAAATATGAAGATGGTTTGAAGATGCAGGATACAGGTAAGTGTGATTAGTAGGGCAATATAATGCTCCCAGAGGGGATGTGCTGATGAAGCACTGATGATCATGATGAAGCATGATGCATTTTATCTTGGGAAAGAGACTTCCACTACTGTTGAATTTCTGCTCTGTGCTGGGATTACAGAACAAAATTTGTCACCCCAACCTCAAGCTTCTCCATATCTGTGTTTTGATCCTTGTTATTTATAAGATTTGAGGTTATGTCACACTGATCATGAGGTCTCCCACAACACAGAGGGTCGTTGGCAGGGATTCCTTGGTTGGAATAAGTCCAGTATGAATGAATGAGGGCTGTGACCCAGCAGTATTTTCCTGGCTTGGTCAATCTGTCAAGAGGCTAAAGATGAAAGATAAGTTTAGCAGCACTTCTGCTGTTTTCATTGCTCTCCTGTCCTTCATCACATTATAAAACTGCATTTTCTGTTAAAAAAGATACCCTCTGTAGAAAAAAAAGGTGATTTAGCACCTGTATAAATTCAGAAGAACAAGTATGTTGGCTTTTTGCAGCTTTGTTTCGTAATCAAGAATTTCTTGATGTGTTTGAACAGAATTCAATTTCTTTAAAGAAATGTTGAAATTATCTTGTATTGATTTCTGTGATTACAGAATGTATATGCAGTGCTGCAGCTATTCATTTGTAACTGAACAGATTTGAGGCTCTGGCTTTTGGAAAGTTATCCTCCAAGGCAGATGAAGCCATTCCTGTAAAATAAATAAATGCTGGAATCAAACCAATGGACAAGGAAATAAGCTGAGGAGAAAGGTATCTATTATTTGATGCATAAGCACAGCTAGAGACCCTGCTGTCACAGATCCTCCCGGTGCACCTGCACAGAAAGAGATCCTAACCCAGAGCTTGGAGAGTTCAAAAGCAGACAAAATCAGCAGCTCATAAAAAGCATGCAGAGGAAGGATTATGCAATTTGGAGGATGCAACTGATGCCCAGAGAGATGAAATTATTTTACCATGATTCACACAAAATGATTTTAGGGAGAAAGTCTTAATCTGCATCTCCCACAACCTAAGTTTTCGGAGTAATATTCTTGAGGAACCATTCTACTAGGCAATATTTGCTTTAGAAGGGTGAGTATATCATAAAAATTGTGATATTAAATATATGCGCTTTTTTTTCTCCTTTTGTAAAAATGTTATTTTATGAGAAGAACTTGCTAAGTAGGAAATAAGAAATCTGTGCTACTTTACTCCTTTTTATGGAATCATAGAATTGTTTGTGTTTGAATGGAGCTTAAAAATCACCTCACTCCAACTATGGAATTCCAACAAAGGGACACCTTCCACTGTCCCAGGTTGCTCCAAGCCCCAATTTCCAACCTGGCCTTGGGCACTGCCAGGGATTCAGGGAAAGCCCCAGCTGCTCTGGGCACCCTGTGCCAGGGCCTGCCCACCCTGCCAGGGAACAATTCCCAATTCCCAAGATCCCATCCAGCCCTGCCCTCTGGCACTGGGAGCCATTCCCTGTGTCCTGTCCCTCCAGCCCTTGTCCATTGTCTCTCTCCATCCTTCCTGCAGCTCCTTCAGGCCCTGCAGGGCCACACTGAGCTCACCCCAGAGCTTCTCCTGTGCAGGTGAACAAGCCCAGCTGTGCCAGCCTTTCCTCCCAGCAGAGCTGCTCCATCCCTCTGCTCATCCTGATGCCTCCTCTGGGCTCTCTGCAGCAGCTCCAGGGCCTGGCTGTGCTGGTCCCAAGGTTGGGGCAGCTCTGCAGGTGGGGTCTCACCTGAGGAGACAGAGGGGTAGAATCCCCTCCCCTGCTGCCCACACTGGTGTTCAGCCCAGGGCAGGGGGGTTTGGGGTCCTGGAGCACAGGGCTGGGGCACATTGAGTTTTTGGGTTTTATTGATGAGGCAACACCTACTAAAGTTTGTTCTGTCTCAGCCCCCAAACTGTGTCCGATAATGAGTGAAAATAATGCAGAATTTCCTCAAAAGCCAGATTCTGCATCTCCTGAATTTCAATACCCATCCCTGACACTGTGGCTCTTCACCCAGTGGTAAGGAGACTGCAGCTTTGGTGCTTGTGCCTGGATGCCAAAAGGCATCCAGGCACAAGTGAATATTTGTGCTACCTCTAAGTTGCGAACATGATTGTTATTCCTTTTGCACATTTTGTGCTCGTGAAACTTGAATATAACTGAAAACCTTTCCTTAAAAAAAATCTGTGATTTCCAATGCACTTAGAAGCCCAGGAAGGAGTTAAAAGTACTCCCCCTAATCCAGAAATGCCTTCTGAATTCCTCAAATTCACAAGGACTAGGTTCCTTTAAAACAAAAGTGAGTTTTGAGATAGATCCCTCTTTCAGTCGTCCTTCATTTAAACTTTTCATTAGGCTGCTTTCCCGTGATCTTTCCAGACTCTTACTGGTAATTCAAGCAAGAAGGAAGATGATTGACACATACTTGAAAAAATCCAGCAACTGTTCTTTAACCTAATATTGAAACAACAGTACAGATACAGTGCAGTGCTTCCATGAGGAGGTGATCTATTAGGAATCTCTCAGTATCTTCAAGCAAAACTGAAGTCCATGTACCTGAAATAACCTTTCCAAGATCACCCTACACAGCACAGAGGAGAAAACAGGAGTAGTTGTTAAAATCTATTCTGTCTTCCTGTCCTATCGGATACGTCAGGTAATTGTATCTGGTTTTGTCTTCTCTGAATTAACTATTTCTTTACAATGATTTATCACTCCTGGTATTCATGGTGTGGTTTTTTAGTGGAAAAAAGGTTCAGACTTATGCAATAGCCCAGCACAATCTTTCTGAAGGTCTTGATGCTGATGGGCACAGACAAGTATGAAAAGAACACATTACCTCTGAATTCATGAGCCTACTAGGGGACACTGAGACATTACGCTTTTGTTCAAATGAAAGATATTTCAAAAGCAATGAAGATGGAAATCAAATAAAAATGGTGCATATCTAATTTCTAATCTGTGCAGGCTGATGTGCAATATGTTTTAAAAAATCTGATGAGTAGTGAACTCCTGGGCAGGAATGTCAGATCTAAGTAGTTCAAACTGGTCCATGATATTACAGGTTTTGAATTGCAAAGGATCATATTTTTGCCATTTCCCACTTATTAAAAATGGTGTCAGAATGATGGATTAATCTGTGGGCATTTTCTGTCCTTGCTATAATCTTTGTCAAAGGAGTGAGGTATTGTAATTATAATGCCTTTTGTATAATATGAATTATGAGGGCAGACTTCAGAACTTTGACTTCCTCAAAAGCAGCTTTTTTCCATGGTGATTTGATAACCTGGAATTTTACCCCTCTTTCAAGAGAGCAACAGCAAAAAAACATTTGAGTAAAGGCAGCAGCTGAGTTTAGCATGATAAACTAATATGCAGGAGAGTAGGTTAATGGTGTGTAGTCTATGTTAAAAAGCCTTAGTACTTTCCATGAGTATTTTACATTTCACAGATAGATGGCTGCTGTCTTTTTCCCTTGTTGATTTTCCTAGGAGTGAGCCTGTAATTTATGTAGCCAGGCTGTGACTTGAGCTGTGCCTTAAAACAGGGTAGGAGGACCCCTCCTGCTCCTCAGGGAGTTTCTGTTGCATTATTTTACTCCCTTCCTTGGCAAGTTCTAAACACGGGGCTGGAGAAAGGATTGTTTTCCCCATAGAGTCAGATCCCAAGATCAGTTTCACCAAGATGAAGCAAACTGATGATAGGGCCTACATTATTATGTCAGCCTGGGTTTAAGTTTTCTCTTTGCAAAATATTGTGACAAATCCAGAGAGAAAAAGTACAATTCTGAGCAACACTGACAGAAAGGATGGACAAAACCAGGTAAGATTTTACAAGAATCTTAATTTCATTGCTTTGGATCTTTCACCCTTCCAAAACATATTAAGTGTCCACTTTTCCCAACTTTCTTATTTCAGTCTGGCTTTGTTTCCCTTTGTTTCTTCTCTACCATTCCAGACATTGGAAGGCCTCTTTCCTTGGGATGTCTGGCAATTTTAAACAATTCCATGTCTGTTGAGATCAGTTGATCCATCAGTGCCATTATTTATAACCAGTACAAGACCAGAAGCCTGAGACTTCGTAGTTGTCTAATGTTCTGAGCACACCTTCTCTGTAAAATGAAGAATTTGATGCTGTTTTTAATTTTAAAAATTATGCACAGAGGTCTTACACATATTCCTTGCACCTAAAGGGAGAGATACCTCCTCATTTGTTTATATCTTTAAGAAAGTCACAAGAAATGGCCAAAATGCATACAAAAAGTTCAGGTGATTCTTTTACCTTTCTGGTTGTCATGCATTTCTTAGTATTTTGAAGGCTATAATTAAGAGTTAAGGAGTAATTAAGACTTAAGGACCCAAATGCCTGTCACTCTGAAGGTGGCTGTGGTGAAAGAGGGGAGCAGGTGAAATTGGCTGAGATAATTCCTAGAAGCCTAAAACAGCCTAGGCTGAATGTTTGGGATGGACCTTGAAAGATGGCTGTGCTCAGACTTCCATGGGAAGATGAGTTTATCTATCCTACCATCTCATCACTCTGCCACCTCCCTGGGGAGATTGTTCCAGGGAATGTTTATTTCACTCTGAAAATTGTCCTTTTTATATCAAGAGGAAAGTTAAGA
This sequence comes from Motacilla alba alba, assembly GCF_015832195.1. Classification (NCBI taxonomy): domain Eukaryota; kingdom Metazoa; phylum Chordata; class Aves; order Passeriformes; family Motacillidae; genus Motacilla; species Motacilla alba. The sequence continues at coordinate 445,140 of NC_052026.1, forward strand.
CATCTTTTCTCTAAGTTAAGAAACACACATTTACTGTTTTTACATTATTTTTGAAGCAGCATAAAATCACAGAGAAATGAAGAAATCATCCTGAGATACAGCATTTTCTCAGTAGTTTTTTGCTTTATACTCATAAGCATGATATTATATATACAGTAGTTTTCTGAACAATGGCTTTCATGAATTTTCTGGAAGTTGAAAAAAAAAGAGTTTACATGTGATATCATATAGAAATTATTCTCTTTCTAATGATACCACTTGAAAAATGTTATTTTAAAAAAATGCTCTGCTCAGCCTCCAATCACTGAAATTATTCAGCAGCATTTTTTAAAAATAGAAGTTGTGAATGAAATATTTGTCCAATTGCAAGTCAGTGACACAGCTGAACAAAGTTTGAATTCTATCACGTGTTTTTGAAAATTCTGATAAAGGTATTAACTTGAGTGTTGCAAGAAAAGAAGTATTCAAGGGAAAGATCCCTTTATCTTGACATAACATATAAAGGGAGGTTATATTAAGAAAAATTGGCATGCTGGTGAGTAGACCCCAAACACTCACATCACATATTCATGAAAGTCTAAAAACCTCTTATTAAATGCTGCTCTGTTTTTCTATTAGTCACAGGAGTTGAAGCTTTATCTTTGTTTTTCACTTCTTATGTCAATACTGCGTAGCTCTCTCTTTCAACAACCTAACTGATATTTTAAATCTGGGTGTTTTAAATTTACATTTGACTGACCTCAGTCCATGATCCTACAGGAAATGCACTTCTGTTCTTCCAGAAGGAGCTGCAAGCAATGTGGAGAGAGACAATTGACAAGGGCTGGAGGGACAGGACACAGGGAATGGCTCCCAGTGCCAGAGGGCAGGGTTGGATGGGAAATTGGGAATGAGGAATTGTTCCCTGGCAGGGTGGGCAGGCCCTGGCACAGGGTGCCCAGAGCAGCTGGGGCTTTCCCTGGATCCCTGGCAGTGCCCAAGGCCAGGTTGGAAATTGGGGCTTGGAGCAGCCTGGGACAGTGGAAGGTGTCCCTGCCATGGCAGGGGTGGCACTGGATGGCTTTAAGGTCCATTCCAACGCAAATAATTCCATGATTCTGTGATTAAATTCATTAGAAACAGCTCATGCCACTTTATAGATTTTGACTTTATGAAGTGTTTCTAAGGAGTCTTTTCAGTGTTTCATTTTTGTGTGAAGTATCTTAAATTGTTTCCTAGTTTCCTGTTGCCTCATCTGTGGCTTCCTTCTTTGAAAGAAGCACAGAGGATGAAAAAGCTCAGGAACTTTGCAGCTGGCTATAAGAAAAATCTCTCTGTCATAGGAGTGGTTAAGCACCAGAACAGATTGCCCAGGATGATGCTGTGTCCCCATCTGTGGGGATTTTCAGAGCTTGATGGGACAAAGTCCTGAAGAGCCTGATCTAACTTTGAGGTTAGTCTTGCTTAGAGCAAGAGGTTGGACTACAGACATTATGAGGTCACTTTCAGCCTAATTTTTTCTGTGACTGACTGAATTTTTTTCTGTGATTGAGTGATTTTTTTTTTAGTTGAATGGGGCTACATAGACTTTTCAGATGTTATTATTTATTTTTTCATGTTCTCCTAATAGGGTGCTTTCATTAATAAACAAAGAAATACTAATATAGGCATAGTTTGGTACAAAAAAATGATAGTGGGACCGAGATGTATTTTGAAATATGAGAAATAAGGAAATACAAGTAACTCAGAAAAGACCCTGTGTATCCTTATTGAAAACTGAAGAGAAGAAGAGAAACCTTGATGTTGAGAATACCCATGTGTGGTCTTTGAGCCTTTAATACATTAATCTCTGCATTTTAAAAGCACAAGGAATAATAACACAGTTGTTTTTATAAACAGAGATCTGTAGTCCAAAGAAAATATGGACATTTTTAGCATCCAATAATTTTATCAGTGGCAAAAATGAATCCAACAGTGAAATACTCCAAGACTGCATGTCTTGGAAATTATAATAAACACACGTGGAAATTAGAAAAATTAGATTGTTTCCAAGTTCTACTATAAATATCATCCAGAAAAACAAAATGAGAGAGAATTTGCTGTCACTTTATTTTTCCTGGTGTGAGAGAAATAGGAGTTATTAGGTGTTTTTATGCAATAGCATAGGCAAGTACTTTAAAAGATTTCACTGGCCAGGAATAATCTTTGGGTCCCTATCAAATATTTCAGTTGAATGTAGGAAAGAACTTTATAAAAGAAGTCCCAGGGCTGAACATGTAAATGCAGTTTATTCAAATACCTATATACAGTGGGTCAAGGCTCTGGCAAATCATAAATAAGCAAATTTTAGTGACTTTGAGACACCAAACAGATTTAGCTTCAAGTACAGGATTTCCTTACTTCAGCTCAGGGATCTCAGGCCAGTAGCAAAACTTGCTGATTCCACCAGTAACAAAACTTGCTGATTTCTGTGGGTTTGAGCAGATTGCATATCCTAAAAGGAAGTAGAAGTTGGACTTATGGGACCAGGTTTATAGCATAAGAATGAATTGAAGTAGAGCCCCACTCATTTAATCAGTAAGTTTTATTTATGTAAGGATGACAAAATTTAGCTTTCCCAAATTATAACAGCTTATTTTTCCAGTGTGGCATTTTCATTAAAAATTAAATGGGATATAAAAATGTCTTCAATGTATTTGATGCTGTTCTGGAGTATAAAGGACAGCATATTAAAAAAAAAAAAAAAAAGATTCCTAAAGATTCCTAAAGTATTTCATATGGGAAAAAATAAGTAGCCTAAAACACTGTAAAAGATGAGCTAAACTCATGTGAAAGCAGTGGTGTACACAGAAGATATAAAAATATTAGGAGAGCTTGATTTAATGCACTCTGTTAATTACTATTAATTATTTTGAAATGTTATAAAACTCCCCCATGAGCCCCCACTGAGATGCCATCATGTCAAGCAAGCAATTAAAGCTCAATACAGTTAACCATAAAATAGAAAGCAAAAGGAAATAAAATATTAAAAAAGCTAAACAAAGTGGTGGTGTTAACAAATATTTAGCACTTACTGAAATTCTCAATTGCCTGAAACTGAACCAATTGCATCAGCTCATTTGTATTTCAACTCTCAAAGTCATAGCTTGTCAAAAATCTTACATCATAGATTCAATATTCTTCTTGGGTTTTTGTTTCTTTTTAGATACTGCTATGATCTTTACTATTGGAACTGATTAATTTATGTCATAAAGAGAAAGCAATCATCAAAAAATACAGCAGTCTGTCAAGACCACTGAATAGGATGGGCTCTTCCTGATATTAGAAAACATTCTGGGAAGCAGAGAAAAGTGACTGTTAATTACAAAGGGGGTTTTTTAAGTGTAATGGTGTGGTAAAGATCAACATGAATCCATTCCTATGGAGATGATTTGGGCATCAGTAAAATAAACCACAACCAACTAGACCAGAGTCTGCCAGGACTAAGTTAGGCATGCCACTATTAAAAAGGTAGTTATGAGAAAAGCCTTTTTATAATATGATTGTCTACAGAATTTTCCTTCCCTCTGCCACTGTAGCAAGAGCCACCATTTGCATGTTAAAATGCAGAGAACTGTTGACTCCTCTGTGGTTTTTTGTTTTTTGTTTTTTGTTTTTTTTTTTTTTTTTTTTTGTTTTTGTTTTTGTTTTTTTTTTTGTTTTTTTTTTTTTTTACTGGAATTATATCAGTAGAACTCTGCAAGCCTGAAATTTTCCTCACATTTACACCTACACCCCAAATGTCTGCCCTTTGACTGTTATGATAAATGCTGAGGCCTAGAATTTTGACTCTTCTGAAAAATCATCAATCTATGATATGATGCATTTGCCAATTATGTCAGTCTAAAGTAAGGCTGTGCTTCTCTGATCCTTGTACCCTCACAAGACCAGTGTGATAAGCTTTCTTAAAACACATATACATATGAGGGCTGCAAAAGGGAAATGATCCAGTGAAATACATTCCTTTTTAATAACCTACCTTCCACTGTAATTAAAGGCAATTCCAAAATGCAACCGTTTAATCCAAGATAAATGCTACCTCTCCACTCAGTTGTTCAGCATATGAAACCCTGCAACCATCTGTCATTTATGATTATTAGACATGTCAACATACTTTGTGCTGCACTTCTTTGAGTACTGTAGGTTATAGATGTCAATTTATTGTGTCACCCATTACAGACTCAATACATACATTTTCATGTCAACAGGAGACTGTGTGCTTTAATGGGCACCTCTACAGGTGTGAAAGCACAACTCTGCTATCAAATAATCAGTGCCTGACTGAAGCAAGAGTTCAAACTCCAAAAATTTGCTTACAGATGGCATTCCAGTAAACTTGTTTGGTTTGCCTGGTCAGTTGGTTGGAATATTTAGGGGACCCATTTGAGGATATTTGATTATCATTGGGTGTGATTTGGAAGAGGAGAAACTTGTGTGTTTTCACACCTACAAAAAAGTCTATCAAATCCTCCCTCAGAAACATTACAATGTTAACAGAATAATTGGGAGAGCAGAGAAAAGCCCTCACATGAAACTCACCTAGGGAATGATTTCTGCTAAGCTTCAGTTCTGGTCTTGGTTCTCCTTCCTCCCACATTGCCCCTGCTGGGGTTGGCCATTGCATCTGTCCAGATATATTGATTTAGAAGGTATTGTACTGTTCCCACTGTTCAGGTTTTGTTCAGTGCAGGGTGCATCTGTCCAGATATATTGATTTAGAAGGTATAGTACTGTTCCCACTGTTCAGGTTTTGTTCAGTGCAGGGAAGGTTTTGCTCAGTGATTGCCCCTGGATTGCTCCGGTACCAAAAGACTGCCTTTCCTCCCCACAAAGCGTACTTCCTGCAGAAATAACCAGAGAAAACAATTGAGAATGTTTTCCTCAAGAAAAGATTGAGAATTCAGGACCTCAGGAGCTCAAAATTCAGAACACAGGCTGGTCCAGCCCTTCTGTTTCATAGCTGAGGGCAATTGTTTGGGACATCAAATGATCCTTGTGTTTGGTACAGCTGGGATTGGCATTTATTGCCAAGTGTTACCAGGCCCTGACATAGCTTTTCTTGGCCTTCATAACAAGGCTGTACTTTGAAACATCTCCAAAATATTGCCTTCACTCCTGCAAAGTCTTCAAATTTATATACAATTTTATCCTTTTCATAGTGGTGTTTCTCTGATTAAATGAGTAAAGAAGAGTCTACAAAAACCAGTCTGCTAAGACACAGTGTTCATAGTAGATATAAGATTTTAGTACAATAAAAAATAGGTATTTAAATAGGAAAAAGGCACTCTTTGTTTAGTTTTATTCTAAAACTTCTAAGGTATGTTTCATAGAAATATATACATCAAAGTTCTGTTTATTTCTCTCATGCTCTCGTTCCTCTGCATTCTTATACAAGTATTTCCATGAAATTTGTGGACAAAATAGCAATGAACTAAAAAAATCCAGTATTTCCAGCTACCTCATATTAGTTTTTCCTAAATGTAGAACTTACTTTTGTAAAAATAAATTAGATTGCACACTATATTTACAAGAGATTTCTTTTTTCTGTTGAAAGATAGATTTAATGGAGTGATTATTTCTTAAGCACACATATATTGTAACCCAAGCCTATATACACTTTTAAGAAAAGCTGTTTTATCTTTAAAGGTGAAACACAATTTCAACAGAAAGTAATTGACTATTTCCACACCTAATCCTTCACTACCTGAAAATGCAAGGTTTCCTTCCCTTCAAACACTTCTCACCTTTGTTTGAGGATGTTCTTTTTTTAGTGTTCTTACTATGAGTTGAATATCATCATTTTAAAGCGGGTACATTAAGGCAATGTAAAATTAATTTGGTGCCTAGTAAGTCAGGTATAATTATATTACAATATAATGGTTATAGACTTTGCTCCTTCAGGAAAGTCAGAAAATTAGTATAAAACATCCAAAATAATGATAGTAAAATTCCAGTAGAATTCTAAGAGAAAATAAGTATCGCTTGTTTCATCATAAACATTATGTTTACCTTTTAACAGAATTATGAAGAACTTCTTGAACACATAATAAAATATAAAATATAAAATCTGACTCTAGACATCCACTAAACACTCTGAGACATTGCTTGAGAATTAAAGGAATTAATTTAGGGAATTGGATGCATCTTCTACACATTCTTCTTTTCAGTGAAGTAAATATTTGCTACCACCTTTTGTTTTGTTTTTTTTTTTTTTTTTTTTAGTATCAGTTTGGCTTGATCATTAGAATTCAGACATCTATGTGGACTTATAATATTCCTTGTATGCTAAGGCATTTTCTTTCTCTTTCCTCTGGAAATTTTTCCTGAGCAGTAGAAAATATTGATACAGTTATCCATGACTTTGTTCTGCGCTGAATGTTTAAAAATGGGAACTGTGCCTGTGCAGATCAACTCCACAGTGCATGCCTGGGAATGGCAGGCCTCTAACAAAACCTTGCACTGAGCTTACATAGATATAAATATGAATATATAAATATATACACATCTATCTGTCTGAACAGCCAATGTGACAGACCCTTGGTGTGCTACTGATGAAAGGGGCCAAAGAAGGTGGTTTCTAGACAGAGGCAGAACTTCTTTACACTGCAGCCAATTAATTCCTGGATTTCCTTCCCCCAGGAGATGGTAGAGGCAGAGAGTGTCAACAGGTTTAATATAAGACAAATCTGTGGGCAATATCTTCACAAACCCTAAAGGAGGAGGGCAGAGATGTACCTTTTCATTACTTCAGTGCCTGTGGGGGCACAGAAACCAATGCAGTGCAGGAAGCAGCTGAGCTTTTCTGATTTCCAGAAACATCTTTTACTGCTGCTGGAGGCAGAGCACTGAGCTGGACTGTTGGGCTGGCCCAGGACTGCAACTCTTCCCAGTGGGAGAGTGAGATAAGAAAATGTTCCTCTATACCCTAAGAACAGAACAGGGGGTTGTGATATTTTACCCTCCTGCTTTGGCTTCAGGTAGCACAGGCCAGAAGATGTCATAAAGAAAGAACACAGTAATTAAGGGGGTGAACTTTTTAGTCCTACGATTGAAGAGATCTAAAATCTGAGAGGTCAGAACTGCTGTTGTGAAGTGTCTGTGGAGCCTTAGAGGCTGCAAATACCTCAGTGCCTGGTAGACTGATCTACAGCTGCTCCCCTGTAAAGGTCCTTTAGCAAGTAGAGAGAAATTGTCTGAGAATGGGTACCATTCTCATTTGCCTTATTTTGTAATGTTAAAGGCCCTGGGCAATGCCTAAGGATTGTATGGATTTAATGTAGCCCCCAAGGTCATCACACTGCAGACAGGACATGCAAGGACTTGGATCTCAGAAAGAATATGAGGCACTTTGGATATTGCAGGTAGACTATATCTCATGTCACCCAGCAATGTGTTCTTTTAATTTTGAAAATTGCTGCAATATGGGTCTCTAAGTGCTTATTAGCACAGCAGCAATAATGCTGGGATGGGATAAGGGAGTATGTGTACCACAACCATGTGCTATCTAAACAGGGGCAGAAAAGCTTCCATGCAGATACTCCTCTCCCTCAGCAGAGGGCTGGCAAGATTTCTAGGTATAGCTATTAGCAATATTTTCAGCAGGTGCTGGCTTATCTCTTCTTAGAGGTTTCTATGAATCTGGGCTTCATAATCTGCCAGTCCATTCCTCTGTATCATTGCTTCTTCTGCTCAAAACCTTTATTGCATGTCCTCTTTGTATTTGACTCAAGTGTTCCTTATTCTTCTGTAGACTTTTTCTAAACCCTCAGAAAGTGGTGGGAAAAGCAGGTGGTGTTACCCTCTTGCTACTGACCCTGTTATAATGTATGTGCAACGAGCACAGGAATTTAAAACGGTGTGACTTGAGACAAGGTTTTCCAGCCTCTAGAGAGGCCTTGTGAAGAAATCAATAAAGAAGCCATGATCACAGAATTATGTCCAAGCTCTCTTGCTATGATATATAAGATAATAGAATTTTTCCAGATTTTCTCAGCACTCGCCTCCTCATGTCCCCCTCAGGAAGCTGCAGAGAGCAGTGATGTCACCCCCTCCTCAGTCTCCTTTTCTGCAGACAAGACAAGATCAGAGTCCTTGCCCACTCCTCACAGGAACTCATGTTCTTGCAAGATTCATAAATGCTTAAAAAAACCCTGGAAAACTAAAAATTCCAGAATATTTCAGAATTCAAATTATAAAGTGTGGAAACCCAGGGCACCAGGAATATTTCTGTGTCTGCTCTGGGGTGCCCTGACCCCCAGGGGAGCACTGACTTTGACGCTCATTCATGAAGAAAGTTTCCCAGACTTCAAGATAGACTGGAATCCACAAAAGTGAGAAATAGATTACAGAGAGTAGTGCAGGTTTATCACTTGGTGAGAAATTTAGGTTTTGGGATTTTTAGTATGTTCTGGATGGAAGCAAGATGGAGGGCACAGGGTGTCCTCCTGGGTTTCTTCTTCATGCTTCTTCTTCCTTCTTCATTGGTTTGGGTGGCATTTTGTAATCGGGCAGAAAAGTCTGCCTTGCGGGCTCTTTGGGATCAGTTATTGGGTTAAAAGGGAAAATAATCTAGGTGTCAGTTCTTAATTGGATAGTTTAGTCTTAAAAGACCTTGTAACAAGAGATTGTTAGCCATTTTGTGCCTTCTAATGAAAAGCTGCCGAACTCACAGTAAGGCGACTGTTTTACTCATAAGAAGTAATAAACACCTGAGTCTGAACATGAAATACCGTCTCAAGTGCCTTCAATCCAGACACAGAGAAACCCAAAACTGGTACCCCCACAGTAAAAGGTTTCCGACATATCTAATAAGTAGCATGATGTGGAAATCAGAGTACCTTAGTTACATACTTTAGTTAGTTTTCCATAAGAACAGGGAGGAAAGGATCCCACTGTACTAACACTAAATTACAAGCATGGATCTGTAGCTTTTTTTTAGTGGTCCCTTTAAACACTCACTAATTTTTGTTAATGAAGTTTGAAAACTTCCCTTGAAGTTATTATTGATCAACTATTGATTGATCAATAATTACAAATAAACTACACTTTAAGATTAGTTATGATATTTGTTGTACGAAGGAAATTGTATTCTCAAGGTTAGTTTTTTTACAATAAGCCAAATATTCCCTGGCACTCTGCAGCACCTTTTGCATTTCAATTAGGTTGTGGCTCTGTGCCATTAGTTACCAGACCTTGTCTTCAGTGTAGTCATCCAGTCCCTGCAAAAAGAAAGAGATCTCATTTTTCAGTCTAAAAGTTGGTTTCCTATTTGTATTTTTTTTTTTGTTTTAAGAGCAAAACCAGCGGTTATAGTTCTATCTGTAATTTAAAGCGATAAATCCAACACATTTGAAAGTTTAGTTGCACACATAATGTGACACACATATATTTTTCATGACCTTAAGAAAGTCAGTGATGATACTAACAAATTAATTGAAAGCTGCACTCACCTAAAATGAGAAAATAACCTAAATTTCCAGAAACAGCAATCTTTCCAACTTTGTCCTTCAGTGGTGTCTTCAACCTGAATATTTTAATTCATGCTTCTTTATTGGCAGGAGTTACTGCTTTCTAGTGAATAGCAATGCTTCTGGATTATTTATTCCATACATAAATAAACAAATGTCACATAATTACCTATTCTAGCAGCACCTGGAATATTTATCTTGTTTCATTTATTTATTGCATGCAGCTCTCAGTAACTAAGTTTTATACTAAAAGTTAGCAAAGAATAACACTATTAGCTCTGATGAGAAATAGATACCATAGAATGGTTACCTACATTGCAGTTTTTGTGATTTGGTGTGGCAGTCCAGGGACCTACCATCACAGTCTCAATCACCCAGCCATGGGGGACTGGTCCCAAGTAAGAGGAATAGGTTTTCAGGTTAGGGTGAGAAGCTTGCTTCTCCCATAGATGCTTGCTTTTCACATAGATCTTTGCAGGCATGTGCTGACTTATGTAAAGTTTGTTACCCCATTGGCCCGTTGCCCTAATTACCCCAGTTCAACCCCTATTCCCCTTTTTTGGTCTCTACAAGGTTCTCCTCTCTCTGTACCTCCACTGGCCCTAGTTTACTGCATTCCTCCGCCCCTGTTTCCCCATTGGCTAACCTGACCTCTGACCCCGCCTCTGACCCCAACCCCCCCCCATATCCATTGGACTCTGACTCTCAGTTCCACCCTCACTACCCCATATAAAACCCTGTGCCCTCAGCCTGCACCCTGTCTTCGTCGCTGGACCCTCTTTTGCTGTGTACCCTATTCCTGTCTACTAATAAACCCAGTTTGATGGTGATCATAGGAAGACCCATCCTGCCTACTCTGTCAGCTTTCTAAAGTGCAGTGAGCTTTGGGCTCACGAGTGCTGGATGCTCCAGGGGCCTGATAGCGCTGCAATGGTACAATTTGGTATCCTGAACAGGCCATGTAATGTGAAATCTTCAACAATTTTTGGGTGTCTAAGAGTCCTTTTTGTTGACAACTTGCCTCAAAAACATCTAAATACAATGGTGGCCTCCCCATTCGTATGCAGTCTCTGTCCTTGCTGTCCTTCTTCTTGTAGAACTGAGATGTCTAAAGGCTGATTGCTTTCCTGTCCCCCAGTTCTGCACTGAGCAACATGGCTCTGCTAAATCAGGAGCGCTGATCTAGCGCAGAATCAGGGCAAAACCAATGGCAGCTAAAGGAATTATCTCTCTCCAAATTATTTTATTTTTGTGAATCTGAAGAAACATGAAATTTCATATTCTGTGCCTTTGGAATGACACTGTAGACAGGGAGTGGGGGTTGGCACCTGTCACCTAAAACAATAGGTAGGAACTAAATGCATTCAAATTGCCATTTTACAGCTCAGGTAGTGTTAGAGACAATGCCATTATTCTATTGTTCCCGTTGAGAGCACATGAAAGACAAATCCACTGACACATTGTGGAGGGAGTTCTCAAAAGTGACTGGGAAGAGTAGGAGAGAATTAAGTGTCAGCATGTTTTACTGCTGATATCAAATGTTCTCCATCTTGGGTTCTTCCTGAAGAGTGTTTAGTAAGTCCTGTTGTATGTTTACTTTCCTTGCGTCTTCTTTTTACTGATTGTTCTTCTATTGAATAAAGTTGCACTTTCATTAATGTAGTTCTTTAGGCACTGCTTTAGTCACAGCCAGACCAACTCTGGTTATGTCTCTGTCAGACCTCAAATGAAGTATGGCCATGTGAATCATCTTTTTAATGAGAAACATATCAAATAAATCTCTTGGTACAGCAGTGTGGTTAATGGTGACTCAATAAAAAGAACTGTGGGGTACAAGGCAGAGCAGAACTTTTCTCACCTTAATTGCTCTGTGCTGCTAAAGAGGTTGTCTTCCATATGAGAAGAAAAATCATTCCATTTAGAAGAATTTAAAAACAAATGAACCTGAGACTTTTTGTGTGTGCAAATGCAGCATATTTATCATACTTTTCAGTAGCTTGTTTGCTGGTTTATGTTCCCTTTTTAATATCATCAGAATGCTCCTGGGGAAGAACCTCAAACAGCAAACATCAAACTGACAATAGGCAGGATAAGTATTCCCAGATCTTGTGTCATCTGAAACAACCACAATAAATAATTAAGAGCAGCCATAACATCACAGAAATGTTTAACCAAGAAGTGATGTCTAACACTGCATTTTAAATGTCAGAAAGTCAGGGACTGGTGAACAAGTGCATGGAGCAAATTTAACAGCAAAGAACCTAGAAATGTCCCGTTTCTGTACCAAGTGGCAACACAAGTTACTGTCATTGAAGGACAGCTGAGCTCAAGGGACAGGAGTTGACTGTGATCATGCATATGGAGATTATAAAATCATAGAATGGTTTGGGTTGGATGGAGCCTTAAAGCCTATCCAGTGCCACCCCTGCCATGGCAGGGACACCTTCCACTGTCCCAGGCTGCTCCAAGCCCCAGTGTCCAACCTGGCCTTGGACACTGCCAGGGATCCAGGGGCAGCCCCAGCTGCTCTGGGCATCCTGTGCCAGGGCCTCCCCAGGGAACACTACCTTACCAATATCCCCTCTAACCCTGCCCTCTGACAATGGGAAGCCATTCCCCCTAGTCCTGGCACTCCAGTTCCCGAGGAATTGTCCGTATCTAATGAGAATATGTAGGGCAGCGAGGCTCCAGCGGAAGCGTCAAAAGCTATGGCTTTTTTCCAGCTTCTTTTAATGAAACAACTTCAAACTTATATGAAAGGAAACTAAAAGCTTCTCTGTACAGTTGTTCTCCCTTTCCCTCTGCCTCACCATTAAACATGTTCCTTCAAGACTTTCCACGGTCTTACCTGTGTCCCAGGTCCTATGGAGTGGGATTGTGAAGCCTTGCAAATGGAGGGTATACTGTGTGTTGTGGATTCCCTATTTCCAGCTGCTCTGGAGATTTACAGGGAGTTTCATGCTGTTGTTGATTCTTCACATCCATCCATTTTATGTTGCTGTTGTTTCTTTTGGTAGTCTGAGCAGTGGATGCTAATGGACATTTGAAGCACTCTGCCTCACTGATACTCCTTCAGAGTCAATAAACTCAGAAATTATTTTGTTTAGTCTCCAGAAAAGCATTACAGGTGTGAGTGGTAAGAATATTGTGGTGGTTCAGTACATTTGAGGAATGTATCCTGTACTTCAGCATAGGCTTTAAGATAAGCACTTAAATCCTCAAGTGGGGCTGGACATGGATCCAAGCAGATGCCTGGAGAAGGGAGAAGCTGAACCTCATCCGTAAACTGCATGCAGAAGTTAGCAGTCCTCATAAATGATTTTTAGACAGGACAGCTGCTTCTAGGAGTTTAATCTGTTCAAGGAGATTATTTCAATTACTGTGAATATTCTATCACAGTTTGAAGCTGTACTAATGTCTTTAAATGTTACATACAGGTAAATATATTTTAAAAGAAAAGCCTTATCAGGCCTTGCTCTGCTGGATTTCCAGCTGGTCTGTTACTTCCCCTAAGTGCAGCTAGCTAAGTTCCTATGTGAAGAAATCTTGAGAATGAGAATCTGTTTGCATAACAACCTATTCTTGGAGAGAAAAATAAGTTGCACCTGCATAAACAATAAATCTATCATATGAGAATCGGTGAACAAAAATGTAAGCTAACAGCAGAGAGATTTGACAGATGTACACCTAGTCATTTACTGACCAATAAACTGAGTATGAGTGTGTTGTTGGCCAATTAGGTCTAACACAGTGCCTTCTGATATTTGCTATCAATATGAGCTTTGTCTGCATGAAGAAACTGAGTCCCATCTGCTTTATTGTTGCAACATTTAAATCTTTCTCAGTTTAAAGCTGTTGTCACAAGGGGATTTGGAACTTGGCTTTCTACTTTGATCTGCTTGACTCAGATTCTGCACTGGCAACTGTGAGGATGCATCAAGGCCTGATTGTGGGGATGGATGAGCAAATTCTTAGCTACCATAAACCAGCACAGCTTTATTGAAATCAACAGAACTATGTGGAACCTCCTATGAGCTGGAATCTGCTACTGTTCCAGTTTGCAGTGTGAATTTATCTTTTGGAACTTCTTCTTTATGTGCTTCTACCTATATTTTTTAAAAAGTCCATAGATACCATTGATATATCACCTTTGAGCCTTGTGAAATGAGTGTAGATATGAACAAGGAATAGGTAAATTAAAAAAAGAAAAAGCTGAAACATTATTTTAATACCTTTATAAGGTGCAAAGAAGAAAGTGGTCTTATGCCTGTCACAAATTTGCAGTAGACAGATGACAAGAAATCCCACGGGATTCACACTAAACCTTGGAATGTTGCAGTGGATCTGTTCCTGCTGCAGCTGAGGGCTGTTCTTTCAGGGTGTTTGTCTGTTTCTGTATTAGTTATACCAGAAAAAACCTTGAATCAATCTTGAACACTTTAGTGTTACCTGAGCAGAGATGTCTCTGTTCTCTTGACACGATATTAAAGGAGCAACTTTGTGATAGGCCTTAGAGTTTTACTGATGTAGATGTTTAGCCTTCAAGGATTCCCTGGCAGTCAAACAACAGTTGGAAGAGTTTTGTGACTAAGCTTGGGGACATAGGATTCCCGGTAAAATGACAAATTTAGGATCCATTCATGTGTATCTTCAGTGAATTACTTTGCCAATAGTGGTATGGCAATGTGAGAACAATTTATTTGATGAAACAAGTGGTACAGAGATCTACAGCTGTGTTAACCCACATGGGAGTGCTTCCATATTTACTGCTGTGTTCTACTAAACTCAGGCATTATGGGTTGTTACTGCATGAAAGTGTAATAATCTAGTTTAATAATAATAATAATAATAATAATAATAATAATAATAATAATAATAATAATAATAATAATAATAATAATAATAATAATAATGGCACTCTAGAAATTACTTTGCAAGATTATATGGATTTGGCCCTGATAACTGAAATTATTATTGTCTAAATCACTTTTTATAGGATTTAATTTATTGTACTTTAAAATGTGGCTGTAAGTTATGCACAGATTATGGTCAGTGACATGTAGAAGCAAAAGTATATATTTTAGGGAGAAATGGTTATCTTTCCAAAATATCTTTAAGTAATCAATTAATTATTTCTATATTTGCATATGTGTCTGTGTCTGCAGATGGTCAGAATCTATGAGGATGTAGAACGTCTGATTTTTAATACTGAATTACTCCCTTTTTTTAAGCTAACACAATATTAAGAAAGTTATCAAAATGGTGATTGCTTTCAAATAGCTCTTTAGTTTACTTTATGAAAAAATCTGTTTTACACAAAATTTGCTCTTTATGATACTTAAAGAGCAGTTGTTAATACAGCTGAATGAGAGAGAAATCTGTCGACAATGTTCAATAACAATTTCTGTCTTGTGCCTTTAAGTAAAATAATAAATTGTTCTTGACTATTATCTTCTCTTGTGAGTGTTAGGACTTGTGAGTCTTAGGATGTCTATTCCTGAGCTGGTAATTAAACATTAAATGCCACATTTGAAAGGTCATGAACATTTACAGTGATTGCAATACTGTATTAATAGACTGCTAGAGAGAGATACTTTGAGTTTTAAAGCAGGCACAGGAAATCTGAATGAAAGAATCAGCTAATTTTGTCTCTTTAGCATTATTAAAACCTGTGTTTTTTTGTAGGACTCTTTGTTTTCCCAACTCTGATATGGTGTGCCCAGAGTCAAATTGTAGAAGGATATTCCTAGCCTATTCCATTTCCTATAAAAAAAGATTGAAACTGATAACTAAAAATAATCCAAACTCTTCATGAAACAGACTTTTACAAGTAAATGTCCTTGAACAGTTCATGATTGAAGTACATCCATTTTCAGAAAGCAAGTTGTACATTTCTATCCCCATAAGAATAAAAGAGAAGTAAATAGGTGGATATTCCTTATTAGTGAATTTTTACTAATCATTACATAAACCATTAGAGAAATGACAGGTAAATTATTAAGTGCAATAAGTTTCTCCTTTGTTTTCTATAAATATGCTTTCTGTAAATATTTCTACATAGTGTCTGTTAATTACAGCCCCTCCCTAAGCAACAATGATGGAAGAAATGAATAAAATATATGTAGAGTTTGATTCATTTATACAATTTCCACAATTTGGACCATGTTCCTCAGGGCCTGACATGTTCAGACAGTTCTTCCTGGACTCAGTGAAGTATTCCTTAGCATAACAGAATGCAACATCCTGCCTGCGAGTACCTCCTCATGCTCTCCCAGGTCCTGGAAGCCACTGGCTGCTCTTCAGAGTCCTGTTCTCCTCACAGATGGCACACCTGATGACACAGCCAAAGATGATGCGTTCATGGCCTTCCTCCCCACATGCCCTTGGCCCCCAGCTGCAGCTGAAGGATCTGCTCCATTATCAGTCATAAATGTTACTGATGATGAACTGTCATTTCAGACAAAATCAGGGGCTGTGATGCCTGTGAGGATTGACTGACATGGACTCTGCTTATGCCAGCAAAGCAAAGCCAGTTCCAGTTTATTACACAGTTTACCAGTATTTATAGGTCACTATGTTGGTAGAAAATTTTGCATTCTGACTCTGTGGCATTGGAATCCCTGGCTGAGCAAGGATAGGTTGGATTCAATCTACACAGGGACTCTCAGCCAATGTCATTCAGTTCTAGATGCAGATGTATCATTGGCCAGAGAGCTGGATGGGGCTAAGATCTCCACAAATCACATGTAATTGGAGCTCCTATAAAAAGAGCTGAAGGAATAAACTCGAGACTGTTTGTCACAAGAACCCTGGAGTGTGAGTCTCTATCTCCAACCCACATCCACATTCACGTTACATGACCCCTTTGTTCCGGTCCCCTTTAGAAACACAATCCTCTGATTATTCTTCTTAAGCGAATAATGTCCTTTGTTATCTCTTCCACCAGAGAAGTCCTTGTTGCATCTTCCTTCCTCAAAGTGGTCCGTGTTAGAGGGGCAGAGTGACCAGACATGGTGTCTTCACTTCTGTTCTTGCCTTGAGTTTATCTCTCCCTTGGCTTTCACTGCACCAGGGCCACAAGGTCTGCGATGCTGCCCAGCTCAGCTTCTGTAGCTGTCTGATCTCTGACAATGCCAGTGTCAGAAATGAACTTTGCTGTTGTTGTCTCTGAGGGCAGTGGCCTGGGGGACGAGTGGGAGTTCTTTGTGTGAGGCCCTCTCTCCTCAGAGTAATGACTACTCCAAGCTGATTTAAGCCTCATGTCTTTCATGGCATGGAAACCTAATGTTTCTTGTCTAACAATTGCTGTAGTTCAAATAAATATTTTATCAATTTTTGAGTCTTTGCAGGTTTGGGAAGATACTGGTATCCTGAAGGGGAGCTACAAGAAAGATGGAGAGGAACTATTTCCAAGGGCCTGAAGTCACAGGACAAGGGGGATTGGCTTCACACTAACAGAGAGGAGAATTAGATGGAATATTGGGAAGGAACTGTTCCCTGGGAGGGTGGGCAGGCCCTGGCACAGGATGCCCAGAGCAGCTGGGACTGCCCCTGGATCCCTGGCAGTGCCCAAGGCCAGGTTGGACACTGGGGCTTGGAGCAGCCTGGGACAGTGCAAGGGACACTGGATAAGCTTTGAGGTCCCTTCCTAATGCCGCTGGCTGGGCTACGGGGTGTACCCAGGAACTGCATCAAAGCCAGATAGCATAGCTCTGAGGGGGGCTAATCAGCCCAAGCTCTAGCAGTGCCTTCAGCCTACGCCTTAGCAAGCCCTTAGTGATATTCAGCTTTAGTGATTCTCAGTTCATGAGTGATTTCAGCTCTTAAGCTTGCTAGGCTCGGCTGGGGCACGCAGCAGGCATTCGGAAGACCAGGAAAGAGAGGAGAGCGCTGTGTGAGGTTCCAAGACGATGTCTTTATTGGTCTTCTTCGTAGCTCTTCCACGGAGTGTCTCGAAGGGTCTCAGGGACAGCAGCTCCGATGAGCCGGGCAGAAACAGGGGTTTATATAGGGCAAGGGAGGATTGAGAATTGTCCAATGGTAAGGGTTAAAGGAAAGTGACCTATAGCCTTACAGAAAGATAAGCCAGGGTCCGAGAGCGGGAGAGAGGGGCTCCCATTGTCCGGTCATCCTGACTCAGCATCCTGCCTCTGAACGCCAAGGCAGGTTTGCAGGGCCTGCGCCTGCTACAACTCCACTTTCTGTATTTAGAAAAGAGGCGTTCCCTGTAGCTCTTTTGAAACAATGAACAAGACATGAGAACATGGCTAATACAATGACAATCACAAGCAAAATCCACAACATTCTCTTAACCAAAGATGCAACCCATCCTGTTAATCCCCATTGACCGAACATGTGATTAACCCAGTCTGGGTTGTTTTCTACTTTCAAGTCCATCACAAGGTCCTTCAGTTTCTGGATGTTCGCATGGATGGATTCTGAGCGTGAAGAGAGGTTGAAGCAGCACATCCCTTCAAAGTCCTCACAGCCGTGACCGTGGGCCAGCAGCAGGAAGTCAATTGCTGCTCGGTTTTGGAGCGATGCATGTCTTGTGGTTTCTTCTTCCTTTAAGAGATCGCTCAGGGCTGCAGATGTAGCATTAGCCTGCTAACTGAGCCAGCACCCGACGTGATTTATTTCACCTAGGGCCTTGGCTGTAGCTACCCATGGTAGGAATAGGGAGACAGCAATCTTTTTTGGTTTGTTCCAATTGTATAATCTGGGATCGCAATTTTCATCAAATTCTGTGTAGGACCTTTTGTGGCATTTTAATTCACTTTCTTTTTTCCAATTGTGTAACAAGGTGATATTTGGAGTTAGGGTAGAAAGTCTCCCAAGGGTACAGGGACCTCCCTGGAGTCGAGAGGGAATCCCAGCCCACACTCTGTCACCACAGATGAGAAACGTTCCCTTGGGTAATACTTTGGGGTTGAGAGAGGACACAGAGATCACACAAGCAGTGTAATTACACCAATTGGGAGGGTTGTAAGCATTGTTAATGGGTGATATGTCTTTTCAATATGTGTTTTTGGTCTGGTCAATTTCTGGCCAATTATTTTTCGGGCATCTGAAGTAGAATTTGATGCAGTATGTTGCCTTGGAGGACCCCAGCAGGTCCAATTCTTGGGGTTCCTCTAGAGCATTGGGCAACATTTTTGTCCACTTATCCCAAGTATCTACCACGTTGGGTCTCTTACCAGTGGTGCGGAGGAGCTCTGTGTTATAGACGGGCCAATCATCGGCTGCAAAGGGAATTCCTACTAGACGTGTGGAAAGTGGGTTATCAACGCTTCCCATGGATAAACACATGTTATCCTGTTTTAATAATGTTTTTGCTAAGGTTACCCAAACATTGTGGCTAGACTGTGGGCTAATCCAACCGATGGCATACGGTACGGTGAGGAGCATCCAGGCAGCAGTAAGGACAGCACCAATGGAGATATTTTTCATCTTTGGACAGGAATGGGGCTTCTGATAGGGAATATAAGCAAAATTTGTTATCTTTATGGCGAGAGGGTTAGGGTTTTCTCCCTTGTTCCTTCCCCCCCCCCTTTTTTTTTTCTAATAAGCTAAGGATAGGGGGAGTAGGTATAGGTTTTTTGGTGAGAGACAAGAAAAGGGGATAATAAGGTTTTTTAGGGTATAGAGGGGTAAAGACATAACATTCTAAAATTCAGAGAACAATTTTGTGTTCAGGCTATATCTAGCTTCTGGCTAAATGCAGCAGAATGCAGCAGAATGTTATTCAGCTTTCTGTTTTGTCTGCTGTCGTGTGGCGGGACGGTCTTTCCCTATGCATGTGGAGATTCGGTGACGTCTTCGTCTCCAGGCAGAACTTGTTTGATTCTGAGGAGGACTTGTGTTTGACTCAGGAGGATTCTTGTCAGTGTTTGTAGCGGTAGTGTTTGCAGTGCCTAGGTATGGTTTGATATTTTTTCCTGGGTACCATCTTGGACCTGATGGTAGTAGAACACACGCATACCCTCTTCCCCAAGTGATCAGTTGGAAAGGTCCTGTGATTTGATGTGTTTCTGGGTCCTTTACCAGCACAGGTGGTTTCTCGGTGAGCTTTGCTTGGCTGGTATTTGCAAAGTGCCGAAGTATTGGTGGGTCAGGCTCTGATGTTGTACAGTTTAGGAAGTTGATGACATAGAGAGCCTTGCAAAGTCTTTCAACTGGAGATATGGCTCTTGTTTCTCCTTGCTGCTGATTAAGGACTCTTTTGAGTGTTTGATGTGTCCTTTCTATGATGGATTGTCCTGTGGGGTTTGCAGGTATGCCTGTCTTGTGTTCTATTCCCCACTCACTGAAGAAGTCTTTTAGCTTACGAGAGGTATAGGCAGGTCCATTGTCTGTTTTGATTTCCTTTGGTACTCCCAGGGTAGCGAAGGCAAGGAGGAAGTGCTTTATGGTGTGCTGTGCAGTTTCTCCTGTATGTGATGATGCAAACACTGCTCCTGAAAATGTGTCGACCGATACATGCACGTATTTTGACCTTCCAAAGGGTGTGAAGTGAGTTACATCTGTCTGCCACAGCTGGCAGCTGTTCAGACCTCGGGGATTGACTCCCGTCCCCATGGATGGTATCTGGTAGTTTTGACAGCTCGGGCATGTGGCAACAATAGCTTTTGCCTGCTCCTTTGAAAGCTTGAACATTCTGATAAGGGCAGGTATATTTTGATGAAAAAATGCATGAGACAACTTTGCCTGGGCAAAGATGTTAGGAACATTAGCAGTCTCTACTGCCATGGCTAGTGCATCTGCTCTCCTGTTCCCTTCTGTGATGATGCCTGGGAGGTCGGTGTGTGACCTCACATGCATTATATGATATGATTGCTTTCTGTTGAAAATTAGGTGTGTTAATGCAGAAATCAATTGGTGTAACTTTGGATTGGAAAGGTCTTTGAGAAGAGCATGTTCTGCTCTCATAGCTATACCAGCAACGTAAGCTGAATCTGTGACCAAATTAAAGGGTATATTTTTGAATTTCTCAAAGGCTCTGACAACAGCTGCTAACTCTGCAATCTGTGGAGATCCCTCCACTATTTCAATATCAGATTCCCATTTTTGGGTATTTGGGTCTTTCCATGTCATTACAGACTTGTGGGTTGACCCTGAGCCATCTGTAAAGATGGTTAGAGCTTTGAGAGGAGTCCTGGTTTGGACTAATTTTGGGGTCAGATGAAAGGTCACATCCCGATTAAAAAGTTTGTGTTTTGGGATATGAACTGAAATTTGGCCTGTATAGCTATCTAGGGCAAACTGGAGAGTCCTATTGGTCTGAAGCAAATGCTCCAGGTCCCCAGTGGTCAGTGGCAAGTACATGCATGTGAACTCACACCCTGCAAGAGAGCGGAGGCGAGATCTAGCCTTTTTTATTAGATGTGCCATGATTTCTTGGAAGGTGGTAATTGTCTTTTTAGGTTGGTTATTTGTAAAGATCTACTCCAGGATCAGCAAAGGGTCTCTAAGTTGAGTGTCCCACTGGAAAATCAGTCCATAGAACCGAGGTGCTTTTCCCAAAATGGTGAACTGGAAGGGCAGGCTGGGTTCAAAGCGATGGGCTTTGCGTGAAGACAGGGCTTCTTGGACCTTGGTGATGGCATCTTGGGCCTCTGTTGTGAGAGTGCATGGAGAGTCCAGATCCTCGTGGCCATGGAGAAGGTTGAACAGGGGAGTGAGGTCTTCTGTTGTGATTCCTAGCAGGGGACGCACCCAGTTAACGGATCCACACAGGCTGTGTAAGTCCCTCAGGGTTTTTGGGTCGTCTCGGATGGCGAGCTGCTGGGGTACGATGGTCCTTTCCCGTATCTGGAAGCCAAGGTAAGTCCATGGGTTGGTGTACTGTATTTTGTCCTCACGGATCTCAAATCCTGCCTTTTCTATGGTTTCAATAATCTTTTTAACTGCTTTGTCCAGGTAAGTTTTTTTCTGATGCACAGACCAGGATGTCATCCATATAGTGGTGGATGATTGCCTCTGGGAATAGCTTCCGAACAGGAGACAGGATGTGAGCAACATACCACTGGCATAAAGTAGGATTGGGCTTTAATCCTTGAGGTAGAAAACGCCAATGATATCTTTTAAGTTGAGCCTCTCTGTTAAGAGATGGCACGGAGAATGCAAACTGTGGGCCGTCCAGAGGATGCAGAGGTATGCTGAAGAAACAGTCTTTAATGTCTATGATAGCAAGTGTCCAGTCTCTAGGCAGCATCGATGGGGATGGCAGGCCTGGCTGTAAGGGGCCCATGTCCTCGACGACTTCGTTGATTTTGCGAAGGTCGTGGAGGAGCCTCCACCTGTGCGTTCCAGGCTTTTTCAGTACGAAGACTGGAGAGTTCCAAGGGCTGGTGGTCTCAACGATGTGGCCTTTGGTTAGCTGTTCTTCCACGAGAGCTTGTAGTGCACGCAGCTTTTCTTCAGAAAGGGGCCACCGCTCGATCCAGGTCGGGTTGTGGCGTTTCCAGGTGAGCTGAGGAGTATCTGGCAGTGCGCGCTCCTCAGTGGCCCCAGTTAGAAATCCTGACTGGGAATATGTAGGGAAGCCCCCCATTGGGATAGAATGTCCCTTCCCAAAGGATGATGGGGGCCCTTACCACGAATGGGCGGATGGTTGCCAACTTGCCTTCAGGCCCTTCGACGAGGACGTTGTTCTTGCTCCGCATGGACACTGTGGCTCCACCGATCCCTGAAATCATGCCTGGTACTGGCTGTAGATCCCAGTGTGCTGGCCACTCTGAGCGAGCGATGATGGTCATGTCAGCACCGGTGTCCAGCATCCCTGGCAGGTGGAACTTTTCTCCTCTGCAGGTGAGACCACACTCGATGGTAGGCTTACTTGGTCCCACAACTTGTGCCCACATCGCTGTAGGGTTGAGAGGAAGCTGCTCTCTGTGATTCTTTGGGAGTAGAAAAGCCTGTGCAATTGGAGTTCCCTTTGAAAGAAAATATGGTAAGTCCGTGCAGTACACCTGGACAAAGATTTCTTGTCCTGAGTGCACTGTCTGCACCTCTGGAACAACAAAGATCTCCTTTGGGCTATGGACAGTGTCACCTATAATTAAGATGTTAGAAGGACCGCCTTTTGGCCCACGTTTGCCTGTGGGAACACGGTAAGCATCTTTATTTTTAAAGTCAATGGACAGAGCAGTTACCAGCTGGCGTCTTGTTCCCATTGGTGTTGCTCCGTGTGTTGGACCCTCTTCGGGTGTTCTGGAATCTCCCGGGGTGGTGCGTGGATGGGTCTGGGTGGCCTTTGATTTGTTGTCATAGCCCGGGGCTTTACTGGGCTCCGAGACCCGTTTCCCGAATATGGCTGGTAGCGTGGCTGGTTTTGGGGCCTTCGGTAGGTGTAGCCAGGGTATCGGGCAGGCAGCCTGTCTGGACAGTCCCTCATGAAATGTGTCAAATCACCACAGTACAGGCAGCGAGTTTGGTCTTTAGAAGCCATAACTGCATATGCAGCAGAAACTCCTTCAGCAATACCCTTAGTGACTGCTTCTGCCACTGTATTTTCACTGGACAAATGACGTGTGCAGCTTTCCAGCATTTGCTCTATGGTAGGTTCTGTGTCCAGGGGTAGAGCCCTCAGAATTGTTTTGCATTTTTCATTGGCATTACTCATGACAAGTTTACACAACAGTTCTTTTCTTGCCTCTGTGCTCTCTATCTATTTTTCTAGAGCATCTTTAACTCTATCCACAAATTTGATAAAGCTTTCATCTACTCCTTGTTTGATATTAGAAAAATGTTGGGAAGGAATGGAATCATCTGGGGTAAGAAGTAAGGAGGTTTTTGCTGCCATAGCCAGGTCTTGCAATGCTTCCTTAGGTAAGGTGTCAGCCTGATCATTAGGTTTCTGTAAATCCCCTTCACTGGCTAGCTGTTCGACTGTAAGATCTGGCCTATCAGCATTTTTAGCATATGAATCTGATAATGTTTTCAATTGTTTTTTCCAATGTCTTTCCCATAGCGTATATTCTGCTGGGGAAAGGAGGCAGTGGGCCATATTCTTAATATGGTGGGGTACTAGGATATGTGCTGAGAACGTGGCTTCTAGGAAATTTCTAAAAATATGAGAGCTTCTGCCATGTTCTTTAGCTATGTTTCTTAGCTGTATGAGTTCCTTATTTGAGATAGGTTCCCATGTTTTTTGGGTAGTGGCCCCCCCTCTTTTTCCCTTTTTATAAACTACTGGGAAGGCAGAAATTCTCTGTGCCATCTCCCAGTCCCCTGCCTTTGCAGCTTCCAACTTAATTAGGGCCCATGCATCAATATACTGTGTATCAGAATCAGAGTCACTGTCACTGCTGTCCGAGGAGGAGGAGGAGTGAGAGCGAGAGCGACCCTTATACTTTTTTATGTTGCGTTGGAGCGGGCTTTTGCAGAGCTTTTTGGGACTGGGGTGGATTTGAGGAAGCACACGGCAAGGCTTGGCTGCAGGGGGTTTGCAGTGGTGCTGGAATGGCAACAACTCGGGTAGCACAGCACGCACAGGATTGAGGCACATGGGGGGGTGGGGTGGTGCCGTGGGGGGTTTTGGAGGTTCTGTGCAAGGGACACTGAGGATAGGTGGGCGGCTGGGAAGCCGGGGGATGGGGGCAAGGGAGGTGCGGGGGGGCGTTGGGGTTGGGGGGGGCTGCTGCGGGTACAGCGTGGTTTGCAGGGGCTGCGGCAGGCAGGCAGGCAGGGAGACCTCCTGCTGCGGCACAGCTGGGGGCAGAGATACACGCAGGGGTGGGGGGGGCAGCAGCAGGGGTGGGGGCTGTGTTTGAGGGGCTGGCGGGGATGGCAGGGACAGTGGCAGGGGAGATAACAGAGCCCGTGGCAGGGGGGGAGGGAGCAATCGCAGAGGTAGCGGGGGGAGTGGGGTTCACACAGGACGGCATGGCTTGCACAATACACGGAAAGGGATTCGTGCTTCCCGTGTCCGGAGGGGAAGGCGGGGGGAGGGTGGACCGCGCGGACCCCGCAGGCGCGGCGGGGGGGGGTAGGGAATGGCGCAAGGTTTGTATTAGCAGTCCCTGACACAGGAGTTAGTTGTGAGTTGGGATCAGATCCAGGATCAGATCCAGGGAAGGAGAGGATGTAATGGGGACCTTATCAGCACAATTTGCATTCGGAGGGTCTGGTGAGGGAGATAAGGTTGTATCTCTGTCTTTCCCTGAGGTGTTAGTAAAAGAGGAGTTTTTGTTAGCTTCCTCTACGGCTTTTGTTATAATATGAAATATAGGTATAAAGCGAGCTACGGATAGATTCTGTTTGGACTGTGACAGATAGAGTCTAATTCCAACCTCATCCCAAAAAGAATCTAGCGTTATAGTGTTTGTAGTAACATCAGGAAACTGGAGGATTATCCATGTTATAAACTTTTTCAGATTAGATTTTGAAAGAGTACCTTTAGAAAAAGAGAATTTGTTAGTAGATAGGATTTCTAGGATTAGTAAATATATTTCTCTTTTTATCCTGGGATCTTGTACTAAGTTGAGATCCCATTATTCCCATTCCCTACCAGCAGAAAAAAGAGGAAAAAAAAGAAAAAAAAACTAAAAAGGTACCCAAGAGAATTTTTTACGAGCAAGAAAAGCTGATTTTTAAAACTTACACTTTTTTAGCCAGATGTGGGTCAAGAGTCTGCTGGTAGGTGGTCTTGTCATCTCAGTCTCCTCGGGCAGTGTCCAGCTGTTAGGGTGAGGGTCGACTGAGTCCCTCCAAAGCAGACCTTCTAAAACGGAGGCCTTACTTCTTCTGGGGTTTGACGATCCGAAGGCAGTTACTATTTCAGGAAGAAATGCTGCTCTCCAGGGTTTTTGGTCCCTGTTCGGGCGCCAGTTAATGCCGCTGGCTGGGCTACGGGGTACCCAGGAGCTGCATCAAAGCCAGATAGCATAGCTCTGAGGGGGGCTAATCAGCCCAAGCTCTAGCAGTGCCTTCAGCCTACGCCTTAGCAAGCCCTTAGTGATATTCAGCTTTAGTGATTCTCAGTTCATGAGTGATTTCAGCTCTTAAGCTTGCTAGGCTCGGCTGGGGCACGCAGCAGGCATTCGGAAGACCAGGAAAGAGAGGAGAGTGCTGTGTGAGGTTCCAAGACGATGTCTTTATTGGTCTTCTTCATAGCTCTTCCACGGAGTGTCTCGAAGGGTCTCAGGGACAGCAGCTCCGATGAGCCGGGCAGAAACAGGGGTTTATATAGGGCAAGGGAGGATTGAGAATTGTCCAATGGTAAGGGTTAAAGGAAAGTGACCTAAAGCCTTACAGAAAGATAAGCCAGGGTCCGAGAGCGGGAGAGAGGGGCTCCCATTGTCCGGTCATCCTGACTCAGCATCCTGCCTCTGAACGCCAAGGCAGGTTTGCAGGACCTGCACCTGCTACACCTTCCAGCCCAATCATTCCATGATTCTATAATAATACCATTTAACATTTTGGAATATTAACCTATGCAGCACAGAGAAGGCTAGTTTTTTATTTATCACCTTCTCCAAGTAGTGTCATAGTGCCAGTTTGAGAGCCATCCATCATCTCTCTGACACAATTATTCAGCAAGTCAGAACTGATAAATCTGAATTATCTGGTCTCACTTACCAGCAGAAATGCCATCCTTGAACAAATGCAAAATCAATTCCAAACCAAAGGCTATGCTCCTGCCAACTGTTAGCTATTGGCTGCAGAGTAAGTTATATGTTTCCTAGTGATTAGCAAATTTTGGCAAGCTCCTGGTAACCCAGCTTAGTTTGGGAAATAGAATCATATATACACTTTGCAGAGGCAGTGAAATAAAGCACATAATGACTCTTGTGTTGTGTTCTGGAACATAATTCCTCAGCTAATTCAGTTTCTCTTCACCTTCCTTCTCTTTTCCCATGGTGAAAAAAAATGATGTTATAAATTCTCCTAAATGAATAATCAAGATGTTCCTTAAACTTGATATTAATTGCAAGCTACTGACCATGCAGACAAGATGCAGCTAGTTGTCATAGTTCAGAAGATGTTAGAGAAGGATTTCTGTATCTCAACAGGTTTAACTGCAAGGGTGGACTTCACCATTGAATGTTTTTAGATGCGTTATTCTCCTGTACCTACATAATAGAGTATAATATAGAAAAAATTATCTGTATAACCACTGCCTTAGTGATCATGGCACCCTGAGTTACTTAAAAAAAAAAAAAAAAAAAAGAAAAAGCAAACAAAATACCCCCAAACCCAACACACCACCCCCTCAAAAACCAAACCAGAAAACCACCCCCAAAAACCTAAAACAACAACAACAAACCCCACAAAACCACCCGCAAACAAAGAAATAAACAAACAAAAAAAACACCGCCCAAAAAAGAAAAAAACCTCTAAGAGAAATACTGGAGCAATGTAAAAACAATTAAGAGTTCCAAAACAGTCTTAGAGTTGACTTCTTTGACTACTGTCATGAGATTTTTAATATAGAGTGAGCATAAGTTTAAAAATAAATTAAAAAATAACTTCTAATGAAGTATTTTTATTGGGGAATATTTTATGCCTACTCTGAGTTCATATTGCTGAATAAAAAAATAGATGGTTCTTTTTCTCTGTTTTTGGCAATCCCTTGAAGTTGGAAGCATGAATAGATGTTGTTGTTGTTTGACATTCTCTGGTAACTCATCCTCATTGCAATCCAGAGAGTAATGGAAAGATCCTGTCATTCCAGAGGAGGCCTCAGAGATGCTGAGGGGACTAGAACACCTCCCCTGTGGAGCCAAGCTGGCAGAGCTGGAGCTGCTTAGCCTGGACGGGAGAAGCTTTGGGGTGAGCTCAGTGAGGCCCTGCAGGGCCTGAAGGAGCTGCAGGAAAGATGGAGAGAGACAATTGCCAAGGGCTGGAGGGACAGGACACAGGGAATGGCTCCCAGTCCCAGAGGGCAGGGCTGGGTGGGAAATTGGGAATGAGGAATTGTTCCCTGGCAGGGTGGGTAGGCCCTGGCACAGGGTGTCCAGAGCAGCTGGGGCTGCCCCTGGATCCCTGGCAGTGCCCAAGGCCGGGTTGGACGCTGGGGCTTGGAGCAGCCTGGGACAGTGGAAGGTGTCCCTGCCCATGGTAGGAGGTGGAATGGGATGATCTTCAATTTCCCTTCCAGCCCAAACCATTCCATGATTCTGTGATTCTAAGAAAGGACTTAGCATACCCAGTTTTAATACTTAATTCAGTTTCTCATTGCTTCATAGAAAATAAATGTGAATGCAAATATTAATTCAACCTCTAATACATAACTTGAAATCACAATTTATTTTGTTTCTAAGAGTTTCTGAGGGCAGCTATAAAATAATGACTCTGATATTTTCAGCCAGTGGCTTTTCAGTGGGTTTGAAACAAGGTCTGTGGATTTTTGCTTCATCACCTACAGGCTTATTTTGCTTTTTTGTTACAACAGCAAAACCAAATCCAAACTACAGAACTGCATTTACCATGTGAAATCTGAACAGGTTGGAGTACATGCAATGCTGGGAAAGTAGAGAATTAAAAGTGATGTCCAAGATGTAAAATCACAGAAGGCAGTGGGTGCTCCACAGTGAGCAGGCAGCCACACTTTATCACACTCCCCAGGCCAGTTGTTTTGCAGCCATTTACTTCTCAGCAGGAGCTCTTCACTCCAGTCACACTTAGCAATTCTCCACATTTGCTCAATTATTCAAAAAGCTGTGTTTTCAGACCTGCAGAGTTTTTCAGATGCACTTGTGCAAAATGTTTTGGGGTAATTTCTTATCTTAATATATAATTTAGAGGACAATATTTCTTATTTGGCATATTAGTTTTCATGCCATGGCAAATTACTATTAATCAGATATTTTAGTCCTCTAAAGCACAAGAAATTCTTTGCTAACTTAAATGAACAGGTCAGTTCCTTCCATTCTAATGCAAAAGTCCTCTCATAAATTATTTTTCTCTTATTTATTCTACTTTTTGAAATACTTACTGCTAATTGGTTTAGCCTAAAAATCCACCTTCTCTACTCTGAGTTTCATGTATGATAACCTCTCCTCCCATGTGACAATACTCTTCTATGTTGTGTTGTTTTCCTTTGTAGCATTTATTGTTTCTTTAGGGCAACTCTGGAAGTGAACTAATTAAGCTTTCTTCATGACATTCTGAAAAATTAACTACTTTAGGAGAGGAGATAAAAGCTAATAAAGTCTTGGGTATTAAAAATTTGGATTTCATTATAGACTTAGCTATTCCTAATTAGCTGATATGAAGGATGCTTCTTGACATATTATGGTGGTTTGTTCTCCATGGTGAATAGTCTGTCCTAGTCAGCCTTGTCCTAACTCCAGTTCACCTGCCCTAAAAATTACCTGTCCTTTAGGGTGCTCTTTGGAGGAATAAATCAAAATAAGGAAAACTTATAAAGAAAAAGAAATACATGTAGTTCCCCTTAGAATGTTCTAAAAAATAAAAAATTGTTCAGCATATTATGTACATTTGGCATCAACCTTGATTAAGTATTTCATTCATTATTTTTAATGCAACTAATACTATAATGGAAACCCTTTTTTGAACCTATAACCATACATAATATTTCTTGAAAAAAAATTCCAGCTTGAAATTCTGGTTTTGGAGGAATTGTTAAAACTTTTACATCTTCAGCACTGATTTTGCAAGATTTAAAAGGAGAATGCAGTGACTGCAGAGGTGAAGAGCAATGGTTGACCTTGCCACTGGATGTCATTTATCAGGCGTCTCCTAAATCCTTTTTCTTTTAAGTGCATTCTAAATTGGTGCTAACAGACTTCTCAGGCTTCTACAAAGAGCCAAAAAAAGTTGTATACTTTTTGTTTCTCATTAGTGGCGTGACCCCATCAGAATTATGGAACTTAAGTTCTCTGTCATGTGACACATGCCAAGCTCTGAGTATGAAATTTGCCAAACCTTTTCTTGGACCTATAAAACTGGGCAAAATGAGCAGTATGTGAACACACAAATAACCAGAGGAGTGACTCTGAGGGCCATTTCCTCTCTACTTCAGAGTTTTCAAACTCTTGAGTTTCACATCTCATGTCAAAAGAATGAGAACTCACATTTTGGCCTTCTAATTTATTTAAGTTGTGGCTTAGTATTCAAAGATGACAGAGAACTTCCTTTAAATGACCTGTATACAATCCATTACTCAGACCCAGTATAAACTGTAAAAACTAAAATTAGATCCAGAAAAAGATGAAATCAGCAATTGGCATCACGATACAAAACTGCAAGAGAGGAGCAGTTGCAGAACTCTTCAGCTCATTGTATTTGCTGCTCTTCAGCAGCCTGAAATATCCAGCTCTATTCCCCACTAAAAGGCAGGACTCAGAATAGCTCTCCACCTGTTCCCTCACAGACAAGTCATTATTGCAAAACTAAAAAGAGAAAATGCCTTTTCTTGAAGCAATACATTTGAGAAGGTTTTTTTTTTGTCCAGTTTATCTTTTCTTTCAGAAAAAGAGGTTTGGCTTCTTCTGCAACCTCCCCCCCCCCCCCCCCCCCCCCACCTCCTCCTATTACCCAGGAAAAAAGAGAGG
Source organism: Motacilla alba alba (assembly GCF_015832195.1). Lineage (NCBI taxonomy): Eukaryota > Metazoa > Chordata > Aves > Passeriformes > Motacillidae > Motacilla > Motacilla alba. Next base: position 475,147 of record NC_052026.1, read on the forward strand.
AAGAATCCTTTGAAAGCTGTCTGGCATATTTGGGGGCCAGATTCCCTCTATCTATTTATCTCCTTTCCCATTTATTCATCAGTTTTATCAGCAGGACACACAATACTTTGTGAGATTATGATCTTTCTACAGTCATGCAGTCAGGGAATACTTCAGTAAAATTAAATTTTTCTTCCAGTTGCCTCTGTTTTAAAAAGTCTGTATTGAATCCTTGCAAGCTTTAGTGGTAAAGTTATTAGCAACATGTATGCTCACATAGTGCAACAGTTCAGTAGGAACTATACCTGTGTTAAAAAAAAATTAAAAATAATTACAGTTTCAAGCAGTAGGAAAGAAGAAGGTTTGCCCCTTGCACTCTAAGCTCTCATCAGATTTTTACTGTTCTTTGCTGTAATGTTCTGTTATTATGATGTCCTTTGAATTGCCTAAGCAGCCAATGGGAGAAATACTTACCTGCTCTCCAGAGCCCTTGACATCAGCTAAGCAATGCATGAAAGTGTATTATAGAAAGAAAGAGACAGGGGAAGAGATATGGAGAAACTAGAAGTTTAAAGTGACATTACACATTTCATGAAATGATGAAAGAAAACACAGTGAAAGTCAAAAGCCTTCAGCAGCAGCAGCATTTTTTAAAGGCCTGGTATCACAATAAATAAACTTTTTCAGAGCCTTTTGGCAAAGGGAATAAGATTTTGTCATTTTTCTCTGTTGGTAAATTATCCTTGACAAAAGGGAAGCTGCTTCTAGGAAATGATGACTAGTGCTAAGAAAATTACTCCCAGCAAAGAAGTAATGTTTTTACAACAGAATCCTATGCAAAGGAAAAGTTTATGGCACAGTTATAGCGGGGATAACATCTTTGAAAGTTGAAAATATTTTTGTGCATATTAAAATCTTTCCTTACACAGATGTTGCAGCTCCATTCTTACTATCTTCTTCCTCTTCTGTGTTATTCTGCTCTGGCAAAATGGTGACTTAGCACTGCATGTTGGTAATACCTGGAAAAATTACAGGCTGCTCAGTTTGTGGGATGGAGAGGATAGGATTTCAAAGAACTTAATTGACATTGCTTTTAAGCTGCTAAAGTGGGATGATAGAATCACAGAATGGTTTGGGTTGGAAGGCACCTTAAAGCCCATCTAGTGAGGGACACCTTCCACTGTCCCAGGCTGCTCCCAGCCCCAGCGTTCAACCTGGCCTTGGGCACTGCCAGGGATCCAGGGAAAGCCCCAGCTGCTCTGGGCATCCTGTGCCAGGGCCTGCCCACCCTGCCAGGGAACAATTCCTCATTCCCAGTTTCCCATCCAACCCTGCCCTCTGGCAGTGGGAGCCATTCCCCCTTGTCCTGTCACTGCAGTTCCTGAAGACTTGTCCCTCTCTTGGTTCCCTGCAGCCCCTTCAGACCCTGGAAGGTGCTCTGAGGTCTCCACACAACCTTCTCTTCTCCAGGCTGAGCAGCCCCAACTTTATCAGTCTAAAATTCTGTAATCTAATAATACAGTATCAAATCCCTAAATTATCATTAATCTGATAATGATCAGCAATAATTTAGTGGTTTGACATGTTACCTTTATTTACCTAATGAAACATTTCAATTCCCTTTCGGGCTGGACAAGCTATGGCTGTTGGTGTGATTGTTCCCTGACTGAAGTAAAGCTGGGCAGTTCAGACATTAATCCCTGGGTAGCAAGAACAATTGCATGTTCCAGTACTAGGAGAGAAATATTACTTTACATGATTAAACTAAACAGTGCTTAGAATATATACATAGTAAATGACTTGTTGTCAGATTTGTGCCAGATTTCATACAGGTACCAGTGAAGTCTGGTTTTCACACAAATTTTCAATATATCAAACTCAATGGACAAATGTTCAAACAAAGTCTAGACAAAGATAGTGAAGGATGTGAACGCTTACCTCAAGTCATAACTGGCATTGTAAGGAAAAATTGGGGAAAAATTTTAGTTTCATGGTAAGATAATAACAGTGGGAAGCAGAACTTTGAAAATCTCATCCTGGCCCTGCTGCTGCCTTGATGTGTGCCCTTGGGCCAGGAGTGTGGCTTTCCTGTTTTTTCCTTCAGCTGCTGTAAAAATCAAGTATAATACTCTTAACACATCCCTTCCTCTCAGGCATGACGTGAATCTGAATTAATGCTTAAAAAGTACTTTTGGATCCTGTAATTGAGGGACTGTGTAAGTGCAGTATATTAATATTTTACTGAATACAGTAATTCCTGAATTTTAAGCAGGAAATCCACTGTTAAACTATATAGTTGGCATGGGCGTAAATATTAAATTGTTGCATCCAAATTAGGCTTTAAATCATGTTTCCTCTTGGAAAAGCTACCGTAGCAATCATTCCATTTTCAGCTGAAGTCTGCCTGGATAGGATTTAATACAAAGTCATTTTTGAATATGCTGATATCTCTTTAACTTCAACAATGCACACAGCATTTTGTTAGATTTCCATTTGACAGATACAGATGACAATCAAATTATTTTTGTAAAGAGTCATCTAGAAATACACAGAGCAGAGGGGCACCAAATGTTGCTTTGAATTAATAGTTAAATCTCATTGTTAGAAACAGTCCTCTTGAAAGAAAATCATGAGTGATTTTAATAGCATGGAAGCCCCTAGAGTCCTTCAACTCTATCAGCTCTGTAGTGTCAGTCTCTTTTAATCAGTCCTTCTTTTATCACTAAGCCCTAGATGATAGCCTGAAGTTTCACCCTGAGGTGTAAAGCAGTGAAATATATGTGACTTATCTGACTTCAACTTTAAAAGAATTGCATGGAAGCAGAAGGACAAATGCTGTCCTGATTGCAGTCAGCTTGCTACTTGTCATTGAAAATGAAATTGCCCAAATGGAGAGGCCTGAGAAGTAGGAAATAGCAGTTTTCTAAATAATGACATTTTCTTTTACCTGATAATGATCAAATTCACTAGTCATATAAACCTCCACACTGAATTAATAAAATGTTTAAACAGACAGGAGGAGCTTAATTCACATAAAACCAAAGGCAGAGCTCTCAATTGATGTGAAAGGACCTCAAATGTAGTGACTCACATCACATTTGGCTTGAGAAAGTGGAAGGTCTTGTGGCAAATACCCCAGAGTTGCATCTCAACACAGATATTTATTCTTTTCTCTCTCTTCCACTGTATTGCTTGAACTATGTTGCCTTCCTTCATTCAACCAAGCACTCTCTTCAATAGAGACTTTTTTAATGATACCTAATGGAGTTCATAGGGAATCTGAAGGTATTTCAGTAAAAATATATGACTAGGAACACAAAAATGAATTTTCCCAACTTCCTATTGTTATCTCTGTCTGTAACAAGATGGATTTTTAAAATGTAATGTGGCCTGAATCTGGGAAGTGAGTGAAGAATTCCACCTCTTAGGTCCGATACCAAATTTAGACCTTGGTACACTTGATCTGTAAGTCCTTTGATTACTGAACAGCTGCTATGAACCATATTAATGTGCAATAAATAGATGATTTTCAAAGCCTCTCCTGTCATGTTACCAAAAATGTGACTGAGTAGTGATGCTTAGTGCTGTTAATCTCTTTGTCTTTTTTCTATTGTGTTTGCACTTTAAAGTGTTTGCAGTCATAATAAAAACTTTATTCATTTTGTTATTGTGTTCAGAGGACAAAACTGTTTGACCTTAATGTGGTGAATAATGCCCCAGAACAGGTGATGAATTTTATCTTTAACTGTTAGGTACACTTCTGTTGTCTTAAGACAATAATATTACTGCTGTTTATTGTTTTTAGGATACCACAAGTGAAATTGATAAAAATATGCCTAATTTTTTATAAAAGTAAAAGGAATATATTTGCTAAGAGACAAAATCTATATGAATACAGATACACTGCTTCTTCCAGCCTCTCAAAGCTTATGTGCCTCATGATATGAGAAACTCTAGAACCGGTTATAAAAGCAGAGGTATTTTTCTCCTTAATCTACTGGTGAATCACAAGTGTGTAATATGGATGCAGTAATATATTTATGAAAATCTATAATGCCAATATTAGATGGGGCTTACACAAAATGATGACTTTTATTCCTTTACATAACAAGGGAAAACACTGGAAGTGTGTGAAGTCTAAATGTATTTAGGTGTATTGCATATATGAATCCAGAAAGTTTGGAAAGCTGAAAAATATCAGCAGAGGGAGCTCCTACTGCATTTTTTTGGGAAAGATGCTTTCTAACCTTTGGTGGACAAGCCGTTTGCAATTGATGGGAGGAAGCTGCCCCTTGTGATGTGCTCTCTGACTGCTTAGCAGCACATTTGAGGCAAACAACATAATAACATGAAAGGAAAATGGCTTAATATCCATCTGCCTTGTCATCTTTTGTGGATTATGGATGAATTGTAGGCTGCAGACCCCATACAGAACCATTGTTACACTTCCCTCTTTTTTCTTCAGGACCTCACACTGAACCTTTTCAGTCACCTCAAATGTCAAGGTAGGAAAAAAATCGATACTCAGAAGAATTTGGTGTGACACAGGGAAATGTTAACTTGTCTAAGTAAAAGGGAAAGAGAACAAAACAGCATGTTTTTTTCCTCAGTATCCCATGACTTCTTGATCAATGAGATTTCATGTTTGCTGGTCTCAGAGTCTAATGACCAATTCTCAATGTTCTGAAACATCTGAAGGATGTCATTTACTCATTTTCTCACCTGCCTTTTCCAATAAGTAAGACAGCAGCTGGAAGAGATCAAACATTGTTGACCTTCTCTGTGCAGAGCTCCTCAGAAATTTCTCTCCTCTGGGATGGTTTCTTTGTAGAAAAGGAATTCCTGGACACTGTTCTTAAGGACCAAAGACCCCTGGTATGGCTGGCAGAGGCCAGGAGGCAGCCCAGGTCGAGTCTTTCTTTAGGCTTCTTCCATTCCCAATTCATTCTTACACCAGAGGCTCAGTGGCTCAGCTCTGAACTGTCACTAAAACAAAGGACAGTGGGGCTGTAGTTCCACTGAAACAATGCCTTTAACACACTGCTGAACTTAGCTGTGTGATTGCTTTACAAATTTACCCAATATTTTTGACAGTGAGATCTGCCCAAATCTCTTGCCTTAAAGCGTGTTTCTGCTCGTTTCTTAGTTGAAGTTTTTGGCCATGCAAATCCCCATCTTCCTGTTTGGAGGAGCAAAGCAGCAGTCTGTGTTTTCTTTTGTGTTAAAAGAAACTTCACCCTTTAAATTATCTTGGGATATTTATGATACATTTTTAATTTTTTTAATAAAGTAAAATTTAAATGAGACAATTTTGGTCAGTTTAAGATATTTAGATTGCTGGATACACATGTAGGTTTAATAAGGTTTCCAGAATCACTGACATTCCTTTCAGCTTTTAAAGCTTACATTTCTTGATGTGTAATGCTTTCCAAGTCACTTAAGTGACTAATGTGACTGAGTGTCACTCTTAAAGCATTAAACCCACATTTGGTTCATACGTTGATTCAAATTGCAGTTGTCTTCATGACTGGATTTATTGAGCATCTCATAGTTAACTGACACACTAAATTCTTATGTCTTTTAGGCTGGGGATCAGCAAGAAAGAAGAGTTTAACTTGAAAGCTGTCCTTTTTATTCAATGGCTAAATAGATATTCAGGGCGTTTTTTTAAAGACTCAATTTACTGAATCATCCTTAGGTTCTTTCTCCACACAGTTTAGAGTATTTACTGTGAAAACTCCCACTTAAAAGATAAATGTTTAAGAAATATTTTTCATAAAATATTAAGAAATATCAGCAAGTATTTATTTTACTTTGTTCCTAATTATTTCCCTTGGGCAAACTGAGGAATTTTTCAAATGTGATGATTGTTGTATCTGTGTTGTATCATGTTTACAAATCATCAGAAGATTTTAAAATCCATTTAGTAATTGACATAAAGTATTCAGTTACATCAAAAGTCTAGATCCTGGAGGGAATTTTTAATTTGCCATACATATTTGGTTTTGCAACTTTTCAGGAAATAATACATTTCCACTTATTTGCATAAGTTAATCCTTCTTAATGAGACAGAGTGAAAATTTTCCAGAGTAGAAATCCATTTTGATTTAGGTGAAACGTACATCTTTGAGTTAAGTCTGCAGCTTGCTGTTTAGTCTGACTGCCTGTTCTCGCAGAGGGCCTATGCTCGGAGGGACTGCTTCAGCCGAAGGACAAGAGATGAAGTAGGTAGACAGAGCAGGGCAGCCTGACCCAGGAGTTCTTTCTAATAAAGAAGAATTAGTGGCAAGTGTCACCAAAAGTAGTGGAATAAACATGTATGAATCTATTGTGAAATTGCATGCATATGTATTTGAGAGGGACATAAAAAAGAATCTGGAGTTCCCAGAGGTATGCATGTCATGTTAGAGGAACGATTCCCACATGCATCCAGTGCTGTAATAAATATACCAGCTTTACAATTTTCACAAAAGTTGTGGAGTTTGTTTGTTTCCGCAAATCATTAATTTTGAAATTTTATTCTGCTGAGTAGTATTCCAGAGACCTACGAGATTAGGGAAATTTTTGTTATAGGCTCAGTCAGCAGTGTGTGCAATGCAGAAATGTTTATGCAAGTGTCCTAAGGTTAGTTCAGTTGAAAATAAAATATAGTGACAAAATGGAAGAAAGGCCAGCTTATGGATTGGGACTGTAGCCTGAGAACATACCATCAATACTGGGCACTGTAGAGCTCTCATCTTCATGACATGTATTTTAATTAATTTGAAAAATTGGCGCATATGGCATGTAAAATGAACATACTGATCTGTTGGATGACAAACCCACCTGAATATAGGTGTGGCATAGGAGCTGCTGGCTCTGCAAGGTGGCTGAGAGGGACAGCTTCCACGTTTTTAAAATCCCTAGGAATCCTGACTCTGAATGGTAGCTGCTGTGCAGTGCCTTGGAGTGCACCACAGAATCATGGAATTATTTGGATTGGAAGGGACCTTAAAGCTCATTCAGTGTCACCCCTGCCATGGGCAGGGACACCTTCCACTGTCCCAGGCTGCTCCAAGCCCCAGTGTCCAACCTGGCCTTGGACACTGCCAGGGATCCAGGGGCAGCCCCAGCTGCTCTGGGCATCCTGTGCCAGGGCCTGCCCACCCTGCCAGGGAACAATTCCCAATTCCCAATATCCCATCCAGCCCTGCCCTCTGGCAGTGGGAAGTCATTCCCCTTGTTCCTTCCCTACATGCTCTTGTAAAAATCCTGGCCCAGCTCAGCAAATTCTCCAAAATATATTACTTAAGAAGTGCCATTTTATTTTTAGAGAGAAAAGGAGATAATTATGCTTAGATTATTGGTATTTTTATGCTCCCTGTAGATGTATTCATGATAATCCCCTGGCCTGAGAAGTTTTATTCTATTCTTGAGGAAAGGCTTTCATATTTCTGAAGGCTTTTCCTGGAGTCAGCCTTAAGCACTAAAAAGAAAAATTATTGCTTGAGGTGCTAATTCAGCCTCAGCAACTTAGCCCAGTGCTAAAAGGCACTTAGGGGTTGTTACAGCTTTGCAGGACCTAACTCTGGGTGTCTGACCACCAGGCCAAATGCCTTGGCACCGAATCCTGAGCTCAGGCTGCTGGTGTTCTCTGCGGGCAGAATCCTGCACTTCAGGTGTGCAGGTCAAAACCAAGAGGGATGTGCTGTTTCTTCTGCTGCCTTTGTTTTTTTATGTGACTGAGGATACAGACTTTTCCCTGTGCCTAGTGTGAGTGGTGCTGAAAGGGAGATGGACTGAGGAGGCACAAAAAACTCAGTTGCAGCATCCTGCAGTGCTGACAGAACTGGAAGCTCACAGCAAACCCTCTGTGCTTGTGGAAGCCTTGGGTCATTGTGTGGGGTTCCTTAAGGTGGATTTGACATTTGGATCCAAAAGTAGGTGATTTTACTCAGCTGTAGCTCAGAGCTTCCAGTCCCTCATGATGGTAGAATTCTAATTCCTTAAAAAAAAAAATAACAAGAGTAACTGCCAGTTTGAGGAGATAGGTGACATTCTTCTCTTTTAGTCCTTCCCTCTTCCTCAAAGAATTACCCAATCTTTTGGAAATTCAAGAGCTCCGTGAGGAAGGATTTGTTTTAACACCTGTAAATGCAATCCCTATTGTTCACCCCTTTGCGAGAGTTCTGTAAATCCCAGACTGCACAGCTGTGGGAGGTGGCCTGGGGGAGGCAAGTATGGGAATGCCTTGGGAAAGTACCTATGTCTAATGTAAGCCTTATGCTCCCAAGCAGAGTGAAAATGTCAGTCATCTTTTCCCCACTCCCCTGTTCCAGAAAGTTCTGCTGTTCTCGGTTCTTCATTGGCTCCCTATTTGAGACCAGCCCTCCCTTCCCCATTGGTCCCAGTTATGTCACCCCACCCTAACCCCTCCTCAAACCCCTCCTACTTTCCCTTCATTTATAGACCCTGACCCCGCCCAGGGTTGGGGCATCTTGCCTCTGCTCCCCTTTGGTAGTGGTTGTATCCCTGTTACCCTTAGAGCTTTTCCCTGAATAAACTCTTCCGGACACAGCAAGCAGGAAGCCCTCTCATCTTTATTTTCTAGTGAGGCATTTTTGATTACTCCACCCGGGCTTGGGCGGAAGGTGGGCTGTAGGAGTTACCAAGTGGCATCGTGGAGGAGACGCTCCCGGTGCAGAAGGTACCCTGGCGGCACCAGCCCAAGAAGAGTCAGTGACCCGCACACAGTTTTGCTCATTTTTCCCCCCCCTGTTTAAGTTGTCCCCTTTCATTCTGTTACATCATGAAGATTGGCTCATGAAAAAGAAGGGAGGGAGAGCAGCTCTTCTCCTCCAGAACAGCTTATAACTGTAAAAATTGACCATTTCCCTTTTGAGGGAGCCCAAAAATCTCTCACATTTGCCTTGAATTCAGGTTTTAGTAAATGTGAAAATCAAACACATGTACCATATTTCTCATTAATTCAATGGAGAATCATGCACACTGCTGCCTCCTTTGAAGTTAATTGAAGAGTCTTGTCCTCCATTGACTCTGGTTTCAGTTTTGGTTTAGCAATAAAACTTCAAACTGAACAAGTTGTTGCAGCTGAAGTTTGTGGGGGCCGAAGAGCTGGCCAAAGAAGGGCTTGTTGCACTTCCCTGGAGGCCTAACCCCTGAGCTACAAACTTTGTTGTTAGAGTGAGCAAGTATCACCCCCAGAGGCCTTTGTAGTTCTGTATTAATCTCTTGTTGCCCATTGGTCCCTCCCCTTGTGTTCCACCCCTGAGCCCTCATCCCATTGGTTACCAGTTTTGTCCTGCCACTTGCCTTCCCTATGTAATCCCCCATTTTTCCCCAGTTCGGAAAGCTTCTGTCTGTAGCTCCCTTCGCAGAGGGCTGTGGTCCTAACAAAGGCTACTTTTCTGTGGAACGCCATACAGAGCTCCAGTCTCTTTTCTCCACATCACCTGGAAGGAAGCCAGAGCTGAATATCACATCCTGGACTGGGAGAAGGACGTGCCTGTGCCCCTGAGCTGACTTTCTTAGGACAATCTCCAGGAAGGTCATGGCACCCTCAACACCACCCTGCTGTGGCGGCAGTAGTTCTTATTTAATTTCTATGGAAAGTTGTTATTGTACTCACAAGCACATAGTAAGTGCTAAAAAATGCCTCATTCCTAGCTCATATTGTGCTGACAGAGAAGATAATTTGCACGTGTCAGTACTTTCTGTGGGTAAAGTTAGAAATCCTCAGCTTGGGCTTTTTCCCAGTTGATATCACAAAACTGACCATGAAACCAGTAAGTGAAGTTTTAACCAGGACATATTTCCTGACAGTTTTAAGATGCTAAGAACTAGAAGGTAATTGGCAGTAGATGACATGAATTTATGATGGGAAGCCATGTTTGACCTTGTGTGATGGCCTTGACAAAAAATGACTTGGTGGCTGAAGGGAGAGCAGTGGAGGCAGCTTGTCTGGAGCCCAGCAAGGACTTTGACACTCTATTTTAATGTAATAGACAAAGTATTGGAATATTGACTGGAGAAATAGGCAGAGGAGTGGACTGAAACCTTGCTGAACTGCTGGGCTCAGGGAAATGAGGATCAGCGACACAAAGTACAGCTGGAGGCTAATCCTGAGTTACGTAGACCAGGTGTCACTATTGTCATCAGCACATAACACAGGTGTCAAACATCTCTGTAACTGGCCTGGGCAATGGCACTGAGTGCACACTCAGCAGCTTGCAGATGACACAAAATTGGGAGAATGTGTTAACACACCAGGTGGATGTGCTGCCATTCAGAGGGACCTGAATTATTCAGGCCAGAGAATCAAGCTGAGCAAAACCTCATGAAGTCTAACAAATGGAAATGAACAGTGGAAAATGCCTAGTCCTGCTTGTAGGTAGGAAGAAAATCCCACAAATCAACACAAGCTGGATGGACACCAAAAAACTGGAAAGCAACTTTGCAAGGAAGGACCTGGGGGTGCTGGTGCACAAGTTGCGCAGGAGAAAGCAATGTGCCCTTGTGACAAACCAAGGTGATAAGAGAGATGGAGCAGCTCTGCTGCGAGGAAAGGCTGGCACAGCTGAGATTATTCAGCCTGGAGAGGAGAAGATTTGGGGTGAGCTCACTGTGGCCCTGCAGGGCCTGAAGGAGCTGCAGGAAAGATGGAGAGAGACAATTGCCAAGGGCTGGAGGGACAGGACACAGGGAATGGCTCCCAGTGCCAGAGGGCAGGGCTGGATGGGATCTTGGGAATGAGGAATTGTTCCCTGGCAGGGTGGGCAGGCCCTGGCACAGGGTGTCCAGAGCAGCTGGGGCTGCCCCTGGATCCCTGGCAGTGCCCAAGGCCAGGTTGGACACTGGGGCTTGGAGCAGCCTGGGACAGTGGAAGGTGTCCATGGCAGGGGATGGCACTGGATGAACTTGCAACCCTTCCACCCCTGAAATTCTAATATTCCTTTCTATGTTTAAATTTCCATAAATGATTAGATTATGGCCTCACAATTCATAAAAGGGAAAAAGCATCGGATCACTGGGAACATTCTTCTGCATCTACCGAAACAGCAAGAAAACCTTTGCACAGATTATGAGGGGAGATGCACTACTTGTTATGCTTAGAGTTAAGTTATGCTTGTGTATGTTATGCTGTGAGTAAGAGTTAAATAAAAGTAGTGAGAAATAAATCTTCTCTTTTCCATGAAGCAAACAGAATCCTACTTCGTATCTGAGGTGTATTTTACTGTGCAACTGGTGAGAAATGAACAGAGGTTATAAGGTGAAACCCAGTACATTCATGTGTTAATGGAACCCAAGATTAAGCACTGCTTCAAAAGACTTTTTGAGTAGGGGTACAAACTGCAGGGTAAGTAAATTTATTAATAAATTAAATTCTGAAGAACATTTGACACTGTGGTTCTGAATGCAGAGGTTTGCTGAGTTCTTAAAATTGAACTGAATCTTAAGTCAGATAGACTGGGATTTATTACACTAAACAGAACAAAAGTAGTTACCCTGAATGGCTGAGTTCATCCATTAATTTCATATATATTTGGGGTTTTATTCAATACCTCATGTAAAAACCATCAGCACACTTGTGTGGAAATCAGGTAGTATATACCCAAAATATTTAAAGCAATTTTTGGAGCATAACACGATTTGTAATGGCTAAAATAATAACAAAAAAGGGAATGTCACATTATTTTCATACTGTGTTTATAAAAGGAAATAGTTCTGGTCATCCTCTATTCAGTTGGAATGTTTCTGGCATTTTCGTGGCATTTTCAGAATGCGTCTGAAGCTCAATTACCTTGTGAAGCTCTAGCATGTTTCTTGTCCTCTTTCTGAGCTCTGCCACGATCTGCAGTGTTGGAGTCTGACAGAAGCTCCAGGAGCAAATAGGAGTGCAAGTCTGGCTGCCCAAGGTACTGCAAAGTCGAGCAGTGAGGAGTGAAAGGAGCTCATGAATTCCCACACTAAGGGTATTGCTGAACTGGCCTTTCCAGCATCACACATCTATGTACCTCAAATTGCTTTACTGGGTCTTTCTCAGCTTGTCCATTCTCTGGGATGCTTCACTCCTCAGGAAGTCAGCAGGAATCCCTCAGATCATGAGGCCATACATGCACAGCCTTAATGGTCTGAGTTTAGTGAGCAATCAAGCATCCTTGAAGAAGCAAAGTGAATTTAATTTAATCTTGTTTTTTTTTAATTGTTTAAACATTTTATTTTAATGGCCCCTGGTACACTGAATGGCACAAAGAATATCACATGATGAATTCTGATTGATAATCAATGGATGCTCTGGTGAACTTATTACATGAAATCACAACAGACAACCTGACACTTCAATGCATATCCTTCCTTTTTAAAGTATTCTGCCTTCTGGGCTGGCATTCTCCTTTTCTGTGCTTCATTCCCCAGGGGACTGGGAGATTGAATTTAATAGTTAGCTGAGCAAGGATGAACTGAACTCTACTCATGTTAACTTAACCGTTGTTCTCAATGAGAAAACTTATTTTGGGAGTGTTTATGTTATGTTTTGTTTAGCCCAGTAACTGTAAATATAATATGCAAAAAAGGGATTGTTTTGAGACCCCTTACTGATCACATATAATTTTATTTAATGTAGAAGTTGCTGGTTAAGGATTTGCAGAGTTGAGATTTTGAACCACTTGGAATCATACAAGACAAATTGAGGATTGCTCATGTAATAGATAAATGTACTTTTTAATTGTCATGATTTTAAATGTCACAACTCTTTATGTGATACATTCCTGGTAGTTACATATATTTAATTGTAACGAAGCATAGGATTTAATGCTGAATTCTTTGTGCAAATTCTGCTGGCCCAGGCTGTGATATCATCATGAAGGACATGCTAGGCCATAGCAGGAGCAGTTGGCATCCTTTAGTGTAAACCCAAGCCTCAGTGATTAAATTCCACCAGAGCTAACAGGAACATAATTAACAGATACTGTGGAGACAAAAAACCCCAGGAACTCAGAACTGAACTAGGGCTGGAAGTGTGTGACCCTGCTAAGCTGAGGCATTAAGCAAACCATTTTCCTTCCCTGTTTTTCAGCCAGTCCTCTGATCAGTGCCTGTCTGACTCCAGTGAGGGCATTTAAATCACTCTTCGGATGCACAAGTATCTCATTTTTCATCTTACTGTTCTCTTCCCCATCCTGCTGAGGGGGAAGGGATAACTGCTCCTGTGGTACTCAGTTCCTGACTGGGAGGCAACACTCCACACCAGTAAGGGGACAAAAGGAGAGATGTGCGTATGGCAGAGAGAATGTGCGTATGGTAGAGAGAAAAAGGTATGAAAGCAGAGCAATAGTTTGGGGTCATCCTTTTTGGTGATTACAAACCATTCCATCATTTCAGCTACATTATCTGACCACATACTTGTGAGAAGAGCACAAACAAAACCCAGGAAGCAGCTGTAAAACAAAGCAAATATCCCAACAGCTTTGGCTAATAAGAACAAAGAAGTTTAAGTTGAATGTCAGAGATACCCAGTGCTCACCACTTCCTACACCAGGACAGGGAACATGGCCAGAATCAGCATTGCATTAAATCTCTGCCAGTGCCTTAGGTCTCAGGTAAACCTGAATGAATAAATACATAATATTCAGATGATTGTGTCTGAAGATATACCCAGTGCTCCTGAGGCATGGAGCCTTAAACAGTTTCTATGAAGGAAAAGCAGGAATGAAGTTTCCTTTCCTGCAGGCTTTAAATGAGCCCAAGTTATTTCCCAAGTCAAGCTGTATCAGTGAGTGGCACTTCCCAAAGTGCAATTTTTGTAACCTCTAAGAAGGCCTGGTTAAAGCAGCAGTTACCCATTTATGTAACCTTTACTGCTGGTAATTGAGAGTGTTCATTGCTCAGACAGTTTGGAATCAGAATTAGGCAGAGGGACCTTTAAAATAAAATATGTAAAAAGCTTCATACTGAGTCTGATAAGAGCTAAGGTCAATCTTCTTTAGCTCATCTCATTAGTGCTCTCTGGCAGCAAAACTTACTTCAAGACTCAAATATTTAATTCTTGGATAATTTTTTTGAATGGACAAGTCAGCTAATAGGGGAGGTGTCACCAAGATGTAAAAAGTCACATAAGCTAATCATTGTGCAAATAACGTGTAATTTTACATCATCTTCCTTCATCCTATAGTGGACATAACCCTTTCATATATCCGTGTAATGACTATCTGTATAATGGATCTAACCCTCAATCCCTTTTTTTGAGTAGCCTCTGTGTCTTTCACTCTGTTGGGAGTCGATGCATTACAGTGAGGCTTCATGAATATCCTGTTTCCAAATGAGGAACATCTGAAATTCATTAGGAAAAATAAATAGGAAAAATAAATCCAGGTAAACACCCACAGTTTCATTAAGACAATGGAGTTTGCATTCAGGATCACCACACATACACAATGATAAGTTTGACTGAAATCCTGTGAAATCTTACTTCATGAGTGGCTGTGTTATTGTAGCTGCGCAACAGAAATAAATTCAGAAGCAATTCACATCCTATAAGAATACAGGGAGATAAAATGTATTTCCCTTCCTGAGTGTACCTTAAATATGTAATAGGATATAGATCTGAGTATTCATTTATTTCCTTTATTTCTTTCTTTATGTCCTTGCAGGTGCTAAATTACTTAAGCATCTTAAATAATTGCAGACAAAAATCTCTACACCACAGCAAGCAACCAGGAGAAATTGCTTGTCTTGGAGTCAATTCCAAACCTCCCAATTGCATGCTCAGGAACTGGAACTCAGTATATCCAGCTTATTTTAAAAGTAAGTCCATTTCAGATCCTCCTCTTCCATCCTCAGCCAAAACTGCATTTCCTGCTACAGGTATCTAAAGCCTTGGACCCTTCCTGGGTGAGATGTCAATGTTTTTTCTTGAAAATTTGAATAAAAAATCAGGTAGTTGGGATAACCCTCAATCCTAAAGTCAGTTGAGGGTTTCCAGTCTTCATATGACATTTTTCATTATGTTTATTGAAGAAGTTTCAAGATAGAGATGAGTTTTTTCCTCTTTTTTTTTTTTTTTTTTTTTTTTTTAATACAGTAGTTTCAGCAATTAGATAGAAACACTTTGTAAATGACTTGTAATGAAAACTCTGAGTTAAAACTTAGAATTTTTTAAACTGGTGTTTAATAAGCATTAGAATAAAAGGCTTCTGAGAAAGTGAGAAGCGGATCTCCTCTGGCTGCTGCCATGAAGGAACAGACACCCAACCTGTTCCAGGTGCTTTAAACCATGTTCTCCTCACAAACACTACAGGACTGTGAGGAGCTGCTGGTAGAACAGATTTCTCTGAGGATTAGGCAAAGCAGATGTAACAGAACATGATTCAGCACTTTCTACACAAAAAATGTCTTTGCATTAAAGCTACAACCTTTCAAAGTCTCATCTTTCCATCTCATTTCATTATTGTGCCTGCATTTCCTGTCCCTAGACAAGCCAAATTACTGTTTCTAAGATGCAGATGATACAATTATCTCCAAGTGAAATTAAGTTTTCCAAGCAGTCTTTTATTTGACTTTCTTATCTTTACCTTATTTCCCTTCTCACTCATTTAATGTAAATTTTGATGGAGGTAGCTTCCCAAAACAAACTCTAGCTAAAGGTCACTGCTGGCTGTATTTTTATATGTCTTTAGAGTTTTATTAGTAATTTTAACTCATTTTCTTTATTTTAGTAGGAGGGAAATAGAAGAGAATAGTTTAGTAGGTATTACAAACTAAAACACAATGGACCCCATATATCCAGTTTAAGTGCTCCAGATATGAAAAGTAGATATATAGGAAAAGAAGGAAGAGTGTTTCATAAATGCTTCATGGTTCATATATTTTATTTCTATGATTTAGAATGCAGAAAAGCTGAAGTATGGCTTCCAGAGAGGATTACTATATTGGTAAAACAGATAATTTTCCATGGATTTTACTATGAATTTCACTAAAGTACTACCATATAATTGTTTGTTTTGGAAGGGACCTTAGAGTTCATCCCATTCCACCCCTGCCATGGGCAGGGACACCTCCCACTGTCCCAGGCTGCTCCAAGCCCCAGTGTCCAACCTGGCCTTGGGCATTGCCAGGGATCCAGGGGCAGCCACAGCTGAGTAAAACTCATAAATGTAAAACTGTACTTAATCCAATGGAAAATAGTGCTAACATGGTCAAACTTGTAAGGAACTGTAGTTAAAAGGGAGAAAAGTCTTGAATATGTGAATGAAATGACTTAAAGAGACTCTACAGAAATGAGACATAATTGTAAAACAGGCTGAGTAGTAACTGGAAATAATTTTTTATGTATATATTTTTAACATTTTCTAATAATTCCAAAGGAAAAAAAAGGATGGTGAAAAAAAATAATAATTTAGATAAAGCATTACGTTAGATATTGTTTTACCTCAGGAAGAAGGGACTGCTACAAGGAGCAATGACAAATTGTGTCTGCTGGGAGTTCTGAGACTGCAGAGGAGGAGAGAGCACAAAAAGGGTTTATTGGGTTTGGAGGTAACAGCAGAGCTAATTTGTGGGCAGGCTGTGACTGTGTGTGGAAGGCATTAGGAAATGTCAGGGTTTGGGTTTGTTGATCAGGACTGTTATCCCCACTGGAATCAGGACTATGAGAGGAATGGTGGCTGGAGAGATGTCAGGGGTTGTTTTTCCTTCACTGTACAGGCAAGGTTTATGGTGCGTTTGCTAATTTTTTTCCTAATTGTGAAAACTATGGGGAAAACTAGAAATCAGCCGCTTGGTGATGGGTCTTCCACAAAATCCTCACATACTTCCATAGGCACAGTTTTTATTCAACTTGTTGAGTATATTTTGAAAGAAAGAAATAATATTGCTTTTTGAATTAATTAATGAAGAGTTTAAGGACAGTCTCTAAGCAAACTGCAGCCTTATGTGCCATACAGATGAGTGCAGAGAGTATTTTAATTTTTTTTTTGAAAGGTAAAAATATTATTCTACTGAAAAGGCAAAAGTAGCTCTTTCTCTTAATGATAGTTGGAAATGAACTAGTGAAAGAAAGACTAATTCTGAAGCTACAGTTGTAAGCATGGTGCCATTTTGGCCATGAAGGAGGATGGGGAGACCTTTTAATTCCATTTTGTCAGGAGGGGAGAGCAGGGTGAGATTTTTGTATCATTCAAAATGTAGCAATAGCTGTAAGTATAATATATTACTGGGATGCAAATAGGTTTGATCTTTTGAAAATCAAAAGCAACCTTGCTTTAAGAAGTGTTAGCATGTTTGGTTAATTTTTCAATGGCCAAAATATCCTTCTCTTTTATATCACGAATATACTTCAAGAGCACTTTGAAGATATACAATTAATATATTTTCAATTCTCTCAGACTCTACATCTATTTAAAAAAAAAAACAAAACACTGGCCTGTGAATACTGAACTGCATGAATGCATGGGGAAAAAAGAGAATAATTTGTTGTAGCTTCATTTGTAGTGGGATGTTTCTGAATGAAAATAAAAATAATAGACTGATGAATGCCATAGAGTATTTTTGCTTACATTCTCAATTTGTCTTCTATTTCTTTACTATATATTCTGTTATTCTGTATTCTGTATAATCTCTATGATCTATTTTCTATACTTATTTATGTAACAAAACAAAATACTTGTCCTGTACCTTGCTATTAATTGAAAATGGTATTCAGTTTTAAAAATGTTTCTTAAATCATTAGGTAAAGCACACTGAAAAAGTGTTCAACCAGTGCAAACTATTAGAGTGAGAATTATATGATTAAAAAGCCATTTTGCTTCAATGATTTTAAATCTAAATATAGGATTTGAAATTATAAGAAATGACTTCTTATTAAGTAAAAATCTGTAAAAAAAATTTAGCACAACTACCTCCTGACTTGTATTCAAGGACATCAGAAATGCCTCACAGAAAAAGTTCTTCCAAGTGACTCTTGCTTTATGCTTCATGATGCCAAGATTAATTAAGTTGACTGTACAAGCAAAACACAACCTCTCCTGTTGTTTGAGTAACCTCTCACAGCATGCCCAGGCCAAGTCAACAAATGGCAACAAATCACTCCCAAATCTGTCAGCACAACAGCAAAGTGCATGATCCATCTTCTAGCATTATTTATAAGTTATCCTTGTGGAAACATTGGTTCTTGGTGTGGTGCACAGCAGTTAGGAGATACAGAGGTGTGGGAAGCTGTGTGTGAGGGTGTACCTGGGATGTTTCCAGGGTATTATTTCCTGTATATCAATTTTTATGACGCAATAGAAAAGTTTGGGAGGGTAAAACTGGCACTGGGAATAAAATGCACTGACTAAGACACAGCATGAATTAAGGGAAAACCAGTTAACACGGTCCTCACACCAACACATCCCTGGCATCTCACTGGGTTGAAACTGCTCACCAGCCTTCCTGTGATTCTTATTCCCTAGAAATGATAAAGTAAAGCCTTTTACCAATGCATACAACCCCCTATGAGACTGGCTTCTAATTATAGAGACTGCAAGCTGCAAAAGCAGAAATGGCTGAAATGAGCTTCACATCACATCTTGCCTTAACCCTCGAAGACAAAAAAGCAATTTTGATTACTCAAAATACCTGAGAATATTTCACTTATGTCCTTTATTACTAAAAATTGAATAAACTCCTTCTGATAAAGGGATTAGTATTACCTGCACTATTTTCCAATATTTTCCCCCATCAGCCAGCAGTAATCTTATTTTTTTTTCTGTCTTGTGGAGCCAATATTGAGTCAGTTGGTCTTCCTTCAGGATTTCTGTAGTGTTCTCTCACACATCTTAAAAAAGACCCATGTAGTTTCACTTATCCCAGAAAGTGATAATCAGTCTGATTAAGGGTGCGTAAATGTGATTCTACATCAGGTACCTCCTGGGCTGCACCATAAATTAGGAGTTGCAATGACTTTTCTGCAGTTCAACCTCTCTAAGTGTGCAAAAATTCTGGAAATGGAGCTGAGAGATTTAATAGAATTATATGAAGCTCTCTCCTTCTATATAATAAAGTCATAAAATGGTCTGTGTTGGGAGAGGCTTTAAACTCATCTTGTTCTACCCCCTGCCATGGGCAGGGACACCTTCCACTGTCCCAGGCTGCTCCAAGCCCCAGTGGCCAACCTGGCCTTGGGCACTGCCAGGGATCCAGGGGCAGCCCCAGCTGCTCTGGGCACCCTGTGCCAGGGCCTGCCCACCCTGCCAGGGAACAATTCCCAATTCCCAATTTCCCATCCAGCCCTGCCCTCTGGCACTGGGAGCCATTCCCTGTGTCCTGTCCCTCCAGCCCTTGGCAATTGTCTCTCTCCATCTTTCCTGCAGCTCCTTCAGGCCCTGCAGGGCCACACTGAGCTCACCCCAGAGCTTCTCCTGTGCAAGTGAACAAGCCCAGCTGTGCCAGCCTTTCCTCCCAGCAGAGCTGCTCCATCCCTCTGCTCATCCTGGTGCCTCCTCTGGGCTCTCTGCAGCAGCTCCAGGTCCTGGCTGTGCTGGTCCTATGGCCAGGGCTCTTACGCATCTGTAATGACTCTTTCCTGTGATAGTGTAAATTGTACAATTTTGTTGTCTTTCTTTCGGGAATTTGCCATCCTCTTAGATTTTGGAGATTTTTTTCTTCTTTTTCTTTCCCTTACACATAGAGTTTGCATTACACATAGAGTTTGCATTAAGTGTGAATTATTTCTGGGAAGCTGCTGTGATTGATCAGTGTGCCAGAGAAGGGGCAGATTAGCATTCCTGGATCTCAAGGAATGAGATCCAGGAATGCTAATCAAGCCTTCCTGTTATAAGCATCTTACACTAAAAGATTATATTCAGCTTATTTAGTGAGTCCCAATGTCACAGAAGAGATAGTACAAAAATAACAAACAAGAAAAATTCAGTGTTGCTGCAACACCAATGGGAGCCACAGTTTGAGGTAAAACATATGCTGCATAGCCAGTACCACAATTTAGAGGAATATCTGAGATAAATGCATTTCATTCAACAGAAACTAGTGTGGTTTTTTTTTTTAAATTCAGCTGACAAACTGTAAGAAAATGAAGAAAAATGCATAAGTCTGAATTTTACACTATAGACAGGTAATTCAATCTTCTGGATAAACTGTATGTAACAGCTGGAAGCTTTTGTTTGATTCCTGTGAATATCAAAAATGTTGTAGATGGAGCAATGGTTGGTGAATGGGAATTCTGTACTCAACAAACTCCTGCAAAACAGACAAAAATGTCTGTGTGCTCTTCTGTCCCTCATCTGTAAGGGAGAAGGGGTTGGAAATGCTCTTTTGAGTAAAGTTTTTATTTTATTAGATATTGCAAGGAACAGAATAATGTGCTTCACTTCTGAAACCCTGGGACTGTGTAAGGGCAGGACAGATTCATGATGCATTTTGAGGCTTCAGCCAGCTCTGTTTTGGACCCAGGTAGAGAACTCTGGATTGTGTCTGTGCTGTCTTCTGGCTTATCCTGAGTAAATTGCAAACTGTACAGCAGGAATTCTTTAATGTGCACATTGGGGAACTGATTTTGCTTTTTTTTTTTTTTCTGATTTTGCTAATTTCCCTTTATAAGGGATTACATGAACCTGTTTCATAGGTCATAACCTCAAACTGTCCAAACTATATTAGTTTGACAGGACTCCATGAGTTTGGCCAGTGATTTCCTCTGAGACAGTGTGGCAGTGGTTCAGACTGATAAATAATCAGGTTTTTCAGGACAAATAAAAAGGGCTATTTACCTGTACACCCAGAAAAATGTAGTGCAGAATGAGGAGGTGTAATGAAAATGTTAATATATGTATTTCCTCGTATGATTGATAAAATGCAATATGGAAACCTCTTATTAAAAGGGAGAAAGCAAAGTGTTCACTGAAGTGTCTATGGGGCTTTATTGATTTTATAATGAGGTGTTTCTACTGGCACACTCACTCTGAGGAGCTCCTGAGACCCCATTCAAATTGTCTTCTTATATCCCTTTTGAAATTTCGTGTTACTTTTTATCCTGGGCTCTTAGAGGGGAGAATAAAACTGTGTGTGAGAACAGGGAGTCTTTGAGAGCTCTTTGGGCTCTTCAGGTGGTTTTATCACTCCCAATCTCTTCTAATTGAACTCCTTACTGTAAAGTAAACCTGTATCAAACAGGTGACCTGCCATGCATATGAAATTCATAAACAAAATATCCATTTTTCCTTTTTTCCTTACAAGATAAACCAGAGAGTGCAATCTAATAATTTCCTGGAATGTAATTAAGTGGCAAGGTATTTGCTCTCATAAAAGCTGCCCCTGAGGAGCTGAGATAACATGCGCAGTAGAATTGCTTGAAAGGTGATGAATTTGAACAAACCAGACAAAGCAGGAATAGAGAGCTAGGGAGAAGATTACATTAATTGTGCTTATAGAGGGCTTCAAAGGGTCAAAGGCATTGAATTCAGATGCAATAGGAGCAAATCCTACACATGCAACAGACAAATAGATATTATTTCATCCATTAATTAAGTATTAATAAATTAAAAAATATTTAATCACTGGTCAGAATGAAAAGAAGATGTTCTTTTATATAGATGAGGAACTTATCAAAATTAAAAAAGAAGAAATAGTTGGAGACTATATGTTAAGCGAAGATTTAAATTCTGTACTAAGAATCAGCAGCTACCTGGATGTATAATTGTTAGCATTCAGGAACACATAATCACGAAATGATTATATGCAGGTGCTTTTATTGAAGAGCTCTGGGTGTCAGGAGTACAAACCCAAATATGACTCTGACATGGATTCGGGATGAACATGTTTTTATATTCTATCATTATATAACTTTCATGTTAATTATTAAACTTATATTGTTCTATTGTATACATTGGTTTCATCCAAGCATGGGCTTCTCATGGTCCCCCTCAAACTTCTTACGATTAAACAATAATTATATTTAATTACTAAACAATCATCACATCTAACAATTGTATCATTTATCATATACTGGTTACGCAGGTGCAATTTCACATGATCTGGCAAACACAAAGCCCAGCATTTCTCATGTTCTATTTTTAACATTTTTCCAGGGCCTACTAAGTCTGGCTTTCTTTCTAACTCCCCGGATTTTCTATGATTTTAAGACCTTTTACTATCATAATGAGGCAATAATATAAATCCAATGCATAAGTCACTGAGGCAGAAATGGGGTTGGGACATGAAAACGGCTGGGTTTTGAACAGAATACAGGAAGAGATTTATATCATAGTCCAGCACATTTATATCATAGTCCAGCACACTTGATAAAAATATTAATATAGTTAGTAATAAATATTTTTAAATGGCTTTTTCCAATCCCATGTATTTTTTCTGCTAAATCTTTATGTTTGCACAGGACTTTACTCATGAGATATCACCTTTTTTAGTGGGCCAGGCATGTACCTCGAGGATTTGTTTTATACCAAAAACTTCCACAATTCCTTCAATATTTTCACTCAGACTTCCTATTTTTCTTTTGCTTTCCCTGTCAGTATTTATTCTTTTAAATGCTTCTCTTTTCCGTCTGTCCTTCTGTTTCTCTTTTACCTGTAGCTGATGTTTATGAGTGGGATAGCTTGAGTCCTACCACAACTGAGAGCTCAGCCTGAGTAGTTCTGACTTGAAAACCTGGATCTAAGGCAGCATTTCCAGCCCAGCACTCTTAGGTTTTCAGCAAGAATCTCATCTGAGATAAAACTCCTATAGATAAGCTCCAGGAAAGTGCAGCCTGATACTGTCTGTGAGTGAAGCCTGGTCCTGCTGGAGCTCATTGGTATGGCCAGATACTGGGTTTGCTATTTAATAGGAAATATCCTTGAGGTTTCCCAAGTTCCCTCCATTCCAGTCTGCTGTCACTTCTGATAAATGAAGGCCTTGCTGGGAAGTTAACTGATTGGATTAATGGTGACACGGGGTGTTTTTTAAACACATGATATAAAATCAGATACTTTACTTGTGGATTCTTAAGTGTTATAAGTTTAAGTGTTTTTTCAAAGTGTGAAAGTTTAGTATTCTCTTGCGTATGTTAGGGTTTTAGATTATTTTCCTTGCTTAATATTTTAGTTCATTTGGAGTTAGTCTCATTTGCACTAATGAAAAGCAATAATGATTTTGTTTCAATTTGAATAGCCCAATGTTTTTGACAAAATCAAATATTTCCCTGTTCAGGTACTTTTAAAGTAACATACTAACAATATTTATATCTTGTAAAGCAAATAATTGCATTTGCTCTGCATTAAAGTAATTTCTGAGTTTCATGGATCTCAGGCATCTGCCACAGGACAATCCAATTCAGGCCCTAGACAGTGTAAGGACAGTGAAGGATGAGAAAATGATGATTTTCTAAATTTTACTTTGATAAAACCAGTATTATCCACTGACAATAATATCCAGTCCCATATATTTTTATACAAAGGGGGTTTGTGTCATGTCCTGTGGGACGCTTGGAGAATATGGGGTTGATATCAGTGTCAGTGGCACCAAACTGGAGGAGCTAGACAGAGTGACCCTTCAGTGGATCTTAGAAGGGCTGGAGGAATGGTCTGGGTGGCCTCCCGCTGTCCCTTCAACCTGAATTGTTTTATGGTCCCGCGATTCTATGTCATGTAATGATCCTTTGTACAAGCTCTGAGTCTGACAGGATTTTTAGAACACCTGAGATGAGCTGACACCATCTCTCCTCATTAAGAGATGGATGGAGTCAGCTGGTTTATTTTGGAAGTCTAATCTGAAATGCCACTCATTTAGCCCATATATTTGTTCATTTTTTTTCAATGACCACTGGTTTTGGTGGCAGCTCTGAGGCCTCTAGTTTGGCTCGTAGGCTGTGAGAACAGCTAGGAATCCTCTAGAAAAGCTGTGGGAAGGACTTCTGTGGCACAGGCAACAGAGTCAGGTGATATTCAGATGCTTTAATACAGTCTGTAACCCACCTTCCTGATTCCTGGATGTCCTGTGTCTTTCATTATTCATTTTTCACCTCCAACAACAAGTAGAATAGAAGTTCTATAAACAGCATCCTTCAGTGCATGTTAATCAAGCAGGTCAACAAAACATGTCATGAGTCCTGGGGGGAATACTGGGACAAACATGCAGGGTGCCACAATCCTGAATGTAGATCATTCCCAGCAATTGGCTGCACAGAGTTTAATGATGGCATTTGTTATGTGTTGTAATAGTACTGGGATACATATTTTCAGCATTTGTATTCTTAGATTTAAGGAAAATGAGCACACATGGATTCTCAGGACTGTTATCAGTGAGATAATGTATTTGGTGCACTAGGGCCATGCTGGCCATGGAGGAAGCAGCAGATCCCAAACCACCAGCACAACAAGGTGTCATCCATACACAGACAATGAGTTTCACACACAGTAAAGTGGAAGTCATCCATGGATTGTTTTCCAGGCTCTAGTATGGAAAAGTTTTTATTAACAAATTAAGGTGGGGGTGTTGTTGTTTAAACTTCCTATCTTACGTTTCATGCCCTCCAACCTGCTACTATTGTATTTTCTCTGCCCTTATTTCTCTCTCCCTTCTGATTACCCTACACACAGTGCCTAATTCTCTTTACACTGTACATTGCATATTGTACATACAGACTTTCCCTGCTCCAAATTGCTTTCCCATTTTCACCTTGCTCTGTTTCTTCAACTTTTCCTCAACTTACAGGATTTTTTTCATTATTCTTGTTTCCCATTCCTATTCTTTTGGCATTGCTGCTTTTTGATATGTACCTCTCTGCCTTTTAATTCATCAGCTCTAATCTGCTGTACAGATCTCCTTGCAAAAATATTCCAGTCTTTCTTTGTCTTTGTTCCAAGTCCTTGCCTTTCTCCAACAATTTGTGCCAATTTACTGCTCCAAACCTTGCATCATTGGCTTCATACCTTTGATAGTTATGAGACTTTGATATTAACCCCACCATATTTTGGTGGGTTTTTTTGGTTTTTTGTGGGGTTTTTTTTGCTTTGGTTTTTTTTGTTTGTTTGTTTGTTTGTTTGGGTTTTTGGGGGTTTTTTTTGTTGTTTTTTTTTTCTTGCTGGGAGAAGTTGAAAAGCATGTTGTTTCTCCTTAGTTAAAACAGCCCACTTGACCTAATTATCCAGAGTCATAATCTTTGAATTTTTAAAGAAATTTGGGGTTGAGGGAACAGTAATTATCTGTTGGGCATAGGCAAACTGCAATTTTCAATTACTAAAAACAGTCACACTTGGGTGACTTTCTAGAGGATGGCAAAAAGTGCACCCTTGACATGCACAGCAATCTCTGCCAAATCTCAGAATTAGAAATGATACAAATGATGGAAGATAAGGTCACAGTAAGTTTTATAACAAGGGGAAAAGTTATTTTCCTGACTTTTATTTTCAGAAACTGATTAAATAATTCTGATATATATTTTTCAAAGGAAATGGGATATTTCAGCCCAGTTTGAGTAAAACTATAACCAACACAAACTGTTAATAGGAATATTGGGAAATTTACCCATGTGGATAAAACCCTCCCTTCTTCCTTAAGTAAACATCTACTGGAGTTAGCTATTGTCCCTGTAGGATTAAAGGATTATGGATATGAACAATAACATCTCTTTGGGAAGACATTCAGTCTTTTTCTCTATTTCACTTTACACTTGATCCATATGAAAGTATGCTACAGTGTGAAGCTTTTAAACTATCTGTTTTAACCAACTGATTAGGTAAAAACAAAATATTTGCCTCAAACCCACTCTTTAAAATATATCAGTCTTTACAAAACGAAGTAACTGCTAAAGGAATAACTTTGAATTTAATCCAACATTATATACCGAGTGTATCCCTTTCATGCTGTCATAATATTAATGAAATAGGTGTTCAAAGAATTCTGCTGAGGAAAACCCATCATAAATGTGAATCTAACTTTTCTTCTATTTAAGAATCACAAAGTAATTTGTAATTTAAGGGCTTTATAAACTCAAGGAAAGTTTAGGAAGCAGATATCATAAGCCAGAAATCCCATGCTATTTTTATAATTCAAGTTATGTACTCCAAAAGGAGAACCTTCCCAATATGACTTAGGAAAGGAATTGTGTTTCAGCTCAGGACAAGATAGGTCTCTTTGATTTAACAAAAAAATGTCTTAAGAAATTCAAAGTCTTCTTGTTTTGTGCAGGAGGAAAAATAACTGGGCAGATTAATTTTCAGTTAGCAAGTGGCACTGAGAAGTAACCCAGCCTTTGATACTGATTAGCATAACAAAGGAAAAATAAAGATGAAACTTCAGATTTCTTTTGTAGCCAAATTAGTGTGTCAGGTTTGGGATGATAATCAGGAGTGATAAATAAGATCACTGTTATTTTGGAACACAGTTTGAGGTAGATGTGATAAAAAACGTTGACAGCAGTGTCAGATTTTTTTCCTGTAAAACTCCAGGATGATGTTGTTCTCCAATCTTCCTCTGCTGTGTTGACTTCTAAGCAAAAGTAATTTCCTCATGTGAGCAGGGAAAGCTTCAAAATCTCTGTTACTGGGTGGCTGTGGAAAATACAGCTTTTAAACCATTAATCCAGCCTTCCATCAAATGTGTATTTAAAGGGGTTTGTTTTTATTTGATGGCATATCTCTTCTGTCTCCCTTTGCTTAGTAGTTTTACAAGGTCAAAGGTATGCAAAATTATCAGAGAAAACAAAACAAATCTGTTTGAAGCCTGTAAGCTTTTCAAGTTTTGTGTCTTCCCTTCATGACTGTTACTAAATAGTTTAGGATTATTATCCTACTTTACATAGGCAGCCAGGGAGATTTTGTCCTAAGTCTAAATTAATATAAGGTTTTCAATCATTCAAACTGATTCATACGGGTCATTTTATATCAATTACTAGAAATGCAAAATTATATACATGCTTATTATATTGCTACCTGTTGAATTGAATGGTATTTTTAAAAAATGGTGTTCAAAAGAAAGATGAAATTAGATTTAGAAAGAAAAACATTCAGAATCTACCACAGGAAGGTTAGGACCTGATAAGAACAGATCCTTAAGTAATTTTCTTCCTTGTTCAATTCAAAATCAAAGTATTCTATATAACATTACACTGAGTAAATATGATTGGATAATTAAAACAATTTTACAGTTTTTCACTTTTATTTAAAGGATGGTTATCTCTTTAGAGTAATCTCTCTGAGTGACTGTGTATATTTTATAGCTGACATTTTTTGCATAACATGATTAATTTTCCTTTAATGATTCCCTGCATCATCCCTCAGCCAAGGAGAGCGGGATTGGGCCAGCATCATCACCTCTTCCAGCACAGCCAATTTAATGGTAATGAGAGTAGCTGCTGTAGGAGGCAGGAGGTGACACAGTAACTCATGTGCCACAGCTGGGGAGGGGGAACAGCAACACCCATCCTCTGCTCCTGAGAGAAAGCTGGAGAGCCCTCCCAAAATCTCCAGGGTGTTACCTGCTCTCCTCTCCAGACATTTCCCCAGCCCCTGAGAGGCTACAGCAGTGTGAGGGAAAAAGTGTCCCTTACAGCATCCTGCAGGGATCCTTGTGAGAGGGTGAGCTTGGTAGTGAGGAGGAGATGAGAGGGGTTCAAAGATAGAAGATGCACTGGAAAATTGGGAGACAATGAGGAAGAGAAATTCCCAGTGCTGATAATAGATCTGCTGTGATTTATGGTCTCTCCCAATCCCTCTCAGCTGCTCCATCCTGGGACCCAACAATGTTGTACAATCCTTTCCTCTCTTTGTCTCTCACTAGATCCTGGTGACACTTCCCTGCTTCCTACACAATGCTACAATTTGAAAGTGAATTAAAAGATTGAGAAGTCCTGGATATGTTCTGGCACATCTATTGGCCATTTTTATCTGGCCCTGATTCATATCAGAAACTTTAAGTTCTGCTTGAGCTGCAGTGAAAGCCATGGATGCAGAGCAGAGGACAGTGTGTGTATGTGCACACAAACCCCATCTCTCTATTAATATGTCTGTTGGAACAATTTGATAAATGCTGCTAGATCTTCAAGAGATCAGGAAAATATTTTTGCAAGAGTGCACATGGAATTCAATTATGTTACTATCCAGAACATTGCTGTTGCCAGGCAAAGCTCATTTGTCTTAAAACAGATTCAGTTTGGATCTAATATTATATGAAAACATACAGGCTATGGTAAGAAGAATTCTTCAGCTGAGCAATACCAGCTGAACAATGTACAGTGCTCATGGAAAACAAGTACCAAAGCAGGTAAATAATAGGAAAATCTGCATGAAGTTGTGTGGGAGGGGAAGTTATCTCTGCCTTCACAATTAATTTTGCACTCTTCACTGCATATCTATTTTATCTATATTAGTGCATTGGCAAAATTGTTGATGATGAAATTTTCCACTTAATTTTAAACTCTGTGAAAAAGACTAGTTTTGATAATACCAACTTTTGAGGAGCTGAATACATAAGAGGGTAATTTAAATATCATCTCAATAACAGCTTTATAAAATTCAGGAATATTGAATCACTGTGACCATTTCTTTGGGTTGCTCATCACTTACAAACCAATCCTTGCTGACTTGCAAGGGTTTTATGAGCCATCTGATTAAAAGTCTGGTTAATAAAACTTTTTCTTAGTAATATAAGGGATATTAAGTCCGACCCTTCCCTGTGTGCTCTGAATCAGTCTCTGATTTTTGCCCAAAAGATTGATCTGAAGCTGATCAAAATAAAAATTGATAGCAAAATGTGTTGTCTGCATTTAACATGACATCATATGATTAAAAAAATCCTTGGAACAATTGCATATTGTGGCTTTCTGGGAATAAGAACTCAGCAGGAACAAGTAAAGGAGTGAAACTGAGGTGACCAGCAGAAGGGATGGCTTTATAACAGCCCACTTTAGCTTAGCAGGTTACACAAGACAGCAGGAAACAAAAGAAAGTAGTAACTGTTCAATTATTTTAGTTAAATGACTTTGTTGCCCAATGGAAATTTGTTTTGTGTGGTATCTCATAAAGTTTTAAATATCCAGATTTCAATTTCCTTGTGAGAACTCCCCAAATAAGGTAACACACTATCTTCAGAGCATTTTGAAATGACTGATCCTGAAAAATGAAAATCAGAAAAAAAATTATTTTTCTTCTTATGCTAAAAATACATTTTTAATTAGCAATGAAAGAAGAAGACATAGGATTTTTTCCCCTTTAGATTATGCTCTATTTACTTCAAGATTATTTGTGATAAAGAATTGAGGTTCTTGATAAATAATGGTTCCAAGATGTGGCTGGGGACATTGAACATTGAATTCAGAGGGTGATTGAGATTATAGTCTCAAGTCAGAAATGTAGTTCTTTCTTGTAGTACAGAAGTTTTCTTTCTGTTACAAATCTGTGTTTTTTTCAGGGCAGCCAGGACAAGGGAAGAGACGAGAATCTTGACTCCATGTTTCAGAAGGCTGATTTATTATGTTATGATATATGTTATTTTAAAAATGCTAAACTAAAACTATACTAAAAATTAGAGAAAAAAGAATCATTAGAAAGCTAGACAAGAATAGCATGGAATATATAATAAAATCTTGTGACTCCCAGAGAGTCTGAGCCAGCTGCATCCTTGATTGGTTATTAAGTAGAAACACTTAACATGGACCAATCAAGGAAGCACCTGTTGCATTTTACAGCAGCAGATAGTTATTCTTTACATTTCTTTCCTGAGGCTTCTCAAGAGAAGAAAATCCTAGCAAAATGATTTTCATAAAATATGTCTGTGACACAAATCTTCTGCTCTTGCATGCAAAGTTATAAAAAACAGGTGCCAGGCCTTAAACTTTCTATTTTAGGTGAGATATAGAAGTAGATTTTAAGGGACATTGAACACTCCCATTTTCAGACACAAACTAGTGCAAATCTGTGGAATACCACACTTGGCTGAGGCATGTTTTTATTATGCTGTTTGTATAATACTTCATGTTTTAAATACATTCCATAAATCAAGCTGAAGTGATTGGTAAACTAACTGAAAAACTCTCTGCGTTATTATTGACTAGAGCCACTGATTACTGAGGTGATTGATCCATCCTGAAAGCCGAAATGATCACAGAATTTGTTGCACAAATAATATGTAGATTTTGCTCTTGTTATAATTTTTGTGTGATTGATGAAGAAGTTAGAAAATAAAAATTCCTTGTCAGGCAAAAGAAAGCTCACCAATAAGACACACTGTAACTAGGAAAAGTAAAGCCTTATAAAATATTTTGTGTCTGCTTGACATATTTTTTAAAACTACTTACACATCTTTGACAATTCAAACAGTAGGCTGTCATATGAGGGAAAAAAAGAACAATTAAAAAAAGCTCAAGGAGTACATGTTTTTGCTAAACTCTGATTTTTAATCCTGAACGCAGTGGGATTAAAACATCCCCATCCTAAGTTTTCCTTTAAAAATGTTTTAAATTATATAAATACAAAATTTTTTGTCACAAAATAACTTAGTATTTGTTGCTCCATATTGTAAATCTTATTTTGCCATCCAAAAATCTGTCCAAGTATTACAAAGCCATCATTCAAGTCAATTAATAGCCTCATGTCACAGCCACAGAGGGATTGTTCTTTACATAACATGGCTTCAAGCATTCATTTCCCTTCCCAGAAAGAACTTCCTAATGGATTTTGAAAAAATACCCAGTGAAAGTGATGAAATTGAAATACCATTCAAACAGAAATATGGGAAATGATCCAGCACTAAGATGATGTCGGAAGAGAGGAGAGGGACAATTCATCAGGAACTGCAGTGACAGGGCAAGGGGGAATGGATTCATATTGAAAGAGGAGAAAATTAGATTGGATACATGGAAAAAATTGCTGGCGGTTGAGTGTGGTGAGGTGCTGGAATGGGATTCCTAGAGAAGCTGTGGCTGCCCCTGATCCCTGGAAGTGTCCAAGGGCAGGGTGGACACTGGGGCTTGGAGCAGCCTTGGACAGTGGGAGGTGTCCCTGCCCATGACAGGGGTGGCACTGGATGAGCTTTAATGTCCATTCCAACCCAAACCATTCCACAATTCTATGATTTTATGTGAGACACATTTTTCTGCCATTGCTGCAGGTGACTGTTCTGTCAGAGTTTTCAGCAATAACTGATACCATGTCCACCACAGGCAGAAGCCACTTTTAGCCAATGTGAAGAACATCTTAGCACACATTTTAATTTATATCCATATGGAAAGCTTTTAATTGCCCAGTGTAAAATTCCAGCACAACCAAGTGATTTATTACTGCATCCAGGGGCTATTTTGTCACCTTTGTAAAAAGTCTATAAATGTCCAAAAGCTCAAAAAATTACATTCTCTCTTCCTGTTATATTCACATTTGAGATAAATATTTCCCCACTTTCAGTGGGGAACTCTTTCCCAGTGAAGATCCTATCATGGTCAAAATGGTGTTAGGCACTGGAGCCTGTGGTGGGCTCTGGTGATTATTGTGGGTATGTCTGGAACCTCATTTTTAAAGGAAATAGTCATTGGAACAAATAGCTTAACAACATCTGGTGGTTCTTAGATTAAATTAAGAAAATAAAACTAGGACCTACTGATGAAAGAAAAACAAAAAACAATCCTCATCTATTTTTTTTCTAATAAAAACACAGGAATTTTTGTGTCATGGCAGAGGCTTTACAGATGGACAAAGCTCCAATTTTTCTGTTAATCTAACCAAATGCCACTGATATGTTTGTTAAGGTATGAAAAATTATGCTAATGTAAAGAGTAGGCAGGTGCAGGAGAAAAATATTTTAATATCATTTATGCAGAGAACTATATAAAACTTCCAATTTATTACTTTTATAGCATTTCAATCACTTGTTGTTTGAGATTTCTGAGTAACACCTGCTACAGGCAAAAATAAATTTGTTCTTGATATGCTGAGAGGAACATTTTCAGTGGGAACAAGGGTGTAAGTCCCTTCTTCAGCACTAGTAAACCAGTAATATAAAAAAACATGAGAAACTTTTTTCTGAGGGTAGAAAATATGAGCTGCAGTTCATTTGCATGGAAAGGGCAGATGCAGCCAAGCAGGAGGAACTTCGGCTGTAAGGAGGGCATCAGTTGGCTACCATGAGTCTTTTCCTTGGCACAAGAGGCTGTTGAAATACAACCTCGAGAGAGGAGACTGCTTAAGTAGGGTTTTTTTTTCCCTCTGGCCATGGAATCTGAGGTTTGCCTATTGTTTCTCAGTCAGTAAATCACATTGCATGGATTGAGTGGACATATTTTCCAATTTTCCTATTATTCAACATCTGCATCACATGTTATATGTGATGATTACCAAACTTTCCGTCTCAGTCAATTGTTGCTCCCAGCAACATTCATCTAAGCCAAAAGTTCTATAAATTTAGGAACATTTTGCCGTTAGCATTTGGGAAAATTTAGCTAATTTTCAAGATTACTTTATCAGTGCCGTATCAGCTATACAAGGGAAAATAATTCTAGCTGTGATTTATATTATATTATAAAATGTTCCCTAACAACTGAAATGAAAAAACACTTCTTATTGTGGCACAGTACAAGAACGTAATTTACAGGACTCAATCATCAGGGCCATTCACTTGCCTGTGCTAATTAGGTCAGACCAAATCTTGATTTTAACTGTAGCCTGCAGCAGTAGTAAGGGAATATCCTCTAGCTCACTTTTGGCTGCTTGAGTTTTTCCCAATACACAATAATGTTACCTTGATAGCACTTCACTTTTCTTATGGACTGCAGTGTTCCCTGTTTCTGTTTATCAGTATAAATGCAGGAGAAATTTTAAATTTAGAATTCAATTATTAATTAATCAATTGCAAATGCAATAAGAGAGAAAGTCTGTTTTCTGTGGCAATTAAAGAAATTTCAGAACCTGAATAGCCTGATGCTTGGGGAAAGGCTCAGCACAACGTAAGACTGAGCTGCCTTAAAGCAGAAGAAGATACAACTTACTGAGCTGTTCAGTTTGGCATTATTGGTCATATCCTGGTTTGTGAATATTGATCAATTCCATCTGGCATTATTGGTCATGTCCTGGTTTGTGTTCTATTGATCAGTTCAATTTGGCATTATTGGTTACACTCTGGTTTGTGTTCTGACCTGAGAGATGACAGAAGCTCAATGAGATGATTTTATCCTCCTCTGAAATCAGTGTGCTTTAATGCTGAATTTTAGGGTATTTTTGTGGTAGTTTCTTGCAGCACTGGGCTTTGTGAAGCTGGCAGGAGAAACCTGAAGCAAAATTCTGGAATTGGTGTTTCTGTTTTGGTCACAAGCAGCATTCACTGAAGGTACGGGGGGAGGCAGAGAATATTCCTGGAAAGCAGCCCATTCTTTTCTTTGCCATCACAAATTTTCTGGAGAAAACACTGAGTGCTGGGCTTCAGTCTACATGGGGGAACAGTGGCATTGATCCCTGACTTTCATTCCAAGATGGTGAAAACAAATTGTGCTTGCAAATTACAATAAATTAAGTCTATCTGGAAACTTGTTCCTTCACTGAAAGCAGATTGCTGCTTTTCAGCATAAAATTACTACACAGTTACTTGGCACTTGACTTGTTTGTTTGTCAGGATGATGTTTGTTATGTTTACATGATATATTTTTTACATTCTGACATTATTTGCATGTTTTACAATATACAGCCTGATAATGTGTTTCATCAGTCCATAGGAAATTAATAGCCAGGGGTTTCATAGTTTAACAAACATATTATCTATACTGGATGCTGAATTATATGAACTATTTGCAAATATTTGTAATACAAAACAAACAAAAGATGTATAAAATTAACTTATAATAATTCATTCATAGCTTTGTGAATAACATTACTTGAGATTCGGGATTATTTTGTTTTCCTTTTATTTACACACTGATAAACTTTTTAACAGCCTTAGTTAATGTCCATCCTTCAGTTTTAAAACTCTTTTGTTTCTCCTTTCAAATAATTTTCTTAGGTTTATCATTTATTCACATTAACTCTGCTATATTAAAATTATGATCTGAGAATAACAACACCATGGTCTTCATGGTACCCTCTTACTTATGAATTTAAACTGCTTTTTAAACAAAGACATGGTTGCACTTGCAGACTGTAATATAAGTAAGGAGAATATACTGGCATGTGTTTGCAAGTCACCCAAGGAAGCAGTGGGAATGAGGGAACATTGAAAGTCTTGAAATTTCAATGGGAAGTGTGCCCTGCATTATTTACAAGGGCCTGGAGGGGCAGAACAAGGGGAGCAGTTTTCAAACTGCAGCGACAGAGCAGGGCTGGATGGGAATGAGGAATTGTTCCCTGGGAGGGTGGGCAGGCCCTGATACAGGCTGCCCAGAGCAGCTGGGGCTGCCCCTGGATCCCTGGCAGTGCCCAAGGCCAGGTTGGACACTGGGGCTTGGAGCAGCCTGGAACAGTGGAAGGTGTCCCTGCCCATGACAGGGGGTGACACTGGATGAGCTTTAAGGTCCCTCCCGAACCAAAGCAGTCTGTCTGCAGACTTGGATTAAGAGTAAATAATCACGATCTGCTGCTTCAGTCCTACCCATCCATCACACATCTCTAACACCTGTCAGTGTTTCAGCTCCATGAGAATGTGGGTTGTTTGTTGGTTTTGCTTTCATTCCTCCTTAGCCCAAGGAGAATCGGTTCTGCTTTTCTTTGGTCATTGATCAAGTGGTGAGAAGGGAAATTTTTCAGAGAATGCAATCAGCCCACTCCCTGTGCCAGTTGGGTTGTAAATAATTTTCCCAGGGAGAGAGATGTGAACCCTACATTGCACTGCTGCCAGCAGTGGTGAGCTGTGTAATCACCAGTCATGTCACCCTGCTGCTCATGCACTGCTATTCAAACACCACAGAACAAAACAAGGAGGAAGCTGAAGAAGTTCTGCAGCAGTTCAGCAGTTTGGCTGATTTATTCTCCAGGGTTCTGTGATATATTTGTCCTGTATTTTTATGAGGTCTGAGTGCTTTATGTAGCATTTCTGCTTAATTTCCATTATCTGTCAAGTTGATTCACTCATTTCATTTTCCTCACTGGATGGATCTTTTGCAGATATGGTTTACTTTTCCCTGACATTTGAAAAAGTAGAATTGATCATGGGATGCATTCCAGAAAATAAAAATAATAATTTTAGTCACTTACTAAATTTCCCACATGAATTTCTGTATGGATAATATTTCTGGGTAATGTCACCTCCAAAATGTCTTTTCCTTACAATTCATTTAGGGTCATCTGTTGGTAGGGAACAAATTTTCCTTTGGTAAAGCTCTCCAAAATCTGTGACCCAATAATGACTTTCTTTCTGGTTATGGTGATATTTTTTAATGTGTGAGAGAATTTTTAATAAAGGTTGTGCAGAAACCAAACAGCCAATCCTAGCATTCTGGTTTTGCATCACAGAAGTGATGCAAAGAGAAGCTGCTAGCAGTTTCCTCCGTGTCTGACATAAAACCAATCAGTAATTAGCTTTAAGTACTGACAATCTGTTAAACCACCGAGAGAGCTGATACGCCTCTGTGAACACCCATGTAAAAATCGAAAAAGCCTAGAAGGGCCCTTCCCCTTCTAGTCAACGACGAAGTAACAAGGCCCCTATTCAGCTGGGCCGGGCCGGGCCGGGCATGGCCGGGCGGCTCCTGCCGCGGCCAGGCCCCATCAACTACCGGGCAGGGGGAGGGGAGGCCGCAGGGCCAAAGCCAGGCCAGGCCCCAGCAGATGCAGGGCAGGGAGAGGGGAAGAGGGAAGAGGGGAGAGGCCATCAGCCGCTGAGTCCAAGCCTGGCTGCTGAAATCCTTGCCGCTTCCCCCTCCACCCCATCCCCGGCGTGCCTGCCGGAAAAAACCCCAAAAGCAGCTCTACAACCCATACAGAAAACAACCCGAAGCCAAACCAACTCAGCAAAAATTCCACCACCACTAAAATTCACCCACAACCACCGAGCAGAGGGGAAGAGAAGCCATCAACCCCAGGGTGCTGGCTACTAAGTTGTAGCCTAGCTATTTAGATCCTAGCCGCTGCCACCCCTCCAAACCAGCCCCAATTCCCACCACAAACTACTAAGCCCTACCAAAATCACATAACCATCTGCAAAGTCCGAACAAAATATTAACTCTTTCAATACTTCAATCCTCCCTCAAATAATAATAATAAAAAACCCCCCAAAATACAAACACATAAAAAACTATCATAAAACCACCAAAATCAATTAAAAAATCAACCCCCCCCCAAAAAAATTAAAAATGCCTTAATCTTAGGGCTAAAATCCTCTTATAAATCTATAAAAAAATTAATCAGCCAAATTTTTTTCCCTATAACACATTAAAAAATTGTAAGAAAATAAATTATTAAAACCTATATTAAAATAAACAATTATTAAAATAGCTATAAATTTAAATAGTTTAAACAAAAAGTAATTAAAAAAACCCTATGCCCCCCCAAAAAACCTCTATTCCCAAAAATAAAAATGATCTCAAAAATAAATTAAAACCCCTTTATTTTTAAAATACTCATCCTTAAAATAATACCCCATGACTTAACATAGCCCATGAAGACGACTATGAAAAAAAAATATTTAAAAAACCTTAACAATTACAAATTTCCCAAAAAACTACTATTCATAAAAATTAAAAACCACAAAACCCCTATTTTCTTATAAAGCAATCTCTGTAAATTTATTTTAAAAACTCCTATCCCTAAATAAACTACTAAAAGACTATTCTAAGAGTAATTAACTACATAATTTCTCTACATTATAAGTAAACAAAAACTACAAGAGTATTCTGAAAGTTTAATTTTTATTATTCTTTCTTTTAGTTACTATTAATGAAACTTTCTTTATATCCTTTTAAAGTTTTAAATCTACTTTACCTTTTTCCTAATCGTATCTTGCAACAAAAAAAAAAAATATATATATACTAATAAATACACTAACATTTAACCAACACTAAAATCCACCACATTAATTAATACATGAACAAAACCATCTCAAATTAGCAAATGAAAACCACTACACCTAGGAAGGAAGAGGGTGAAATGTAAGCCATTTTTTATGTTCATGATACTTTTGCCTCAGATTCTTTAAGGAGGGAAAAGAAGTAAACTGTATATGACTGGGTGTGCTGCTGTGTAATTCTCAAAGATGAGTTACACATATCAAACTATAGAATATGCTAGGTTAATCAAAGTTATTCGAGGACGTAGAAAGCTTTCCTTGATGAAGGCCTTGCTGAAATTAGAATTAAAATTAACACTAATGTCATAGAATCCCAGGTTGGGTCAGGCTGGAGGGGCCCACAGGGGCTGCTCTGGTGCCACCTCCCTGCTCCAGCAGGGCCATCCCAGAGCACAGGGCACAGCAGTGTGTCCGTGTGGCTCTGCAATATCCCCAGGGAGGAGACTGCACAGCCTCTCTGCACCATCTGCTCAGGGCTGGGCACTGCCCAGGGCAGCAGTTCTGCCTCCTGGGCAGGGGCAGCTCCTGGGCTCAGGCCCTGCCCGTGGCTCTGGCGCCATCGCTGGGCCTGGAGCAGAGCCTGGGCCCAGCTCTGCCCCTCCCTGCACACAGGGACACCCAGGGCTGAGGGCCCCTCTCAGCTGGGGCTCCTCTCCAGCCGGAGCAGCCCCAGCTCCCTCAGCCTTGCCTGGGCACCGAGATGCTCCAGGCCCTTGCTCAGCTCCAGGAGGGCCTGTCCCTGTTGTGCTGTAAAGATTCTACTTATATAACAAATGCTGTAATTTTTAAATATATTTTTTATTTCATGCTCAGCACATAAACTGAAATAGTTGCAGGAAGTAAGTCCAGCTACAAGTGTCCCATCTGTACCAGCACTCAGAACTCCTTTCTTCTGTTCTGATCTGCAGCTGCAGGAAAGTGGTGAACTGAGGGCCTTTTCCA
Organism: Motacilla alba alba; assembly: GCF_015832195.1. Lineage (NCBI taxonomy): Eukaryota > Metazoa > Chordata > Aves > Passeriformes > Motacillidae > Motacilla > Motacilla alba. Next base: position 513,022 of record NC_052026.1, read on the forward strand.
CAATAAAGCAAGGAACAAGGAGATGTATCTCCATTAGCAGATGCTCTTGCTAATCTTTCCTGTGGTCCTTACAGTGGAAAAGTCAAGTTTGTGAATATTGCTACACTTAAATATTAGTTTTTAAAAAAGGAGGAAAACAAACAAACAAACAAACCCCAACAAAAAATCCACAAACCAAGAGGGACAGGTTTGAACATCTGGGTGATCCACCCTTCCTTTAAATCCTCTGTTTCAAAACAAACCCATCTGTTTGCAGCCACCTGGTAACCATTCCATGCCTATGTCAGAGGAGAGCACTGGTGGGAAGGAAAGTGCACCTTTGCACACCATAGACACATTGGAATCTGGACAGATTTTCCCCTCTAGGTGAGGGAACCACAGCTCATCTTTACCCAAAACATTTAAATAAACATGAAAATGCAAACGTTTTTCAAGCTGGGTAAAGGAAATGCAATCTGCAGCATTTAGCAGAAATCTTATTAAAGAGAATTCAATAAAAGATTAACTTCTTAACTCATTTCAACTCAAGAATGACAGTGAAGAGCTTTTTCTGGTAATCCCCTTACTGCAGCATAGAGGCTTGCTGATAACTGTAGGACTTTGTGTCCAGATGTTGCACAATATCCTGAAGTAAAGCGAGCTTTGGAACATTTTCTCTTCCTGTTTGCTTTAGGAACAGCTCAAATATGTTTTATAAAAGTGCAAGAGCTCCTGAAAATTTGTAGCATCATGTTTTAGAAGTTTTAAAAATATCCCGATATTTTATTATGAAATTAAAATGCAAACACCTACTAAAGATGAAAAGCTGTTTGAATGTCAGTTGGGACATACCTTCCAATAGAGCAAATTTTACCTTACTGAAGCTTAAAAATCAACAAAATCAGACTTTCAGATAAAACATTCTCTGCTTAGACACTTCATTCTTGTTGATGCTGAGCACTTTTTAGAGTGCTGAACTCCAGTCAGGAAACTCCAAGGCTGCCAGAGCTCCAGGAGCATTTGGACAACGCTTTCAGGCACAGGATGGGATTGCTGGGCTGTCTGTGCAGGGACAGACACCAGGAGTTGGACTGGATGATTCTTGTGGGTCTCTTCTATAATATCACGATTCTATAACTATTTTGTTTCTTTCTTTCTTTCTTTTCATGGCTGCCAGATGAAGCATTTGGACATCCTTATCCTGCTGCTAAAGAAGCCAAGGAGAACCTGAGGGAACAGTCCAGAAGAGTTTCTTCAAATCTTACTTTTAACTATTATTTTTGGTGTAGCAACACTCAAAAGTTCCTTTCAAGGTCCTGTCTCGCACTATAATAAGAGACATCTCTCATGCAATAAGAAAAGATCATGAATTGCCTCTCCTGCTTCCTTTGAGCTCGCTCTGTGCTCCTGCAAGGTTCTCATCTTTCCTTGAGAAAAACACAGCAAGAACAAGACATTTTGTAAAAAATGGTCACTAAGAAATTTTTCTAATTAGGTCTATTCTCATTCTCCAAGAAATGCCAAATACTCTATTTTATAGAGTATCTTATTCCATAGCCCTTGCACAACATTACAAGCATGTTGATATTTGTTGCCTTATACACCAGTGTAAATGTAGAATTCTGATTATATAATTGCAGTTCTTATTTTCCTGTTCCATGTAAGCACCATGGGCAGAGCAGCATTCTATAGTTGTTTCTTGAAGTTAAATAAAGAGCAATTCATGGTGCCTGGAGATCTAGAAATCTAAAATGTTCTGTGGCATGTTCTGCTCTTGTTGTCTAAGTTAACTTTAGCTGCTCTTCACTGAAAATTGAAATATTTGTGCTAGAATTGCAATTAATTAGTTGCAAAAGTTATGAAATTTTGTTTTAACTCTCTATCTCTTGATCTAAAGCAAAGAGAAAGAACCATTTTGCTTGGAGTGATTAATCTTGCATGACTTAAGTAGATTTTGGAAACTTTCAGAATGGACGTAGTTCAGATCTTTACAAGGGCTTGTATTTCAATATTTAAAATAATAAACTCCCATAAGGGAGGCATCTGCTCAACTGCATCATTTCCAGAATGCAGAATGCTCAGAGTTCTTATATTGAAAACGTGTGGTAAATGCACCCATGTATAAGATATGAATCAGGAGATGATCCTGAATTTTGTGGGAGGCTGCCTCCCACAGTTTGAAGGTTAATGCAAAGTGGGAACAAGAAGCTAATTGTGTTTCTGAGCTTTTTTAATTGTTAAAACTTTGAATAAAACATAACACAGAGACCCAAACCACACAGCTGAGTAATCCTTTCAGTTCTGTTGGAGCAAAGAGATGATATCACTTAAAATTAAATATGAATAAATACAGCATACCAGAAGTTGTTTTATTTAAATATCTCATGTAAGAGCTTTAAAGTTCAGTGAAATCTTAACTGAGAACTTATTTTTTAAAAGTTAAAAATATAACCCCTGAATCCTCTAGCATTAGAGGAACTGCTGGGGAAAAAAATCTGTGAATACAGAGTTCAGATCACAGCAAGGCCTGTCACTGATGCTGGTTCAGGGGCTTGGCTGGGTGCTGGGAATGCAACATCTTTGGGACATTGATTGAATCACAGAATGGTTTGAACTGGAATGGACCTTAAAGTTCGTCCAGTGCCACCCCTGCCAGTGCAGGGACACCTTCCACTGTCCCAGGCTGCTCCAAGCCCCAGTGTCCAACCTGGCCTTGGGCACTGCCAGGGATCCAGGGGCAGCCCCAGCTGCTCTGGGCATCCTGTGCCTGCCAGGGAACAATTCCTCATTCCCAATATCCCATCCAGCCCTGCCCCCTGGCAGCGGGTGCAGAGTTGCTGTTTCTCCTTGGGCCGGTGCCGCGAGGCTACCTCTGGCTCTGGGAGCGTCTCCTCTGTGGTGTCATCTGGTATCACCCTCAGCCCACCTTCTGCCCAAGCCCGGATATTGTAATACAAAAAATGCCTCACCAACGAATGAAGAGCAGGAGGGCTTCTTGCATGCTTGATCCAGAGAAGTTTATTGAGGGAAGAAATGGAGGGTACCAGGGACACAACCTTCTCTGAAGGGGAGCAGAGGCAAAAAGCCCCAACCCTGGGAGGGGTCCGGGTATATAAACAGAAGGAAAGTAGGAGGGGTTTGAGGAGGAGTTAGGGTGGGGTAACATAACATGAACCAATGGGGAAAGGAGGTGGGAGAGGTTCCAAACATGGGACCAATGGGGAACTGGGAACCAAAGAACCTTCCAGAACAGGGGAGTGGGGAGCGGGTGATTGACATGATGATTGACATGGGACCCTGCATTACACGCATGTTATCTCCCAAGGCATTCCCGAGCCGCCTTCTCTCCAACTGCCTCCCACATCTCCCCCCTTTCGGTTAATTAAAAAGACGTTGTTAAATGCCTTATTCATGGCCTTCTTGAAACACATTATTGTTGTGGAAACTATCAAAAGGATAATAACAACCCAAATCAGGCTCCTAATGATAGAAGCTGCCCACTCGGGGACACCCCATTGTGCTAACATACAGTCCATTGGGTCACGGATCTTTACTTCTGTGAATAGGTTTGCCACTTGGTCCTGGATCTTCCGGATGTTTGCATGGATGGAGGTGCTTCTAGATGTCAAGTTAAAATAGCAAAGTCCTTCGAAATCTTTGCATCCATGACCAGGGGCGAACAAAAGATAATCAATTGTCGCTCGTTTTTGGAGAGTGGCATGCCTGGTGGTTTCTTCGTCAGCTAACAGGTCTGATAACTTGGCCAAGGTAGCGTTGGCCTGCTTACTCAGCCAGCACCCCACATGGGAAAGTTCCCTGAGAGCCTTGCTGCAGCGTCCCTTGCTGCAGCGTACCATGGTAGAAAAATTGAGGCCGTGACTCTCTTACCCTCTTTGCAATTGTAAATTTTATCATTGCAGTTGGGGTCAAATGTTGTGTAAGAATGTTTTTGTCTTGACAATTGTGTATTTTCTTTCCAATTAAGAATTTGGGTCTTGTTTGGGGTGAGCGTAGTAAATTGGCCAAGGCTACAGGGACCCCCTTTGATTTTCAATGGGATCCCAGCCCACACCTTGTCCCCACAGATAGGGAACATGCCCTTGGGGAGCACCCTGGGAACAGAAGATGGCTCGGACAATATGTTGCTTGTATAATTGCACCAGTCGTTACATAGTATTTTCTTGAGGTCGGGGATGCATCTTTTCTTTGTATCTGTCCCGCCTGATCCTGCGGTTGCCCAATTGCCTGCCAGTGTTCTTGTTTGAATTTGTAGAAGAAGCGAACACAATAGGTGGCAGGGAAGGAGCCCAATAGGTCTAATTCTTGGGGCTCCTGTGGTGCGCGGGGAAGAATCCTCGTCCACTTGTCCCAAGTGTCCACAGGGTTGGGTTCCTTACCCGCATATGGATAGTCTTTCGGGGACAGGGGTACTCCCACCAGGCATGTGGACAGGGGATCGTCCACATTGCCCATGGCCATGCAAAAGCCTTCCTGCTTGATGGACTTCGCAAGGGTGACCCAAATGTTCTCCTCTAGCTGTTGCACAATCCAGGCCGCTGTCATCCACATACATATCCACAGAAGCGCTGTGCTCGCGAGAAGCACTTGGGGTGTTTTGGGAGCCATCACTGGGCCAAGGCACTGGTGGTTCTATATAGAGAGTGAAATGACATTTTTTAGATTTTGAATTTTGCAGTTCCCCCTCTTGATTTTTACTTTCCCTCTCTTCCCCCCCCCCCCCTTTTTTTTTTAAATTAAGTGAGAAAAGGGGGAATGGTACAACGGGTGGGGGTTAGGGTTGGGGTGGATGGTTTTTGGGAAAAAGGTATGGGGGGAAGGGGAATGGGATAGTTGGGGAGGTGTGGAAAGGAGTCATGTTCGGTACAATTGCTAAGTATCTGTGTGTGATGAGAACTCTTGCCACGATGTTCTGAGGAGTGGCCTTCTTTTTCCTCCTGAGCCACGCCACTGCTGTTTCCGGGTTGGTCTGGGCAGGGGTTGCAACGTCGGTGGTGGATGTTTTTGGGGCTTCAACAAAAGGCTTCACGAACTTGGCCAGAATCCACCGAGGGCCCAGCTCTGTGGAGACACAGCCATACCCTTTCCCCCACATGCGTGCAGGCAAACACTGCCCCGGAGAAAGTGTCAATGGATACATGAATGTACTTCAAATGCCCAAAAGGGGCCTAGTGGGTAATGTCCGTTTGCCATAGCTCCAATGCCTGCAGTCTCCTGGGGTTTACTCCTGTTGCAACTGATGGGAGGGCATATGACTGGCAATTAGGACAAGTCACAACGATTGCTCGGACTTGCTCCTTTGTGATCTTGAACTGCCTGACTAAGGCAGGGGCATTTTGATGGAAAAACCATGGCTCAGCCGAGCCTGGGCAAGCGTGTCTGGGACTGTAGGTGTTGTCAGGGTGGCCATGGCTAAAGCGTCTGCCCGTTGGTTGCCTTTGGATATGGGCCCCGGAACTTCTGTGTGCAACCTGACGTGTAGAATGTGGTGAGGTTGCTCTCTGTGGGAGATTAGCCAAATTAGTTCAGAGAACAAGCTGTATAATTTTTTGTTTGATACTTCGAGCAGGGCATGCTCTGCCCGCTTGGCTATCCCAGCTACATAGGCCGAATCGGTGACCAGATTAAGAGGTTGCTGAAATTTTTTGAATGCCCTCACCACTGCAGCTAACTCTGCAATCTGGGGGGAGCCTTCAACAATCTGCACATCAGACTCCCACTTCTTAGTGTCCAGGTCCCTCCAGGTGAACACCAACTTATGGGATTTCCCTGAGCCATCGGTGAACACGGTGATGGCGTTTTTAATTGGTGTACTGCTTTTGAGGAATTTTGGGGCCAAATGTAACGTATCTTTGAAAAGTTTATGCTTTGGATAGTGAAGTGAAATCTGGTCGGGATAGCTGTCTAGAGAAATTTGGAGATATTCATTGGTTTGTAAAATGAAATCCAATTGCTCCAAATTGTACGGAAGGTAAATACACGCCGGGTCGCAAGCTGCAAGGGTCCACAGCTGCTGGTAACTTTTGATGATTAGCTTAGAGATTAATTTGGGCGGGGTGGTAATTGTTTTTCGGGGCTGATAGGGAAGGAAGATCCACTCTATAATGAGGAGTGGGTCTTTCTGCTTATCATCCCATTGGAATATTAAAGTGTGAAACTTGAGGCACTCACCAAAAATTCCGACATTCAGCGGCAGCGTCCGGTCGACCTGGTGTGCCTGCCGAGTCTGGATGGCGTCCATGACTGTCTGCAGTGCCTTTTTCACCTCGGGTGTCAGGGGGCAGGGGAGACTCAGCTCGCTGGTCTTTTTCTTCTGTCCTCCTGGGTCCTCTTCCGGTTTTCTCAGGAGATTGAAGAGCAGTGACAGCTCTTCATTGGAGAGGCCAAGGAGTGGACGGATCCATGTGATGACCCCGCAGAGCTGCTGCATGTCTTTTAAGGTCCTGGGGTCATTGTTTATTGTCAGATGCTGGGGCACGATGGTCCGTCTGGAGATCAGGAAGCTGAGATACTTCCAAGGGGATGAAAGATGAATTTTCTCCAGGGCAACTTGGAATCCTGCAGATTCGATGGCTGAGATGGTTTTTGTGAGCTCTGTATTCAAGTAATTTCTTGTTGGGGCACATATCAAGACATCGTCCATATAATGCAAGATGACTGCCTCTGTGAACAGTTTGTGTACTGGTGACAGCATTTGTGCGATGAAGGTTTGGCAAAGAACAGGGGAATTTTTCATCCCCTGGGGCAGGGTGACCCAGTGATAGCACTTAAATGGTTCCGCTAGGTTGGTGGTTGGCACTGAAAATGCAAATCTGGGGGCATCTCCTGGGTACAGGGGGATGTTGAAGAAACAGTCCTTAATATCTATGATTGCAAGTGGCCAGTGCCTGGGGAGCATGGAAGGTGAGTGTCAGAACCCAGGACATCCCTCTGGGTGCCCTGGATGGCCCGAGCCGCTGGAAGGGGGCTCTGAGATCCTGGCATGCAGCCAAAGACACACGTGGGGTTTCGACCTTAGCCCGTGGAGCAAATTATCAACTCTGTATGAAGAATTACAAGCCACACAAGTTTAGGTAGTATAGTAGAGATAATCACAAAGTGAAGGGAAGGATTTTTGAGTGCTGTACAGGGGGGTTTTGACCTCTGTACAAGGGGGTTTGGATTTTGTACATGGGGGTCAGGGGTTCTAAGATGGAGGGATTTGGGCGTGCGTTGTCCTTCTTCTTTCTTCTTCCTAGCCACCATGATTTGGGTGATGTTGGCACTTTTAGATTGGTTTAGAATAGAAACTGACATTCCAACATAGGTGATAGCTATTGGAACGGAATTGTAAATATAGTACACGTAGTTTTTAGTATAAAAGATACCACCAGCCTCGGGGCCAGGCAGAGAGAGAGAGAGAGAAAGAGTGTGCAGAGAGTGTGCAGTGTGTGCCTCTGGCTGACCTGCTGAGCAGACTGCAGCAGCCCAGAAGAAAATCTTAAGATGACATACAATAAACAACCTTGAGACCGGACGACTGAAAGCTACTGAGACTTTCTTTGAAGGCACAGGTTGGAGCAGAGACTTTTCCAACTTTCGGAGTCACCCTGATCAAGGGGAGATTCCGGCATTGGCGTCCCTGGCTGGGCTGGAGACTCCGACAGGTGAGGGGAGGCCTGGTTGTAGGGGACCCATATCCTCAATAACCTCGTTTACTTTCCTCAAGTCCTGGAGTAGACACCACTTGTCTTTGCCGGGTTTTTTTATGCCAAAGACTGGGGTGTTCCATGGGCTCGTGGATGGTACTAGATGCCCCAACTGCACCTGCTCCTCTACTAGTTCTGTGAGCGCAGCAAGTTTCTCTTGTGGAAGGGGCCACTGGTCTACCCACACCAGCGTATCGGTTTTCCAATGCAGTGGCAGGGTAGTGCGCTCCACAGTGGCCCATGCTAAAAATCCCATTTGGGATCAGGGATATCGAGGTGGGCCCCCCACTGGGACAAAATGTCCCTGCCCAGCAGGGCAACACTTGATGTAATAACAAGTGGCCGAATGGTGGCAATCTGCCCCTCGGGTCCTTCCACCCACACCTGGTGTTTGCTCCGGAGGGAGCTGACCATTCCCCCGATGCCAGAGATTGTGCCACAAGGGGGCACTGACTGCCAGTCATTGGGCCACTTTGATTTTGGGATGATGGTGATGTCTGCCCCGGTGTCCGCCATCAGCCACATTTCAACTGTCTTTCCTTTGTAGGAAACGGAGACAGGTAACAGGTCTCTCCCGGGTTACATGGTGGGACAAAAAGACTTGATAATTGTCATCCCCAGCACAAGGGTCTTGTCGTGATAAAACGTACATTTGTGCGAAGGGGGTTCCCTTGCACAATGTAAAAGGCAGCTCAATGCAATTGATGGACACAGTTATCTCGTTCCCTGGCTCTATTGTGACAACTTCAGGTACAACATTGATATGGTACGGTGTATGATGGTTGTCCCCCAGGAGGAGCACTGTAGTGGTCTGCTAATTGTGAGGAGGGCTCAGGAACCCCGTGGGCACCCTTACTAGTTCATCATCTGCTAGCAGCAGGTGGACGCTGCTGCAGAGAAGGTACCTGGTGTCCTGGCTAAGATTGCAGGTGTGGCGGAAGAACCTGAGTCCGTCCTTGTGGCTCCGATCCTGGGAAATGTGCCTGAGGGGAACTTGTCCTCCCAGATGGTAGGGAGTGTCGGGCGAGGCAGCCGTCCACTTGATGTCTGCGTGCGGGGCCGCATCGCGCTCTGCCACCCATTTCCCTGGTAATGGTCGTGGACCCTGAAAGAGCGGCTGGGGACTTCTGGGAAACCTCGGGGAAGGGATGTAGTTATAATGTCCGGATAAATGAGGACAGTTCATCTGCACGTGTCCCAGCTGACCACAATAGAAACATCTGGTATTCTGTAAGCTCATCATTACTTCACCCATTTCTTTGGTGACAGTGGTTATGACCTCCCCCATTCCTTTGGTGACTGCCTGTGTTAGAGTGGTCTCAAGGGAAGAGGCTTTGGTGCAGGCGTTGACCATTTCTGGGACAGTGGGCTCGGGTTCTTGGGTAATGCTCTTAAAACTTTCTTAGTTTCCCTGTTTGCACTTGACATTATCATTTTTCTCAACAACTCGTCTCGAGTGTAGCCCTTTCCCTCTGCGGTGGTGAGAGCTGAGCCCGGCCAGCTGCTCTCAATGGCCAACCGCAGGTGGCCACAAGATCAGCCGCCCCTGTGCTTCCCCTAAGGATTCCAGGTGGCGGTGCTGTCTGTGGCGTGGGTATCACAGATGAGGGAGAAGCCACTAAGATCCGAGGTAAAGGAAGGAGAAAGTGAACACTTGTGTGCTGTCAAGGAGGCTTTATTCCCCAACAGAGGCAGGGACAAATGTCAAGGGATAAGGGCTTGGGGAGGAACTTATAAAGGGAGCAGGCATTAAGGGGGCAGTCCCCAAACCAGCCAATTACCTGGCAGCAGGGGAGGAGTACATAACATATGAGAACCAATGGGGAGCAAACATGGGAGGGGAGAAGCCCGGCAAGCAAACCAAATGAGAAGGAGGGAGTGATTGACATAGAAGATTCTCGAAATAAAAGGGGGTGGTCAATGTAATTGACAGGGAAGGTGGGCCGCCTTAGGAGGGAGGGCAGAGACTTATAAGGGCAGAAGGGGAGGAGTAGAGGGAACAATCAGTTTGAGAGACAGGCAACTTGGCAGGAAAATAGGCTGATAAACAACTTGGGACAAACCATTGTGAGGGGAACTTAGAGGGGGAACCGAAGACCAAACCATCCCACAAACCAATAAACTTAACAACAACATTCTTAAAAAACCACGATGCCACATCGAGCATCAACATTATCAATCTGGCGGTCAATCGCCTCCCTCATCCGGTCTACAGACTTTATAAATGTCTCAGTTTCGACCTGATGAATTGAGGCGAAACTTTGAAGGGGTGTAGAACTATCTGGTATTTTCAAAAGCGCTGCTTTGGCTGCATTTTTAATCTCATCCAGTAAATTGTTAGGAAGAAGCACTTGGTCCTCTGGCCAGGCAAACTCGCCCTCCCCCATGAGTGCTTCCAGTCCCTCATTGTCCTCTACCAGTAAGGTCATATTTGTTCAAGAGGGGCCTGAGCAGCCTTTTCCATTGGGTCTCCCATAATAGAAACTCAGTGGGGGACAACAGCGCAGTGATAATATATTTCAAGTCGTGTGGAATGAGGTCACGTCCCGTGAATGTCATATCAAGTACATTTTTAAAATACGGAGAATTCCGTCCATAGTCTTTTGCAGCTTTCCTTAGTTTTTTCATTTCTGCGTATGGGATTTGCTCCCATCGTGGCTGCCTTCCCCGTTTAATGATGACTGGGGCCACGAACCTGTCCAAGTCCTGCACGAGCCCAAGGTCTCCCTCCTTCAAGGCCTCCTCCTGAATCCTGTGCCAGCTCCCACCCGGCCTAGTGTCAGAGGCGGAGGGGTCACTGTCCTCGTCCTCATTGGAGGATGGGGCAGGACGAGCAAGGACATGGGCCCTCCGATTGACCGGCAGGGCTTGGTGGCGTGAGCCCTTGCAGGCCAAGATGGCCTGCTTCCGGCCAAAGCCACTTCTGGTTCTGTTGGCATGGGAACCAGAAGTAGGGGGTGGAGGGGGGTGGTGGTGTGAAGGTGGACCAGAACCACCCACAGGGCGTGGTCATTTGGGGAGTTGGTGTCGCCCACCAGAAACCCACCCGAGGGCATGGTTGCAGAGGTGGAAGGGGAGGGTCCTGACGGTGACACCATCGACGCCAAGGAGGGGAGGGGACCCAACGCAGGGGCAGAACTGACGGCTGACAGGCACCCAAGGGGGAAGGAGAAGGAGGACCACCATTTTGTGCCTCATCAATGTGACTTTGGGGTACCGCCGCGTGGCAGGCACCATTTTGCAAGCTAACTTCTAACTCAATAGAACTGTGTGCTGAACTGGGGACAGGGGGTTTAGGTGCTGGGCGGTGGGATGAGCTCTGACCGGAGTGGCCACTTCCGGGCGGAGAAAGGGACTGAGTGGGAGGGGAGGTGGCAGGGAGCAGGTGGCAGCCTTGTGCCGGACAGCAGGATCCAGCTCCGGACCCACTCATAGGGGAAGAAGGGGTAGGATCCAGGGGGGTGGAACGCAGGGGAGGAGAACTGGGGACCCCAAACTCCCTTTTCATCTTTACAACTCTAAGAATTAAATCAAACATAGGATTATATTTCCCAAATCGAAAATTCGCCTCGACTTGTAACTCATAAATGCGTTTCCCAACCTTTCCCCAAACGATACTGAATTAAGGTTTTCCTGACTCACGTCTGGAAAATTCTTCAACAGAAATTCAACAAAATATTTTAAATCCCCCTTTTTAAAAGAAATGTTCCCCACAACAAGGAGTGCCAAAACTTGGATGTATATCTCCCACTCGGCCACTGTCAGGCGGTTGCCCATTTTTAGAGAGTGGCTGACTAAATTCCTCCCTCTGAAGACTAAAAATAAAACCCCAAGTAAATGGTGCCTTCTCTTTAGCACTTAATTTTTCACTCACCAATATACGAAGGATCTTCAGAGGGGCTGGTGGGTTTCTGCTGGTCCCTGGGTGTCTGGGAGCTTCTTTTCCCGAAGCCGCGGTGACTACTCAGGTCCAGGGGTTGTTGGCAGACCAAGAGGAACAGTCTTCCAAAAAAACGAAAGGGAATCTCCTCCCAGAGCCTGCTCCAAATGGCGCTTGATGTTCCAAAAACCGCAGGTCACAGATCCACTGGCTTTCAGGAGATGCTCAAAAGGACCTGGGGGATGCCCAAGGTCCCTGTTCAGGCGCCAGGCTGCAGGGTTGCTGTTTCTCCTTGGGCTGGTGCCGCCAGGCTACCTCTGGCTCCGGGAGCGTCTCCTCCACGGTGTCATCTGGTATCACCCTCAGCCCACCTTCCGCCCAAGCCCAGATGCTGTAATACAAAAAACGCCTCACCAACGAATGAAGAGCAGGAGGGCTTCTTGCATGCTTGATCCAGAGAGGTTTATTGAGGAAAGAAATGGAAGGTACCAGGGACACAACCTAAAAGGCCCCAACCCTGGCAGGGGTTCGGGTATATAAACACAAGGAAAGTAGGAGGGATTTGAGGAGGAGTTAGGGTGGGGTAACATATCATGAACCAATGGGGAAAGGAGGTGGGAGAGGTTCCAAACGTGGGACCAATGGGGAACTGGGAACCAAAGAACCTTCCAGAACAGGGGAGTGGGGAGCGGGTGATTGACATGGTGGTTGACATGGGACACTGCATTACACGCATGTTATCTCCCAAGGCATTCCCGAACCTTCTTCTCTCTGACCGCCTCCCACAAGTGGGAGCCACTCCCTGTGTCCTGTCCGTCCAGCCCTTGGCAATTGTCTCTCTCCATCTTTCCTGCAGCTCCTTCAGGCACTGCAGGGCCACACTGAGCTCACCTCAAAGCTTCACCTCTCCAGGCTGAAAAAGCCCAGCTCTCCCAGCTTCTTGTTCCAGAAGAGATAGTCTGGAATATGGAACACCACTGTCAGTGTAGTCCTGCAGTGATAACTAATCAACCTACCAAAGTACTACTACACAAATGTACTGTTAATGACCATGAAACTTCCAGTAATGAAGTCAGGAATGGCAGTTTTGATATAAGGTGCTAAGATAATGCACAACTTGACCACTAAAAAATAACTATAAACATCAAGTCATGGTGCCCCCATCTTCATTTCTCAGCAGATTTATCCTTGCCATGAAGAGAGTGTAGTATGCAAGAGGTGAGAATCAGGATTGTATTCCACTTCTGAGAAGAAAATGCAGGAACTTAGTTAACTTTTGCTTTGCTTAGATCACATAAAATACCAATGTCTTAATGAATTAATATTTAATATCAAGAAATAAAAAATAATAAAAACAATATACCTTATGCCTCACATCTGTATCTACTTTATTAATAATCATAATCTCACTTTCAGTGCATAACCCAAATACTCCGTGTTGTTTGTTCATGAATGTTGAACCTAAAAAAATTAAAGAACTACATAGACAAGTTTAAAAAACTGTTTATACTATACCAAAAGAGAAGTTCATAATCTTGAATTATAAAACCAGCTTGATGGCAGGTATGGTGCTGTAGTCTATCAGTAAACTGTAGACCAAACTTTAATTCAGTAAATTCAGTGGACTAACTCACTAAATTAGCAGTAAACTCTGGGAAATTCTATGTATGAAGCCTGTTCCAAGAAAAATGAAAATAATTTACTCTAATTTTTATCCTTCTGACAACAGTTCTCTTGTCTAATTTTACAGGCTACTTGAATAACATGGAAGCTTTAAGCAAATTCATAGAAATAGATATGTGCTTAATAGAATTTCATTTTTCATTTAATTTTTATATGTATTAAGCCCAGATAACCTTCATTAAGACTGCTTAAGACAGGTGAAAAAGAACTAATGACTTTTATACATATTGAGGAATGTTTTAGAAAGATTCACGGTCTGTGGTGTCCTTGTCCTGCGATGATGGAGATTCCTTGTCTTCTCTGGGAAACCTGTTCCTGTGCTCAGTAAGAACCATTCTCTTTATCTGTGTTTACCTTTAGATTGTATTTTAATTTTAATCCAGATATTATTGTGTTTAGAGCTTTGATGTCATGGTTACAGCTACTTTCTGTCTTCCATGCTGATATTTCTCTGAGATTATTTGGTATAATTACTCAGTGGTATTATCCTGTTTGAACACACAGCAATTACAGAGCATTAAAATAAATTAGCATTTCACGACACTTCTGAGGTGACCAAGATGTTAATAATTTGAAATGCTGATGTGGTTTGCTTTAATTTTTTTTTTTTTTGTATAAAATAAATAAGTTTCAAATAATCAATATTTTTTAAAATCAAAAAGTAGTTGTTAAGCACTCAATAAAGCCAGTATTTAAGGACTCTTTATTCTGAAGTAAGGTAACAAAATTCTTAAATTTTAATGTATACTGATGTATGTTTAGGGGTAAAAAAATTATGGTTTAGGTGGAACAACACATAAAATTAAATTGAAGCAATTTTTGTCCCAACAGTATCTCCAACAGCTGCCTGCTAGTTTCCAGGGCTGAACTTTTTGGAATAGAAATGAAGTACCAAAGACTGAGGAAAATTCTGGATAAAATATCACCAGAAGGAATTTCAACAGGATGAGAGAACAGTCAGGGGACTGGGCATGCAGCTGAGATAGTAATTCACATATTCTAGATCATCATTTCTCTATTTTTGTTTTATTGTTAAGGAGTTGGGAATTGTGTGGTCATTCAGTCTTTCCATCTTCTTCTCTTAACCAATAACAAAGGAATCCTTGGGCCAAGTTCAAGTACCTGAAAAATCCATATGGATTTTGAGCTTCCTATAATAAACATTTAATATGGATAAAAGGAAACTGGGATCATCTAATCAAAAGATTGTAAATTGATCCTTGTATAATGACTTATTCCTGCTAAGGAAGTTTAAAAAATAAAGAAAAATATAAAAATAGAAAATTCAATGCAAAGAGACTGCTGAATTACTGTAATTTTTGCAACCACTCCTCTTGACCATTGGACAGTATAAGTTGCATAAAAATTCAGCCTCTCAGAAATCACTGAGAGGCTACTATCACTAACAGTTAAAGAATCTTAAAGTCTACTTTGAAGACTACTATCACTAACAGTTAAAGAATCTTTTCCTGTTAAAAACATGCTCTTAAAATTTGAAAAATAATCACAAAGTCATGTGATTTGTATTTTTTTTTTGGTGAGATAACACTGAAATAATTTCTCTGAAAGTCATATGCAATTTTAACTTGATCTACCAATAGATATAGTAATGAAGTTTAAAAATGTGGGCACTGATTTTTCTGGAAATAACTGTTGATAATTATAAATAAATGTTTATATAAATTCATATTTCTATAAATAAGTAAATAAATAAAATGTTAAAACTTTGTAGTGGAGAAGGTTCAGCATGTTTAGACAGGGTCAGATGAATAGCGGTCAGCTGGTAGGATGGAAATACCTCTAGCTTATTTCTGAAAATAGGAGTTTGGATTTCAGAATATTTTTTCTTTTCATTCTTTCTCATAGACTTTTTTAGTGGAGTTTTCTTGTGTTATGTACCTTTGACTGCATCCCTGAACTAACCTTTGAGGGCTTTGATCTGTGGTTTATTCTGCTGCTTTTTCAGATTAAAATATATTACTCACTGTGATTAAAAAAAAAATAAAAACAGTAGGAATGCCGCCATTCAAATTATATTTTCAGAAGGACATGGAAGGGTGATAAACTATAACATCATATTCAAATTCTGTCTAATTTTGATGTGTTCATGTGACTATATGATTATGTTTGTACTTCTGTTCATTATGATGGAAGAAATCAATGTTTTTCCATGACGTAGCATCAAAAATTAGAGAAGAAATCACAGGAGATGGAGCAAAGAAAGACCTAATAGCTTAACTAAAACAAACTAAATAACCAATTAACCTCCTGGATATACAAAAATTACTTATTAGCAGTTCCTCAAATGGATCCTTTAAAAATAACTAATCTGAGAAGAAAGTGATAATAAGAAATACTTCAGATTTTTCTTCTTTTTTTTTTTTTTTTTTTTTAAGAGTCGCCTTAGAAGTGACACTTTGGGTTTTAAATAATCAACAGATGGTTGACTAATGCCCTGAAAGAGGAAAATGCTCAGAAAAATGCTCAGAGGAATTTGAGGTGCAGTGGCTTTGGTTAGAAAAAGAGTTTTGGTGTAATTTTAAACACATCCTTCAGTATTCTTCCCAGTTACCTGAACTAGGGTGATTTTACCCCCTAATGCATTGACTTGTTTGAACTCTTTTGTTAGAACAAAGTGAAAAAATCATATTCAGTCTCCACAAATATTACAGTATTTCAGCAGCTGTTTTTATCCTAAATTTTAACAAATGTTGTAGTTAAAATATTTTTATGAGTGAAAATAGTTGAATGTCATTTGAGAGATCTAAGGTTTGTGAGCCAATAAATCAAATGAATAAAAAAACTTCACTGTCTGATAGCATTGTTGTGTTGGTTAATGTATGCTTTTGCTCTTTTTACTTTTTAAATTATTATGAAAATGACAGTCTTTATGAAAGAGTGAAGTGTGGCTTCAGATTTGGGGAGACCTGCCATGACCATCCTTTGACAAAAGGAAGACTTGTGAGCAGCCAAGATAACTTCATTGTTTCAGATCAGTACACCCCTGGCTCTTTCAGCCTGACCTCTGTGACATGCCTGGGAATGCTTGAGTATCCATATGGTGCCATTTTATATAATCAGCTCAGAGCAGGCTGGCGCAGTGTCCAGCTGTTTAATTTATGATAGTTGAATAATTTAGAAGAAACTCCAAGCAGTTCTAGGGCTGCAAGTGCTTTGATCAGCAGTGCCTTAGAATTTGAGCCTTTTTTGGTGGAAAATTGTCAGAATTCAATTCTTGTACTATAGAAATTTGTGATCAAGAGTTTCTGTTTGACTGGTTCATCATCTCACCAATTCCTCTCTGATTTATAATGACATTTTTAAACAGCCCTTCTTCAAGGTATGATTAGGTCTGATGAGCTGCTATTGATCAGGGGGTGACATTTACTCAGAGCTGTGTATTCACAGTTCCAGTACTCTATAGACATAAATAACATTGTTTATGATTGTGCAGCCAAGTCTTTAAAGATACCTGAAGAAGCAGCCACTTCAGGGATCACTCTAAAGAGACATTAGCTGGTTAGTAGATAAGTTGAGATGCTGTTGAGGAGGAATTCCAAAATTCTGCACTTCAAATAAAAATTGAAACTCATTGATATACATACTGCTGTTAAAATTCATACAATCGCAAGATATTGTGGGTTGCAAGGGACTCACAAGGATCACTGCAGTCCTGCATGGAGTAGTATAAGTCCTTAACCTGCTGAGATAAAGGAACAATTTTTAAAAACATAGAGCAGAATTTGTCCCTCTGGAATCACCACTTCCTTCAGTGCTGGGGCTTTCTGTTTAGATTCTTCTTCTATTTCTCGTTTTTTGTTACGCAAATTGATGACAGTTCTTGGACCCTAAATTTTGTTGTATTTATTGTTCTCTCAGTGTAATTTAATCCCACCTTTAGTTGTTTGGATTACCAGGTCGTTGCTTTGGCTGTGAACTTCCCTGGGCTGTGAGCTTGCTGTGAGATAGCAGACATTCTCTCCTGCATGAAGTCAGGCCACTCGTCATTCCCATGACTAAAGCCAGAAATATTTGAGCCCTTTCCTTATTTTCTGTGACTCATCGGAATTATTTGTACACTGACTTCTCCTTTTTCTCCCCTCTGTATGAATTTGATAGAGTTCTTTCTGGGCCACCTGAATAATCTTTTTGAATCAATGCTGATTCTGTTCCCATCTTTGCTGGGCTTACTTTTCGGATGCTCCTGAAAATGAAACTAAATCAGCAGCAGAATGGCTTTTCCTAAATGTCAGACTGGCAATATTTGCTGTCGTGCAGCTTTGAAAGGATGAAAGGACTTTTGGCATTTAATCTTCATTGTGACATAGGTAACTCCATTTATTTATAAATCTCTGATTGCATTGTCAAGGATTTGTTTTGGGGCTTGTAGTTCTCTTATGTTTTGTCACAGATCTTGGTTAGGGGTTAGTCCTTTTCAGACTGTCCAGTGCCCAAGAGATGAACCAAGTGATTATGTTTTGTTGTAAATCATTCTCTACCTTTTTAGATTGGGACTGCAAATTTTTGTGTGTGTGTTTCTGCCACTTGGGGGTTTGTAATTTAAATTTGTAATTCTCCCACTCTGCCTCAAATTTAATTAGCAGTAAGTTTTTAGTATCTGCTTGGTCAGTGACAAGGAACTATTTTGACAATTTTATCTTTCTTTCCCTGGTGTTTACCCCTCAGTGCAGTGTGATAGTCAAACCTTTCTGCTGTTCAGTGTGCTACAGCTAAAATGAGGTATAATTTCTTTGCAGTTCCTTTTTTGTGCTTGGTTGTGGTTTAGTTTCTTTGACAGTATTTTGTGGTTCAGTGTGGCTCAGCTCCATTCAGCACTATGGAATCAGCAGTCTGCACTTTTCCTAATGGCATCATGGTATGTGAAGTTTCATAGCTTTTCCACAGCAAAGAAAAGCTTTTGGTTTTGTTATTTTTCTATAAAATATCCACATCTAACTGAAATATATGGTTCTCATTACCAAGCTATGCAAACTCCATTAAATGCACCTGTGTTTTATTTTATTTCCAATTGCTTGATGAGTTTTGTGCTGAAAGAACTGAGCTGCATTCATTTTCCTCTCTCAGGTACCCCATGCAGATGAGCAGAAGAAAATGAAATACCTATTGGGGAATGGGAAATGTGTGGAATTACTGGAACCATTTTAATCCTAATTGCTTCCTAGCAACACTGGCACATCTATAATGATGCATCTCACACAATTGGATACAACAACAATAAAACAAATAATTCCAATCACACAAGTAATTTTCTGCAAGTTCATCAATAAGAAGTTCACATCCTATAATCCACGTTGAATTTATTTCTGTAATACATCTTAGCTTCTAGAGGAGCAGTGGTTAATTGCTAATCCATATTTATTGAAGAGAACAAATCAGGACAGCAAGGGTAGATATCCATGCACCATCACATCAAACGTGGAACTTCTGAGCTCAGTTTTCCACTCAGATCTCTGGTGTTTGTTTAACTTCTGTGCCCATGACTTCACAAGGTCTTTGGAGATTGTCAAGGAATTTGCCCAGCTGCATCTGGTGCTTTCATTGGCAATGCCTGGTATTGCATCGATGTTAATTAGATATTTCAAGTTGTATGACTCTTCTGGAGTGCAGTTATTGTTGCCAGAAAGCGTTTGCATTTTATATATATATATTGAATGTACTTTGGTAATTACTCTTCAGAGCCCCCTTTCAAATCTGTATTTCTTTCATCTGCAATGTATTAAGCTTACAATGGGAGCTGCTGGGTTGTTCTTGGCACAGCAGACATTATATTTTAAAGTTCACCTTTGAGCACTGTGTACTAAATAATTTATCATTTATCATTCAGTTTTTAGAGCTTAATTGAATGCCCATGGAGGTTGACATAAAAAAAAAAAAAAAACAAAACAACAAAACAAACCTGTTTTCGACTCAGCTTTGGATGATGTTCCTGGTCTTGTCTCTTATGTGTGCAGCTTTGAGATTGATCCCAGATGGGCAGGGTTTTATCAAGTATTTGCCAAGGAGTTAATATATTTCAGCAAATAGATTACTTGCCACATATAGGGATGCATGAATCACTTTCTGAATTATTTTTGTTCACTCTCACTGTTGCTTAATTTGTAACAGAACAGGAAAAGTTTTCTTCTTGGTAATGATCAGAGCTTTTAATAGATAAGGAACAAGAAATCAATCACAGTAAGCCATAAGCAAATAATGAATATCCTTGTAGAAATACTTCTTCTCTGAAGAAAACACAGGTATTGGTATGAAGGACTGCATTCTCCAGAATTAATTAAGAAAATAAAATTGATTTATGTGAATTTATGGAACAGTCCAATAGTGATTGTGTTTGTGATCCACCTCTTATTAAATTCAGCTACCATTTTATCACTACATCTTTCCATTAATAGAAATGGAATTAAATGGAATTATGTTTATTTAATTAAATCCATTAAATACATGTGAAATTAATCCAGTAGCATAAAATTAAAAAAAAATTATATAAACTGGTATTTATATTTAAAATAGTCAACACTTGATTCCCAAAATCCTAGTAGAAAAAGAGACTTCTTATTTGAAGAAAGACATTAAGAAGAGCTTATTTGTTATGGTTAGGTAAATAAGAAATACAGATACATAATAAATAAAATGGACTGTTTTGGCTATGTAATTAGCAGAGGCTTCGAGGATGACATTTTTAAAAAATGAACAATGCATTCTCCTCTGAGTTCCAAAGAGCAAATATTTTTGTTGGAAGTGTTTCTCAGTGTGTCCCTCTCCTGGTACACAAAGTTTAGGAAAAAATTCTTTCTTTCTGTGACCAGAAAGCATAAAATATCTTTAATGATCACAGTAGAGCTGTATAAGTCTGATGAAGAATTAATATTCACCCCACCTAGTGTCATCGCAAGTGGCAATTGCCATGTCCAAACTTGAATTTAGAAGCTATTTTGCTGCAGGATATTTCTATAAATATGCTGGCTTAATGCCTAATTTGCAGTTTTGTTTCTGAGTCTCACTTGCAAGGGATATAAAGCAAACCTGGGAAGAGAAATTAACCAGACTTCACTTTACTTGGACTAATCTAATAGGAAGTGTAACTGTGTAACTTTTCCTCCACATGTGTGAGGAGACACCTGAGTTGGGAAATGCCATCAGGAGGGCCAGGGGCAGGGATCTCTGCAGGCAGAGTGCAAATGACCAGTTTGTAGGGAAGGAGGTATCCCTCAGAAGGCAATCCTCTTTGAAACACTGCAAAAGATCTTGGAGAGATAAGAGGATACCCACAGGTATACTGTAAGGAAGACTTCGCATGGTTTAGAAGCGGTTAGAAAAAAAAATTTAAAATATTAATTTGATATGTTGAACACCCAAATTGGATAAGGGGAAATTTAGGTCAGATAGACAGAAATTCTTCCCTGCAAGGATGGGGAGGCCATGGCACAGGGTGCCCAGAGCAGCTGTGGCTGCCCCTGGAGCCCAGTCAGTGTACATAGACCAGGCAGGACGGGGCTTGGAGCAGCCTGGGATAGTGGAAGATGTCCCGGCCATGGCAGGAGATGGCCTAAGTTGAAATTTAAGGTCCCTTCAAACCCAAACCATGCTGTGAAACAGTGATTCTAATATAAGAATAGCTTGATTATGAACGGATGGATTTGACAAATTAGAAGCTGAGTTTTCATTGCCTGCACGTCTTGAGCACTTTCTGAGTGCAGGTGGAGCACAAAATTTGTAACACAAAGTTATTGTGTATTTTCATTTGAAATGCTGGTTCTGAGTAAAATTTCCATGATTCACATGGATTCTGATAAGGGCTTCTTCTCCCTGGTTTTGTAACACAAAGCTTTTAATGATTCATTAGTTGTCTCGAGTTTCCTGACCTGAAGGATATCTGAATACGTGCTGTGGTTCAGTCAATAGGCAGCACTATGGAGCAAACTGCAGAAAGCAAACAACAGGATTAAGAAAGGTCCTGTGCCTTCAGATCTGTAAGATAGATCTTACATCTGTCTTTCATTGAAACAGTGAGGTTATTTTTCACATTGTCCACTTTGCCTCAAAACTGTGCACATAAATATTCTGGGAGCATAAAATGTACCTTGCCAAGGGATGGAGTGTTGGATAGAACAATATTTTCTATTTCAAAAGGTTGTAAGTGTTTAGTGTCATTATGATCAGGTAGATTCATTGCATGACAAAAGTTCTAACTTTTGTTTCTTATAATTTTCTACTTACTGGGGCAAGCTAACCTTGCCAGTATTTATAAGAATTGAGCTAGTGTTGAAAATTTGGTTTTAAGTAAATGGTACTTTTAATGCTTTACAGATTTTCAAATTTCTTTTTCTTTCTTTTGACAAGTATTCAGGAATTCCCAGAAAGCAGACAATATAAATCAAAGAGCCTGGTTTATGAAGCTCAATTAAAAAAAAAATTGCTTAGAGTTTTGCCTTGCTGCAAAGCAAATTATTGCGAACTTCAAAAATTATTATTTAGACTTTTGAAAATCCCAGTTAATTTTAGTTGGCTGCACTTGGTTTTGACTGAAAAGATGGAAACACATGTTTTATGATTCACAAATAAAACAATATCTTGTTCTATTTTAAGCAGAAATAATTTGGGGGCTGGATAGGAGACTGAGGGCGAGTAGGATTAATTGTAAGGGCAGTCTCTTTTTCACTTTCTGTTTGGAAAGGATCCTGAATTTACACTCCCACTATGGTTCATGAAATGAGACTCAGACACAAAGTTTTTCATTCCAATATTCCTTGTTCTTTAATGACTATCTATACTGTTAGAAGATACTGACTCTATAACCAAAGCAAAAGGAAATGACAAATGAAATTATATAACACTAAAAATGTCAATATAAGGCAATTTGTTATTACCTTTCTCAGCATTGATACATATTGCCTTATCTGATTTTTAGTGCTGCGTGATGAACTTTACCATGGGAAACACTACAATAGAAATTAATTTTTACAGAAATGATCATGAGAATAAGAATTTATTACTAAACTTGGTCATACTTCCATAAAAAAACCTACCATTTAGCGTAGCAACAATTGACAAAATGTTATAGTTGTTGTAGTCTATTGAAAGATGTGCTATGTATCTTCTGAGTGAGAAAATCATGGAATCATGGAATATCCTGAGTTGGAAGAGACCCCAAGGATCATGGATCCAGCCCCTGGCCCTGCCCAGACCCCCCAACAATCCCCCCTGTCCATCCCTGGTGTCCAAAGGCTCCTGGAGCTCCAGCAGCCTCGAGGCTGTGCCCATTCCCTGGGGAGCCTGGGCAGTGCCCAGCACCCTCTGGGGGAAGCAGAACCTTTCCCTGTTCTGCAGCCTGAGCGTGCCCTGGCCCAGCTCCAGCCCTTCACACAGAATTCTTTTAGATTATTAAAGTAGATACTTTTATTGCCACTACTAGGACCACTGCTGAACACTGTTACACCGACTTGGTATTTCTCTGAAGTGATAGTTTTTATACTACATGGTGGTTTTTTGCAAAATAAGGAAGAAGTTTAGCTTTCAGATTTCAAACATGCTGCATCCTCTTTGTCCCTTTCTTTACTTTACATTGAGATGTAACAAGTGGTTTCAGTCCAGTAGAGAGAAATTATTTGATGCCAGGCTCTGCTGTTGTGAAATCCTGGTGGCTTTATTTTCTGAACCTAACCTGTCTTCTGTGCTCCAGGGAACAGTGGAAACCACCAAGGTTATGCTTTTATAATATCCTTAGTGAAATGATAATATTAATAATTAATTAATAATAAAGGCCTATGTGTTTTGCTTTGCCCTTTCTTGCAGTCTTCAGTGCCAAAATTACATTCTTTCCCTTACCAGCACCTTCCTGTTTGTTTCTAATGTGTTCTTTCAAAGTTAAAATAAAAATTGATTACTGGGCCTGTCAGACTTTGTTTTCATCTGCAGAAATGGAATATATTCTCAACTCTTGTCTTTCTCAGAAGACACTTTCATAATGCCATTAAACCGAACACTCTAACAAAGTGTGTGACCTGCATGTAAATTATCCAGTATGAATTAAGAATACAATTAACAGCTTGGAGACTCTGCAAATTGAAAGTGTAAACTGTCTTCAGACCTTGGCAAAACACTTGTAATGAATTGGGCCCTTGACTTTACTCTGAGGAGACATTTCTACATAAACGAGAGAGTTTATTTATAGTTACTCAGTGGAGCACAGTGAGACAATGAGCTAAAATTCTGTTAAAGGGGAAGAAAGGTTTAATGACTTACTAAATATTTAAAATGAGATTTGAAAACAAGGGATTTTCTGTATAATTTTGTGGGTAAGAACAAGAAATTCGGCGGGTTTTGGTCTGGACCTCTGTCTCTGGTGAATGAAATTAAAAACAGTGGGCAAAATGACATCCAATGGGTGTAAAGAGCAGATTTTACGAATTATGGATTTCTGTTGGATAAGAAAGTCTTTCTATGAGGTTCCCATGTTAAGCAAGTGTTTTTGAAATCATACATTTTGTCAAGAGAAGAAGAATAGTGAAGTTATTATGATCCAAAACCTATTCTTGGTTCAATAGGGTATTTTATTCTCTCCCAATTCTGCCTTATTTTTCTGCCCGCACCTTGCTGGAGAAGAAAGGAACAATAGTCTTAGTCTTTCATGGAAACCTAAGGAAGCTGAATTGTTGCTACATCATAAAACATGACCCAAAAAACACAGCTGGGATACTTCTAACTATGGTTACTGCAAGGCAAATATTCCTTCAGCTTATTTAAAACTACATTGCCCAGCAAAACCAAAAGATTTCTAAAAGATACTATCTCAATGTTTCAGAAGGAAAAGTCTTGCTGATCCTTCACAAGAAGAAACAGTTGCCAGCTCTCTCTTTAGGTCTAGAAAAGACTATTCTACTCACTTCGTTGCAGGAAGATTTGAAATATCAGCCCCCATAGAAGATTTCTGTGGCGTTGCCTGAAATAACTTTTTTTCTTTTGCTGAAAAGTGACAAATGTAATGCTCTAGTAGAATATAATGGATTAGAGGACTTTTTTGTGTATTTAGAGACCAAGATATCCTTTCCTGTTGGAGCTCCTGTTCAACCATTTCCCAACAGAGGCACCTAACTAGTGGGAATGCAGACCCAGATGAGGTAGTGAAGTGCCCAAATATGCCTATCTATGCACGTACATCTTCACATCAGCTCCTTCCCAAACTCTCTGTATGTTTTCAGAGAAGTAAATTCTTTACGGGAAAAAACCACCAATCAAACAAACTGAGAAAACACCAAAAAAAGTCTCCACATAAGTAGGAAAAAAATTTCTGCTACAACAGCAAAGGCTAAACCTATGATGTATTTACTCACCTATCTGTGGAACTCCCTCCCGCCCCCCCCCCCCCCCCCCCTTCAGTTAAAGGATGTCCTGAAGGTTCTTTCTGAGATAAAAGAACTTTTGCTCAGAGGTTTGTGTTGTGCAGTAATGCCTCTGGCTGGGATACGGGGTGTACCCAGGAGCTGCATCAAAGCTGGACAGCATAGCTCTGAGGGGGGCTAATCAGCCCAAGCTCTAGCAGTGCCTTCAGCCTACGCCTTAGCAAGCCCTTAGTAATATTCAGCTTTAGTGATTCTCAGCTCGTGAGTGATTTCAGCTCTTAAGCTTGCTAGGCTCAGCTGGGGCACGCAGCAGGCATTCGGAAGACCAGGAAAGAGAGGAGAGCGCTGTGTGAGGTTCCAAGACGATGTCTTTATTGGTCTTCTTCGTAGCTCTTCCACAGAGTGTCTCGAAGGGTCTCAGGGACAGCAGCTCCGATGAGCTGGGCAGAAACAGGGGTTTATATAGGGCAAGGGAGGATTGAGAATTGTCCAATGGTAAGGGTTAAAGGAAAGTGACCTAAAGCCTTACAGAAAGATAAGCCAGGGTCCGAGAGCGGGAGAGAGGGGCTCCCATTGTCCGGTCATCCTGACTCAGCATCCTGCCTCTGAACGCCAAGGCAGGTTTGCAGGGCCTGTGCCTGCTACAGTGCAGCTTTTTATGATTTCGTTTGGTACAAGCTAGTGTCCCTGCTTTTCCAGATTAGATACTAGCATGAAATTCTTTTTGACACACAATTTTCTTTTAACTGAAGAATTTAATATACTTTTTATCTACTGTTTTCTAAACAGAAGTGTCATTTAATTAGAGCTGTTGAATTCTACATGACCTTGGCTTCACTTTTTCTAAATATTAGATGCACTTTTTATAAAAATCTTCAAAATATTCTTGATAGAACACTGCAATCTGGGTAGCAATATAACATCCTTTGGTTTATATATGTGTTTTTATTTACTGTAAATGTTTTGCAGTCATGCTTTTGCACACTCTAATGCTTTTACTCGAGTTGAGCTCTATGTCAAGAATCTTGGGTTGCTTCTCTACCAGCAAAATACAATCATAAGAAGTAGGACTCAAAAGGACCTTCATTACATAATGTAGCAGATTTATTCCTTATGCAGTGTCAGCCATAATCACACATTCCTGGCAGGTGTTTGCACATGTTCTGTACCAAAGGATGCATGTGATCTCTTCAAGCTGTCTGGTTTGGTAGTGCACTGAAAACTGCACTGTCAGAAACCTTCTCTACTACTTCAGTATCAGAAAATTTATTGGTGTTTAAAAACAAACTGTAGTTTTGGTTCGCCAATTTGAAATTTCCCAGCCAATGCACCAATGAGTGTGGTGGATTCAGTGCTGGCCAATCACCAGTGCACTCACTAGGATGTACTCACCCACTTCCTGCTGTGAGGTAGGACCCGGAGAAAGGCAAAGCAGGCTCTAAAGTAATAAGAATCAGAACAAAATCTTCAGAACACTTCTCCTCCCCCCCACAACCTTTTCTTTCCCAATGACCATGTAAAAAAACAAAACCTAAAATTTCAGTCAGGTTACCACCTCTAGAGTAGTCTTTCTTCAGTTTACTTAGGGAGAGAAGTGCCTCTTGTTAATATTATGGAGACATCTCCACAAGAAAACAGTTCTGTCATGTCAAAAATAAATAGCAGCTTTCTTCACAAATAGCAGCTGCCTGGGGAAATCTGCAATCGTGAAATTCCTCCCATTTTCCACAAGATTTTCCCACAGCTGTATTTATGGGCCATGTCAGCTTCTGGGGTACTCTTTTAAAAATGCGCTCTTCAAAGGCAAAGGTTCTCATTATCTCTCTCTAAAATCATCTTAATCTCTGGGAACAGAGGTTTTCTTCTCTCCCTTGGAGCACAGGGTCTTCACTCTTTTCTCTCTCTCTGTTCAAACTTCTCATAGATTACAACTACTTTATCATCTGCTTACTTTGGCATGGAGGCCTTTGCTTGATATCAATTTGATCCCTTCATCTCCCCATGCTTTCACGTGTTACAGGTGTTATGAATAGAGTCAAAATTCATAAAATAATAAATGTTATAGTGAATGTAATATAGTTATAAGTGTGAAGTATGATATAAATAAGTTAGAAATAGTTACAGGAATTAAGAAGTTGAATTTTACCATGAGGAATCTTGTCTGGGCATGTTTTAAAGAAACCAAGGAAAAGCAGCCTACAAGATTGGGAAACCGACCAACACACACGTACCACACAGAAGAACTACATTTACATGTGAAGTAAAAACAGTGGCACAGAGTTTCGAGGTTTTTTAGTTGAGTAAAGAATTACGCCATCAGCAGCACACCTGGCTGCTGACGACCGGAGGGAGGGGTACAATACCGTCAAGGAAAATCCATTCAGGCTTGTAATCTGTTTCTGGGAAATCTCTTAACATGTAAGAGATTTCCAGTAAGGACTGTTTGACTTGTATATCTCCTCAGACAGAGAGTTTTGTGTATTGCAAATACGGTTCTTTCGAGTTCTGTCTAGCACAAGACAAGAAGTCGATGAATTATTCCCAAGACATCGAGAGCTGGACCATCCTTCATCTGATAGCATTATCCTGGACCGGAGAAGCTTTTTGGACTTACTTGATTAAGGAAAGGACAGAGGACATCCTGGCCTGCGGCAAGAAAAAGAGTATAAGAACTGAACTCAAAATCGCAGTGGTGTGCCACTCCACTCTGAGGCAACCAGGGCTCAGAGCTGCGCAGCGTGTCACCCAGGGTCTATTCCCGGGCTAGACTCTGCCTGATTCATGGCTGACCTAGATTTTGTCATTTGATCGGGAAATAAATTTTATACTTTGTTATTTTATCATAATTTGGCTCTTGCAAATTATTGATTTGATTTGATTGGCAATTTCATTCATAACACAGGGAAACAGAGTCTGATGCATCAATTACATCATTTTACATAGATTTACAAGAGGATTTCAGCCCTAAGATTAAGGCACCTCATCCCTCCCATCTGGGACTTGACTTCTCCTTCACTGACCTCAGTGTCTTCATTTTGCTCCTGTGAAAAATGCATATTATAGGATTGGCTTTTTGCAAATATTAAAATGAATATTGTATGTGCTATGTTAGAAAGTTATGCTGTATTAACTCTCTTAAGTAGTGTGTTAAATATAGTTTTAGGTTATAACATAATGTTAAAATAGAAACTGAACCATGTCAGATATTTTTTTTAACTAGCTATGAGATAATCAGGAAATTCTTCACATAGAGACAACCGCAACAAGCTCCATGAAAAGAAATATTGCCTCCTTATGGGAAAAGACAAACTAGCTCCCACCTCCTTTTTGTCTTTGAGGTGCCAGTGGCATTAAGGAGGAGAAGCTGACAATAACCAGAGAACATCCTTTGTTTGAAAAGAATTTTTGAATCATGTATGAGATAGATGAATATGCAACAGGATATTGCTTTTCAGAGTTAACCCTTTGTTAGTGAGCCATGCTTTCAAGAGGAAAGCATCCAAACATTCGTAATTCTTTGCTTTTGTTGTCCTTTATTGTCCTCGGATGGTCCAAATTCTTATTGCTCTAATTTGCATTACTATTTTTATAACCATTTTATTACTATAAACTTTTAAAATTTTAAAACAAGTGATTGGCGTTTTTCACACTCCTCTACATTGCCTGCATTTTGTTCCTTTCTCTTACTTGAAGGAGGATTGAAGCACTGAAAGAATAAACACCTTGCCCGAGCCTGCAGATGGTCACCTGACCCGGGCCGGCTCGATGCTTGTGGCAGCAGCTGTGGCTGGGCTGTGGCAGGATCAGCTGCATGGCTGGTCTTTGGTTTTCTCTGCATTCAATTCCAGCCGCAGGGGCACTTTCTGCACAAGCCGCAGGGCTGCCTCCGGCCTCAGCGGCATGATCTCGTGCGGGGGCCGCACTGGGGGAGGGCCATCTGTCCGCAAGATGTTAGCAGCCGCTGCCCAACCCTGCCTCAGCCAGGGCGCCCCGCAGCCTCCCTGCCCTCACCTGGCAGCAGCTGGTGCCCGGCCCTGCCAGGAAGGGGCTCGGCGGGCGCCCTGGAGAGGGGCACGGCCTGCGCGGCCAACCCAGCTCAGCTGAGACAGAGGCCGGGCCGAGCCTTGTTACCTGTTCCCAGGCTGGAAGGAAAAGAGGAAGTTACCGGGTTTGTTTTCTCTTTTAACATCTGTTTTTCTCAGAGGCATGTACAGCTTTGCAGTGGCTGGAAGCTTTGCATCACTTCCGTAAATGCGTCCCATGCAGAACCAGGATGCAAACAACCCCAAATTTCTTGTTGCACCTTGTTTTTTGCATTTTTTTTTTCACTTCTAAGTGCTGGAAAAGTCTGTGATCTTCTCCTCCATATCTTTGGTCAGTTTTTCTTTTACACAGTCAAAACCACAGTAAGACACTACGATAGCCACAAAACTGCAAAATGGAAGCATCACTTCAAACTCTGTATGAAATTATAGAAGTAACTGTTTTACAGATTGTCCATTCCTTGTTGTAGATTCCCAGGACTGCTACCTGTTGCCTTCCTTACCTTCTCCCTCAGCCATTTGTGCTAAGCTCACTCCATGTTTCCTCTCTCCCTTTTCCACCCTCCCCGCTGCCCGACCTCTGTTTCCCACAATCAACAGATTTCCTTCCTCCTAGCTTGTTGTTTCTCTGGGGTCACTGATTAAATAAATCCCACAAAAGTGGCCTGGTATTGATCTTTAGAGCACGCTGTTAGTCTTTTCCCTCTGCTCTGAAGTGAATTATTTTATAAGCACTTGTCTTTAGAAACTGGGCTGGTCCATTATCCACAGCAGCAGCTCAGCAGTGCTCATATTATAGTCGTTCTCCTTAAACACACCATTGTATCAGATTGCTCCAAGAGCAAGTGAAACATGTCTGTAACTTCCCTACTCTAAAGCTTTTGTCCTTTTTGTGGGACTCAGAGAAAAGTCCCCCCTCAAACAAATCCTTGAAGTCACTGCTCTGGGCTTTCTTCGTGGGTTTGGTTTTAAATTCAGAATAAGAAAAATAAGTATTTGTACCTATTACTTTTTATTGCTTGAAGTTTTCTTTCTTTTTATTGCAAGTGGTATTTTGCTTAATGCAAAGGAAGAAAATTAAAAGGGTTTGTTTATTCATTCTTCAAAAGAGTGATGAAAATCTCAGGTGAGGAGTAGCAGTTTCCCTGTACATCTTTTCTTTAGTATAATGGCTCAGAGGCAGTAGGGAGGAAAGAAAAGTTATTGATGGGGAATTTGTCCTGCAAAAGCACCTTTTTGGGATGTAATGCTTCTGCCCATAGGAGAAGGAATAGAAAGCCTCTAGGAATTCGTATTCATGACTTGGGGTGACTCAGGTTGGATGTTCACAATAATCATGGCAGTGTATTATGTTTGTGTAATGCAGCTGTGAGTGTAGGCTCTGTTTAGGTGAAAACACTGCGGCTTAATATCTGATAATCTGCCCCCTCAAATTAATTCCTTAATCAAAGAGCAGAATTGAGCCTGACATTTTCAAAATAAAATCAGGAAACTGCTGAAACAAAGAGATTAAACAAAATGCTCTTCAACCAGTCCCACTTCAATACAGGCACAGGTGTGAATCATATTTCAAGGGAAAAAATTCTTTTTGATTAATCTTAAAGTGTAGTCTAAATTTTTATGTGTTTGTTGTGGTTTGAGAGGAAATGAGTTTTTGGGAGGTGGTAGTGGTCAAACCAATAGGTGCCCAGATGTGGATATTGGCACCTGGTTTGACCATTGAGGATATGGATCTGCCTCTGAGAACACAGGGGTTAAAAGCGAGGAGCTCCCAGGGGATCGCTCTCTTGGTTCCGGTGGATGGAAGAGTTCAGACCTCCCCTGCCCGGCTTCGGGCTGGGCGGGGGAGGAGAAAGCCACGCGGCCGAGGGAGGTGGGCCGGAGCCTTGGGCAGAGGACGGGAGGCGATGGTTCGGACAAGAGTGAGTTCCCCACAGAGATGGAAGGGTGGAAGAACTCAGAGAGGCAGCGGGCAGCCCCTCCTCCTCGGGAGAGAGAGAGAAAGAGAGAGGTGCCAGTGCTATCTTAAACTTGATAAGCACCGGCCTGGCCGAGGAAGAGAAGAGAAGGGGGGGGCGACAAGGGAAGAGTGCCCGGTGAGCTAGTGTGGGAGTTCGAGATGAGCAGAGACTGTGATTTTAACCCTTCTGTGGGACAGTGGAAACCTTGCAAATGCTGATCCTCCAGGAGTCGAAGGAGGAGAGAGAGGGATAAGAGGAAATATGCAAGTGTGATGAAAGCTGTGCAAGTGAAGAACGACTGAGAGAAGTTGAGGAAAAAATCCTAGATGGAGGAGATGATGGAGTGGCTTTTGGCTGGACTTTTCTTGTATAGCCATGGACAGAACCTTTCCTGTAATACAGAGACTGCAGTTTAGGGGGAGGCGGATGGCTTGGTGCCAAAGGAGTGATGTGAGCGGAGACCACAGGTGATGAAGTGATGGTGAGACCCCTCGGCCCCAGGGGGTGAAATATTGGGGGGGACTGGTGTCCCGAAAATGGTGAGAGACTGTCGTTTCCTCCTGGAACTGGGCGAAGCATCCTTGAAAGGGGAAACCCTAAAAGCAGCTCTGGTCCATGTGCAGTGGTGAGAGCACTGGACATGGAAGGAAGAAGTCACGACGTGTGGTGCTGAGTGACGGGGAAACACAGCTGGATTCGGCCGTGTTTTCCAGGGGAAACCTGTGGTAGCACAAGAGGGGCTTGTCTCTCCTTGATGAAATGAGAGGTGATTGTCGGAAGGGTGGAGATGGACTGTGTTGATTATTTGAAGAGTGATGGACTGGATAAAGAACTAAGGTTTTGTGTTATTCTGTGGGAAATTGAGTGGGGGGAGGAGAAATGTTTGAGAGGTTTCCATTCTGCTCTATGTGTGTTCATTTTATTAGAATTGTAAGATAATAAAGTTTTTTCTTTCTTGTTTACAAGTGGAGGCCTGCTTTGCTCTGTCTCTGATCACATCTCACAGCAGACACCAGGGGAGAATGGGTTTTCATGGGGGCACTGGCATTGGGCCAGCGCCAAACCATGACAGTGTTACTGATGACTAAATGATGTTCCAATTCTAGATCTCTTGATAATTTTTAGGAAATGTTCTTACTTTCTGAAATCAAGCTATTTTTTTTAGTGGAAAAAGAATTTGGCTTCAAACATGTGTTGCCCAGTAAACAGAATATTCTGGTGATATATTTGATTATATGGTTGTTCCATGGTTGTTTTATAGTTCTGTAATGAGCTGAATTACAACAAACAGACTAGGAAGCAGAAATTGGATGCCAATATGTTATTGCTTGTTGAGCATTAACATTGCTAAAAAAATTTAATAGTGCAAATTAAATTTATTAAAAGATGACGAGTAGTACAGAGAAGGTAAGAACAGTCTTAAATTGTTTTCTACAGCCAGCTTTCTGTGTTCCTTTTCTTTCACTGCAATTGATTCTGTGAAATGAAGACATTTTCTGTGTATGTATATTTCTATTGTACCAAGCCAAATCATATTACAGAAAGCAGAATGCAGTTAAATGAGAGTTAAATTACTCTCAAATGACAAGGAAATTTTCAGCTATGAAATGGGTTGTGGGACTAATGTGCTCTTTTAAGTCAGATTGGTCAGGAAAAAAGGAAGTCTTGGTTTCCTCTGGAGATCACCTCTGCCTGTGTTTAAGCTGATGGAAAGGTGTGCCAGAGCAGAATACAATATATCTACACAACATGAATAATTTTCTATCTTTCTGCTGTTAACATATCAATGTTGATATTTCTTATGAAAGAAATATGGATATCCTTTTCCTTTTGACAGTCATTAAATTTCACAAGTTTGGTCACTGATTAGCAAAATACAGGTCTCATGAATCAATAATACACATCTAATCTAGCAGGTTCTGATAAAAATCAATAGAGTTACCATTTGGTGTTTCATGAGCTGGAATAGGTACATATATTTATTTCTATATAAATCATTATATCATAGAATGGTTTGTGTTGGGAGGGATCTTAAAGCTCATCTGGTCCCACTGTTGCCATGGGCAGGGACGCCTTCCACTGTCCCAGGCTGCTCCAAGCCCCAGTGTCCAACCTGGCCTTGGGCACTGCCAGGGATCCAGGGAAAGCCCCAGCTGCTCTGGGCACCCTGTGCCAGGGCCTGCCCACCCTGCCAGGGAACAATTCCTCATTCCCAAGATCCCATCCAGCCCTGCCCTCTGGCACTGGGAGCCATTCCCTGTGTCCTGTCCCTCCAGCCCTTGGCAATTGTCTCTCTCCATCTTTCCTGCAGCTCCTTCAGGCCCTGCAGGGCCACACTGAGCTCACCCCAGAGCTTCTCCTGTGCAGGTGAACAAGCCCAGCTGTGCCAGCCTTTCCTCCCAGCAGAGCTGCTCCATCCCTCTGCTCATCCTGGAGCCTCCTCTGGGCTCTCTGCAGCAGCTCCATATCCTGGCTGTGCTGGTCCCAGGGCTGCGGCAGCTCTGCAGGTGGGGTCTCACCTGAGGGGCAGAGGGGCAGAATCCCCTCCCCTGCTGCCCATGCTGGGACTCCGCCCAGGGCAGGGGGGAGGTTGTAGGATGGGGCATGTTCAATTCCCACCCACCAGCTCCTGCAAATCCTTCACCCTGGGCTGCTCTTGATCTGTAAATCTTTTTACATTACAAAGGTAAACCAGCAGCTTTTAATAGTAATCAGTTAAAAAGAAATTAATTCTTAGGAGGAACATATTTCTTATCCCTTAAATACCCACTCTGAATTTTTCTGGAACCCCTTGTTCAACCTTTGATAGTCGATCCTGTCAATCAACACCCATTATCTCATGGCCAACCTGGCTGACAAGCAGTTGTGCTCCATCTGACACAGTGTGACCCACTTCTATTTGGCTTATGTAAAAAGAATACATTAGACATCTGCTCCCCCATTTGACTGATTCATCATGCACAGTGAAAGTGCTTCAAAAACATGCTGAAACCCTTGGTAATGTGCGAGAAGTTAAATTAGACCACTATTTTTCCCACTTTTCTGAATTACTTACTGGAAACAAACCCAGCTGATTCAGGATATGAATTTTAAAGATATCCTGAAAAGGAATTATTTTATTATGTGCTTTATTACTCGTTAATAATTTATAAAGGCTTGAATAGGAACATCGTGGTGTGAGATGTAACTTCATGGTGAAAGGTATGAAACAAGGTTTGACACAGAACCATTTGGCATTTAAGGGAGTATTAGAAATTACATCACCTACCCCATTAATTCTTTTGTGAGAAAGCACAGCTCTGATGTTCCCAATGTAAGAAGGACATGTGGAGCAAGTCCAGAGGAGGCCATGGATAAATGAACTGGATAAATGAAATGGATGTGGAGCCAGGCTGGGAGAGCTGGAGCTGCTCAGCCTGGAGAGGAGAAGGTTGTGTGGAGACCTTGCAGCTCCTTCCAGGGTCTGAAGGGTCTGAAGGGAAACCAAGAGGGACAATTCCTTAGGAACTGGAGTGACAGGACAAGGGGAAATGGCTTCAAACTGAAAAAGAGGAAATTTAATTTAGAGAAATTTTGCTTCCACTATTAGGCTAAAAGGAAAAATAGGCAATGTAGAAAGATGCACTAAACCAACAGCCTGGGTTACAATGAGCAGTATCTGTGCAATTTACACTTCTGGAAATGAGACATCTAGAAAGCCACATTAGCTCCAACATTGTAATTTTTACACAGTTTTTAACTGTCAGTACAACAAATAAAAGGCATTAACATACCTTATTTTTCCTGACTGATGAAAATGCAAGCAAATAAAGGAATAATTTCTTTAATGATATGTTTGAATGAATAATGAATGGATTTTTCAAGAGGTTTTTTTTGGCATGGCTGTTGTTTTGCAAAGCTATTTGCTTTCCTCCTATTTCTACTGTAAGAATTTCATCAATTATGTGATTTTAAAGCAGAGAATTTGGAAGCCTGTTGGTAATTTTCTGTAAGAACTTTATGCAGCTGCTAATACTTTTGCCAAATGGCAGCTTCTGTATTGATGCTTTTACATGAGTCACTAAAAAGAAGAACAATTAACTTGTCTCTGAAACTATTTCCTATCAATATTTACGGGGTCTTCTTGCTAAATTATAAGCAATAAAACTACCCCTGGGGTTCTTTTTTCACCACAAATGGGATGCTAGAATGCTAGAATTTGGTCCAGGGAGCACAACCCTTCCAAAGCTACTGATTTCTAGCCCTTAAAGGAGAACATGTAGATGTCTTTCACAGGGCACATGATGGTGCAGTAACATGTTGTTTTTCTCCTTCATTTAGAATGAAGAAATATTCTCCTGATCATTTTTGTGGGCTGACTTTTAGCCATCAACTTTTTTCTAATGAAAGATTTGTCTTGTGGCTAATTATTCCTCAGGAGATTTCAGTTTAAGACCTTCTCTCAAATTCACTAATAACATTTTGCTAAATAGTTAAAATACTTAGTGTTTTTAAATGCATAATCTGGTATTTGTCCAGTGATGTCAAAAGAGAAGGTCTGAAATCACTTTTAACGACTATAAATATCTGGGTGAGTTTTAGAGTACATTTATAACCCAGCTCATTGGTGGGAAGCTGACAGTCTGAGCTGCCAGCAGATTGTGTTGGTGAAACAAATGGATCCTTGTGCGGAGCTCCCCACTGTGAGAGCACACAGAGTCGTGACACAGCACATAAATCACAACCCCCACAAGAAAGATTGGCCAGCTCTTACACCTGACTTTTGGTGATATGTGTAATCTCAAAGATCTTTCTGACATATTGGAAGATAGTGAGTTTTTGCTGAGAATTTGGAGTGGAAGGAATGGAAGCTGGGACATGGAGGCATGGTGGATCGTGCTCCAAGTGCTCTCTGTGGCAGAGCAAAAATAGGAGAAATATACTCTCTATAGGATGCAGCACATAAACTCTATTTCTTAGCTGCAGTCTGGCCTTTTATATTGACTATTGTCATCTCTGCAGTATTTGCTTTGCACTTTTGAATCCAAGCCTCCAGTTCTTTAAATGCTGCTCCTGGATTGGCATTTTCTCCACTTAGGAGAAAGAGTCTGTTTCCGTCATCTTCCAAGGGCTGTTGCAGCCCCACTTTGTCAGGAGCCTTTGGCACTGTAGTTCCCTCCCCAGGTGTGCTCTGGAGAGCTAGAGGTGTTTGGGGGAGGGGTGCTGAGCTTGGGGCTGTCCTGTGTCCCTGAAGCCTGAGAGGGTTGGGCCTGCTGGCTTATCTAAGGGAAGCTTGATTTGATTTCTGCTACCTTTTATTAAATAATGCTTCATGTGTACCTGGTAGATGGGGAAAATATGGGACTGATTTAATTCTGAAATTATTTTTCTTTTTTTTTTAAACTGCTAACAAGTGTGCTTAGAAGCTTAGAGTTTTTATTGTCCTTAAATAAAAGGTAAGTAGATATTTCTGGAGAGGACTTACTAAATTAAGGATACTGAGATTTAAACCAAACAAAGCCCCAAACGCCCTGTATAACATCAGTGTTCTGTTTCAGTTTCAGTCTACATAAAATGATAAATCTTTCAGGCTCCATCCAAAACCAATATCACATAAACAGCTGCTCGTTGCGGCTGTCTTTTCAAATCCTTCATCTCCTGTAACAGGCACAGACTGATACCTGATTCCTGCCCTTATTTCAGCAGTGGACTTTACAAATGTTCCTACAGCATATGTGACATAAATACTTAAAAAACAAAACAAAACAAAAAAATCCCAAAACAACAAAAGGAAAATATTGGCAAATTACCCTACACTGAGTATATTGTTTGTGCCAGCAAAAGGATATTCCTGACCTGAAGTGGAAGGAGATGGAAACAGTGGGTGAAAATATATATACAACACCTTTTATTGCTTTGTCCTGGAGACTTTCTTCCTATAGCGTTGACTAT
This sequence comes from Motacilla alba alba, assembly GCF_015832195.1. NCBI lineage: Eukaryota > Metazoa > Chordata > Aves > Passeriformes > Motacillidae > Motacilla > Motacilla alba. The sequence goes on from NC_052026.1 coordinate 549,562, forward strand.
TCATTAAATGTTCATGAATATTTGAAGGGATGAAATATAACTTTTATGTAAAACCCAAGTCCAAAAGTTTCATATTTGTGGTCTTCAGGGCAGCCAGGACAAGAGTGAAGAGACGGGAAATCTTGACTCCATGTTTCAGAAGGCTGGTTTATTATATTATCATATATATTATATTAAAAAAAACCACACTAAAACTATACTAAAAGAACAGAGAGAAAGATGCATCAGAAGTCAAGACAGGAATAGAAAGGAATGTATAACAAAGGCTTGTGACTCCTGGAGAGTCTGACCCAGCTGCCTCCTTGACTGGTCATTAAGTAGAAACACCTCACATTAACCAATCAAGGAAGCACCTGTTGCATTCCACACTAGCAGATAACAAACTGTTTACATTTTGAAGCTGAGGCCCTCTCAGCTTCCCAGGAGAAGAAAATCCTGACAAAAGGATTTTCATAAAATATCATAACTACATTTCACCCTTTTATATATATATTAATTAAAAAGAAAAATGCATTTATAATTTCCTCTGCTGTGCCCTTGCAGAAGAGAGAACAAACACCGATCATGAGTTTTATCTGTTACCAATCGAAACCTCAATCAATGCTGATGTGGAATGATCAAAGAAATCCTTCACCTGTAGACTATCAAATTCTATCATATCACTAAAACAATCTTACAATATAAGAAAATGCAAAAAATCCATGCAAAAAATGTTCATTGTTTCAAGTCTAAACAACTGAGTTTCAGGAAGAAGTGTCCATGGACCGAAGATGTTCCTCTCTGACATCTCTGAAAGTCCCTTTTGGTCCTGAAAGAGGCTTGCAGAATCCTGAAACAAAGAACTGCTAAAGAAAAACCCATCAATAATTATCAAAAATCTATTAAAAGTTATCAAACAATTTTTAGAAAATTTCTGACATGCCCTGGCCACAGCCTTTAAATGAACCACTTGGGCTGAGGCTAATTTTTTGGCTTTTCAATGCTTTTGAGCTGCCAGCTCTTTCAACTTCTCTTTATATAATTTTTTGTTTGGTTGTTTGTTTGGGTTTTTTTGGGGGTTTTTTATTTTTTTGTTGTGTTTTTTTTTTTTTTTCCCCCCAATGTTTCAGAAAGAAAAGCAGCAGCAGCGGGCCTCTAGGACCCTGCGGGGCCCTGGTCCTGGTGGGTGGACCAAGGAACCCAGACCCGGGCCACAGGCCGGTGGCCCAAGTCCAGGTGGGGGAAGCAAAGCTTCCAACCCCAACAGCAACCGGGGTGGTGGCCCTGGCCCAGGAAAACGAGCCAAACGGCCCAGACCCGGCCCGTGAGGCGGGCTCTGTGTTCTCATAACCCGGTACGACCATGCTGCAAGAACAGGTGTGACCAAATGCTTTGTCCCCCCAGCACCACCAGTGCACGCCGGCACCTGCACAGAAGCTTTCCCGGGGATCTTGATCTTGGATGTGGGGGTGTTCTGATCCCAAAGCAAGTGTGCAATGCTCGCTTTGCACTGCTTCTCTTGCCCCTGCAATGCAAATACCAGTGTTCCCGCTTTCTGCCTTTTGGCACCACCCCGACCCGCTTCGGGCTCGGGACCAGAGGCAGAGCCTTTGGGAACCCCCTCCCCCACGCCACTAGGGCGTGCGGGGGGAAGCAGGCATTCCAAGCCCCAGCGAGAAGCTCCCGACCAAACGCACACCGGCCCGCGAAAAATGCTGAGTTTGAAAGTGCTCACCCATGCAGCGCCTGCAATCAGCTGTCGAGCCACGCCTCCTCCACTGAGGGGAGGCTGGTTGCCGGTACCGCCGTTCCAGCAGCAGCTGCAGTGGCAGACGGCTTGGGACGGTCCAAACTCGCGGAGGGCGCTGGCTCGGTTGCAGGCACCACAGCAGCCACTGCCAGGGGCATCGGGTCAGCAGGAGGCGGTTCGGGATCATCCACAACTTCAACACTTCCCGCCGCGGCGGTGGGCAAAGGCGGGGCTGCCGCGGTCTGAGCCATCACTGGCTGAGCTGGAAGAGCGGCCGCGAGCGCGGACAGAGGCTACTCAGCTGAGGTGTCCAGCGCGGGGCTGCCGGCCGCCTCTCTCGGCGGGGGCAGGAGCGCACCCACACTCTGCAGTGCCACTGAACTGTCGTGGTCGATCGTGTTGCCCAGCAACTCGCTGGACTTGACCAGAGGCGGTTCTGGGATCGGGCGCGTAGGTGCAGTCAGCAGAGCCAGTGGAGCCGGCGGGACAGCCAGCAGGGGTGGCAGCGCGGCCGCGGGGCCGTGCTCCCTCTCTGAGACGGGCTGGCGTTGATCGTCTCTGCAGTCGCACTGCCTGGCAACCGGAGTGAAGCCTCAGGCGGCAGTGCTTCTGCGGTCGGAACGCCGACACACGCCGCTGACAAACGCGGCGGGGCCGCGGGTGGGGCTGGCCCGGGATGCGGCGGGTCCACGGGCAGGACCGCAGGGACCGGCAGAGCGTGCGGGACTGGCTCTGGTGGGGCCTGCGGGGCAGGGCAGGGCGGCGAGAAAGGCGGGGCTGCCGCGGGATGCGACAAAGCCAGCCCGCACCCCTCCCGAGAGGAAGGAGGTGGGGGAAAAAACGGCTTCTTCTGAGCAGGCGCCAAAGGCGCAGAAAAAACTTTTTCTTCAGCCCTGGGCAAAGCCTTGTTCCCCCCGCAGCGCGGGCAGGGGGGGTGAAACCAGCGGGTTGTGTCCTTGAACAGGCTTCTCTCCTCCCGGGTCTGGCGGGGCTTCAAAGTGCTCCCACCACCGGAGCAGGAACTCTGCCTTGGAAGCCCTCCACACCAAAACTTCCAAAAGTATTCTGAATGTCCGGTAGACTTTTGGGAAAGGAAGTCCATAGGTAATGATCTGGTTAAAATACAAATCCATGTTTCCCCAGATTTCTAAATCAAGGGAGTATTTGAGATCTATAAAAACCCCATGGAATTTTGTTCAGAAAAAAAAGGCTTCTGAAAGAAGAAAGAGGTCTCCCAGCTGGTGCGGTCCAGACTCCAGATATGGGCCAACCTTTTAATTGCAAAGAGTATAAATCTCATAACAGTGATGTCCAGCTTCCCTTGGTTGAAGCTATCAATCCTTGAGTTGATGTTCATTTTCCTTTCTCAAGCTGCTTTTTACTGTTTTGCTAAGGTGTTGAGATAAGCATGTTTCCTTTACATATATTCTAAAGCTATAGTTTCAAAGCTCCTTACTACAAGCAATATTCTAAAATTATACTTCAAAAGGTTACTATTGCAAAGCTGTTCAATGCTTAGCTACGTGCAGAAAGTTCCTGTCAAATAGCAACATCCTTAAACCTTTAATTCAGATGCTATAAAGGTTAACTGCAAACAAAGGATAGGTTCAAAGGCCTTCTTCCATGCTTTACTCCCTTGGTTATTTATTAGAATTTGTCTTTTAACTGTCCCATGATCAGTTTCCACACATATCACAATCACAAGTACACATGCCTGTATGTACCTGACACGAAACACAGCTTTGTATTTCACATGAACGTACAGTTTGCAAATTTTTCAGCCATATTCTGTGAAGGGCAGGATTTTCAAGAAGGGAAAAGTCAACAGTACCTTGTGACAGTGTCCTGGCTTCAGCAAGCCACTGTTCTGTGCTGCAAAGGCTTCCGGACATCTTGTCTGGGAAATTTGTGGTCAGCCTCAGCTATGAATTATGCCTGAATTCAGGGTCATCAGTTCTTCAGCTCCAGGCTAGAAGCCACTTCTGTGGTCCCGCAGGGACCGGCAGAGCGTGCGGGACTGGCTCTGGTGGGGCCTGCGGGGCAGGGCAGGGCGGCGAGAAAGGCGGGGCTGCCGCGGGATGCGACAAAGCCAAACTGGGGTAGTGACCATCAATGCCACACGGTCAGAGGTCACCAGCTGTGGTCTTCAGGGCAGCCAGGACAAGAGTGAAGAGACAGGAAATCTTGACTCCATGTTTCAGAAGGCTGGTTTATTATATTATCATATATATTATATTAAAAAAAACCACACTAAAACTATACTAAAAGAACAGAGAGAAAGATGCATCAGAAGTCAAGACAGGAATAGAAAGGAATGTATAACAAAGGCTTGTGACTCCTGGAGAGTCTGACCCAGCTGCCTCCTTGACTGGTCATTAAGTAGAAACACCTCATATTGACCAATCAAGGAAGCACCTGTTGCATTCCACACTAGCAGATAATAATTGTTTACATTTTGAAGCTGAGGCCCTCTCAGCTTCCCAGGAGAAGAAAATCCTGACAAAAGGATTTTCATAAAATATCATAACTACACATATTATCTTTTAAGAATTCCTTTAGAAAGATATTTGCACGCGTCAAATAACTTCTTGTGGTGGGTTCAGTGCTGGCCAGATGCCCACGTACCCTCTAGAATTATTTACTCATTTCCTGCTTGTAGGGATGCGTTGTGTTTGATTAATATGACTATTGTTTGATTTGTAATCTCCTTGTGCTGCCCTTTGGCTTCTGGCTCTTCTCCCAGAACTTCCTTTACTCCTTCTGGCAGGAAATGTCTTTCTCTCCCTAAGAAAACTGCCTTCTCGAGAAACTTCTCTGTCAATTCAGCATTTCTCTAAACTGTCCTTTTCCCTTGGGATTCTTCATTGATGGAGGTTTGAATGCCCGCCTGTATGTTATCTCTAGTTCTCCTGATTTATTGAATTCTGTATCCTGTCCTGCGACTCTGTCCCGAGTTCTCCAGTTGCTTCTGGAGAAGCAATGGGGAGCGGTAACATCCAATAAAAGTACCCCAGGATTTGTGACTGCTGCTTCTGTTTTTGCGCTGTGCCTTCCCTGGCAGCTGGGAGACCAGCGGAGCAGAGAGGGGCTGTGGCAGCCTGACACCACCTAGCTGGGCAAAGCTACACCTGCTGAGAGATAGGGTAAGGAGGAAGGCAAAGCAGGCTCAAAACTTGAAGAGGGTATAAAGAAAACTTTATTAACCAGAGCCAGAAGAAGGAATAATATGAATCAGAATGACACCTTTAGAATGCTTCTCATCCCCCTTACAACCATTTTTTCTTTCCCACTGACAACGTAAAGAGAAAAAAACTGGGATTTTCAGTCAGTTTACCACTTCTAGAATAGTCTGTTAGAGAGCATTTTAGGCAGATGCTGTGGCCTATGTGCACAACCCTGCAGACAAAAAACAAGGGATATTCTGTGGATTTAGAAGCATGCTTGTCAACACTTTGGGTATGTGCCTGATAGCAGAAGCATGCTGTCCTTGGACAGCCAGCATGAGAAAGTTTGCCAACTGAAGATGTGAAAGAACATGGTCTGAAGATTCTAGCAGAGGATGAGAAGTTGTTCTACTGATATTGCTGACAAGCTGAGCTACGTGACCAAGATATGTTTAAGAAATAGTCTTTGTTTTATGTATAAGTTCTTTGTTAAACAATCAGATACTTTTCAATGTTGCTTGAACCCTGGAACCATATAAATGTAGCCTGAAACTAACAATAAAATGGAGCATTGATCATACTTCTATGAAGACTCGATCTTTGACTCTGGAGGCCCCTCTTCCTTTTTTCCCCTACCCTTACTCTCTGTCCGGCAAGAATAGTCTTTCTTCGTTTCATTTAGGGAGAGGAGTTTCCCTTGCCATGGTATGGAGACTTCTCCACAAGAACAGTTCTCTTGTGGCTTTTAATGTGCACGAATAACAGCCGCCTGGGAATCTGCATTTGTGAAATCCCTCCCATCTTTCACAGCCTTCCCACAGCTGCTTTTCTGGGCCTTGTCAACTTTTTGGGGTGCCACTTTTAAGGATGAACTGCTTAAAAAGTTTCTCTTCATGTATCTCTGAAATCATCTTCGTCTCTTAGAACAGAACTTTTCTTCTTTCCTGGGAGCTGACACGGTGGCCACTTGGAGAAATTCACTGGCTGGCCCTTTCTCTTGGACCACACCAAGAGTGACCACTCCCTATCTGCCCAAAGGCTGGTCTGGGTAGCAGTGTGAACAGGGTTGCTTGGCACCCTCAAGCAGCAAGGCTGCTTTCTGTGGGTGTTATTCCCAACCCACATCTAGGATTCAAGGTGAAGGAACAAGAGGGGTCTCTTGCATGGGGTCCCAAGAGGTTTAATCCTGAGAGGAGCCAGAGGCAAATGACAAAGAACACCGACTTGCAACAACTTCTACACGGGGGAGGGTACAAGGGGAGGACTCAAGCTTCAGCCAATTGCAGGAAAGCTGGGGAGGATAACAAGGCAGGGAATACAGCATTTCAGCCAATGGGGAGTAACAGAGGAGGAAATAGTTTAAACATAGCAATGGGGTCTCTGTATCATGGGATACAGAGTTGACATGTATTGTAGTGTGTGAGTTAATTTCTAGATTGGTATTTTCTGTTCCCCCCGTGTTACAAAGCCTGGGTCCCCACTGCTACCCTGATTGGTGATTTCCCTGCAGTTGTGAGTTGTCAGTCATTTACCTCCTCCTCTGTTGTCATGAGTCAGTCTGTTAACCACTCCCTAGGTCCCTGTCTGTTATATGGTAGCCCCGCTCCTAGTTCTGGAAAGTTCTCCCTTCCTCTCCATATGATTTGACCAGAAATCAAAGTCCTACCTCTTATTAAGTTGCGTTTGCTGATGGTGCTTCAATTATATCTGTGTCTCCACCCATGCTCTCCCTGATTGGTTCACACATTGTATCCACCCCTTGGTTCCACCCCCTATATAAGCTGGTGTTTCTGCTACATGTGGTCTTTGTTTGGCTGGCCTCTCTGGAGGTACAATATAGCTGTGGATTGAACCCCCGGACAAAGTTATACTGACTGACAGGGAAGAATCCAGAATAAGGGGTTGGTCTTTGGGAAGATGGGCAGAGAAATGGGAGAGTGCAACTCTGGGGTAAACCAAAAATACGTAGGGGTAACCAGAATGAACCATTATGAACTTAAAACAGAAAAACACACCACCACAGGGAGCAAAGGGTCTTCATCCCTTTTGTGTCTCTCTGTTCAAGCTTCTCATCGGGATCATAGCTACTGAAACATTTGTTCACTTCAGCACTGGTTCGTCTGTTCATGGCTGTAATTAAAACGCTAAATCCGCCCAATACATTTTAATGAGTTACAGGAAAAATGAGTCTGATGTATTAATTACATTCTTCTCCATAGCCATCCTCTTTTCCAAGAGGATTTCAGCGTAAGACTAAGGCATCTTCTCATTCTCCTTCCATCTGGGATTTGACTCTTTCTTTACTGATCTTGGTGTCTTCATGTTGTTCTTTGTGTGTCTTCACTCTGTCCTTTTCTCTCACTCGAGAGAGGATTGAAGATCGGTAAGTCTTATCTGTGCACTGAAAGAGTTAATATCTCACCCAGAGCCTGCACATGGCCATGTGATCCCTGCCAGGCTGCGGTGGAAGCAGTCCCGGTGATGGATTTCAGGCTGCACTGGGGGGGCTGTGCCAGGATCTTAGGGTCCCCAGGCCAGAATGGCATTGGCCGCTTTGGCCACATGGCTGGTCTCACGTTCCTGCTGCGTTTATTTCAGCTGCGGGCTAAAGGCTTCCCCCATCCTCCCCCCTGCCCAGCAGCCACCGGGGCCCAGCCCAGCCTGCACTGAGCCATACAGGCCATGGCGGAGGGGCCTGGCCTGGCCCGCAGCCACTCCCAGGGCCCGGCGGACCCCAGCTCGGCCCAGGCCGGCAGCGGGGCAGAGCTTAGCGGCAAGATGTTAGCAGCCGTAGCCTGACCCAGCCTCAGTCGGGGCCTCGCAGCCTCCTCTTCCCCACCCAGTCACCGGACCAAGAGTGGGGGAAGAACTTCTCAAAAGATGGAAAGCCAGAGAGATTTTCCCAGGCTTGTTCAGTTTAAAATGTGAATCTCACAGAGACGTGCTGAGCTCTTTAGTTGGCTTATTAACATGCCCATTCTCAAAGCCAGCCAGAAATTGGTTTTGCTAGGCAGAGAGGAAGCTCTTGACAGCTTCTCTCAGAAAAAAATCACTTCCGTGGGTGGCTCCAATGCAAAACCAGTACACTTCTCATGAAGACATTGGCTTTGAATGAGTTTTAGCAATACCTGCCTGTATCACTGTATTGCTGCTTTCTTTTGCAGAAAATTTAGGGAGCACAGTAAAATCTGGTGGCAGCACAATTCTTAAAGCATTTTTAAAGTAATTCTGAAAATCTTAGGAACTGTAGGGCTGACACATGTCTCCATTAGCAATAGTAATATGGCAGTTTGTTATTTATAAACCGGTTAGGGCATTGTTGTTGGGTTTTTTTGTTGTTAGAGATTAGAGACAAAACCCTGAAATCTGTGGGAAACGTTATCTGTTTTCAAGGTCATAATATGAGGCAGGCCAACACAAGGCATAGGTTTGTAAAATATCAGATCAAGAGAATGGTCAAGAGAGATGCTGTCTCTTTAAACACATGATTTTTAGCCAGGTTAAAATAATTTACTTGACCTCTGTATGAATATCACTTTCATTTATAATTTTGTGGTTTATAAAATGATAGAAACCTGCTTGTATTTTACAATAAAAAGCCATTAAGTGCTCCTGGCTGATATATTATAAGCATGACTGTTTCTGAACAGGTTTTTTTTGGTTTGTTGGTTTTTTTTGGTTTTTTTTTTTTTTTTAGGGGATGCTATAACAAAAAGCTAAAAATTGTACTAAAAATTCTGTTGAGCTATAATGGAATATCAAAAATTTCATTGAGAAAATTACTTATTGTATTTAAGAGGAGTGCCAGAGAGGATTGTAAGATCATCACAAATATGAACAAAGGGCCTGTCCCAAAATTTTACTGACATAACACTTTTCTGTGGCATATGTAAATGATTTTTATTTTCGTTAGCTGTTGCAGTATCTTAAATTGTCAAGGCTGAAGAAGACAACTTCATTGCAGAAAAACCTTAAAAGTGCCTCAATTCTTCGTGCTTGAAATATAGTTTGAATTTAGACTTGTATGCAGGATAAAGCAAATTGACCTGTCCCTGAAATGCACTCAGATGCAACACTAAAGAAAGATTATTTAGGAATAAATGCTAAGGCAGTGTAGAAGAGGTAAAGGAAGTCAGGACATGGAAAGCTAATTAGTTTCCTTCAATCCAGCCCCAACAAGCCTTTCAGTTTTGCAGATGGACTGATGAGTTCTGCCACTTAAAAGAGAAGGATATTATACTCTCAGGAAAAATTGCAAGAGCTAAAGTGTGTTAGCAGGCTCGGGAACATCCTGCCTGAGGAATGAGGGAGGCTGGCACAGCCACAGCTTTGGGATCATTGCATTTTCTGTGCTGCTGTGCTATATTCCAGGGACTCAGCACTCAGTGATTTCTTGAGCTCAGGGGTTATTTTCCCTGCGGTTCACACTGAGGTTCAAGCAGAGGATCACTGTAGGTAGGTAAACACTGCCAGCAATCAATACATGGCAAAGAGGCCACAAAGGCACTGAAGGGGAAAATTGCCAGGCTGTGTTCCAAGAGCATGTCAGGGAACACAATTAAACATTGGCACCTGTCCTGTGTGTAAGCTTATTTATTTATTTATTTATTTATTTACTTACTTACTTACTTACTTAAGTAAAATGCAGGTTATCAGTTGTATGGGTAGCAAAAATTAAAGCCAAAATATCCAGAGGTTTGCATATATACATAAAGACAGTGATTTTTCATTGTGCAGTATTACACTCAGCACCACTACATTAACAGCTTATCCAAAGGCTTCTCTCACCAGTTATGAATTATCTTTGGTTTTTCTCCATATGCATGCAAACCAAAGGGATGTGCATCTATATCAGATGATGTTCTCTGATTATTTTCCTTGACAGAATCATACTTTTGGCGCTTTAGTAGAAGTTGTGTGGGATTTTTTCCCCTCTTCTTTGCATGTTACTCCAGAGGTGACATCAGTGTAACTGATGGGCTTGGCCCTGGCCAGGTCTCTCTTGGAGCCAGCTGAGATTGACTCTGTTGGACACGGAAGAAGGACATTCTGGCAGTTTCTCACAGAAGCCGCCCCTGCAGCGCCACTGCCACCAAAACCTTGCCCCAGCAGCACAATGCAGTCAGAATGATGAAAAATGTGGAAGGAAGGAAAAGGCTCTGAGAATATGTGAATATTATCTTCATCAAATATTTATTTACAAATGAATGGCTCAGGTTGTTAGTTTGTTAATTGGTGTCAGTGGAGAAACTTGGGTGCTTCCACGCTGTGCTTTTTGTGTCCCTTTCAGGTCCTGTTCTTCATTTACCTTTATTTTTGGGGACTCTTTATGAACATTTGTGTCTTCCTAATTTCTTTTTAGTACCAGGGGCATTCAACAAATCCTCAAGACTGCTTCAGTGTCATTTAACTAAAATATCTTTATTCAGTCTATGGTTTTGGCAGCAGCACCATCAAGATGCTCGGTTGTCCCTACATATTCACTTGAAATATGCTATATGTGAGCAAAGATATTTGTATATTCATCAGTGCTGATATAATTAGACAAATTAGAATATCAACCTTCTATTGACAATAAAAACAATTACAAAAAGCTAAATATTTAAAAGCAGTACATGTTTTCCCTTATTAAATATTGGAAAGAAAACCTGTGTTTACTTTTTAGCTGTTTTGTTCAGCAATGCCAAGTTATAGGTCCATGTGAAGCTTTCCAAAGACAAGGAGACTGCACATGTTGCAAACGCAATATACCTGTTTCTGGGCAATTTTTCAAATAGGTAAGTTTTTTCCTCAAGAATATTTTCTTTTCTACTGTGAGGTTTTAGTGTTTCTACTAATCTCTCTCTCTTTGATTTGAAAAACTATTATCTGTCCAACAGACAAGGCATTGCTGGGAAAATCAGACATTTGGGATTAGCAGCTCATTCCAGAGCATTCAGACAGAATCCTTATTTGGGACAGCATTTAGTATGAAAAGTTAGAATTATTTCAAGGCAGAAGTCAAATGTGTTTAACTTGAAGCATGAAGTGAAGCATAAATGATTCTGAAGAGAACTCACTATCTGGCAACAGAGGAATTGGGCCACTAAGAGGTATCCAAATAAACTACATTTTGAGATTGTTTTTAGAGAATCTATTAACCAACCAACCAACAACAACAACAAAAAACCAACCCAGCTAATGATAAACAATCAAACACACAAAAAAGAAAAAAATACAGAAAAATAAAACAAACAAAACCTCAAACCCACCAAAACCAAACAACCACCCAAACAAAAACCCAAAAACTGCAAACCAAAGAAAAAACCCCCAAACAACAGAAGGATCCCAAAAATAAAGAGGGAACAGGCAGAAACTCTGTCACTGCAACCAAGTATATGATTGGAGGGTTTTAGAAAAATCTTCTGGAAATGAAAATGCAGATCTGGTTAAGCACATTAAGAAGTTACAAGTTTTACCCACTGTAGTTTAAAAGCTGGGAATTAGGAGGGCTCTGATGGAATTATGTCCAATCAGCAGTTAATGAGAAATTAAATATTTCAGACACATGTAGTCTGTGAGAGAGCTGCTGAGTCTTTGGGCTGAGCAAAGAGTGAAGGGAGCACTTAAGGTGAAGAAGGTTTCTGCTGCAAAAGCTAAGTGACTTGGAACTCTTTTCAAAAAATGTAAATTAAAATGTCACAGGAGGCACTTGAAAAACATTTAGCAGAAATAGAAGAGGTCCAGAGAAAGGTAACAATATAATTAGAGACCTCAGATGGCTTTCTAAGAGGATAGATTTGGAATTTTTAGAACCCTCTTTGTGGAGCAGAGAGAAATGAAATATGACATAAGAAGCCTGAAAATAATGAATTTAAAAAAACATATTTATCGGTTTTATAGCTGAATATGTACTTTTTCACTAAAACATAAAAATAGCCTGGTGAACTCACTGCCACAAGCTGTAGAATATTGGGTGGTTTCTGTTTTGAATGTTCTATATAATGCAGATCTTAAGATGCCACAGAAAAAGTCAAAGAGGTTTGGATATATCAGTGTATCAAACACAGCAAGATAATGATGAAATTTATTTTTTAAAGGGCTTATTTTATTACAGAATTTATAAAACTTTCCCTGAAATACCTACAAGTAGTTCAGACAGAGGAACAGATTAGAAGCAGTATTCTACCTAATGTGCAAATTCCATATGTGAATCCAGAATTCAGCCTGGCAATTCTGCTTCAGTTCAAAGAATCACTTTAAGAATGTATTTGTGTAGTTTGCTAATATATTTGCCTAAACTGGCTTTCAATATTTTATCATGTGTTACTATTTGCCCACAATGAAGTTCTACAACAAAAACGAGGTTGGAATTCATTCTTTCACCTTAGCTTTTTATGTGTGTGCTCTATGGCATAAAAGTTTATATATAGACATTAGTGTAAAAGAAAACAGCATCTGCATGACTGAGTTTTTAGCATTATTCTCTTGTTGGCTTCCCTGGCATTATTGGTTTGTGTCTAAGTTTCATTGACTCATTTAGCATTCCAATAAAGTCTAAACTCTAAAGGCTAATGCTTTCCCCTCCCATGAAATATGAATTAAAACTGAAGCAGAAATGCCTAAATGTAATGACTTGTGGGAAAATTCACTCCTTGGGAACTTAGAAGAATATGAAATCCAGTGCACAGGAGTGATGAGACACCTTACACAGTCTTGGCTGCAGTGGAGGAAATAGAAACACCTTCTGTTTTTTTCTTTCTTGGCAAGCAATGATACAATTGCTGTGAGTTTAACATGTGGAAATCAAAATATTTTGGTTAGAATTTGTCCTTTATAAGGGCCTTTTCCAGGCTGGTTTGTGATCTGAGGGCATTTTAGTGTCCTTCTGCAAACATGTGCTGGCAGTGCAGTGAAATATTTTATAGAAACACAGAAAAATTTGGGTTGAAAGGGACCTTAAAGCCTATCCCATTCCACCACTGCCATGGGCAGGGACACCTCCCACTGTCCCAGGCTGCTCCAAGCCCCAGTGTCCAACCTGGCCTTGGGCATTGCCAGGGATCCAGGGGGAGCCACAGCTGCCTGGGCACCCTGTGCCAGGGCCTGCCCACCTTCACAGGGAACAATTTCCTCCTAATATCCCATCCAGACCCGTCCTCTGCCAATTTGAAGTCATTCCCCCTTGTCCTGTCACTCCAGTTCCTGATAAATTGTCCCTCTTTGCCTTCCCTGTAGCCCCGTCAGACTTTGGAAGGAGGTGTGAGTTCTCCACACAGCCTTCTCCTTATCGGGCTGAAAAATCCCAATTCCCTCTGCCTTGGTTTTCCTTACAGGTAATTACCTATTGTCTATATCCATTCTACTTCCTGAAAGAAAAGGAATACAAAATAAAAGCAAGAAAAGAATATTCAGGAATATCTTATGAGCTGGTTAATGAATTCATGTCCATTTCTACATTTTAATAGACAGATACCTTCCAATAATTTTAATCCTCTTCAGTTCTGTGTCTCATGGAGACACTGATTAGCTAAAACCTTGTTTATCTCTGGGTTTTGTGTTTTTAACTTTCTGCATCTTAAATACAGGAGTTACTGTTAAAGATAGATCACTGGATTATTTAGTGATGTAAATGTGCAAATACAACCATGAGTTTAGTCCTGTTCTGGTGGCTTGGTTCAATTAATTCTTTGCAGTGAGAGATTCTTCAGCATAAAACCTTCCCACACACTCTGTTAACAGCTTATGCAGCCAGACAGAATTGGTGAAACCCTGGAAAATATGTTTTAATGTGAAAAGAGAAAAAGCCAGTAAAAATGCAAGTTGACATGTCTGTCTAATTATCATGGAAAAGGTGAAGTCCCTAGGATGACTCTGGTTCTAAATGTAGCTCTAGAAGTGTTCTGGGGCTGGGCCATGGAATGATTTGTTCCTTAGAACAAACTAAAATGGACAAAATTATACAGAAATGTATTTTCTTGATATCAGTGGTGTTCCACTCCTGATATAAATAATGATGTTAAAATATTCAATCATTGCTTGCCAGAGATAGGGAACAGAGACAATTATAAAACGAACATTGGTTGGTTTTGGGGGGATTTTTTCTATTTGGAATAAAATCAGACATGAACTTAAACGTTGTGGCTCCTGGTATGATGAGAGCTTTTAATCTAACATCCGTATTTTGGCTGGAATGTGCACTTTGTATGGCTGGCTAAAAATTTAGACAGGAGATTCCATTTGTTTGTATCAGCACTTCTATATAAAAGCCATCAACTTTTCCATCAGATCTTTATGCCAAAATTTGTGCTCCATGGCTGCTATCAATGTTCTGTTTCCAATTTAGCACTGATTCCAGCAGGGCATAAAATACTTCTGAAGACAATGAGAAATGAATCCCTTTTTTTTCCTAAAGGATATGCTATATATAGCTTCAGCAAAAGCTAGCTTTATAAAGAGAGAGAAAAAAAGGTAAACTTCAAGTGCAACAATTTTTTTTTCAATTATTTTTTTAAAGAATTGATTTTCTGCCTTTTAGTAGGTGCCCTCTGTATATTCCTCCTATGTATTGGGACCATTGAGTTTATAATGGAATAACTCATGAAAGAAAAAAGCAACATCAGAGTGTTCTATATGATCCTGTAATTAGCCTCACCCTAGAAAATAACAATTTGAAACAATTTTGCATAGAGCAAATGAAATAAAACAAGTATAGGCAAATTCAGCTTTAGGGACAGTCTTCAACATGTATGAAATTCCAGCTCCTAAGTGCCTTTAGATCTGAGAAATTTCTGTAGTAACTAAGTATCATTTTTGGTTAATGACTGACCCCAGCTCAGCTGCTAATGAATAGTGTTGTGGTTTTGTTTCTTTTTCTGTTCATATTTGAACAGCCAGTTTGCTTTCCAGGTCACCTCCGTTTCTTCCTTTTGTTCTGTCTAAATCCACTTACTAATTCCTCTTAATAACACTATTACATTTTCCAAATCACTGCCTGTCCTTACTTGTTTCTTCATCTTGTGCACTTTGTACATTTTTTATCACGCATAATGTGTGAAGAAGTTCATGCTTTCAAACTCCACTTACATATCTTTCTGCTTCTATGGATTAGAAAGCACAGCTGTGAGTGGCACAGCAATGGTGAGTTTTAATTCCTGCTCTTGTTCTGAGTTCATGAAATAGTGGTTGGCACTGGGTTCAGTGAATGAGGAATTGTCTTGGTCCCCCTTCATGTGTCCCAGTCACATCACAATCTGAGGGAAATAACACCTGAGGTGGAAGGGATGGGAGCTAAGGAATGACAGTAATATGGAATGTGTTTTCTTTCTCCTTACCTGATTTTGGAACTCCCAAGAGGAGAATTTTGAGGGCATAGATCTCATTTCTTACTGGGCAGGACATATTAGATATATTCAAATCAAGACTGTCTTTGTTCTGCAGTTCTTAGCAGTACTGGTAACAGAGACACAAAGAAGAATGATCAGATACCACTTCAGGAAATATTTCAGGCTCAGAAAATGAATATATTTCCTTGAAGGAACCCAAACAACATTATTTCTTATATTTGTTTCCTGAGAAATGAAAATTGAAAGACTTCTCCTGAAAGAGTTTTTATTCAAATATCCTGAAAGAGTTTTTCTTCAAATACCCTGGAATTCTAAATGCTTTGTGGCTTATTTGAAAGCACCTTCTTTTGCATATCACCTAGAGATTTGTATTCAATAATTTGGCAGGACTTGTAAAATAGTATTTCTTTCTACCAGGCTCTAATCTGATTGTGTTTTTTTCGTCTGTTTATTCTCTCACTGTTTGGTGAGTTCATGATAAATCAAATCAGAGGGCAGAACAGATGCTGGCTAGTCAAAATGTTTTTTCTGCCTTACAGTTTTGAGAATCTCTTTTAAACTTTGTAATCAGCATTTATCAAGATAATTGGGTCAGGATAGTGTTTGACATTGTTTTTCACCTCAATACTTCACATGAGCAATTGTTTGACTAAGAAAGGTATTAAGACCATGTTAACTTGTTTTTCTTGTTTGGAATTAGATTTTTTTACCGTGTCATGAATGCTTCAGTGGAATGTTAGAACATTGCTTCAGCACCAGATACTTTTTGGATATTGCTTGTATTCCTAGGCAAAAAAAAATTTTCTTCTTTTGTTACTTGATTCTTGTTTTCTGTAAATCTCTGCCACTTTTCCTTGATAGGATTTTATTGGTGGTTTCTTCACTTCTGTAATTTTAGAAATCAGGTAGCTTTATTTCTTCTTTACACAGTGTTTTGGTTCACCTAACTTCATATTCATTGATACTTTATTTGCAAGAACTTCTAGTTTTATTTAATCTGGTGCACAAAGCATTCTTGTGAACACCATTTATTGCAAGATCAGGTCTTCCTGTTAAACATCCTGCCTTCCTTAATACCAAGAGAGAAGGAAGGAGACAGCAAAGGATGTAATTCCAGGGAGCTTGAAGGGAATGTGGCATGATCTGAATTAGCTGCTCACTTCCAGCTTAGATAAATCAACCCAGTCCCTGGAAGTCCCAGCATATCCAGTCTGCTTCCCTTTATTGCTACATTTATCTCAAAAACTACCAGTGATTTCTTGACAAAATCCAGGCTAAAGAACCTACTTTGCTGAGAGCTCTCTCTCGACTTTCACTTGAGTTTCCCCTCAATTACCAGCCAGTGCTGGAGCACTTTTAAGGCTGTCATCACTCAGATTTCTTTGAAGACTCCCAGATGCAGACTGTGCACCGTGCTCTGTCCCTGCTCTATAAATACAGCATAAAATAAAAGTTGAAGACTCAAAGAATGAAAGGGGGATTACATGTTTTGAATGGGATATGGCAAACTAAGCATAGCAGCAACCTTGCTGAGGACAATGCAAGTTGTTAAGGCAACCACTAAAAATAGCTTTTAAAAAGACCTGAGCTTTTCACAGAGAGGGAAGGGATGTTTGTTTTCAAAGGAAGAAAATCCCAGTGTGTTGAAATAATTTCTCACCCATGCTGAGAGTGGGAGATCAGCACAAGGTAGGCAGGAGGAGAAACAAAATGTTTGAAAACTGCATTGTGTTGTGGAGCCTGAAACTGGTTCATGCAACAGTACAGGATTCTTTCAAATTTATTCAGAGTAAGGGGCTCTGATGGGTTGTGGCTGAAAGCAGGGAGAGCAAGAACACATAACCCAGCTGAGGCACCAACTGAGCTGCTCTTTGTCCAGGTTCTTTAGTCTTTGGTTCAAGTTGACAGTACCTCCAGAGCTCAAGCCTTTGGAAAATTTGGCAGCTGTTCTACTGATTCTTTTATCTAGGAATTGAAAGCCCTCCTTGAGGGAAATTGTAATTAATAGTGCCTTGACGTCCAAAGGCATGGGCATGATTTAGGATTTACTGTGCTAGACAGAATGTGTGATACCAGTGTATCTGCACTTAAATAGGGCCATGTCAAATACCAGTTAGTTACTGATATATTTATTGTATCATTCAACTTAGCTAAAGAAGGAGGATGGCTTTCTTAGGCACTATTTTTCCTGTTAAAAATGATGAAAAAAGTATAACCTAAGTGTGTCCTGGTAACTGGTAGGCAAACTTGGAAAAGAAAATGAGAACCAGAATGAACTAATGGAAAAAACTTGGACTTTTATTTAGCTTTTACTTTTAATATTTCTTGGTAGATTTTTAATGATACAGAAGACAGAGAAAAGCCATTAAATCAATCAAGGAGACATAAATTAATCAGAAAATAGAAGTTTAATAAATCAGATAATTATTCTAAAATATATATGTTATGTGGTAAACATTGTTAAATGAACATCTATTTCTGGTTTAATTGCAGGGAAGTTATTTCAGCATCCAGCACACCATTAATTTGGGGACATGAATAACCTCAACATATTAAAGTGCATTGCAATATTCTTTAGCTGCTCCTATTTCCATGAAGTCCATCTTTTGTAGTCAAAGGAGTGACCTTGTTGCCAGAGGAATTCATGGGACAGGGAGAAAAAAGTGAGAGCCATAGATAATTTACTCTAATTCTAAGCCTGCTCAAATCAAATGCAATTTTCCTCTTTACTTTAGTTAACCTAGGACCCACAAGGATTTTAAGATTCCTGATGATATTTTTGAGGGCATGTGATGTTTTTAGTCTCATTTTGTATGAGAAGGCTTTTCTGAACTTGCACTCTGTACCTGGATCTGCATGTTTCCATCAGACTTATGAGTCATGAAGATCTGAGAGGCAATATGTTAATAAAAATCAGATTTTTTTCTTTAACATAATTCACATGGAAGCCTTATTATCTACAGACATGCAAAGGCAAAATGTGCTCCCAAAGAATGAAAAAAACCCAATATCCCTTAAAGTCAATTTAGGATTACACATTTCATGAAATAGAAAAAAAAATTGTAACAGTAAGTGTTCTAAAATTACTTTGATTCTAATTAAATATATATGATGTAGGTCTCTGGAGATGCCACTAAGCTGAGACAGATTCACATCTCTTCCACTTGGGGAACAGAGCCACAAGCTGAGGAACTGGGTCAGTGCCTGCAGCTGATGGGATGTGACTGCAACAGATGCTGTGCTGCCAAGGGTGCCAGGACACAGCCCTGCCAGGAAGGACTCAGTGCTCTCAGCTGAAAGTGCAGGTCTCCAAAGCATTTGTAATCATGGGGACTTCTTCATTTTAATGTTCTTTAAAGGAGTGGAGAACAGGGAGAAGTTGTGGAGAGTTGATTCAGCTGACAAACAGCTACAGGAGAAAGAAACTACTCTTCCTGGCAGGCTCTGCCTGACTCCTCTAGTCCTTTATGATCCCTGTTGCACATTCCTAAACTCCTTTCTAGGTAGAAATCTTCAGTAAACTTACCTTGGCTCTCCAAAGCATGAACTGTGGTTTTCCCTCTTCACTCATTACTTAAAATAAATTGCTTGAAAAATAAAAATGTATACAAATATAGTTTACTTCTGAATTATTTAAAGCAGCAACTTCTAAGGGCTAGAATTATGTTAAAGTTGATGCTTATTTAGGAAATTATATTACCTGCACTGTAAGTCACGGTGAGCAAAGTCAGAAAACAAGACTAATCTTGCAGTATATATTCTTAGACCCCTAAAAGGAGGTAAAAAGAACCCTCAATTTTTATTTCTGAAACATACATATATCTAGTCCAGTATATGTCAAAGTTATTCTAATTTATCACTGAGGGGACTTAGAGGCAGTGTTTCTGTGTAATAATGCATCCCTGTGCTTCATGCTTACTGATCAGATTTCTTTGTATTTCTTTACAAATCTTCAGGTTTCTTTAATTTCTTCTGGTGAATAAAAGATTTCTTAACACGTGAAGGCTGAGAATTTGCGTCTAGATCCCAATGCTAACAGCAGTTGTGCTGGTTTGAAATATGAGTCTTATCATTGCATTTCTTTAGTTTCCAGAAATTGCATTCGGAAGTCATGGAGTTGGGATGTTTTGATCCACATTCTCACCTACTCTTGGTTAATTTTCTGAATGAGAGAGCCTTTGGACAACATTCTCAGGGATGCACAGGGTAGGATTGTTGGGGTGTCTGTGTAGGGCCAGGAGCTGAACTGAATGATCCTGGTGGGTCCCTTCCAGCTCAAAATATTCTAGCAGTACTTTGCTGACACCCAAGGAGGATGCAGCTTTTCAATTCTGGCAGCAGCATCCTGAGAATGATGTCACTGGGCTTCTCTGAAGGATTCTTTGACAACAGAGCAGTCACACAACAATGGTTTGTGATATTAAGCAATAGTGAACATCCAAGCAAACCTTGGAAAGAAGCACAGTAGAAGCAATATTTCAAGATCTAAAAGTTAGATGTGCTACAAGTTGTCTTCAAAAGCATGTTTTGATAGCATGCAAAATGAGAAGGAATAAAAGAGGATGTGTGAAAGTTCTTTTGTCCTCAAGTGTGGGGGCTGTGTGTGTGCAGGGATAAAGCATTTCCAGATGAGCTAATTATTTTATTTTTCCCTTCTTGCAGTAAAAATTTTGCCAAAATTCATATTAATCAGGAGTTCTTATGTCCACATGGTGATAAATAGCAGGTTGTTCAACACACACAGCAACTTTGCCTTAATGAAAACAAACGTTAACAGAAATAGGGAAATCTCTTGACTGCAGCAAATGTTGTCCTTCCTAATCAGTCTCTCTTGTCTATAAAATACACTCATGTATTAGAAAAAGTTCATAAAGTGAGAGTTCATAAAGTAAAGGCATCAATAATAATGTATTTTAGCTGCAGTATTCAGTGCAGAGTGAATATCATGCACAGTTATTATTTGAGACCATTAAACCCAGCCATAATCTGTGCTGATGCCAGAGCAATCAGAGCACTGTATTTCACCCGGACCACTTATGAAATCTGTCATATTACTCAGCTGTTGCAAAGATGTCTCAGGTTTTCCCCCTGCAGAAACAGACTCTTGATGTGTAGGGCTTTTAAGCTAATTTTTAATGTCCTGATTCTGTGGGATGGTTTGTAACACATAATAATAGCAATGGATGTAATGGTCAAAGTGGAAGTGGATTTGTATTAGGCAACCCTCTAAACTGCTTGCAGGATGAATCCAAAGCACATTGGCTTATAGGAATATTCTCTTTACAGCACCTGCTTGGTGTTTTCATTTGCAGTTCTTGAAGACAGTGCCAGAGATAAGTGGCAATGAGTTACCCATAGATAAAACATCATAATAAGAAAAGTTGAAATAAGCATTATGTAAGCCACAAATGGCACAGTATTTAGCTTTTGTGCTTTGATGCTGGAAGGTGACTTTTCCCACTCTAATCCACTTAGAGTTGTTATTAATATGGCTTCTGCATTTGAAAGCCAAGATTAAGTTTACTGACACACATCTCAGCACTGACAGAGGTGTTTGAGATGGAAATTCATGTCAGATGCCCACCAAAGGGTTAAGAAACTGAGTCTTTCTGGATATTTTGAAATTAAACCATCTGCTCTGCTTAGAAGTCCACACAAGATCCTTTGCTATCTAAAGCCAGCATCTGTTGGAAGCGTGCTGTATCTATAGTGAAATCTAGGGGTTAGGAGAACAGTAGCTACTCTTTTAGCTGTTAGATCTATAACATTTGCTAAGATACCTCATGGGTTATGGAGTGGGGAAGGGTCTCTCTCCTACACACTTGCCTGGGCGTTGAAACAGAAATAAATTTCACTCTGAGTGAAAGAATTGAATAAATCCTATCTTGATGAATCCTTGCCTAAAATAGGGCCTAAATCTTCACTCAAATCATCCTTCCTAAGGTTCAACATTTCTCATTCTCCAAGGTGCAAAAGGTCATTTGTCTCTTGAGGCACTCCCCTTGCCTTTCTTTCCCCCTTCTCTCTGTGACCAGGCTGTTGCTTCCCTCACTCTCAGCTTCACATTTGTCCCTGTTTGTTGTCCTTGGGAAGTGGGGATCTGTGGGAGATGCACCATCTGAAAGTGCCAGTGGACTGTTTTTCCCTCGTAGCATGTCTCGCTGCAGCTTCTGCCAGTCGATGTTTTGAGATGACAAGTGCCTCCCAAACTGAGCCCTTCTTCTCCTAAGGCATAAAGAAAAAGGAAATCCTCCCCAAGTCCTGCCTGTGCTCCAGCACTTCCTTCTGGCAGTAATTTTGGGAAGTAGAGCAGCTCCATACTCAGGAATTCTGACTCCTACTTGAGTTGCTGATGAAAGGAGATCCCATTTTGTTTAGCTTTTGGCAGGAAATGAGTATCCTACTATCCTTCTCTAGGGAAAAAGGAGGAGAAGAGCTGTTGGATCTCTTTCTGAAATCAGTTTCTAGGAGCCATAAGTGGAGTAAACAAAACCATCAATTTTTATTCCTGACAAAAGAAAATCTCTAGACCAGTCATAATTATTACTAATCAGTTCTGTATTGTTTTTTGCATTTTTCTGAGGAAAAAGTCAGTTGAACTTATCTCTAAAATGGACTAATCACTTGGGCTTTTTTTTCTCCTTTTATTATGTGTAAACTCAGTTTGTTTGTGGGGAACTGGCAGGTGGAATTGAACTTGTTCTGGACATTACTCAATGGCCTTGGGGTGATCAGTAATAAAAACAGGACAACTTATTCTCATTCTTGCCTATCTAAAGTTTGTCCAAATATGAGAACTTCCTTGAGAAAGCAGTGCATGATCATGATCTGCATTAAGAGTTATAAGAATATGGATGTGGGAAACAATGGCAAATGCCTTATTAAGATTCTTCATCATGGGGGAATGTATGCCCAGTTGCTTTTATCAAAACAGCATAATCAGTGCAAAAATCTGAGTAAACAGTGATTGTGAAAAGAGGGAATCTTCATTGTGGTGTATTAATTCTCAAGCTTAGTATAAATTGTTTATTTTAATTTATTCATATTTTAATATAAAATATAAATACCTATATTTGAAGCATAAGGGGAAAACAACACTGTGTTGCAAACAGTATGGTAGAGCTGGATCAACCTTTCAGTTCAGGTATTGGTGTTTTTTTCTGTGTTGTGAATAATAAATTTTTTGGAGATAAAAAACTGGTGAGACAACCCTTGCCCTCGTTTTCCTTTAAAAAAAAACAAAAAAATCCTTTTGAGGACTTTTGGTTGAGTAATGTGGCTTAGAGCTAAATGTTTGGATAATGTAAGGTTAGCAGTAAGTCATAAATCATAAATCAGCAGTAACAGTAGGTGTGGAAGTTAAGGGTTGTTACATTACTCCATTTTAATGAATTTTTAAATACAGAAAGATGCTCTCTTTACTACTTTACTTGCTTTTAGTCCCCTTAATACTTATTAGTCATTCTTTTTCTCCTGAACAAAAAGAAATTGAATAATTTCACTGAAGTTTCAGAGGGAACAGCTGCAATAACCTCAGAATGTGGGTTCATCTGGAATTTTAAATACAGCATTTTACAAGCTGATATTTTTAGTACATTGTGCATTATTTATGTGCTGAAGAAACAAATTAATATCATGGGAAGTGGCTAATTTGGGGGGAAGTAGGCTCTTGGCAAGAAGCTTTTATCAGGTCAGAAAATTTATTCACACAGATCAGTATACTTATAAATCCAAAACTAAAAATGGGATAAATAAAGACATCGTTCTAATTAGGGTGGTTATTAGCTTGTAGAACTGAACATGAGAAGTTTACTGCAGAAGATATTCTAGCATGTTTAATTACAACCGCATTAAGTTTTCCTAAAGTTCTAATTTACTTAAAATAAATGAAATCTGGAGATTTTTAAAGAAACCCAGAGCTTAAATCAATGCAAGAACATACTAAAACAGCTTAGAATTTTGGGGTTAAGTGAATATATAACACAGACAAGGTCAAACAATGACTATTTTCAGTGTGTGCTGTGAAATTGCAGTGTTCTGGTGATGTACTTGCAGTATAATTTCCAAAGCTCCCACCTACAATCACAAGGGGGAAAATGTGGCTGTTAATGACAGGGATGTGTCCTGAGCAGAAACAGTATCACTAAAAATCCTTCTTCAAACCTTAGGCTGCCTCACTAGCAAGGGCAGCTTGTCTGCATCATTTGGCTTCCTTTTCACCTGAGGAAAGCTGTCTGCCATGCAAGAACTTAAACAAAATACACATTGCACCTAACTGAAAGCTTTCAGGTAAAATAATATTTGTAATTTAAAAGATAGACAAACTTTGAGATTATTTTTATGATTGGTTTGAGAATTTTCAACAAATTTAAAACTCCAAGGTTCTACTGCAGTGAAAAATCAAAGAAATATTTTTTACTTTTAAAAAAAATTATTAAAATATTTACCAATTTTGTTGTAGCAGAGCTACTAGTGATTTTTTTTTTTTTTTTGTAAAAAAGTACACTCAATGCCAAAAATATTCTCAAAAGCAGTGGGGTTGTGGTTATCTTACTCCTTTTACTTTCTCCCACTTACCAAAAAATTTACCCCTAAAACGATGAGTTTCTTTCCCATTCTTTGCTGCACAGGTGACTGATAAGCATTTTTCTGTAGGCCATGGAAGTATTTTTTTTTTTTTTAAGGAGGTGCACTTCTTTAAAGCACACCAAGAAAAAAGCAGTTGAAGCAAACGTTACAATTAAAGCTTTGGAAGTACTGCTACAGTTTTTCAAATCAGGAGAAACAGAGTAAGAATAGGGATAGCTGGGCTCCCCTTCTGCGAGTTTATCACAAACAGAACTATTTTCCTTCTGTGGATTAAGCTTCCAATTTCAGTCTTGTGGCTCTGCCTCATGTCAGTTTAATATGTCATGGACATGAAGGCTCTTGTGTATGTGTGAGAGGTGAAAAAAAGCAAATACTTTCAGTAAAAGTTCATTCATAATTCTAGAGACCTGAGCAGGGACTGCTAAATTAATAACAAATTTATTAGGAAAAAAAATTTAGAGGGAAAAAGGCTACCCAAGGTGTCAGAATGGATCTCAGGAGAGTCAATCTGATTGTGTGATTTGGACCCAGTTTTCAGAGAGTCACAGAACCAGTGCTCTGGGCTGGCTGACAAGGTGAGGATTGTCACAGGTTGGATTTGATGGGCTTGGAGGGGTTTTCCAACCTTAATAATTCTGTGATTTTGTTATAAAATAGGTCATTTGCAGAAGTTCATCACCTTTAATTGATATATTTATAGCATTTTTTCTCCTTGTGGATCAGGTTGTGCTGCTGTTGGGGGTTTTGCAATGCAATTTCCTACCCCTGGATTTCTCTGCCATCGATATCCACAGCACAGTGCAACTGATAAGCACACACAAAGGAGCATATTTCAGCATAGTTTAGGAATGCCTGATTCTATGCAATCAGAAGACTGACTGCTCTTGGCAGTGGGCTGGCTGTGGATTTGGGGAGCTATGTTTGTTTTTTTCCTTTTGAAAAACCCATAAAACTACACTTGAGTCAGTGCCTCAGGCTCTCCATTGATCACCTACTCAGGGAAAACAGTCTTGTTCAGCCTGAGTTGGTTCTTGCTCAAATGACGAACATACAGTGGCTTTGGACTGTTGTTTCCCCTTTCCTGCTCCCTGCAGAAGGGGAATTATCCTGAGTTGTGGTGAGGAGCAGAGAGCATCATCCATTCCACCAGCACTCCCCTCAGCCACAGGCAGGGCCATGATCTCTGCAGGTTCCTGGCAGCTCCTAATAACCCCTTTCACAGCAATATTCACAGAACTCTAACAGGATCACAATGTCATGGGGAATTCCAGTTTAAGGCATAATCACTTTATTTGTTTAACATTTTTCCTGCCTTCAGGGTCTGTGGGTTTTTTGCCCCATTCCATGGTTTGCTGCACTCTGGTAAATCCCAATGGAGAAATTCCTACTGGTAATAGATGGAATACCAGGGACTGTGGGTTTGCATCAATGAGATTGTGGAATGTAAACCTCAGTAACAAGGAGAAACTACGTCCATTGCAGATAAAACTCTACTTTTTGCTACTTACCTGTGCATTTTTAAAACTTTAAGGCAGAAAAGAGTTCCAAACAGGAACTTAAATGGAAAAAAAAAAAAACCCACCAAAATAGCTGGAGGGTATTTTCTGCTCACTTACAGCTCTTGTACTCTTGAGAGGTAGTCTTGCCTTCATCCTTCAGTCAGCTGAGATGGCCACTGAACCAGCAATTGCTGTTACTATCTGTTAAGGCATATCTCATAATAAAAGGTCCTGAACATCATTCCAAATGAAATGGATTTAACCAGCAGGACAGAAAGATTTTGACAGTGCTGCTCTACCAGATCTGTCCTTTGCAGGGGACAATCTCTTCTTGCAGATTTATATTGTGCTGCTCAGAATACACTGACACAGAAAACACTGACATCTTCTAGCCTGTTCTGTGCTGCTGCTTTTGATCTGCCACGTTGCTGTGATGTTTTGCTGATTGTAGATTTAAATGGTGCAGGGACTGAAATTTGTCCAGCAGAGAGAGGAAGAATATCACCTGTTAAAGGAAGCTGTTATCCTTAGGCATCTTCCTAAAATTAAGGGAGGAAGGAGAAAAAAACACTACAAATTTGGCTAATGGCATGAACTGACTTGTGGAAAGCAGCTGGCAGTATAAAGCTGGTAATTTTTGGTTAACAAACTTACAACACAGGTGAAAGTGAATTCAGAAGTTTTAGGAGATAAAGGGAAAGACATAAGAAACCCCCAAATTCCAGTTACTGGGGCTGTGTCCATCACTGCAAGGAAAAGTGCAATACTGAAAGCCTTCAGTATTTCACAGAAAACTCTTTTTTCTTAGAAATGTGCAATAATTGGAGGGATAATTCAGTACAGATAATGAAACTACATTGACCAAAGAATAGTTCATGTTTATAAGTTTCTTTCTCTTTCCCTTCATAATATCTTATATTTAATATGAAGACTAATAACCCAAACAAATCTCCCAGAGTTCTGAATTCCTTCTTCAAGTATCTTTAATACAGATGGCTCATACATTTTTTCACCTGTGCCAAGAAAAGTAGCTCTTCACACAGATAGAAAGAAGCAAAGAAAAATTAGTGGATTGAGTTGATCTCATTTCTACCTTGTTTAGTTCCTATTCTGCTCAGAGTCGAGCTCCATCAGAGATTCAACCCAGTAGTTATCAAATGCAGTACCTGTCACAAGACTAATTGTTCATTTACTTAAGATTGGAATTGTTCTGTTTGTTCTTACTGAATTTATTTAAAATTTGAATGCAAAATATTGTTGTCTTAAAACTTTGGATTATTGAAAATGGTTTGAACAAATAGCTAAGGTTGATTATTTGTGAGATTTTTACATTTAGCCTGTAACACTCGTTTCTTGCACAATCCA
This sequence comes from Motacilla alba alba, assembly GCF_015832195.1. NCBI lineage: Eukaryota > Metazoa > Chordata > Aves > Passeriformes > Motacillidae > Motacilla > Motacilla alba. The sequence goes on from NC_052026.1 coordinate 576,233, forward strand.
GTCTTTTCCTTACATCATCTATTTTAATTACATATTTCCAGCAACATAAAAAGTTTCTTTTGATTTATAAGAGGGATTTGATGAATTTATAGAAAATGCATACAGAATATCAACCACCTGTGAAACTAAAATTTGTTCCCACTTGTGCATGCAGATTAAAATGCTGTGTTCAGACAAACGTGCCCTTGGTGATCTATCTGGAGTAGCTTAAGAAATTAAATTGCAACAAATCTTTGTTTCTATCTTCCCATCATTTAGGAGTTCTCTTTTCTTGTCACATCAAAATGAAATAGATTAGTGCAAAGCCACCCCCAAATGACTGTTGGAGTGGAAATGCTCAAATGATTTAAAATGGCATTATTTTTGTATGTCTTTTATTAGGGAAGAGGAGAAGACAGCTAATAAAGCTTCCAACAGGTCTATGTCTAATGCTGTTTGTATTGTAACACCGTTATGAAGAAATAAATTTGCATGTACATTTTTTCAGCCCTTATGCCAAAATAAAGGAAGAGAAAGAATACAAAAAGTATGTCAAGGTGGACTATTTATGTTGACTTCACCATCCCAATAAGAATCTGCAGTTCAAATCCCATTTACAGTGAAGTGTAAAAAGTTTAAAATCTATTTTTTCGTGACTTTGACCTGCTAAAGAGAAGGGATAATGTATAAAGCACAGACTGTATCTAGTGATTCAAATAATATACTTGGTTTCACTTTTAAGCTAAGCAGAGATAAGCAGATTTTTAAACTATTACAGCCTTAAGTTTTTATTAGTGTTGAGCAGCCTCAGAGTGTAAAAAGCAGCTCTGCAGGCAGCTCCTGCTGCAAAGCCCCACCAAGATCTTGGAGGTGGAAATCTCTTGTCACCTTACACATGAGGAAGAGCAGAAACCAGATGACTTTGGTACTATCACCTGCTCGTCTCTGGCTTCAGGGATCTTGGCGTTGGCCAGGCTATTTTCACTTTGGATGTTAATCTTGGTCTGGGGTTATCAAGGGGAAAAGGCTTACTGTGCCAAGCTGATGTGACAGCTAAAACCAGTCATATTCGGGGCCTGTGGTTTCATGTCCTTAAGCTTAGTTTAGAATTAGGCAATACGTGCACCATGTCAGAGATTAGAAATCAGACTGCAGTGAAACAGCACCAGCAGCACACACTTCCCCTTTTTTTCATTCCCTGGCCAACATCCAGTTCTTCTTTCTAACTCCAAAAGCCAAGTTTCCCAGCCAGAACAGAGAACTTAAGGATGTTAATTGAAATGCAGCCCAAGATTATGATTTCGCATGTTGAGACAATGTGTGCTGAAGCTGAATGAAATCAGAAGGGAATTAAAAAGCAAATTTTGAAACTGTTATCTTATTCAGGCAGAAGAAAAATGCTGAAATGATTTGGGAAAATACCCTTGAACTGGTGAAGAGAGTGTATCCAATTTGAAATGCAAGTGACCTGTCTCTTCCAGTTCACAGGTGATGGTATAGCAAATAAGAACATTTATTGGCTTTGCTTTTAAGAGGACAAATGGCAATGCAGTGCAATTCTAGGTGCTATTTATTTGCCTAATTGGAGTTCCCAACTCTTCTGCTAATTTGGGCATGCATGCCTGGTTGTGTTAGTAATTCCTAGATTGTGACAATTTGTCTGGAACACACAGATCCTTTAGGATTTACAAGCAGTAAGCAAGTGTGCTGCATATTTTGAAAAGAGCTCACAGGATCACAGAGAATAAACTGGATTCTGAGAAAATATGTTTGTAGTTTCCTGAACTGGAAGGGATTAAATAGGCTAGATCTCTGTCAGATTTTACTGATATCAGCCAGTATTAAATTTTGTTTGAATTTTTTAGTTCTCCTGCTTTGAGGTGGAATTAGGCTAAAAAATAACATTCTCCCTTTTTACTTATGAAAACATTAGATTGGAAGGCACATCTAGAAAATTAACAGTATTCTGTATGAAGGACTGAAGACAGTATGACATGCATTTCTTTTAAACAGACATTAAAAAAAATTATTTTCTTATTTTTACTGTGCATACAGTTACCAAGGAAGCATTTACCCATTTTTTTAAACAGATATTTCAAGCAGTTCTTGTTGAGTGACTCTTGCATCTTTGTGTGTGACACACCACACAGATGATATCAATGCTTTTGATGTCAGTCTCTGCACAGCCAATGCCTTTTCTTTCTGGATCTAAATTTCAGCCAATTTTTAAGACTCTGGGATTACAATCCTCCCCTGTATTCGATTTTGATGTCACAAGCGTAACTCATAAAATGCCCATTTGTCCTGCAGTGTCAGTGTTACAAAAGGGATTGTCTGCTTTATTATATCAGGAAACTTCCATAGGCCTGAAGCTTCAAAATCTTCCGCAGAAACCAGAGGAAGATAAGTTTGATTTTTGCCTCATTTAGACAAGTTATGCACCAGGTAATTAGCATTTAAGTTCATTAGAGAAAGTAGAATTATCTAGAAACCTGTGATGTTTCAGGTTCTGTCATCCCCCTAAAGTTTGGGGTTTTGTAGAGTAAACCAGGACATCTCTACTGGTAACATCATCATCATCCAAACAATTATAGATTTCAACAGTTTAATAGGATTTTTCACTCTTGTAGAAGCACAAAATAGTAAAAAAAAGGAAATATTGGCAACAAAGAGAAGGTGATTAGTCAGTTCCTTTATTCAGTACTAATATTTATAACTTGGACAGGTGTTTATTCCACAAAATTGTGTATTTTTAGCCACTTGCATTTGATTTTTTGTTTGGTTTTGTTTTGTTTTATTTTGTTTGTCGTGGTTTGAGAGGAAATGAGTTTTTGGGAGGTGGTGGTGGTCAAACCAATAGGTGCCCAGATGTGGATATTGGCACCTGGTTGACCATTGAGGATATGGATACGCCTCTGAGAACACAGGGGTTAAAAGCAAGGAACTCCCAGGGGATCGCTCTCTTGGTTCCGGTGGATGGAAGAGTTCAGACCTCCCCTGCCCGGCTTCGGGCTGGGCGGGGGAGGGGAAAGCCACGCGGCCGAGGGAGGTGGGCTGGAGCCTCGGGCAGAGGACGGGAGGCGATGGTTTGGACAAGAGTGAGTTCCCCACAGAGATGGAAGGGTGGAAGAACTCGGAGAGGCAGCGGGCAGGCCCCCCTTCCTCAGGAGAGAGAGAGAAAGAGAGAGGTGCCAGTGCTATCTTAAACTTGATAAGCACCGGCCTGGCCGAGGAAGAGAAGAGAAGGGGGGGGCGACAAGGGAAGAGTGCGGAGCTGGTGTGGGAGTTCGAGATGAGCAGAGACTGTGATTTTAACCCTTCTGTGGGATGGTGGAAACCTGGCAAATGCTGATCCTCCGGGAGTCGAAGGAGGAGAGAGAGGGATAAGAGGAAATATGCAAGTGTGATGAAAGCTGTGCAAGTGAGGAACGACTGAGAGAAGTTGAGAAAAATCCTAGGTGGAGGAGATGATGGAGTGGCTTTTGGCTGGACTTTTCTTGTATAGCCATGAACAGAATCTTTCCTGTAATACAGAGACTGCATTTTAGGGGGAGGCGGTGCCAAAGAAGTGATGGTGAGACCCCTCGGCCCCAGGGGGTGAAATATTGGGGGGGACTGGTGTCCCGAAAAAGAGGAGGCGGTGCCAAAGGAGTGATGTGAGCGGAGACGACAGGTGATGAAGTGATGGTGAGACCCCTCGGCCCCAGGGGATGAAATATTGGGGGGGGGACTGGTATCCCGAAAAGGTGAGAGACTGTCGTTTTCTCCTGGAACTGGGCGAAGCATCCTTGAAAGGGGAAACCCTAAAAGCAGCTCTGGTCCATGTGCAGTGGTGAGAGCACTGAACATGGAAGGAAGAAGTCACGACGTGTGGTGCTGAGTGACGGGGAATTTGCCTGTGGAAATTGAATGGGGGGAGGAGAAAATGTTTGAGAGGTTTCCATTCTGCTCTGTGTGTTAGTTTTATTGTAGTTATATGATAATAAAGTTTTTTTCCTTGTTTACAAGTGGAGGCCTGCTTTGCTCTGTCTCTGATTGCATCTCACAGCAGACACCAGGGGAAGATGGGTTTTCATGGGGGCACTGGCATTGGGCCAGCGTCAAACCATGACATTGTTTTAAAAAGATTCAACACCTTCACAGATGAACAATTTTGCCAATATTCAGTTATCTGGACACTGATTTTTTTTCCCCCTAAGTACACTCTTATTCTTCCTTAATGTAATTTATGAGCATTGCAACTTCTCTGAAACTCAAAACTCTAGTTTTTATAATTTTTTAGCTGTCTCAGAATTTACAGGGCTATTGTTTCAGTCCTTCCCTAGGATTAACAAATTATTGTTTTCTAGCCCTTCAACCACTCTGTCTCCTCTAGATCCATTCCAGCTGATTAACTTTTCTTTCCATAGGATGGTGACAGTGCTGAAGAAAGTAAAAGGATTGTTTCAATTGACTTACATCAAATCTTACTGATCTAGTAAGATATAGGTAAGATACCTGTTTAAAAAAGGAGAAAAAGGGACAATACTGATTTTCATTTAGCTTGTGGATTGCTGCAAGCCAACTTTTAATTCATTGTCATGGTTGCAGCTAGCTTGTAGCTGCTGAATAAATTTGGTCATATCAGACCTTCAACCTCGGCCAGCCTAGAAGTAAAACAGGTCCTCAGATGGAGTGGGTATAGGTTGGATTCAAATCTACACAGAGACTTCAACCAATCACATTCCATCTTAAGCTGCAGACTTTTCACTGGTCAGGAAGCTGGGCTGTGTGGAGATCAGACCAATCAGTGGTCTGAACTAAACACTAGTTTAGAATGGGATGTTTCAAACCCCCTATATAAACTAGGTTGGATCAATAAAACTCCCTGTTGTCGCACAAAGACCTGGGTGTATGTCGTCTCTGTCTCTGATCACAGACTCCACGTTATATTTCATGCTGCTTAACCAGTTGTTCCTGGTATTCTGTGTAGCAGAGTATTTCTAACTAGATGTAATCCCTCATACTTTTCCATTTTATATTGTACCTTGCTGGTTTATGTCTGTTCCTTCAGTTTATCAGGATCACCTTGTCCTCTGGAATGGTTTCTATCTATATATCATGTTATCATGTTTTAGAAGGAAAGAGTGTATTTTTTATATATATACTTGTTCAAGAACTCTACGTATCCTTAATTCCAGGGTGGTTTATTGGTGCTCTTGGAAATGTGTCCACTCCATGAAGCTGTTCACTGGGGAAGTATTTCACATTTGAGAAGCGCTCCTGCCGTTTTGCCCTCTTGATGTGTAGAGGGTGTTTTGCACAGTGGATTCGATAATGGAGCTTTCAGTGATTTGTAGGATGTTTCTTTACTGACCAATTTTGCCTCTTCTGTATTCATGAAAATACTCAAAAGTTTTCACTGCTTCTTTTCAGCCTGAACACAGATTCCTGAGCTTCACTCAGTCCTTAAATATCTCACTGGTTTATCATCTTGGAGAAACATAATTCCTGAAGTGTTTTATGATTAATCAATGAAGTCCTAAGATTCCTTTTTAATGTCTCTACTATCAGGTCCTACAAACTTTCTGGGAAATGTGCCAGCACTATTATATATTTTCCATAAATCCTCCCAAAATATAAACTGATGCTTTGCTTATGACAAACCAGAATGTGTTACTGCATGTGTAAAGACAGCTATGAATTTTTTGTAGCAATCCTTTTAACAATTCTTTCCTCACTATTTCAAACCCTTTTAGCTTTCACTAGTTTTTCCCAAAGAATGTGTATTTTCATTATGAACTCATATTCAGCTGTTGTTCCTTGAGCATGTAGTTGTGTTGACTTTGGAATTAGACATTTAATTAGAAAGCTGAACATGTTCCCATCATTAAAGCAAATTATTAGAGAAACACTGCTTTTACTGCTGTGTTCCAAAGATCACAGAATCATGGATTGAGTTGGGTTGGAAGGGATCTTAAAAGTCTTCCAGTGCCACCACTGCCATGGGTAGCGACACCTTCCACTATCCCAGGCTGTCACAGGCTGCTCTGAGCACCCTGTGCCAGGGCCTGCCCACCCTCCCAGGGAACAATTCTCTCCCAATATCCCATCCATCCCTGCTCTCTGGCATTGGGAGCCATTCCATGTGTGCTGTCCCTGCAGTTCCCGAGGAATTGTCCCTCTCTGGGTTCCCTGTAGCCCCTCAGACCCTGGAAGGAGCTCTGAGCTCTCCTCACCACCTTCTCCTGTCCAGGCTGAGCAGCCCCAGCTCTCCCAGCCTGGCTCCACAGGGGAGGTGCTCCAGTCCCCTCAGCCCCTCCATGGCCTCCTCTGGACTCTCTCCAACAGTTCCATGTCTTTTTTATGTTGGGGCACCAGAACTATTTCCAGCATTCCAGGTAGGGTCTCATGAGACTCAGTATAGAGACAATTCCAAATAGTATTGCACCAAAAAGGAGATGAATGTGCGTAAGTTCCTCTATTTTTTACCACAAAGACATAATACTTAAAAGGCAGCCAAGCATCTTAGATATAAACAGAAATACTTGATTTGCAATGAAAATGAGGACATTTTCTTGTTTTAAAATCCATCTTTTTTACCCATCTCTTCTAAGATGCATGTAAATATATTTTTGGAATAGAGTCAATATGTATGGAGCAGAATATAATATTTTCAACTGTGAGTTTCAGTATTTGATGATTTTATAAAACAGAAACTTTATTCTGAATTTTATCTTCAGATCTACAGTGTGGTAGATCTGCCTGACCAATGGACATTTATTGATGGACGGTGGGACTCATCTTTATTTGTGTTATTCTTAATTCTTATTCTCTAGTGTTACATTTTCACTGATTTCTTCTTAGACCATTTAAGGATTGAGCATTTTGACAGCTGATTTGTAAGGCAGAGACATACTTTTGCTCAAGGAGGCTGGAGATTCACTCCCTTAGTTCAGTGATCTGTGCAGGTCATGCCCTGTTAATGTAGGAGGACCAAGGACACCAATTTTGCAGATTATTAACTCTTAGTATGTATGGCAAGGATGGATAGCTGAGAGCTAATCCACAGTGGAATAGCTGACAGCATGGTAGGAGTGAGTCCTGGGTAGAAAATAACTTTAGCACTGCCTCACTTTTAGGAATCTCCGTTAAAATACATTTCCCATATTTTAGGCTGCTTTAGGTGTGTTTGTATAATACTGCTCTATTTAAGGAAAGTTTGTGGTTCTAAAAGCAGTGATTAGAAAAGAATAAAGAAACAAAATGCATCTTTGTGGGTGGAAAAGGGCAGGGCCAGGCAAGCAGGGGCATTAAAGGTCAGGCAAGTTAGGGAGGAGTAGGCAAAGCAACCAAGGCATGGGAGGTCTAGGCAAGGCAAGGCAAAGCATGAGAAGAAAATAACTATTTTCTAAGCTTTCATAATTTTTTAAAAAATATTTATTAGCAATTTCTTGCTGTTTCAAGTTTTCTGCCTCCTTTTTTCAGTTAGTTTTTCTGTATTCTCAAAAATCTTCGGTTGAGGCTTCATTTATTTGCTGACACAAATGCAGCAGTCATTGCAAATTCAAATCCTTCAGTGACAGCTCAGTGGTGTTCAGTCCGAACTACTTGCACTGGAGGTTGCAGAAAACTGGTAACCTACTGATTCATAAGGGTTAAAACTCCCTAAGTCAATGATAATGATCAAAATACTTCTGATACACAGGTGTTTTTGTTTGTTTTTTTTTTTTAATGTTGTATGAGACTTTAGCAGGTGAGAGTTATTGAATCAGCTTGAAAAGCATTTCATAAGGAATGTTCATGTCATGGTAGCTTTGCTGTGCTGTCTGTGCAATGACTTCTGATTGTTATTGTACCCCAAAACAAAGACCCTTGACAAAAATATTTCCTAAAGAAACCCATTTTCCAATATAGTCAACTCCTGTTTTGAAGCTGATTCCAGAATCTCCTCAGTCCTGATTATAATTTCCCTTAAATCCTTTAAAATTAGGTGATTAAACTCAAGGTGCTACAGAGTTCAGACAGGATTGCAAATGAATACTTGTTTATGCTTCAGGATTTTGGAATATGTTTTTGAGAACTGAGATTGTGTCAGGACAGAAGAACGCTGTAAAGGACTGGTTATAAACTCTCCTCTTGTATTCTGATTTCCTTTAATGAGAGTTTTCAGTCCTACATTGTGACATTGTGCTAAGCATAATATTGCATCCAATTTACAAAAATCAAAACAGGTTTGCAGTTAAACTAACCAATAGGAACAGGCAGTTTTGGTAATAAAGCTGTGTAAGATAGAATATATAACCTCTTGATTGTATAGAAAATGGATTGAAATATATATTGCAGGTATATACATGAGATCTCAGGAAGACTGACATAAATGGATGAGTTTATTTTTTTAAATTGAAAGAGGCCTTGTGAAAAAAACCCCAAATAATGTAGTTTCAAGCTGAACTGTTCTGGTCATAATTCTCTGCTTTTCTTTAACAAAGTATTTGTTTTCCTGTCCATCCAGCTGTTATTTTGCAAACTGTTTTCTCTTTTGTCAAAAATAAAGGATATAACATATTTAATAAAGCAAAAAAACTTTGAGAAGTTTGGCAAGCAAATGTGGCTCGCAGCAAATCAATTAATCCTGTTTTGGGAAACATAAGATCAATTGGTTCTATGTTTTCCTAAGTACATTTAAAAGCTACCACACCTCCTGAGAAATGGAATAGGAGGAGTGTCATGGTTTTGGTTCACCAGTTTGAGATTTTTCTGGCCAATGCACCAATCAGTGTGGTGGGTTCAGTGCCGGCCAATCACCAGTGCACTCCCTAGAATGTACTCACTTGCCTCCTGCTGTGAGATGGGACTAAGAGAAACGCAAAGCAGGCTTGAAACTTTAGAAGGGTATAAAGAAAAAATTATTAATAGTAACTAAAAGAAAGAGTAATAAGAAGTAGAATAAAACTTTCAGGACACTTCTCCCCCTACAACCTTTTCTTCCTACTGATAATGTAAAGAGACAAAACCTAAAATTTTTTGTCAGTTTTCTACTTCTAGAATAGTCTTTTTTCAATTCACTTAGGGAGAGAAGTCTCTTTTATTAATGTGACAGAGACTTCACAAGAAAATAGTTCTCTTGTAGCTCTTAATTTCTACAAATAGCAGCCACCCAGGGAAATCTGCAGTTGTGAAATCCCTCCCATTTTCTACAAGCTTTTTCCCATAGTTGTGTTTATGGGCTATGTTAACTTATGGGGTACTGTTTTAAAGATGAACTATTCAGAGGTAAAGGTTCTTATTGTCTATTTCTGAAATTATTTTCATCTCTAGGAACAGAGATCTTCTTCGCTTCCTGGTGGTATAGGATCTTCATCACTCTTCTCTCCTTTATTCAAACTTGTCACAGGATCACAGATACTTTAATATCTGCTTACTTTAGCATAGAGACCTTTTCTTGTTATCGATAATTTGAACACTTTCATCTCCCCATACCTTCATGCTTTTTAGGGCAAAAATAGTCTTTATTCATTTCTTTACAAGAGGATTTTAGATTAAAACTAAAGACATCTCCTCATCCCTCCCATCTGGCATTTGGCTTTTTCTTCATTGACCTCGGTGTTTTCATGTTGGTCCTCTACATGCCTGCATTTTATTCCTTTCTCTCACTAGAGGGAGGATTGAAGCACTGAAACAGTTAGCATCTTGCTCGGGCCTTGTAGATGGTCACCTGATCCCTACAGGGCCAGGCTTGGTACCTTGCGGGTCAAAGTTGGCTGGTAGGACGGTGGATAGGATCTCAGCAGCCAGGCCAGAACTCAGCAGTGGCACGCCAAGGGGGGTGCTGATGGCTTCTCCTCTCCCCTGCCCAGTGGTTGCGGGCAAATCTCAACTGTGGTAGAATCTTGGTTGAGCTGGTCCCGGCCCTGGGCTGCTCCTGGGGCCCAGTGGACCCAGCTCAGCCACAGCCTGGTGGTGGGGCAGGGCTTAGTAGCAGCAAGATGTTGGAAATTGCAGCCATGGCCCGGCCTGGCCCGTCCTCATCCCCACAGCACTCCCCTCTCCCTGCCCAGCAGCCGACTGGGGCGGGACAGGGGCCAGGCCCGCGGCAGAGATTGCCCAGCCCGGCCCTTGCAACCTCTTTGCCGACCAAAAAAGAGAGATTTCCTGGGATTTTTCATTTTATACATGGGTGTTCACAGAGGTGTACCAGCTTTCTCTTTGCATCACTTCCATGAGTGCCTCTCATGCAAAACCACTGCAAGGAGGCAGAGGGAGGCTGGAGAATTTTCAGGGTTCTATTTACAGGCTTGTTTCTTGTGGTGAATAGCCATATGTTATCACAGCAAATGAGAAAGAGTCCAGTTCCGTGCAAACCTGTGGGGTCTCGTGCCCCCGGACTGGGGTGACCCTGAAAGATGGAAAAGTCTCTCCTCCAACCCGTGCCTTCAAAGAAAGACTCAGTAGTCTTCTGTTGTCTGGTCTCAAGGTTGTTTATTGTTGGTTATCTAAAAGATTCTTTTCCTGAACTGCTGCGGCCCGTTCAGCAGGTCAGACAAAGGCACTCTGCCCTCCCTGGGGCTGGTGCCATCTTTTATATCATACATTACGTGTTACATGTTTATACTTTTCCCCCAATACCTACTATCTATATTGAATGGTGACTTTCTACACTAATCCAATCTGTGAGTGCCAACATCACCAAAGACATGGAGGTTAGGAAGGAGAAAGAAAGAGGACAGGGCACACCCAAATCCCTCCATCTTAGAACCCCTGACCCCCATGTACAAAACTTGGACCCCTGCGCACAAGGCTTAAACCCCCCCTGTACAGCACTCAAAAATCCTTCCTTTCACTTCGTGACTACTTCTACTACAATACCTAACTTGTGTGTGTGGCTTGTAATTCTTCATACAGAGTTGGTAATTTGCTCCATGGGCTAAGGTCGAAACCCCATGTGTCTTTGGCTGCATGCCAGGGTCTCAGAGCCTCCTGCCAGCGGCTCTGGCCATCCAGGGCACCCAGAGGGATGTGGAAATCAGAATTATATTTCACTCCCATCTAGAGGAGGAAAGCAGGAACACAAAGCAGATTTTTTTTCAGGAGAAACAGCTTCTACATGAGGAGAATCTGAGTTGGAGCTGTCTTTGCTCCACTCTGGCATTATCCCATCACTTGTGGTGCCTTCTCTGGTTTCCCATTGCTTTCACCCTCTGCTGCTGTACCAACACATCGAAAAGAGGAAATGCAGCCGTGCCAACTGGGATCCATCCCTTGGGAGGCAGGGCTTGGAGCAAAGGAGCAAGGCTGGGAAAATTCTGCACTACACAGTGCGTCAATCTGAGGCTACAAATCAGCCCCAGCTGGTAAAACACTGCTTTCTTTCAGCACAAGCATAACCTGCTTTTTATAATATAAAATGTACTGCAGGTTTAATTTTCATTTTGAAAAACTACTAGCAAGCTAATGTAAATTCTTCAATTCTTTTTTTTTTTTTTTGTAATGATTTCTTTCTAATAAAAAGCAGTAATGTGCTGTGCAATGCTGAGCTTTTAAAATTATGAAAACGAGAGGAGTGACTGTTCTAAGTCCATTTATGGTGTCTACTTAAAATGAAACTTATAATGCAAACAACCTATTGCTTGCCAAAAGCTAAGGGTTAGACAATTCCATAGTAGAATAAATTGTTTGATAGTGCCTGCATGGCTTGGAAGAAGATGAAATAAAAAAATAATAAAGAAGAGGGTTTTGTTTTCCTGGCTTTGAGAGATAACAGGCATTTGCAGTAATGTTCACAGGACTCTGTGATCCCATATAACCAAACAGGTAGAATTTGCACTTGCTCCAGTGGGTCTATAGAGCATGTTGCATATTAAAAGAGGACAGTTGGGCAGGTAGAACTGATTGTATGATGTTGTACAGTGTAGTTATACAGCACAATCATATGATTAAATTTCACAAGGTGATAACTTTTATGTCAGAGCAGGAATGTCCAGTCAGCCACAATTATACCCTACAATCCCAAGGTAGGGTTATGTAACTCTGCATAAATAAAAATAAGTAAATATTCCCAGTGCCTCATGATATGGGAGTTCAATTTGATTTCCTTTTCAAAGGCCATCAAGCAGCACTGACTGAAACTGTAAAAGAGACCAAATAGAGGTTCTTCTTACAGCAGCTTTGGAAGGGCCACCCTTGTATTTTAGTGTCTCACTTTAGTGTACATGGCCACAACTTAGGAAGTCTCCCAAATGTGCTGATTAATGCTGCAGTTGACTGTGTAATGACCCATTGCCTAATTGTTTTCTCTGCTGCTATTGTTTATCTTGAAACTTTCCTTAAAGGCAGAGAGAATTTGGATTGTTCAGCCTGGAGAGGAGAAGCTTTGGGGTGAGCTCAGTGTGGCCTTGCAGGGACTGAAGGAGCTGCAGGAAAGATGGAGAGAGACAATTGACAAGGGCTGGAGGGACAGGACACAGGGAGTGGCTCCCAGTGCCAGAGGGCAGGGCTGGGTGGGATCCTGGGAATGAGGAATTGTTCCCTGGCAGGGTGGGCAGGCCCTGGCACAGGGTGCCCAGAGCAGCTGGGGCTGCCCCTGGATCCCTGGCAGTGCCCAAGGCCAGGTTGGCCACTGGGGCTTGGAGCAACCTGGGACAGTGGAAGGTGTCCCTGCACTGGCAGGGGTGGCACTGGATGGGCTTTGAGGTCCCTTCCCATTGCAGCAGGTTTTTGGTCACAGACAGCAACAGACAACTTTCCCAAGCATCATTCTGGGGAAGGCTGTGAGAAGAGCAGAGAAAAGAATGAGAAACAATTCTTATCTTAACTTGCTGCACCTGGTGTTGTGAACATGTGGAATGTGTTATGGAGATTTGTTTACCAAAGGGTGGTTTCTTAATTAGCCAATGGTAATGGTGTTTTAATTAAAGGACCATTCAGGTTCACCTGTAATGAAGTAGGGTATGAAGAGTAAAGCATGGGTTTCTTAATAAAGATTATTATTTGCCTTCTGTGAATATCTTGAGAGTCTATGTCACTTATTGCTGGGTCTGGACCCGTTGCGCTGACATCTTCCAAGTCAAACCAATCCATGATTCTATGAGATCAAAGAGATATATATAATTGAAATTTTTTTGTTTCTAGTTTCATATCATTAGCTGTGTTATTACATCAAACATTTTACAATGACAAGCAAGCTGGATGCTGCAGCTTAGCACCAACCTAGCAGATCTGTCTGCTTCCTGGAATGCTTGGAGCATTCAGCATTCAGCATTGGAGCAGGATCCTCTGGAGCTGACCTGGGTCCTGGATTTCTGAGATCTCACTTCATGGAAAGGCAGCTCTGTGGCCTCTGCCATTCTTTCACAATTGCGATCAGTGTCTCAGGAGTGACATAATTTAGTCTAACTCCAAGTTACTGCTAGAAGGACTTGGTTTGCTCCCTGTTGCACTTGTGCCAGTGTTTGTGTGGATGGTGAGTGCATCCTAAAAGCTCAGTTTCACATTATGCTTGATTCAGGGTAGCTGTGGGCTGCACCTCTTTCCACATCCCTCATTTCCACCACATTGCATTAACTGATAGTGCAGCAAAAGGTAAAGCTGGACCCATTGGCTAGTACAGCTGTAAACTAACTTGCCAAAAAAATGGGAATGGCTTGTCATCTCAGCAGATCTGATTGTGACTGTGAAACCAATATTGTATAAAGGGAAGAAGCAGAATAAAGGAGAGATGGAGAACAAACAGGATAAGAAAGCTTCTCCTCCTCTGCAGCAGCCTGTCTTAGCACCACAGAAAGTACAGAGCACACTGAAAGACCCCCCAGAATTTCAGACATGGTGATTACCAAAGCACCACACTTCTGGTTGAACGCTCCACATCTCCTGGGATTTACATCCCAGTATTCTGGCCCACTCTGTTTTTCTGGGTCTTGTATGGAATGCCAGGAGCTCTGTGCTCTTCACACAAAGGGTGCCAGCAAGGAAGTGAAGTGGAGGTAGGAAATAAGGGGAAGAGTTGTGGCAACTCTGTGTTCAAATGACTCAGAGAACACACTTCAGGCTAGTCAGGCTGTGGCACCAGCTGGGAACAGCAGCTTTGTGAAGTAATTTCTGACACTTCAGACCAGGGGAGAAAAGGATTTCCCTGTAATAACTGTCTTTGAGAAGTTACTGCCTGAGCAGAGGGTTGTGGAAGTTTATCATCTCAACTTCTGTCCTGCTTTTGGAAGGCTTTTTTAAAACCATGGTTTTAAAAAAAAGCCAACAGAAACAAGCACAGAAGCAAATTTTGCTGTCTGCCCAAACAAAACAAGGTGCCTAATGCTGACCAGAGGTCATTAGCTGTGTAGATCACAGAGAGCATTGCAGAGCCATTATTACAAATTTAGCATGACAGAACTAAGGTACTCTGACAAGATGAAAGCTGCACCCAACACTTAATGCCATTGCCACCAGGCAGCAAAATACTGTCCCCCTGCCATGACATTGGAAAGTTGCTGTAATTGCCATCTTTAATCTCAAAATATCAGTGTAGAAAAGGAAGCCTAGGCCACCAACATGATGAATTTTTCAGTATTTCCTAGTGCTTGTGCAGTCATGCTGCAGAAAAGGACTGAGAGCTGAAAGCACCTACAAATGTCAAACCATACCTGAACCCACCTAAGAATATACAAAGAGGATATTTTGGTGGGGGGGGAAATGAGGTTAAGAAAAAGAACAGTAATTTTGAGGCAGCCCTATTTATTTATTTGTCTTCCCTGTGTCTTCCAGCAGGAAAGAGCATTTGAGTCAACCATATCCAGAGTGAACAGAGCTGGGAGTCTCCTGTGAAAGTGCTGCTTGCACAGAGTCTCAGATTCCCTGCAGTCAAAATGACCCCAAAAGTCCTTTTTCCCAGCCCGGTGGTCGAAGAAAGAGTCAGAGTTCTTCAGCTCTGGTTCACGAGGTTGTTTATTCTTTCTTATCTAAAACATTCTTTTTCTGACCCGCAGAGCTCTGTCTAGCAGGTCTGTTTGAGGCACACTGCCTACCTCCCGGGCTGGTGTTGTCTTTTATACTAAAAACTACATGTACTATATTTATACATATGTTCCAATACCTATCACCTATGTTAGACAGTTAGCTTCTACTCTGAACCAATCTAAAAGTGCCAACATCACCCAAATCATGAAGGCTAGGAAGAAGAAGGAAAAAGAATATGACAACGCCCAAATCCCTCCATCTTGCCTCCTAGACCCCTATAGTAAATTCCCTAAAATTCTACTTTTCGCACTGTAATTAATTCATTATCATTCTACTTAAACTTTTGTGACTTGTGGTTCTTCATACAAGGTTGGTAATTTGCTCCATGGGCTAAGATCGAAATCCCACGTGTCTTTGGCTGCATGCCAGGGTCTCAGAGCCCCCTGCCAGGGGCTTGAGCCATCCAGGACAGTCAGAGGGACATCCTGGGTTCTGAGAACAGAGGATGAATATTGCTTTAGCTTTTTCTCTACAGTATTTGAGTGATGCTATCCATGGCAGATCTTCTGAGGGGTTTATATATGTATTTTAACATAATATCCTTTACTACCCTTTAATCTAGATCTTGCAAAATAAACAGACAAAAACAAATCCTGAGCTTAATCTTTCCATAAAGAGTATGTCTGGTGTTGGTGTGGCTCTTTTTTGCTCTTTATTTACTGATTAATTATTTTCAAAACATTCATTTCAGGCATTGCTCCCTCTGTCTCTTCGTCATTTGGGAATTCACAGGTTCTCCATTTCCTTCAGAGTGGAGGTCTGACTATTCTGATATCATGTTCTTAGAACAACCTGTGGACTGAGAATTAAGGCTTTTCTTAATTTTCAGATTTACATGAATCTTTCATAATCCTGCCCTTTATTTTGACTTCAATAGCTAATAAAATGTAGAACAATAATCCTGTCTCATGTATCCGTGTTTATTATGCTGTGAAGAAAGTTCACAGCCCATGGCAGTCCAGGAGAGCTCATAGGGTCACATTTAGGACTGCTGTTCACAGGATCACCAAAGAGTGGGCTTTAGTCATGGTAATTTTCCATCCTGGCTGTGACTTGGGAGTAATTTTTTTTTCGGGTATGATAACAAAAACGTTGTTTCCCTAGGATTGTTACTCAGGCAAGTTTCCAAGGCTGTTTCTTGGGAAACAGGAACTTGTTACCAGCACCTGTTCCTGGGAGCAGCGTCTCTGAGGATCTCAAGGAGCTCAGCCCATGAGCTCTTCGTTGAGTCTTAACAAGCATTTCTGAGCACAAAGTCCTGCCTGAAGATGGGTGGGATGTGCATCTTCACAACCTGCCCAGCAGCCTTCAAGCCCAGAAACATTGGTTAGTTTGAAAGATGGAATTAAATAAACTTGTTCCTTTAAATGTGAACATGTGCCAAACTCTATCTGTTTACTTTTTCCTACAGTAGCCTTGTGTGGCCAGAGGAAAGTAATTTTGTGCCACCAGTTGTGCAGCTCTGTCTCCACCTGTACTGCAACTGTTCAGGTTTCTGAAACTATTACCTTCATGCTGTAAGCCTCACTTTGTATTGAGTCCTGCAGTTAAGGTTGTGGGGTTTGTTTTTTCATTACTCCTGTGGTTTTTGAAGGATGATGAACAGACAGGGAAAGGTCAGACTGTACCTGGTTGAACCATGGAGTGGTTATTTCTTTGGTCTACTGGTGACTCTTCAAAAATGTTTAGAAGCAGCAGGGAAGTGCAGGTGCATGAAATAAGCCCATTGATATCTTAATTCAGCTGTGACCTGACCTCTAGCACCCTCTGTGTATCATAATCAACAGGGCTGACAAGCAGGAGACTGGAGAAAAATTGTGGCATTGGGTTTTGTCTATTCCATAAAAAGGGTCTGGTTAAAAAAAAAGGGGGGGGAGCAAAAAGTGGATTTCAGTCCAAAGTAATGAGAATTTTCTCAATACATTATGTGAGAAAGTTATAGTAGGCTAGCAGAAATAAATGCCAGATATAAGTAGCACCAAAGGAGCAGAAAATGGAATAGCAATTAAAGTGGAATTTACCATGGAAAGTCTGGTTGCAATTCCAGAGATGATCACTGGTCATTGATCATTGTTGTATTAAAAAAAAAAAAAAAAAATCAACAGAATCTTTAAATACACCCAAGAAGGATCATTCCCTCCCCCTGTTTTGGAGAAAATCAGTGAATCAAGCACAGAATAGTGTCTCAGTTTAATAAATGTATTTTTATTTTTTCTGTTTCACACAGAGTGATGCATCAGTGCTAACATATTTTCTGGTTTTCTCTCCTGCTGCTGTATGTAAAATTAAATAAATGGTGGGGTTATGTATTTAGTGGCAAGAGCAAGATTTGGTCAAGTTGATTTAAATTCACTGGAGAAGGAGAGAACAAGAAAGATATAAAATGATATTTATTGGAATGATGCACTGGGCTATGGTGGACTCAAAAAGAGCTTACAACCAGCAAGGCTCTGGGAATGTCTGTTAAATTGAAGAGCACATTCTGGCAGCCTTTGCCATGGAATTTTTCCCTAAATTACTAGTAATCTTCTGCACTCTCAGAGAGCTGTATAATCATACGCAGCCAAATCATTGTACTGGGAAGCCTAATAGAAAATGAATTCAACAAAATCATGTCTGCATGAACCTGAAACTGTAGCATGAGGTCAGGAATTAAAACAGCAAATTTATGAGATAATATTTGGCTGATATTGGAAGAAGGGAAGTTTATATTAAAAAGTTGCTGATAATAAATGGGTTTGTTTAATGTCTGGAAGGTGCCTGTTTTGTGATAGAGATTAAGATCTTGATCTCCTTTTTTGCTTCTTATTCCTTTTTAAATTAAAAATAAAGAACAAACTCCTGAGAGCCCAAGAGGGGTTAATTTGCATCAGGGTTCTGCAGCTCTGTCTCCATAATGAACAGGTGATTCCTAAATAGTCCCTTATCAGAAAGCTTCTTTACAATGTTTCTCTGGCTCTGTAAAGGATAAGTTATCTTTAACTCTCATTTTTGTCATTGTCATTGTATCTGAGAGAGAAACAGACATTTTGGGATGCTTCTGAAGCTTTTGTCGATGCAAGAAGATGGGCTTATTGTTTTCTTTTTTTTCACAGAGGAAATAATTATAGCTCATTAAAAATCCACCAGGGATCTTAAGATGTAAAGACAGTTTCTAAATATGTTTATCTCTAATACTTATGTGCCAATGGCATTTTATAGAATCACAGTACAATGCTTTGAAACTGACAAGAATTACTGAAAATGTAATTTTAACAAAGCTAAAAATTGTGAAAAATCACCTGCAGGAAACCCAGAATATATCTACAGGATTTTTTATGTGTTTTTTTTTTTCTTTCAGAGTAGTATTTAATTTCAAAAGGCATTTACTGCTTTTAAAGGTCTATAAAGTAGAGCAGAATTTTTGTATAGCTATTTTATTTTGCTTCCTTCAAATGTAGAATGTCTTAACTCTAAGTATTCTTTAAGTAAAACTTAGTTCTGTTGTGGTTTCATTTGTATTGTAGCCACTATAATTGAAGAATTTTCCCACTATCCTTGGAGATTGAAAATTGTAAATATTTATGATTCATGGTGAGACCAAAAAAACCCAAATTATCTACAGCGGTGCCAGTTTTATTTTAAGATAATATATTTTAATTTTCAGTTAAAGAATTACATTTCAAGGGATGTTAAAGGTGGCCTACGGTTGGGAATGTCTGCTTTAAGCGTGTTTTGTATTTCATGAAAGGCTTCTTCTGCACTTGGTAAATTGTGTCATCTAAGCAATTTTTTTTTTAGTGAATAACAACAGATTAAAGCAACATAGCTGAGAAGCAGCTGTTAATCTGCTGTGCTCTTGTACTCTTGCATAAGATGAATCATGAGCTGTTGAGAAAAAAAATCACAAATTATTTCACTTCATTAAAATATTAGAAGTTAATTTATTCTAGTGCTGTTTGACAGCAGATTCAGAAAATCCTTCAGAAATCAGTGTTTTCCATTTTCCTCCTGACTTGACAAGGTATTATTAGCATGAGCGCAATGATAGCCATGTTGAAGAAGATTTTGATTTCTTTTAGCTAGATAAAAAATGTAGAAGCTCATAAATCACACAGTCATTTGAATGTTGGTATCTGCTATGTTTTCCTCTGTGGCTTTTAGGTAAACACAAATCCTTGCTTCTTAAAAATACTTTCAAACTTTTATGTTATGTAAAGTTGCAAAGACAAAAGTAGAT
The DNA here is from genome assembly GCF_015832195.1 of Motacilla alba alba. Classification (NCBI taxonomy): domain Eukaryota; kingdom Metazoa; phylum Chordata; class Aves; order Passeriformes; family Motacillidae; genus Motacilla; species Motacilla alba. Next base: position 595,419 of record NC_052026.1, read on the forward strand.
GTATTTAGATGAGTGAGATTAAAAGAAGGTGCAATGAGCACTCAGTGAATTCCAGGCCTGCTGAGAAATAGCATCCTAGGATCTATGAAAATAAAGCTGACATGAGCCATTGTGGGAAAGATTTCATTCCAGTGCACTCAATCTGAGTGGCTGTGATCTGTCAGTTTATGTCCAATCTTTAGGCTTGATGCATTTTCCCATTCTCTTTGTCTCCCCTGGAGAAATCTGTGGTTCAGGTTTTTCAATTCCTGTACCAGGCTGATGCACTTTTTTCAGAGTATTCCAGAAAGTCCCTTGGATTTCATGACACATTTTGTGTTTGGCTCCTCATGGAAAACTCACCCTGTCTAAGCCTGAAGTAGATCATTGTGAAGGATGAGGTGTAACCACGTTTTATCCCAAACATTGTATTGGGACAGGAAAGTTGGGATGGAAGGGAGAGGCCACCCCAAGTCTCTGCCTGGAGGGCTGAATTGGGCTCAAAGGTGATTCAGGGGGGTTCAAAGGTGCTCAAGGGGCCTGAGTTTTTGCCTAGATAACATATAAAATCAGAGTAGTCAAATGTAATTCTTCTATACCAACTTTACAAAAAGGAGATTCATTCCCTTGTCATCTTCTAAAATAACTGAGGGTTTATGATATTTTATAAAGCCCATATGGAAATGGATTAAGATTTCCTCTTGTCTAAAGCAAAAGTCTTTTTAAGAACAACTGAAATATTGATTTCTTGTTGGTTTTTTTGGTCAGCTTTTCTCAATAGCATCTATTAGTGAGTGGAAGAAATAGTCTGAATATTAAGTGTTCCAAAAAGTTTTGCCTTAATTAGTTGGAAGCAGCATCAGTCCAGCTTGAATCTGTAGTATTACCAGTGCTTTTTAAATCCACATGAAAATATTTGCAATAGCAGTTCCTTTTTTTGTGTAATTACCGAAAAAGGGGTCTAGATGTGTTTGCTCAATAAAGGTCTGATTTCAAGCAAATTCTGGTAAGAATTTTGTGCCACAAAATCATAGCTACTATGATCAGGCCATGATGAGTGGTTCTGGCTATAAGAGGAAATAAATAGTGAGAGGAATGGCAAGAATTACCCCACCCAAAATAATGGCAGCTTGTAACAAACCCAACTGATGTGAAATAAAATTATAGTATTAAGAATCTTCAAGCATCAAGGGTAGATACTTGAATGTGGGGCAGGAGCACCTGGCAGTGTGGAACTTCTTTCTTGGACAAAATAAAAGGGGGCATTGGATTAAAGATTCAGCCATTAATAACTTTTACTGCTCATAAAAACATGGGAGAGTGAGAGTGAAATGATTGCATCTTTGTTTAGGAAAGGCTATAAGAGGGAAGCACATAAGCTTCTAATATAGTTTCTGATTAGAAAATTATGAAAAATGGCAAGGACAAATGAGGAAACTTTATGCAGTTTCACTTCAGCTCTAAACAAGCAAGAGGTAGTTCAATGGGTGTTAATGTTTTTCACTTAGTCACATGTATTTATAAATAATGCACTGTGTTTGCAAGTGTACTTCTCAGCCCCAGCCTGTTTGACAGTGAGGCTGGTGATGTTTGGTGTAACTGTCCCCAGATTGTCACACAAGGAGAAATAGCTTTGATTAATGAGCAGATCAGGGGGACTGGGGCTCATTACTGAGCAACTTCTCCAACCCAGAGCTCTTAAGACTGGGCAGGCTGAGTAACCATGCCATGGCACTTGGGATATATTCTGAAGATTAGCAGCATAGTTGGATAGTGGAACATATTCCAGCTGGTGGAACAGGCCAAGCTCTCTGAAGTTGTGGGAATCTGAATTAGTATTAAAATTTATCTTTATTTCTTCTCCTTTTTCTGTACATGTATATGGGGTGGTTTCCCAAATTTAATCATGTGCTTAAAATTAATAAATGGATACTGTTCCCTCAATCTCCTTATTTCCTGATGTATTTATTCAAGATGCAGAATTGCCTGGGAGTGACTTGCACTTTGTAAAGCCTTTTGAGCTCTCCTGTTTATTTATGCCAGCATCCAAGTGTGAGAAATAATGCTGGGCTGAAGAAACTAACTTAGCCAGGTCTAGATGCTGCATTTGGGCTTGAATTCAGGAATGTAAACTCATCTCAACCTTTTGTGCCTTTCTTCAGATTAACTAACCTGCCCTTATGTGTTATTGGCTGATTAATAATATAAAAAAGGAATGGGGAATTCTTCAGTGATGCAAATCCAAGTGAGAATAATGAAGAGCAAAATCATAGCACATTTTGCACTTCATAGAAATATATTTACTTATGCTGGAGCAACAGTGTATAGTTTCTGTAAAACTTCCATTAAAATAAATTGGATCTTGGAAAGAAGTGAACAAGCAGTACTTTTCCAGGCCATTCTTTATGCTGTTACATCTGAATGTCATGGAAAAGAAAAACATGAAACTGGCTTACTTACCTTCAGTGAGAAAACTATTGCTGGCCAGGAGTCTATATAGAAATCACGAACGGGATGGGACTGCTGGGGAAGGCATCTCAAGCTGTTTTATTTTCCAGCATCAGTCTCATTACGTGGTAATGGCAATGGGAAGATGCCAGCAGCAGACACAGAACTCAATGTTACAACTCACTTTAGAAGTTTTTTGACCAATTACACAAAGCAAAAGCACATTGACAGTAGTTCCATCCAACCATTACAAGCATACATACCTTCGGTTAAAACACTGCTTGCTTATTTCAAATACAATACCTGCTTGTAAGCCTTAAGATACAATGCACAGAGCTCCATTATTAAGCTTAGAACTCCCTAATATCTCGCTAGATATACTTTTCTGTATAGCTTAGGGAGTTATTCTAGCCAAATGTTAATACACAGGCCATTGTTCTATTTGGGTTTACTTTCTACATCTTGTATAACTTTTCTGCTGAAAAATCTTATGGCTACTGCTTAGCTCTAATTGCAATTCTGCTGTCTCTGAGGCCTGTCTTTTGCAGCTTTCCCAAAACCCACTGATTTTAAGGATTCCCACAAAAACAAATCAAAAGTTTTTAGGGAACAAATTTGAAAACTGCTTTTGTACTGAAAAAAAAAATCAATTCAGCTCTAACTGATCAGGAGCTTGACAACCTTGTTTGAAACTAACCACTGATGCACCCAAAGAATTATAAGAAATCAGTAAAATTAATTAGCAGGGATAATTTACCATTTTGTTTTGATTTTGATGTCAAACTTGAGGGCATTTTTATTGAAGGATGTCTAGAGAAGGGGGAATGTTGCTACTCTTTGTTGTGGAAGGCACAAATTCATTTCACCATTTGAATAAAACAGCTTTTCAAACTTAATGGTGAACACCAAATGTATGGCAAGGGGCAGGGATAGATGAACATAGTAAATGGAGAGGATAAATGTAGTAGACACCAATTTAGTAATTATAATAAAGCTGAGTATCATGGTTCAGCATGTTGTGACAACTTACAGGGGAGTAAAAGTTTTACAAATTTGAAATTTCAAAGCATTGCTTGAAATGGAAGAAAGACATCACCTGAACCTCCACTTTTGCAAGTGAGAGCACTCAGATTTGTGAAAGCTAAATAATTTCTTAACCCAGCTTGGAAGAGTGGGATGGTCTTTGAATATTTCAAGGCAAATCTAAAAATTAAATGGAAAGTTCCGTGTGGACAAGTGTCCTCATTCACAAAATCTGTGGGAAGACTTTATCAGCATTCCCATGCAGCATTTTGTGTGAGAGAGCATTGGGGGGTCTGTTTGCACTACCTACAACAATCATTATTTTATATCAGGGGTTTATTTTTGGGTACAATGTTGTGACTGCCCCCATTTTCTGCAGTTAACTTTCTGAGAGACTAAGTTCAAGACTGGATTTATGTTGGGTGCCGGCTGAATTGGCTGGTTTCTCCCAGGGCCGCATCCAATCCGGCTAGCTTTGGACACCTGGCCCCTTGCAGCCTTTACAAGGACAAAAGTAAAAGACCGGAGGCGCTCTTCTCCTTGGGACCAAAGTCCTATTTTATTCCTTGATAGGAGTCACCTCAGGATCCAGGCGATGTCCCAGGGGGAAAAGAGAGGGAATGCCTGCTGGCAGAAGACTTTTAAACCCAGGGAAATGGGGGGTGGAGGAAAAGGACCACAGCCAATGGAACACAAGTGAGGAGCGGGCAGGGGAGGAGTAAACCTGGGACAAACTACTCTCATGGGGCTTTGGAGGGAGAGGGGAAATGGGACAGACCATGTACCAGATTACCAAAACACCCAGTGCAAAAACAGCAACTAAATACAACAGATTTACTTTTTTTGGAACATTTTTGTTGACTTTTGATGCCAAGTGCATTTTTTATCATTTGTACAAATACCAAAGCCTGGAACTCCAACCTCTGGGTTGATGCTCATTTGCACTGTATAATTAGCTGCAAAATATGAACTGAACTTGAGGGAGAAGTAAAAAAAAATAAAAATAAGACTCATGCTATCACCTAGAAAACAGAGGTAGCTGTGATTTACCTTTAGATTTTAATTATGTTTAAAAGAATCACAAGAGTTTTCCAGATGCAGATAAATTTTTTTCTTGGAGAATGGAATAAATTGAAATAAATAGAAAAAGCAATTCCCAAAGGAATAACACTGAAAACAAAGTAAAACATCTCTCAGGAGCTAGGAAAGTGACCTGGAATGCTTTTATATTGATCTAAATTAAGTTTTTTAACTTGTGAGCATTGTTACAGCAGTGAAGATTTTCAAAATGACCCAAAGCTCTTGGCAAAGAAGCAGAAGATTGGACCATCACTCATTTTCAATATCAGACAGACAGTAAGCTGAATTTGAGTTCATTTAACCCACATGTTTCTTTCCTTTGCTTTATTTATTATGAGCTTTAACATTTTAACTTTCAGTTTGCTCCTATAATCTGGAAAATGGTTTTGGTTAGTGCTCTATTAGATTGAGATGAAATAGCTTTTGGTGCACCCCAAAGAAAATGTTCACTGTAGTAAAGATGTCTCATGAGTAACATAAAGGAGATTAAAGTTGCCATCATAAATGCAGGTCACAAGACTGATGAGGCACCATCTTCTTCTCAGCTTGATTCTTCTCTTCATTTTAATAAAGCTATTCCCAGGTTACTGCCAACAAGGAAGGAAGGAAGGCCCCAGAACCTTTCAACAAACAGTATAACATTTCAAATTGTTAATGGGCCAATTCATTCCAGCTTGCTTCTCTTATCAGAACAAGCCCTATTAATGTTAATTTTTAATATTAATCATTACTATTAGTAATTTTCTTTTCCCATTTAAAATCTCATACTGTCACAGTATGGCAAGATAGTGCTGAGGTATATTTTTGTATAAAAGCATTCTGTTATTTTCTTTGGTGTATAAATCTAATAAAATCTAATCATTGTACTTCTGTTTAAGAGCTCAGATTCAAGGTACTTGTTAACTCAAAACATGAATCCAGATAGCAACAAGATAATTACTTGCTAATTGGTATGTGATTACATTTACATTGGCCTGTCACAACTATAAGAGACCCTAATTGCATCTCTAAATAGTGGTGATACTCCATCGTGGTACCTCCTGCTTAACTGAATGGAACATAAAACCATTTAATTATTTTCAATATGATCCTCAGATTCTGGACATAAAAATTTTTTGGCATGGCAGTTTCGGAAGAAACTATTCCATTCAAAACTGAGTTTGAAGAAATACCTTGTGGTGTAATGAGAGTCTGGAAGTAAGCTCCTAATTGCAGGATATTTCTGATCTCTTCATTGTATACCATCAGACTATTAAAAATAATATCTTTTGCATCATGGTAGCAATTTATCATTGAACATTTCAACTTACCATGTTTTAAGCTACACTACCAGTCAATTTCAGAGTCAAAAATGGTGCTTTGTAGCCCCAGGGAACGCACTCCAGTTCCCCTAATGACAGCCAGTAGCACACTGGGGAGGCTGCAAGGTGTGCACGGCTCCACTTGTGCCCTGCACACAGACAGGCAACATGGAAAGACAGACAATCCTCTGAAGAGGCTTTTTCATCTCCAAAATCTAACCTTCATAGCTGCTTCCATCTCTGGACTGAAGACTAATGGACTTTTGAATTCCCAACATTGTCAGGCATTTCCTGTTTCAAAAAACTGGACATAGTGATGTGGAGAGCTTTTAGAGCTAAGCTTAGATATTGCAAACTCTCCTAAAGGCCCATGTGTGGAAACGATGGTTTTGTTTCCAGCACTGAACTATGGCAATAGTAAAAAAAAATAAATTATAAAGCTGTGTCAGGGAAAGACCCATGATTTTTTTATATTCTTATGATACATAGAAATGTAGAAATAATTAACTTATCTTTCATGTTATTAAATCCAGTGTAGGCTACCAAACTACAACTAGGTCTCAGAGATCACAGAAAAAAAGCTGAAGTAGATGGGGGAGATGGGACTAACACCTGCCAGATCCAAGAAATTTTACAGAGTATGGAATCAGTGCTGCTGTTTTAATAATCGTTTACACCCTGTCATTGACAACAAATATATGTGAGAAATTATACTCACTTTCAAAAATTTAAAAGGTTTATTAAAACCTTATAAAAAATACAACAGAATACTGAATAAAGAAAATATTACAGTGCCAGGAATAGAGGATTTTTTTCCCACCATGTGCTCATCCACACAGTGCATATTTCACCTTTTAACCCTTTAACCCTTCCCAAAGTCTTGTCAGTTGACTCCTTCTTCACTGTCCAGTGGTGGAGATCACTTCCTTACATTCTGACTGGAGAGCAGGTGCTGCCATAGTAACAAGCCAACCTTCCCAAATGCCCTGAATACCCAGGCCATCTCGTGATAACAATGCAAGGGGTGGCGGGGAGGGTAAAACATAATTATAAATCTATAAAACTTCTCTTAACATGTCCATAATATTTGTATTTTAATTGTGAGAGTCAACCATTGCATTACTCATCCATCACATATAGAAATAACAAAAATGCCTTTTCTTTTTAATTTCTTTCAAATAACACATTTGCAGCCCAGTACCTGCTTCATGTACATTCTGTTTGGTAAAAGACTTGCTTAGAGCAATAGAGATTATGTTTGATTCATCTCAGTAATTGGAACACTAAAAGGATTAGCAGCATGTGTCTCATTTTTACTTCATTCATTAGTTCATAAATCATATTTGCAATATAAATATCTGCCATAAAAAGACCTGGTGTTTATGCAAACTTTACAAATTCTTAGGAATTTCTAAATTGCTCAAAACAGAGTTTGTTTAAAATTATTTCAGTTAAACATAAAAGGAATCACATTGTGTTCTGGTTAAAAATACATTCAAAACATGATTTTCATTAATCTGGACCATCTCCTATTTAGACATGACATGTTATGAAATTTTTATAGGTAAGACTTGGTTAGCATCAGCAGTGCTTATATGATGTATCAGTTATTTTTCTCTGAGATAACAATAAGCAGTTGTTTTTCTTATCCCAATGTATTATAAACATACATAAAAATCTCCTTTAATTGGAATGAAGACAGAATGATTATTGCTGCAAGATCTTGGACTGATAATCCAGTGCTCAAGAAGAGATACACAAGTTCACTGGGATTTATGCTGCTCGCAGTATTCACAAAGGAGAATTTCTGTAAATTTTCCCTGTGGCCTGTGTGTGCTCCAGCTTCCTGTGTGTACAGAATAAAGGGGGCACTATAGAAGGGTACAGAATAACACTAAGGAATTTAATGTAAAGCAGCCTCTGAGGGTTTCCAAAATCTGCACCTCATCAAGAGTGGATTAAATTCCAGTGAAGCATCACCTGGGATGGCAATCAGGTTGTTGCACTGATAAACTCCCTGGCTGTCCTCTAGGGCACATTCCAGTCAGAAATCCTGGAATGAATTTGCCTGCCTTCCTACTGGACTTCTTCTGCCAATTAACTTTGTCTTCATTTGTCTCTCCACTGCATCTCTGTTCACTCAAGGCTCTTCAGGCAGTTTACCCTTTGTTACCTGTAATCAGGTGGAGAAACTTTTTTACTCTTCCAGCCACATCCAGAGAAATTGTTTCATGTTGCATGGTATTTGCAACATTTTAGGACTATCTGAGGTACAGTATGAAAAAATTGTCTTGATTTTTCACTCTTTTTTCATTCTTTTAATCCACTTTTCATTTCTCTTAGAAAATGTTTAATTCTGATGCATGGATCACAACCTTAGATCTAAACATCAATTAATACCTTAAAATAGGTGTAGTGAAAAGCATATGAAATCTTAAGCATCATCATGAAGTCTTGTCTATAAAAATGTTGGAATTGCTGATCTGATGCTTAATTCAGACTTCTCTGTATCGAGGAACCTTTTTGAACAATTTGAACTTTTTTTTTAGATCATAGCTTTAGAAGTTTTTAGCCTTCTTTCATTTTTAAATCTGCTGCTGAAACATATATTTCTCTCTCATCTGTTCTGACTCACCTCTTTTCAATCTCTAGTGGCTTCCCCCTGCCTGCCCTTGAGTTATAGACCATTTCTGAAATGCTGTATGACAGCACTTCCTTGCAGTGTTTTCAAAAAAGAAAAATTGTCTGTTTATGTCTCAAAGTCCTGAAAAAGAACTTTTACTCTTAGCATTTTCATGAGGTAGAAGGCCAAAGTTGGTTTCTCATTCCATAATACCAGATGGGAAGCAGGGAAAAGTAACACAGAGAACTCTATAATCAAGGGCCCTAATTTGGAAAGCACTAGTCTTTTCTTAGGGGAGACAAAATATACTGACTTCCCACAGAAAGCAGAATAGGCCAAGCACACTCAGCTATATCCTCAAAATCCAAAATTTATTGGTGTTTAGATGAGAGATATATATATAAAAACCCTAATCACCATACGGAAATCAAACCAGCAGTAGGGTGTAGGTAATCCAGCTTGGTGACCTGCACTGATTTCTTACATGCACTACAACAAGTAGCAGATTTGGTGTATTTTCACTGCTGATTGGAATGTCTTTGGTAACAATCTTTTTTCTAGGGAGGGAAACAAATGAATTAGTGCAAGCAAGTCACCTTTGATCGTCTCAGTGTAAGTTCAACTTAGTGACCTGTGGAAGCCATCACTATTAAGACATTTTCTGACTCAAATTTACACATTTTTTACTGTCTTTGGCATCTGATCTTTTAAAATATAGGCATTAGAAATTGCACTGTTGTAACAGTGATATTGGACAAAGCTACCTGCCCTTCCCAAATGATTTAGTTTAAAAAGCCATGGATATTGATTTTTATTATTGAGCCACAATAATATTAATTTGGGGAGTATCTAGTGAACGAGTTTTTTTCAGCTTTGTCTTTTATGCATCATTTGTTGTAAAAGTTGAAAGCAATGCCATCTTTCTGAAAGATCGTCTTGGGAGAAATATTCAGAAAAAGCACCCCCGAAGGTACCATTCAAACAAAACATGTACAAAAAGTCTGTTTTCCTGTTGTTTCTTTTCCAGGTTTTTCCTGCACCCACTCTTTGCCATTGAGGCTTTTAGGATTCCTACATTACCATTTTTTTGCCCACCTTTTGTCATCAAAAGGAATTCTGCACTTAGCTGGTGCTAAATCTCACTCTACAGTTCTGGTCTCACTGTACAAACTGTTTGCTCTGGATTAATCTGATCTCCCTTTTATGACTTTCAAACACAGAATAATTAAGGCTGGAAAAGCCCTCCAAGTCCATTGGGTCCCAGCTCTGCCCTATGCCCACCTTGTCCAGGCCTTCCTGGGACACCTCCAGGGATGGGCACTGCAAACCTCCCTGGGCAGCCCCTGCCAAGGCCTGAGCACCCTTGCCATGGGGAAATTCCTCCTGCTGTCCACCCTGAGCCTGCCCTGAGGCCATTTCCTCTCCTCCTGTTCCTGGGAGCACAGCCCGACCCTGTCACCACCCCCCCCACTCCCCCTGACAGGAGAGCCAGAAGGTCCCCCCGAGCCTCCTTTTCACTTTTCCTTTTCAACTGCACTTTAATGAACTTAATTTTTCATCAGCCTATATTAATACCTAATTGTTCATTTACAAGTAATGACCTGTAAAGCAGTTACCTATTTCACTCTTCCCTTGAAATTTGCCATCACAGTATTACCATAGTCTTTTTGTGGGGAAAACATTTCAGAATGAAACTTCCACTCATTTACTCTCTTTCAGGGGTGTCATTACTTGCGTGCTTTTTCTTATTTCCTCCCAATTAGTTTTTATTCATTAGCAAGTCCTTGACTGAACCATTCAGAGCAGGAGAGATGAAAGAGCATATGAATTTTAAGTGATACACACTTGTAGAGTGGGTACAGGTGGGCAGTTCTTCGCAGGTTTTTGTGTTCAGTGATGCTCAACTGAACAGCACAGAAAACTGCCAGCTCCCCTCCTCCATTGCAATTGTGGTGTCTAACACTAGCAGAGCACAATGTGCTGTATTTTTTCACTAATTTCCCCTTCCTTCAGCCATAGGTCAGCTATGTCTAGGGCCTGCATGTCTCAGATCCTTCTGAAAGAAGTTCTGAATCTGATTGGAGAGAGGCAAGCTGTGTTTTACTGAGTGAGAGTTAAAGTGATAAAAACAACCTGGGTTAGGAATAAAAGAGGGGAATGTGAACAGGATGAGAAAAACACTCCTTTAGTGCCTCTTAGTCAGTGATCCCCACAGGCTTTGCAGAGGCTCTTGGAGCTCTGCAGGGAAGGAAATGCTGCTCTCTGGAAAGCTGAGTCACAAAGGGGATGGGAGTAGGGGCTGCAAGTGAAGCTGCAGCCAGTGTGTGCCACAGAAAAAAATCAGCAACTCCAATAGCCCAGCCTGCTAGGGCTGTTTCTGTGGGCCTAATCTGTAGTTTCTGAATTCTTTTTTTACATGAAGACAGACTGAGAAAACAGAGACAAGAGAGGGAAGCTATGAAAAGGGCACGAAATTAGAACTAAAAGCTGCCCTCGCATGGCACTGGCAGACGCAGAGGGCTCTTGCTTCCTTACACTAAGGGTTGAGACAGTGCCTCTCAGGTAGTTGTTCCTTTTACACGGGTCCAAGGGATCGAGCTGCCTCTTGGCTAATCCAAGGCAGAGTGTGAGGTGATTCATCAAATTTTCTGGGGGTGATTTAATCAAATAAGCAGGGACCCCATCACCAATCTAGCCCTTTCTGTGAGGTGCTGCACAGAGAAGTCCTTTCCTTTCTGTCTGTTTCTGGTAACTCCTGAGGTTTCTAAAGGAGAGAAGAGAGTTTTTGCAGTAAAAACCACAGATCTGAAGTGTTTTGGCTTTGCAATGTTGCATAAGGACTGGGATAGCCATGTATAACAATGAAGAGATTGGTACCCGGAGTTGTTCTGCTTCCAGTTTTTACAGATTTCTTTCTTAGTGCCATTGTAACAATGGAAATTCAGTACTTGTAAAATCTAACATGGTGTTTTGAAGAAAATCTTGAAGTGCTTTCTCAAAGAAAGTTACAGCTGTGCCCAGTGTAAGCATAAACCCCCCCTTCTTTAATGGGTAGTGAAAAACCTTGGTAATGAACCTCCCCACAGACATTGCCTTAAACGTGATATAACTCCACATTACTTCAGAAGTATATATTTAAAAATAAGATAAAAATATTAGAAGTATTGTTTGATTATCCATACTTACACCTTCAGCAAAATCTTCTTAATCTTTGATTTGTTTGATTGCTGACCCAATGATACCTTGCTTTCAAAAGTATTACTGGTACTTGAACAGCAACATTGATCTACAACATGAAGTTTAAGCATCTATTAAATATTTGATGTGCATCCCAAATAGCCATAGGTAGTGCTTAGGCATTCATTTTCCAAAATGTACCTTTAAGACACAGTATAGTAAATTCCAAAGTGGAACAGTGATCATAAAAGCTGCATTCTACTCTGAGTGTGTAGTTGGGTATTTTATGGCTAAAGTTGTTACTTCTTTAAGACTTGATGTTTGTCATTGCAAGGGAGAAAATAACCTCCAAAACCAAAAAAGAACCAAAAACTCCCAAACAAACAAAAACCCAAGAAAACTAACCAAAAAACCCACCACTGAAACCCACAAAACCCCTAAAGACCAAACAAAAAGTCAAACCCAAAAAACAAACATAGAAATTAATTAATCTAAACCACTCATTGAAACTATAATAAAATTGTTTTATGTAGGACAGCATCTGTGAGTTTAAAAATTATTGGTGCTATATCTAAAAAATCTTTAAATACACAATCAAACAGAATAAATAAATACTTTTGAGTTCGTTTATTACTAGCTATTTTTATTTTAGTATGGAAATTTCCTACTGCAATCTTAAATGAGTACTGGTACACGAAAATATACCCTTATAAAGTACCTTATGAAGTTTTATTTACAATCTGTTTGAGAAATAAGGATTTTAGCAAGTACTCTGGACTTGGGTTTTTATAATCTAGAGTGAACTCCTTCCCTCCAACTCCTCAGATGAGAGTCCAGATGCCAAACTTCTGGCATAAATCTTTTTTATGCTGTTGTAAAAGCTTTGTAGACCCAGAGAGCTTTTCCTCCCATCACTAAATTTTCCTTGGGGGTAAGAGAGGTAAACTTTTTCCATTCATATTTTGTCAGAGTCAAACAGACAATGAAGGCAAATAAAAAGTTGGAGTGATTGAATATAACCAGTAATAAATACCAGGGTGTTTTTGTGGCTTTATATAATTTCTGTACTATCAGTGTGCTAAAAATGGTTTATTTCAAGATCAGCTTGCATTAAAACTTCCCAGTTTTATTATGCTGTAGTGGTCACAGATGTGTCAACACAAGGAAGTAAGCTGTTATTTGTAAATCCAGCTGTTCTGGTTTGTAAATGATATAATAAAGTCAACTAAAAATTCTTTATTGTAGCACATACCATACATCATATCCCTGTTTTTAAATAATCATAATCACTTCCAGTTTTTACTAAACAAATAGGAGCAGCCTTGAAGTTTATTTACGGAAGGTAATCTAATGCTAATCTGCTTTGCTTTGGTTTTATGACAACTTTGGACACTTTGGGGTGTCTTCCTCTTGCAGCTAAACAAATTTCTTACCTAATCCTTGTGAGGGAGCTGCTGGTGTTGCCTGGATACAGCTGGAGCTGTTTGGATGGAGCTGTGCTGCTGTCACCTGGGCCAGGGTGTTACATTGATTTATAAATGCATTTTCTGGCACAGCAGCCCAGCCTTTTACATCAGCAAAGCACAGTAGCCAATGGAGGGTTATTTAGTCAGCTTTTCACGAGATATTTTGGCTTCCCAATGACCTCCATGAAAGCTGAGTGCTAACTCTGTTTGTTTACCTTTTAATATTACTGTCCTAGGGGGCATCTTTATCTGCATCATTCCCTAATTCAAGTTTTGGAAGTTAAAAATGCCAAAGGAACAGTCAAATCAGATGAAACATGTTGATGTTTTGTAGGTACCATTTTGCAACTTTTCTACAAGATTTCCTAGCTCTTTCCATCTAAGTACACCAGATTTTCAGTCTTTCATGGCAATACCCTGAGTGTTTTGGACTTTCTCTGCACATTACTATAACAGACTAAATCAGAGTGACTCCAACTGCCTCCATATACCATTTTGATATCTGTGTGATAGGGGAAAACGAAAACTTTAAATTAGTTAATTTCACTTCTAAAAAATACACCTGTGAGATGTTCCACCATTCAACTGCTGCCTTTTAATGAAAAATAACTGAGAGTGTCACTGTCAGAAGCATCAATGAATGGCCATGCCTGGGTGGACACCTAGTAAAGGAGATGTTATCACATAAGGTGAACATGATGGACTCTGAAAAATAAATCTGAAGTGCCAGTGGCAGGCACAGCAAACCTTACAGTAGACATATGAGCTGCATTATTTAGTTTTTAGCAGGATGTAATTAACTCATGAAAGCCACCATTGAAAAGAATTTGTGGGGGTGAGAAGCAGATTTTTATAGATCAGTGTTTTGTGATTTGTTCTCTGAAGCATCTGGTCCTCATCATTGTTTGAGGCAGGATTCTAGTGATGCTTCAGTCTGCCTTACAATAGCCTGAGCATTATTAATAATTTATCATTGAATTCCTGAACAGAGCTCACATTGCAAACTCTGCATTATTTACAGGGCTGCAGCAGGGGCTGACACTAGGGACAAGGTGTTGAAGTAGATTTGCAGGTGTCATATGGTCATTCACCGCTAGGAATCAGTCAAGGCACGTCTAAGCTGTCTGTTAAAGTAAAAGGTGGTGTGAGGTCTCTGCCTACCCAGCACCAGGTGAGCAATTGATGACCAGGGATCAGCATTTGCTGGTTTGTACTAGAGAACTGAGATTCTGCAACCAAAACTATCATTTTACTGTGATTTTTTCTTGAGTTAAAGAAACTGCTTCATTAATTCTGCAAGGGAATGTGGTCTCATAGGGGCAATCCCTGTTAACAAGCTGGGACTTTCTACTCTGAAAGGGTGGTCGAGCTCTGGAATGGACTCCTTGGCGAAGTGGCAGAGTCACCATCCCTGAAGTCTTCAAAGAATTACCAGATGTGGCACTTCATGATATGGTTTAGTAGGCATGGGAGTGATGGATCAAAGGCTGAACATGATGAGTTTGGAGAACTTTTCCAGCCCGAATAATTCAGTGGTTCTGTGACTTTAGTGTTTACTGGTTTATCTAGAAGTGGTAGCTGGGTGTTTGTAATCTTTCTTAAAAAAAAATTTGGTGAATGCCAGCAAGGTGAACAAAATTTCAGACAAACAGCCTTGCTCCTGGAATCTAGTGAGTGGTTACTGGAAAAGAGAGAGGTTGTTAATACCACTTGTTTTATTGGACAGAAGCGACAGCTGCTATTTATCAAATGCAGGCATATTTCCTGACACAGTGTCTAACAAAGCATTGCACATTCAGAAAATAGAGATTGTTTGTTCTCTTATTGGGCTGAGGTTTATTTATTCACTGTAGCTGCCCAGAAAAGACCAGGACTATTCTGTGCGGAGCAAGAAAGTTTGATACAAATGCATATTGGGCATGGGTATTTATTTTAGAATATCATATAATATTTTGCACCAAATTCTACACTAAAATCTCACTTAAAACCAAAATGCACTTCAATTCTCTGTAGACATCTGCAGGTGAGTGATTTGAGGTGGGGGCTGTATTTGTGTTCTGTGTGTTCACAGTTCATGCCACAGTGGGGCCCTTAGCTTCCAGCCCAATCATCTAGGTGCTTTGCAATGTAAAAGTAATAATAATGATAATAAAATTAACATCTAAAGTTGACTATGACAAGTGTTTTTTTTTTTTTCACCTCCAGCTGGTAGGAAATTGCAGCACATATTTTTTTCCAGACGTAGGCTGGTACTTAGGCTTTCCATTATATAGAGAAATGTCTCTGCATTTTCTTGCTCACTTTCTCTGTTCATCTGCTTCAGTGACCTTACTGATATGGAACCTTGTAAAGTGGTGAGCTGGCAGTGACAGACACAGGAGGTGAGACACATGGATTGCCTTTAATGAGCTTTGCCTATATGCTCATATTAGCATCAGTGTTCATTCCAGACTTACACAAGCAGGTATCAAGGTTGAGCTTGCCACTGGCATTGGAGTTGCTCGCATGGCTCTCCTTATTCCTGGCTGTATCACTGTGAAAATATTGAACAATTTTTGTATTTTTTTTTTTAATTCTGGATCTTGGATTGAAGCAAAGTACCAATTCTCTAAATTTCTTTCTCCAATGGAAATGTTTGATCTGACTCCTCATGACATGCTGCTGCAGCGCAACTGCACTGAGTGCTCTGGCTTTGCTGTTCCTGGAGCTGAGAGACTTTTTTATCACTGACAAGGTAACTTCTGACTGCCACTGCTGCTGTGTGTCCATTTAAAAAGACAGGTATCTCTGCTTGCAAAATTAGAACTTAAATCTTTGATATTTCAGGAACTGCTGTATACAGAAACACAAGGAGTGTGTTTTTAGCTTGCAGACAAGCGGCCATGAGCTCTATAAAAACAGCTCCACAAAGGGGTAAACTGAATCTCCTGAGAGCCAAAGGTGGGCCGTGCCAACAGATGAGAGCCACAATTTGTGAGTGAAACAATAAAAGACATAGAACAAGTATAAAATCATTGTTTCTGTTAAATAGACCAGATTTTAAAAATTGGCAGTAAAGGGGCTCAGCTAGGGGACATGGCATGGGAGCCACCAGTGCAGGTATATTGTGGAGAACACCTTTTTTCATCCCCTTGTATCAGTATCTATGGATTCTTGTGACATGATGCCCCAGACTTACAGAGAAAAAAAGAAAACTTCTAGATCTTTTGAAATTACACTGCCCCATTTTACTGTTTGATTTCTAGCTCATATAATATAAGAAATTCAATAAAATCTTCTGTCCTGGATTACAAGATGTGGGTAGAGGTGTGTATTCTATTATCAACTGTTAGAGGTGGGGCAGTTATCTTCTGTTAATTGGGCAGTTTATCTCTTCCACAACCAATCCAACCTCAGGAGAAACATCCTCTGTTAATAGACCATTGAGTCTCTCTGATAAAATTACATCATCCCATTGTGAGGCGCTCTACCCAGGGAGAGGAGTCAAACATTCCTACCTAGATATAATCTGAGATTTAGAACACCACAGTCAGCCTTTTCCACAGATTCCCAGAGGAGCAGCCCTTTCTCCACTAAATTCCAAGAAGAACAGCTTTCTTCTCCAGTAAATTCCCAGAAGACCAAGCCCATCTATACCACCACTAGACCTTCAAAAAAACCCAACCTACACCCTTCTACAAAATCACTGCTTCAACAAAACCACAATGTCACTCCAAAAAGACTGCAGCCACCATTCAACCAGACTACTACCAACACCCTGACACACAGGGTGTCAAGTCATATTTCTGCTCTGTCAGTGGTTTGTTGTTTGTTGGGGTTTTTTTGTGTGTGTACTATTACGTTTGTATTTTTTTTTTTAGTTTTCCTAATAAAGAACTGTTATTCCAATTCCCATATCTTTGCCTGAAAACCTCTTAATTCAAAATTATAATAATTTGGGGAGGAGAGGTTTACATTTTCCATTTCAAGGAAGGCTCCTGCCTTTTTTAGGAGACACCTGTCTTTTCAAACCAAAATACATTCAGATTTTATGTCCCACTAATTCTTTATCAGCCATTTTCTTCCCCTCTTTCAGTCATCTATTTTCCAAGCTGAAGATACTTCACACAAATTATCTCTCCTTGCATGAAAGCCATGCTATAGCTTGGATGATTCTTCTTGTCCTTTTTGGAGTAATTTCTAGTTCAACTGTATGCTTTTTTTCAGGTGACATAAATATAATCCACATTTTGTAACATAGAGTTCTGCAGCTCTGAAGGGGAAGGGAATTTAGATTATTCCACTCTGTGGTTACTTCTGTCTTCAATCCTTTCCCCATGATTCTTTAAAATGTTTTTGTTAATTTTTTTATATTGTTCATTGTGTATGTTGTTTATTGTGTCCCCATCATCTGAAAACCCTGTCAGCTCACTCCTCTTCGCCAGGTCATTTCTGAACCTCCATAAAGATTTTCTGGTAATTTTCTTACCTTCAGACATCAGCTTGGTGTGATTTTCTACTTATTAGGACCAAGCTGTTCAGAAAACTAAAACACTGGAATTCCATGGAAAAGGCCCTTGAGATGGTCATTCTAAATAAACAGAGCAACTCCTGCTGCCAGAAAATGTATAGAGGGAAGGATTTTTATTAAAAGTCTTCCATTTAGTGGAAGTTATAGTTTACAACAGAGAGGAATGATTTCTTTAGAATTCTCAAAGTTTTCACGTTATACATAGTAGACATGCTACAAAAAAAAAAAAAAAAAAAAAAAAAAAAAAAAAAAGGAAACCAAGTAACAGAAAATAAGGTGGAAGTTAAGAGTGCCAGAGTTACAGTATATTTTTGTACTCTAAACTCAAAAGAATGCAACATTGATCATTTGTGATGCCTGAAGCAAGTTGTCTTCCCATTTATATCAGGTACCAGGTTTTTATGTAATATTTTTCAGGCCCAACATGTAGCTATGTAAATCAAAATGAAAACAACTGCAGAGTGTAAGAATTCAAAGTACTGAAAGTCAGAAAAAAAAAAACAACTATTTTTAAGTTGCAAACTTCAATTCTCAAAAGACTGGAAAAAAATCAAAGGAATATAAGGTAAATCACTCAGTAGTGCGTAAGATAAAATAAAAATCTACCCCACTGCAAACAAAACTGTTTTGTTTTCCTTTCGCCATCCTCAGGAAAAAAAAAAAAAAACCACAATAATTTTCTTATCTCCCAGTATTTAAGGATCTCTTCTGTCTTTTAAAATAAGGGTAATTGGAATATGGTTGGTTTGAAAGCAGTAATAAATTTTCAAATATTTAAAGTATATACTAAAATTTTTGGGTTTTTGTTTTGGGGTTTTTTTTGATTTTTGGTTTTTTTTTTCTGTTAGAGATTTAATATCTTCAGGATAAGTAAACCAATATCTAATAATCTCAGAACCATTATAAGTGTAAGCCTCCCATTTTCAGTGATATCTGGGGTTCCAAACAGGCTGCCTGGGCTGCTCTGTGAGCATCCACCGATTTTTATCAGTTTTATAAGAGTGGGTTGATTAAAACAATGTTTTAAGGCAGAACTGACGAGGAGTTTGCTGCCAGTAATGTGGAGGCAGTAAATTCCAGCAGGGATAACAAGGAGCTAGGGACAATATTCTCCTCAGCAGTGTGTTTGTAGCCAGAACAGGACAGATGTCTGCAGCCAAATTCACTTGGAAATTTCCCTCAGTCTTCAACAAATAGTTAATATATGATTGCTTTTCCTCTGGCCTCTCAGCTTGAGCTAAGCATTCCCAAACTACCTGAGTTGCTTGCAAGGTTTTTGTTTCTTGGTTTTTGGTTTTTTTTTTTCCAGATCACTTACATCCTTCCTAGAACTCTGTATGTGCAGGATCACCTCATTTCACAGCTGTTAATGACTTGCAAAGCCAGTGCTGCCCTCCTTCTGTGTCACCTGAGCCTCTCCCTTTCTCCTACAGACATCCCAGACCAACAGCTCTGAGCACAGCTGGGAACACCTGTCATTTGGGATTTTTAGATGGCATCACGTGAGTTTGCTTTTCCTGCTTCACACTTAGCTGAGAGGTGTTAATTTGTAAATAATAGTAATAATAGTAATAATAATAACAACAACAAAGTGAAAGCAAGAGGGAGAAGTCACTGCCAGCTAGAAAGATAAGGGAATTAGAGACCGAGCTGAGCTTGGGTATTGATTTGCAGATTGATTCCGTGAGCAGCTCTGACTCCAGAGTCAGTCATTCCTTACTGGGCTCTTTGCACATTATCACTTACACCATCCTCCCCTCCTGGGACCCAGTTCATCAATATTGCAATACCTGAGGAGGCGGAGGTAGAAATGAGAAGTTTTCAGTCCAGATGACCTGCACAGATGAGATCACTGAGACCCTTCCAGCTTGGAACTTCAGGCTTGATTGTGAACTCTGTTACTTTATAAACAAATCTCAGAGATTTTCTCTTCCTTGTGGCATTGGAGTCCCTGGGTGGGCAAGGATACATTGGATTTAAATCTACACAGGGACTTCACCCAATCATGTTCCATCCTGGGCTGCAGATATCTCCCTGGTCAGGAGCTGGGCTGCATGGGGATCAGACAAATCAGCAGCTGAGACCTGGCAGTTTTGAACTCTCTGTATAAGAAGGCTCTCAACAATAAAACAGGTTGCTGTCGCATGGAGCTTTGAGGTGTGTGTGTTGTCCCTGTCTCTGACCACTGACCCCACGGAACAGTTGTTAAACATAATACTTCCTAATTTAATTCTTTGAAGCCTTGCAGAGTTTTGCTGAAATCTCAGCCTAGTTCACATAACTAATGCAAACACTGGTTGCAAAGCCAGCTAATTGTAGGGATTTTGTAGATTTGGGGTGGTTCTTACTTGATAAAGTCTACTTGACTCAGTATAAAAATTGACACATTGAATATGATAAATAAAAAAAGGCAACACTGTGCTATGTAACCCCAAACATTTTCACTATTCCATAACAAACGGTTTCTCTATAATGGAGGGACTACTCCATTATAACCCCTCTGCAGGAAGCCTGAGACTGAAGTATGTGTCCATCAGTAGGAGTGTGTGAGTATTTTTCTTTTTATATTCACTAGTAGAATAATGCCACTCTGATATGCTATAAAACTTGAACCTCATAAAATTTAAAAATACTTTATAACATGTAAAATTACTTCATTTTGACCTGAATCTACAATTAATTTCTTTGAAATCATAGTGGTTTAAAGAACACAAGGCCTTTACAACTAAGATTACTGGTATTACACATGATTGTAAAAATAATAGAGATACACGTCTAAGAAAAAGCAGATTACATAAGAACATCAGTTATATTCTGAATATCTTGTTTTAAATATACTTTCAACTGCATCTGATTCTGTTTTACGTAAACTAAAGAGTTGAAACTTTCATGTCACCTCTGATGGGAAAGTTCTAACAGCCTAAAAATATGTAGTTATATTCTTTCAGGTAATATAATGTAAAGTGATATGATATAATATGATACAATATGATATAATATGAAATTATATATAATATAATATAATATAATATAATATAATATAATATAATATAATATAATATAATATAATATAATATAATATATATAGTATAATATCATGCTCTAGTAACTGTAATGATTTTGATGCATCTTTTTTGAAGAGGAAATAGTAATACCTGAATATGACTTGAATATTGGTGTTTAAGTATTTTAAGTATTTCTTTTCTTGGGGAATAATAATTGAAAACACTATTTGGGTTATTTTCTCTGAAAGCTTATAATTAATTTAAAATACAGTGACATGTAAGATTTGCAAGTGTTTTCCTTCAGATTGAATTATCCCATGTTCTAAAATTCTATCAAAGCAAGCTTCCTGTAGAAATATGGGTTTAATGATACTGCTAGGTTTGTACAATGCATACCTTTACATTCTAGCTTTAACAACATTGCAGACTTAATTTCAAATTAAACTTTCCCTCCACTTTAATGGTAGGGATAAAAAATTTCACATGAAGCTGGTGTTCAGTAGAGGGTTCAAGAACTTCACTTCTGATTGGGGTTATAAATCTAAAGTCAGGTGTGATTTGAGATCTAAAGTCAGGTGTGATTCAAGTGGTTTGAGGCTTCCTTTACAAATCCCTGGTGCTGAGCAGGTTCACCTCAGAAGTCTGGCAAGGGCTTTGCACACATTGTCTGACAGAAATATCAGCACCTAAGGACACTGAAGCATCTAGTGCCTGAGGTCAGTGAGCAGGGAGCAAAACTTTCATGAGCACACCCCCATGGATTAGCTGGCTCTCCTTTTGCATTATTCAGTGGTGTACTTGAAACAGCAGGAATCTGGATGTGAGAGAGACATGGAATTCCAGGTGAAACCTTCATGTCAAGGCATTCAGTATTGACTCTACGTTTGAAATAATATAATTTACCAACAGGAGAATAATCTAAAGAATTACAGAATCATAAAAGTTGGAAAGGAACTCCAAAACCATTGAGTCCAGACTGTGACTGATCCCCACCTTGTCACCCATCCCAGAGCACTGCCATATCCAGGCTTTCCTTGGACATCTCCAGGGCTGGGGACAAAGAAAGTTGTAGAATAAATGTAGGAAATTGTTCAAGTCACAGTTGTAATAACAGTTCTCCTGACCTCAATATAACTGCCTAAGTATTGACATTTAATACCAACTGTATTTTTCCTTTTTTAATTTTTACTTCCTCTAATATTTTGGCTAAAACATTACAGTGGTCTACAAAATGCATGGGTAAAGCCAGGCTGTTGTTTTATTTGAGTAAATACACCCTTTGTGTTCTTTGGAGCATGCTGGTTTTAAAGAGCAGCCTCACCTATGAGAACGGAAGCAGTGAGCCAGGACTCCTAACAGCTGAGTTTTGTTTCCATGTATGCCCTAGATTTCTCAAGTCTTTGATGAAAATCACTGCTTCTCTCTGACTCAGCCTCAGTAATAAAAGTGTGATTCTGGTATTTGTATTCTTTGGAGCCGTGGAGAACTCCTGATGAAATGAACCGTGAAGAGATGCACATTAGTGTCACCATTCTGTTCCTGTTGAGAAATATTCCCTGATTGCATCCCCAGCTTCATACCCAAATTGAACAGGTTGTTGAATGGTTCTGGTGGAGTTTTTGTTGTTTACGAGATGTTCACCATGCATCAGAGCATTTACTACCTTGTGGCAAACATCAGGAAAAATTCCCTCCCTGTGAGGGTGGGCAGGCCCTGGCACAGGGTGCCCAGAGCAGATGTGGCTGCCCCTGGATCCCTGGCAGTGCCCAAGGCCAGATTGAACACTAGGGTTTGGAGCAGCCTGGGAAGTGGAAGGTGTCCCTGCCATGGCATGTGTGGCACTGGAGGGGCTTTGAGGTCCCTTCCAGCCCAAACCATTCTGGGATTCTACAAAATACATCTGGATTATCCCTTTGGCTCTTCAAGTGAGAGAAGATTTGGTTGGGATTGCTCTGTTCTGTCTCCTGTAATCCAGGAATTTTGCTATCTGCCTCATGTTTGGGACTGCTGATAGTCTAACCCTCTCCATGTATTTTACATCCTGTTTTGTTCAATTCTACTAAAACCTAAAACAACTGGGATATGCAATGCAGGACCAGAAACACCTCAGGTATTCTATTAATATTAATTTGCTAGTTTATTTTAGTTCTACTGTTATGAACACTGAAAGAAACAGTGAAGACATTGTACATAAACAGATATAAATGCAATGGCAATCATTTATTTGTCCAATTTATTTGTTTGATAATTTCTTTCAAGTACAGAAAGTCAGAGAACAGAGCCTATAGTAGAAGAAAGAAAAAAAATGTTTCTGGGCACTAGAGAAAGAATCTGGAGGCCTTTAAACAAGTTTTCAATTTTCAGGTCTAATCTTATCTGGAAATATAAAAGAGAAAGTAAAGAGCCCCTGCAATACCTGGAAATGGAGGATTTAATGAAATAAGTAGTAATGCCAGGCCTGTGTTATGAGCAATTCTAACAAAAGTCCATGTTGTGAAGAACCCAAGGCTGCAGCACAGCATGAGTTTCAGGGTTTTTATATAAAGAACCTGTGTAGGTATCTAAGTTATCCAAGCCAGACAAGACAGCAGAACTGATTCCTACGCCTGCAAAAAGCTCTTTACATTCCACATGGTAGCTGGAAGGGGACATAACTACATTTGCATGTATTTTAAGGCCTCTCTCTTTTTCTGAGGACACGAGCTATGTATTTATCTTTTCATGCAACATAAAGTCCCACCAATATTTCACACAAGTGAAAGAACAGAACAAGAAAAAAAATGCCAGACATTTAAAGAACCTTCTCTTTACATAATCAAATAGCACTCCAACTATGTGCCCACATTTTTGCATGCAGCTACAACTTTATTTGACATCAGGAACTTTAGCTGCTGACTTTTCTTTGGAAATTTTACTGCTTGTGTAAAAAACCCAGAATGTTGGAAAGCCAAAATGGGCCTTCCCCATTAAAGACTATGGAGAAGAAAATAATCATCCAAATCCTTCAACATAGTTGTCCAACTTTTTATTTATGGCTCTATTTCTATTTATAAATATACCCCACCTGCAGAGCTGCCCCAGCCCTGGGGCCCAGGAGCTGCTGCTGCAGAGAGCCCAGAGGAGGCTCCAGGATGAGCAGAGGGATGGAGCAGCTCTGCTGGGAGGAAAGGCTGGCACAGCTGGGCTTGTTCAGCCTGGAGAGGAGAAGCTCTGGGGTGAGCTCAGGGTGGCCCTGCAGGGCCTGAAGGAGCTGCAGGAAAGATGGAGAGAGACAATTGCCAAGGGCTGGAGGGACAGGACACAGGGAGTGGCTCCCAGTGCCAGAGGGCAGGGCTGGATGGGATCTTGGGAATGAGGAATTGTTCCCTGGCAGGGTGGGCAGGCCCTGGCACAGGGTGCCCAGAGCAGCTGGGGCTGCCCCTGGACCCCTGGCAGTGCCCAAGGCCAGGTTGGACACTGGGGCTTGGAGCAGCCGGGCACAGTGGAAGGTGTCCCTGCCCATGGCAGGGGGTGGAATGAAATTATCTTTAAGGTCCTTTTCTGCTGCTTTCTCTCTGTGATAACTCTGATATACATTCTAGGTGGGCAAAGAATGCTTCTGTTTCACTGAAGGTGAAAATGCAGTTCAGGTAAAAATTACAGAGCAGTTTAAGTTGGAAGGGAGCTCTGGAGATTGGTCCAAACCCTCATGCTCACATCAGGGGCAGAGCATTGTTTGCAATTGCATTGACTGCACCTTTTGCATCTGAATGCATCTTTAGGATCTTTAAAGATGGAGATTCCACAGCTTCTCCGGGAAGCCTGTTCCAAGGCTTGATCATCCCCACAAAAATAGTTTTAGTAAAATAGGGGTTTTTTTCATCTAGGTGGAACTTCCTTACTTTCTGTATGTGTCTGTGGCCTGCTATTCTGTCACTGGGCATCACCAAGTATAGTCTGGCACTATCCCAGCCTCACTTGGTATTTTTACATCTTGGTAACAGTTTTCACACCTGAGCCTTCTCTTTCCTATGCTAAGGTCCTTTAACTTGATGCAGTGTGACCTACTTGACAGAGAGGAAGTGAAAACATGAGGAGTAAATGTTAAACCATGACATGGGCAGTCGCTTGCTGATCCTCCAGCTAGCCCTCACGTCCTGGCCCGTGCCAAGAGTGGCTGCCCCTTATCCGCCCCTCAGGCCAGTCTGGGTGGCAGTAGAGCAGGGCTGCCCAACTCCCAGAGGCAGCAAAGCTGCTCTGTGCAGCTGCTGATAGGAATCCCGAGTCGAGGAAGCCAGAACAAAGGAGACGAGAGGGGTCACTTGTATAAGTTTTCGACAGGTTTTAATCTCCAAGAAAGTCCAGGGACAAGTGACAAAGCTCCAACAGGGTAACAGCAACTTAAAAACAGGGGAGGGTACTAGGGGAGGATAACCAATAGTAGAAGAGCAGGGGAGGAACGTAGGGTGATTACCTCAGATTCTAGGTAACCAATAGGGGATTACATGGGAGGGGATCAGGCTTGGCCCACCAATGGAACTTTGAGGGAAGTGTGATAGACAAGGAAAGTTCTAGAGAAAGGGGTGGGGTTACATTTGATGAACAAGGGAAGAGGGCAATACTTCCAGGATTGGTGGGGAAGGGTCTGGAAATCAGGGAGGTGCAAGGGAGATTGACGTGGGACTGACATAAGATTAGGTGGGAAATAGTAGTAAACAACTTCAGGGTGAAACCATTGAGGAAACTGAATGGAGTACATGGAACAAACCACTATAAACTCACAATAAGGAAGACCTTAAGATTACAACAGAAAAACAATCTACCACAAAACCATAAGAAAAAGTTTGGCTTAAGTTGTTAATTTTTTTATTTGTTCAATGAAATGAATGGGCAAGGAGACCTGCTCCTTTTTAATGCCTTTAGAAATCAGTTCTGGGTGGGGGCCTGAGGGGTCGCGCACACCACCACTGCTCCCTTTGGCGACGTGGAGGAGGAGCTTTGCTGTATAGCAGAGCTGGGGCTTCCGTCATCATGAGCATGCCTAGGAAGACACCTTTGGGTTTGTTGTCTAAGGCCCTCACCCTGGTCCTGTTCTTGTCGGGTTATGGTGACAACCTAGAATTATGCCAATGGAATAGAAGGACAGTTCTCAAACAGGACAGGTCACTTAGTCTCTTGAACTGCAGGTTGGCTTGTCTTTTCTAGGGTGTTATTCCTTTGAATGGTACTGGATGTCTTTCAATTTACATATTCACCTGTGACATCACCTCCTTCTTTATAGCTAGGGCCATTTTGGGAAGCAGCAGAGGTAATACTCGATGGATAAAAAAGGGTACAGGTAAGGGACTGTTGAGTAGGGTGATTAACAATATTGGTAATTAATCTAATCAATGCATTCAACCAGGTGATTAACATTTAACAACTAACAAACATGGTAACTATTGATTAAATGAGTTAACCTATAAACTTTTTCATAGCATTCAACATCTGTTTAACATTTTCTGACCTTTGTGGTATATTTAGAAAAAAAATTGTAATTTTACAATCAACATTCAGACAGGAAAATTATCCTCTATTCTTTCCAGAGGAGACTGTAAATAACAAATTAGGGTATGTATATGTACTCAAATTTTCAATAATATGTAAAAATTACTATTAAATTCTGCCTCTAAATAGCTTGATTTAGAAAATCCATATTCAGATCTGTTTATAGAAACATCTCTTGGTACACTGATTTCTCCCAAAACCTAAATATTGATCTATATTTACGTGACTATATTAATTTCTAGTTTAAAAGAAATATTTTTTCCTTTTTCCTTTACCATGGATTATGTCTAATAATTATTTTCCTGCATAGTTATAAATACATTTCCTTTGGCTTACTTGTAACATTTCCTATAGTTTCACTGGTTGGAAGGACACTGAATCAGAAAATCAAAGCTATTTATCATTTAAGATTTTTTAGTCCACACCTGGTCTGATTTTGTCTTCCTAGAGAAAAACTGAGCAAGAGAGACCCTTTCTTCTGGGGGGTTATTACGTATATGTTACTGATTTCATAATTCCTATAAGTTTTTCTTCATATCTATGACTTTAAATATTGATATGAAAGGGCTAGAAATGTTCATTGCTACTAAAGAACAAAGTTTAATACATATAGTACTGAAAAGAGTGCAGGAAAACAGGAGATAGCATTATTGATTCCTCCTTTTGGCTGAAAAGCTGAAAATGTGGCTGTTTCTGATGACAGAACCTCCGAGCTGGATACAAGAGGGAACTGAAATGCATCTGTCAGTCAGGGGTGAAATCCTGGCCCCCATGCAAATTAATTCATAGCTTGTTGGAGCAAGTTTTTAATGACAATGTCTGGTGTTAGCAGGGAGATCACTGTACTCATTTGTATTGACTTATAGCAGACACATACAAGTGCCTGAAGATATCCCAAGCTCTTCCAATGCAAAGATTTGTGCCAGAGGAGGTTTAGATTGTATATTGGGGGGGGGTGGGGGGGGGGGGGAAATCATCACTGTGGGAGAAGCCCCGGCACAGCTGCCCAGGGCAGGAGTGGAGTCCCCATCCCTGGAGGGATTGAAAATCCCTGTGGATGTGGCACTGGGGGAAATGGGTTAGTGCTGGCCTTGGCAGTGCTGGGGGGATGGTTGAACTTGATGACCTTAAGGATATTTTTGAACCTAAATTATTTGATTCTATGAAAGTAGGTATGAAATCAGGTCAAGAAGAACATCCCATGGCATTACCATTCCTGTCTTTTTAGCCACTGCACTAATGAATGCTACCCCAAATACCCCATGTCTCCTCAAAAAGGAGATTACATATTGCTTCTTTGAATACAAGCTTCAACTTGATGCTTAAAATTCCTAAAGAACTTGACCTACTTTTTAAAGACCAAGGTGTCAAAAATTAAATATATGGCTCATATACCTGAGTTAAATAAGGTTATCCCTTTCACACTTCCTGCTGACAGAGGAACCTTTCATCCTTCTGACTGGGAAGTATCTCAGAAAATGAACTTTTTTAATTTGGGGAATTCAAATTAAATTTCTAAGGAGATAACAACAATGGTATTGGTTATGTAATTGTTTAACCAGGAATCTCAGAGAGAAATATATGCTGAATATTCCATCTCCAGAGTCTAACTTCCCATGGGATGAGGAAACTTTCCAGTTGCTGTGTATTTCTTCTGACTGCTGACTCTGACTGATTTAATCTGGAAGCAATGTTTCCAAAAGGACCTTCTTGAAACCCACAGAGCAGATTTAGGAAAAAAAGGAAGAGTTGCAGTGCTACAAATTACTGAAACTTAGATCCCTTCTCCTAAATGTTGCCTGCACTACTTCCTGTCATTGCAGCGGGCCCCCCGCCAGGTAATAATTAGTATTGACTCCATGATTCACAGAAGGCTGATCAATCTCTTTATTATATATTATTATTAAGAAAACCATTGCTTTTATAGACAGTTACAATACACCTGCACCTAATTGGTCCTCCAATCGAAACACCATCACCATTGGCTAATTAAGAAACCACCCTTTGGTAAACAAATCTCCATAACACGTTCCACATGTGCACAACAGCAGGTGAAGCAAGTGAATATAAGAATTGTTTCTCATTCTTTTCTCTGATCTTCTCTCAGACTTTTCCCCAGGATGATGTCTTGGAAAGTTGTATTTCTCTCTGTGGCCAGAGAGCTGCTGCCACAACTTCCCACCATAAAAAGGCTGAACGTGCATTCCAATATCAGTCTTACTAAATCTTGTGCAATAATAGTCATGGCACTAATGTTTTAATTTCTCTCACTTTCTGTGTTGCTACAGCTGCACAGCTTATAGAATTCATTAGTAATTATTCTGAAATAAAAATATATATAGGCTTAATTTACACAGTCTTTAAGCTGTCATTTTATGCACTAACTTGTAAAATGAAATAAAAAGGTAGGGATGACATTAACAGCTGATTTGTAAAATACGGGAGATTTCTGATGAAACCCACTTGGAATAACTGAAGGCTTGCACCTGTTAGGAAGGTGGATTTTGAATGAAATACTGAGTGAATAATTGTTCTGTACAGCTGGACTCCATTCCTGCATAGATTGATATAGCCTTTTAGCAGATAGAACAATTCAGTGGCATAAGAAAGAGGGGATCTGTGGGAAAAAAAAATTAAATTTAATTGAAGTGACATAATGGACTTTACTGGGAGACCACCAGCTCTGCCCATGCAGAGGAGAGCAACAGGAATGCAGCAGTGCCTCAACCACAGATGGGAATTCTGCCCTTTTGAAGGGCAGGATAGTGCTGCTTGAAATGAATCCTCACAGGCTTGGAATGTGTTGCATATGCCATTATTAGGTATTTAATTCAACACAGCTTCAGGAGTTATTATAATAAAGACCCATATATCATATAACTGAGCAAATCGTGACTTTTCTGGGTATTCAGTGGGGGCAAAATATGAAACTTAGTTATGTGCTCAGTCTCTGTGTAGGAAACACAAACATAATCCCCCAGACAGGGTTATCCTGGGACTTTATCTTTTCCACTTGAAAATGTCTCTATGATTTTGAGCCTCTCCCAGGGATATTTTGCCCTCTCACAGAGTTATTAATTTATATGTGACTCTACCCAGGGTAAGAACTATAGAATCCCAGAATGATTTGGGCAGGAAGGGACCTTAAAGCCCATCCAGTGCCACCCCTGCCATGGCAGGGACACCTTCCACTGTGCCAGGCTGCTCCCAGCCCCAGTGTCCAACCTGGCCTTGGGCACTGCCAGGGATCCAGGGGCAGCCCCAGCTGCTCTGGGCACCCTGTGCCAGGGCCTGCCCACCCTGCCAGGGAACAATTCCTCATTCCCAAGATCCCATCCAGCCCTGCCCTCTGGCACTGGGAGCCACTCCCTGTGTCCTGTTCCTCCAGCCCTTGGCAATTGTCTCTCTCCATCTTTCCTGCAGCTCCTTCAGGCCCTGCAGGGCCACACTGAGCTCACCCCAAAGCTTCTCCTCTCCAGGCTGAACAAGCCCAGCTGTGCCAGCCTTTCCTCCCAGCAGAGCTGCTCCATCCCTCTGCTCATCCTGGAGCCTCCTCTGGGCTCTCTGCAGCAGCTCCAGGTCCTGGCTGTGCTGGTCCCAGGGCTGGGGCAGCTCTGCAGGTGGGGTCTCACCACAACACTGTGGGTGCCAATTTCTTTGTGCTGCAGGAAACTCTTGTCAAGAACATGTAGAAATGTTTACATGATTCTTCATCCAGGTTACTGTGTCCACACTCCCATCCCTTTCAACCCTCCAAATTTTATAGCCTTACAATCACAGAATCATGGAATCATCAGGTTTGAAGAGACTCTTAAGATCAAGTCCAACCATGCTCAGGTAAAGCTGAGATCACTTTCATGTAGACTGAAAAAGTGAATCCTTTGTCACTGAGGGAAGGGAAATGATGCCTTTCATCTGTCTCTGGGTTTATCTCCACACCTGTCTCTTGCTAGATATCTTTAAATAAGAGTTAATATTGAAAATACATTCTGTTTACTTGAATAAAGTTTTCAAGTACCGGATTCAAAAATTTTGCTTGACACTTTTGATACATGTTCATGTATGTGTTAAAAATCTATGAGGAAATTGCAGCAGATAAATAAGGGTTAATTTGGTTGCAGGCACTCATTTAAATTATAGTCCCTAAAATAACATAAAGGGAGTTATTGTCACAGTAATCTGATGGGAATATAGAGGTGGTAGTGATATATTTATTGCCTTTGTTTAAGCCTTTGTGTCAAACCTCATGCATTGATTAATTTTTAGACTGAATTGTTTGGCTTTATTTACCAGTTCTTCCATGAGCTCTACTTGCACTATGTCACTCTTTTTGAACAGAAATATGAGGCAAAACCTGGAAGACTCAAAAAACTGTGATAGCAGATGGACTTATCAACATCCCTTTGCCTTTTTTTTCATTTGAACTCTGGCAGCAACCATCTAAATTGAGGCTTATTAAACACAATATTTCCTCATATTTATATGATAAAGATTTCTAGTGCCAGAGACTGCAGCTTTGTATGGTAATTTCTTGGTTAGGAGAGTAATTTATTCTCAAGGCTAATTGATGATGAACAGAATATTAAAGCTGGATTGCATGACACTTTCTGCTCATTTTGATTAAGATCAGAGTCATTCAAAGCAGAAGGAAGCAGTGCTGCGAAAGGGTGGTGAACACTGTAGCCCTTTTCTTACACCACTGATTGATAAGTCAGACGAAATTTCAGCAGTGCCATAAACATTTTAGAGTGTGTCATAAAGACCTTCTGTGTGGAGAAGGAGGCATGTGCTACGGCTCCATTAAGGTTGTAGTTTCAAAAGCAGTCATCAGAAATTAACTTTAATAATAAGTTCTAAGTGTTTCAGAAGTAAAACTAATGGAAGTTACCATTTATATTCTTTAAGAAATTATTTTAATATTTTCTGTGACTTGAGCTTTATTTTACAACAAGATATCTGAAAGGTTGATTTGTATGAGTCACAGCCATAATTATTACACTGAATAAGAAAAAAAGTCAATGGATTTTCAGAGCCATTTTGTTAACCACCCCCCCCCAAGAATACTTTAGAAAATCTTTATATTTCACTATGTAAAATGTTTCTTACCAAGTCAGTC
Source organism: Motacilla alba alba (assembly GCF_015832195.1). Taxonomy (NCBI): domain Eukaryota; kingdom Metazoa; phylum Chordata; class Aves; order Passeriformes; family Motacillidae; genus Motacilla; species Motacilla alba. Next base: position 626,673 of record NC_052026.1, read on the forward strand.
ACTATTTCAATCTATATTTTAAAATAAATTTTAAAAGAACTGTCAAATAAATGAATCTTTGCTGAGTATTCAGCAAATGTGTGCATCAAGCTGCAAATTCACATGTGTAATTATACAGATGAAGAGTGGAGATTTGTAATAACCACATGAATTGAGTACATTTACCTGAGTATGAAACACAGACACATCCATTGTTGTTAAATAGTTATTAATGGGATTTCTGGCTGGTTGTACAAATGTGCCTGCATTAATCGAGCCCTAAAGTGCCAATCCTCTTTTTGGTGCCTCTGCATGGTGTAGGATTCCAGGTGTTTGATGGATGAAAGAGCTCTGATAAAGAAACTTGGTATTATTTATGCTGTGTTCTCCTCTTGAGAGCTTACGCTTGGATTTTCAAAAGTACCTGAGTTATTTTTTCTCCCACTGAAAGCTTAAGGATTTTGTTCTTATTTACACTGAATGACTGCAGACTGTCCCTGAGAAGAAAAGAACACTAATTTATATGTGAATCTTACCTGCATTTTTCAGGCTCCTTGGAAAAGTCAGCTGAATGCAAGCAACCTTCTTTACCAAAAGAGAATTCCCATTAAAGAAGGCAAGGCTTCTGGAATAAACTCAATTTATTAATACAGAATCTGATTCTGAGTCTCTAGGTTTGTGATTTATAAACTTTTAGCTTTTGCCTTTGAGGACTAAAGGTCTTACTCTTCTCTTTTCCTTATCAATACAGTTAACAGTTGAGCTTATTTTTTGGTTGGGGTTCAAGCACAGAGAGTTCATTTACTAGCATGGTTTTTATTGTGGGTATTTCCAGAAGCCCTTTATTTGGGAAAGTTGTTAGGAAAGTGCACATTTACTCTTCCCAAGAGCCCCTGCTGGGCAGTGCACTGAATTTATAATGATCTGTGTGGGGGAAAAATTCTGAATGCATTTATTTCATTATCTGCTATGAAGAATCCCAGGATGGGTCAGGCTGGAAGGGCCCACAGGGGCTGCTCTGGTGCCACCTCCCTGCTCCAGCAGGGCCATCCCAGAGCACAGGGCACAGCAGTGTGTCCGTGTGGCTCTGTAATATCCCCAGGGAGGAGACTGCACAGCCTCTCTGCACCATCTGCTCAGGGCTGGGCACTGCCCAGGGCAGCAGTTCTGCCTCCTGGGCAGGGGCAGCTCCTGGGCTCAGGCCCTGCCCGTGGCTCTGGCGCCATCGCTGGGCCTGGAGCAGAGCCTGGGCCCTGCTCTGCCCCTCCCTGCATATACTTGTGAAAAACTGTTATAAAGCAAAGAACATACGGAGCAAATGAATGCTTTTCATTTTGTGAGTTGTAAAAAAACATTTTTAAAAAGAAAAGTAATTAGTTACAAATTTATTGACACAGACTAAAAAGATTCCCATTAGAAATAATGATCTTACTTATGTCATTATTTCTAAAAGGTTTTAGCATTTGTTTCCATAAACAATATGTTTCTCACTGAAGAATTCAGACCATAAGTTTCTCAAAGGACTTTTGGATTCTTTGGGATGACCATATATGTGTGGGGTATTTACTCTTGTTCAATTTTTAGGGGCCCAAATATTTAGAGAACTGCTATTAGCTGTTCATGCTTTGGCTCTATTGTAGTTTGAACAAGGCCAAGACTAGCAGCAGTGAGTTTCTTATTTTATAAATAGTTCTGTGAAATAAATCACTCAAGGCTTGAGGGGTTTTTTTGTACTGTGTTTTTTCCCTTAGGGAACCTTTCACATGCATTTCATGAATTCCTGGAAATAGGGAGATTATACTCAGAACAAATAGCAGGCAGCTGTGAGCTATGAGTCTATAATGCCAGTAAAGGGATTGTGTGATTCATAAACCAGTAAGCAAAGTTTGAGTGTCTTGAACACTACTCAGACCCTCCAAATGGAAGGAGCATTCTGTAATTCAACTTAATTTTTATTTGGTGTAACAAATGGATGAGAGTATATGATTCATACCAACAGGATGGAGCCCTGTGATCTTACAACAGCTCCTGTATCATCTCCAGGCCAGTGGCACTGAAAATTTCATTCCTACTTTCCTCTTCATTCTCTCTACTCTTTTCTTGCCCTTCTCACTTTTGTACTGTTCTTCATAGAGTCCTTATTTCTTTTTCAGAATTTAAAGTATTTTGGTCTGAATCTCTATTTCTATCTTCATGTTTTAAATGTAGGAGAAATTACAGTATCAGTTACTGAACAGTAAAATAAGTATGGAAATGGTGAAGAGAACAGTCTTTCCAACCTTTTGAGTAAGTTACTAAAGACCGATAGTAAAAGACATAAACCAACACTGAATAGTGATTCACATTAGTTGCAATTCAGATAATTAATTGATCTGGTGTTAGTAGTGTCTTGCCTATAATTTGCTATATTGTGTGAGGTGTTAGCATAAAATTGGTTCATGCTTGCAAAACTAAAATTGCTTCTAACTGTGAGAAGTAGCAGCAATCCTGCAACAGCATTGTCATTTCAGATGAGTGGTCAGAGATGCTTTTTCTCCAGAGCTTTCCCAAATTCCTCTGAAGTTTGGTGTCTTCAGCTGTTGGTCGCAGCTCTCTTCACAGAGAGCAGCGGGCACAACTTTCCCAAGGACTTTTCCTGGAGAAGGCAGTGAGAAGCTCAGAGAAGAGAAAACATTTCTTTTCTCTACTTGCTGCTCCTGTTGTTTGGTACATGTGGAATGTGCTATGGAGATTGTTTACCGAAGGTGGTGGTTGTTTGGATTGATTGGCCAACTGGGTCAAAGTTGTGCTGTGGCTGTCTCCAGACAGTCATGGGGTTTTTGTTTAGTACCTCTTTAGTATAGTATCTCTTTAATATAGTATAGTATTGGTGTAATATAATATAGCTTAATAATGCAATTGTTCAGCCTTCTGAAATAATGGAGTCAAAGCACATTATTCCCTGGCTGGGGGTGCCCTGCATCTATATTCAGCTGCAATTCTAAGATAAGAAAAGATTTTTTAAAAATACAATGTCTTCATACACTGTCCATCTTACTTTATTCTTCTTATGGATATGATCTGGAACACCCAGCCACCCTAACCAAGCCAAACATCCTTGGCTTCAGGCGGAATTCAGATTTTCAGGGGAATCTCAGGGACATGAATTCATTTTTATGACTCTGAAATTTCAACATAATATTCACGTTTGGGATAACATCTGATCAGCACTCACAGAATTTTTATCAGATATGTATAGCATGGTCTCTCACACAAAACATGAACTCAAATCCATGTTTTTGTCAGTTGGGTTCTTGGAAAAAGACATTTGCCTGTTGAACTATTCGAGTAAAACCTAAAAAAAACACCAAAAAAACACCAAACCTAAAACCTGTATTCTGACAGCTGTACAGGGAAATTGTGCTCCTCTCTTAAAACTATCAGTCATCAGTAGGAGTGATTGGAGATTTTCCGAGAGAACAGTTTTTTCATCTCAAAATGCTGATTGTTCGAGCACATGTGTTGATTTCCAACAAGCAGAATAGCAAAGTACTGGAATTATGCTTGTTAGGGATGTCTCAGTCAGCTGTCTGGTTGTTCAGCATAGTTAGTGGCTTTGGGAAAAGTCAGGAAACTACTGAGAATTTTCTTTAATTTCAGCTATCAGCCACCAGCTAATCCCAGGAGCATCTTCTCAATAAAAACACTTTTCTTTATCATTGTTTCCAAAACAAAGTAATGTTGAATTTAGTTTTGGCAGGATACAGAAGATCATCTTAATTAGGAGTGATTTTTTTTTTTAAACCTACTGCCAGCAAAAAGGAAGCGTCATGAAATAAAAATGCCTTTTCTTTGGAGCTTTTGTCATTAATCTTTTCATGTCTAGAGCTACAATTTTGTATTCTACATCCTTTGAAAAAGATAAAAATAATCTCCCTAATCCCCAAAGTGTAAATGAGGATAAAGCAAATGTGTATAAAAGGGGAGATCCATAAATGACATTTTTCACATATTCTGATGGTTCAGCTGCAATGAAGTAATTGACAGCAAAAGTGAAATACCTTCATTTTTGTGAGGGAAGAGTCAGACTTCCAAATATCTGAGCGGGAAAGGCTCAGCATAGCCAGCATGAGCTGTCTCCCTCAGGTGAGGGAGGGGATTCTCTGCCTCTTCTCTGCTCTCCTGAGTCCTCACCTCAAACACTGTGAACAGTTCTGGTGCCTCAAACACTGAACAATTCTGGTGAACATAAAAAAGGACATGGAACTGTTGGAGAGAGTCCAGAGGAGGCCATGGAGGGGCTGAGGGGACTGGAGCACCTCCCCTGGGAAGCCAGGCTGGGAGAGCTGGGGCTGCTCAGCCTGGACAGGAGAAGGTGGTGAGGAGAGCTCAGAGCTCCTCCAGGGTCTGAGGGGCTACAGGGAACCCAGAGAGGGACAATTCTTCAGGAACTGCAGGGACAGGACACAGGGAATGACCAGAGGGCAGGGCTGGATGGGATCTTGGGAATGAGGAATTGTTCCCTGGCAGGGTGGGCAGGCACAGGGTGCTCAGAGCAGCTGGGGCTGCCCCTGGATCCCTGGCAGTGCCCAAGGCCAGGTTGGACACTGGGGCTGGGAGCAGCCTGGGACAGTGGAAGGTGACCCTGCCATGGCAGTGGGTGGGACTGGATGGGCCTTTATGATTCTGGAATTCTGTGAGGACCTGACTGAAGCGCTGCTCTCTTTTTCTTTAATTATCCAGGCACATATTTGTAGGAGACCTGAATCTTCCCTGCTCTTTCCCCAGAAGGTAATGGAGTTCTCTGGGCACACATATGTTGTGGTCAGAGATCTTTGATTTGATGAGCACAACACGCTGGATGCTAATATTTGGGGAAAAAAAATCAGCATCGAGGGAGTCTGCTAATAATGAATCACAGCAATGAATTTCAGTATCAGCAGGTGTTCTATTGCCCTAAATAGTTTATTTAGTTGTGTGCCAGTGAGGCAACATGAATTATAGAATCCAAATCCTGGAAACTGTGGGAGGACTGGTTCACCCTCTGATTTATTTGAGCCTTTAAACAAAGATAATTGAAAAAAATGACAGTCCAAATTCAGAAGCAACTTGTACATTAATGTAACTTACATGACAAAAGAGCAAAATTTAGAGAAGTTTAAAACCAGGAACTGGACAAAGCAAATTTTTTCTGCTTTCTGACAGTCTTTTATCAATTGCTGCTCCCTAAACGCAGAAAATCTCTCTCTTCCTTCATACCAGTTACAATTAGTTTGCAATGGCACAATTTAAGAACATCTTGGATGGCTGCAAAGGGAAAAAATAGAAAAAATAATAAAGGCATAGGAAAAACAACTTTTAGAAAGAGACACAGAAATAAAGGAGAAGGCAAAGGCTCAGCAAGAAATTACACTATCATAAACCAGTAGTGCTTTGACTACCCTTTGAAAAGCTGGACCTTTTTTTCTTTAAATGTATCTTTAATTCTAAGGTATTTTGCAAACCCCTGTATTGCAGTTGGAGAAATTAAAAATAAACAAACAAACAAAACAAAAACAACCAAAGTACAGCCATAGTCTTTCAAATGTCATGATTATATTTTTTAATGCCTTGACCGTGGTGTTCCAACTTGAAAGAGTGTTGGTTTGCAGGACGATTTTAGATAGTTGAATTCTGTTCCTAGTGAAGTAAATCTATTGTTACTGAGTGTCAAAATAGTGGCTGCTCAGTAAAACTAAAGGCTTTCTGCAGTACAAAAGTGAAATGCACTCTTGATGCCTTTTTCGGGCTTACCTAGCAACAGAGGTCAGACAAAGTTAAAAGGATAAAAGCAGATATATTTAATGAGGGGGCTTCAGGTACATTAAGGGCAGGCAAAGTCTCCCCCAGGGGCTACACCCAAGATGGATGATGGTCACGAGTTTTTCAGACAGATATAAGTTTGGTCGATTTATATATCAGGGGTTAATCCTCGAATTACAGCTTCAGGTAATGAAGTCATACTCTCCCAGTTTGTTCCCCTCCAATTCACTTTTCTTTATACTTTTCGGACTGAGACTGTAGGGTGTCCTTGAGTTTCAGGCCTAGAGTGATTGTTTTGTCTGACCAAAATGTGTAGGCAGTAGCTAATGCTCTATATGGAGTTTAGAGTTTTGCACTAATGCACTACAGTATTTGAAAAATATAAAGGGGCTAAAATCTTAAGGCACTACTCTACACTAAAAAATGGCAAAAATTTTACAAGGCAATTTATATTGGACAGTATTGCAGAAAAGCTGAACAAAGAGAATTGCAGGGGATGAATTTATTCTCTCACTCTGCTCTGGGCTGAGAGAGAAATTTGTACATGCAAAAGTGGAACTTCACATTCAGTTACTCTGCAGAGAATAAGAAATGTTAAGATAAAAAGATAAAATCTTCCTCCTACAGCAAAGTGGATCTGTACAGAGCCTCTATTACATATTCTGTACTTGTCTCAAATACAGAGTTCTTTTAGAAGGAAAGATACAGCTTGGACTTTCAAAATTGGAACAAGTACTCATGTGGGACTTGGGATATGGAGCCAGATCTCATTTGAGATATCAGTGGAAGGTCTGTGTTTGAAAAAGCTCAAACTACACAGACACAGATGTTAATTCTGGAGTGACATCTGAGTGGTGGCAAAATCAAGAAAAAACAGTCTTGGCTGGGAAGGTGATTGCTTGGTGTTAAAGACTGACTCTTCACTTGTTACAAAAAACTATCACTGCTTTGATGTGGGGTTCTAAATTTCATTGAGAAGCAAATTCTGTGTACAAATGTTTGTTTTGATTTTATGAAATTGTTAATGTGGCATTAAAATTCAAGCAGTTGGACACATAAGTAGATTTTTTCATCCAATTATTAAAAAATTGTGATGCTTGACATCATGTGTTTGTAAAGTAAAAGCAAAAGTCTGAATACTGGGTTTAACAATGATTGATTTTAATACAGTAATAAGTGCAATATATTCCCTCTGCCTCTACGTACCATAAATGTGTCCAATTCGTGAATTGCACACATTAAAAGCTACCTTAAGAGACCTTAAGAGACCTTAAATTTTCTCATCTCAAAGAGAATCTTTTGAATTATTTGTTTTCTGTGATACTTCTCTGTCAAAATGCATAAGTCAAATAATTTCAGGTAAATCTAGGGTTTAGTCTTCAGTACTTGAATGCCTTGAATATCAGAGTTAAAGTGCACTGGTGTTAAAAAATTAGAGATATTAAATCAAAAGGAAGGGTTGTTAGCAATGAAATGTATCCCAAATTGCTAAGAGTTACTTAATGATACTTTTCTTTTATGCTTTGAAAACAAGTCCATAGATTTTAGGCATCCATCCCAAAATGGCCAAGGTAAACGGGAACTTAGATGGATCTTTTCCATGGGTTTAATTTCCTTAGACAAAACCACATTTCCTGTAAACAGTGAAAATGAGAGCAATTTTTTTAGCAGGTCAGTGAAGAAGGAAATGCAAATGCACAGCTAAGCTACATAACACAAATCCTGCTGTTTACTCTCTTGGGCATTACTCTGTGTTTGGTGTAATATTTTTCTAACATTTTATGATGTTTTCCAATTAAATATTAATACATCTTCTTCAAAGAGGAACAGATTTATAACGCTGAAGTGAAAGAGAGAGGATGGGAGAACTGATAGTGCAGTTGGGCAGGAGAATTCTGAGCAGGAGCTCTGAACACTCTTCTCATTTATTTGAGAACTTAAATATATTGTATTAAAAAAAATATAGATATGTATTAGATATGGTCTAATTTCATGTGGTGCAAGATCAGATGTTGTAAACTAGGATCTTTCCACTCCAGCAACAAACCGTGTGCTGTATCACTGCTTTATTTTTAAATACTTCCTCAATGTTCTTTTCAAATCCTTACATTTGAATACATTAAACAGGGGGAGAAAACCCAATTAAATTAGGATCACAAGTTAAGGCAACTAATATATTATTTTGCATTTTAAAATTCAATTGAACTAATTACCTATGCAGTGTGAAAGGGAAATGATAACACTGCTGCCTGTTGGCAAGAGAGGGGCTGTGTGTGCCTAATTCATCAGTACTACACGCAGTGCCTCATGTTTATGGAACAGACTGCAACCTTTGCCAACTTTCTTGGGGGAATGAGGAATGTTTAAGATTCTGCATCCTCCTAGACAATGGCCAAGGTTACCAGAAGGCATAAAGACATGTTCTGGACCTGAGGTCAAATTCATAAGGAAAAGAAAAAAGCACAAGGAAAAGACCTGTAATTTGTGAAGTCCTTTTGTATTCCATTGCAAAGACACGAAGGACAGGATTCTGGGATTGTGCCACTCTGGACTTTTTCAATATTTTAGTTTTTCCACCCACTTAAAAAAGATCAGGCTAGGAAAATATGTCAGGACAACAGAAAGGAATTAATCAGCAGGGCTGATGCTTAAGATGCAGCAGTGTGAAAAATGTGTCGTGACTGTAGGTCAGATTGAGGCGATGCACAGGGAAGTCGTGGGAGCTTTTCTAATCAGCTGCACTTCTGACTGTCTGCTAGAATTTCTCCCTTTTTATCCTATTTACCTAGTTATGCCCTGTTCTCCTGTTCCACAGCTCTCCAGTCACACAGGGATGAGCACAGAAGGAAAATTCTGTTCATTCACAGCCACAGATTCCCTGTTATGCCCTGAAGATAACAGGAGAAGGGTGAACATTTGTCCGTCGTGTGTCTCTTCCATCATGATTTGTTTTCATTTATTTCATGTTGACCTGTGTAGGAATGATCAGTAGAAGGTTGTTTTGGCTTTTTGAGATGTAAGTGCCACAGGACAGTGGTAGAACTTGAACTGATCTGACACAGAACCAACAAATCCTTTTTAATGGGCAATTACCTATGCCTGAGTCAGCACATTCCCAGAGCATAAGACAAGAAAATACTAAAAGTAAAACATTTCATAGATACTTATGGTCAGATATGTTCCAACAAATAGTGGCAGTCATCAGATTTGAGTATTTTCTGTTTGCAAAAATTTTAATACTAAATTATTTCCTTGAGTTTTTACTCAAAAAAACCAATGAGTTTTACTTAGTTTTTACTCAGCAAAGGAGGAAAAGAATAGCTGATGGTATTATCTTCTTTCTAGCCTGACAAAAGAAGAAACCAAATAAAAAATAGAGTGCAAAATTGGTTATTGAAATGGCAGGGGAGCATCACTGTGTGCTCAGTTCCGAGACAAAGAGGAAGCGTGTCTTAGGTTGCAAATGCAAGATGTGGCCGGGGGTGTGTATTCTATTGCCATCTGTTAGAGGTGGGACTGTTATCTGCTGTTAATGGGCCAGCTGTTAAAACCAGGTGGGGCAGTTTTGTTTATCCCTTCCTTGACCATCTTCCCTCCAGGAGATATCTTCTGTTAATGGGCCATTGAGTGTCACTGCGTGACTGATGAAATTACATCATCCTATTGGGAAATGCTCCACCCAGGGGGAGGAGCCAAGCATTCCTACCTGGATATAATCTGAGATTTTGTGACACTGGGACAGCCTTTCCACTGGATTCCCAGAGGAGCAGCTGTCTTCTCCACTGGATTCCCAGAGGAAGACTAGGCACATCTACACCACCACTGGCCCTTCAGAGGAAAACTACATCCTTTCTACAAGCTCACTGTTTCAACAGAACTACATCTGTTATGCCAGGAGGACTGCAGCCACCATTTAATCAGACTGCTACCAACACCCTGACCAACAGGGTGTCAAGTCATATTCTGCTTCTGTCAGTGTTGTTTTGTATTACTGCATTTTTATTTTTATTTTTATTTTTATTTTTATTTTTATTTTTATTTTTATTTTTATTTTTAATTTTTAATTTTTATTTTTATTTTTATTTTTATTTTTATTTTTGTTTTTTTATTTTTTTCTAATAAAGAAGTGTTATTCTTACTTTCATATCCTTGCCTGAGAACCTCTTTCAAATTATTATATTTCAAAATTATAGTACTTCAGAGGGAGGGAGTTTACATTTTCCATTTCAAGAGCAGCTCCTGCCTTCCTTAGCAGACCCCTGTCTTTTCAAACCAAGACAAAGCAGGACATTATACACTGAGGCCATGCAGAAAGTTGTCATGGAACAGAATGGAATTCATTCAAAGAACAGGTCTACACTCACACTCACAAGCAGAGAACACCACTATTTCTCCATCCAGTGATTTTTCTGTGGAGTCTTTTAATGATGTTGGAAAAGCAAAACATTAAAGTCCTATTAAATGCAAGTCCTGGTGAAATAGCCAAGTGTTTGAGACAGTGCTTCCCTGAGAGCAGAATGTTGGGAAGAAGCAGAGCTGGCAATCTGGCAGCCAGTGCAACAAGCAGCAGCTCCTTACACAGTGGCAAAAACATTCACTCCTCTATCTTTGCTGAAAAATATCAGAGGAGCATCAGCCACACCACATATTAGGGAGTCATGCACAGATTCAGTCACAGGCTTGGAATGGAAACAAGATTGCTTTGAGGGATGAGAAGATGGTTCACTTGTTAGTGTCTCTTTAATGTTTTGATCCTTACAGGCACAGCCTATTATTGTAAAGTTGATTTTTGCTTCTGTAGAAAGGAAAAAAATTGGTTGAGCAGCATTGCTGACAGCAAGACTGTCATTTAAAAAAATAGGTTATAATGAATATGAGTTTCAGAAGAAGAGAACAGAGTAGGTCCCATCTGCTTCCCTCTGGACTGCAGCATGAAAGAGAGCAGATGGGCATGAGTTATGCCAGAATGGCTGGGAGAGGCTAGACAGCTCCACAGTCTTGTTCTGTGTTATTCCTCGGCCACTCTAGGATCCTATCCCTATGTCCAACTTACAGTGCACTGCTGCAGTGGGATATGGGGGAATGGTGCCTATCACTGAACAAGGTAGAGAACAGGAAACATGCTACAAATATGATTCCAGAAAGTTCGGCAGCAGCTCAGGTGCCAATTTTGTTGTTAATTCTGGTTTTCCCTTTTGCTTTGTCCTGGAGTCCTGCACACCCTTACATCCTGAATGGTCAGAAGAAAGCAATGCCATGTTTTTTCCTGCAAAGCTGTGCAGAAGGGAATGCTCTAGAATAAGCTTTTAGCCTCTAAAATCAGTGTCACTGTGGTGTGCCCTCAAATCAGGTAGTGATTTTAGTCTTTGTCAATGTAGAGTCTTTCTAATGCAGGGGATTTATCACACCCAGTGCTGGAATGGGTTCAAATTGGGGTGCAAAAGTCATGCTTAGATGTTGTGTGCTGCAAAAAGCCCTGTAATAGTAAGGCTGGGGCATATGATCGTATCTGTGCCTGAGGTTCGGCCATTTCCAATGTGGGTTGAAGAAGCAGACACACTGGAACTGCCACTAAAACTTTTCTTAAATTTATATTCATTATTTTTTACAGTTGATGGCTGCTAATTTATTTGAGCTTGCAGTATTTAGCCTTTTTTAACAATGATTGGTAGCCTTTTCTTGAAGTGTCAGAGCCTTCCACAGTGCTCACACCTTCCTTTTGGAACCAGACAGTTCCTTTTTTCTAATATTATGTTATAGTCCATAATGTACAAAAGGCAGCTGATGCAATCAATTGTTGTTATTTTGACATATATTTTTCAATGCATCTCATAAATCTTTTGCATCTCTAGTGCTTTCCCTGGCTCTATACAGCACAAAGTGGTTAAAGTACAGCTTTAAGTCAGATTATTCAGTAATGGCTGGCCTGGCTACAGCACAAAGCTGGATTTTTAACTTGTTCTTTAATGTTTGTACTCCACTTAGTATTTCACTTCATACCTGTTCAAACTAGAAATTTAAACATTGGTACTATTGATTACAGTGTGGGCAAACGCCTTGTTACGCACTCAAAGGCAAACCTGATGGATTAGAGGCCATTCCAATCTTCCTGGTTTTTTGTCTCACTGTGTTCGCTTTCCTTCTATCTTTATATTAAGAGTTTTGTTGTAGGACTAGATGTGTGCATTGTAAAAGACCATGCTAGAGTTTGCATGGTAAGAGCTATAAAAGTGTCACAAAATCCCCTATCTTTCATGTCTTCAAATAAAAAAGACTGTTGAGTCTTTTGACAGAACATATGTGTAGACATATTGAAATATATTGATTTCAATACTCAGTGAAAGAATTGTTTGAGGTATAATTTATTCTATGAAAAAGGAGGGAAATTATCATCAATGCTTTACGCATTGCTTTCTGCATTGTTTCACAATCTACATTTTCCCATGCATCTTATGAAAAGCAGAACTAGATTTGGGAGAGAAAAATAATTTAATGCTTAACAAATGTTCCATGATCTATATTTTTTTATCTGGATATGCAAGAAGTTGTTTTCTGATAAGATTTCTATCAGTGTATCAGTGCACCTTGATATTTTGGAAAAAATATAAATGGGACACCATATCCTTGGAACCAATTGGCAGCTTCAATCATTGATGAGAGGTTTTGCTTCTTGTCTTCTCTATGTTGCGAAGTCAATGTTTTACACTTTCGCTGCCTCAAGGTCCACATATACGTCAGGGCTTCAATGAACTAGCAGTACACTAGTGTAGAGAAATAACCCATTTGGGGTTTTGCCATGAAAAATGGGAAGTCAGTCTTTGAACATTGACTAAAATCTCATTACTTTGGTGGCAAATGAGGCATGAAACATATTTTCAAAAATATAGAGCCCAAACCACTGTGGCATGAAATATTTTATCTTCATGGAGTGTACTACAAAAGGTTTGAACTCTAAATCAGACACTGCACTTAAACATACTGTGTCATCCATCAAGCACTCAGCGTTCATTGCAAAATTTGTCCATGATGGCAGCTTTAATGAAGTTCCGTAATTTCTCTCAGCCTCAGAAAACTATTATTTCAGATGGATGAAGGCATAAATCTACCAGCAACACTTCAACTCTGGTCTTGCTCAAGGCTTAGGCTATTGACTTTATGGTGAGAAATTCACGATAATCCTTCATGTCCTACTCATTCCTGTCTGGATGGCAGGTATGGGATATCAGCCAGTTATTCCCAGACATGGGTGATGGCAAGGAAGTGAAGTTGCAAAAGAGAAACTGAAAAGACAGCCTTGGCATGGCATTCTGAAGCACTCCTGAAGTATTTGGGCAGGAGTGTGGACCTGCTGGAGAGCAGGAACACTCTGCAGAGGGATCTGAACAGGCTAGATCCCTGGGATGATGTCAGTGGTGTGAGGGACAACAGGGACAAATGCCAGGTCCTGCCCTGGGGTCACAACAACTCCATGAGTGCTCCAGGCTGGGGCAGAGGGGCTGAAAAGCTGCTGGTGGGAAAGGCGTGGGGGTGCTGGCGACAGGCTGGACATGAGGGGCCAGCATGTGGCCAAATGGCAAGAAGGCCAATGGCGCCTGGCTTGTCCCAGCCATGGTGTGGCCCAAAGGACCAGGGTTCCCTGTGCTGGCTCTGCTGAGCGACCTCAGGGCTGTGCCCAGTTCTGGGTCTCCTGGCCAGAAAGAGACCTTGAGGGGCTGGAGCATGTCCAGGGAAGGGAACAGAGCTGGGGAAGCGCCAGGACGGGCTGAGGGAGCTGGAAAGGGGCTCAGCCTGGAGAAGAGGAGGCTCAGTGGGGCTCTTGTGGCTCTGCACAACTCCTGACAGGAGGGGACTATTGTCACACGTCCGGGGTCACCATTTCTTACCGTGGGTCTTCTGGGCAGTCTGGACTTGGTGAAGTGAAGGAGAGATCTTGACTCCATTTTAGAAGGCTGGTTTATTATATTATGGTATATATTACATTAAAAAAGACCACACTATAACTATACTACAAAGAACAGAGAGAAAAGAATCATCAGAAGGCGAGACAGGAATAGAAAGGAATGAATAACAAAGTTCTGTGACTCCTAGAGAGTCTGAGAGCTGCTGCCTCCTCGATTGGTCGCCAAGTAGAAACATCCCACATTGACCAATTGAGAAAGCACCTGCTGCATTCCACAGTAGCAGATAACAAATTGTTTACACTTGAAGCTGAGGCCTTCTCAGCTTCTCAGGAGAAGAAAATCCTAGCAAAGGGATTTTCACAAAATATCACAACCACATTTCACCCTTCTTTATATAATTAATTAAAAAGAAAAATGGTGTTTGTAAATTCCTCTGCTGTGCCCTTGCAGAAGAGAGAACAAACACTCATCATGAGTTTTATCTGTTGCCAATCGAAACCTCAATCACTGCTGATGTGGAATGATCAAAGAAATCCTTCCCCTGTAGAATATCAAATTCTATTATATCACTAAAACAATCTACAATATAAGAAAATGCAAAAATCCATGCAAAGAATGTCCATTGTTTCAAGTCCAAACAGTTGAGATTCAGGAAGAAGTGTCCATGGACTGGAGATGTTCCTCTTTGACATCTCTGAAAGTCCTTTTTGTCCTGAAAGAAGCTTCCAGAAAGTTGAAACAAAGAACTGCTAAAGAAAAACCCATCAACAATTATCAAAAATCCATTGACAGTTATCGAACAATTTTTAAAAATTTCTGAAATGCCCTTGCCACAGCCCTTAATTGAACCACTTGGGCTGAGGCTAATTTTTTGGCTTTTCAATGCTTTTGAGCTGCCAGCTCTTTCAACTTTTCTTTATATAATTTTTTTTCCCCCAATGTTTCAGAAAGAAAAGCAGCAGCAGCGGGCCTCTAGGACCCTGCGGGGCCCTGGTCCTGGTGGGTGGACCAGGGAACCCAGACCCGGGCCACAGGCCGGTGGCCCAATTCCAGGTGGGGGAAGCAAAGCTTCCAACCCCAACAGCAACCGGGGCGGAGGCCCTGGCCCAGGAAAACGAGCCAAACGGCCCAGACCCGGCCCGTGAGGCGGGCTCTGTGTTCTCACAACCCGGTACGACCATGCTGCAAGTGCAGATGTGACCCAATGCTTTGTCCCCCCAGCACCACCGGCGCACGCCGGCAGCTGTGGGACAGAAGCTTTCCCGAGGATGTCGATCTTGGATCTGGGGCTGTCCTGATCCCAAAGCAAACGAGCAATGCTCAGTGTGCACTGTTTCTCTTGCCCCTGCAATGCAAATGCCAGTGTTCCCACTCTCTGCCCCTCAGCACCACCCCGACCCACTTCGGGCTCGGGGCCGGAGGCAGAGCCTTCGGGAACCCCCTCCCCCACGCCGCCAGGGTGTGCAGGTGGAAGCAGGCATTCCAACCCCCAGCGAGAAACTCCCGACCACCCGCGAAAAACGCCGTGTCCCAGAATGACACTGAGTTTGACAGTGGTGACTCTTGCAGCACCGGCTGTGAGCAGCCGAGCTGGACCACCTCCCTCACGGAGGGAGAGGCTGGTCGCCGGCACCACAGTCCCAGCCGCAGCAGCGGCCTCGGAACGGTCCGGACTCGCGGGGGGCGCTGGCTCGGTCGCAGACACCTCAACATCCGCCGCCCGGGGCACGGGGGGCGGGAGACCTCTGGGACAGCCGGTTCCGCAGGCACCGCTGTCCCAGCAGCAGCCACAGTGGGCATCGGGGGTGGCAGGACCGGCTCCGGAGACAGCTCCGCGGGCACCGCGGCCGCGGACGGGGGTGGCGGGCTGAACGCAGGCGCTTCGGCATCATCTCGCACTGGAACGGGGTCAGAGAGTGCAGGCACGGCAGGCAGGGAGACGGCAGCCGATTCTGGTCGTGGTTCCGGGATCGGCTGCGCAGGAGCGGGCAAGAGAAGCGGCGGCAGGACAGCCGGCGGGGGAGGCGGCGCGGCCGCGGGGCCGTGCTCCCTCTCCGAGACGGGCGGGTGTTTTTCGCCGCTTGCGTTGCACGGCAGCTGGAGTGCAGTCGCGGGAGGCAGTGCCTCTGCGAGCGGAACGCTGACAAACTCCGCTGGGGAACGCGGCGGGGCCGGCCCGGGAGGTGGCGGGACAGCCCGCCGGAGCGGGGCCCGCGGGGCTGGGCGGGGCGGAGAGAAAGGCGAGAAAGACGGAGGCGCCCCGCAGCCCTCCCCCGAAAAAGAAGATTTAGTGAGAGCAAATGCCACAGACGTAGAAAAAACTTTTTCTTCAAGTGTGGGCAAAGTTTCAGCCCCCCACGACTCGGGGGCGGAAAAAAACAGCAGTTTGTGCCCTTGAACAGGCTTCTCTCCTGCCGGATCTGGGGGAGCTCCATAACGATCCCACCACCAAAGCAGGAACTCCGCCGTGGAAGCCTTGCATGCCAAAACTGCCCAAAGACACCTGAAAGAGGGGTAAACAGTTGGCAAAGGAAATCTATAGGTAACAATGTCATTAAAATACAAATCCATGTCCTCCCAGATGTCTAAATCAAGGGAGTCTTTGAGATCCAGAAAAAACCCATGGAATTTTGTCCAGCGAAAGAATTCATAAAAATGAGTTTTCAGCATTCGGATTTGATCCAAGCTTGCCCAGTGTTGCCAGAGAGCAACAATCTCCTCCTCTGAAGGAGAGAAAGAAACTTCCCTTTCTGAAGGTACAGTCAGCAAATTGTCCACCCACATTTTGTGAAGGGTAGGATTTTCAAGAAGGGAAAAGTCAAAAGTACCTTGAGACATTGTAAGTCCAGCTTCAACAAGCTCCTCTATGCTGTGAAGGCTTCTGGACATCTTGTCTGGGAAGTTTGTGGTCAGCCTTGGCTAGGAACTCTGCCCGAATCCAGGGTCTTCAGTTCTTCAGCTCCAGGCTAGAATCCACTTCTGTGGTCACTGGAGCAGTGACCATCAATGCCACACGGTCAGAGGTGACCATTTGCCACACGTCCGGGGTCACCATTTATTACCGTGGGTCTTCTGGGCAGTCTGGACTTGGTGAAGCGAAGGAGAGATCTTGACTCCATTTTAGAAGGCTGGTTTATTATATTATGGTATATATTACATTAAAAAAGACCACACTATAACTATACTACAAAGAACAGAGAGAAAAGAATCATCAGAAGGCGAGACAGGAATAGAAAGGAATGAATAACAAAGTTCTGTGACTCCTAGAGAGTCTGAGAGCTGCTGCCTCCTCGATTGGTCGCCAAGTAGAAACATCCCACATTGACCAATTGAGAAAGCACCTGCTGCATTCCACAGTAGCAGATAACAAATTGTTTACACTTGAAGCTGAGGCCTTCTCAGCTTCTCAGGAGAAGAAAATCCTAGCAAAGGGATTTTTACAAAATATCACAACCACAGGGGACAACCGGGGGGTTGGGCTGTGCTGTCAGGAACAGGGACAGGAGCCGAGGGAACGGCCTCAGGCTGGGCCAGGGCAGGCTCAGGTTGGACATCAGGAGGAATTTCCCCATGGAAAGGGTGCTCAGGTCTTGGCAGGGGTTGCCCAGGGACGTTTGGAGTGCCCATCCGTGGAGGTGTCCCAGGAAGGGCTGGAGGTGGCACTCAGTGTCCCTTGGCTGGGGACAGAGTGGGCATCGGGCACAGCTGGGATCCATGGGCTGGGAGGGCTTTTCCAATGTCAGTGATTCTGGGATTTGCTCTTGTTTTCCCTTTGATCCACACAACAGAGCAGAATTCTGTCAGTAGGTGGCTGAATGAACTTAACAGCACAACTCTTCTTGTTTTATAAAATATTTAAGAGTTGTGGCTCTGGGAAAGAAGTATTTGTAGTCAGACAGTGAAATGGCCAAGGGATCAATATAAACAATGGTAAAAAATTCATTATGTAAGGACAGTGCACTTTGAAGAAGATTGTTTTACCCAAAGCACCCTCATCTCTGTAGGTGAGCAGTCAGATTTACCTCAGCCATAAATACATAATACTCAGCAGCTCACAGAAAATCACACCATCTCACAAGCATAGTGTTGATCTTTTTTTTCAGTGCTGAAATTCTGTTGAAATTCACATTGTGCTGGGACAAGGGAAACCAGAAATCAATGTAAAATATACGTGCTCTGGAGAGGGGAAAGATGGCATTCTGAACTTGCAAAATGATAACGAATATACAATGCATAACACCATTTTGCTGTCATGATAAGGAAATAATCTCTTTAACTATCTTCAAATATGTGTTGCTATTTCTCTCTGCTGTTGGTACTCTTCACACTTGTCCTCAACCATCATGCATTAAATTTTAAGGGGAAATAATGTAGATATCAGGCCAAGTGATTGCAGCCAGCGCACATGGGAATGATTTACCAAACCCACAAAATTGAATTGCAGAAGAATGGAATAGGAGGATTTTGGTTGGAATAGAGAGTCACAACTTTCCATTGTTTTGAAAGCTGAAATTTTTTTTTAATTGTAAAAATTGCACAATTTGGCCACTGTATACAATCTTTAAGTGAACCCAAAATCATTTAATAATCAAAACCAACCAACAAAATTTGTATGTTCTACAAAAAGCTTCATGTCCCATAATTGAAGGAGCGCGTAATTAAAATATATCCA
The DNA here is from genome assembly GCF_015832195.1 of Motacilla alba alba. Classification (NCBI taxonomy): domain Eukaryota; kingdom Metazoa; phylum Chordata; class Aves; order Passeriformes; family Motacillidae; genus Motacilla; species Motacilla alba. Next base: position 645,006 of record NC_052026.1, read on the forward strand.
CTTCTATTTCAAATGGTAACTGACCTGTAAGCTTTAAAAAAGATTTAACAAATCATCATAACCTAAAAAAATATATTGCACTCTCCATAATACAGTATTGCTTTGTAGAGGAATTTGTTATGATTTTAAGGCCTAGTGTTGTCAGAGTGCTGGATTTTTCCATTTCTTCTTACCTGTCTGAAGGCTCAGGATCATCATTTAGGCTGTGACTGTTTTACAAAACTATTATATATATTTTATATATTTTCTGTATTTGCCCAGAGAAGCTGTGGCTGCCTGTGGATCCCTGGCAGTGCCCAAGGCCAGGTTGGACACTGGGGTTTGGAGCAGCCTGGGACAGTGGAAGGTGTCCTTGCCCATGGCAGGAGTGGCACTGGAGGGACTGTAAGTAATTCTGTGCTCCTGTGATATTTTCATTGTACTTTGTAAGCAGCTGAACTGTTGGGCTTGATTCCATTCTTTTTCAGAACCAGTTGTAAGGAGCTGAGCCAAATCTATCCCTTTCTATATTAGGAACAATTAACCAATTGATTTGATTACTCCCACTGTTTTAAGCAATCTGTCCTGTGCCATTCAAGTATGAGGCACAATCATTATTTTGAAATGTGAGCTGGTGCAAATAATCTGGTATTGTTCCTTTGTCTATGGGAAGCAAGAATGTTAAGAGACAGAACGAACTTGTTTCATTCTAGGTAATCCAAATCTATGCAGGGAATTATAAGCAATAATAATATGAAAAAAAAAAGGATTTTAAAAAAATCACAAGAGTTATTTTCTTCTGTCTCAACAGAGGGGAAAAGTGGTTGCTATTTTGGAAGGATAAATTTAACTTCTAAGATAAATCCCTGCTGTGATTTGTCAGTAACTGATGAAAAAAAGATAAATCTGAACAAGTGGTACCTGTTTTGTCCAATATAAAGGACGAAAACAATGGGATAAATGGAAATCTGAATTAATACAACACACTGAAGCATTCTCAGAATACAAGCCCTGCCACTGGGTGTCCTCGGAAGGCAATGGGATGATCCAAAGAATTCAAGTGGTCTGATTTGATTCTTGAAAAGGCAGGATACATTTAAGTTACTCTAAGCCCTGTTTTCCACGATTTATATGATCATACTTGGAGAAGAGTAGTTCATGTGCATCAAAAAAGACACTTTGTGCTTGAAGCAGAGTCCCTCTTAGTGAACAAGCTCTAGTTCATCCTGAGAGGTTTTTTTTTATCTCAGTGTTCTGCACCTGGTTCCACTTCATGCTTCTTAAATAAAAGCTAAACTAAAAGTATATATAAATGCTGTTCTTATGAATTAAATACTGGAGGCCATATTTTTTAAAGCTGCTTCAGAATTGCAGGTTTGTACTTACAGATTTGGCGCTGAGACCCATAGTTTGATATCTTACTGGATGAGGGGGAATCTGTGTAAGGAGGAGCCTTCATATGCAATTTTCTCTATTTCATTAAAATTTACCATGTCTACTGGTAGAAGGGAGATGTAAAAATGTTCAGGGAGGGTTAAAAAGGCAAAAACTGGAGTTCTTAAACCCTCTGATCCAGTGCTTTGTGTTGCTACCTCCTACAGCCTAAAATACTACAAGAATGAAACTTCCTTGTCTGACATTTGTAGTGGTTGTACTCTCAATGCTCCTGCCTCCTTTGAAAATTATTAATTAATGCTGAAATTGCTGTAAAGAAGTTTTGCATTTCTTTTCCCCCCACTTCCCCAGATTTTTCAAATTGGAAAATGAAAACACTTTATCACGTAATTGCAGTATTTTGAACTCCAAACAATTAGGTATGAATGTACAAGATGACAGAATTTTATGGCCCAAAAAACTTGGCACAGGTCATAGATCAGCTCTTGACAAACAGGAACACCTTGTTAAGCCCCAGTGTAGTGCTATTTAAATTAGATATCACAGTAAATGTTAAGTGGACTCACTTTTGAAACAAATAATTTGAAGCCAAGTCTATTTTTCAGACTAAAACTTTATGAAAACTGTATTTTTCCCCCTTCTGAGACTTTTCAAGTAACATTATAGGGTTTGTGAATATAAATATTTCACTTAATTATAAGGCAAGGATCTGCATGAGACACAAACTTTAATAATTCTTTTTAAATTTGCTATTATGTCTGCCTAATTAATACAGCAAAAATATTGTTGCCTAAGTTAGTGTGTGACCCCAGTGCAGTCTTGCTAATATCCCTATATCCAATAGATCTCATGCTGTAATTCCTCTGGAAGGATTGGGGCATGTCAGATAAATTAAATGAAAAGCAAAGATGTAGATTAAGAGTGATGTAAATTTCAAGCCTGCACTTTTAATTTCACTAAATATTATTTTCCATTTTTATGACCATATTACATTGAAGTGGAACTACAATTTCCTCTGTTATTTCATTTAATAAAACATTTGTCTCATCTGAGTTCTTGAAGAGATATTAGCTTTAAATCACATTGACTTCACCCTATCCAATTTACATATGCTGAAGAAATAAAAGTCTTTTCAAGAGTTGCCATGGGGCTTCAGAAGCCTCAAAGGAGTATTAAGACCTTGAGTTTAGTGTGAACTGCCTCCAACACAAAACACAAATCTTCCCAACAGAATACTAATGGTTTAGTGTACAGTTGCATTTTCTGTTCCAGTTTGTAAATAAACAATCCACATATAGGAAACCAATAACTTAATTATGGCTGAGCATTTGAGTGCAGAAATGTGCCAGCTGGAAATAAAAACTGCTTTCTATAGGCCCACATTACATAAGAAATGTTATATGGTTTGACAGATGTACAAAATAGAACCCAGGATAGATTAAAAGGGGAATTCAGAGCTCCTCCATTTTTCCTCTCAGGACTGAATACCTGCAGAACTGCATTAGGAGTTTCTCAAAGTCACTGCAAATATAAATATAAAGTTTTTTGCCTCAGATCTGATTTCTAAACAGAAATGCTTCAACACTAGATTTACTTAGTTTTACTTGCATAATTTTTTTTTTTTTTTTTGGTTTGTAGAAGTCTTTGTCTCTTTCAAACAACAGACTTCAGTGCATACAATAACTAATGGGGGAAATGTTTTCTTAATATGACCTCAATCTCATCTCTATAATGGGTTTCTCATTATAATAATTATATTCCATTAAAATGTCAGGACTGGTTTAAAATATATCTAAGAAGACATGTCTCAGCAAACTAGCAGGCAGAAACCTTGATGTTAATTTACTTGGCATCATTTAAGGGAAATGGAGAAGTGCAGTACATTAAATGTGTGACACCAAAGGCAGGCAGATTGACTATATATAGTATTAACACTTAAATAATTGGTCAGTCATAAGTAATTAAGGAGCATTACAAGCAGAGTGGCAAGCAGAGTGAATGATTCCAAGTGAATGCTCCTCCACGACAAATCCAGCCCTGCTTGCTGCTCAGGAATGATCTGTGAGCAGGCAGACTTTGGCTCATTGTTTGGGTGGGATTGCAGACCCCTCTCCTGGCTGGAGCCCTGCTCCTGGGGCAGTGGTGTTTCCAAGAGCTCGGTGGGAATGGGAGGCACTTGGTCTCACCCTTTGGGGAGAAAGAGAGGCTGAACAGTTTGGGCCAGAGTCCGACAACCTCTTCAAATAAAGAATCTGCATCTCCTATGAATGATCCCAGTTGTTACAGCTCACTAAGCTCATCCTGGTCTGACTATTTAGAATGATATCCATTCCTTGGGTGCTCTGGAGCAAATCAGTGTGATGGAGTTTCTTGCCCTTTGTTATCCCGGTGGTCTGTGTGTAGTCAGACCCTGATTCAGCAAGAGATTCTGGGATGAAGGGAAAGAAGCCCCATAAGCTGTGCTGGCAGTGATGGGCGCATGACTTGTGTTCTCTTGAAACCTCACTTGCCTCTCCCATGCTGCTTTCCTGCTCATTCAGGTGTTCTCTGGTATAATGTCCTTTAGAGGCAGAAACTCCTTTATAAATTCCAAATCAAAGCAAACTGCACTAACCAGAAAATATTAGATTCTTTATACATTGGTAATTGACAAGACTATTAATTCTTGCCTGTATCTGAATAATTTAAAAATACAGTTTAACAGGGTTTATATAGATATTTTTGTAGCAAATTAATTTTAAAAAAGTAAGGTGAAAACTGTACAATTTCCCATCAATATCATTCTGAATTGTGTAAGGAAAAAAACCCCAACAATACACAAAGCAACCCTCTCACTGGGAACCCAGACTCAGAGTTCTCACAAAATATCACCCCTCCTGTGTGTGCACTGTGTAAGTGGACTATTGGAAAGTAGTTTTAAAATAGATTGCACACAAGCTGACTTCCCAAGATTAATGGATACTAGAGTCAGACCTCATACTTCTTATGCAAGCAAACCTACCATTGACTTAAAGTGCATTTCCCTGAATGAATGGCATGTTGAAACTCCTGGAAGGAAGCCATGCTACAAAGAATTGAATTGAATGGGGTCAGAAACAGTCCCAGAAAGCCCTTTTAAGCTTGGAAAGCACCCTACTGAATTCTCTGCCAAGTGCAGTATTTGCTGTCACACATATAAAGAGTAGCCTGCACTGCTTCAGAACTGGCTGCTCAGTATTTGCCATGCTGCAAGGTGCAGACAGTGCAAACAGCATCCCCCATCCATCCATCCTGTACAGGCAAATCCTGCCCAGGTTGTCCCAGTGTCCTGGCCATGGTGGATGCTGCTGATCCCTACAAAATCCTGCTTGCTTGAACTGTACCAGAGACTTCTTGGTCTTCCCTGTCAATGTTTTCATCTTGACACACATCTAATTCTTTTCTCTATTGTAGCTTCAGCATAATACAGACACTCAGAGTGAGGGGGTAAATGCATTTATTGTGATTATATATTCCCTGATACTGGAAATATTTTGCCTTCTTAAAATGCCAGATAAAGTTAATAGGGCAAGCCTCAGTAAACAAGGCTAATTACCTCAGCAATTTAGATTAAGTCCTTGAAATGTATTGTCAGAAATGAGTTTATTTATATTACTAGATTAAGGGTCCATTTCTCTCTCAGATGCTTCAGCTCTTGTGCAGTAATCTCCCTCCTGATAAGCACAAAGAGCTGGACACATTTCTTGCTCATTCCTGTGCATACCCTTAAGAGGACTTTTAAATCACTCTCAATTCATTACTTGAATTTGAGCATCTTAACTCAGTGTTTCTTATTAATTCTTCTGTTGCATTTGTTAGTTTTGCTAATTAGCTTTAGCTCTGTTCTGGAAGTGGTTTGGTTTTGACACCCCCAGAGCCAACCAATAGATGGTGACAGCAGCACACTGCTGGATTTAGCCTGGTTACACATGGCTGAGAGCCTGGGCTTCCTCTTAATGGCATAATTTCTTACACTGTGAGCCCTTGTGGTGTTACTAGCCCAAATACATTAACTTTTAACATTCAGAGGCTGCTGAAAGCCTGGAATGGCTCAGAGTCCCTGTGGTGCACATAAGCACAGCAGAGATTAAACTAGCCCAAGATTTCAAAGTCTCAAAGGAATTATGTAAGCACAAACTCTGCAGCATAAAAATACAATGGTACAGTTTTTAAATCAATAAGTTTTCCAGTGAAAGATTCTGCATCTGTAAAACAGAAATTGGCATTTAGTAATTTACAAATTGCAAATATAAGAAGAGCCATTTAAGCAGTGTGTTAGAAAGATCTTTTTGTGAAGGTCTGATTGTCTGCCCTCTATAGACTTCTGGATATAAACCTGCTGGAAAAATAAAGTTTGATCTGTGTTTTCATTGAATGATACTGGCCAAGCAGTTAACAGCTGAAGCCATCAGCTTTCCATTTCCCTTCACCAGTCAGAATTTTGTCTTCATTTGAGAAATACAAAGTGATAAAACTGATAAGATGAAATCAATAATTTCTATTTGATATAACAATCTTCTCCTAGATCTTTGTTAGCAAAGGACAAAATCCAGACTCAGATGAAGTTAGTGGGAACTTTGTCATGTATTTCAATGGGTTACAGTATTAAATTCTTCATTAATAATTCACAGTAGGTAATTCTTCATTGTTGGAAATAATTTTTACAGTTACTTGCTAAGAAGCAGCATATTGTTTAAAAATTGCCTTGTATTTGAAATTTTAAATGTTGGTTAGTTCTTAAGATGTGAAAAATATTAATATACCCTCTATTTTTATGTAATGAAAAAATCATGAAAATGGTAAAATACATTATTTATTGTGATCCATTTATAATGCTATATGCTTTATTTGAAAATATGGAGAATTTTAGAAATTCTGGTGATGTATCATTACTTTGCAGAATTCTGTGTCCCCACAAAGAGCACATTTCAAACATTCTAGAAAATCACAAGAAAAGACAGAAATAGTAATTGGATCTATGGAATGAGCTGAAGAAAGGGTTTTCTTGGACCTCCACATCTATATCTGGTTAAAAGGTAAAATTTCAGGAATCTTCTAATACAGAAAGGAAGAACAAGAGAGAGACAGAGACATAAATAATGCCAGATGAAGAAAATCAGTCCAGTATTTCAGCCGGTAAAAAGCAACATTTAAACTGCTGTAAAATGAACCTGAACAGGTTGGTTGAGAACCTTAAAGCCCATCCAGTCCCACCCCTGCCATGGGCAGGGGCACCTTCCACTGTGCCCGGCTGCTCCAAGCCCCAGTGTCCAGCCTGGCCTTGGACACTGCCAGGGATCCAGGGGCAGCCCCAGCTGCTCTGGGCACCCTGTATCAGGGCCTGCCCACCCTGCCAGGGAACAATTCCTCATTCCCAGTTTCCCATCCAGCCCTGCCCTCTGGCACTGGGAGCCATTCCCTGTGTTCTGTTCCTCCAGCCCTTGGCAATTGTCTCTCTCCATCTTTCCTGCAGCTCCTTCAGGCCCTGCAGGGCCACACTGAGCTCACCCCAGAGCTTCTCCTCTCCAGGCTGAACAAGCCCAGCTGTGCCAGCCTTTCCTCCCAGCAGAGCTGCTCCATCCCTCTGCTCATCCTGGAGCCTCCTCTGGGCTCTCTGCAGCAGCTCCAGGTCCTGGCTGTGCTGGTCCCAGGGCTGGGGCAGCTCTGCAGGTGGGGTAAGAGCCATCAATGCAAAATCAAATTCCTAATAATTAGCAGTGCAGTGCTTGTAGGTACCTGTGAGATGGTGTTTCTCAGTGTTTCAGCAGTGTCATTCCTGCTGCCCAGGACATTGTTAACCTCTCCTGTGGACAGCAATCCCTCTGGCCAGTGGTGCATCAATGGAGAATTTAGTGTCATCCACTTGATACAGTAAAACAGCAGCAATTCCCAGGACCTCATTTAAGAGCTTGCAAGCTTTTTTCCGAACAACTGCACAATTCTTAACAGAGTGATCTGAATGGAAGAATGGAATGGAAGAAAAAGTAAGCAGGACTGGATGCTGGCTCTGGCCATAATAAAATACCTGTTGAATGAGAGTTGGCATAAATGGACTTCAAAAAAGGACAATATGTATTAATTAATGTAAATGTCACAATACTCTTTCATTGGGCTTTCAAAGCTAGATTAAATGCTGGGTACTTCTGAAAACTATCTGGTTATCCCATTTTTAGTGTGATAGCAAGGAATTGTTGCTAAAATATCACCAAATAGCAAGTTAGGCACTTTTTACAAGCCTATACCTGCACACAAACATATTCAGGTGCAGGTTCTGGAAATTGCACTTGAATACTCATGTGAGCAAATTTTGGTATACAAAGCATAGAGGATTATGCTCAAATTTGTCAGAAATGCCATCCTGGATTTTGTTGGTTTTGTTAACCTCTGAAACATTTGTGTTCGTAAACAATCTTACTCCAAACTCTTACTCAGAAGCATGGTGGAAGGCAGGTATTGGAGGACATAAGTGTGGTTTCCTCAGCTAAGGAGTTTAAAACTGATATGTTAATGTACAAACCTAGGGTAATTCCCATTAAAATTTGGGAAAAGGGAGCTAAACGGTGCTTGCTAAGTACATGCAAAATCATATTTTTAGGAGAAAAGAGTTGAATAAGACTGTAACTAAATCAAGGACACAGAAAACTATATAAACCTCCAAAGGTCAAATCAACATTTACCAAATGTTGTATGTTTTATTGATAGCATCTCTTAGAGATTTTTTAGGTGTAAAATTGATTCCCAATCTCAATCTAAGTGTTTTAGAAGAAACTTTTTTGACAAGAACTGTGAGAGGAATGCGTTGTGACTGCACTAGGGATTGATATGTTGTAAGTCATTATTCTTAATCACGTCTCAGGCAGTGGGGCTGGTTAAAGTTCCTGCTGCTCACTGAGCTTTTGGAAAGCTCATATGTAACCTTAAGAGGACTTTTAAGGCTCTGCTCTGCACTATGTCCATTCCAAGGGAATCTCTGGGTGAGATGAGGCTCTGCAGCTTTGCTCAGACATTAACAGGAATATGCTCCTTGCACTCTTGGGTGGATCCTTGGCATCCTCTTTTCTATTTGCAGACTGATCTATAAGGGATCTCTGAGCTGGCATTTGATCTCATATATAAGTAGGAAAAATGGCCTTACTGAACAGCTGGTGTAAATTTTTCAAACTGGGACTGAAGAAAAGAAAGATTGTCCCCAGGGAAAAAGAATTTGTCCTGTGGAAACAACCTTTCCCCCAAAAATGCACTTAAAGACTGGAAATCTTTGAGATGGTTGATCAAGAGTTGGGAAGCCTAAAACCACAGTCACCACCAGGAACTAATTCATCAAATAAATAATGGAGGCAAACAGCTTAAAATTATTTCTGCTCCTTCCTGAGCACGTGCCCATAACTCACCCTGTTAGGGACAGGACTGGGCTAAAGGATTTCTAATGACAGTGAGTGATAATGCTGAAACACAGAAATACACAACTCTGAGGGGCTGCTCCTCTGAGATGTAAAGGATCTCTGATACCTTTATGTGACTCTGGACGTGTGATGATGACAGCCCAGTTGCTGCTCTAACATGCTCAGCCTATTCCTGCTGGCAATTGTGAGTTAAACTCTTTATTCTGGTACCTCTTCTGCACGAATCAAGAGTGAATTGAGTTCTGGGCCTGAACAAAGTACCCATAGTGCAGGAGTCACTTCTGGTAGTTTCTCTCATTTCTAGGAAAATATGGAAGGAGAAACAAACCCACTGGCTTTCCTGTAAGCCAATAAAATAAATTTTTAGAACTTAGGAAAAATTCCTACTTGTCACTAGTTGTAGCAGAACTTAAAAAAAATGTACCCTATAACAAAAAAATAAAAAAAGTCTAAATCAGTCCTATCTCCCTTCATAACAGCAGCGAAACAGAAGCTGTATTGTAAAGGAAATTTGCTGGATGGCTAAAGGGATGTAGAACATCTCTGCAGAGCCCCCTCTGAAAGCCTCTGGAGGCCTTGTCATCTTTCAATATTCCTGCCCTTTTCCCACTCTTGAGCTCTGGCTGACAATTCATATTTGTCGTTGACCTTAACTAACACCTTGAGCCTCTTCCCCAAGCTGCATCCTCCAGAAGGAGCTGTAGAAGTGCAGCGTGATGGACCTTGTGACAAGGAATGGATGGCTTCAGGTCTGACATCTTAATTTTGAGTCTGGCATACTGTCCCTCAATAAATCTAAGGATTTAGGTATCCCTTATTTGTGGATCATGGGAATTGCATGTTCAGTGGACACAACCTCTGTTCTGTTATGAACATATATTTGTATGTGTTGCTCCTGCTTAACATGTCAATACAATAATTATTGTGTAAATATCTATATATCTATATAGATAGATATAAAACCTTCCTGTGTAAAAAAGACTGCATGATTAACAGCTGAAAAATTATCTAGGTCTAGCCGAGACACAGTGCCTCTCCTACATATTTTAGCTCCGATAATAAATCAATTAACATTTTTGCTGAAACACAACCTGTGCATTGAAATCAAGGAAACAACTCCTATGAACTGCTTTTATTTTTTAACAAACAGCAAGAGAGAATTTTTTTTTTTTTTTTTTTTTGGAAAATATTCATCATGCACATTCTGGCACTACTCTCTGAAGAGGCTAACAGCAAATGGGACTGATTCTACAGGAGCTGAGGACAAATATTCCCATTCACTTCACCCTACTGGATTTGCTTGATATATGAGTATTTTCATTGACTGCTGGAGCTCCATGTATTTGGTTATAAGACCATATGCTTTACCCACTTGTATCTCTGCAGAAATACACCTGGCTTGCTCTGGGGTGACAAATTCCTTTGTACCTCACTTGTTTCAATATGCAGAGAAGACAAATAGATTAATTTCTTCTCTTTAAATTCAGTAGCAGCACTTCTCTGGGCAAGGACTCAATTTTATTTATAATTATTGGAACAGGAAACCAGCAGTGTTTCATCATAAACTTACTCTTGTATTTTGCAAATAAGCAAAATCTTTGTTAAAAAAATAGAGGTCAACAATATACCTCTATAGATTAACTTTGTTCTGAACAGCATGTTAGAAATTGTGCTGGAGCATTATTCTTTTTGCTTGTTTTTTAATTAACCAGATAATTTAGTATTTGAAGGAAGCACAGTCTGTGGATAACAAGACCGTGGTGATTCCTTAACTGTAAATCTAGTTGGTTAGTAATAAATCTTTAATTTCTTGCATGTTTATTTAATGTGGATTAATGTCTTATGTTTCATTGAGCTTCACAGTCCTAATTGAAATAAATTCAACTGTAGAAAAGTAAGAAATATACACATTAAACTAGTATATAATTTAGAGTAATAGACTCAAGAGTGTGTGTTTATAGGATAAGAGAAATAAGTTAATGTGTTTTAAAATAGATTATTATGCATCAAGATACTGCAGAGCCCACTGAAACAGAACAGCACATATAGAATAAAGAGAGTATGATGTCTGCAGTGTTTATATGGTCTGGTTAGCATTTTACAATGTAGAGAGTTTATATGTTGAGCTGAAAATACCAATCTGCACAATGGGGTAAAATGTTCTTCTGAGATTCAGTTTTTGCAGTGCAAAGGAATACCCATAAATAAATATTTTAAATGATCACAGGAATTGGTTTAGCAGAACTGCAAAACCAAGGCAGAGTGCACATGGATGCACACAGGGTAAATAACTGTGCTTTCAACCACACAGTCTTACTTAAAGGGTTAAATATTAATGTTTGTTATTATTATGCTTCCTTTGAGCACCAACTGATGTTCCTAGATGGGTTTTTATACAATCTAGGTCACTACTGAAGGCAGGGACTTTTTGACAAGGGACAACCCCTCACTCCAGGAGTGGCGTCTTGGGTCTGGTGCTGCTCTCAGTGCTCCTGACTCTCTGGATTTTCAGGCTCCCGTATTTCCAGAGAGATGCTCCACTATGGAGAAATCTTGGTGTTTTCCTTGGGGAATAATTTTCAACCAGACCAGCAATCTACCAACAAAACCTCTGACTTCACAGCTGGTGGGGCTTTGACTCTGTTACACATCAGAACAACAGAAAAAGGAGGGTTTAGAGCCAAGTTTTGAGATTTGCATCCAGCCACTCTGCAATGGGCCTGTGGATTCAAAGGACTTCAGCACAGACTTTGCTGCATCACTGTCAAAATTCCCTTCCTGGGGGTATTTGCTAGTGCAAATCTAGGATTTGCAGCCCTTTCTCTTTAAGGGCTTAGAATTTCTCACTTTCAGTGAGTTATACATGTAGATGGGTCTCCACATATTCTTGGTAAAATTTTGTAGGTGCCTTGATTCCCCCAACTGTTCTGACAGCAGATTTTAAGACTGAAATGCAATACCAGCTATTACTGCGAGACCTGCCCAGGAAAACCCCCGATTTCTCTGAGGTGATCAACTCCTGAACTCAGGGAAAGACAAATATTGACTTCCTTTATAGTGGATTGCCTATACAGGCTTTAATAGTCATTTAATTATCCACTTTTCCATGTGGGGGATAATGTGCAATAAGCTCACTCACTGTTACCAAATAACATGTTCATTTTCCAAGGCAATGTTGGAGCATTCCCTCTTTAAGAAGCAATACATCCTGTGCCTACTGCAATGCAAAGGTCAGTCAGTTTATTAACTCCAAATGGCTTTATAACCTATTAAACATAAACCATATCTGAATTATTAATTAATATTGCTGTATTATACTGTGCTCTGTCCTCTTACATCTTTCCAGCATTTGTCATTCCTCCTCCTCCCAAACTCAGTGGGGCTCTTTGTGGCAGTTCACAAACCTTCATCCCAATGAATAATTAATGTTCCCTCCATTTGACTTGTTTTTAAAGAGTTAACATTTGTGGGAAGACAGCTGGCTGGGATGAGTAGTGGTTTAACGTCAGTGGCATATACAGGAGGCATCAACCTGAGACCATGGAAGTGGGATACTGAAAAAAAGATACCTAGTCAAGTCACGGCAAGAAGGGTGTGGTCATGGGAGTTGGTCTGTCAATGAAATTATTCTATAATAGGTCAGGTTTCTGGTTCTTGTTCTCAGTTGGTTCGGGACCTTTCACATATAAGGTCATGTTCAGAGTTTGCGTTTGTGATTGGGCCCCTGCCCTCAGACTACCGCTATATATTGTTACATTCACCACACCCCTTGTCTTTGGATCTTGCCCCTCAGATTGTGTGGTTTCTGTGTTTGTTATTTTCTATTAAAGTTCTTTATTTTTTTGGCAATTCCATTGTTCCCATCCCTCTATTTGTGCCATGCTTCCCCCGGCTGGACTAGACTCAGGGTCACAGAGAGCCAGAGTGCGACAGACATTGGAAAGGCAATCTGTTGCAAATGGAATTTCTTCCTTTCTTCCCTGACCCTGGGATGGACTCCGTGCGTGATTGGCAGTTGTCATTCATCACCTGCACAGTGCAGTTGGTACCAGCCCAGTTTCACAGAGTTGTTTCAATGGCCAATTACTGAACGCAAGCTGCTCTATTATCAGTCCCTGGGTAAATGCTTCACCAACTGAGTAATATACCTGACATTCTCAGGTGTAAGTGACAGTGGCATCAAAATATTATCTGAAGGAATTATAGTATTTTATCAATTGTCACCAAAACTGTGCATTAATTCTTCTGCAGAGCAAATTTGCAGGCATATCAGTCAGTGATCCCATAAAACTGAAATGTGCTACAACTGCCAGAGGATACCTGAGAAGCAATGAATCACTAAAAAGTACAACTAAAAAATGACAGTGTGTTTTGGTAACTTTTTAGAGTATTTAAGGTACGTAAAGTGTTCACGCCACCTCTGGTGAATGGAGAAGTAATTTAGATGTGGGTTTTTTTTGTTGTTGTTTGCTTGCTTGCTTTTTTGTTTTGTTTTGTTTTCTTTGGTTATTTTGGAGGGGTTTTTTTGTGTTTGTTTGTTTGTTTGTTTTGGTTTTTTTACTACATGTAGTTTAAATATTCCAAATTTTACCTGTTCCTCAAATACTCCACTCATAGCAAGTCCATTTTCTGTACCTCTGACCTGGTGAGATACTGTGATAAGGAAGTCCAGTACCTTAATACTGTTGTTTTACACTTTTGTATTGCATCATTTGTCACACATTTGGTGCTGCTGATAAAAATATAATTGATAAAAGTTTTACCTTTAGGGACAGCACTTTTAATAGAAGTTACTTAGACTTGGTACATGTTGCTTATTATTCTGTAGATTACTGCTGCTATTCATTGCTGAGGAAAGTGGTTTATCATTCCACAACATTTCAGGCAAAGAAATTACCATTCCTAAAATATTCCTTTTATGTTTGAGATATTTGAGGGAGAAGTCTTCACCAAGCAGAGCTCTGATAGCAATTGCTGCTTTACTTCTGTTCTTTGAAATGAACTTACCAGAAACCCAGTACTTTAAACTGGTCTTGTTTAGTGTTGCTAGATTAGCTTAAAGTACCTTGGGAAATGCTGGGTAAAAGAGAACGAAAAGATTTATTTTTTAATCTCCACCTTGTCCAAAGAATCCTGGCTTTTGTTCCAGTCCTGTTGAGCAGCCTGGCAGCTTGGGCTTGGGAGCAGGGCTTGCTGATTATGAAAACTCAAAATGGTTTTCTTGGTGTCTTGAGGTTCCTTGAGATTCCCAAGCTCATCACTCTCCTTTTGAAGATACATCCCCGTCCCTCAGGTCATAGGACAGAGGCACAGCCTTTCTCTTTGCTTTACACTCCACTTTGTTTTCCTCAATGATATCTAGGAAGTTAAGGAATAAAATTAAAGAAATACTTATATTTTAGAATAGCTCTTTAGATGCACATGTGGAGTCATCATAAATCTCTTTTCAGGTCTCAATTTGCAGAGGAAGCATTTCCAGGTTACTGAAGGAAGGGTATGGCATTTGGCTTTGAAGTCCTTCACTCTGATACAATGTTTTTTCTACAATCTGGGTTCATGTTTTTACTTAGGATTTCCTTGGTCTCTAGGTTTATTGTCTTTTATCAGTAATTATTCAATTATTACTTATATTAAAAAGAATGCATTTGATTTTTTTTATTGCTTTACTTGCTTTCCTTTCTTCTTGCCTTTACTTCATTGGAACTGTGGCCAAAGTTACTTTTTTAAGAGAAGCATTATTTTTGGCATCCAAATATCCATGAATTCCCAATCATTAATAACCTTTTTTTTTTTCTGTTTACATTTCTCTCTGTGGTCAATTTTCCTGTAACTTTCCTCTGCTTTCTCTCAGAAGAGGTTTCTGCCATGCATTCATACTTTGACTACCTGAAATTTCTTTTGATTACCCCTCATCTCTTATTATGTGAGATATCAAGTTTGAAACATTTGGGCTCCCTGAAGATGTGTGTTCAATCCTGACACATCTGTAGCAGACATTTTTCCTTCTAAGATTCATAAATTCCATTCTGTAGAGTTCGCAAACTCTGTTGCAGAGAGGATTTAGCTGAAACTTCCAAGAATAAAATCCTCTCTGCTCCATTTAATTACTGGAAGTAACCTAATCTTTCTGTAGGATTTGAGATTTATTCCTGTGTCTTGATTTTTTTCTCCTCAGCACTCTGGAGTTTGCTATCCAATTAGTCACTGCCTGCCCTTTCCAATTATCACCACATTTCAGCAGTGTTGTTTGGGAGAGAGCACCTTGTTTGGGGCAGTTTGTAGTGAAAGTGTGAGATGTGTGAGTAACTACCAAAATAACTTTCTGCTGTTATGTCCTTTATTGTGGAATCACAGAATCACAGAATGGCCTGGGTTTGAAAGGGACCTTAAAGCTCATTTTTCTCCATCCCCTCCAGGGCAGGGGCACCTTCCACTGTCCCAGGCTGCTCCAAGCCCCAGTGTCCAACCTGGCCTTGGGCACTGCCAGGGATCCAGGGGCAGCCCCAGCTGCTCTGGGCACCCTGTGCCAGGGCCTGCCCACCCTGCCAGGGAACAATTCCTCATTCCCAATATCCCATCTAACACTTCTCTCTGCCAGTGTAAACCTATTCCCCTCCATTCTGTAATGACAATTTTTAATAATTTATGCTTATTCACAGTGTTATTTGCTTTTAACTTACACTAGAACTAGCAAATTAGAAGTAATTTTAGATCAGCCACTACCAATAAATTCCTGTGCTTATCATATTTGCCTTGGGTATCTGAAGGTGGAAGGGTTGTGTGGTTGCAGGGAATGTTTATATGGCCTAGCTGAGGTCAGTAATTAACCCTACTTTCCTCTCTGTCACTAATGCAGTGGCATTTAAGCTGTGCTACCACAAAGTCTCAAAAAAGGCAGCCCAGAAACATTGCATGACAGTTCAGTGTTTTAATGACACCCACTAAAGCACTGCCACTGATTAGATCCTTTGCTAATTATCTTCTGCTACTTCTGTTGGCTATATTTCAACAAAATGAACAGACTTATTTACAAGTAGCATTGCATCTTAAGATGCCCCTCATAGCTTAATTCCTATGACAGAACAAAAGTTTTTGAAACATCATTTTACACACAGTAACAAAAATCAAGCAATTTTTTAAGAATGTTGGAGGACTTCACTAGAAATTTCCTTCCTCTTTTTCCATAACTTGCTTATACTTTATTCCTAATAATTATACCAAAGTTATGTAAAACCACTATGATGTGGTTTTGTTTTTGCAGCTGGGTTGAAGCTCTCTGAGCTGGGTTGAAGCTCTCTGAAGGATTTTCATCCTTACGCCTGAAGCTTGATTTATCTTTAAAGTGTCCCATGTTGCCTTGACTTGGATTGAGACTGCATTTAGCTTTTCTATGAGAGGATTTGTATGTCCTTTTAAGAAGACAGAACTGCGGTTATCTCCCCAATGAAAAGAGGTTAATCTGTAGCACAATGTCTACGTAATACCCAAAGAATTCTAGAAAACCCAACTGAAAGCAAATAAGAAACTGTAAGAACAGAGGCAGAAGCCCATGTGTCTGGTTACCACAGAATCATGGATCATCCTGAGCTGGAAGAGACCCCTAAGGATCATGGATCCAGCCCCTGTCCCTGCCCAGAGCCCCCAACAATCCCCCCAGGATCATGGATCCAACCCCTGGCCCTGCCCAGACCCCCCAGCAATCCCCCCTGTCCATCCCTGGTGTCCAAAGGCTCCTGGAGCCCCGGCAGCCTCGGGGCCGTGCCCATTCCCTGGGGAGCCTGGGCAGTGCCCAGCACCCTCTGGGGGAAGCAGAACCTTTCCCTGCTCTGCAGCCTGAGCCTGCCCTGGCCCAGCTCCAGCCACTCCTGGGTGCTGGCCCTGGCCCAAAGTAGAGTTTGGAGCTGCCCTTGCAGCCCTGGGGAGCTCTGCCCTCAGCTCCTCTGCTGCAGCCAACCCAGCCCAGTGCCCTCAGCCTCTCCTTGGGTGGTGCTTCCAGGCCCTTCACCATCTTCATGGCTTCTTTCAGAAACTCTCTCTTGGCTTAATGTTTTCATTTTAGCTCATGATGTCCAGAGCTGCCTCAGCACTCAGGGCTCGGCATTGAATAGAAACAAGATCGGGAAACATCTACCCATCTCTCTGATATATATGTATTCTGTTGTCCTACTTTGCTGCTTTTCTCCTTACCCAGTTCCTCGGTAGTTATCTTTAATATGCCATGCAGACCTCTGTTCTTAGCCCAACCTAATATGCTCCTGTCATGCCTCTCAAACTTTGCTAGCAGAGGCTTTGACCCAAAAATTCTCTCCCAGGAGAAAATGCTGCTCAGATGCCGCTTCCCTCACAGCCTAGATCTCAGCTGGAGCAGCTGGGATAGAAATATCTCACCTGGTACATGTGCTTCTCTCCCTGGTGTAGCAAAAGTGGAGAATATTAAACTGCTGGGAAGTAAGCCAAGTATTATGAACACTGGATAATTGCATGACTCATAGGAGACCAAGGAATGTCCACTTCATTAAAAAAACCCCAAAGCTATCCAGATTGGCAAAACACCCTTTGGGTTTTTACCTGCAGGGCTTTGCTGTGCAAATATGTGTCTGAGAGGTTTATTACTATTTTTCCACTAAATTAGAGCCTTCTTCATGAATCATTCACAGTGTGATGTTTGTACAAACACCAAAACATAGCAAAGCTTTTAGCTGTGCAAAAGGCAGGTGTGTCTCCTTCCCAGGGTTTATTAGTCATGATCAGGGGCTGAGAAAATCTCGACTATCATATTTCACTCCTGTTCTCTTCTTTTCTGTGCTTTGTAGCCCTTCCACAAGTTGTACAAGACTGTGTTAATAAAATATATTTGTTCTTTAATAATTAGTGGAGTTGTCAATTTTGTGGTGGACAGACAAGACCTCTCTCCAGCAGATGAGATCTTGGAAAGATTCAAATTCTGATGAGAAAATGCAGGTCATTTTTTTTTGGCAGCTCAGTACTTCCTCCAAGTACTCACTGTAAGTTAGAATGGGCAGAAACTGAAATGCCAAGAATTGCATGATCATAGAGGTGCAGGATTTGTTCTCTTTACGTGATGGTTCTTATTTTCCAGTAAAAATCTGAACAGAAGTGCAAAGAGGATACATACACAGATAATATTGTTCATGATCACCCCAAATCAGAGTTGATTAAATCCTGAGCTCTCAGCTTTCACCTCAAGGAAGATCACAGCAGAGCCTGGAGGCTTTTCTGGAGATCACCAGGACTATGGACAGTGAAGAAGGGATTTTTGCTCTTCAAGACTAAGCATTTTCCGTTAATACTCTGAAGCATTTATACTAAAACTAACTGAGTCTGGTTATACATCAAATTCCAATTGATTAGTTTTCCAATTTATACTGTTACCTGATAATGTAAATCTCACTGCTATTAATAGAAGATGAGAAAAGATTGCAGAAAGCCCTGTATTAAATTTAAAAATAATTCAAAGCACAAGCAGGAAGAGAAAAAATATTTTCATATGGAAATTGCATAAAATGCAATAGAATTATTACAGCACATAACAACCATAATAGTTTTCCTTTACAAAGGCCCTTTTTGATATTTATACATAGATAAACATGTAGATATTTCCTGATGTTTTAATATATTGCACATCACATGATTCAAAACAATATTGATGTTGAGTTGGTTTTGTATTTTTAATTCATTAATCACAAGTTTCCTTGAAGACATTTTACTTCCATCTTACTTCCTATTTCAGATTTTCTACCTGTGAGGCAGTTTTACCACTCTAGAGGAAGGGGTTAGCACTCTGTACTATTTAGGAGACTGACTGGTTTTAGCACCCTTTGATTTTCCAGCTGGATTGACGAGGTCCCAGTCAAGGTTGTGTCAGCAAAGAACAGCCTTTTCCTCTGAGGCTGCAGGGATGATTTTGCATTGCGCTTTTCTAACTGCTCTGATACATCTGTGTTGACTTCCTCTTCCTCCAGGTAAGAGTGGCAAAAATATAAATGATAAATACATTTAAATGAAAGAGTAGTGATTTGGAAGTTTTAAGACTGAATCTTTGTCTAAATTTAGAATAGACACCATAAATTTTTGGGGTTTTTTAATGTTTTTTTATCTGAAATTTCTTAAAGATAAGTGTTTTTATTTCCAGGTGAAAGCAAACTTTGAGATGTGAATGTGCTTAGAAAAACTGAAATATTGAGTTTTTACTCATTCAGCTCTTGATTTCCCATCCCACAGACTATGACAAGTTTTAGGCATTGATGTGAGACGTTGATGATTTTTTTCTAACATTCACTTGGGCCTTTTTTATTTCCTTTTTGCTTCTGACATCTTGAATCCATAGAAGTCTATAAAGCCTCCTGATGTAGGGAGAGGACAGGGAGCAGGCAGTAGAAAAGGGCAGAGAAAGTGCATTTCTGTGATTTTTGAAAGTTGATGTCCTTTTGAGTACCAGTGTCCTGTGCACTCCTACCTGAGTGTGAAACGAGGGGAGCTGGGGTTGTCTCCTCAGCCTTTGCTGAGCTGGTGGAGGGTGACCCTGAAAGGTCCTGGCAGGTGCCTTGGAGCTCTGCCCAAGTTCCTGGCTGAGTGGCAGCTGCAGCAATGTCCCCGGGTTGGATGGGGATGGTTCACTGCTCTCAGCAGCTTTCTGATGCATCAGCTCCTCCTGATGTGTGCCAAGGGTCACCTTCCCTGCTGCTGCTGTCTTCCTCAAGGACTGCCTGGAGGGATAGGGCATTTTTCCACCTTTTTGTCCCTTCCTGAAAAGTGTGGGGGAACAAGGAGGACAGAATAGCTGTTAGTCAAGCAAAACCTTCCACAGTCTGTAGATGGAGAGAAGTGAATAGAGTGATTGCCATTGTGCAGCTTTCTAGGGGTTCAATGTTTTTACAGCCTTCTCCTGAGTGCCTCTGCCCAGCCACTGTTAGGGAAAGGATGTTGGATATAGAAGGACTGCTGGATTTACTCAGTACTCCAGTTTACTTTTAGGGTCACTGGAGCCCTAATCTGTCTTGAATGTATTAGTATCAAGCCCTTTATCCTCATGTTCCACACTGAGATAGTCATAAAACACCCACCTTGACCTGCCTTTTTGGGATTCTCCTTCTAAATAAAGCTTATCATTCCTTGGCTAAATCACCAAAGGATCTAAATCTGTCAGTGTGAGAAGCTTTTTCCTTCCAGTTCTTTCCTAGCTGAGCACAATGCAAGCTGAACTGTAGCAGTTTATCAAAGAGCAAACGTGTCATGTGGCCAAAAATGGACTGACAGACAGGACTTGGGTTAATTTACTGTGACCTTCCTTAAAAAGTTGTGTTGAGGAAGCAAAAAGCCATTATCACCTGGCTGGCCTTTGCCATGAAAATATTAATCTTCCCCCAACTCAGTTTGTCAGTAAAAGTATATCAACCCAACTGCTCTCAGAAATGTCATCATTTAAAATAGGCAGCAATGTGCTGCACATCAGAAACACTCCCAGTGAGGAGAAGCTCTTCCTGAGGACACAAAGGGACCAGGGGTTGAAGATGCATCCATATGGAGACACATTTAATAGGCATCCATAGGGGTTCCTTGCAGTACCAGCTTATTCTCACATAGTTGGTTAATTAAATAGTTCTCAAATAATTCCCATAATTGTTTTACCCCCAAGACAGATGAAGTATTTTAAAATGAACAAGTCAGAAAGAAGACTGATGAGGACCACCCTTTCCAGATAAACAAATTAATAAGGGAATTAAGATATTTGTTTTGAGCAGAAACTGCATTGTTTTGTTTGTTGTTTTGTTTTTTCTTCTTTTGGGTAGTGCCATACATGCAATATCATACAATCATAGAATCATGGAATGGTTTGGATTGAAGGGACCTTAAAGCTCATCCAGTCCCACTCCTGCCATGGCAGGGATACCTTCCACTCTCCCAGGCTGCTCCAAGTCCCAATGTCCAACCTGGCCTTGGGCACTGCCAGGGATCCAGGGACAGCCACAGCCAGCCCACCCTGCCAGGGAACAATTCCTTCCTGGTACCTGACCTGAATTTAGTTTGAACCCATTCCCTGTGTCCTGTCCCTGCAGTTCCTGAGGAATTGTCCCTCTCTGGGTTCCCTGCAGCCCCTCAGACCCTGGAGGAGCTCTGAGCTCTCCTCACAACCTTCTCCTGTCCAGGCTGAGCAGCCCCAGCTCTCCCAGCCTGGCTCCCCAGGGGAGGTGCTCCAGTTCCCTCAGCAACTTGGTGCCCCTCAAAGTCAAACCTGATTTAATTGTTGAACAGTGTTTTCTCAGCTGAGACATAAATAGCAGCCACTATGAAAGTGGTATTATATATATAAATAGTTATATTATATATAAATAGTTCAGTTGCAGGATTACTTTTTTTTTTTCTTACCATGAAAAAAAGCTGCAGAATTGTAGATACATTTTTATGCATATACATTATTTTGCAGTGCTGTGAGTGTGCACACCTGAATGTTTTGGCTTCTCAGGCAGGCACAACCCACCACCTCCCATGGCTCAGGTGGAAGGCAGGTCCTGGATGTGCACACCCTCCTGGATCCCTGCCCTCTGGAGAATGTCTCCTGCACAGAAAGTGCAGTCAGTGCTGCCAGCCATGCAGGTGGCATCCCAAAGAACACAGTTCTGCTTAAAAGTCATAAAATATAGAGCTCTCAGGAACATCCTGACATCAAGGCAAATAGAGAGAGATCATTTGATCCGGGATCAGCTGACCAGATTTAAAACTGCATTAAAGTTTTATTAGAACATATCCATATTGGAATATATCAAATAGAATTCTCTATGAGCTGCTTCATAAAAAACAGAATATTTGAAAATGTCGTGGCTTGTTACTATTTCAAAGTTAGGGGAAGCTGTTCTACAAGTGCCACTGTGCTGAACATTGTAATTGGGGGATTTATGGTTTGAGTTTGGTTGAGGTTTTTTTCAGAAGAATGGCTTTTTGGGGGGTGTTTCATTTGTTGTTTTGTTTGTTCTTCTTTCAGAAATGTCTACTTTCTTTTAGGAAAAATGAGATGGGAGGGGGAGGAGGTTGTTCCTTCCCTCCAGAAGTTTCTGAGTATGTCTGTAGCAAAGGGATATAGATCCCATTGTGGATTTGGGAGTTGTGAGATATCAGGATGACACACAGGAGGTAAAAGGTTTTCTTGAGGACCAGAGGAGAATTCACAGACCTTGCTTTTGTTCCTGGTCTTGGAGTGGAACAAAATAAAATCTGAAAAGGACAGACAGTCAAGCTCAGAGTGGACAGAGGAGATAAGTGCATGAAGCCTTGGAATTCCTTTTGGCATCTCTGTTTTCTGCCGCATTTTTATTATAATAAAAAGCAAAAGGATTGATTTCTTAAGTGGAAGACTCCAAAATTTGGGTCTTTTTTATTGTAGAAATGCTTGAAGATCAAGGTAAACCACAGAGCTCTGCCCACTCTGGGTAATGGTCACTAGTGTATAAAAAGTCAGGCTGGGCAATGGTCACAAAGGAAGTTTCTTCTGTAAGAATGATATCTGGAAAGTTGGGAGGAAAACCAGGTTTTTTCCCTGAAAACAAGTTTTCACTAAAAGAAGGAACAGATCAGAATATGAATTAGTACATGTGGTCTATATGTGAATTTCAATAAAGTGAAAATAGTTCCAGGGTTCCTTAGTCTGCACTTTTTATTCTAAGCAGCTACTTCTCCTTTTGGTCTCCTGTATTCTCTTAGTGCTGGGATGCAGGGATTGAATTGAAAGATGTCAGCATTGGGGGAAAAAAGTTGTAAGTATGTGTCAGTTCAAAGTTCTCCAGGTGATTGCTGACTTTCATTTGTAAAATAATTGCAAAGTCTTTTCTCATGCAGTCTGAGGAGAGCAGAAATGCCTCTTTTGAAGGCTGCTCTTGGTGCAGGATGGAAATGCCTGTCTCAGAAAAGACCTTATATAAAACTCTTACACACAGCTGCAGCAAAGTCAGTCAGTCATGAACTTCCACAGGTGCTTCCACCTGCCTAGTCCTTCCTTCTTATCCAGAAAAAAAAAAATTCCAAACAAATAAAATTACAAACCTGCACTGTGATTTCAGCTTTAAATTGGAAATATAGTGGAAATAAATGTGTGGGTTTTTTCTGCATTTTTTGTGCCTAGTAAAGAGGGAGATGTGTGCAGCTGAAAAGTTACGGTTGGAACTTAAACTTTATGATTTTACCTGGGCAGCCTTAACATAACTTCCATATGTTTTAATTTATTTTGGAACAAAATAAGATGCTAAAAACACATAAATGAGCAGATGGGAACAAGCTAATGTTGGTTTATAATTAAATCAAATAAACTTATAAGAACTGCAAGGGCACAATATATCTCCTCAGGAAAGCACATGTACCCTTCCCTTTTGGTAGCCCAGCTATGTTTGTGTGTGCATGTACATACTGTAAAGCATTTTTAAAAGTCTTGTTTTGAGAGCTCTTTTATTCCTAGAACTAGTCATGACAGCCATGGATGGAGGACTGTGAGAATAAATAAAGGTAGCCAAGAGGCATTTAATTTATCAGAGTGTGGCACACAATGGGAAATACTGCAACTGCCTGGGTTAGTGCATTAGTGTAAAGATGGAATAATTTAAAGAGTTAAATTCATCTAAACAGTTTGTATCCTGTTTGTTCTGACATTATTATGATGTTAATTTTGGTATGCTTTGCATATTAAGCTGAGTACATCCTAAGATACTAATGACCAATGTGTCAACTTTTTGTTAAACAGGAAGTAAACATGCTGCAGCAGCTAATTAGTTTGCTATTCATATCAAAGAAAATGAGACTGTTCCTCTGCTTTCTAATCGAATGTATTTGCGCTATTTGACAAATTGCCGTTTCTTGTATCAAGCAAGTGGGGGAAACAGAGAGGGTGCAGCTCCATTGGAAAGACTTGTGGTTGGAATATATTGTATGAATATGTGGCAGTAATAATCACTAAATAATGAGGCATCAATACCTTGCTGATACTTGGAGATGTTGGCCAGCTCAGAAGCCTTTCCATGTGCTTTATGCTCTGCTCCTAAATCTTTCCGTGCTCCAGTTAATGGTGTTCCAATCTGATGGATGTGTTCTTAGTAATGAAGTCTTTGGGGACACACTTTACCCTTGTCCCCTGCTGTTGCCCTGAGATCACCAATCAACCCCTCACATACCTGAGGAAGCTCTAAACTGTTGTTTTTTGAGCTTTGATATCTTGCAGTCCAAAATCCATTTACTGTCCCTAGACAGTGAAAGCTAATAAACACCACATTTAGTTATTGATGACATCATTATGCTGGGTGAAGTGAGAGACTGAATCACTTCACTATGTCAGATATTGCACAAAAGTTGAGGAAGTGCCCAAGGCCAGGTGGGATGGAGCCTGAGACAACCTGCTCCAGTGGAAGATGTCTCTGCCACTGGCAGGGGGTGGAATTCAATGGTCTTTAAGGTCTCTTCCAACCCAAACCATTCTGGGATGCCATGGTTCTCTAACTGGCAGATTCCCCCACTGGGCCATCAATGTCCCTTTTTGGTTTGATTAGAATCAACCACAGAATACCCAAACCCATACATGAATCACTGTCCTAAAGCTGCAGGGTGAGAGGGAGATAATGAGCTCATTTGGGTGGAAATTAGCTTATTACTGTGCCAGCCTTTGACAGTCTGTCACAGTTCTTGCCAACAAACAGTTCCTGGCTGTCCACCCACGGCCTGCAGCCCCCACTGCAAACCCAGACTGGTGTCACTGTCACCTGCACCCAGCACTGCAAATGGGGGTGATGAGAGCCAGCCAAACCCACAGCACTGCATAAAGACAAAAATCCTGTAAATGTTTGGTTTCTGAAGTCATATAACACTTGGGAGAGATCCTGATGGGAAAGGATGCAGGATTGAATGACACAGCTGAAGAAGTTGGAGAGAGAGGTGTTTTGTAATACAGCAAAAGAAGTAAATAAGTAAAGGAGGAGGCTATAAAGAACAACTGAAAACAGGGCTTCATCCAAGACATTCATGACCAAAGCATCTGAGAGCTCTTGCCCTGTCCAGAACTCACTAAACCCTGGGAAGAGTGATTTAACTATGACCAGCATATGAGAGTTATTTCTGTGAGTATTTGCAGCAACACTAATGGAATGAGAACAATAAAGTTTAGTTCTGATATTTCAATAGATCTAGCTACATGTCTACAAAGAAATCCAAGCAATGTATATTTTCATAGTTCAACTAAACTTTATTACATAGATGAACTGGTTCTCTGGTATTCAGGGTGCTGGGAACCTGTGCTGCAGTTCTATTCCACCCAGGCTTTCTATTCCACAAATATTTATAACAGTAAACGTAGCAGCATTCATTCACCTGTCAGCTGAATTTAATCAAAATCAAATGAACTTCTGAGCACTGTCTCTATCTGAAAACTTTAGAATATCAGATTTGTCATGATAAAGCATTTTTCTCTGTTTCTCAACAACACCATAAAGACAGAAATTAAACAGAATTATTCCCACAGCTGACAGAGGAGAGTGTCACTGATGGTTATTAAAGCAGACTTCTGAGACACTGATGGCTGAGGAACAGGATGAAAGCAGCACTGAAGGCACTAAACATGGCTGGGTCTGTTGGCTCTTGGTGAATATGGTTACTTTCCACTCCACGGCCACCAATTTTAAGAATTTAAATATTACCTCATTAGTCTGCAGAAGTTTAATTTTCATAGCACATTACATAGTTCTGGAATCATCAGTTTCCACCTGTGAGCACCAGCATTCCCATCTCTGCCTGATGCCAGGGCCACAAAGGGAGTTTTATCCTGATCATTTCTTGCTCATTCTTATAAAAATAGATTAGACTTGATAATCCCGAAGGTCTTTTCTAACCCAGCTGATTCTGTGAAATAAAAACCCAGAGATCAAACAAACAAAAAAAGTTCTTTGATTCAATGATTTTTTTGTTATTATTTTTCTTATCTTATACTTTTAGTATATGATTACATTCATTAAAATCTCTGTTGAACAAAAAAATTGTTTACCAACGCATGAGTCTTAAATAGAATTTGGGCTGGTGATTCCTTCCTGGTTTTCTGTGCTTGGAGAGCCTCTATTATCAAGACAAATTGCTCCATCCATCATTTCCCAGGGCTGAAAGCACAAGCTGGTGTCTGGAAATGTGGTTTAGTAAATACAAGGTTAGTTTGCCATCAACCACTAGAAAAGGATCCCCAAAGGAATAGACTTTAACAAACATTTTAGAGTGGATCTTTGCAGCCCATTGATTTGGATGACAGAGACTGTCCTTTGGGAAGGGAGGGGGAGAAGACATGGAAAACATTGTATTTAAAATAACCTTATTTATGATTATTCTGTTTCCATGGTCACTCAAAGGCATCATGGACAGTTAAACTAAATATATTATGGCATTTTCATAGAATAAAACTGAATAAGAAGGAATATTGATGTTAAACCTTGACCCATGTTGTGATTATGAGAATAACATGATAGTGATATAATAAAAAATTGGTAATTTTTGCAGTGTCAGCCATGTAATGATCAGAAGCTGTGCCCTGAACCACAACCTCCTGCTGTTAATTCTTTCCTTCTTTTCCTTACCAATCTCCACTGGACTCATGGGCCAGTTAGTGGAAGCAATAACAGATATATGAATTTTTTACTATACTGGATATTCCAAATTAAAAACCAAACAGATTAAAAACCCCAGTGTGGCAGAAGTGTATGTCAAAGGTTCTGAAGCAATTTTAGAGTTAATGTAGAGAGATTAGCTTGTATATTAAGCGTACAGTGATAATGCCTGGCAGCTCTCAAGGCTAATGGCTCCTTTACTTAGATGTGCCATCCTCTATGTTTGGGTAGTGCTGAGGAATTTCTCAGAGGAACCATCGGGAGGTTTTCATTGACAGGCAGTCAATGGGGTCAATATTATTTAGTGACAACAACTGGAATTTAATGCTTATCAGATGTATTCTTTAGTAAAACACTGGTTTATGAGCTGGGGGTTTGCAGGCATAAATAATCATGGAACAAATTATTCCTGCAAGGACCTCAACAGCATTCCATGTCCATTACCATTTGGGATTTCCTTCTTCCTTCCTTCCTTCCTGCTGCCTGCCTGCCTTCCTTCCTTCCTGCCTTTCATACCTCCCTTCCTTCCTTCCTCTGGTTTGAAATCCTTTCTTTTTGGAGTGTTCTTTTTGGTGACATACCACAAATGTTACAGAGAGTCATTGTAGCAGGTGCAGGCCCTGCAAACCTTGTGCCTTGGCGTTCAGAGGATGCAGAGGTATGCTGAAGAAACAGTCTTTAATGTCTATGATAGCAAGTGTCCAGTCTCTAGGCAGCATCGATGGGGATGGCAGGCCTGGCTGTAAGGGGCCCATGTCCTCGACGACTTCGTTGATTTTGCGAAGGTCGTGGAGGAGCCTCCACCTGTTCATTCCAGGCTTTTTCAGTACGAAGACTGGAGAGTTCCAAGGGCTGGTGGTCTCAACGATGTGGCCTTTGGTTAGCTGTTCTTCCACGAGAGCTTGTAGTGCGCGCAGCTTTTCTTCGGAAAGGGGCCACTGCTCAATCCAGATCGGGTTGTGGCGTTTCCAGGTGAGCTGAGGAGTATCTGGCAGTGCGCGCTCCTCAGTGGCCCCAGTTAGAAATCCTGACTGGGAATATGTAGGGAAGCCCCCCATTGGGATAGAATGTCCCTTCCCCAAAGGGTGATGGGGGCCCTTACCATGAATGGGCGGATGGTTGCCAACTTGCCTTCAGGCCCTTCGACGAGGACGTTGTTCTTGCTCCGCATGGACACTGTGGCTCCACCGATCCCTGAAATCATGCCTGGTACTGGCTGTAGATCCCAGTGTGCTGGCCACTCTGAGCGAGCGATGATGGTCACGTCAGCACCGGTGTCCAGCATCCCTGGCAGGTGGAACTTTTCTCCTCTGCAGGTGAGACCACACTCGATGGTAGGCTTACTTGGTCCCACAACTTGTGCCCACATCGCTGTAGGGTTGAGAGGAAGCTGCTCCCTGTGATTCTTTGGTAGTAGAAAAGCCTGTGCAATTGGAGTTCCCTTTGAAAGAAAATATGGTAAGTCCGTGCAGTACACCTGGACAAAGATTTCTTGTCCTGAGTGCACTGTCTGCACCTCTGGAACAACAAAGATCTCCTTTGGGCTATGGACAGTGTCACCTATAATTAAGATGTTAGAAGGACCGCCTTTTGGCCCACGTTTGCCTGTGGGAACACGATAAGTCATGTATAATATTTGCTCACCTACTTCCCAAGATGAGAAAGGTGAGCTTGCAACACCCTCATTTTAGCATGCAAGTGTCTCAGGTACTCTCCAGCAGAACTGTGAAAAGAGCATCTCTGAAGTCAGAGGAAAATGGAGCTTAAATATCCTGTTATATGGCATAATTTACAATATACAGCATAAGGGTTCTAACTCGGATCCAAAAGCCTTCTCAATTTTTATGTTGCTTCCTTTTGTTTCCTGCTCTTTACAGGGTGCACACACATTTACAGCTCTGAAACCAAGTACATCTTAGAAACGGTTTTATTTTAGACTCATTGCTTACCTAAATCATTGACTAATTCTTGATGTAAAAACTTTTTTTATTGCTTTAGATTTTGCAGATATATTTTCATTTTCCATGCACAAAGTTTGAATCTCAGCACATACGCAAACTTCGAAGATCAAGAGAACAGGGACAATTTTTCTGAGAAGTGCCACCACCATGCTGGAGCCACAAATGCAAAGCTTTTCCTCTTCCACTTTCAGCTGCTGAAATGCAGAGTAAAGTGAAAGAGTTGCACTTGGTGCAGCTCTGGCCAAGATCCAGGAGCAGGATGCACATCCGTAAGTGCCTGAGCATATGTGGAGTCCTGCAAAAATCAGTAACAGCTCTGCAGGACCCGCATGTCCTGGGAAGGGGTTGTCAAGTCTGGGACTGAAAACTGAGGGAAAAAACCCAAAAAGGTTTATAGGTGAAGTTTTCCTACAGTTTTTTTGCTTATTTCCTTATGACATTGCAGAGAGAACCTACCTTTCTGTGTGTGATGTGTTCACATCCACAGAATTATGAGCATCACTTTTACATTTCAGACCAATCCATTTTGTGACTCAGCAGGACCTGTCCAGACTGGGAGCCAGACTCATATATCAGTTGCTCTACACGTATCACACAGAAAGTAAATTAATTTCTCTAAGAGAGAAAACTAGGAAAATAGAAGTTATCTAAATATTTTTACAACATTTCAGTGGTTACATACTTAACAATTACAGGTGCTTTTAACTTTTTAAAATTTTATTCCTTCTTTTTAAAATTTGAAATAACAACACAATCCAAAAGCTCTCTGGGCTTTTTTACATAACCTTATATTCTCTCTCAAATATAATTCAGAGGGTCTTTTTTTTAACATTTTAATTTTTTAAATGTTTTTTTTTTTTGTGAAACACAAAACATAGCATGTATGGTCAATGTAGGTACTGCAGCAGATAATTTAAGAACTCATTCACTTAAGCAGGACTTGACCCCAGACCTAGTTTTAAGATGTGTAACATTCAACAAATCACATGAGTTTGGCATCTCCCTGAGCACATTCCAGTTCATACCTCATGGCCAACAGTGGTCGACTGGCAAATTAAGAAGTTGCTGAGGGGATCATACAGCTTTTTTTTTCCTTTTTTCTTGAAAAATGCTCAATTCCTCTAATAGATGCAAGTGTCACTTAAGTTTTACAAGTGACTGGACAAGAGGAAATGGATTCCCAGTGGAAGGGAATAGGTTCAGATTGGATATTAGGGAGAATTTCCTCCCTGGAAGCGTGGGCAGGCCCTGGCACAGGGTGCCCAGAGCAGCTGGGGCTGCCCCTGGATCCCTGGCAGTGCCCAAGGCCAGGTTGGACATTGGGGCTTGCAGTAGCCTGGGACAGTGGAAGGTGTCCCTGTGGTGGAATTAAATGGCCTTTAAGGGCCCTGCAATCCAAACCATTCTGGACACTATGATCAACCATGAGAAAATCACCCTGAGAGTAAAACTAAAGTCAAAATTCTTAAAAAAAAAAAAAAAACACCAGTTGGGTCTCAGGCACAGGGTAGGATTCTGGAATGTTCCTAGCAGGGCCACTAATTGGAGTCAATGATCCTGGTGGGTCCCTTCCAACTGTGGATAGTCCATGATTCTGTGATATTTCTAGCTGACAAGGAAGGAAGCAAAGACAGACTTTCAAAACTCTAAATAATTATAAGATAAATATGCTTATCTTGAACTCTCTTATTCAGACATTTCTTAAAAGTTGGACTCAGCCTTGTAAAACAACTAAAACATCCTGTATATAATAAAGTGCTGTAAATGACATATATAATTTTCCTTTCCTGGATTAGACTGGTTAAAATTGGGAAAAATCAAACCTTCTTGTTTGGTCCTACATTCCCTTTAACTCTATTTTTGTATTTTAGGAGGGGGCATGAGGTGGGCAGAAGATACTTCTGACTTTACATTAGCTTTGGGTTTAGAAAAAGAGACTCAAAATTAAAACTTACTGTAGAGGAATTATACATTTTTTAGGCTGCATCCTCACCTGGAGTAAATACCTGTGAGTAACAGCAGTAGAAAATCTGAGCTGTGAGAATATCTGCATCCTTTATCTTTGCTTAAGGTAAGCCTGTTACATTTACTATTTTGTGATATGCTAAAAATAAAACTTTTTATTATATTTTATTAAAATTTCTGGATGTCCTCATAAAAGCCTAGATGTTAGAGGAACAATATTAAAAGTCATCCAGTTCTCTTTGCGCTGACACATATTCTTGGCAGTAAAAGAATATTACATTGCACCAGCTGTGCAGAACAGAATTTGGAGTCTTGCTCTGGGTCAGTTCAAATGTGTATGTAACAACATTTGAGTCTGGCATATGATGGGGGAATCTTAAATCTTATTATATATTCTCTATAGACTTGAAGAGGGTCATAGTGTTTGGGGTTGGTTGTTTGTGGGTTGGTGTTTTTTTTTGTTTCCTTTTTAAAAAAAGATTTTTAATCTGTGTCCTCATTTAGGAATCATAGGAAAACTTCAGAAATAAACCTAAGATTTATAGCTCTCTTGCTATATCTTGCAGCTGAAGTGCATGAAAAAATACAATGATCATATATTCCAATAAATTAATTTTACATAGCAAATTTTTGGTTTCCTATTCTTGCAAATGCATAATATTGTTTAGATAAAAGTGGTAAGATTGATGAATAGGTATAGTTAAAACCTTTTAGTGCTAATTTCATTCACAGGGAGAACAACTATTGTCTGATATTATGGTACTGCTTAACATTCAATCATTTCTATCAGGAAACACTTTCAGTGCTATGCAGTGTTGTTATAATATGATTCATAATTTTAAGCGACTTTTGAAACCAAATCCAGAAACATTTTCCATATACAATCTCTTCTGGACATTGCTCTCAGGCAGACTGATTCCCACACAGATAGATCTTTCTTGAATCAGAAGGGAATCAGAGGTACAAAATATGCTTTGTTTATCTCATACCTGTTTGCGATGTGATCCAGAGGGATCTGGACAAGGTCCAGAAATGGCCCCTGGGAATGTCCTAAGGTTTAACAGGACCTGGGTTTGGGCCGCCCCCAGGATCAGTCCAGGCTGGGGCTGAGCAGCTGAGCAGCCCTGGGAGAGGCCCTGGGGGAGCTGTGGGGCAGAGCTGGCCCTGCCCCGGCTGTGCCCGGGGACCCCAAACCCCTGCCCTGGGCTGAGTCCCAGCATGGGCAGCAGGGGAGGGGATTCTGCCCCTCTGCCCCTCAGGTGAGACCCCACCTGCAGAGCTGCCCCAGCCCTGGGACCAGCACAGCCAGGCCCTGGAGCTGCTGCAGAGAGCCCAGAGGAGGCTCCAGGATGAGCAGAGGGATGGAGCAGCTCTGCTGGGAGGAAAGGCTGGCACAGCTGGGCTTGTTCACCAGCACAGGAGAAGCTTTGGGGTGAGCTCAGGGTGGCCCTGCAGGGCCTGAAGGAGCTGCAGGAAAGATGGAGAGAGACAATTGCCAAGGGCTGGAGGGACAGGACACAGGGAATGGCTCCTACTGGTAGGGATGCTAATGTCTTCACCGACAATCCCATGGGTGAGGGGATGGGTGCTAGCAGTTTTGAAATGGGTCTTAATATATCTACCAAATCCAAGAAGAAGGTTTGTTGCAGAGCTGAGACAGCTTGGCTCCTGAAACCGATAAATGGGTCTGCACAAGACTGAAATTCTGAACTTTGGGGTAAAATAACAGGTTCAAGGCAGGATATGGGTTGAGTGGTTGGGGAAGGGTGGACCTTCATAATACTTCAGCCGATGAGGAAAGGAAGAGGGCACCATGCGGCCAGGAATTTAGGACAAAAGGAGGCTGCAGCCTCCTAAACCTTGACAGAGAAACCCTTGCAGGTGTGTGCCTCAGTGGCCTCTCTCCCTCTCTTTGAATGAAGTTTTACAATTCCTCTGTCTCCTTTTGGATGTAAACCTCTGATGCTGTGAATATTTTCTGAACAGCACTGCCAGAGGGCAGGGTAGATGGGATTTTGGGAAGAAATTGCTCCCTGTGAGCACAGGCAGGCCCTAGCACAGGGTGCCCAGAGCAGCCGTGGCTGCCCCTGGATCCCTGGCAGTGCCCAAGGCCAGGTTGGATATTAGGGCCTGGATCAGCCTGGGATAGTGCGAGGTGTCCCTATCCAGGAGAGGAGACTGGAATGAGATGAGCTTTAAGGTCCCTTCCAACCCACAGCATTCCATGATTATATGATAATTTGTCTAATTGAAATAACTGGAATCAGTGTAATGGGAGTATGATCCCTGTAGGTCCCTTCCTGCTCGGGATATTCTGTGATTCCAGTGTCGGTGTGGTGTTACATTTTAGTTAAATGGTATGCTCTGTCTCACCCCTCGAAAATGTATGGTTTATTCAAAGCTGTGATCCTCCCCTGCAGTATCATGTGTCTGTAATCCCATTGGCCCAAGTCTTATTCCGCGCCCATGTTGAATCTCCTTGTTGAGCTGTGCGAGGGAGATGAAACTGTCTCTAGGTCCCTTTTCTTCCTAGGCTTTCCCTCTCTCCCCCTCCCCCCCTTCTCCCTCAGAAACCATGCTGCTCCGGGGGTGGGATCCCCAATAAACCCTCATCTAATTAACACCCTCAGAAGTCACGTGGAGTCTCTTTACCTGCCTGCTGCTACCAGCGAACTTACTGCTTAGGGAGCCCCCCCGGGACCCCCAAACGAACAGCAACAAATGGCTCCCAACGTACAGCTCGAGCACCGACAACCCTAAGACGAAAATGGACCTGCATCGCCCCGCCAGGACAGCGCACAACCCCGCGGGCATCGCTTCAGCGCCGCCTTCGGCACCGTGGGGCGGCCGCGCGGGGCCGCAGCGGCGGCCCCTCCACCACCGCGCAGAGACCCCGCGAGACACCGCACCGCCATCCCCCCACGGCCATCCCACCTCCGGCAGCCCGGCGCGCCACTGCGCGCACCCCCGCACCCGGAGAAGCCGCGCGGAGCGCCCCCGGCCCGTCGCTCGCAGCACCGTCGCCTCGTGGCCGCCACGCGGCTGCTCGGAGCCGCTGCCGGGAGCCGCCGCCGCGGCGGAGCAGAGCCCCCCGCCCCGTGCCCGGAGGTGGCGGGGGCGGGCCCCGCAGAGCAGGCGGGCCGTGCAGATCGCCGAGCCCGAGCAGCCGGTTCCCTGGACCACAGCAGCGGTGAAAGAAGAAACCAAAGCCCACCACTTTCCGCGGGGGAGCCACCAGAGGAGCAAGAAGCAGTTTTCAGCTTTGCCCGAGCCCCGCACCCCACCAAAACTGGTTTCGTCAGTTCTGTGACCTCCTTCCTCGGTCTTACTCTCTCCTCTCCCTGCTCCTTCTCCCTTACTCCATCCCTAGCTCGCCTTCTTCTAAACAAACCCCCGGCAGTCCACTCCGTCCTGCTAAGCCCGGCACAGCAGCCGCACGGAGCCAGGTGGAAAAAGTTAGACACAATTAGGCCAGTCACGCTGTAAAGGCCAATTCCAAAACTCTTATACGAGCTTAGTGCCAAAGGCTGAAGCCCTTTAAGCACTTGCCCATGCTTTAAATTCGTTTAAAGTCTGCAATATGGACCCACGTAACCGGTTTATTACAACTAAATGCTCATTTTTTCTTTGTGCTGTGTTAAAGTAACTGTCAAAAATAAAAAAGGCTACTCCCGCCAGCTGCAAAGTATTTAGCAACCTTTCAGAACTGAACAATACCTACCACCAAAGGCAAACATCAAGTCAAATGGACTGTTTAAAACATAATCCTCACTGCAACTGTATTTATTTTTATGCTGCGAAACTGTGTAATTACTGCTTCATTTTTAAATTCTTAATTGTCATATTTCTATTTATCTTTTCTTTCTAACAAAAAAAAAAGGTGAATTGTAGTGTTACATTTTAGTAACACTAAATATCATTAGTTAAATGGTATGCTCTGTCTCACCCCTCAAAAATGTACGGTTTATTCCAAGCCTGTGATCCTCCCCTGCAGTATCATGTGTCTGTAATCCCATTGGCCAAGTCTTATTCCGCGCCCACTTTGAATCTCCTTGTTGAGCTGTGCGAGGGAAACCAGGCCGCTTTTCTCCCTAGGCTCTCCGTCTCCCCCCCTTCTCCCTCAGAAACCATGCTGCTCCGGGGGTGGGATCCCCAATAAACCCTCATCTAATTAACACCCTCAGAAGCCGTGTGGAGTCTCCTTGCTTGCCTGCTGCTACCAGCGAACTTACAGCTTAGGGGGCCCCCCGAGGACCCCCTGGGGCCCCCCAAACAAACAGCAACATTCCGGCATCAGCCTCTGGCCGGGCAACAGGGTTGCGATGGTGCCCCTAGGGCACCCGCGGAATCCCGGCAATGGGCGCGGCCGGATAGGACCGGCCCAGCTTCGGGCCCACGGCACACGCCCAGCTCATCCCCAGCGCATCCCTAACTCATCCCCAGTGCATCCCCAGCGCTGCCCGGCGCGTCAGGCGGGGCCAGGCTCTGGGATCTGGGGAAAGGAGATGTTCTGGGGGCTGCTGGGGCCAGCAGCTCTGCTGGTGCCATGAGGGCTGCTCTTTGCCCACTGCCCCCGAAAGGACAGAGCAGGGGGACAGCAGGGGGACATGGAGGGCCTGGCTCGGGGTGCCGTAGGAGCGAGACACACCAGAAACCACCCTGTCTGTTCCAGCCTTATTAACACACAGCACATTCCCTGAGGGAAGATCCACAAGGACATAACAGGCTCCTGACACTGCCGCATTTTGCTGCTGCAAAATTCCAGTGGCCTCGGACGGCTCCAAGACATTCCAGTTCACTGTTCCAGAAAATTTGAGGGAAAAAAACAATGCAGGCTATGTTAGGCTATCTTTTAACATCCTCTGAACTTTGGAAACATCATTTACACAGGAAATCCTCTAGCTGTCCATGACATTCCAGAGTCTCTAACCCCTATGTGGTTGGTCACCAGAGTTTTTAAAACTTCACACATTGAACTAGGTTTGAACACATAATATTAAATAACTGCAGCTTTAAGAGCATGAGGATGATAATATTTTTAAATTCTAGTTTTTGAAATCAGTATTTGCTTCTTCACTGCCGAACTTGCTATTGCTTTTTGAGAGGTTTCTTTGTGGGTTCTTATCTAATCTAGATGCTTATCTGGCTTTATAGACCCTTTTGCTCCCTGGTATTCCTTAATCAGGTTTGCTTCTCAGATTTCCACACTGGATTTTCAACACACACAGTAAACACTTGATTTATAAGGTGCAGGTCCCTTTCATCAACCTGAAAATGAAACCTTAAGTGTTTATCTTGTAGAGGGGAAGTCTCACCTCAGTGAAACTTGAGTAATTTAAAGGAGAAAGTCTCCAAAATGTCACCAAAATTCCTTCTTCAGCAAAGCAGGTATGAGCAGCCCCTCCTCTATCCAAAAATCTTTAGGCATGACTTTCAACCCACTGGAAGTGGTGTGGGTTTTCTGGGCTTCCTCTGAATCTAAAATATGTTTGTTTTGATGCATGGAGTGCTCATATGTAAAACCAATTCATGTGGTTAACATATCGAGTGGTCTTCCAGAGTCTCAGAGTGATATTATCATCTGATCTGTCATCATTTCTTGGTATTAAATACATTGACTTCATTATTTTAAATAATTTTTGTTGGAAGCAGGTAAGAGACTTAACCTTTCCTATGGTCTTACACTTAGGGTGCTCATATTTTAGCAATGGAATTTCATGATGTAGCAGTCAAAACCTTTTTCATATGCAAATGAATAAGAACTTTTTTCTCACTTGCAGGAGGTGAATAGATCTTATTTTTAATTTTAATATTTTAATTATTCCTCTTGTCTTAATATTTTTAAATGGACCTAAACACAAAACTGCATTTATTAATTTAGGTAAATTAGATCCTACTGTACGTTGTACTTCATACCAGCTTATTTGTCGTGCCAAATTCTGGTGATGGTCATGTCTTTATTGTGATTCATGAAACCTTTCATCTTAGTTCCCCCCCCATCTTGTTGAGGAGGGTGAATGAGTGGCTGGGGGGTGTTTGGCAGCTGGTGAAGATCAACAAACTCAATTTGAATTGTTACCAATGGACTGCTGGTGATGTTTGTTGCCATAAACACAAACTGCCTCCTATTCCAGGCAGCCTGGAACCACAACATTTTTGGGGTTTCTGGAACACTAGAAGGTGTTTGGGCATTTTATTAATGACAGACCACAAATCCTTTTAACACGGGGGTTTTACTTGGGTCCTTTATTGGGGTCCTTCAAGGAGTATTTCAGGACAGTTTTATCCTTAGGGTAGATACGATACATCAGAAATGTCTTCCTTAAATTCACTGCATAAAAATATTTTCCCTAATCTCACCTTTCTGCACAGGACAGATCTTTTGCTTGTCTTTGGCTTTGTCACTAGATCCCAGTTCAGCCCTTGAGGGCTCTGAGGTTTTAGCAGGACTTCAATAAATTATTTCACATAAACGGTTAAATTCTGATTCAGCATCTGAACACCCTCACATAAATAGTACATGAACTCTTAAATGGTTTACAGTAGAAAAGAAGAACTGAGATGATTTTTTCCCCTAAAATATCATATTTATCAAGTAAGGCTATTCAACTGTTAGGGGTTTTGCTTATTATATTTAGTGGCAGTACCATTCATCAGTTCATGTTAATTAGATCAGATATGTGTGATGATAAGTGGAGATTTGAGTATAATCAAAATGAATTAACGTTTTATAGAGACAATAAGGAAAACACATGCCATGAGTAATGAACAAAAAGAGCCTGTAAATAAAATGTAAACAAAAAGGAAAAAATCTTATTTTCATTGTTTGTTCAAAGCAGCTTTCTTGTACTTGTTTTTGAAAATTGTGTGATAAAGACTATATGATATCGAGGTGACTCTCAGAGAAGGGAGGATGAGTTAGGACACCTCTAAGGTTTGGAATACTACAATGTCTCTGCTCTTGCATCTCTTCCATGCAGTTGGGTAAATGCTGGAATCAATCTTATTTCTGATGTTTAAGCCCAGGAGGTTCCCATTTCCTGTGCTGCGGATGCCTGGGAGCGTCCCTCGCAGCTGGAACACCTGGTCCCTGCAGGGCTGGACCAGATCCCACAGATCTATCTCGTTTTTCCCCAAGCGGTCCCATGCACGATGCTGAGTTTGCATGGAGCCCGGCTCACAGGCTGAGCTCCGCACAGGTAACAGCTCTGGAATGTTGGCACCTTTCACTTCTCCAGAGAAAAACCCTCTGTTCATTCAGGGATCAGGGAAAACAGTGCCCAGGGAACTCCCTGTCTCAGCAGGCACTGCAGGAGCCAAGGGAGCCAGACTGAGTGCTTTGCTTTCCTTTCACTCCTCTCCAACACACCACGTTAGCAGGTTTACCTGCTGGGATGGTGCTTAAAAGTCACTTCTGTGAGTGGTCCAAACTGACTCACTCCACGTAGTGTTCTGCCACCTAAATCAGCAGTGCCTGTGTGTTTACAGCACTGCATCTTCTGTTGTTTGATGCTCATCTCCCCACGCGCCCTCTTAGGATTTCAGGGCTCTGTACAATCCTGCTTGATTATTTTCCAGCTAAACTGCTGTGATGTTTAATATGATAACCCCAACATCAACACCTTTGATTACATTCATTGATCCAGAAGAAGTTACTGAATTTTTGATAATTTGTAGGCATATTTCTAAGTAATTGTAGCTGTGAGCCAAGGAAGAAGGGAGTCAGGAATAGAACATACACGTACCTCAGAAGCAGCTGAAGAAATGAATTTGTAGAGCATAAGCACAGTTTTGTCTTGGGAGCTGGCACTGTTTCTCAGAATGTATGCAAGCAGTTATTATAAAGTGTGTGTGCTCCTGACAACAGGGAGATTAAGGCAGGTATTCTTGTGACTGTTACCAGCGCCAGCACAGTGCCAAGACATTGCTCTCTACACAGTTTTGTTGCCTAATGCAATGATGATGGCTGTAACATCTCCTGACTGAAGAGAAATTATGTGGTTCTCAAAGCACATTTTCCTTAGGGCTTGGAAGACACAATGTGGAAATGGACCTCAGCATTAATAAACTCCATGGCTGCTGATTTTCATTACTTATATTATATTATATTATATTATATTATATTATATTATATTATATTATATTATGTATACTATGACAGGAAAGGTGGCAGAGAGGAAATAAAGACTGATTGATGGGAGAACAAAGTTTTGCTTATCCCCAGAGAGGAGCAGTGACCCAAATAAAAGAAGTCCTGGCTGGGATTTCAGAGTATTTGCCTCTTATATAAACTGTAGGGGGGAAAAAGGCAAAATTAAGTCCAACTCTGCAAAAGAGGTGGAAGAAGGTAAATAATTCTGCTCTTACATCCTCTGCAGCACTTAAACAAAATCTCAGCTTCTGCACTTCCTGGAGCCAATAAAAATGTAGCCCACTCTGTTCTGCTCGATGACAATCAAGAAAGATGGGTTTCAAAATAGTCTCCAATATTTTACCTTTTTTATATTAAAAGATTGGAAAGGAGTCCTACAATTCCTGTTTTAATTTGGGTATTTAAACCAGAGGGGAGGGAAGATTTTTAAAAAGCTCATTTCAAATGGGCACAGAAGCAGCACTTTGCATGGAAGTAAAGGGGTGCAGCAACACCAAATATTGTCATGCAAATTTGTTTTTGAAAGATGGAGAATCCTTTCTAACACAGTCAACCCTTGAAATATTTATAACATGCAGCAGAAATAGGAGTGCAGAATGTTCTCTGGTAGTTGTTCCCCCCTTTATATTTTTCTTGTTAAGGGAGAGAATTGGTCAGTAACCACTCCAAACTCACTGGTTGGCCATGCTGTGTCCATCCAAGGGACTGGACAAATTCAGATTAAAACTGTATTCCAGGACAGGCTGGCACTGGGTGGCTGCAGTTGCTCCCAGTCCAGCTCTCTGCCTTGCTCTCCTGTGAATGATCAGTGCCCTCCTGAGCTGTGTGAGATTATTTTGTGAACCAGCTCTTGAACCAGCAGAGATTTTACCCTCTTATATTAAATAAAGAAGTCTTAAAATTCCCATTTAAATCTGTGGAGGTTATAGTAGAGGAAAGATTTTTTTTAAAAACTTCATTCCCAAGTAGGAGACAGGTGAGGAAACTAAATGGGTGTGCAAGACTCCTGCGGAGAAATAAGCAGCCACCTATTTTCCAAGTTTCTGTATGTGCTGTTTGAAGAAATAGGGGATCTCTTTGCTGTCAGGTGAAGGATAATTCAAACTCTCTCAAATGTTTTGGAGGTGCAGGTACAGGAGGGAGCTTCCTCTAAGACAAGCTGTTCCCTCCAGGCATGTGATTAGGGTTGAAAGTGCTTTATTGTACAAGAGAGATTCACAGGATATTTCCCAGGGATGCCTTTAGGATTCCAGACAGAAGGGATGGAGAGATAAATTAATCTCTGCAAATGAGGAAGGGAGGTGTGAATTGCTCTTTCTTTCTTTGTGCTGAATTCCTTCCTTGGCAAACCCCCCTCCCTCCCCTCTCCGATCAGTGTAACTTATTCCTGTCAAGTTTTAGGTAAAATGTGGTGTTTTATATATATATTTTATTTTTCCTTTAAAGGCTTTCATTGTTCATAATACTATTACTCCTTCTTTACTCTTATTTATTTAAAAAGGATCAGCCAACCTTTCATTTTCATGAAAGCATTTCACTTTTGACATGGTTTTCTTAGTTTCTCAACTAATGAGGAGACCATAGAAAATGACCCTCAAATTTGAAATAAATCCACATTCCTTTGTAAAGGCTGCACAGCATTCTGTGTCAGTAAATATTTACTGTTGCCCAAATAAGATTCTGCTGGAGTAAAGCAGAGATTTTTATTTATGGAAGCAGCCACCAACAGGGTGAGAGTGATTTGTTAAAGTCAAGTCAGCAAAAGGAACACCTGGATGAAGACAGTATTTAGATTTGTAGGGAAAACAAATATGAGATCGTTTTGGTCCCTCATCTAGTCCTGAATCTGTGTTTCTTTCTTTTACTGAAGGCTTTGTTTTCTGGACGAGTTATTCCATTCCTCCTCTAGTTGCCAGACCATTGGTTGCCAATGAACTTGAAATCCACCAGTTTTATTGGGCTGCTGCTGCATTTGGCCAGGGAACCTGGAGTTTGTTCCAGGAGGGCTCTGAACTGCTCCAAGGGAAATCATAGAGCTTCTATTTTTCTTCTTCTTTCACCCTTCTTCTTTTCCCTTCCTTTATTTTCACATATAGAGCTAACATATGTGGTCTGAGGAGACAGCAAAATATATACAATGTAGGCTTCTTTTTTCACACATTGAAAAACCAGCCCTTGTACTGTCACTTACTATAAATTTCCATATCAGCTAACAAAGGTGGAATATATTAAAAACTATTTCCTGCCTGTGTCACAGTACATTTTAATTTTTGTTCTGATTACTTGTGTTGTTTTTTTTTCATGACTATTTTTGGTCCTAAATACAGGCCCGTAAACTGCTTTAATCTTTCCTTCAGAAATAATTTAATCTTGGGGAATATGTTCTCTGACATAATTCATTACTTTTTAATAGGCTCAGTCATCCCATGGAATAGCTTTGCAATTTAGAAGATCTTCAAGTTGTTAATTACTGTGTTTCCAGGTTCCTCCATGAGTGTAATCTCTATAAAAGATCACATATCATAAAAAAAGGCAGAAAACTTATTTTCAAATTAGGATCTTTAATACATCAGTAAATTTTGATGGCAATGCTGTAAGAAGACAAACTTTCCTGTGCAATAACTTCTTCCACATGTGTCTTACTGAGCTGCTTATGATATGGCTTCAAAGGAATAATGATGGTAGATCAGATTTAAGCAGCTTGGAATGCTCCTTGACAAAGCTTCTTTCAGCTGCTGCATCCTGTTTGTAATCATGTTCTGTGCACAAAAAAAGTACTAGGCACTGAAAATACTAATGATGCTGTGCTCTGCTCCTGGGTGTTCAAACATTGTCAGCATCTGCAGGATGCTGTTTGATTTTGCTTGGGTTTTTTTCTGGTAAAGGAATATCTTTCTGATTTTATTATTGTTATTTTATATATTGACAGTATTGGTACATCAGGCAGGAGAAAAGAGCTCAAATACTGGAATGTATTTAAAATTGTAATCAAAAGACAGATTAAGGAATATGCATAGCTACAGATCTGCTTTTGCACAGCTGATTCAGAATCCCAGTGTAGTTTGGGTCATTAAAGCTCATCTCTTTTCACCCCCTGCCATGGCAGGGGTACCTTCCACTGTCCCAGGCTGCTCCCAGCCCCAGTGTCCAGCCTGGCCTTGGGCACTGCCAGGGATCCAGGGGCAGCCCCAGCTACTCTGGGCACCCTGTGCCAGGGCCTGCCCACCCTGCCAGGGAACAATTCCTCATTCCCAAGATCCCATCCAGCCCTGCCCTCTGGCACTGGGAGCCATTCCCTGTGTCCTGTCCCTCCAGTTCCTGATAAATTGTCTCTCTCCATCTTCCCTTTCTGATACATAAAGGGCTTCAGTCTTCAAACTGTTATCAGTCTAATGCCTTTCTCTGGAAGGTGGAAATTATTGATCTGGATCACCAGAAGATTTTGATTCTGTGGAATGGAGGTAATCTCATGTAACTGGAGATGTTCATTCATTGGATGTTACCTGAGGGATGGGTGTCATTGGAATGGTCCTTGAGGCTGCCTTTATAACTGAGCAGGAGGAAATTCTGTTGCATAGCTTGTGTGCCCATGAGACACTCACTGCAGGGTGACATGGATCGTGTGGAAGGGGCCCATTTCTCTTCTTTAAAGAGTCCAACTCTAAAGTCTCTGACTTTAAAGCAGTGAAGGAGAGTAGCTGAGCCATGGATGTGTGTATCCTAACAGTTCAATTCCAGCTGTGGGTTCCGAGAGTTGATAGAACTTAGTTTTTCTGTTTAACCTGCCTGTAAATGTGGTCTGTGGGAAGATTAAAATCTCTGTTACAGTGGAGATGTGTTGTTCCTCCAATTAGAAGCAACACCAGACTTCATCTGGGTGCAACAGGAGCAGGGGAAGAGCACAGGTGGGGCAAACCAGGATTTTCATAGCAGCAGCAAGCACGAGTGAGGCTGTGTTGATCCTCCCAGCAGAATACCAGCTCTGAGGCTGTGCAGGAATGGGCAGCAGGAGGTGAGCCAAGGTAAAGAGCAGGACAGGTGTCTCCAGGTGGAAGAGGCACAGCTAATTCAGCAGAAGGACTTGCAGCAGGACTTCTTTATGTTTAGTAGGACTAAATAACAGCAGTTATTTACAATTTGCACCCTCAGAACACTCACTCAAGTGCTGAGCCCTGTCTAACACTGATGGCAGAGACTCAACTGCACAAACCTGGCTTATCCAAGGAGCACAAAGGCATGGTAACTGCAACTCTTTAAATTTTCAGCATCATGATTTGTTTTAGTTAGGGCTCTCCTTTGAGTACTTAAGCCTTGTATATACATTTTTAATTTCAATTACTCCAGTGAATTGTATTACATACCTCCTAGAGATGGAATATCACAAAGTATCACAGTTTTGTGCATCAGTTACATCAGTTACAAAATATAATTACACATTCCCTAGCATTTTCTTTTCCTATAAAATTACTGAACTTGGACAAAACAGCAGTAGCAGCAATAGAAAGAAATTTTATAAGGATTTACTTACCTTTTTCTGTGCATGTTTAGTTAGTTGTTCTTTCTATTGAGTTGCCTTCTATTGATGACTTAATTGCTATTAATCACTGATGTTCTAACACTGTATTTTAGCTGGAGATAAACAGAATTTACTTTATCCTTAGATCCAGTGCTGATATTTGCATTCATGAAATAATAAAAAATAAATGCTGTTGTGGTGTGTTTTTTGTTTTATTAGTATGATTATTGTTTGATTTGTAATTTCCTTATGTTATCTTTTGGTTTCTGCCCTTTTCCCAGAACTTTCTTTACTCCTCCTTTTATTAAATGCCATTTTTTCCCTGAGCCCGCCTTCCTTCAAGAAACTTCTCTGTCAGTTTTGTATTTCTTTAAACTTCACTAGTTCACTGAAACTGTTCTTTTCCCTTGGGATTCCTCATTGGTTGATATTTGAATGCCCGCCTTGTATTTTATCTCTAGTTCTCCTGATTAGTTCAAGATTGTATCCTCCCCTCAGCCCTCCCCTTGTTTATAAGGTTTGTCTGCCTCGAGTTTGGGGTCCTGGGACACTGAAGGGGAAGTTTTACTATCAAATAAAGTTATCCCAGGAAGTGTGGTGCTGCTCTTTTGTTTTGCACTGCGCCTTCCCTGGCAGCTGGGATCAGCAGAGCTTGAGAGAGGGTGGACTGTCGCTCCCATCACCATCTAGCTGGGACCAACAGCAAAATGCAGGTGCTTCTCAGCAGGAACCCTGAGTGGGAGAGGGGTTAAGATTTATCGTGAACTGTAATGTTTAAAAACTCTTCCAAAATTAGTTCTGTAATTAGTTCTGTAATTAACTTCACCTCTGAAGTCAAATATGAGACAGTTGGTGTTGCAGAATATTCACAGAGAACAAATGGGGCCAGTTCATCCAGGACCTGCAGCCCTTTTCTGTGAAACACCTGTTTCCATTTCCTTTGGGACAGAAGGTGGACTTGATCCAATGAGTTGACTTTTTAACAGTCAAACCAACTCATGCACTTCAAACTGAGCCATGAAATAAATGATCTGGGTCTGACATACCAAGCTGGTGATGTAAAATCACTGAATATTCAGTCTGCTTGAAGGGTGCTCCATGAGTGGGACAGAATCCATTCCTTCCCCTTCCTTATCCATATCTGAATAAAAACACATTTGTACTTAAAAAATGTATTTAGAAAAAAATGCTATTTTTTCTAGAGGTAATGTTTGCTGGATATCAGCAGTAA
This sequence comes from Motacilla alba alba, assembly GCF_015832195.1. Taxonomy (NCBI): domain Eukaryota; kingdom Metazoa; phylum Chordata; class Aves; order Passeriformes; family Motacillidae; genus Motacilla; species Motacilla alba. The sequence goes on from NC_052026.1 coordinate 689,262, forward strand.
AATAGGATAGGTACAGTTTTCTATTAAAAAAAAAAGATGAGACGAGATAAATCATGATGTTAGAGAGGCAAAATAGCAAAATGTGAACTTCTGGAAAGTCACTCATTTCATGTGGTGAGCTTTGAGCAAAATAACTTCAGAATAATGAGAGAAACTATTCCTCAGCACCCTGATGGGATCTATTTGAGTGAGAACAATAAGGGATCATCCAAATTTGAGTCATAGTTGACTCTAGCGTAACATCCACATGCTTCCTGACAGGTGAATAAAATTCTGAAGAATTGAGAGTCAAATTCTGGGGGGGAAAAAAAAAAAGCCATAGCCATATGCGAAATCAACAGGTACTTTCTATGTGTTTTGTGCTACAGAAAAATCACATTTGTTCACCTCTCTTGTCCCAAGAAAGTAGAAAGGAAAATTAAATGAGATTTTTAATATATAAATAATTTATCTGATTTTAATGGCAAGTTGTTCATACACTATAAAAATCAGAGATTGTTCAGATTATGCGGTTTTTTAAATTTGTGCTCACTGATATTTGAGACATTCAATTCCTGAAGTCAAGAATTCTGATCTGCTCTTCAGAGTAGGACAATGTGTCGTGATGGATAATTTAATTTGAATATGTAGAAACCTAAAATTTAGTTTAAAAGTAGCCATATGCAGCTTCAAATATAATATTTCTTTTTCTCACAGTCCTGGTCAATAATGAATGAGTTTTAGAATTCAAATCAAGACACAGCAGAGTTCTTGTGATATATTATTGATAAAGCACACTTATTGTAACAACATTTTCCAAGGGAAAACACATTATTTATTGGCTCTGTTAATGCAAACTTTAACATAAGTCTATATAAAGCTTATAAAAATAATTTTCATATGTTGGAGGAAGGTTTGTAGAGCAGACTTTTAAATAATTAGATGAAAAACTGCAACTTATTACCTTAATGAATAAAATATTATTCTTCAATTCACTTTTTCATATGGCTCTGAGAAAAAGTCCAATGTATTTCAGCATACAACAACCGGAAATATTTAATAGAATTTTTAGGAAATGTTGGGTTTTTTTCCTTTTCTAATGGCTCATTGAAGCTGCATAGGGGAAATAAGAATTTCCAGCTAGAAAAAGATAAAGGAGTTTCTTGTTTTGCTTTTCCTATTTCTAGTAGTGTTGAAATCCAAAAATACTTTCAGAACCCCCCCCTTGACACCTGAACTCCAGCAAGAATATGTTCTTATGGGAAATGTATATATTTTTAAAATATACAGACCTTAATATAGTTTGGGAAATATACTTTGGTAACACAGTCCTTCAAGTGCTCTGGTTGAGCAGGTTTTAACATAATTAAATTACTTTGGGAGCAGATATTACTGCATTAATAGATTTGTGGTTTTTAGTTTGCCTTGGCCTGGGTATTGCTGGCAACCTGAGCTCTTAACTGAGAGCATCACTTGGAGTTGGAAGTTAATATCTTTGAGAGAAAATCAGGAATGAGGTGTGAGTATGCTAACTGAATATGCCCAGGCTTGGAGGTTCAGTCAAGAGGAATAGTCTGAAGATAGAGGAAAGGGGGGTGCACCAAGACACATTTGCTCTCCTTAAACCATTTGAAAATAGCAAAGAAAATCAGTAGGATCCAATTCAGGGAAAAATACATTTAATTTTGTTACAACAGGTTGTGAGTATTGGCATTCGCAATTCTGACTGTGCACAAATTTATGTAGATGAGTAACACAAAGAAGTGAAGAAAATAGTGTAAAAAATCCTGTATTTGTGGTTATAGGGTTAGTCACGAAAGCTTTGCAGCTGATGGAAAGAGTGAGCTTTTCTTTTTTCTTTCTTTTCTTTTTTTCTTTTCTTTTCTTTTCTTTCTTTTCTTTTCTTTTCTTTTCTTTTCTTTTCTTTTCTTTTCTTTTCTTTTCTTTTCTTTTCTTTTCTTTTTTCTTTTCTTTTCTTTTCTTTTCTTTTCTTTCTTTTCTTTTTTTTTCTTTTTTTTTTTCTTTTCCTTTTTTTGTCAAATAACTTTTTTATCCTTTTAATATTAAATTTCATGGGACAACATAAGTTTCTCTTGTGCGTGGATTGATTAGTTTAAGAGTCTGCCTTGGTACAGAGAGAGCTACAGAGAATCTGTAGGCTGGGTGACCAAGGAGCTCCATGGAGGGCTCCAATGCAGAGCTGGGATTCCCCTTGGGCTCTTTCAACAGCCAGATCTTCCCAGTTGTTTGGATTTTATATCTATATGTAACTAGAAAATGAATATGAAAAAAAATGCTTGGACTGCTCCATTAGTCCAGTGATGTGATGCTGCATAGTCAGACTGTCCATGGAGCAGGGAAAAGCACAGGATGTCACTAGCTGGCCTTGGAATCTATAAACACTGATAGTAATTTAAAAGTTCCTTGAAAGAGTTTGCCTAATTTTGAGTAGACTTTTATTTTTTTTAACCAGTTACTAGTACTGATAGCTGGTTCAATTATTTGTGGCTGTGTGTGAGGAACATTGCTAGCAGGAACAAGCAGTGCTTCTAGTATTAATCCAAGCACTAAACATTTTTAAATGTCATGTTTATAAGTTATGAAGCACATTCCTCTGATTTCCATCAGCTGAAGTCACTGGGTATGTTTCCAGTTGCCTGGAACTGCAGTGGGAGTTGCATTTCTAACCTAAAGAGATAAATCTGAAGCCGTTAATATCAAATAATTTCTCATTATATTTACAGGGATTATAGGACATGGATGGCTGACTGGTGCAGCTTGAGAAATGTGTTAGCTTTCAGCGTGCTTGGCAGGAGTTAAATGGGAATGAACAGCATCAGAAGGGGATTTTTGTACAACTTGGGAAATCTTGATGAGGGGAAAAAAGTAAATTCCAGACCCTGCCTCATTAATCAGATCTGCCTAAGTGTCACCTAAGTATGTTTTGCTTTCTGCTGTTTGCTGCTGCTGAAGATCCTGACTTGCAAAACAGAAAAAAATTGGATTTGTGCTCAAAGGCAAAGCAGTGAGTTGGAATGTGCTTTATGAGTGACCTTTGTGGGGACTGCCCTAGGCACCTCCATGTGGTTTCTGTCACGACTAATGGTGGCTGCAGACTCCACGCTGTTTCACCAGGCACATACTGGAATTGCTCTGTGTGTGTCTTATATGCCATGGATCATGAACACAACCTCTGCATTATGGCAGGGAGCAATAGTTGGAATTAGGGAATTATCCAGGGGGACCTCTGGCCTGTCTGCACTGGTCACTGCTGTTGTATCCTCTGAAGGTCCAAACTAAAATCCATTTCTTAATGTGCTGCCCCAAGACTGAGATTAGGATTTCCCAGATGAGGGCATGAACCACACTCTGGCCGTTGCTCTGGCTGCATTCTGGGAGTGTTCTCAAACTCCACAGGGAAAAGCTGTCCAAGGAACTGATTCCCTGGAAGCCCATGGGCAACCCACAGTGCACCTTACTGTTATTGTTCTGTCACCTAATGAACCTTGACAAAGCAGACATTAACCACTAAACCTGGGTTTTGGTAAGCTCTGCTTAAGAATGGGATGGGAAATCATATTCATGTATGAAGTCCCAAATAAAGAAGAATAGGATCATCATAACCTTATGTAAGGTCTGTGAACAGAAACACTTAAATTCCTCAATTTAGCTCCTGCTTAGACTTCACTGAAAGCCCCAGAAGTCCCTGGGCTTGGATTTATTCTTGTCAAGTTCTTGTTACTATTCTTGGAAAAAATGTTTTTCTTTCTAATCTTGCACTAAAGAAATTTAGATGTTTTACATAAAATCCTTACAAGGCTGTTGATTTTTTCCATAGAAAATTGTGATAGTATTCTATAAGCATAAGCATATGAAACTCAGGAGTCGAAAGTGGTGTAACAATTTCCAGGAAACTGGTATGCCAAAGAAATGGAGAATGTTGATGGTACAAGGAGTTCTGATGAAAATCAAAAAGAAAAGAAAACAGCTGCAGTTTGTGTCCTTTCCATTTTGCAATAACTAAAATGGATGAGGATTAAATGACAATTAGGGCGGGGGGGCTTGTCTGCTGTCAAGTTAAAAAAAAAAAAAAGGAAGGGTCACTTCCTTTTCTTTTCTTCTCATTTAATGTGCATGACCAGAACTTTTGCCAGTGGTTTATGTTCAAACATTTACCATCATGTTTTGAGCTCACTGGAAATGTGGCTCTAAAGAAGATCTCAGTACTCTAAAATATGTGTGATGTGCCTGGTGTTGTGTAGGAAGTCTGTGTTTATGCCCAATTTCCTTAGAAATCCAAAGAAACATTTATGGCATAGAATTCCTACTGAATTCTTGCAGTTCAGGAAAAGAATAGCAATGTTTAACTGAATTTAATCCCTGGTACCATTATTTTTGGCAAATACATAAATAGTGATTCCTGAAGGCAACACCTTCTCTTACTTTTCCCGGCTTCTCTTCCTTGAGAATCAAATATTGTTGAAGAACTGGAATATTCTACTGCTATAGATATAGTCTGGCCATATCCCAGTGGAATAAGGCAGCTTTTTAGCAAATAGAGGAAGAAAGAGACAGAAATTAATATGTACTGCTAAAGGCAATGCCTAGTGGTTTGGATAAACAAAAGTAAGAGCTATTAATAGCCAAGGGAGCACCTGTAATTTAGGCTTGAAAAGATGATAAACCAGTGTAAAGTTATTTGGAAGCAAACAAACAAATCTTGTAACAGAATATTTGAGAACTATTTTCAACTGCTTATCATTCAGCTGTGCAGAATAGATGTCTAATCTCTCCCACTGCCACAGCTAAAGATTTAGAGGATTTTGCACAAACCTTTTCTGAGTCTTAAAGACATCCAATTTAGTGAATGGCATAGGATTTGTGGCAGGACAAAAATAAATAATTTCAGCCAAGTTTCCCATACTGTGGTTAGGTGTACAGACATCAGGACAGGACTGTTGAGACAGATCTTGCTTGCCCCCATGACCCCAACCCCTTCATTCAAGGCCTCTCAGAGTTTAATCAAGACAAACTTGCTTGTGGGATAGAATCATGGAATGGTTTGGGTTGGGAGGAACCTTAAAGCTTATCTTCTTCCATCCACTGCTATGGGCAGGGACACCTTCCACTATCCCAGGCTGCTCAGAGCTCCATCCAGCCTGGCCTTGGACACTGTCAGGGATCCAGGAGCAGCCACAGCAAAGAAAATTCCAACTGGATGCAGAAGAAGACTTGTCACAATGAGAGCTTCTTGGAGCAGGACCCAGACAGCTCAGGCAAATCTCCATCCACGGAGCTTTCCAAAACTTGTCTGGGCAAGGCCCTGGATAACACCATTCCACTTTGAAGCTGCCTCTGCTTTGAGTGGGAGGTTGGACTGGACGATTTGTAGATAAATTTTCCAGCATAAATTTTCCTCTGGTTCTTAGTGAGCAACTTCAGTGATTCCATGGGCTTTGATTTCAAAGGGGGTCTTAGCATTTAGAGACTGCTGAGGGTTGGTGTGATCCCTCTCTCTCTCAGCAGACACACAACCAAGTTTATGGCAAATCTTCTCATTTAAATTATGAGTTGCATCTATCCCAGCGTGGTCGATGCTGTTAAATCTAATTAGTGCAATTTTACCGGGGAGTTTTATGAGACTATGGCAAATGAGATTTTTTTTTTCAAATGCCCTCTAGAAATCTCACGTTTATTTTCATCATGGTGCAGTTTATAAAAAGTGACAGGTAGTGAAAAACAAATCAGCCTTGCACTTATTTTTCAGTGCATCATTCAGACTAATGAACTATTAAGGCTTATTTGTAGGATAGTTTTGTTATCATCATCCACATTTTTTAAATCTCTACATAAGCTTTTATCCAGGACTGTATTTTCTCTTCCCTTTGACTTTAAAGCTCTCTTTGCCTCAGTCAGTGTTTTGTTGGTGGTGGTTTGGCAGCTTCAGGCATCCCTAATCTTTTCTCCATTTTTTTTCAGAAATGTCAGCAGTGATTTATTTATTTACTTTGAAGATATTGGGAATCTCAGTCTTCCCTTAAATTCTTTATTTTACTTCTCCATAGATGGATTTTCTTCTTGTATGTCAGCTTGTAATACTGCTAATCTACTGTTTAGTTTTCTCTGAGGTTCCCTTATTATTATGTCATTTCTACTGTGCTTTGATATGATAGAGCTCCAGGCAACCCCAGTAATGCATTTTTGGGTAGTTTGTTTTCTTTTTTATACTGACAATCTTAAAATGTGGACTCAATATACCAGGAGGTGCAATGCCTCATGGATGCTCACACAAGTTATTCCACAATAAAAGAGTAATACTCATTTTTTTTTTTTTGTCTTGTCACAGCTTGCATTTCTCATTAATGTTCTACTATGACACTTGTAAATTATTCCAGTTCAGAGTTCAAATACCAGTCATTCCTTGTAGTTAATTTTGAATAATTATATATAACTTAAATAACTTGGGATGGAAAACAAAAGAGAGTTCTATCAATAAATCAGACAAGACACAATGGCCTAAAAATACCTTTGGTAAATTGTGACTTTCTGCAGTCAATGTGCTATGCTTACATTGCTGTTCAGAAGTGTAACCATTTCTGTTGATGTTGCGCAAAATATAATATTTGTTTTCTGTCTCCACAATCTGGAGATGATCTTTCTCTTGTTGTGTCTGCATATTTTAGACACAGATCTTTAAGAAAAGTGGAATAATACAGTTGCAAGAGAATTTGCTTAGTGCATTAAATAAATTTCAAAAAGTGCCAAACCATATCCAAGTTCAAGACCTGTGACTAGAATCAAACTTTACTTACATTACAGTGATCTCTATCAAAATAAATATTTAATAAGCAAAGCTAGCCAAGCATTTCTAAATATACCTTTGGGCTTTTTATTTCCTCTGAGAAAAGAGAAAGTGTTTGGCAAGAGTTTTCAAATGGATAACTAAGCAGTGTCTTATTTAGTGCCAAGGGCACCCTAAGGGGCTTGGCCAAAATGTTTGAAACATATCCTGAGGAAGCAGGAGGACAGGTCAGTTCTTCTTGGCCCCTGCTTGAAGGGGGAGCTTTCCTTAGCCATGGGGAAGAAAACTAACTGATGTTGGTTTGGTTATTGGGATTGAGTTTTTAAGTTTATCTTCATACTATTTGAAACTTGCTGGAATCCACAGAGTCCATGTGAATCTCAGATTGATAAAGAGGAAATGTTATAAGAGTTTGAAACATTTATTTTAAACTTTCTTTTTTTAATCAAAAGGAAATACCCAAATTTATCTTTTTATGTTTCATATTCAATTCCAGTATAATGATGAAGGTGGAGAGGAATTTATAACAATTGTCAATTGATAGAAATGATGCAGTAAAAGGGGTCTTAATTGCCTTGTCTTGGATGATGCCACTTGTGCATGGGTTTGTTCCTTGCTAACATCATCCATGGTCAAAGGTGTATTCTTTAGAGAAACTTTATGAAGTTCACAACAAAAGCCCTTTAAAACAATCACACTATTCTGTATTGTGAAATGATCTCTACTTCTTTCCTCTAAGTTTTTCATCTAAGGGATAGGCAGTGTTTACAAATCAATGGTAACAAGAGGCATTTTTGTGATGCTTTTGATAAAGGTGGAGGACAAACAGTGGAGAAATGCTTTCACTTATGAAGAATTGTTTTATTTGGGTTTCAAATTCTTCCTGTGCTACAGGAATACTCTGAGACATCCTGTGGAAGTAGATTTGTTAAAATACTGGCAAATCAGGACAACATGGAATGTAGCTGCTATTTTTTGGCAGGATACACCTTCTTTTTCTATTGTTCCCTCTCTAATAGTAATAAACAGAGGAAAAAAACCTTTAAGAGTGACAAGACTGCATGGACATTAGGATTACTATAGTTGATTTACATAATGTTAACATTTTAAAGCAAATGTGGGCTGTATATTCTCTGCTAGAAAGCAGCCAAAAATAGAGGCCTTTCTATTGTACCCTTCTACATTAATTATGTGGCTACTCTGACATGAATTGCTTCCCCCAGTACTTCATGTGTCATGGAGCATTTATGTCTGAAACCCCTCACTGTGGCTCTGGAGTTGAGAAGTCTATATTAAAAGAAAAAGGAAAAAAGTAAAAATAACGGTATTATTAATTGAATTTTATTTGGGATCTTTACTGTGCTGTTCACACCACTCTTATTTATTTCAGTGTAGATTCTTACTGTCTAGACTTAGATGGAAAGAGAAACTTGGAGTAGTTTGGATGTAAAGAGAGCTTTTCTTGCCCATACTCTGTGCCCTGGTGCTCATTCCTTTTCTTTGGATTGGCTTGCACTTGAAGGAGGTGTTCCTTGTCCTCTGGAGAAATCAGGAATTCACCAGGAATGCAGCAGTTGTCTCTTCCCCCTTTTACCCCAAAGTTTATCCCTGCTGTTTCCCCAAAGGCTGATCCACTGGCACAATGAAAATGTAGAACTTCAAGGTTAAAAGAAGGAGGAAGTCCTTTGGTTTAAATTTTAATATTCATCTAGGAGAAGAACTAATGACATTGAGGACATCTATAATGAAGAGAGAAATTGGAAAAGCACCTTTGCACATGTCTATTAGTGCTCTGCTTTATGACTGAGGAAGAAATTTGTCACAGAAACAGAGATAGGAACCTTCACCACATTTTATCCTAGTTTCAAAGGCTATGGCTCCTTATATCAATAGAGGATAATCTCTAGTAATTTTTATATGGTGAATCAACATGTTTAACAAATGAATGATCTTAGAATGATTCCAAATATTACAGAATTAATATTGCCTGAAGTTTGGGTTTGGTTTTGGTTTGTTTTTTTTTTTTTACACATCTATTCAGAGTTGTCCAAAGAATTTATTTGTCTGATTTAAAAATTCATTTGCATTGGATTTATGTAGACTTCTGAGCAGGTGAGGACACAAACCAAGAATGTTTGCAGGAACATGAATTTTAGATAAAAACTGAGAATGGAAGTGGAATATGAATTTCAAGTTATAGCAAGCAGAGGGGAAAATTAGATATCCTCAGTAGAAACAAGATTCTAATTGATTTAGAGACAGAAATATAATATGAACAAATGCTTAATCAAATTAGCTCACATAACGTCAGAAATAAAATAATAAAAAGGACTCTTTAAATAACACTGGATTAAAGACCTCAAATTTGCTGCAGAAATAAGGCAGATTAAGAGACAATGAATTAGACAATGCTGTGATCTAATCTTGTGTTCTGCAAGTGTGGGGAAATTTGTCACCTAAACTTCCTTTAAAACAAATTCAGTTGTATATAACTGCAATATGGCATGAGGGAACAGTAAGAAAAAAATCTAAATAAGCTGGTTTGCCTTCATTTAAGGTAATTAAGGATTTTTTTTCATTCATACTTACAGAAAGCAGCATAAGGAATGGAAAGATTGATTTGAGTGCTCAAATCAGAAACAGGAAGGTGACCTGGGTAGGCCTTTTCAATTATGCTTTTAATTTGGACTTGAAGCCAAGTTTCACAGGATTTTAGCTTGGGGATTTCCCTTTCAGAAAATAAAATCAGTGTGAACATGACCAGAATTAAAAGAAATAAGTTTATTGTCAGTGGTGAATTCGTTAATTTTTTATGAATATTATGAAATTTGTCTAAATTTGCTGCAGAATTGAGCATCATCTAAATAATTTATTCCTCTGAAGGCACAGGAAAACTCCTGTCTGAGCTCACAATGCCTAAGTTCAAGCTGCTGGTGGCAGAGAATAGAAAGAAAGAAATTATTCCATGTTTTTTTAAGACTATTTGTTCTATTGTGTTTTATCTTACAAGTTAGAATTGAAAGCAAAGCATTTCTGCAACCCTAATTTTTATATATAAAATCCATAGGATCTTATTGCCTCCATGGACATGTATGATGATTATTATTGCTTTCATAAATAAATATCAGTATATAAGGTGACAGATTCCCTTGGAGTACATCAGTTTATAACATTTCTCATTGTCATTACAATAACTGTCACAATAATAGCTTCACATTTCTGTTCTGTTCTCATTACCACCTTCAATGAGATTTGGAATTTTAGAGCCTCATATATTAAAAAAATTAGGGGAATACACTACATACTGTGACCTTTTTAATATTCCATAACTGCATTGCTTAAAATTGTACTTATCTTCCTTGTTTACTGCTCTTCTCTTTCCTGTATTGTTAATTGTGTTGGGATGAGTTGAAATGGGTGACCTTTCCAGGGTTTTGTTTTCCATTGGCCAAAAGATACATCAAACTTACACAGCACAACATACTTAACACAACGTTCTCTTTGCTTAGAACAGGTAATACAGAAAATTTTTGCGGTTCTGTGAAAATGAAGGGCATGCAAAGAACAGTATTTTGTTTCAAGAATGTTCCTATTGATGATGAAAAGAACATCTGTAATACATCATTTTCAGAAGGTCCGTCTTCCTGCATCATAGGCATTTATAGACATTCCTGACACTTAATTTAGGAGATTTTTGACTCTAAACCTCTTTTGACTTCATGTATATTTTGCTGCCTGGGTAGTGCTTGTAGTAATATCTCTCTTTTTGTTATAATATTGAAATGAGAATGGAGAGCCATCCTCAGTGCATGTCTCTTATTCAGCAGTACTGAGAGCAGCAGGGTCATATTTTCCATTGCAGTAATCCTTTAGGGTTTATGACTTGGAAGCGTTCTCTAAATGCTAAAGATCTGTTAGCTCTAAATCTGGGAAAGAATTGCATTTAATCTGCTTGTTCTTCTTGAGCTGTGCACTCTGATGGTACTGGGTATGTGGAACCTCAGCCCAGATTGGTGGGGGGTGTGTTTGTCCTTTTATTGTCATTTTTCATTGTTAAAAGAATGGGAAAGGTATGGATGGGGAAAAAAAAAAACAACTTTCACAAAATAGGGTGAAAGAAGGACTTAAACTGTCTTCATAATCTTGAAAAGGAGCAAGGAGACTTTAAGTCCTAGTTTTCATGAGGGATGGCAAAAGGAGTGCACTTCCCTGAACCACCCCTTGACAACCATGCATGGTAAGAGTGTCTATAGTGGTGTAAAGAAATCATATATTTGTGATTGATTATTGTCATTATGAGACCCTGCCTGAGGCACCACGGACACTTCTGGTGTCCCCAGAACAGGAAGGACATGGAACTGTTGGAGAGAGTCCAGAGGAGGCCACGAAGGGGCTGAGGGGACTGGAGCACCTCCCCTATGGAGCCAGGCTGGGAGAGCTGGGGCTGCTCAGCCTGGACAGGAGAAGGTTGTGAGGAGAGCTCAGAGCTCCTTCCAGGGTCTGAGGGGCTGCAGGGAACCCAGAGTGGGACAATTCTTCAGGAACTGCAGGGACAGGACAAGGGGGAACAGGTACAAACTGACAGAGGGGAAATTTATGTTGGATATTAGGAAGGAATTGTTCCCTCTGAAGATGGAGGGATCCTGCCACAGGGTGCCCAGAGAAGCTATGGCTGTCCCTGGACACTTGGCAGTGTCCAAGGCCAGGTTGGATGCTGGGGCTTGGAGCAAGCTGGGATAGTGGAAAGTGTCACAAATAGAGACATGAAATCAGGAATTGTAAATTCCATGTCCCATAATGTGAGAATTTTACCACAATATTTGTCAGATGCATTTGGTGCAGCAGCAAGGGCGTACTGATAAAAAAGGCAAAGATAAGCTAAGTCTGACTCAGTGATAAGCTGCCTTTTCTCTTAAGGTCTGGGAATACTCCCAGGTTTGATGGAATTAGTGGCACACACGGCTGCTGTGCTTGGCCGCTGGAAGAAAGGATGCTGGTGAATCAGCATTCTATGAAGTCAGGTTTTCATCTGGATTTCTTTTGCAATTGTCTTTGCTAACCTAGAAGTTTAGCATTTTAGATGTGATTTTCAAATACTTTGTACTTGATCCATAACAATTCAATTTTTTTTGTTTGATAAGGAATAAAAAAAATGGGAAAAAAATGTTTGCCAGCCATAGACTATAGCAAGGAGTGCTGAAAAGACTGAACAGGTTTGTTCCTTACAGCCTGCTCTCCTTCAGCTGTAGTGGGATGCAGCAGTGACAGTGCCCACAGCATTCCTGGAGCTGCCATCAAGGCAGGTGCCTTGTGAGATACCACCCATCCTTCCAGTCTGAGCTTCCAGGTTGTTCCAGACATTCCTTATCCATTCTCTGAGCAGCACCTGCAGCCCTTGTGTGTGTAAAGACAATAAAGAGGCCATTCAGGATGGGCAGCTGTTGTGGGAATCCATCTAGAGGAGAGATTCCCATCTTTTCCAATGATGAAAATTGTTTTTGAACCTGTGAAAGTCTTTCTTTAGAGCCAGATTCACGCAGTTCCTTTTGTTAGAACATAGGTACTTTCATTTCCAGGCATCACCTGAGATACACATATATGTATACTACAAAAACTTACACAGGTACCCTGTTTTAATACTGATTTTAAAGGACTATAATTTCATGCATCTTCTTTGTGATATTTTGAGGGCTTAATTGCTATGTCATGGCAATGCTTATCAGCAAGTACTGAAAAGCTTTAATTACTTTGTACTTTGGTTAGTTATGAATGCATGCAAAATTTAACTATTTCCCCAGAGCAAATAAAGTCCACATTTATTATGTTACGTAAAAGTTATGGAATTATTTAGAATAATTATGCTAAAGGCTGTCTTACTTGGGATTTAGCTCATCTAAATTATGCATAAAATTAATCTCAAAAAAATATTTCATATTAAAGGGCTTCATGAGAAAGAAGTGTTAGGCTGTTCTCAGAAGGATTTTTTTATAGGAAATGTATCTTATGGTAGTGAGATACAGGTATATTATGTAAAACAACAGTGTTGTAGTGGGCCTTAATTTCTCAAATTAAACTAATTAAAACCAAAATTGTCATCAAGAAGAATGAGAAATTCAGAAGTGCAAAAGAAGACAGAATTTAAAGCATAAGAAGAGAGTGTGATGGAAATATGAGAAAGATGCAGGGAATAGGAAAAGTCAAGAGGTAAAATCAAAAAGAACAAAGTTCTCAAAATTAGCTTTGAAAATATAGCAATCAAGTTTTACTATTGCAGTATTTACTGTCGCCTGTTCAAAGTAATTTAAGCTTCTTCTGCCCAGGGTTGGTGTTGTACCACTGACTGTCAGAGGACCAAATAATGCCAACTATTTTTCAAGAGAATTTATTGATAACTAACACTGAGAATTGCTTAAATGAGTGATGTGAGGACAGAGAAATTATTCTGTATGCCAGAGCTACATTAAGAATCCCACAGGTTAATAGTTAAAGCCAGATGTTTCACACTTTGGTCAGTTGATGGACAAAATCATGGAAGTGGATAAGGGAAAAACACAGGAAATGAAAGGGATCAAAATCGTTTCAGGATTATGTGGGATGAGTGAATGAATTAATTCATTAAACACTTCAGTGTCTTAGTGATTTTGTCTCCATTTCAGCTTTTTATAAATGGAAAAAATAATAATGGAATCATTGGAAGGACACCTTCTACTATTCCACGTGGCTCCAAGCCCCATCCAGCCTGGCCTTGGGCACTGCCAGGGATCCAGGGGCAGCCCCAGCTGCTCTGGGCACCCTGTGCCAGGGCCTGCCCACCCTCCCAGGGAACAATTCCTTCCCAATATCCCATCCAGCCCTGCCCTCTGGCAGTGGAAGCCATTCCCTGTGTCCTGTCACTCCATCCCTTGTCAATTGTCTCTCTCCATCTTTCTTGTCATCTCCCTTCAGGATACAACATAAGGGTGTAATCCAGGACATCTCACGGCAGTGGTTTTCCACGAGTGGGCTGAGAAGCTCAGGTGGGAATGACCGACACACTGAAAGCTTCTCACAGTTCTTAACCTTTTATAGAGCACCAGGAGTGTGACTGTGCTGAGGAATAGATGAAGTTTCAATACACAAAGAATAAATTTTTATTCCAAGACTTTCTAAAGATAGCCTTAGTTATCTCTGCATTGAGAGGGATGAAGTTCTATGAAGTTTCACAAACAGCTGATGATCTAATAAACTACATAAAGCAGAAGGATTCTTAATATATGCAGTTCCAATGCCACAAGAGAGCACTTGCTATCTTTTCTCACCCTCAAAAAGGGGTTCCTGTGAAACCCAGTTAACCCAGTGAGGATGCTGAAACTTTATTTAGGATGACTTTGGGTTTGGAACACAGCTTCTCATTGCAGTGTCTCATCAGCTTCACAAGCTCCTTGTTCCAAAGGTAGCATGGAATGTGAGAAGACTCAAACTCTACCACACCCTAGAAAGGAAAACTTTCCAGTGGTCATCTCTACACAAAGAAAAATGAGCCCCTGAGTCCCAAAACCTCCCAGTGTAGGAAGTAGAAATTATTTATAGCTTTCTTCCTCCTGGAGGTATCACATCTTTGTCTCTGTTGAAATACAAACTACACATCTTGAAGTCCAGGCCCCATGGATAAATCAGATTTTCATGGTAAATGGAGAAGAATTTGACTGTAGGAAAAAGCAGAGTTTCAGAATTCTGCCTGAAATTTGGGCAGTGTTCTCAGAAATACTTTCTTGTATCCTACCATCACAGATTTTGAAGGCTTGGAAGAAATCATGCACTTTTTATTTAAAACTTAAATGGCAAATGGCCAACTCTGAAAATTTGCTCCATCGGGTGGTTTAAAAATGAATTACGGAAAGTTCAGAGAATTTCGTAGAGGAAATCTTAAGTAACTCAGTGTGTGCTCTTACTTGTTACAAACAACAATGCTGTGAGAAAAACAAGGAAATATTGGTGTACTCAGCCGTTCTGATTTTATTTAAGCTTTATTACTATCTACAGAAGGGCAATATTAAATGATAACATTATTTGGTTAATGAAAGCTCGATGAAGAAACTGCAATCCTCTGTTGTAACATCAATATATTGGCAGTGAGGAAACCTCTGCTTTCTGTGGATGTCATTAATTAATATCTTGCTGTCTAATTAACTTCTTTCCTTCTCATTGGAATGTTGATTTCTGAAACAAATGTCCATGTTGCCAGCATGTGCTGTTTTCCAGCAGAATACAACATCTGGCTGCCCATCAATTAATATAAAATAGGAAGAAACTGCTGAGTTTATTATGAACACCAGAAACTCTAGGAGGTAAAAGCACTAAATAGATTTTGGTTTATCATTGTCTTTAACATGCAAAGAGATGAAGGTTGACCTCTCTGAAATTTCTGTGGATGTCAGTGGAACAATGGGCCTAGTTAATTTCTTTTTACTTTAACTGTGTTAGGTTGCAAATGCAAGATGTGGCCGGGGGTGTGTATTCTATTGCCATCTGTTAGAGGTGGGACTGTTATCTGCTGTTAATGGGCCAGCTGTTAAAACCAGGTGGGGCAGTTTTGTTTATCCCTTCCTTGACCATCCTCCCTCCAGGAGATATCTTCTGTTAATGGGCCATTGAGTGTCACTGCGTGACTGATGAAATTATATCATCCCATTGGAAGATGCTCCACCCAGGGGGAGGAGCCAAGCATTCCTACCTGGATATAATCTGAGATTTTGGGACACTGGGACAGCCTTTCCACTGGATTTCCAGAGGAGCAGCTGTCTTCTCCACTGGATTCCCAGAGGAAGACTAGGCACATCTACACCACCACTGGCCCTTCAGAGGGAAACTCCACCCTTCTACAGGATCATTGATCCAACAGAACCACACCTGGCACTGCAGGAGGGCTGCAGCCACCATTTAATGGGACTGTTACCAACACCCTGACCCCACAGGGTGTCAGGTCCTATTCTGCCTCTGTCAGTGTTGTTTTGTATCACTGGATTTTTATTCTTGCTAATAAAGAACTGTTATTCCTACTCCCATATCTTTGCATGAGAGCCCCCTTAATTTCAAAATATAATAATTTGGGGGGGGGGGGGAGTTCACATTTTCTGTTTCAAGAGAAACATACCTTTCATGCCTTCCTTAGCAGACGCCTGTCTTTTCAAACTGAGACATTAATAATGTTAAATTTATATTTCCTAGGAAACTTTGAAGTAAAAATACTATCGTCCAATAAATTGGGCTGTATCTACAACTAAAAGAAAATTCTAAGGAATGCATAATAAAAATAACATAGCTGAGTTTTGGAAGACCTTTTTCTTGTGGGGCAGATATAACCCCATAACATCTTTAAAGAGGCTGGGGTACATTTGAGCAAAGGCAACATGGAGTTCATGTAAATACTACAGTTTTTCAGACATTTCTGTTGTTGTTGAAGTGTCTCTTCTTGCTGCTTTCTCCTCTCAGGCCTCTAGACAGTTCTGTCTCAGGGGCACCTGTCCCTGTGGGCCTCCCTCCTTGGTCCACACAGGTGAGCAGTGATGGGCAGGGCAGCACCAGCTCTATGTGTGTGCCAATCAGCTTTACCAACTCTTCATGTAGATTTTTCCCTTTTTATCACAGGCATGCTGATGGTAGTAGCTGGAAGATGACCAGCTAATTCATGGAAGTTATTCCCAGTTGCCATGAATACAGAGGAGTGAAGTTTCTGGCTCTGGAGGTTTCCAGGAGTTGAGAGTATTGCTCACCCCAGGATGGGGGAAATGGTAACAATGGTGGAAAAGCTTTTTTATTAATGAAAAAAAGTAGTAGGCCCCTTAAAGACACTGAAATCCCTTGTTTCACTAATACCAAGGTAATTTTATATGTTAAGAGCCTGTCCTAAGTTCTGTCCAGTGTAAGGCAGCAATGGAAGCATTGTTTGACCTGAAGATGAAGGGTCGGTCTGTGAGAATTATGAAACACTTTGGGTTGGGAGGGACCTTAAATCCCACCCTGCAGGGACACCTTCCACACCTTCCAGGCTGCTCCAAGCCCCAGTGGCCAACCTGGCCTGGAACACTGCCAGGATCCAGGGGCAGCCACAGCTATTCTGGGCACCCTGTGCCAGGGCCTGCCCACCCTGCCAGGGAACAATTCCTTCCCAATATCCCATCCAACCCTATTTTCTGTCTGTGTGAGCCCATTCCCTTGTCCTTTCGCTTCATGCCCTAATAAATAATCTCTCTAAGGGAGTTTCATCTTCAAGTCTGAGGAACTGGTCTTGGATGACCCTTCCAGTACCTCTTGGGATAATGTGATGTGCAGGACACAAACGTTCAGTGTAGTAGAAGAGTAGAAGTTATTAAAGCTCTTTTTACTTTTTTTCCCCCCAGGAATATTTTCTGGATCTCCAAATGCTGTTGTAAATATCACTTTACATAAGCACATTAATGACCAAATATTAGATTACCCTTTTGTGATATTTTCTCAGCTTTAATTTTTATTTAATTGAAACTATTAGTAGGCCTGTAACATTTAGAAAAATGGCTTCTGTAAGGTCAGGTGCTGCTTATCCAAAAAGTACATATTTGTCCAGCAAGCTAATATTTTTAAGACATTGTAATATTAGCCACCCTATACACATTTTCTCAGAGATTGTGCTGAGGTGGGGTCTTTTAAAGCTTTTAAAAAATATTGCAAAAAATTATTACAAATAATTTTTTAAAAACAGAATTTGCAGGGCCATAAGGTTGGCTGATATAATTTTGTCAGCTTTCCAGATGAAAGGCAAGTTTGAGTAACAGTTAAGGTAAAGTTAGTATGTTTTTTGGTAAGTACTTTGCGCTGCAGTTTTCCTTTCCTCATCAAATGTGCAGTTCTTATATAGCTACCAATTCTCTTTGATTTCTTTTGTGAATAGAGATTTTTTTTTGTATTTGAGTCCTGAATTAATTTCAATATATTTAAAGCACTCATTCTAAAAAGTATCAGTCTTTAATTATATAGGGTACAGTGATGTTAAAACATCTTGCTCAAGAGTTTCATCTAGAAATTTTCTACAGATTATAGACGTGTTTTTTTGGTTTCTTTTTGCCAATACACATAGGATCCAGCCACACTCTTTGTTCTATAAGACAGATAACCGTCCTTACCTTAGAAAGTCTGCCAGATCAGAAGGATTAATCAGAAATCCTTCTGTTTTCCCAGCTAGTAATATAAAGCTCCTTGTTGAGGTCCTATAGGATGACTCTTCTTCCGGCACACTGAGAACAGTGTGAACAATATTTTTTTTCAGAAATACTTTTCTACTAGTATATCATGCCAAGAAAGGATTTATTAGGTTAATTTGACTTCATTCTGACATTAGAGGATTATTCTCAGAAATTTATCATCCAGTATAGTCCATTAATCTTGTCACTTTACTAATTTTTTTTTAAATATCAGATCTTTCAAATCCTGTTTATTTTCCTGTTGCTCAAAAACCATTTCCCTCAGAGGTTTATAGATAGTCCATTAGATGATATTGGGAGGTAAACTATTCCTTATGAATGGGTGTAGTAAGGTTCATGTAAATCAGAAAGATGCTCCTGGGATTCTTTCTATTTTTGGGAATGAATGAATGGAAATTCTAAATTGCCTTTTTTCACCTAGTGTGGGAGTGTCTTTATGTTGATATAGACACATTTATAACTTGAACTTGTAGCCTTATAGTAGAAAAACCCTGTTATTCCCAAAAAGTAACAGGCTTGAGAAACAATATAAATTCAGTTAAAACACAAAGAATTGATTATACATTAAAAGGTTGCTTCAAAACACTTTTTATTTCTTTTTTGCCTTTTCAGTTATTCAGGAAATCTGGTAGGCACTACTTTGCTGCAGCTCCATGAGCTGTAACTTTTCTGCTTTTGGTGTATCCTTGAGAGAGATATTTTGCTCCAGGACTCCGCAGGAAAAATGTAGCTTTTAGGAGGACTGTCTTACATATATTTTTCCTTAATTTAAATAATTCCTAGCAAAAGAAGATTGGTCTCTTGAGAAAAGCCTTCTTACTTCCAGCAGTAGGTACTTCTGCTTCCTGCTGAAATGAGTGGTTTTCTTTGCTGTTAAGCATGTGCCAATAATTTGAGTAGAATCGGCTCCTACAGGCACATACTTGAAATATAATACTGTTTCCTTTGCCTCTTAATTATTTTATGCAAAATGAGAGATAAGATTTTTAAAAAAATATAATAACAATTTTGCCTTTTAATTCATTTATGCAAAATAAGAGAGAAGGCTTTTTTTTGGTTTTTTTTTGGTTTTTTTGTTTTTGTTTTTTTTTTTTTCTTTATTCTGTCTACTAGATTACTTATCCCTAGATTAAAGTCTGGGAAAAAAATGGAAATGACCATTCATTTATCTTATTTGTAATGCTCCTCTAAGACAATTAATTTCTCTTTTTAGTTGGAGTCCTCTGAATTGAAGCAGCTACTGAGATTTATGTGGAACTTTGATGTTGTAATCAGAATTCTTTTCTGAAGGCTGATTTTCATGATTACAAAATTTTCTGGATTGCGTTCCCCTTGTAAACCCACAAAAATTGTGAACTATGAGATGTAACTTCATCTTGAATTGTTAGTAATTGTTGAAAATATGTGTGTTCATGATGCTGAAACTGAAGAAAATTGGCCAGAATTTTTCCCCCAAGTGGAGGTTTAAAATTTCCTTGTATCTACAAGACAAATTGATAAACAGCAATAGTGAGCAATATGCACTACAAATATTTGGAAATTATCATGGATGAAGTCATGTTAATTAAGAGTAAGAGGAAACCAAGAAGAATTTTGGGGTTTGGGGAGTGCAGGTGAGAGCCAGGGAAATTCAGAACCTTTAACTGGTGTCCTAAACAAGAAATCACTGAACACTGGGTTCAAAATTCTTTCATCTGACCCTGCAGTCCCTGGTGGATTGATGGAGGCTCTTTTATTTTCTTAAAGGTCTTCTCACATTGTCACAAAAGCCTGGGCCTACTGAAAGTTATTTTAGACTAATTTTTTTGAAAGTCTGTATTTTTAGCTCAGTTAACACTGCAGCCAACAGAAGACTGGGTTAGGATTTTTTTTCCCTTCAATTCACAGTTCTTCTGATGTAATTAGAAGCAAAACAGAGATATGTAGATACATGTGAGCACTTTACAGGTGATTTTTTTAGCTTCAATAAACCAGTTCCACATCTGTGCTCTCAAATGTGCTGCCCTAGCCCTCAGCATACTGGGTTGTGCCTCTGACCCTTCTGATTTATGGAAGTCTGAATTTCATTTTCTGTGCTCAGCAGCCTCTCTAGCTCAGCCAGCCCCATGGGAATGAGGAGATGCCAGAAGAAGCAGCAAAAAGGGGTTGTGATAAATGGTTGTTCAGGCATGTGTGCGTTTAGTTGAGAGAAAAAGAAGGTGGCTGATATTATCAGCTAACTTGCTTAATTAC
This sequence comes from Motacilla alba alba, assembly GCF_015832195.1. Lineage (NCBI taxonomy): Eukaryota > Metazoa > Chordata > Aves > Passeriformes > Motacillidae > Motacilla > Motacilla alba. Next base: position 709,491 of record NC_052026.1, read on the forward strand.
CTGAGAAATGAAGGACGGCAACTATGATGGAAATTTTCCAAAAACTGAGATCTGAGTATCTTTGAACTTCTAAATGTGATATTTCTACCAGGCAAATTAATACAAGGATAGGAGTAGTGGACACATGGGTAGGTATGATATAACTTTGAAAAAAATGGTATAGATCTATAAAGAAAGTTTCTTCTGCATTTTCTGAAGAGAAATGTAGCCAAAATTTTAATGCAAAGTATGTTGATGCATGTAATAGCTTTACGTTTACTAATAAACCCAATCATTTAAATGTTTTGAAGTTGGTTATTAATTGCCATATAAGCAACACAGAAATTGCCAGGTATCAGTTTGTTGAGTGTTGTTTGATGTAAGGAGTAGAATATGGGAGGATTCCAGCTGTTTTCACTGCTTTTTATTTATGATTTCAGTAATTTCCCAGCACTAGTTGTCATTTATTTAATTTGGAAAATTTTAAGAACTTGCAGCAGTAAATCTGTTGATAAAAGTAACACCTAGCCGTGCAAGTCACTTTTACAGGGACAGATTTTGAGCCTGTTATTTCCTATAAACCTGTGGTACTTGTAACATGCTCCCTAATGATTACTGACATGAAAGAAATTCCAATATGGATTCATATATTGGACTTGTCAACTGGTGGGAAAACAAGGACTAGTAATAGATATGATAGAGATGCCAAAACCATAGCAAATTCCCTAATCTGCAGTTTACTGGTTCAATTTTTTTACCCATTGCTGTGCTCTGAGGATTTTGTTCAGCTAACAGGGTAAATGGATACAATCCCCAAGAGAGCTAAAGAGCAGCCATGCTCTCTTCCAGTGACTGGGGCAGCTAAACTGTTCATGGTTTTGCTAACTCTGCTTTTTTTTTTTTTTTGGACCAATCTTGATGTCTTTTTGTGGCCATCTGGGATTGCTCCTGATTTATAAGAGCAGTGGTGAGAAGGTTAGATGGATTTACAGTGGACAGCAGTGCTTCTGTTTTCACAAAATCCCAGAATCATTTAGGCTGGAAAAGCGTAAAAGCCTCCCAGCCCATCTACTCCTACCTGTGCCCGATGCTACCTTGTCCCCAGCCAAGGGACACTGAGTGCCACCTCCAGCCCTTCCTGGGACACCTCCAGGGATGGGGACTGCAAACCTCCCTGGGCAGCCCCTGCTGAGGTCTGAGCACCCTTTCCATAGGGAAATTCTTCCCGTGTTCAACCTGAGCCTCCCCTGGCACAACTTGTGCCCATTTCCCCTTGTCCTGTCCCTGCTCTCTGGGAGCAGAGCCTGACCCCCTGGCTGTCCCCTCCTGTCAGGGAGCTGTGCAGAGCCACAAGAGCCCCCCTGAGCCTCTTTTTCTCCAGGCTGAGCCCCTTTCCAGCTCCCTCAGCCCTTCCTGGGGCTCCATTCCCTTCCCCAGCTCTGTTCCCTTCCCTGGACACACTCCAGCCCCTCAAGGTCTCTCTGGCCATGAGGAGACCAGAACTGGACACAGCCCTTGAGGGCCTCAGCAGTGTTAGCACAGGGGACAATCATTGCCCTGATCAGGATGCCACTGGCCAAATTGGATGCCATTGGTTTTGTTTGCTCATTTATTATTAATGTGGTCTTCTTATTTAATGCATTATATATCAGTTTATTATTTAATGTATTAAGAAAACACATTCATTTTCCTTTAAAAGGGTCTTTTGCTGAGAAGCAGAGAAGAAGGCAACCTTTTCCCTTCACAGGAAGTCCATCCTTCATTTTCACCTTGTAATCATGTTAAGAAGTGTTATTTTCTCATCGACTTTTACAGGATTTAGGGAAATGGATTCATCTTGCAGATATTTGTGCAAGGTGCTGTGTCTGTTCTGTAGCTTTGCACAGTGTGAATTCTGGGTTGAACTGGGGAGAGATCTCATTGCACATCAGCTGCTTGGCAGTAACTCCCCATTTTTCCCTGCAGTCAGTGTTGAGTAATTTATGACAATTTATCCCCCTGGCAAGAGCAATATGGCTCACCTCAGGTATTTGCTCTCATGTACCAGGAAGTTGTTTTTAGGTTTGGGACATGTGGGGTTCCTGATGGAGCTCGAGAGCATCCTCTGGCTGCTGCTTCTTGACTCTTTAAATCAGTTCTGCTTCCAGGTTCCATTGATGTTTATGCATTGATCTTCCCCTCAGATTCCTGCTGCAATACACAAATCTCCTTCTGGAGTTCTTACAGGTCGTTATCGATCATGTCTTTTCCTCCAAGCGGGTAAATTTAAGATGCTTTACTCAAAAAATCAAGTACAGTTTATGTGCTCAAGTCTTAGGAAATTCTATTAGTTTTTGGTTTAGTGTGAATGCTTCATTATGCACCACACAGTGTAAACTTCTCCTTTTGACTTAACTTTGCCAAATTAATTCTGTGTGACTGAAGAGATCCAAAAAGAGGTTTTTTGCTTGTTTTAATTACCACAGTTCTTTACTGTGGGAGTTAACATATGGATCTATACCTAAACCACAAATATCAAAGCATATAAAAGTCACCTTTTTTTTTGTTTTATTGGTTTTCTAGATGATTTTATCTTGCTCTTTTTAATATTATTTTAGTGGAACTCCATAGAGTCACAGAATAATTTTGGTTGGGAGGGACCTTAAAGATAAAAATCTTGCAGAGACAAGATAAGAAGAAATGAGAAATCCTGAAGGACATTTTTTGGTATCTGGAAATTCAATGGGCAGTTAAAACATGCACATTATTTTAAGAGCTGACTCATTCCTATGTGATATTGAGCAAAACTAACCTGGAATTTATTATCTTGGACATCCAATTTAATAAAAACAGTAATTAAAAATGATGTTATGTTCTCCAAGCATCCTAGCTCTGAATTAAAAATTTCTTAATTTTTATTTGAGATTAATGCACATGTATAATCACACAATAGTGCAAGAATACACTATATCGCTGATAAAAGTATTTGCATGAGTATTAATGCTATTTCATACAGATTTTGAGAGAAAATTTGTTTACCTGACTAAAGCAAAGAAATGTAAATGTGTTAATCTATTCCCTGCCCCTTGTGAATGTGCATCTTTAATTTTCTCCTTGTATTTCTCTGCCTCCCATTTCTAATAAGAGATGGTCATCGTGTCTTAGGAGAATTCAATAGCATGAGGCAGAGAGCTGAATGTGCTTATTGGATCTGGCATGTGAGGTGGCTTAAAAAGAAGTTTAAGCAATCTAACTCAGGATTGCCATGGTCCCACCCTCCGGATGGTCCTGTCTGTCTTCTTTCTCCTTTGAACTACCCTGAAGGCCTTTGCTGTTGGGCTGGTTCAAAGTCCTGGTGTAAAACTCATCACTCTTTTTGTTGGATTGCTTCTAAAAGGAATCAACTTCTCAAGTCAGCTCAGCCAGAGCATTCCCAGCAGGTCAAGGAGGGATCCTGCCCCTGTACCCAGCCCTGGAGGCACCTCTGGGTGCTGTGTCCAGCTCTGGATCCTCGGCACAGCAGGGGCAGGAGCTCCTGGAGCTGAGCAAGGGCCTGGAGCATCTCGGTGCCCAGGCAAGGCTGAGGGAGCTGGGGCTGCTCCGGCTGGAGAGGAGCCCCAGCTGAGAGGGGCCCTCAGCCCTGGGTGTCCCTGGGTGCAGGGAGGGGCAGAGCAGGGCCCAGGCTCTGCTCCAGGCCCAGCGATGGCGCCAGAGCCACGGGCAGGGCCTGAGCCCAGGAGCTGCCCCTGCCCAGGAGGCAGAACTGCTGCCCTGGGCAGTGCCCAGCCCTGAGCAGATGGTGCAGAGAGGCTGTGCAGTCTCCTCCCTGGGGATATTGCAGAGCCACACGGACACACTGCTGTGCCCTGTGCTCTGGGATGGCCCTGCTGGAGCAGGGAGGTGGCACCAGAGCAGCCCCTGTGGGCCCCCCCAGCCTGATCTACTCTGGGGTTCTGTGCTCCTCAGCCCTGCTGAGATGACACTAAGCTGGATTTTGGGGAGATGCAGCACAGTGGGTCACCCTGGGCCCTTACTGGAGACATCCTGCAGCCCATGGTCTGGCAAATATTCCTGTGATGAGAAACAGTCTGTAAATCCCACTGTTAGGCTCCAAAGCCAGCAAATATTGCTACAGGGTACTCATCCTCTGACTGGGACCCAGTTAACACATTTGTGCAAGAGCTACAGAACATTAGGAACTACAACCATTGTAAGGCCAAAGCAATGATGTGAGTATCTCTGTTTGCTGAATGCCTCGTGCACTTAAGATTGTTTAGGTTTATACAAATTTCTGAGTACAATATAACATAAAAGCAAATTACTGGAGAATTCTACCAGAAAAATGCTGTCTGGATTTCTCAAATATTTATTTGGTTTTCATCTTATATTGTATTCCTTTTTTTTTTCATTTGTTCCTTGAAAGGTGTTTTTTCTCCATCTTTAACAACCTGATGATATTAAATACAGTTATATTCCTAAGTATATTATAGTTCAGAGATGTATTGATAGAGCTGTGCAATTAAATTCTACTTTCCTCTATAATGCAGAGTTACATTTTGTTTTGCCTTTAATTTATCCAAAACATGTCAGAAAACATTGATTATACATATGCTTTCCAGCCTTTTATTTAAATTATAAAACTCTTCTGGAATTGTCCCAGAAAGAAAGCATTATAAACCTTACAACTGCATATATTTTATTTATGTATATGTACAATGTATGTATGCATTAATTTACAAATTTACTTCAGCTTCACATATGATCTGGGATGGTGTTGTAGCACAGTATGTAAACCATTTTGGTTTAAATGGTTTCTCCCAGCCTCCCCCCCCATAACTAAGTGTTGGCTCAGCCCCAGTTTTCCTGCCACCATTCTGATTGGTCCCGTTTCCCAAGTTCAGGTTGTCAGTCATATTCCTCCACCCCTGTTACCATTGTTTTTTGCTTAGTCATTCTGTTAACCCCTCCTTAAGTCCCTGTCCGTCACCTAATGACTCCACCCATTGTTCCAGAATGTTCTCTCATGCTCATTAGGTGATTGGGCCAAGGGAAAACTCCCCACCCCATCCTATTGTCCATTTGCTAGCCGAAACGTTGATTATGTTAGCACCACCCCTCCTGCCTTTCCTTATTGGTTCATTGAATGTAACCGCCTTTTATTCCACCCCCTATATAAGTTGCTGTCTTCTGTAAACTATGTCTTTTGTTCGGTTGGCCTCCCTGGAGGAATAAATTGTCTGGACTGCACCCCGGCATAAGACCTTCTTTTCATTGCATTGCCTTTCCTTCTGCCGTTGCCTGACTCCTGCAAGGTGCTGCTTGGAGCCTAGGGCTGCTTCACCTGAAGCTAACCCAGGTAGTGCCCCCTCTGCTACTTGGGCTGCGTGTCGGCTCCCATCTGGCACAAACCTCCTTCCAGGACTGGGAGTAGAGCCTTTTGCGGATGCAGCACGGCAGCATGGCAGTCAGGGAGTGATTCAGGAGGGGTTTTTATGGGAAGATGGAATGAGCAGTTTCCTGTCTGAGGTGGTGGGATACGAGTGTGCAACAGGGCCAAAACCATAAGGTCACACTGCTCTCAGCAATTTCAAGCTTGTTTTCTCTCTGGATGAATATTTAAATGCCTCAGCTCTCCCTGTACTGATCCAGTTTTGCTGCAGTGTAGCTGTGAGCACTGGGAGCTGCCCACCTTGTGAACTTGACCTATTTCAGGTGCCTACCTGAGGGATGCAATATTCCCATCAGGAGTGGTTCAATACACCCCAGCCATATGGAACTGGCTCTTTATGCCCCCTCAAGGTGCACTGTGTTACTCCAGGCTGTGCATGCCTCAGCTCTCCTTACATTTTAGATGTGGAACATGGAACAAACTTTATGTTGAACAAGTCACACCTACACTTTTCCATTTTTCTCTCCTCCTGCACAGAACCTTTTGTTTTCTCTTTTTTTTTTTTCCTAGGTATTTTTAACATTAACATCCCAGCAGGGTAATTATTCAGTGAATAAGTGTTTGTCAGTTTATGCTGACATTTTTTTATGTGCACACACATAAAGATCCCTTGCTAAAATATCTCCCATTTTCCAAATGTCCAGCAAGGCTGATTGACCAACCCTGATAAATCCGTCTCAGTAAGAGTCTAAAATTTTAATACAATAGTTCACAATGCTCTCAGAATAAAACCAAGAAATAGAAATCAGTGCTCGTAGTGTAAATATTCAGAAGGCTTTTCATCTTTTTAAACATCTTTTTAAACTTTTCCATGGTCTCCTACTGCATTCTGCTCAGCTTCCCAGCATTCAGACCCCTGCTGAACAGAGTATTCAGCCATTTTAGACAGTGCTAAGTTCCATCAGTCAACAATGTTTATGACTGGAATGTCTGATTATTTACTGGGGTTGGTTCCTATTCTGTATTACTTTAAATATGCTGCTGCTTTGCAGTATTGAAGGTTAAGGATTCAGCCTCCTTTCACCTTCTGGGTTTTTTATAAAGTTGCTGTTTGGCTGAGATCTGGTATGCCAAGTTTCAGCCTGAAGCAAAATTTTACGTCTGAGTTAAAAATACATGGATAAATCCAACTGGAATTGTCTCACATATTATAATATGCAAAAAAGGAACTTTTCTTTGAGAGAAAGAGAAACTCTTCTTAAGGTGAGCCTAAAGTCAGCCAGGTTTTATTTTTTATTTTTGTGCTGCTATGTACTCTCCCCTGAAGGAGCAGGACTTATGCCTTAAGGTCTAACAGGTGCAGCACAGATCTATATTCTTTTATGTTTCCATTTATGTCTCTTCCTCTCTTCTATTGAAAGTTTCAGCTCTATTGCTCAGATTTTTGGGGCTTATAATGGAAGGTTTTGCTTTATTTTTAGTTTAGGGAAGGCCTCATAATAATTCTAATTTCCATGAGGAATGTAAAGGATACCTGCTGATTGTGCATAAATCTTTTCAGTCTCTGGCTCATTCAGGAGGAACGCTTCATTTATCCAGTGTGTTATTATTACCCTCAATTCATTGTGTAACTTTATGTATTCATGGTACAAGTAATGACATCAAATTATTTTGAAACATTGTGGAGTGCTGTCTTTTTCTTCTTTTTCTTTCCTTTTTAAAATTTTTGTTTCTTACCCCCTCCCTCATTTAGAATTTGCAGACAGATGGTGCACCCGTTGAAATCATCAGCAGAGATATTAATGTTCCAAGCATTGCAGCAATGAATGTCCAGCCTTCTTACATTGTGCTTGACAAACAGGAATTAGACAAAGGTAAAAAGCATTAAAATTCAAGATTATTTATATATAGAAATATATGAAATATATAGAAATTAATGAAATAAAAGGTTTATGTCAATAGCTGTCAATAAGGCAGTGAGACTGTGGTACATCAGGCTTCTAGAAGAACTCTTCATTAATTATAGACAGTGTTTCTGAGCTGATGATGCAAAGCTGTTTGTCAGCTCTTGTCCTAACAAGGGGCAGGACTTCCACTGGGGCTACTGGGGTCAGCCCCAAGGATAAAAAAAAGAAAAAGTAATTATTTGAGACTTATAAGCCTTGCACACATGGAGACACTGGATGTGCTTCCCTCAAGTCCAGCATTATTGTGCACCTGATGGGGAGTTATGAACTAAGGAATGAAGTTCCCTTGTTTCCAGGAAACAAAGATCTCCACTTAAAGACATTAAATTTGCCCCTAGTTTTAAGTACTGGAGGAGGAGACTTTAGCTATCTGACCAGCCCGCTCTACCTTTAAGCAGAAGTTGTGCAGTGAGACATGAAATGATCTCAGCTATGAATCTGAGCACCTTGAAAAGGTTTTGCCCAATATGAAATTGTTTTTCACTGTGTCAAAATGGGTTGGTCAGTTTCCAGCATAGGAGCCGGGTCTCTGAAGTATCCTGCTGCTCCTCTGGTGGAGCAAAGAGGGTGAAACCTTTATGGATGATAGCAGTATTAGGTGCAGTCCACGGTCTCTGCCTAAAACTAAATTTATAGAATCCCAGAATGGTTTGGGTTGGAAGGGACCTTACCCAGTTCCACCTGGGCAGGGACACCTCCCACTGTCCCAGGCTGCTCCAAGCCCCAGTGTCCAACCTGGCCTTGGGCACTGCCAGGGACCCAGGGGCAGCCCCAGCTGCTCTGGGCACCCTGTGCCAGGGCCTGCCCACCCTGCCAGGGAACAATTTCTTCCCAATATCCCATCTAAACACACTCTGCCAGCTTGATATTGGTCTTGGAAAACCATGAATGAACTGGTTTCTGTGGCTTCAAAATACCTACAGAACTGATCGCAGAAAATTATTTTGCTAATGAATTCACTTTGTGCAGTACTTCTAACAATTTCCTGTTAACTGAAGCCCATTATCTGATCAAAACCCATGTAGTTTTGGGGTCAAATAATTCTAATTAACCCACGAGAAATGAAACTGGGGAATAATGTGTTTTCATTATACTGCACTCGCTAATTCTAAAATGCCACAGGACTTGATGGTTTGTGTGATTGGGAAGGGAGAGGGGGGAAAAAAAGTCCATTTCTTTCTGACAGGCTTGAGATGTGGCTCCAAATAACCTTCTTACTGGTCCAAAGGCTTTTACTGTCATCGGGGCCTGCTTGATGGATTGTCAGCACAGAAAGGCAACAGTTTCACTTCTCTTTCTCCTAAGTCAGCATCTGCTTCTGATGCAGATGTGTGGCTGGATGCACCTGGCACTGTTTCTGTTTGTTTATTTAGGGTGGTGGGGAGCAAAGCACTCCAAGCTGGCTCCTCTCTCAGCTGAGGGATTTGGGCACATCTGACCCCACACTGCTCCCTTCCACCTCAGTACACTCTGGGCATTCCAATTGCTCTTCTGTACCTCTTCCCACCTAATGAATTCAAGATACTTTGGAGATGGGATCAAACTGTGCCTTGCAGCCTGCCTCAGAGAAAGAATGGATGGTGTTTATCTCAAACTCAAGATAAGGGAGAAGCAGCATAGTAGTTCAGATTCTCCAAACTGCTGAATGCCTGAATTTCATTTAATTAATTAAAGTTTGGCAGCTGAATATATATCACTGTGGGTTAGATCATTGCAAAAATGGTTAGATCATTGCAAAAAAAAAAAAAAAAAAGGTTTCTATGAGCTTTGTGAGGTTTTCTTACGCTTTCTTTATACAAACCCCTTCCGTATTAGCTCAAAACCCATGAAGCTAAAACTGTATGTAAAAAATAGGAATAATCTAAACTAGCTTTGTACATACAGAAATATTTTAAGTATTTCAGTTCAGATATAGTGGAAATGGAGAAAATCAGGAAAAAGTATAATTCAGAGATAAGAATACTGCATTCCAATCAATGCAAGATTGCAGTTAATAAGCCAAAATATTGGAGTATGTCCTATCTTTGTGAATAGGATCTGGCTTTGCAAAGAAATCCATGTGTAAAAATAAACAGGAAAATAGAAGAGTTTGTCCATTGCTGTCAAATCATATTCTGTATGTAAAATATATTTTGAATGTAAAAATTATTGTCACATAAACCATAAAAGCCTATGCTTGCACTGTGACTTAATTATTCAGGGTATTCTCTTCTGGTAATTAATTAAACATCAAAATTCCACAGGATTTTGGCCACATTGGTCAGTGTAATTTTTCAGAAGGTCAATTAACCCTAAGAGTACTGAGGACACAACACATCTTGAGTATCTCAGGTCTGAGGACACTCACCAAGAGTCAGTTCACCCTGAACATTTTCTCAGGTGTAAGAGCTACTTTTTTATGTTGCTCTGCTTCATCAGATTGATGTAAGTTCAACACACCATAAATAGCTCTGAAGGACATAGACATTTTTAATCCAAAAAATGGGAGATAGACTGGAGGGGAAAAAAAAAGAATTTAAAAGAGTAAAAAGGTGAGTGATGATGCTGGTGTTTAGTCATTACATCTTCAAAATACTGGGGAAATATTTTCTTCACCATCTCTTCTGCACCATGGTGAAGTAAAGAGCGTCTTCTCTCCTTGGAGGTTTTCTGTGCTTATAGAAAGAGCTTTAAGCTTATGGCAAGGACTTAATAATTTTCCATCTTCTGCTCCTTCACATAAGCTACTTCCTTATAAAAAAATCTTTGATTGTTTGCCATACATTTTAATGAAGTCTGCCTTTTGTCAAATATTGTGATGTTGATTATTGTGATGGAGTGAACCTAATCCATTAAGTTCAAAATGTATTGAAAATAGAAGGTGAAAAGGGCAGTTTAACATAAATTAATCCCAGAATGATTATTGATTATAAATGTTCTTCACTATTTGCTTTATTATTTTATATTCATAAGAAGTTGGTTATTCTTTCTGCTGTGAAAGAATAAATATTCATGCCCACAGTTTTGCTGAATGTAACATAGCTTTTAACTGCCCTAAGACAATGTTTTCACAGTCATTTCATTAGCTATGTAAATCTTCCATATTTAAAACTAATAATACTTATTTACATTACAAATGATTCACTAATTTGATAATGCTGGATAACAAAAGTTACACTGTATGATAATCATGTTTATCTTATGTTAGCAAATATAGAACACAATTAGGAAAATTCAAATGCCTATTAAAATTCTTTCTTGTATTTCCTGTACTGACTGGGAGTTCTTTAGTAAAAAAGGATCTTTGTGTCATTATAAAGATGGGATTTTTTTTCCTCTTGTTACCTTGAATTTCAATTATTTCCTGTAGTTTTCTGATGTCTTAGAGCTGGGATGTTCCTGCTTGTGATACATAAAGGAGTTCTCTGACTGCTTCATGAATTCTGCTCCCTTTCTTGGAGTGAAAGGCAATGAAAAGTATTGTAGTCATTGAGGTATTTGGATTTGACTTTGAATGCACTCAGGGAGTAGTTTTATTTGAAATAAATAAATATGGCATGTTTAAAACAGCCACTGTTCAGAGGAGCATTGGTGTATTATAGCCCCAACAATGACATCCATGAGGTGATCTCAAGAACCAGACACCAACAAGTCCACTAAAAAAATGTCTCACTTGTTTTACAGTATTTGAATCCAAAAACCACACTGGTTTATGAACCCACTTCTTGGTATAAATGTAGGGTATTACAATATAAATAATGCTATTTAACTCAAAATTTATACCTTAAAACAAGGAGTTGCAGAGCATGAAATGCCTCAGTGTATTATTCACTGATACTGTGTTTTCCCACGCATTTTCCTGTCTTCTTAGGGGAAGATCCAGTTGCTGAGCTGTGGCAAACCGGGCATTTTCAGCTCTCGCAAACTCAGTTGCTGAACAGGCTTGCAGTGCGTCCCAGAGCACTTTTGGACCCCAGGTAATTCATTGTCTTCTACCTCTTGCAATTTTGATTATTTCCATTTCTTTTCACTTTTCATCAGGGTAAATTTTCTTTTCATTATTCCATGTTTTCTAAGCAAGAGGAACATTTAGGTTTGATCTGTGCCTGATTGAGCTCAGCGTAATTTAGAAATGAGAGATCTCTGCAACCCTCCAGTACCAGGGAACTTATTGTCTCTTGGCACAGCTCCTTTTGGGTCCCCTTTCCTTTCATATTCCTTATTTCCTTATTTCCTTATATAATTACTCAAATCCTCTTAAGTTTCTGAAGTATTTTTCTAAAAACAAGTTTTACTCTCCCCCCTTATTTTTCTCCATTTTTTTTTTCCAAAACAATAGGAAACTCTTTCAATTTGAATCAAAAGAAGGATAAAATGAATATTTGACAAGTGTTCTGGGACTTTTAAACTAAGTTGCATGTATCAAACATGTTCAGGTTTTGACGTGTTCTCCTACTGTCCACATATATTTTTAATGACAAGTTGTGTCAAGATGCATCTGCTTTAATCTCATGTATTTTGGCAGTTCCTTAACTGAAAGACTCTACTACACCGGGTTGCCACAAAAGAATTTCCTTTCATTTTCTTCCTCAACTGACAAAACCAGAAGGGCCTTTACATTTTTAACGACAAAGAGGGTTTCTGTATTCAGAAAAAAAAAGGGGAAAACCACCTTTTGAAGAAATGAGGCTGCAGCACACATTTGTACACTCCTTCTGTCAAAATTGAAGGAAAAAAATTGTACAGACAAGACACCACTGTAGCCCCTTAAAGCTCTGCTACCTATCACAGAGTTTTGAAAACCTTGCCACAATAAACTTGCATGCACTTGACATTAATGGTTGATCCTCCATGAGAGAAATATCCTTTTACATGAAAGGGATTATTCCAAAAACAAATCAAAAAGATATGTTCTGAGGAAGAGGGGAGGATCAGCCGTGAACCTGCTTTGCTTGTTGCCTCCTGCCAAGGGAGTGAGCACTGACTTTGCAACACTTTTGGATTATTAATAAAAAATTAACAAAGAAGACTGGAAAAGGTCTTAAATCTAGATTTTTTTTTCAGTAGTTCTTTCTAACTACAACTCTCCTTTATTAATAAGGAAACACATAAATTTAAGCCTGTGGTTGTTAAAGATGTTTCAATTTAGCTTTCTTTTTGCAAAGCATAACAGCTTCCATGGAAAATGATTTTAAAATGGATTATAGCTATGAACACAAACGAATTATTTTTAATTTTACATTTATTAAGTGAGAATGTGATGTACAATGTTTTGTGAATTAATGAAAGTCATTTTATCTTCTGAAAATGAACCCTATCACAGATCTTCTGCTTCAAAATGCATTACAATGACAGGTTTTCCTTTCTTTTCCCTTGAAAAATTCTTTGCTATGTATTTGTTTCATAGTATATAAGTAATTTTGAATTTAAATTTGCAGAATGATTCAAGGAAATAGACCTCTGTATTTCTTTCTCAATTTCAAATGAAACCATGAGAAAACAAGCTAAATAATTTTATTCTTTCAACCCTGCCTCCATGTGTCTACTCTGCTGAAATATTTACTAGCATTTACAATAGCTCTCACTCTCCCCTCCAAAACATTTTTGGTATTTTTAAAAAAAGCCCTCTAACCTGGTATAGAATCTTGTATGTGACAGTCATTATGTGTGGCCATGCAGATGAACATGCAGGTATCGCCCAAAATGCTTTCTGTGGATGCACTGACAGTGATTTTCCTGCAGCAAGTTATTTTCCCCACTGCTCAGCCACACTTGACCTCAGACTCAGTCTAATTGAACACTCCAAGCTGGAATGATTTTGGAACCTGCTCCAGTCCCTGCTGCTTTTGACAAGACTCTCTCACAGCTGTGCACCCAATAATGACTTTTTCTTTAGTTAGCCCCACATTGTAGGGGATACACCTTACCACATTCCACCTTTGCAGCTGCTACCCAGGAGTATTCTGGGACCTTATACATTTATGATTATCTCACTGGGGAGAAGTGCTGCAGCTCCTTTCACAGGTGTCTGATAAAACTAAAGTAGAATTAAGGAGGGGATTCTACCCCTCTGCCCCCTCAGGTGAGACCCCACCTGCAGAGCTGCCCCAGCCCTGGGGCCAAGCACAGCCAGGCCCTGGAGCTGCTGCAGAGAGCCCAGAGGAGGCTCCAGGATGAGCAGAGGGATGGAGCAGCTCTGCTGGGAGGAAAGGCTGGCACAGCTGGGATTTGTTCACCTGCACAGGAGAAGCTCTGGGGTGAGCTCAGTGTGGCCCTGCAGGGTCTGAAGGAGCTGCAGGAAAGATGGAGAGAGACAATTGACGAGGGATGGAGGAACAGAACACAGGGAATGGCTCCCAGTGCCAGAGGGCAGGGCTGGATGGGATCTTGGGAATGAGGAATTGTTCCCTGGCAGGGTGGGCAAGCCTTGGCACAGGGTGCCCAGAGCAGCTGTGGCTGCCCCTGGATCCCTGGCAGTGCCTGGACATTGGGGCTTGGAGGAGCCTGGGATAGTGGAAGGTATCCATGGCAGGGGGGTGGAACAAAGTGGTTCTTGAGAACCTTTCCACCGCATTCAGGGATTCTATGGATTGACAGTTTAGCCATATAGTGGCTGGAACAACAGAAATTAGATAGCAATTACGGCTATTGTCATAAGCATCAAGAAGTTGCTGAAACAAGTAATTCACTATTAATATCCAAGCTGTTGTTCCGAGTGACTCCATTTCCAGATATAAAGACATACTGTCCTCTATCCCAGTACATCCAGGAGCAGTCAAATCCAAAAATCCCTTTTCCTTGGAATACTTGTCTTTTTCAGATGCACATCTCGGCTGTCAAAGAGTACAAAAAGGGTATTGGCTGTGCCTGACTGGCTTTCTATGCCAGCTCATAATCTCTGCTTCCTCACACACCTCAAGGGGAATCATCTGTTTCCCCAGAGAAAAAGAAAAAATTATGTCCTTGCATTCAAGCTCCAGTTTTTAAACTTGCCTTTTTGCTCCGGACACTGGATAAAAATCAAGATTACAGATTTCATCTATATTCGGTACAGGACACTGTGCACCTGAACACCAGTAGCTGATGGTCCCATTTTGCTGGAGCTTTTGTTCATTGTTATTATCTCTCTTATAGAATACCACCAGGTTTCGTTCCTGTCTCTGCAGACTCATTTTCTGATCCTGTCATGTTGCCTCCTCTACCATTCAGTTTCCAAAACTGGTGCTGAGTGCACATTGATCCCAGAATGGGTCAGGCTGGAAATGGCTCCTCTGGTGCCACCTCCCTGCTCCAGCAGGGCCATCCCAGAGCACAGGGCACAGCAGTGTGTCCGTGTGGCTTTGCAATATCCCCAGGGAGGAGACTGCACAGCCTCTCTGCACCATCTGCTCAGGGCTGGGCACTGCCCAGGGCAGCAGTTCTGCCTCCTGGGCAGGGGCAGCTCCTGGGCTCAGGCCCTGCCCGTGGCTCTGGCGCCATCGCTGGGCCTGGAGCAGAGCCTGGGCCCTGCTCTGCCCCTCCCTGCACACAGGGACACCCAGGGCTGAGGGCCCCTCTCAGCCATCTCTTCCTGGGGCTGAACATACTCAAATTGATGGTGAAGTATCTTTTCCATACGTGCCAATCTGAAATCCCTATTTAAGCTCCAGAGGCTTTTCCTCAGGTCTTTGATTCCACTTTTCCACTGATTCCACTGTGTCTATATTCAAGAAAAATAGTGCTGAAGAGATCTAATAATATTTTAGCATGTCCTTTATGGAAGCAAAGATTGAGATATAAAAGAAGGAACAGCATTTATTTTCAATCCAAGGAAATCTATTTGTATTGCTGTAACCAACCAAAAGTCCTAACCCAAACAAACCAGTCTGTGTCCTTCAGTTTCGGACAGAGCTTTCAGCTCCAGCACCTTTTCATAGTCCCTTTTCCCTGGCATCATAAGCTCCATATAATAACTGTGTATGTATCATAAATGTACTTTTTTCTTGAATCTCCTGCTGCTTTTGGTGTTCCCTGTCAGTTCTGATCACCAGTATCAGTGTACCTTGGCATTTAACTCCAGCAGTCAATGCCATTAGCCAGCTATCCAGATGGGAATGTCCACGTTAACTCCTGCCTCACCTTCAGCTGAGTGTGGTTATTGTTATTATAAACTCTCTTTATAGTCACATTTCATTGTTTCAGCTCATATCAATCTCAACTTCCCTTCTATGTCACATTTCTTTGCTGTTGCAATATTCCACGTCTCCACTAAATTAGTTTCTCCTCTGAATGGTGAATTCCATTGTTTTGAAAATAACTAAAAATATATTCTTTTTTTTTTTTTTTTTTGATCTTCTGAAAGCTCAGCAGAAGGATAAAATTGCCATTTTTCAAACCAAAGAGATTGCAGGAAGGAAAACTGTGGATGAGCCGTATTATTCAAAAATCAACCTTGTAGTTCTCATCCTCTTTTTAGACAGGAAAATAAAGAGAATTACAATGTGGCATTTGTTACATCAGAATGCAATTACTAATTTTATAGTGATACAAGTAATTTAAGCTACCAAAATGTCTGTTTCTTTAGCACTGTAATCTATTTTAACTCATGTCCTAGGAAATTATTGGCACAGGGAATTGCACATATATCAGAATGCCTTGTACAGAGGTGAAGCAGCACATATACAGGTTTCATCTAATGTAGCAGTTTAATCTAATGTAGCACATCTACTCTTCTAAAATGCAGCCCTGACAGTTTGCTGAGGTCTGGCTCTGATCATGACAACAGCCCATTTCCCAAGAAGCTTCAGGTTTTCTTGAAGACACTGTCAGTTCAGTGTTGGTTACATATATAAAAATCAATACTTTGGACAAGCTATATAGTTTTTTTTCCTTCTCAAGCTAGGTTTGAAAAAATAAATATTAAGTTTTTGTTTTGTTTGGGGTTTTTTCCTCCTATTCGTTTTTTGGGGGGTGAGGAAAGCAATGTTTAAATTTTCCAGCTGTTGCTTTATACTGTGATATTTTATGTTAGGTTGCCTCAGCCATGTCAAATGATCTAAAGTTACACAATGTAATTATGTGACTTGCATTGAGTTACCTCAATATGACATAGCAGGCAGGCAACTAGCTGTAAAAGACACACTTTCCTGGAAACTGCAGATAAATTTTCTGAGAGTGGAAAGCAGTTAGTAGTGGCTGCCCTGGGTAACAACATCAGGCCTGACATTCTGCAGTATATTTATTATTGATTTGGTGGATAGCTTGGTGAATGTTGCTGATAACAGAAATTTCCTTAGACTAAAGAAAACCTCACAGAATTGTAAGATTTCCCAAAGGATCAAGTCAAACTGGGTGACTGAATAATAAAGTGATAACATGATGCTGATAATATGTTGATAAAATGAAATGTATAACATTAATACTTTAATGTAGAAGGTAAATAATCTCTTCCAACATGGCTTAAGTTTTTAATACATCTGTGGGTTCAGAATTGAACAATATTCCTGAGATCTTACTGAAGGTGCATCTGAATTTCCCTACGGATCATGCTCCTGTTTCCAGTGGCATTGATGAATCCTCAATGATTCAAAATCAATGATTCAATGGCTCAAAATCAACAAAAAGTGGAAATACTGTAAAACAAAAATATCAAGGCATCCTCTAGAAATGTTCTTGATTTTTTTCCCTAGCTCTGATTTTGCTATGCGGTTCCATGTCACTTGTTCCATGTCACTTGTTCCATGTCATCAGTATTATCACCAGAAAAGCCTTATACTGCTGCCACATCATCACAATCCCAGAAAACAAAAGTAATTGATTCCAACAAGGGGAACACTAGGAAAAATCAATCAAGATTTGCAACCTACAGTCTGTTAACCATGTTGTTTCCTTCAACATCTGTTGGAATGCAGAATGATTTATTTTTTGAAAAATGCTGTCCTCCCAACATGTTCTTCCGTATTTTCTACATCATTCTGATGAAAAATGTGTTCTCCTCATTTTGGTTGTTGGTGTGTCTAGTCTGAATTGGGGTAGATGGGTTGGTTCATGCTGTCATCAAGTGCTGCCCACAAGATTTTCTTTTCTATTCACTCCCAAAAGCAGAATAGAGCTGACAAACAACTGATGGATTGTAACAGGGCTGCAGTGGACTCCTTAAAAATTCCTGAGCACTGGAAAATTTTTGCACACTCTCTTAGATATAGTCTTTTAATAGTTCATGTTCAGTCTTCCTCCTGGTCCTGGTTTGCTGTCCAACACCGATTTCAGCTGATTGTTTCTTTTATTTAATTCTTATTCCAGGTACCTGCACTCACACAGCTTCAGTTGCTTCTGTTTCTCTCTTAGATATCAAGAGCCACTGAAAAAACACTCTTCTCATTCCATTACATTGTTCCATTGCTCCCAGTCCATTTCAAGATACAGAACTGGGAGTGGCTGATTCCCCAGTTAGAGGGACTGTCCTAGGGTGATGTTATGATGCTGGTATCCCCAGTTGTCTGTTCTGTTTATGTTGGATATTGTATTCTGTGCCTTCAAGACTGGTTCTGAGAGCAAAGGTGGGGAGAAGAAGAAGCATGGAGTTTGTTATCAGAGACTGCACTCACTCCTCTAAAAGCAACACTCCTCCCCATTCTGTGCTGTACTGTGTTGTCTGTGCACGGAGCCCAGAGCAGAACAGAACAGATTGCTCCTTTGCTTTTTAGTTAGTTTAGGTAGCTGAGGCAGAGAAGTTTTCCCTAGACTGTTTTTTTTTCTTTCCCTTTTCTTGGAGCTGTTCGAACCTGCTCCGGTCTGGGACTCGGGAAGCACTGAGAGCTTGCACTTTGTGACCTACGAGGGCCTACTCTGGGCAGCAGCCTTTCCCAGTGCCAGAGGGACTGATAACAGAGCGACCACCCACAGGAGAGGCTTTCTGAATTTGTCATCTCTTCAGAGTGGCAAATGAGTTTTGTCTTCTGGGTTCATTTGTTGTGCTGGGGAGTGCTTTGCCTGATAAAGAAACAGGTTTTTTTCCCACTTCTCTCCAAGGAAATTTTCCTGAATTGGTTGTGGGGAGGGGCTGTGTAGGTTGGCTTTCCAGGGAGGGGGGGGGGGCTTTTGGAGGTTTTCTCCCATTTTGCCCTAATTAAGGACAGGGGCCTTGACACCTGGGAGAATTGGGCAGGGAAAAAACATCTGAAGATCAACCAAGGCAAATGCAGGTTCTGCTCCTTGGCAGGAACAAGCCCAGCACCAGCACAGGCCGGGGGGACCTGCTGGAGCAGCTCTGAGGGAAGGACCTGGGGGTGCTGGGGACACGGAGCTGTCCCTGAGCCAGCAGAGTGTCCTGGGGGTGCTGGGGTTCATGGAGCTGTCCCTGAGCCAGCAGAGTGTCCTGGGGGTGCTGGGGACACGGAGCTGTCCCTGAGCCAGCAGAGTGTCCTGGGGGTGCTGGGGACATGGAGCTGTCCCTGAGCCAGCAGAGTGTCCTGGGGGTGCTGGGGACATGGAGCTGTCCCTGAGCCAGCAGAGTGTCCTGGGGGTGCTGGGGACACGGAGCTGTCCCTGAGCCAGCAGAGTGTCCTGGGGGTGCTGGGGACATGGAGCTGTCCCTGAGCCAGCAGAGTGTCCTGGGGGTGCTGGGGGCACAGAGCTGTCCCTGAGCCAGCAGAGTGTCCTGGGGGTGCTGGGGACACGGAGCTGTCCCTGAGCCAGCAGAGTGTCCTGGGGCCAAGGAGTCCAAGGGTGCCCAGGGGGCATGGGGAAGAGCCTTGGCAGCAGGTCAGGGGTGATCCTGCCCCTGTGCCCAGCCCTGGAGGCACCTCTGGGTGCTGTGTCCAGCTCTGGATCCTCAGCACAGCAGGGACAGGAGCTCCAGCGATGGCGCCAGAGCCACGGGCAGGGCCTGAGCCCAGGAGCTGCCCCTGCCCAGGAGGCAGAACTGCTGCCCTGGGCAGTGCCCAGCCCTGAGCAGATGGTGCAGAGAGGCTGTGCAGTCTCCTCCCTGGGGATATTGCAAAGCCACACGGACACACTGCTGTGCCGTGTGCTCTGGGATGGCCCTGCTGGAGCAGGGAGGTGGCACCAGAACACCCCCTGTGGGTCCTTCCAGCCTGACCCATCTTGGGAATTTGTGATTAAAGGAGGAAGCTCTACGTGTGGAGACAAAGATTTCAACATGGGGAGCAAAATTACTTCAGAAATTAATCTGAGCTCTTAAAACACAACTTGTAAAATACCTTTTCCTATGATTTGTATGTGGTTGATCCAGAGGGCTTTAAAATGATTCAAACTTGCCTTCCAAAAAGCTTGTCCAAACTTCCAGAAACTTTTTTCAAAGTTGTCTTCCAGATTTTTTATTTAGTCTTTTGCCTACCTGTTAGTGAATGTCAGGGTTCTGTGAATCACAAATGCAGATATGGTTTGTTCTGTCTTTATCAATATTTTTGTGTTGATCATTAATACAAGTATTTTGCTACACAAGAATGAAGATTTATTATACTTTTTCTCTTTAATTTAGGAATAAATAAATTCAAAATGCTGCTCTCCATATCTTACGACTAATGAAAATAAAGTTCAAAAGTTTAATTACCACGCTAATTTTGCATTTGGACTCAGAGGAGACAAAATAGAAAAAAAAGGCTGATGGAGTATCAGCTGATCTTCTCTTAGAGAAGGTGTGAAAAATCAATGTAAGGAAGACACAGAAAAGAAATGGAAAGTGTTGAAAGATAAATGAAGGTCTTTCATCTAGCAGTGAATATACTATGACAAAAAAAAAGATCTAATGGACATGAAAAATACAGTGTTGGAAAGAGACATTTATAAGGTATAAAATATCTGGACCAAAGGTGAAGTGGGAAGATAAAAGTCAGGCAAGTGTAAAAACACCTGATATAATAGTTTAAAGGTGGACAATAAAAAGAAGAGTGCCGGAGGTTAAGATAAATAAAATATGTTGAATTGCCAAAAAGAACGAGATGATGTTGAAGGGGACTGTGAGATGCCATAAAAATCATTCAGAAGTGCCTTTCATAAAAAATGTGTACAGTGAAAATAATACATAAACTAAATACATACAGTTTAAAATTTGAGTCTGTGTTTATAACTGAACATGTGCAAATATGAAAATTCCCATTTTGCTTTGTGAGTGTCTAACTTCTCCCAGCTGCCCAGGGACCCGGCATGAGATCTATTCAAATAAACTTCGACAATTCTTTAGTTCACCCATCCAGCAAGATGATATTCCCAAACAGAACTGGAATGCAGCAGGAATGATGGAGGGGATGACATTTCAAAGTAATTTCTGTTGCTTCATCATTTGCAACGATTCATTAGAATCAGGTGTAAACGAACATAATTGATGAATTTAACCAGGGCTTTCTTTTTGCAACAATTTGCAGTGGTTAAAGGGGGTTTCCACTTTTCATCTGACTGGATTTTAAAGTTCAGGTGGTTTGTTTTGCTCTGAAATGGATTAGAGGTGCTTGTTCCTGCACTTATCAGGTGGTGACTATGGGGCTGGGTAAGTCTTTCTAAGCTCTGCTCTCATAATTAAGACACTAAAACACATAAGGGTAGATAAATAGATAATTAAATCAAAATTAAGAGAGCCATAAAGGGGTCAGCTGCATACAGAAAGTATTTGAAGCATTTTCCCTTCTTTTCTCTCACCATTTTGAAAATTCCATTATTTTAGTAATGTGTTTAAAAGTATTTGTAAAATTATTCAACAATGTGTCATTGTTTACATTTCTTTTTATTGATTTCAATAATCCAGGGCAAAATGTAGTATTTCAATCATTTTATAAATACCCATCATAATTTACTTTTCCCCAGAGGGACATAGTTATATCCCAAAGGTCCAATGCACTCAGTGAGATTGGAAGGGGGATAAAAGAGAGAACAGAAATTTCAGTAGAATACAGGGACAGAGGGAGAGAGAAATATGACTGTTTATACCATATAGCATCATTTATGTTGCATTTGTTGTTGAAATACCTAATTTACCAAATTTCCTGCACAAAATCCAGGTTGGCAGAATTCTTCCACCTTTTTATACAGTGACCAGTATGAATTGTTTAGAATAAAAAAGAAGAAAGGTTACAAGGATGATAATAATTGATAATATTTTGCAATAATGAGATAATAAAATTGTGGTTTTTAGAGGCTGCACATAAAGCATGTCAAAAATGCCATTTCTGGGGGGAAAATCAGCATCAGATGAATCTTGTATTACTTTTATTACAAAAAAAAAAAAAGAGGTTTTGTGAATTAAAATTTTAAATAAAGTGTTAAACCACTTTTAATGGCTTAAAAGGAATAATGCTAGGAAGAGTTGGTGAAATGACAAGGATCCCCCATTTATGACTGTGAATAAAAATATTGTATTAATGTAGTTTTTAGGATAGTTGGGGAGGTTGTTGGTTTGTTTTAAACAAAGTAGTTTAAATCAGATTTGCCACTGTAAAATGTTTGACCTTCTATAAGAGAGAGTAAATTAAGGGTAGCTTTTGTTTAAATGGAGGGTTTGAAGGAAGGGTTTGAGTGTCATTGGCTCTGATTGCTCCTGTTATATTTATTAATGAAATTTCACCAGCTGACACTGAATACAGCTTCCCCATGGATTGAGCAGGTTCATCCAAGTTAATTTCCTGCCTCTGGAACATTTCAGAATACGGCTCTGTTTAGACCCCCCTAAATTTTATAGCTCAAAAGAATATAATTCTGTTGAGAGCAATTGGTTGATGTTTGTAAAGAAGCACATCTGCCCAGAAACTTGTCCAAAACTTCTTTCACCTATTCCATCCACAAACACAAATTTGGAATTCCAGTAACTGTTCCAGTGGGATGCCTGGGAGCTGTATGTACAGCTCTGTGAAATAGCCACTCCCTCTGGTGTTCTTCTTTTCACCTTTCCTTTATTATTTTCTGCTTCTTAAATCAGATTGTCACAGACCAATCATTGGGCTTTTCCTATGAGTTTTTCCATTACATTTCAGGACCCAAGTTAGTTGCTATAAATTGTGGGTAGAAAATGTGAGAATCTTGAATACAGGCCTGTGTTACTGTGTGTGGTATTTGCTGTATCACTCAGTATAGATGAAGGTGGAGACAGAAATGCAACATACACACACACCAAGCCTATGCAGCAATGACGGATTTTATTGTTGGGTGCCTCCTTTCATGGGGGGGTTGAATTTCTCGGGGTTATACACAGGACTGGACAAGGGTCCCAACTCTTACCAGCTCACTGGCCAGTGATTTGGGTGCATTCATACTCCAAAGGGATTGGCTGGGGTCCCCTTGTTTGATCTTGAATTCAGCCCATCAGTATTGTGTCCAGGGTCTTGTTTACTTCTTGTTCTCAAACGAGCTAGGCCGGTTGATTTGGTATCTATTATGCCAAATTATTTGTGCAGTTATAGACCAGCTATAGCTGTCACAACTCAGCAGAGCCTGAATACAGCACATTTTATTTACTCTTCCCTAGGACATAACTGCATTGTTGTATCTGCATTCATCTTCAGTACACATACAGGTGGTAGGAAAGGTCCTTACCCAGAACTGGGCTCGCTCCTTACAACAATGTGGATCACCCATGAAAGTTATCTCCAGAGGTGTCCAAGGAAGGCCTGGTTGTGGCACTCAGTGCTCTGGGCAAGAAGGTGGGGTCAGGCACAAGTTGGACTCCATGATCTTGGAGGTTTCTGTGATCACCAGATCCAGGGATTTGGATAGTGCCCATGTCTCTTATCTTTTACTCTATGATACCAAAGATAAGACAAAGAATCTTGGTTGAATAACCAAAAGCATATTTAATGGTAAATTCTTTTGAATTTTAAATTCTTTTGATGTTAAAAATACTTATTGATGCTGAACACATGTATAATACTCATAATCTGCAAAGCAGTGTAAGGTAATTAACTCAATTATTTCTCTCCACTTCTCCCTAATGATGGGTGAAGATTTCTCTGATGAGGTACTGCTGATCTAGGTAGGTTGCCTGAAATTTAGTGCAGCAGCTCTATCAATGGCTGTGACCCTTGGTGCTGTTATCATAACCAAAGGAACATGTCCTACTCTTTCCCAAATTAGAGCAGCTGTAACAAGCTGTTGGAACAAGCATCTGGAAATATTTTGAAACAATGAAGAAAGACATTGCTTGTTCATGTTCCTCGAGGCCAAATTTTTTGGTTTTTCATCTCTACTTTGGTAAAAAAGAATTGATATTTGGATTTGGGAGGTAGACCTTCCACAAACTCCAGTTGCAAAGATCAAGGAATTAATGGATGAAGGAAAATGCCCTCTGTTTTTTATCAGTCTGCCTTAACTGAAATAGGATTGTTGGCAGTTTCAGTAAAACTGCATCTGCTCAGAGAAAGGAATAGGAGTTCAACCATCTCACTCAGTCATATTTCATTAACAGAGAAGTCCAAACCTTGTTTACATAGAAATCTGCATGAATTATAATACTGGATTGAGTGTAAGAATTTTTATATAGCTCGCAGAAGGACTGAATTGAGTTGAATTCAAGCTCAGAGGAAAAAGAACAAGTATGACTTTATGCTTTGATTAAGGCCATCATAAAAACCAGGCACATTGTTCTGGAAGCCTGTTTTGCTTTGAAATCAAATTAATTGTCCCGAGTTATCCCTGTTATGTGATTGCTTGATAAGTCAGTTTGTTTTGACTACCACTCTGAAGATAATTAAAAGATAATTACTGTGTCACAAACACAAGCACACAATCCAGCCAAGAAAGTAGCAGAAGAACACAGTGAATGACATCTTTACACTTTTATAACAACAACTTCCAGAGTACTGCCCTCACCACAGAATTATTTTAGAATTCCTAAGTTCTTTCTGGTTCCTTAATGCAATGGTGTCTGCTGTAGAAAACCAGAGCATTTTGAGGGCTCTGCTTTGCAGTGGTCTTCAGGGCAGTTAGGACTTTGTGAAGCGAAGGAGAGATCTTGACTCCATTTCAGAAGGCTGGTTTATTATATTATGACATATATTACATTAAAAAGACCACACTATAACTATACTACAAAGAACAGAGAGAAAGAATCATCAGAAGGCGAGACAGGAATAGAAAGGAATGAATAACAAAGTTCTGTGACTCCTAGAGAGTCTGAGAGCTGCTGCCTCCTCGATTGGCCACCAAGTAGAAACATCCCACATTGACCAATCGAGAAAGCACCTGCTGCATTCCACAGTAGCAGATAACAAATTGTTTACACTTGAAGCTGAGGCCTTCTCAGCTTCTCAGGAGAAGAAAATCCTAGCAAAGGGATTTTCATAAAATATCATACCTATACTCTGCAGCTCTGAGCTTCTCTGCTCCCTCAGGTGAGACCCCACCTGCAGAGCTGCCCCAGCCCTGGGACCAGCAGAGCCAGGACCTGGAGCTGGTGAGAGCTGCTGCAGAGAGCCCAGAGGAGGCTCCAGGATGAGCAGAGGGATGGAGCAGCTCTGCTGGGAGGAAAGGCTGGCACAGCTGGCATTGTTCACCTGCACAGGAGAAGAAGCTCTGGGGTGAGCTCAGTGTGGCCCTGCAGGGCCTGAAGGAGCTGAAGGAAAGATGGAGAGAGACAATTGCCAAGGGCTGGAGGGACAGGACACAGGGAATGGCTCCCAGTGCCAGAGGGCAGGGCTGGATGGGATCTTGGGAATGAGGAATTGTTCCCTGGGAGGGTGGGCAGGCCCTGGCACAGGGTGTCCAGAGCAGCTGGGGCAGCTGGTAGCTGGGGCTGGATCCCTGGCAGTGCCCAAGGCCTGGTTGGACACTGGGTCTTGGAGGAGCCTGGCACAGTGGAAGGTGTCCCTGCCATGGCAGGGAGTGGCACTGGATGAGCTTTAAGGTCCATTCCAACCTAAACCATTGCCTATTTATCTTATTGAGGTGCCATAGTGCACCTAAATAGTGCACACTGTATGTGTCATAACACCTACAGTGAAAAGTGCTAATGAAGTTCAAAGGACAACACAAAGAAAAGAGCCAAATAATTCTGTGTCTTTCCCATCCCACAAGTGGGCTGAGGTCAAGTTTTCCTTCTTGGGAAGTATTGCAGAACTCCATGGTGTACAGCAGATACCTGAATCAAATAGGTCCCGTCAGCTGATTGCAACGAGGCAGCGGAAAAGAGATAGCTAAAAGACTCTGTGCATGCACACAGGCTCATCTTACTGGTGGTATTCTGACCAATTTCCCTATTACATCATTATTTAATATACTCTGCAGCCTTTCACTGTAATTCAGGCTATAAAATCTGTAGAGAATGGGCAGTTGTTTGAGCTGTCCACTAAAGCGCCTTTACAGGTGACTGAATATAAAGACCAATAGGCCCAGATTATTCTCACAGGCCAAGCTTAATATCTTAAAATGGTGATCTGAAAGAAACAGTGGAATTACTGTGTAAAATACAACTACATAAAGCAGTAATAGCCATATCGTGTAAGGAATTATCCTAAATGGACTGGGAAGTTGTAGGAGAGTATCTTTCTCCTTTTATGTGAAGGATGGTGTCCCCGAGAGAGTTAAAGAGCCAAAGATTAATCATGGAGCTTTAGGTAAATAGGGAAATAGGAATGTTGCTGCTATTAGAAATTACTAATTCTACCTCAGCCTCAAAGAACTTTTATTCAACATTGTTAAACACTGAAATTTTTAGGGATAAATAGTAAATCTTTCAAAAAGAGCTCTTTAAATTTATCTGAAGGTTGGGAGGCAACAAAGCATTACAAGGTGTCTGACTTTCCCTGTTGACATGATTGAATTCATTTATTCCTTTTTTGAAATGAATTCATTAATTCATTTTATTGAGTTTATTAATTTTGTAATATTGATAGTGCAGCATCCCAGGTATTTTTGAGTGCTTGCAAATATGCAAGTGATCACAAAGCTTATTGTGCTTGTTCACTTGAAAAATATTACATGCTTTAACTTAACTCTCAATAGTTAAGATTTAATGAAGGAACTACATCCCTTTTTCCTCTGGAATCACTGTTTGTGTTACTGGTGTCCCCTGCTACGTGTATTCTTTCTGTTCCTGTACCTCATTAAAGAGAGACAGAGAAAATCTCATGGGATTTTAAAACATATTTGAAATACTTCAAAAACTTTTGTTTCTCTGTGTAGTTCTCTTATGCCAGTTCATGGTCAATGCAAAATGAACTCCCAAAACCCAAACTCTCTGAAAAAAAGTGAAACATTAGTCACCACCTCAGTAGAATATTCCAAATCTTTGATAATAATTTTTTACCTTTGGCAATGGCAAAGTAACCCACTGAGACATTTTAGAGAAATTAGCTCTGTGCATTCAGACCCCGTGACATCCACAAGAGTACCAGGACCAAGTGTTAGTGATGTTTCTGTTCCATGGGAGAGGAATGCTGGTACAGGGATAACGTTTTCCCTGAAAATATTTAAACCAGAATAAGATTGTTCCTGTCTGGTTTATTAAGCACAGAGTATCATCCCAGTGCAGCTTTTCTAAAATGGGTTGAAATACACACCAGAATGCTCCTGCCAGGCTCAAGGTACTCCTTGTTCTTGCTCCACTGACCAATCCCATTGAACAAAAGGTAAAATCTTTGCTCCTGAGTCTGACATACCCTGTTCCTGATTGCAGAAATGCAGGGCCGCAATGGGAAAGGGGCTACAGCTCTTTGAATCTCTTCAGAAAATGAGCACACTCTGTTTGTATCTTCTGCCTCAAATGCAGCGTGGGCTGCAGGGGAGGGAGGGGATCCCACCCCTCTGCTCTGCTCTGGTGAGACCTGGATTGCTGCAATTCAGTTCTGGTGACACCAACATAAGGAGGACGTGGAACTGTTGGAGAGAGTCCAGAGGAGGCCAAGGAGGTGCTGAGGGGACTGGAGCACCTCCCCTGGGGAGCCAGGCTGGGACAGCTGGGGCTGCTCAGCCTGGACAGGAGGAGGTTGTGAGGAGACCCCAGAGCACCTTCCAGTGCCTGAAGGAGCTGCAGGAAAGATGGAGAGAGACAATTGCCAAGGGCTGGAGCAACAGGACACAGGGAATGGCTCCCAGTGCCAGAGGGCAGGGCTGGATGGGATCTTGGGAATGAGGAATTGTTCCCTGGCAGGGTGGGCAGGCCCTGGCACAGGGTGCCCAGAGCAGCTGGGGCTGCCCCTGGATCCCTGGCAGTGCCCAAGGCCTGGTTGGACACTGGGTCTTGGAGGAGCCTGGGACAGTGAGTGAAAGGTGTCCCTGCCATGGCAGGGAGTGGCACTGGATGAGCTTTAAGGTCCATTCCACCCCCAAACCATTCTGGGATTCTGTGTGTGAATATGTTCCTGGGATTAGAAAAAACACTGTGGAGGACACTGAGAGTGTCCTCTCTTCCTCTCTGTGTTACTCTCCCCTTTTTTCTTAATCTTTTGGCCTTCGCTACTAGAATAGATTTGTTTCTAAGTTCTGGGGTGTTTGTAGATTTTGAAAGGTGAGTGAAAAGTTGTGACTGTCTTGAGGATGTGTGCACTTGCAGTTTTGCAGAATTTTTTTGCTAGCTGAGTACCAGGCTTAATGAGTCTGAGAAGTCTCATCACCCCTTAGACCCATTTAATACAGGCCTTTGCTTTCTTTCTTCATTTTTCCCCAACTCAGGCTGCAAAACTTGTTTTTATTTTTTTTTTTAATTGCAAGAACATTTCTAGAATGTCTTCGTGTCCCTTTTCTGGAGCAGCTGGCGGTAAAGGAAAAAGAAAATTTCCAAGGAGATATAAACCAAAGGAACATTACAACCACATATCTATTAATTACTAATATCCATTAATTACTAATATCCTTCTCAGTGCATTGCAAGATGGGAAAACAGTGACTGGTGCAAGTGCATTACTGGCAGCAGTGCAAAGCTTTATCATTGTCAGTGCAACAGTAACAAGAGAACCATCCTAATTCTGACACAAAATTTGCTCCTGTAAAATTTTCCAAGTTCTAAATTCCGGAATTGAATTTAAATCCTTCCTGTTCACACAGGAACAAACTCTCCTTGTAGCTTGGAAATGACAAAAGGCTAACCATGCAGTAAACCTTGATTCTCCCTCTCTATTCAACCTTTTAATGACTGTCATTGCTTTAGCTCCAAGAGGTTGGTGATCTAATTAGGGCAAATTGAATAACACTGCTTTTATGCTAAAGCATGAGAAAGTTAATTGAAATCAATCCATGTTCAGTCAAAATGCTGGAGACATCACTGATAATTTAAAGCAATTAAAAGATGTTGTCCTGAAGCAAGGCAGAAACATTAAGTCTAAGAGTCTGTTAAAGAAAACTACCTACAATATTTAAATGATATTATACAGCTAAGATAGACTAGGGATAGCTGAAGCAATTAGAAACCCTGAAGCATATACTCAGTCATGTGTAATCTTCTTTGAGCTATTTCAAGCCATTTGTTTCTCGTAAAGTCATGGATATTTTTTAAATCCCATTTGTGACATTTTGTGAACAATTGTATGCTACACTTGCAAGCCTCCAATTCTCATTGATGGGCCATTGTGCTTTAAAAAAAATTAAATTGAAATGCATTTTCCAGGCTCATTTTAAGCTTTTTGTTCATAGGATGCAAAACATTGATTTGGTAGATCTGAAGGTTAAAATCCAGTCCCTTGTTTTTTAACAAATTTTTAAACATGGCAGGGTAAACAGGATGGGTTTTCTTTCTGAAATACCCAAATCTATCATAAATCGTTTAGGTTGGAAAAGACCTCCAAGATCATCAAATTCAACTTGTGGAACTTGCTGAAGGGATGAGAATTCAGAGCTGCACAGTTCTCATTTAGAAGTTTCTTCCAGGATGCGTAATAAGACATAAGATAAATAACAGAATAATAATAAAAAAATTGTAATAATATCTACAAAGTTTATGTTGTTGCTGTCTGCATTTAGGCTCTGGAACAGACATGATGTACCTGGCTCTGTTACCTGCCACCTCTGGCAGGGCTTGTGCAGTTCATTGAGGAGGCTTAACTGCAATGACACATGCTGGGAATGCTGGACAAACATGAAACTATGAAAGATTAACTCCATAAAATACACCACAGGCACAGGCTGAAGACAGCTAAAATTAATCTTCCAAATAGTAGTAATTATCTTTTATCGTCTGTCACAGCTTGTACTTGCAGATTTGTAGAAATCTTGGTCTTGGCAGTTTCCTGCTTAGCCAGAGTTAAACACAGGGAGGTGTAAAAGGAATGATTTGGAGTCAACAGCACAATGGAGGTGTCCTGCCAAGGGTTCTCAAAACAAGTATTTGAGCTCATTTTATTGGTGATATGTATGTTCCAGTCCCAAAGCCTGACTATCCTGCTTCAGCTTCAGCCCTGGGTCCTGAGAGGGTTTGTAACACATCCAACAGTCCTGAACATAAGCACATCACAGTCTCCCTCTCATGAAGGTCATACTGCACACCAGGCTGTCATCTACATCCCAAAATCTCATGCACATTAGGGATGGCCATCACCTGCTGGAGGCCAGCATGCTATGTGCATCCTACAAAGCATGCTACAAAGCATGCTACAAGGCCTTCCTCCCTACCACACACCTGTGGGGGGATGGAGGATGATGTGAAATTGAAATCAAACAGAAAAAGAAGGGAACACAACATTTGGAAGACTTCACAGCCTTGGACTAGATATCAGTTAATTTTTATTAACTGCATTATTAACTGTGTTTGTTTCTTGTTCTTATGTGTACAAGTGCCCCCTGCAAAGGCAAAGGCTTTCACTTTTGGAGTGAAGGTTACCCATATTAATAGTGGAATTTGTCTTTTTTCTTCACCTTCTAGTCCTGTGCCAGGTAAGAATTTTGGGTTGATGCAGCATTTTTTGCTTCTTTTCCCCCTTTTAAAACTATTTATTAGGAGAAATTATGCCCATGTTCATACAACAGCCAGGGGCAAAAAAACCATCAGACACCTCAAGATTCTAAAACCAGGGCAAAATTGATTATGTTTGAACCAATGTAATAATTTTTCTTGTAGTTTTTTGTTTCTTGAATTTTAAATGTTTTGACTGTGCAAGACTGAAAGATACTTTCATCCCTTTGTTTATCTGCATTCCACATGAGGTGGAAGGAATAATGTTCTTAGTCAAAAATTGGAAGCAAGTTATTTTAATATCATTTGTTGGTCTTCTATATCCTGCATTACTGCAGAAAACTCTGACAACCTTCTGGTCACTCTTTATTGATCTTAAATGCTGAGGTTTCTGTGTTTTCAGACAAAAAATCCCCACATTATTCTCTTTTATATTATGAATATTGTGCTATCTCAAATGATATGTCTGCTGTGTGTGTCTACAATGGTGCCTACTGGTTCTAACTGGGATTAACATTTTATGTGCAAAAAGTGATGATCAGAGACAACATATTTGCTGGACAGGGTAGAGAGAACATAAAAGTAAATAAATACTTTGTGCCAAGAAATGTATTGATTTGTTTGGGTCATTCAGGAATGATGAATAATGTCAGGAAATGAGGCTGGGAAGCATCTGGTATTTGGTGCAAAATCCATCTTCCTCTCAAAATATTTCTGCAAAAAAAGTCTAGAAAGGTGAAGAACCAGCTCTGCTCACAAAAAATCCTCAGGACTTCTGTGCAGGTAGCTGCTAGAGATCTTTAAATTTCCTGCATTTTTAAATGTGCACCTTATAGTAGCTCCAGAAATAAATACACATTTTTTTTCTCTTTTTAGACCAAAACTGCACATGGAAACTCATTTTAAACTAGCATTTTACAGGAGACTTAGCTCAACTCTCTGGATGAAACATCCTTTCTGAATTTTGAAGAGCAGTCTGAGTTAAGTTTCAGTCTGGTTGAGCTGGTTTTCCCCCATCACTTAGATCACCTCTAACAAGCAGATCACCTCTAACAAGTTTAGCTTTTATGCACTTTCATATTGCACTACAAACTCACTGTGAGGATGCCATGCCTTATTTCCTCTGCAAGATATTTAATCAAAAATGACCTACAATTTCAAGCATGAATGCCCAACATCTCATTATTAACCACTCCCTGGGACTCTATTTAGAGTGCTCTAGCCTCAGATGGGATGTGGTGACAGGATTCAGGAGACCACTGGTGTTTTACAGTTGAGGTCATCTTTTAACTCTCCTTGTTATTTGGTAGGAATGAGCAGGGGGAAAGTATTCTGATAGTTTTTTGTATCAGCAGTGAAACTGTTGATCTGTGTGACCTTGGTCTAATTTGAGACCTCAAGAAATCAAGTAAGAGGCAGCCCAAAGAATGGACTCTTGAGTTAATTTGCTTTCCCTGCTTCTTGACTTCTCAAGGGTTTCACTACAAGGACACTTTCTAGGGAGTTCATGAATTTTTCAGGCACCTTTCATCACTAACCTTTCACTTCAATTTGAAGAGAATGGCAAGGTCTGCGCAGAATGACATTGTTACCATTGCCTTTTCATTTGTCTTGTGTTGACCAAACACAACTACCCAGCCTTTGTAATCATGTTGATCTAGCAAATGTCGCTGGTCTGGGCAGAATATTTTTCCCCATCTTAATCTTTACAAATGTGGTGTTACTTAGTGAAATAAAGCTTGAAAGAGGGTCAGGGAAAATGATGACTTGAGCTGAAAGTAATTTTTTTCCCATAGCCCAGTTTTCTTGAAGTCGCTCAGGGATTGTTTGTTTTCCTTTTTTGAAAGAATAAGGTTTGAGTCCCATTCATTTTTTGGAAGACTGCAGATAACTGGGTGTTTTGCTCCTAATAAAACCAGAGATAATCCTTCCAATAGCGGCAGCATGGGCTGAACTGATAAAATGGTGGGAATGAGGAAATATTGCCTACATAAAATATAAAACAAGAAATGTGTGGCCATTCCTGCAAGCTGCAATGTTTTTACCACATCATTTAGTCCTAGGCCTTTGTAATACTGGTGCTAATTAAGTGAGGCTCCAGTTAATGTCAGGCTGCTACAGTAATAATCATGTCCAGTTAAAGGTCACATTAAATGCTTTGGGTCTCAGCTCCATAATGGCTAATTCCAACAACACTATTTCAAGACAGTGATATTGTTCAAAATTTGTAATTCACTCATGCTTTGGCAAGGAAGCTTTTGTGTCTCTATGGTGAGCAGTTTGCTTTTATGAGGATAATTATTATTTTTCTACAGATCCCCTCTTTCTCTGCTTTTACATTTGCAGAAAAAGTGCAGTGAGCTGTTGTAAACTCTGAGTCATCATTTACAGGTTGCAAAGTGGGATGGTTTGGTGATGTGCACAAAGAAACATGTAGTGAATAAATTGAATTAAATTAAAAGGGGAAGAAAAAAGCAAAAGGAATCTGGTTACGATGTTGTACATGATGCCCTCGGACTGTTTTGTTGTTACATGTGATGCATCCATAGAAATTTGACATGCAAATTAAAGCTGCTGAATCCCAGCTAAAGTTCATCATATATTTTTATCAGTTCTGGGTTTTCAGATTTGCCCCGTTATGTTTAAGAATGACCAAAAAACCCACTGAAGCTAACCACTGCTAGCATCAGAATCTGCTTTTTGATTACCTTTTTGTTCCTTTAACAATATTTTATGTATATTTAGATAATTTTGCAATTCTTACTGTGTTTTAAAGGGTGCAGAAGTTCTCTTTGACTCATTGCCAAAGAGCTCACCTCATTATTTTATCCTAATTTAGCATGGTTTTGGAATGTTCTGGGCCATACTATTAAAATAACAGTGAAATAAGAGTTGCTGCACACAACCCTTGGGATTAAAACCACCAGCACAAATCCTGAGAGAACAACCTGCAGCCATCAGCACAAATCCTGAGAGAACAACTTTCCCACCTGGTGATCCAGCTTTGGCCTGTCCTGTGGGCTTGCCTCAGGGAATTCTGAGGTCAGCTTTCCCTTAAGAGCCTATGTAGGAAATGACATATCTATATTCAGATTGAGGAAAATATTAAACAGAATGACTTTATCCATTGTAATCTCATGCCCTCAACTTTGGGAAGTAAAGTCCCCAATTCTGTTACACCATAGACTGAATTATTTTTTTCTCCTGTTGAAAAGCAAAGCAATTTTTCCCTTTGTAAATGCAGTAATTTGAGATTTGCTGTGAGTTTCAAACATTGTTAAATAGACAAAAATGTACCTTGTAAGTATTTCCAGATTGGATAAAGGTTTGAGTTTTGAGTCTGGGTTTGATGCTAAATTTGCACTTCTCTGCACTGATGGGAGCCCTGGGAACCAGGGGTGATGGGAGCTGCTCTTCAATCTGCAGGCAGAGAATCAGAGCTGCTACCATTCAGTTTCCATGCATGGGGTTTTTTTAAAATGTAGAACAGGATAACAATATTTTTTTTCCAAAGTCTATGATGTCAGGAGTGGAAAAAATTATGTATGTATATTTTTTTATTTCTAAAGTAGGATTATGAAGGTTTGAAAGTTCCTAAAACACTTAAACTGAATGGCTCATTATTTCTAAAGTCAACAATAAGTAGAAAAAACATCTTTGCTAACTGCGTGGTATTTTTTCAATGGCATTTTGTTTTGCTTTAAATAGTGCTTCTGGTTTGCATTATACTATTTGCCCACCTAGTGATTTTCATGGATTTTCTATCTTTCAGCACCTAATTTTTGCCTATTAGGTTTAAACAAGATAAAACCATTCTCTGTCTAAGTCCTCTGGGGAAAAGCGGGATGTAAGTGATAATGGCAATTATGGTAAATGCTGAACCCAGCATCTCTAAGTGCTTGCTGCAAAAATTCTCTATAAAATATTTCAAGTTAATGTTAATCACATGGTCTATGTGTTTACCTGGAGGTCTTTCCATGAAAACAGCCACACTGAACTAAAAAAAAACTAAACAGTCTTTGCACTTTAAATGTTGTTTGACTTCTGTTATACCAAGGACTACCTTGAAACAACAATGTTTAAATGAAACAAGGTGCTGTTTTGTTGTAGGAGACCACCTATGGGAGAAAAAAACTTTGAATCCGTTTTAGGCTGATTTTAAGATTTAGGCTTTTTCAGTCAGCACAAATTCCAGTTGTGCTCGTTTGCACACCAGGCTGTGCGAGAGCATTCTGAGGCATAATTAATTGATGATGCATGTGTGACATATCACTGCACAGTCATTCAGTCCCTCCAGACTGACAAAATTATGCCCATTTTATGGTGACAATCAGCCTGCTCTTTTCTGCTGGGATCGTTGTTCTGGTAACAGTGAGATTTGATTTGTTTCTCATAGGAAGTGGCCTCTTTACATGTGATGGTTACCTGTTGATGGTAGTTTAGCAATGTAGTATAAACTAGATTTTATTTTGAGAGTCTTTCCACAGTGTCTCGGTGATCACACAGAGATGAAAATGAAGCAGGCTCTGATTCATCCTGCAGTTTATTAATGAATAAAATAATTGCTTGTGTGTTCTTGTGGAGTCTTTAACTTACACATTCCAAAGTGCTCCACACTGGCCAAGCTGCCAAAGCCTTAAAGGCAGGCAGATCCTTTAATATGAAAAGTTCAAGCAGTTTATTCTTGCTTTCTAAATGAGAAAAATCTTTACATCCCCTTCTCTAGGTAGCTATCAGTTTATATTGCTTTAGACTTCATCATTTACACAAACCTTTGTCCTTGCAGTGTGTAGCTCCCAGCTGTCAGAAACCATTTTTGCAGCTTGTGAATTTAATCAATTTGGTGTGTCTGCTGAAAGTACTAAAACATCATTGAAGTTCTGGTTTAAGAAAGTTAATGCACTAACTGCTCCCCGTGTGACTGCAGACAGCTAAACTGTGAGATATAGACTTTATATTGTAAAGCTCTTTAAAAAAATTGCACTGATATTCTTGGTTGCAGTTTAACTTGTGGATTAATAGACCTTTAACTTTGAAACCAGCTCATCACCTTGCATTAAATGAAACAAGGCTGTTTTGGACAGTTTTTAGCAAAGGCTCAAGATAATATTAAAGGTAACTAAATTCAGAAAATTTCAAAACTTACCTGCAGGGGCAGCGCAAGGCCTCCATCTCCAGGATTCTATCCCCCTGCTCATCTCTTCAGCAGCAAAGTCTCCGTACAGGTTTTCTGTAGCAGTTCTGGCCTAAATCTTCAGCCTTATTTAGTCTGTATGTGGTATAAACTTGAACCCTGGAGGCAGTCTTAGCTGGTAGATCTCAGCTGGTAGATCACTGAATTCTTTCTGTATGTTATATTTGCTTTTCTGTTATTACTCTGATTTTTTTTTTTAATTCCGTGGTACAGCTCACATCATGAAATATATTGGCCAATTTTGTGACCTAAAGAGTGGTTACACAATTTTTTTGTGAGGTGATAAATAGGAGAAGTTTCACTCACCAGCATTAATCATTCAGGCTGGAAGTACAAGAAGAAATCTGGTAAACTCTAAGGCAAGAGGAAATTTTAAGCTTATGCCAAAAGTCAGAAGAATATCTCCAGAAGGAAATGATGGTTAACAAGGACTTGATTCTGAAAACTGGCAGTGAAACAAATGGGTGAATTCTGAGAGAATGTACTTACCAAACATCAATAACACAGCAACAAAGCTGTTAGTAATTGGGGATGGTAGTTTGCTGGCAATTGGTAGA
Source organism: Motacilla alba alba (assembly GCF_015832195.1). NCBI lineage: Eukaryota > Metazoa > Chordata > Aves > Passeriformes > Motacillidae > Motacilla > Motacilla alba. Next base: position 745,339 of record NC_052026.1, read on the forward strand.
AAATCTCTGCACTGCGAGGATTTAGTTAAGGAGATGTGAAAATAAATCACTGAGGTAGTGTCCAGCAAAGTGTATTGACCTTCTCACCGGTACACACATTGCAAATTACAACAATATCAGTGGGAAGGTAAGAAATAGAGGCTAAAATACAGAAGGAAGGCAAATGTGGGCAGTGGAAAGCCACCCATCACAGTGTGCGAGTGGCAATCAATAACGTCTTAACTAGGCAAGCGAGAGAAAATATCTCCACGTGGTGTGCTGTCAGAGGATGCAGGACCTCAGGCTCTTTTAGAAAGTGAGAACAGTTGCAGTGTGGTACAGATTTGCTAATAATGAGGCAGGGCATTTAAAACCTCTGTGAGATGAATTTCTGAGGGAGCACAGAGAATAAGGAACGTGAGAGATGTAACTCAAAGCTCAGATTCCATCTGCCTTCCTCTCTGGCTGCCTAGAGTGCCAGGTCACGATAAGGGGCAGAACACCTCAGTCTCATTTCAAACCTCTGAGGCAAACATCTGAGAGAGAACCCAGCATGCAAAAGGGAAGGTGCAGAGTGAGCCAGGAAGGAGTGCTGGGAAACTACACTCGCCACAGACAGGTCTGTCACTTGTTGATGGGTTTTAGTTGGTTTTCCCTGCCTTTTTCCAAGTGTGATGGGAAACAGATCTAATAACACAACTTCATGTACTGAAACTGCAGCAGACCCTGGCTCTGCTCACTTGCACCAACTCCCTGCCAGGGCAGAGATACCTAAGCAGGTTGCACAGGAACACATCCAGGTGGGGTGGAATATCTTCAGAGAAGGAGCCTCTATAGCTTTGTAGGCCTTGTCCTACTGCCTCTGAAACTAAAATGTTTCAAAATATTGTGGCTGTCAGTGCTTAGAAAACTAAAGCAATAATGATAATTGAAAAAAAAAAATAACTTCTCACTAGTCTCACAGTTATGTGCAAGTCAGGCTTGTCAGAAGATTTAGTTTTGAAGTCCTGTCATGTTTGTAACCTACCTTGTGTTCTTTTGGCATAATGGGACACTCAAAACAGCTATGAGGTATATTTATCTCAAAGCTAGATCTTTTTTTATATATTTTGTGCAAGAAAAAGAGTGAATTGCAGCAGGTTGTAAGGAGCTTTGCGATTCTTGCTTTTTGTTTTCTATGTTCTTTGTCTTTCTTTTGTACATTGTGAAAGATAAAACAAAATAAAGTTTCTTCCTACAGTATGAAAATATAAAACTACATAAAGATGTTCTTTATCAGAGAATGAGAGAATAAACCATTTTGGAATGTTGTTTAATTCACAGAGCACAGTCAGACATGAAAGTGAAGAAATTAAAGCATTCTCAAATACAATCTTACTCTTTCCTTTCTTTGTGTTTCAAATTTTCCTGACAGAAAGCAGCTGAAAGGGGATCACAAAACTTTTCACTTTTCCCAAATGGTATCAACATATGGCTACCTAAAACTGGGAAGAAGTTTGCAGACAGAAAAGTCTTGGCTATGTTGAAATTCATGCTGAAAATGCAAAGGTGCATTAGGAGTTTTTAAGGCTGCGTTCTCTGAAGTTCTCAGCCTGAAGCCTTTCACTGAAACATTTAGAAAATAACACAAAACAGGTAAACAGAAGGAATTGATTTTTTTCACTGCACACAAATACTGGGTATAAGGTAAGTCTTTCTATGGTAACTTCTGAGCATTGTGCCTGTAATTCAGCCCACTGCCTTGATCTTTTGTCCTCCTCTGTGATGTACATGATATACAGGCACTTCAAACAGGAGGGTTCTATATTTGCAGTTCTTTTAGCTCTAAGCTGCTTTATATTACACATTGCTTTTTATCCAGGTATGTATTTGGCTGGCTTACAGAACCATACAGAGCTGAAAATGAATGAAATATTTAAGATGCTTTGTTTATGTTGTGATCACTCCCAGTGCAATATCCATGCCACCAAGAGCTAGGAGAGTTCCATCTGAATTCCTGATGAACTTTTTTTGACCTCCTATGCAGTGTGTCAGCTTTTCCCTGTGGCTGGATTATGTATGGCTGTCTTAGCATCCACCACACATTGTGATCATCATGGTCTTGTCTTTGTTCTAAGACAGAATGGCAGCATAATCACAGAATCCCAGAATGATTTGGGTTGGAAGAAACCTTAAAGATCATTTAGTTTCAACAATTTCCACTATCCCAAGTTGCTCCAAGCCCCATCCAACCTAGCCTGGAACACTTCCAGTGATACGGGGGCAGCCACAGGTTCTCTTGACAACCTGGAAGTGCCTCACCAACCTCAGAGGAAACTCTTTTTATCCATGAAATAATTCATATGTTTTTTTGAGTTGGGCTGTTTGTGCAGCTCTCCCATAGAAAGTGCTTAATTAAAGCTGCTTTAATTTTGTTTCTTTCAAAAGGATCTTGCTAGATAAAGTAGTCAGTTCTGAAGACTCAAGAATAAATTAAGAATCCTCCTCAGCAGAAATATAGCTAATTAAGGTAAACATAGTTAGACTCATATCTAGAGTAAAGGTAAGAGAGATGCTGATATAAATGTAGCCTTTCAGCTCAGACTGTGATATTGTTGCTGTAAGTTTGAGAATCTTCAAGGTCATAATTTCCAGTCCCTGGGAATATCATCCTCTTTGAGAAGCCTTGACATAGGAAGCCTAAAAATCAAGTGTCCTGAAATAGTAATTTTGGAAGACAGTGGCAGTTTTTCTCCATCCCAATCTTTAGGCTCTGCAGAATCTTTCTCTTTGCTGTCTGATCTATGTTTTCGGGAATCATTACTTCCAAGAGCTTTCTAATGTAGGTAAATTAACAGCTCCAAATGATTGATGGGAAGGTTTCATGGCAAGTGTTGGGAAAGATCCAAACTTCACAAGAGAGCAGAGGACCCAAACAATTTTTGTTTCGACTTCTGAATAAATGATAAGATTTTGAGGAGGGCAAAGTGCCAGATTTCCTCTGTGCCATCTTCATTCTTCTCAGCTAGAACAACTGCTTCCAGAGAGCTTTTCTATATTTTAGCTAGGTTCATAAATGGCAATGTACATTGTAAATGATCTTATTCTAAGAAAAATGAAGACAAGGCCACAGTGGAGGTTATGACAGAAGGAAAAAGAAAGCAGAAAATATTATTGAAGCAATATGACAAGACAATGCAGTCTTTAAGCATGGTAAATTTGCACATTTTTCTCTTAATTCTATCCAAGTGCCAGGTCAGTGTTAAGATTAATCAAAAATATTCCTCAGAAACCGTTTGCTAAACTTTTTTCTCTCACCTACTTTCAACTCCAGAGGGCAAGGAGCTGAATGTAAGCATTTCCATCTTTTTATGGTCATTAAATATCACCAATGTTGAAAGCAGTAATGAAATGCCCACTGTATTAAGTGTTCTTGAGGAGTTATTACAGCTAGTTAGGATAGTTTTATCGAGTTTAAATAGCAGAGCAAGTAGTTATCTCCTGCAATTGCACCTGTTGGAATTGTGCTGACAAGTGGTTTGTGAGAAGTGATTGCAGTGGAATTGCTGGGAGCAACACCCAATACTGTGGTTTACTTTTTGTTTAGATTTGATACTAAACCTCCAGGGACAGCAAAATATTTTTAACTTGCAGTGATGCCTGTTTAGTTTAATTCCAAACAGACTTTTCCCTGTGGAAGCAGTTACTCTAGCAAAGAGGTTTGGTCAGTTCTATTCCGCAAAATATAACCCCAGGAACATTTGTCTGCTTTCAAAAATATTCCCTCCTTAATGAAGAATTTGGAGAAATAAGCTGGCCACAGAATTAAGGAGGAAAATTATTTTAGTCATCTATCATGTGTCTGCTGCCTTCCCTTCTTGCTGTCAGTCTAATTTTTGTGTCTAGTTAGGAGCCACATACCTCGATGATGGAGCTGTCAGCCAGGGAAGTTAACTTTCTTTAATTTCCCTTTCAGGGTCTGGTAGCCCCATCTGAGAGCAAAGGTTCGGAAAGTTCTGGCAGTTCTCTTCGTTGAGCACATCACTGGTGCAAATAACAGCAAGTCCAGTAACCTTGTGGTGGAACAGGGTATTGGATGATATATTTAACAGGAAAATCCCTGATCAGGAGATACAAAAGCTTCCCGGAAATTGCATAAATTAAGACGGGAACTGGAACATTCAGGCTAGGAACATTCTCATTCTTCTCACCTCACTGAGGCTGGTGACCTCTGACCTTCTGCTTGGCTGTAATTACTGCCTTTCATAGATTTTTGGAGAGATTGCTGTTTTACATTTAACACTCCTTCTCTGCCTACCTAATATAGTACTGATCAAGCCAGCCAGGAAGACCAGGCAAGATAAATTAGATGCTTTATTTGCACATCAGGAACTTCAGGCAACCTAATTTTAAGAGGACATTTTTATAAAGTAAAATGGCACTGTGTACATATTGCCAGTTCCACAAAATTATTAATGATAGATGAGCACTGGGCTTGAAATCTTTGCATAAATTAGCGTTTGAAGGCTGTTCCATGAAACACAGACAACAAAACTCATTAGGAAACTTACCACATAATTGTCAATGTTATTGTAATTTATATTATTTTTCTCCATTACTCTCCATACAAAAATATATAAACCAACAGTTATAAAACAGATTAGTCACATTGTGAATACTCTTTCCAAAAAATAAGTTGATTTTAGCAATCTGAAAACAGAACAATGTATTCCTGGACATGCTACTGTCTTACATTGTTCATCCCTTAAGGGTTCCCATTTTCCTGACATGGCCTGAACACTGCAGGGTTTAGATAATGTTTTTGGGTGAGTTTGTGTTCTTGCATCTCCTCTCCTTGGTCCTTCTATCCCTTCTAAACACATTCTGCTTTTCCACATCTTCTATCCTTTATTTACCTTGGGAGCCAGCAAAAACCTACACAGAATATCAAAAATATGTGTTCTGCAGGTGGTTTAAACATCTACTTGATTTTGGGCTGATCTCTCCCACATATGAATACATAAGGATCAAGGCTGCGTTCTCCAGACCTGCTCCCAGACCCTGGTTCCAAGCTCTTCTCCAAAGTTTTCCAAAGACTGTTGCCAGGCACAGAACTGGCCCTGTGAAGTTCTGTGCGTGTGAACACAATTCAGAGCTGCTTTATCTCTTCCAATAAACCTTAGAAAAAGTGTTCTGGTATATTTTTTTAACAGACAGATTTTCAGATATTTTTCCAGATTTTTTTCCCAGACTTTTCTTGGTTTGAACATTCCATCACACATGAGAACATACCTTCTGTTTGTTTATCATTGTGAATTTTAGTATCAGTGGAGATGATAGACTGACATATTTTGGTTGCTTTGTGCTTCACTTTTGTGTACACCTTGAACATATATGTCCTATTAGGTATACAAAATTATATGCAGATTTATATTTTTAGTGATGTTACTATTTTAAAATCTTCTGGAAACTGCCTTGAGAACCCTTTAAATCAGATTCTTGTGTGGCATTTTTTGAAATGCTTAAGAGATAAAATATTGGCCATCTATAAAATTGTGCACTTTTTTTTTCTGTTTCACAAACAGGTTTTATTCTTTGCATCTCATTTACACACTGCTGAGTGCCACAGTATATCACACTACAAGCTGGCTTGCACTGGGCAATTAGTTCAGTGTCATGGTTTGACCCTGGCCCAATGCCAGTGCCCCCATGAAAACCTATTCTTCCCTGGTGTCTGCTGTGAGATGCGATCAGAGACAGAGCAAAGCAGGCCTCCACTTGTAAACAAAAGAAAAAAAAAACTTTATTATCACACAATTATAAAATGAACACACAGAGCAAAATGGAAACCTTTTAAACATTTCTCCTCCCCCCACTCAATTTCCACAGAATGACACAAAACCTTAGATCTCTTCCCAGTCCATCACCCTTCAGATAATCAACTCAGTCCATCTCCACCCTTCCGACAATCACCTCTCATTTCATCGAGGAGAGAAGAGCCCCTCTTGTGCTACCACAGCTTTCCCCTGGAACACACGGCCAAATCCAGCTGTGTTTCCCCGTCACTCAGCACTACACGTTGTGACTTCTTCCTTCCATGTCCAGTGCTCTCACCACTGCACATGGACCAGAGCTGCTTTTAGGGTTTCCCCTTTCAAGGATGCCTTGCCCAGTTCCAGAAGAGAACGACAGTCTCTCACCTTTTCGGGACACCAGTCCCCCCCAATATTTCACCCCCTGGGGCCGAGGGGTCTCACCAGCACTTCATCACCTGTCGTCTCCGCTCACATCACTCCTTTGGCACCGCCTCCCCCTTTTCGGGACACCAGTCCCCCCCAATATTTCACCCCCTGGGGCCGAGGGGTCTCACCATCACTTCTTTGGCACCGCCTCCCCCTAAAATGCAGTCTCTGTATTACAGGAAAGGTTCTGTTCATGGCTATACAAGAAGAGTCCAGCCAAAAGCCACTCCATCATCTCCTCCATCTAGGATTTTTTCCTCAACTTCTCTCAGTCGCTCTTCACTTGCACAGCTTTCATCACACTTGCATATTTCTTCTTATCCATCTCTCTCCTCCGTCAACTCCAGGAGGATCAGCATTCGCAAGGTTTCCATCATCTCACAAAAGGGTTAAAATCACAGTCTCTGCTCATCTCGAACTCCCACACCGGGCACCGCCGGTTGCCGTCCCCCCCCCCCACTTCTCTTCCTCGGCCAGGCCAGTGCTATCAAATTTCGAGATAGCATTGGCACCTCTCTCCTTCTCTCTCTCTCCTGAGGAAGGGGGGGGGGTCTGCCCGCTGCCTCTCCGAGTTCTTCTACTCTTCCATCTCTGTGGGGAAACTCACTCCATCGCCTCCCGTCCTCTGCCCAAGGCTCCGGCCCACCTCCCTCGGCCGCGTGGCTTTCCCCTCCCCCGCCCAGCCCGAAGCCAGGCAGGGGAGGTCTGAACTCTTCCATCCACCGGAACCAAGAGAGCGATCCCCTGGGAGCTCCTCGCTTTTAACCCCTGTGTTCTCAGAGGCGTATCCATATCCTCAATGGTCAAACCAGGTGCCAATATCCACATCTGGGCACCTATTGGTTTGACCACCACCACCTCCCAAAAACTCATTTCCTCTCAAACCACGACATTCAGTTATAGATAAGAGACCCAACTGGCCCCTGGGTTGACTGGCAGGTAGGGAAAATCTTTCCCAACCAAGTTCTTGGCTCTGATCAAGCCCTGAACCTGCCTGGTAAAGGAAAAATATACTATTAGACCTAGATAATTCTGTGCAAACTTTGCAAAAGCTAACCCTTTTCCTTTGAGATAAAGAGGAAACCTTGTCAGAAGAGGCTCTTTCAAGTTCTCATTGTGAAAAAGAAACCCCTCAGCAACAGTAGACCCCAGGTAATATTCAAACATATGCACAATTATAAGTTTTGCCTTATTAATGCTGTTCAAAAGTCCATATTTTGTTCCTAATTGTTATTAAAACAAAGAAAAGGGAAAAAGTTTTGGGGTGAATTATACACCCCCCTTTAAGTCTTGGGTGATACAACGTTCTCGTGTTTTTCTTATGTCTTTCAATCAATCATGTAACAGTACAATCATCCGGTGCTGTTCTGCTGCCCAAACCCTAGGGAATGGTGAGAGACCTCCTCACCAACAGATGATGGGGGGGGGGGTTCCTTGAGATCTTATTACCTGAGAACAGAGATATGAATGCCATTAAATGGACACTGAGACATGTTCGACACCTGCCAGATGTGTCCAGCCTGGACCACGTCCTGCTCAGGACCACAGGTAGCATCCTCCTGATAACGCCTCAAGAGCCATCACAGAGCCCTGTAACCAGAACAACTGATCACCTACCTCATGGAAACCTGGGACTCTTGAAATGACAGTTACTTCATTAGTTACTTCATTTGTTTACAAATTATTTTTTCATCTTTACAAACTGTTTTTTCTGTTTACAGATTGTTTTTCTAGTAGTTGAGTTTTTCTCTAACAGTTCTAAGGGTTAAATGCTTTAGAGTTAAATAGTTTCTTGTTTTTAGAGACAAATTGTAACTTTTAACTTCTAAGAAAATAGCCTGTGACATGTTAGCCTGAAAGGATATTAGTAGCTCTCACCCAACAGCTTCTAGGCCTCAATGCAGCAGCTCCAGTGAAACAAGGCCTCAAGCAAATTAGACCCATGCTGTCTTCTGTCATCTGGTCAAAAGGCCCTTGCAGATGGGTGACAGAGAGCAAGATGCAGTTTTTAATGACGAAAGAACAGAGGAGATGTCACAGTGTATCACACTACAAGCTGGCTTGTACTGGGCAATTAATTCGGCTATAAATAAGAAACCCAACTTGACTGACAGGAACCTCAACCAATTACATTCCATCCTAAGCTGCAGACATTTCACTGGTCAGGGAGCAGGGCAGTATTAAAAGATCAGACCAATGGGGTTATCCAGGCAAATCCCCTTTATAAAGAGGGGCTCAAGGAATAAGTTCTCTCTGTTGCCACATGAACGTCCGGTGAGTGGCTATCTCTGTCTCTGACCCACTCACCTGCTGCATATTCACAGCTGAGAATTGTAGCTGGCAAAGGGCAAAGAGGAGCATTCTCCTCAGCCTTTGCATGCTCTGTGTCAACTTGGATGAACATAGTCACATGTGTGAATTTTGAAGTAAAATTTTAAAAATTGAAAGGAATAATATAAAAGAAAGAACTTTCCAATATTTTAGCTTGTTATATAATCTTCATCTCATAATAAATGCTCTAGATTTATTTTTTTTTAATCAGTAAAATGTTTTTAAATTTGTGGGGATTTGTGGGGCCAAAAAAAAAACCACCTGATTGCATTCCTCTGACCTGGGAGTATCCCAATAGGTGGAACACACCCTGGGACAGGAAATGAACATGAGGAGACCCTGGAGGAGCTGAGCTGGAAAGGAAATCCAGCACCTGCACAAACCTCCTATATTTACCATTAAACTGTTGTCCTTTCAATCTACTTTTGACCATCTGATTTCGGCTGGGGAAAATTGCTTCTTCTTGATACAGGTGTCACTCACACTCTGATGGGAAGCTTAGATATCCACAATTTAGTTGTTTTTTTCTTTTCACACTGTTTTGTTTTCTCTGCTCAAGTGAGACCTCACCTGCAGGGCTGGCCCAGCACAGCCAGGCCCTGGAGCTGCTGCAGAGAGCCCAGAGGAGGCTCCAGGATGAGCAGAGGGATGGAGCAGCTCTGCTGGGAGGAAAGGCTGGCACAGCTGGGCTTGTTCACCTGCACAGGAGAAGCTCTGGGGTGAGCTCAGGGTGGCCCTGCAGGGCCTGAAGGAGCTGCAGGAAAGATGGAGAGAGACAATTGCCAAGGGCTGGAGGGACAGGACACAGGGAATGGCTCCCAGTGCCAGAGGGCAGGGCTGGATGGGATATTGGGAATGAGGAATTGTTCCCTGGCAGGGTGGGCAGGCCCTGGCACAGGGTGCCCAGAGCAGCTGGGGCTGCCCCTGGATCCCTGGCAGTGCCCAAGGCCAGGCTGGACACTGGGGCTGGGAGCAGCCTGGGACAGTGGAAGGTGTCCCTGCCCATGGCAGGGGTGGCACTGGATGGGCTTTAAGGTCCCTTCCAACCCAAACCATTCTGGGTTTCCATGATTCTGTGATTTTACTTGTCTGTCAGTGGCCCCTGTTTAATATTGATACCCAGAGGCCACATTTGTTTCCTTCTTGAACAGAAATAAAATCCAGTTTTACATGAGACACTGTCTGTTTGCATCTCCTGTAGATGTAAGGAGGTGCTGTAGATATTTCAGTACCCTGAGGACATCTTTATATAATGATTGCTCTTGGGCTGAAGCAATTTAAAAATCCCACTGCATACACTTGATGTTTAGTATAACGAATGAGGGCAAATGCAAAAAGAATTGCAATAAATAAGCAAAACACTGGAAAATACTGGATCTAGCCTACATTTAATAGAAGTGCAGCCATCATAGAAAGAATTCATGTTTATAATGTACAGCTATGCTTTGTTCTTTTAACAAATCTTTGGGGCAAGTTTGTCTTGAAAGGTGACATTCTAAATTCAATTTCCCATCTCACTTCAATTTTTGCCATCCCAATTAATGCATTTAACTAAATGCTATTTTTAACTATAAATCTAATAAGAGTAACAACAACAAGAGTTTGTCTGAGCATCTCTTTTCAGGATGTTGTAAATAAAGTGTGCAAGTGAAAGAATTAAACCTCTCCTTCCCCTTTAGCTGCTGCTGGTGTGGTCAAATCCACAGTTCCTCAGCTTTGGGTTTTTTACTTCTTTCACTCCACACTTAACTGCTCAGCTCTGCCCACTGCTCTTTGAAGATGTCCCCCTTTTTCTGTCTCTCTCTCTCTCTGGTTGTCGTGGCTTGAGATGGTGAATCCTTTTACAGTCATGTTTTGGTTTTTTCTTTCCCACTCCACACATTTTTTGCAGTTTGATTTGCAGCAGCACTGGGCAGCTCAGGAGGCCCATGGGCATGCAGGGGAACCCTTGTGTGAGCTGGATACGTAACCTCAATTATCCCAGTGTTGTTTAGGCCTCTAATTCATTGCAGAGCTGCAGTGGATCTGACAGTGTGACCCATGCTTCTGTAACCCAAAATCTCCATCTTTGCCTTCATTCCCAGCAGGGCGCAGCCTGCTCGTGTGTTTAAGAGATTTTCCTTCTAGGAGAGGATATTAAATGTTCAGCTGCACAGTGAAGATGAGAAATCTCCTTTATAAGCATGGTTGGATAACCTTTGGTCTTTCCATGGGTATAAAACCTAAAATGGAACCTACAGCTGGTTCCAGTGCCAGGCTGTGTCAGGAGAAATCACAGGTTTTTTTATTAAGATAGTGTGTTGAGCATCATTCTACCATTGACTGAGTTTTAAAAGCAATTTTTTGTATTCTTTAGAAAGAAAACAGAATTAAAACCCAAAATTTTTCTGTGAGCTTTAACAGTGGAAGAAGGAAAGCACATTAGTAAGGAGACAACACATTGCAAATTAATGTAAAACTTATGGTTTCTCAGCAGTTTCTTGGAATTTTAGTGCTCTGAGTGTATTTGTATCCACAGTTACACTGAGATTTCTTGAAATATCTAATGTCGTGCTTTATTCATTATTTATATATTTTTAGACATAATGTGAGCAGAATAGATTTTTCTTGTGACTACACCAATGGAGGTGAAAATATCAACATTTACAGGAAGGACGATACGAGCCATGATTTTTTACAGGAACTTAGATTTCCCTGTGAAGAAATAATAAAGTCATAAAGTAGAATAAGGAGATTATTGATTTTACTCTGGTTCAACTTTTAAAATATAATCTGCTCTTCACAATAAGAAGCTCTTTGCAGTATGTCACAGGCAAAACAAATTCTTTTGTCCTGTAACCTTCTTAATCTTTTTAACTGAAAGAGAGAAGATTTAGATGGGATACAAAAAAGAAATTTTCTACAGCTATGGGTGGGCAGGCCCTGGCACAGAGCAGCTATGGCTGCCCCTGGATCCCTGGCAGTGCCCAAGGCCAGGTTGGACGTTGGGGCTTGGAGCAGCCTGGGACAGTGGAAAGTGTCCCTGCCATGACAGGGGTGGCACTGGGTGGGCTTTGAGGTCCCTTCCGGCCCAAAGCATTCTATCTGTGGATGATAGCAATTGTTTTAAATGGGCTAATGATATCACAGCTAATTACAATTCTTTGCATTTTGGTGACGGAAATCCAAGTGAAGCTGATTTATGAAAGTAGTGCTCATCTGCTTTTGCTCAGTGAGAAAAAAAGAAGCTAAAGAAAAGAGAAGTATGTTCTAATAGATAGGAGAGTATCCAGTGCATATTCATTAAATATCCCACTATTAATCAGTAAACTCTTAGAGGCTGCTGATTCTTTGTTCCCCTTGTTCATTGCTGAACCAGAGATGATTTTGCTGTAGCTGACATGCAGTTGCCAGTCCAGCCTTCCTCTCCTCTGCTGGCCCTGTTCCAGGAGCTCACATCCCTGCTGTGCTGAGGATCCAGAGCAGGACATAGCACTCCAGAGGTGCCTCCAAGGCTGAGCACAGGGACAGGATTACATGGTTAATTCATCAGCATTCACTGGAGATTTCTCTTCTTACCAGGATTTATATAATTTTTAACCAACCCCAACATTTTCTATCATTCATTTCTTCTTCACTAATTAGTTGCTAAGGAACTGTACTTGCTAAGTAGGAAGGTGTCCATTGCACAGATTTTTAGAGCCCTTTTGATTAAGAGCCACATATAAAATCCTTTGAAATTAATAGGTGTGGGAGGTGGCCTGGGGGAGGCAAGTATGGGAATGCCTTGGGAAAGTACCTGTGTCCGATGTCTCCCATGTGTCCCATCATGCCTTATGCTCCCAAGCAGAGTGAAAATGTCAGTCATCTTTTCCCCACTCCCCTGTTCCAGAAAGTTCTGCTGTTCTCGGTTCTTCATTGGCTCCCTATTTGAGACCAGCCCTACCTCCCTTCCCCATTGGTCCCAGTTATGTCACCCCACCCTAACCCCTCCTCAAACCCCTCCTACTTTCCCTTCATTTATAGACCCTGACCCTGCCTGGGCTTGGGGTTTTTTTTGGTCTATGCTCCTTTTTGGTAGTGGTTGCATCCCTGTTACCCTTAGAGCTTTTCCCTGAATGAACTCTTCTGGACACAGCAAGCAGGAAAATCTCTCATCTTTATTTTCTGGTAAGGTGTTTTGGATTACTCCACCCGGGCTTGGGTGGAAGGTGGGCTGTAGGAGTTACCAAGTGGCATCGTGGAGGAGACGCTCCCGGTGCAGAAGGTACCCTGGCGGCACCAGCCCAAGAAGAGTCAGCAACCCACAAATAGGGAGTCATAAAATCATAGGATTATGAAATGCTTTGGGTTAGGTTTGAAGGGACTTTAAAGTCTATCCAGTGCCAGCCCTGCCATGGCAGGGACACCTTCCACTGTCCCAGGCTGCTCCCAGCCCCAGTGTCCAACCTGGCCTTGGGCACTGCCAGGGATCCAGGGGCAGCCCTAGCTGCTCTGGGCACCCTGTGCCAGGGCCTGCCCACCCTGCCAGGGAACAATTCCTCATTCCCAGGATCCCATCCAGCCCTGCCCTCTGGCACTGGGAGCCATTCCCAGTGTCCTGTCCCTCCATCCCTTGTCAATTGTCTCTCTCCATCTTTCCTGCAGCTCCTTCAGGCACTGGAAATCTGTCAGTTATTCATCATACCTTAAAGCAAAAATTCTTGGCTTTCTACAGAGGCAAATTTTTGGAGGAGGATGCACAGATCGGATCAGCCAAGAATATGGAGGTGTCACTCTTGAGGTTGTTGGTGTTGTATTTGTGCTCAGCTTAGTCATGAATTTTATGGGCAAGAATATTGTGAGGGGATTTAATGAGATAATTTGGGCTTTCTGCTATGGAAGAGAGCATGTTTAGCAGGTGCTTTCCCGGATTTCTGAGGCCAAGCTATGTGTACCACTGATGATGGAGCCTTTGGAATGCCCTCTACCAGTTTGTATGACTGCAAAAATTCACCAAAATTAAGTTGCATTTCAAATAAAATAAACCAAAATCTAGCCAGGGAGCAAGTCATGGCCTGTTATTTCAAATGTGGAATCCCTAAAATTTCTCTTTGACTTGGACATAAGGAAAAGAGGTTTGAAACTTTTATTCAGGGTAAATGATCAGAGTATCAAAATTCTCTCTTCAAAATATCAAAAGTCTCTATTTTTTTTTTCATATTATGTCCATTTATCTAAATCATGTGTATCTGTTGTGCATGACAGCTACATCTTAATAGTGACTTCTCAGAATTTAAGCTGTAATAAAGAAGTCAAAACAATCTATTTTAACCATTAAGTCTGGACTTTGCTTAGCATGTACTAAAACATTCAAGTGACCTTCCATCACTGGTTTTTTAACAAATCAAAATTTATACTTTTATCAAGACCAGATCAAGGTTCAGTGATTAAAAAGAGCATGATTTCAAAAGACATGATTTCATAACATCAGAAACAGCCAGGCTTTGTTTATCTTCAATACTGAAATTTGAATACAGTTCTGTGTGAATTCAGTATGGATTAATATTCTAAACACAGAATATGTGGTCACTTCCTACCTCTAAGGAGAAATGAAATTAAGACACTGTATCAGACTGGCTTTATGATAAAATTATATGGGTTTTATGAACCACACAGTTCTTGAATAAGTTCTCACAGCATTCCTATTCAATATGTTAATTTAATGGAACCACTTGAATCACAAGTGTGGTCTTTCCATGAGTAAGATAATTAAAGAGTTTGAAAACTAGTATTAATAAGTCATTATAGCAAGTTTAGTTTCAATTAACATTATAAATGCAACTATTTTAGTAAGTGACATCTGAGTAGCATATTGCTGGGTATAGCTGTTTAGATATTAATCAAACTTCCAAACCTTGCTTACAAAATCCCTTAAAGACATGTACATAATTTACCTTTATTTACATGGTAACTAAGCTTATCTTTTTATGTGTGTTTGCTCAGGGCCACAACTTGGAGCATATGCTGAGATTATTATTTGTTAATTATAGTCAAAATTGCCAATATGATTCAAAAGTCCATGGGGCAGCACTTCTGCCTTTTTTGATATACTCTGTGTAATCTCAACCACTGCAGAAGTTTCTTGTCTCTATGGGTGTCAGCTCACAGAACTGCTCGGTTTTGTGTCTGAATCTGAGCAAAGCAGCAGCTTCATTCAGAAAAAATGAATGAAACTAATTTGTTAGCAGCTTTCCTTTGAAAAATGAATGAAACTAATTTGTAAAAAATACAGCAATGAGTCTTTCTGATGAAAAAGGTAATAAAATGCAAGTCATGAAAGCATATTTTGTGCTTAGATCCAGGTAGTTTGTGCTTGAGCAGACTAAATTAAATACTATAAATTCTGCCCAAGAAATGTAAATATTAGGAGGTAAATCTGACTAAAAAAAGTCCAGCTAAAAAGAAGAGGCTACCTTTAAGTTTAATCTCTTAGATTTGAGATCATTTGCTCTAACTAAAATTATGTTTGGTCACTCATAATATATTTGTTATCATTAAATGTATAGGAAATATGGAAAAAACTTGCTTTAAAGACTGTCACAATAATGCTTCAGTAACAGAAGAAAAGATTGCTGTTTCTTACACTGGATATGAATCAGAAGGAAAAAAACCTTAAACAATGGGGAAATGAGTGATTTATCTGATGGGATGAGTGAAAATATCAAATCTCTCTCTTTTGTCAGAGAATTTCCCCTCCTGAGACACCCAGTGCAGTGAACTGTGTGGCAGAGCACGGCCTGAGAGGGCACAGTACAAAGGTGAGGATCCTGCTATGTGCACTCGTCAGAAATGGAGAACAGAAACTCCAGCCATTCCTAAGGAAGATCTGCAGTCCTCCATGGGGAGGAGTTCACACAGAAACTTTATATCGGACTGTTTAATTGATAGTGTTTCATTTTTCCACTCCTGTCCCTGACTGGCACAAATGGCTCCACACCAGAAGGCTCTGGCCTCATTTGAGGAAGATGAGGGCACAGTTCATCCCTGTGCAGGAATTCCACTCAGGAGACTCACTCAAAGCGCTTTGGCAGCCCTTTGAAGCCACTGAGGAGTCAGAGCTCCACAGCCAGGGAAGGCAGGACATGGAAGGTTTTTGGGAAGAACTCTGAAGCGCTTTTAGAATCTTGAGTCTCATTGAGAGCCTCATGGGTTTTATTTTGTTGTGAAATCACTACTGCCCAGGGTATGGCTATGCTGGCTCTGCCTCCTTAGGAAAGGGGCTTTCCTAAGGCATTCGGAAGTTTGGTCCCTCTCAAATCCATCCTGACAGAGGGTTCCCTGCACCCCATGACCCCTGGAAGGAATGAAAATAATCCAGGAGTGCTGTAAAACAAACATTCAGCCCCTGTAAGAGCACACCCCAGGTTACTGCCCAAACTGCTGGCTGAGGAGGGGCAGCACCTCCTCACTCAGCAAAGAAACCAAATTTGCCCCATTTGAATGATTTACAGTGAAACACTTCCCACATGTCAGCTTTTATTGGCAGCATTTACAGAAAAATCGAAGAATTCCAGTAGTTGAACAAATCTCTCATCTTTATTCTTTTGCATAGAATAAACAAAAAAATAATTTCAAAATTTAAATGAAATGGGAAATGGTGATTTACCAGGCAGTAAGTGAAAGCAAGCTGCAGCCTTGAGCACATTTGTAATTAGGCAAGTTGCAAACATTTTAGTAATGAGAAGGATAATAGAAATTCTGACAGGTCCTGTACTGGAGAGAGCTTGTGGGCACTACGGTAATAAATGAACAGAGATCTATTTGATTTTTTGTTAAAAGTGAGAAGCCCTAAGAGTTTTGCGTTACTTCCTTTAGTGCTTGGTGAGGCTGTTAGTATGAGACTTTCCCCTACATTTTAAATCACATATTGCTGCTTTGGCAGTGTCTGTTAGATTCCATTAGATTCATTAGCTCTTCTAAAGAGCATTGCTCTGTGGAAATTGCTGAAACAGCTGCCCTGTGTAATTTTGTTCTTGCTTTAATTTACTCAGAATTCTGTTTTAACACTCCAGCTGTTAAATATAAAGAGGAAAAAACAATCAATATAAAAGTACTTTCTACCTCAGTATTCTTACGTGTACAGTTTGGGGGAAGATGGCTGAGAAACTAAACAAATGTAAGGCTTGTTTCATTATTTTCCTGGAGTTTTTTGGAGCTGCTGGAAGTAGACAGTACTTCTGAAAATGTCAGTGATGGAGCACTTCGCTGTGGGGTGAGTTGTGCTCCTCTGCCAAACTGCTTCTTTCACACCATGAAACATCTGTCAGTCTCCATGTCTTTCACACCATGAAACATCTGTCAGCTGCCTTCTGTCCAGCACCACTTGTTCCCTCTTAGATCTTGGCCAAGTTGAGGTCAGAAGATCTAGACATGTGCTGTGCTGGTGTCCTCAAAGCCTTTTTTATTTCGTCCAGGAATGAGGGATAAGGTTTCACTGAGCATCCCTGTGCAGCTGCAGACCTACTGCTGGAAATGGGTGAGTCCATTTGCAAAGCTCCTTTGATTTGCTAACGGAAACCTTTATGTGTTGTAGTGTATATTCCTGTTGCTTTCAGGAACACAGAATTGCTTTATTTTTATGGTTCCACCCAGACCATCCAGTGAGAAAATTCAGGGCTCTCCTGTTGTTGTTGAATACTGATTAGAAATACAAAACTGCAGAGCAGGGTATAACAACAACAACTGATCTGGTAGCAGTTCAGCTCAGTATCTCTCACAGAAGTTGATTGAGTCACACCAACTTAAAGCTTCTGTCTTTGTTACCAGTATCTTAGAAATACAGCTACAGAAGGGTTAAATCCATAAAGGAATGTTTGATTTCTTTCCAGGCGGAGAGAAGGGAGCAAGAGGGAAAAGCTCATCTCTTTCATCTTTGCTTCTGTTCTGATGTCTTTAGTGAAATGAGGCAATCTTCTTAATGGGACTTCAGGATGAGATCTAGTGTAGTGTTTTCCCACTGCCAGAGGGCAGGGCTGGATGGGATCTTGGGAAGGAATTCTTCCCTGGCAGGGTGGGCAGGCCCTGGCACAGGATTCCCAGAGAAACTGTGGCTGCCCCTGGATCCCCGGCAGTGCCCAAGGCCAGGTTGGACACTGGGGCTTGGAGCAGCCTGGGACTGCTTCCCAGTGGAAGGTGATCCAGCCCTTGCCAGGGGATGAAATGAAATAACCTTTAAAATTCTTCCCAGCCCCCAAACCGTTGTGGGATTGTGTGATTATCTGCATGGGATGAGTCTTGTTTCCCAGCTTTTTTCTGCCAACTCGTGGCACTTGCCTGTAGAGATTTGCCTGTAGACTTTGCAAACACAGAAGATCCATTGCCGTCTTTCCATCAGGCAGATCAAATCGTATTTTCTTGAACAAAACTGCCAATTTGAGCATAATCAGCCAGTTGTGCTTTAATTTGTTGTGTAGTCTGTAGGGAGGTAGTGAAAGTTCTGGAGTGCTACTTCAGAAAAGATTCTGTCAGTGCTCTTTCCTGGAGGGCTTTGCTCTCAAACACTGTTATCTCCATTACCTGAGTTTTAACCTAACTGTTCTCTATTATTTAATTCAAAATGTGTGGCTGCATTTCTCTTCACAGAGAAAAGCAAGGCACAACTTCCCAAGGATATTTCTGAGATTCACATTCTCTGAACCTCAGAGAAAGAAAAAACAATTCTCATCTCATTTACTGCTCCTGTGTTTTGGAACAAGTGGAATACATTGGGGAAGATTATTTACCTGATGGAATTTGCTTGATTGGATACTGGTGTAAGTGTTTTGATTCATTGACCAATTGGATCCATGTGTGTGTTGGGACTGTCGGCAGACAGTCAAGAGATTCTGGGCAGTTGAGTTGAGTGCTTGGCAGATTCAGTTTAGATGTAGTGTAATATAGTATAGAATAATATAGTGTAATAAAGTAATTAATTAGCCTTCTGATAAGATGGAGTCAGATGCATCATTTCCCCCTGAGTTGGACGTTGCCTTGATTTACTATAAAAATTAGTCAATTTTTTTTTAAACAGTCATGTGATTTCATGTCCCAAATCCAGTGAAATAGGAATACTACTGCTGTGCCATCTGATAGTTAAATGCATCTCTTTCAAATTAAGTTCTTTTAAAAGCTGTTTCTGATATCCCGGTGACACAGAGCACACAGACAGACCTTTCACTTCTCATTGTTAAAAAGTTTTCAAATGTTAAACTCTAGATTTCTGCTGTCAATGGCAAATGTTTGTTTATGTCCTCCTCAACAGCTGTTATGTTAGTGTCACTCTTTCCTTACTTTTTCCTTTAATTGCCTTTCAAAATATAGTCTTGAAGATGAAAGGCCAGGTACCTTTGTTCAAAGGTCAGGTTTAACTGACAATGATGCTCATTGCTGTTTTCGGAAAGTCAGCTCCCTTGTCTCAGTAGATGAATATGTTGTCATAGCACAGGTATGCAGCACATCAAAAATAGTGTATTTTGTACTGTTCTGCTCTGCAAGTTTCCAACATGTTATCTTTTAACACTAATTTACCGCCAGAAGACCCACTTAGTCCCAATATACTCAGAATTAAGGTTAAGGTATTTCTAGTGTGGATAATGCAATAACGGATGTGAAGTTTAATCACGTATTTGCACAGATATAAATATATTTTCCCCTGTTAATTTATTTCTGAACACATTAAGGGTGCCCAGCCTTTGGCTGAAGGCAAAGCCTATATTTGGATTCTCTATTTTATCAGGGGTATAATATTTTTTTGGCTGTGCTGTTTATTCCTCTGCTGCCTGCTAGCAGCTAAACAAGAAGACAATGGTTCAAAAGGAAAACACATCGCTGAGAATTAACTGCAAATGTATAACACGGTCCAGTCTTTGCTGTTGGAATAAATGATTAGGAAATCAAGTGGTAAACTAAATACTGATTGAACTGTTTTCCTCAGGACTGCTGTTGCTGATAATCCCAATATTCTTTGCAGCATTAGTTAATCATATCCCTTGTTTGAAATAAACTCCTCTCAGATTATCAAAGGACAAACTGAGTATGTAAAGTTAAGATACTTAACACTGTAATGGTTCGCTGGTCTGCATTAATTGGGGAATTTGGAGAGCGTTAATTATGAATTTATATTTGCTGCAAATTCATCTGTTGCCAGTTCTTTGGGATTCAGGAAGTGTTGATCATGGTATTTTGTCATCACCAGACCAACTGGGGAAGAACTAAAGCCAGAGAGATCTGCATCTGCTGAACTGAGACTGGAATTTGGCACCTGCAGCCTCATCCTCCTCAAAAAGGAACCTCTGCACAAGAGAGGTGTGTGAGAATCCCCGCAGACCAATAAATTCCTGAGGAGTTCTTTGGCTGAGAGCCTTTCCTTACCTTACTGCTACTCACCAGTCTGTTTGGGACATGGCTGCTTATATTATTAACAAGGCTGGATTTAAGCAATATGTCTACTCTTTGGACACTTAGAATGGACCTGTCCTTTTTTGCAGATATATCCAGCTACAGCCAAAAATAGCTCAATAGAGCTTGTTTTAAAAGTTTTTTGTTTAAAATACAGTAATTAGATTTAATTCTTTAGATGGCTTCTTAATGTAAAGTATTACCAAGAAGTCCCTTTGAGGATAAAAAGCTGTGTTCAGAAAGTTCTTGAGCTTCCATTTCTGGGCACTACAGACATCTTTAAGGGTAATACTTTAAGGATACTTTCTCAAAGCCCTTCTCCACATCAGATGAGCTATTAAATGCTTTAATCACACCATTAATTTTTCCTGAAAGACTTCAGCATTATGCCACACTAATAAACACATGGATAAACACTAACTTTGATGTTCAATAGGTCAGAGAGATGAGAGATGAAATTTCTCTCGCTCACAAGTTCCAGGTAGCTTTGTAGGTTTTGTACTTTACTGACGCAGAGCATTCATATTGTCTGGTGCTCTCTCTAAGAACAATTCCACTTTAGTGAAAGAAATGTCCATTTAAAAATAATGGGCTATTTAAAATATTTTCCAACTGAACAGGATACAACAGAAAAATGAATGTCCACTTCAGATGTCTTCCAGACACTTACATGTCTTCCAGAAGAACAAAAGAACCACCTAAAGACATCCATGACCGAATATTTCAGGAGTGTCGAGAAGGAAATTACACTCTATACTGGCAGGATGATGTTTTGGAAGGTGTTCAACTTGGAAGACGAAGCAACCTGCCCCCCAGAAAGATCTCTCCAGTAGCCAGCACTCATGGCACTGCCACTCCTCCTCAGACATGTTCAAAGACCCAGCAGCAATGTTCTGGAAGCTTTCTGCAATTAGCAGAATATAGATTTTGCTGTTGACCTAGGAAATAAGTGGAGGAAGTTCAGAGCTGTGGTGGCTATGAAGCATTTTCTTCTCAGGAATGTGAAAAATTAAACTATCAAATGAATCACAAGTGCTGTATTGGGTTGGTGTGGCAAGGGGGGGGGGGGGGGTGGGGTATATTCAGGGAGGGAGGATACAGATGTGGCTTTTGAGACAAACATCCAGAAGCTTTTCCCATGTCTGATAGAGCCAGTTCCAGTCAGCTCCAGGACAGAGCCACACCTGGCTAAGGCTGGGCCCATAAGCAACAATGGCAGCACCTCTGGAGTAAAGTATTTAAGAATTGGGAAAAAAATCCTGCAGAACTGAGGCTGGGAGAGAGGAGTGAGAAAGTATTAGAGAAACTGCTTAGCTGACCTCTAAGTCAGAGCAGAAAGAGGAGCAGGAACATCTCAGTTCTCTATTAGAGCAGTTGTTTAAATAACTTTTTTTTTCTTTTTTGCTGAACTTGCATTTTTCTTCTGAAGAACTTTGGATATTGTACATAAAAGAAGGATCATGAACCTCCTATTTTTCTTAAGCATTCTCAAAATGGAATGGAAATGTTCTTTTGTTGTGAAAGATTTGAGACAAATTTTGGAGAAAAGAAGTAATCTGAGAATTTATGTATGACTCTAATATAAATGAAACTGCATTGATGACAATTGAGCAGAGGAACTGTAATTATTTTAAATAGTGATGTTTTGGATAAGTGTGGCTTTTCAGGGCAGCCAGGACAAGGAAAGATACAATAATATTGACTCCATGTTCCAGAAGGCTGATTTATTATATTATGATATATATTATATTAAAAATGCTGAACTAAAACTATACTAAAAGAATGGAGAGAAAGAAATCATCAGAAGGCGAGACAGGAATAGAAGACAATGAACAACAAAGTGACCAGAGAGTCTGAGCAGCTGGACTGTGATTGGCCATCAATTAGAAAAACCACATGAGACCAATCAATGATGCACCTGTTGCATTTTACAGCAGCAGACAGTTATTGTTTACGTTTTGTTCCTGAGGCGCCTCAGCTTCTCAGGAGAAGAAAATCCTGGCAAAAGGATTTTCACAAAATATGTCTGTGACAGATAAAAATACTGAGTCTGTCCAAACTGAACTACTTGGCAATTTACATAACTGAAGTGGTGCCTGGGAGATGACAGAGACAACTGGGATACAGGTTTGTAGAGTTTTATATTTAAATTATTCTTTTCAATGGCAATTTATTGAACAAATTAGTATTTAAAATATTTGAATATGCATTTGATGCTACATATTCTCAGCATGTAAGATGGTCAAGGACTACATTCACACTTATAATGTTTTAGAAAATGGATCATCTAATTGTGGTAGCTTGGCACAGAAAACAAGGAGCTCATAAAATGTGTGATAGATGCAGGTGAAAAAAATAAAAATATGGCTGATATTGGAAGTTAAAATCTTACTCTGTGGCTGTGAAGAAGAGTTAAAAGGTAGATATCAGCAACATTTTGAACTCTACAAGGAAGATTGTAATTGTAGTTGATTCATTATTCATCAAAGAATGAATCTGACAAAAAACCTCAAAGGTAAGTGCATCTAGTCTGTAAAACCTGACATTCTGATAGTTATTGCATAACCTCTCTACTACATACCTCTATTTATTTATTTATTTGTACTCCTGGTCTAATTTTTAATTTTTCATATATTCTTCTTCAAAGGATGTAATTCTTCTATTCACATGGCATGTGTAAGATACTCCTCAAAGGTTTTAAAAATAAGCCCAAGCTGCTGGCTGCACTGGAGGGCAGTTAAATGTTCCAGAGACTGCACGGCTCCCATTATTTTGACAGGAATCCGTCTGGATACAGATCTTTGTTCCCAGATTCTGTGTGTCACAAGGGAGATTGCTTATTCCTCTCACCAGAGGTCAGGACATGCACAGAAAGCAGAGAGAGGAGCTCCCAGCTCATCAAATTTTCATTCCCAAAGACCTGACAGGTGATGGTTTATCAAGGCTTGGATCAGGCACCTTCACAACCCGTGTGACAAAGGCTTTTGTCAGCCACGTGTCGTGCTGCTGTTTCATCAGAGCTCTCCACACTCTCACATAGCTCTTGTATCTGATTTATTTATTCTGTGTTATATTTCAGTAATTTTTCTGTAATTGCATCAGATGGGGGAAATACCAAAAGAAGAGGTTTTTATTAGCTAAAGCACAAATGTCCTTGGCAGTCTGGAGTCAGGAGATGTAGCAGGATCATGGATCTGTCACAATTTTGGAAAAGTGTGTGACCAGGGGCAGAATGGTTAATTTATGTGTAAGTTATTATTGTTCACAGAATCTATGCTCTACATGGACTCCAACACTGTTACCAAATCTGAATAAGTAGCATCAGCAAAGAATTCCAGCTTCCTCACTTGGATCTGGTTTTTCTAAACCTCATAATATGAACTTACCCATTTGGGTTAACCTATAAGAGCACTCAAAGGCAGCCACAAGGATAGAAATTTAAAATTCCAGGAGCTTGTGGTTACACTGATGAGTATAGAATTTAGGGATCTTCTCTAATTTTAAGAGATTTTCATCTTCTAAGTTACTATAGCTTTTTTAAATTATTTTAATTAACAATTTTTTCATGCTTAATTGGAAATCTCTGTTAAAAATAATATATTAATTTTTCATGTGTTTTTAAATTATATACAAGTCCTTGAGATGGATAATAATTGTTAATTAAAATGCTACATTAGCTTAAAGCATTTTAGGGAAGAGGTAATAAATTGCAAATAATAAAGAAAAATGACATATGTATTATTTGGACATTTTTTTTCTTAGGCAGAAAATGCAACAATCAGGATCAGCCAAAGGGGAGAGATAGAGACTACAAGAGGTTGAGATGGCACAAATCCAACAAGATGAATCAAAAAATTTAGAAGCTATTTCCAAATTTTCCTGTTTGGATGGTTCAACTGGTACCCACAGTACACTGCGAAATAACCACACAATTTCTTTCGTTTGTATCACACAGAGCCATGAAAGCCAATTTAGTTTTTAAACTCGATCAATTTTCTCTCCTAAATGAGCTGAGGTAGGGTCACCCATCAGTAAACCTCTGTCAAATGAGCTTTTTTTAGACTGTCCAGCTCTGCTCTTTAATGGCACCAGTTTGAATTAGACCTTAATGTAATGTCACTTTAAATTAGGGGCTTCAGCCTGAACATGGCCATAAAGAATATTATTGAGGCAGAGTAAACAGATTTCTATCAAACAAATCAGGGGAGGTTGGAAATAGAAAAGTCACTGACACTTTGGAGGTCTTGGATTTCATCATGGAATTGGCTGTGTCTGTTTGAACCAAACACAGGAATGTCTTCAGGTGACACAACTATTGTGTATTTAACATAATAAATGCAAAAAAAATACAAGACATTGCCTCATGTTGGCTTGAACAGGTCTTTCCTCTGATTAATGCCCTCATTTTAGGGTTCTAAACCAGGCCCCTGCTGTTCCCCTGAAATCAGGAGCTGTTGCATTGCTGTGCTCAGTAAACCTTGAGTAGTTCTCTCCCTTCTTCCCCACATTCCTTCAGCCCACACAGCCCCGCTTGTGCTCTGAGAGGCACTTTGGCTGTGCCAGATGTCACAGGAATCACTGGAGCTTTCTTAATGTCGTTGTTTAGTCCTAGGAAACCTGCTGACATCTTTTTCTTTCCCCAAAACAGCATCTCTATTTATTTCCAGAGGCATGGAAGATAAACGTGTGTGTGCATATATAATCAGATATTGATTTCTGGGCAAAATGTTCATTATTTACTTACAGGAGAAATAATTTGAAGCACTTTTCCCAGGAATAGTTATTTTTAAGAGATGATCTATTTATTTTGGAATTCTATATCTTTATGTAGTGAAATCCAGCAGGGAATGGTTGTGGGTGAGTTATTTGCTAGATGGCAAAAATTCTCAGCCTACTCCAAGTCGATGGTTTATGTGCACTTCCTACTACACACTGCAGGGAAACAACTCTGGAACCTGCATTTGACAACTGACAGTCAAGGAAGATAACCAGCTGAATTGCCATTTGTCCATCAGAATAGTACCTACAAAATAACCAGAGCTATTCTGAGCTGTTCAATAGAGTAGAAATCAATGGAAATTAAATTACTTTAATTTTGGACTCAATATCTATATGGAATTAAAAATTAATATAGGATCTGGTGCTTATTAAGAAAACAAAATTGATATGAAAATCTAGTTTTTAACAGGGTAATTGTCAATTATGGCACCACCTTACAGAAGGAGGAGCCAGCTGGTACAGGATTAGTCTGGACTTTCAGCTGCTCAGATCACTCTGGGCTTTGCCACCGACTTGCAGACTGGAAAAAATCCGTGACACAAATTCTGGGGGAAGAGGTGAATTGTCAACTTTGAAGTGGAATTATTTGATTTTTTTCCATATACTACTGAACCCTGTGGAGGGTATAAGAGAAGTTCAATACCAAACAAGATTCATTTGGGGAAAAAATTAGGGGAGACAATGATAAGAAGCAGAAATTGTGTCTATAACTTGCTCCTGACTCTGGATCTGGGACAGTTGGGGTCTGTTTCCCACCATCCTGAGGCCATCCCCAGGTGCTCCCTTCAGCCCCAGATCTCCTTCTTGACTGCCCAAACCCCAAAGATTTTCTGATTTAGGAGATTAAATCCTGCAAGAAAATAAGGGTTTTTCTTTCTGAAACTATAATTTATTTTGGCCACATTCAGCGATTAAAATATAGTAAGTAGGTCTGATGTCATTAAATGTCTAAAATTCGTAAATACTTTCAGGATGTAAATAAGCTTTCTAGTGTCAGGATGGTAGAAAATTTGGGGGAAAAAGTTATTTATAGTTACTCTGGTGAAATGCAGAACAACATATTTATTAAACCATATCATTATAGTTTCTGTAGTAATGTGTAACTTTGCAGACTTTGGACCAAGCTGTTTGAACTGGTGACCCGAGTCAACCACGGCTTTGGGGTGTTTACAGTTTATATTTCGTCACACTCTGTTAAAAAAAAATCCTGAAGAGCTTTCAAGAGAAGCAAAACTTTTTAAAAAATATTAAAAAAAAAAAAAAGATGAATTGGGACAGGGATGGGATGAGAGAAAATGCCTTAATGAGACTATGAATTCAATTGACTGTACAGAGAAAATTCAGCATGAATGGAATCACAGAAACACAGGCTGGTTTGGGTTGGAAGGGACCTTAAAGCCCATCCAGTGCCACCCCTGCCATGGCAGGGACACCTTCCACTGTCCCAGGCTCCTCCCAGCCCCAGTGTCCAACCCGGCCTTGGGCACTGCCAGGGATCCAGGGGCAGCCCCAGCTGCTCTGGGCACCCTGTGCCAGGGCCTGCCCACCCTCCCAGGGAATGGAAATTTATCACAAAAGTCAGGAAGACTTCCACTTCCCAGTGTTACAAAGAAGAAGCCATCGTATTGTCACCATTTCTAATTAACAACTACCTGGCTGCCACTATTTCTAATTACCAGAGGAAAATAGAGAACAAAACAGTACCAATAGCAGACGGTTATAAAAAGGCTAAAAGAAAACATGAGCACCATGAGATCTGGTTTTTCGGTAGTTCCAGTTGTGCTGGATTTCAGGTGGTGCTGCTTTTCTTCTCAGTAAAACTGAAGTGGCAAATAACCGAGTGAGAAAGAGGAGAATGAGAGTTAGCAAATTATGTCACCAATGAACTTTGTGTGGAATATGTTAACATTTTTGGAGCTGAGATGAATGATTTTATTAAAGATCTGAGAATGCTTAAAAGCATATTTTAGAGCCTAATGTTAATATCTCTTGCTGTCTTGAGTCTTCAATTTATATTGGTGCTGTACTTTGCTGTTCCATGCTTAAAAATAACAACAACATTTCAAATTATAGAAATTGATTTATCTCTCTCCTTCCTCTTTTTTAAAAATCGTATTAATATATTAGGAGGGGGAATAGTGAACTCTTAAAAAAATAACTTTACAACTTCTGTGACTTTTATAATTTTCACATTTATAAGAGCCAAGGCTCATAATTTCTAGGCTACATAAGAAAATGGGAAGGCAAACTTGGAGAAGGCAGTGGAAACAAGACTTCAGTCCTTAACATCTTTTCCCAAGTCTGTGCTTTTCCCAAGTCTGTGCCAGCATAAAATACCATGGAAATGTGTGATGGAGGTGTGTGTTTGCAAAATCTCTTTTCTCTAGCAATCAAATTATCGATGAGCAACTGGTTTTAATGGCTCAGTCTGATAGCAATTTTTTAGTCATTGATATGAGACTCCATTCCAGGAATTATTTTATCCCTTTGGTCCACTTTAGTGGCATACAAAGCACTCTCTGAGCATTAAAAATTTTGGGAAGAAAATCCACAAAGTTTCATACAGGAAGAGAGTTGCCTTCACTTATTTTTTCACTCAGGTTTTCACCTGCTGTTGTTGTTGGGTCCCTTTGAAACTGATTAAGATGTATTGTACTTAACATCTATAATGGGTTTGAAAAGTGGAAAACCTTACAATAAACAACCAAGTAAAAGTCAGAATCATGATATGATTTTTTCAACGATTTGGATAAAATCAAAGATTCAAAATTGTATTGAAGACAAATTCTGAAGAAAATATCAGAATTGCTTCCTTTTTTGTATTTTTCTTTTATCATGAAGGAAATTTCAGTACTCCAGCCTGTACTGTCTCGTTTCAATCCATTTATATGTGTTGCATTTAAATTTTCCAGCATTAAATTGCTGATTCCTGGGATCCTTGACTAATGGGAGTGGTAGTTCAGGTGCGCCTATGAAAATTCCCATTACATGATGGAGATCGTGTTCCTCAAGGATATAAGCTAAAAAGGATTAGAGGTATAAATCTAGTAGTTCACATGGCAAGGCTTTGAATGTAGTAATACTGTGCAAAAAATAAGGACAAATTAAGACTTCCATGATGTCTGAACAATGCACAAGTTATTTACTATCACTGTGGGTAATATTATGAACTACTGTAAAAAAACTTGCTTCCAAACTACCAGAACATTGGCACTTTTCACAGGAATTTTTTTCACAGAAACCTCAGTAGATTTCAGTAATATTTCAGTAGAGCATTTTAAACTGCTGTCTTTGTAGAAACTTTCCAGAAAGTGTAATTTGTCCTAGGACATTTAAGGTTGCCTAATATTTCTGTCTATAAAGTTGTAATGGCAATGTTCAACTTCAGTTCTATGTACTGGTCAGTGTTCACTTCTACATCTCCATCAAGCTGATTTTGGGTTTGCAATATCAATTTTTTTTTTCAGTATCTGATTTTTGGTTTTGCAATTTCATCCAAACATATTTTCTGTGCAAGTGAAGAGGTTTTAATTCTCGTATCTCCTACGGACCATTGCACAGTCAAGAGATTTCAGATGATGTAGCCTCAGCTCTGGTTTTTATAAATCTTACTGGAAGAAGGTCAGAGCTAAACACATTTCCAAACCCACACAAAAAGGCAGAATTTTTTCTGGAAAGGAGTCAGAAAAAGTCTTGCTGGTGTGTTTTTAGTCATAGAGGGAAGACTGGATTTATGTCAATATCAGGATAGATGGAAAATTCCTCAAGTAAAAGGAAATGGTTACTGAAACATGTTTTCATTTCAGCTCCCTCTCCAGGGAAATAAAGTACCAGGTAATGTGGGGAGAACTCTAAAATCCATGGTTCAGTTTTCTGGTTTTAATTTAACAAGCTAAAAACATGTAATTAATGTCTCTGTAGCTTGTTATATTTCACAACAGTGGCTTTTATTGCTGGATATCTCCTGATTTCTGTTTCTCTCTCTGTGCAAACATGCATGGGGTTCTCAGTAACAACTCCTTAGCATACATTAAATCATATGAAAAAGTAGCAAAGCGGTAGCTCCTCTTCTTCCCATTGAAATTATTTTGATACAAGAGGTCTCATCAATATTAACCAAATAATAAATTAAGAAGACTTACTGAGATGTGATACATTCATGTGAAAAAAGAGAATATTTCTGCAATGTCCCTGGTTTCCCAAGTTCCAAAATGCTTTAAATAACTCAAATTGAGTTATCCCACCACTACCATCTGTAAAGAATGAACAGATTTTATTATTTTCATGTATCTTGTAGCGGTTCTTCTTTGCCTTTAAAAGTGTCAGAATGTTCTAAGAGGTGAGGAGCTCAGCTCCAGGAGGTTCACAAGTTCACAGAAGGAAATTACTGAGTTGGCCTTGTCAGAGTATGTCCAATTTTTTTTTTCAGCTCTATATTCTTTGCTACAGCAGACAGAGAAATATGTCCATTATTTAAAAAAAAAAAATTCAAAGGAAGCTCTATTCTGTTTCATATTTTTCCATTCTGGATATCCTCAAAGTCAAAGAAAAATACCACCTGCTTTTCTATTTTTATATTCCTTTATGAACATTAATCTAAGCAAACTTCTGTGGCCTTGTTTTCTTTCTGCAATGACTGGCTGCACCCAGGCCAGTTGAATTAAAATCCAGATGGGTTGGTTTGTGTTGCCTGTTTGTCAGGCACAAAAGACGTCATCAGCACAGAGATGTGAAGACTGAAAATCTCCCTGGGTGTGATCAGTTCCATCTGGGATAAGGGCTCTGCTGTGGTTGTCAGCCCAGTCCAACTGGGAATGTGGCAGGGGGAAGCAGCCATAGCTCCTGGTG
This sequence comes from Motacilla alba alba, assembly GCF_015832195.1. NCBI lineage: Eukaryota > Metazoa > Chordata > Aves > Passeriformes > Motacillidae > Motacilla > Motacilla alba. Next base: position 774,894 of record NC_052026.1, read on the forward strand.
CTGTTAAGGTCAAATTGTATATTTATAAAAAGATCATTAATTATTAGAATTGAAGAAAAGCAATGTGAATTTTTTCAATTCATTAATAATCACAGAATGGTTTGGATTGGGAGGGACCTTAAAGCCCATCCAGTGCCACCCCTGCCATGGCAGGGACACCTTCCACTGTCCCAGGCTGCTCCAAGCCCCAGTGTCCAGCCTGGCCTTGGGCACTGCCAGGGATCCAGGGGCAGCCCCAGCTGCTCTGGGCACCCTGTGCCAGGGAACACCTCTAAGGCAACCCACACTATACAAGGTCTTCCTATGCATGAATTCCTGTGTTTCCTTGATTTGCATCATCCTTTCTAAACAGGAAATCCTCATTGGGATCACCTGAAGGAGAAAGGGAAGCAGCACAGCCAATTCAGAACCCATCTTTCCCATCACTGGCACAGGAAATCCTAAAGTAAATCAGCTTTTTTAAATGGTGAAAGTATATTGTGGATATGAGATTTGTAATTCCTAGGAGAACTCTGGGGACCTACATCAGGCAAGCAGCAGGACAAATTTATGAGCACTCCCAGGGTAGAATGTACCATCATTATCCTGATTTAAATATGCACATGGGGGTCTGAGAACATGAAGAATGTGGGTTTATTGTCTCAGGATATATAAGTGGTGTTTCCTTTGAAAAGCAGGTTGCCTTAGGACTACTGTTTTTGAGGTCCTGGAAAGGCACTGCAAAAATCATTTAACAATTATCATTTAGAAGATGAATTATAATGGTTTTGCAGACTGCTTGAAGAGAGCTGAAGAGTGAGCATCACAACACAATTCAAATATTTTGTAAACAAACTCATTATCACAAATGCATTAAGTTTAATATAGATTTGGTTGCAATCCGGTTCTTCTCTCTTTCCCCATATTTCATTAATTGCTACCTGATGACTCTTCCTTTACCACGAATAATTTTTGCCTGAACTAAGAGAGTTAATGCTGCACGCACATCAGGTACTCCCACAGGCTTGATCCCTTTCCTACACCTTCTAAATTAGAGGTTTGGTGCTTTGCACCCCTGAACTGTTCTCTCTCTTCCCTCCAAATGCTCTAGCTCTGGGCCTACAAAGAGTGGGAACTTCCTTTCAGTGCAATCTGGTGTGTAGGTGTTTTGTTTAAGCACCAGCACATTAAATAGTCAGCACAGTCCATTTAAAGTAATTAGGATTAATTTTCTCAAGCTCCCATGAAAACAAAAAGAAATTATTTGCAACTATCTGCACATCGCCAACTTAAGGGGGATAGACTAAAATCATTACAGGTAATTTAATTTAAACAGATATTAGTCAAGCTTTGCCCATGTGAAAAGTGATATATTTTTGCAAGTCCAACTCAAAATACACCTCTCTGAGCACTCTTACAAATGGATGATACACTTGGAAAGAACATTGTTCATTGGAAAAAAATTGGATCTGATCAATTTATAGGCGGGTTTTGACAGCCAAAATCTATCTAAAAAATCAAGTCAAATTCTGTCCAAAACCAGAAGGGTTTTAATAATGACAGCTGATGTTTCCAGATATGCCTAGGCTACTTATAAGGAACTGGGTGATTATTTAAGAATTCCATGTAAGCAAATGGATTGCTGAGTTCAAAATTTAATGAAGTTGGATATAATCAGGGAGACTGAAATAAGGCTTGAAGGGTTTGATTCTTGATTAATGGAAATCTACATAGTTCACGTATTGTTTTCTTAAAGTAATACTGTCTTGTAAACCAAGACAGGTGTCTGCTGGGGCAGGCAGAAAAGCCTCCCTGGGAATGGAGAATGTAAACCCCCTCCTACCAAATTATTAGAATTTTGAAATCAAGGAGCTCTCAGGCAAAGATATGGAAATAGGAATAACAGTTCTTTACCAGTGTGTATAATAAAGCAAACAAACCCCCACAGCTCTGGCACTAACAGCAAACAGCACCCGAGCCCAGCCCCAGCCTTTGGGCTGCGGCACTTTCCCCTGGGTGCAGTTCCGGGCACAGCCGGCAGGGGCGCTGCTGGCTGCCGGCAGGCAGGGCAGGTGCAGTGATCCCTGCGGCCGCAGGGGGCGCTGTGGCGCGGGGCACAGCGGCAGTGGCGGCTGGGCCGAGACGGGGAGGGATGGAGGAGAGGCTCTGCTTCACACACCCTGGGGCAGCCGAGCCCCGTGCCCCAACGGGGCTCTCAGAAGCAGCAGGCTGGAGCAGCAGGAATGAGCAGAAATTCCAGGGCAGTGAACGAGAATGTCCCAGAAGTCCACGGCAATAGCTGGAACCTGCAGGGTGTCCTGGCGGGGCAGGGGAATGCGGGGCCCAGCAGCAGAAGAAAGGCTCCCTGCTGGGTTATGGTGGTGACAGCAAAACTCCTTTTTTCCAAGCTGCCGGTCCGACCGGCCTTCGTAGGAGAAGGCAGGAGGGACGGAGCCTCACAGTGCTGGTGGATCCTCCCCACAGTGCCCGCAGCCTGTCTCCCCTGTGGTGCCGGGAGAGCGAGAGCCAGCCAGGAACTGTCCCCAGCCCCTTTCAGGAACTGTCCCCAGCCCCTTCCCCCTGCCCGAATCTCCTGGAATCTCTGCCCTCCTCTGAGAGAAACTCCCAAAAACTAAAGGAGTTTCCCCTGCCCGCCTGTCTCTAGCATCCCTCCATCACTTTCCATTGGCAACTCAATGGGAAGAAATTCCACAGGTGATAAGGAAAGAACAGAAAAAAAAAAACAACCCCCAATAAATACCTTTGGAATAAAAAAGGTTTAGGTAAAGTTTAATAATAAATAAAATTAGGAAGGAGTTGAAGGCTGGAATGTATGCATCAAACTTCGAGGGTCCCTTCTTCCTTGTCTTGTAAAATTGGAATAAATACCTTCTGAGGGGGCTAACAATTGGTATTCAGTGATCAGAGAAACTGCTTAAATAAATATTCATGTATTTTCCCAAAAAATTGAGAAAAAATCCACCATAATTTTTTGAAGAACTGATAAAAAATCAACAACCTCTTGTCCCCAAATGCAAAACTTGTCCAAAAGTTGTCCAAATTATAGTCTTAATTGTTTAGCAGCAACAGTTGGTGCCCATGAGCCCAAATTTGCTGTGATTTTCCATGCAACATACAGGAGAAAACATGAATGAGAAATGATGGTATAAATAGGCTTGTTAAAAGTTCAAAGCAGACTAATTAATTAACAAACTTGTCTGAAGTTTGACATATCAGTTACAAAGATGAGAGAGAAAACAAAACAAACTGCTGTACCTGAGCAGTGTCTAATTGACAACAACTAAATATCATCCTTCAGTGTGATTATTATTCTCAGGATCTGTGCCCAGGACTGCTATGTGCTGTCAAATTTATTAGATGCCACAATGCCAATTATTTCTTGTGACTCTGTGAGCTTTATAATCCGGAAACATGAACTAGTCTCCCAAAAGCCTGATTTTATTTCCTCCCTGACTCTTTGTCAGTGCTGGGGTGGTGGTGCCTGGGGACAGCAGCCCTGGAGAACAGCCGGAGCCAGCACTGCTCACTTTTCCTGCCTTTCCCTTCACCCTCTTGTTATTCCTCTCCCCAGCTACAGACACAAACCTCCAGTCTGTCACCAGTCTCGAGTTTTTCCCCTGGTGTTTTTTTCTGCTCGTCTCCTTTCCTGCCACTGCCATTATCGTTTGTCACTCACTCCTGTTCCACCCCAGCTTCGGACTCCAGTGTCAGGAGATGTGAGTGGCCCTGTTACTCAGAGTTCTACAAGTATTTCTCATGTTCTGCTGAGATTTGATTTTTCCCAGAAAGCAGGCTTACAATACATTTCAGCCTAACTCAGGAGTCACTGGAAAGAGGCAGTGGAACTATGCAGACAAGCTTTCTCCACCTTAATTTCCTTTTGTAGAATCAGTTCTTGGAGAAAGAATCAATCCATACTGAGAATGAGGCTTTTATTAATGCATGAACAGATTTTGGGCAGGTAGGAGCCAGGCAGGTATCTGCTGTCAATGATTTATTTATATTCTGGGCTTGAGATATATTTGTAAATAAACCAAGCCATTTTTGCCCTAGCTGCCTGTGACAGGTACTGTGTGTGTGCATGGAAAATGTGACATCTGTACTCTGTATTCACAGCACTGAGTGAGGCAAAAGCACTGAATCTCACTGGCAGTGCAGCTCCCACAGAACCAAGACTTTCCAGGATAAAGCTCTTAATTGATCTGTGTTGCTAAACACAGAGCTGCTTATCCTGCAGTCTTTCCAAGGGGAGCAGCTGTGGTGCTGTTGTAACTCCCTCTGTAAAACACTCTAGGCAGTTATGGAAGGTTGTGTTGAAGAATGGATAAATAACCACCATCAGATTCTGAAAACAAGAACGCTTGTGCTTATTATTTTTTCATGATTATGGCTAGGATCCACCCTCTCTGAGAGTTTCCAAGATGCCTGGCCTGTTCCTAGCACATGGCATTCGGGCAGGTGTACACACTTCAACTACCCCGTGCCCCCCATCCAGTGCAGGTGTCCCCACTGGGGCACAGAATTCCCTAAAATACAGGTTTCATATTAAAAAACTAATCATTCCTAGAGCTGAATTAATATTTTGTCTTTTCATCTAAATCCTTGTTTTCTGCCTATTTTTCAGCCCCCACCTGTTCCACAGCATCAACTCCTAGCCAGGGTGCAGCAACAGCTTTGGCTTCAGGACATTTGTGTGAACTTGTGCCAGTCTTCAGCTGCCCCATTTTTTCTGTTCTGACTGAGGTATTGATACTGTTGCAGTGTGCTCGGTGTTAGGCGCTTGACAGGGGCACAACACCTCCCCCAGGACCCTGAACCTCCTAAGCAGTTGCCAGTGGATCAACGTAGAAAAAGCGAGATGGGCCTTCCTTGTTTAACCAAGGATTGATTAGTAAACCATAAAGGTGAAAACAAAAGCATCCATAACTCAAACGGAGAACAGAACCAAGAACCACAAACAAAGGCAGGGCAGTGGGTTTTAAGGGACAGGACAGGGGTGGAGTTTAGGATTGAGAATCAATAACAAAGGGACTGGGGAGGAACACAAGGCAGGGATTACAATGTTTAAACCAATAGGGCGCTACAGGGGCGGGGAACAATTGAACTAAACCAATGAGGCATTGAAGGATACAAAAATGACAGGGAAATCTCTGGAAGAAGGGGCAGGTAAGAGCGAAGACTGACATCTGGGATTAAACCAATGCCTCATGGGGGGGGGGGAAATTTCAAAACCAACTAGTGAAAACAATAATATAACAAAAACCACCCCACAACATGATAGTGTGATAAAAGACACTTGGCAGATTTCCTAGGTGAAATCTGCTCACCTGGAGAAAAGGAGGCTCAGGGGGGCCCTTCTGGCTCTGCACAACTCCCTGAGGGAGGGCTCTTCTCCCAGGGAACAGAGACAGGACAAGGAGAAACGGCCTCAGGCTGGGCCAGGGCAGGCTCAGGGTGGACACCAGGAGGAATTTCCCCATGGCAAGGGTGCTCAGGCCTTGGCAGGGGCTGCCCAGGGAGATTTGGAGTGCCCATCCCTGGAGGTGTACAAGGGAGGCCTGGATGTGGCACTCAGTGCCCTGGGTGGGGTGACAAGAGGGATCAGTCATAGGCTGGATTTGATGATCCTGGAGGTCTTTTCCAACCTTAATGATTCTCTGTGGCCTGAGAAAGGCAAATACATATAAAATCATCCTTCTGGGTGCCCTAAGCAGTGGCAGCTCTAATCCAGGCGGCTCGGTGCACACCTTTGGGTGTTGTGGGGCCAGTCGGTGCTTGTGTGTGCCTCATGTCACCATCCCAGCCTGCTGGAGAGCAGGGAAACTCAGGGCAAGACTTCATGGAGACAACCCCTAAATTTTTTGGGGGATGGACCCTCTGCCCTCAGTGGAAGAACTTGCCCAGAGCCAGAGGGTATATGGAGCTGAGGGATTATCCAGCCTTTCACTCCTCTCCTGACCCTATGTGGGCATTCAGGATCCCTGAGCTGTGTCCCTGTGAGTGGGGGGGTTCATCCTGCACTTCAGCCCAAGTTCTCAGGACAAAGCACATTTACTCACTGACATGAAGCAAATATCAGAGCATGGGAGAGAGGAAACCTGTGGTTTGGGTGGGTGGGCATTTGCCCTCAGTATCCTCAAATCCTTGTGCCCTTGCAGAACTCCTCCTGGATCTTCCTGTTCTTCAGAAGGAGAGCACTGAAAGAAGCCATTGAACACCAAGTATTGGATATTCTGCATTTGGATGAACCAGCTTTACTCTGCCATCCCTTTGGAGCTCCCTGGGCTAATAGACAACATGGAAAATTATTCTCAGTTCCATTTTCAGGTACCTCTTTTAATGCTGCACAATAGCCTGTACAACAATCAATGTCCAGCTCTGTTGTCTAGCATTTTTCTTTCCTCTTGGAGAGTGGTATAAATATTAATAGCAGTAACCATGGATATTCTCTTTCATCTGACATGGTAAAAAAGAAGAAAGCTTCTCCAGATCAAATTGACTATTGATCTTGATGTTTCTATTTGTGCAACCACTGTCACTGTAATTTCAACACTAGAATTAAAAAAAAAAAAAATCTGAAGCAAGGTAACCTTACTCAAACTCAAAAGCAGTAAAAATAGATAAATCATGATGGATGGACTTCTCTCTTATGGAACAAGGGTTAACTAGGAGCCAGAGATGAGACTACAGGGTAAAATCAGTGCTAAAGTAGCGTCAGCCCTTGAATTTGTTGAAGTGAAAAAAAATCTATATATTGTGAAAGAAATTACAATTCTGTTAGGAGAAGAAGCTTCAAATGAACTGATCTGAAGCAAAAAAAATGACTTGGAAATGAGTGAAGGCTCGAACCAGACTTAACTTTGGTTATTTTCTCTCTGTATCCATCATGTTTAGTGATTATGCTTTGTTTAATAACAAGAACAAACAGTGGTTTAGCACAACTGTTCTCTCACTTGCATTTTCCTGCAAATAAAACCATTAAACAAGCTTTTTTCTGACTACCAGCTCTGTCTGTGGCAAGAAGAAATTATTACCCCCCATACATACCTTTTCCATTCCAAAGCCCAATGATCTCCCTTGGTTGCTGAATGGCTAGAAGATGGAACAGATTGTTTTTAATGTGACTCTGATTGACCTTTGTGCTCCCCACACTGTCCGGCTTTAATTCTTCTTAGAATGGCATTAGCATTTGTTGAATACATATACAATTATATTTGCTGAAGCTGTTGTATACAAAGACGCTCTGCTACAGACTCTGTTCTTCAACAGAAATATAAAGTCTTTATGCCAGCCACGAGGATTGCAAATCTCTGAATATGGGATTACATTTTCTGCAATCAGGAGGGTTTTGTGGCAGAGTATTTTTATTTTTGCTGCCTGTTTTGTCTCCCTGTTCTTCATCTGTAAATACATCCCTTCTCAAAATTTCCTTCTTTGCTGGGTTTACTGCACAAAGGGCTTATGAATGGCTGAGACATCCATTCATAGGTTTTAACAGTTTATTCAGGCTGTCTCTGTTATGTAGGGAGAGACTTATTTTCCACTATTGTGAAAGTGGAATTAATTCTTAGATTTCTGACTTTTAAGCATTTGTTTTCTGAGAGCAGAGGCACATGAAACAGTTGTTGCGCAAACTGAGCACATCTTGCTGAATATTTTCCTTTGATCTCCCTTAAAGGGGCTTCTTGCTCATAGAGCTCACCCTGTATTGATGACAAAACAACTGGGCAGGGTTTTATTTTCCAGCCACACAAACTGGCATTTTAATAGTCTTATATTCTTATTCCAGGATCAAATGGGGAAAAACATACAAGAAACGCAGTGCTCTGGGAGGTAGGTACACACAGTGTGGAAATGGAGAGAGAATGTTGAGATCTCTGGGTTAATCTTGTGCAGTGGCATTAAGTCACGTGCTGACTCAGCTTGGGAATTGTTGTAATTCATAGGGGATTTATAGTTCCCTGATGCTGCCTCAGGAAAGGTGTGGAAGATTCCCAGATTCCCACAATGTTGGTTATGACATTTTTGTTGCTTTTTTTGGTGGGGAGGTTGTTTGTATCTCCAGGTAATCAAATGAAGTTAAAGCTTATGCTTTAAGGGGAGGGGAAATGTGACAAATATTGCCAATAGATGGAGGATGGATCATTATAAGAGCAGAAAATGTAGGGAAGTTAAATATACATATTCATACATTCTGATTCCTAGAAGTCCTTAATCCTGTATAAACGAGGCAAAATCTTACATAAGGAACAACAAAAATTATCCCAGGAAGCCACCAAGCCTGAAAGGCCTTGAAGGGGAGAGTCTTTTCTCCTCTAATTTATCTAAGGGGATCTCACATTTTTGGGGAACACACATTTTTGCAGCACCCAAAACCTGCTCATAAGATGTCTTTGGTGTGAAACAATGCAGCAGGAAGTGGGACCTACAGCTCTGACCTGGTTTATACTTTAACTACTGATGATCTGCCCTCCCTAGGCAGGGAATTTGTTCAATGCTCAAAATCCCATCCAGAATTTTGTTTCTGTTTTGTGAACTCTGAATCCTAAGCCTATATGGAGTCTCAGTGTTCTTTGTACAGCAAAATTTTGACTTTTATTTTAACTCCAGTCAAAACATATAGATTTCCTTTATTTTCACACCTCCACCTTTAACCTTCAGTAGAATAGAACAGACTATTTCCATGGTGGGGGAGCACAACCATCACTTACTCTAACTGCCTGAGCAGTTCAGGGCTGACCAAGCTAAAGCTTGTTCTCAAGGGCATTGTGCAATGGCTCCTAAACCCTGACAGACCTGGGGCCTCAAGCACCTCTCTAAGAAGCCCTTCCAGTGCCTGGTCATCCTCTCTGGAAAGAAATGCTTCCTAAGGTGTGGTAAGAGCTGGAAAAGTTTTTCCAACATCCCATCAGTAGATACCATGTTCCTTCCTCTGTAGAGAGCCTTGAGGTCACCCTCATCCTCCTTTTTCCCAAGTTTAACAAGCTCAGAGTCCTCAGCTCTTCACAGGACGTCCCTTCCAGCCTTTTCAGCAGCTCTGTCTCCTTCTGGGTGTATCAAGGACTGGAGAGACACTGCATGTCCCTGACTTTTTCATCAGACTCATTAATGTCTTGTGTTGGTATTTAGAAAAGAAAAATAATTTTGAAAGGTTTTTTTGCTTAGTCTTCACCCTCACCAACCTCCTGCTGAAAATGGAATGAGGTGACTTCAGTGCTAGAAATGTGGTGTAGGGGCAGCAGCAGTGACAGCTCTGCAGTGAATCCCTCACACAAACAATTTAATGTAGGTCAAAGTAGCAGTAGATATTAGACAATGTCCAGACAACATCCAAAAAGCCTTTATTTTTCACCAGTTTTGTTTTTCTTTTTAATTTTTTTCTCTCAAATATCAATCGTCATTTCTTGTTCTGTTTTCTTATGAGTCAATGCCTGAATATCTCAAGGTCCAGCTATTCTACTCAATTTTCTTTCCCTTTTCTGGTGGGTTATGACTTAAATGAGTGCCAAGATAATCTTGGCTGTTCTTGGGGGCACCTCATCTCAATATTCTTTATTGCTGGAGTCACGAGACTGAACATGTGGCTGGAAGGATCATGATAAATTCAATATTTTAAAACACTCTCCTAATCAGATCTTTTGACCTGTACTTCTGGACTTATTTTTCTCAGGAAGACACTCACTTATCTATTCCAAGTACTCTTATTTAGCATGAATATATTTCATGGAGGCAAGTTCTCAAATTTAGAACATTCTGGAGATTTAGAACTCAGCAGACTTGAACGATTCAAAACTAATAGTGATCTCTACTGACTAGAGAATTCAGTAGGTCTTCCAGAACAAGCTTGAATTTGTTGTAAATCCAGTATTTTATAAAAGTTTAGAATGGCGTTATATTATTTAAGAGAGGGAATTTTTGCTTTTATGCCTTTTTCAGCTGAAATTTATTATTTGTAGCTAAAACTGATATCTGCTTGGATGTTCCTTTCTTAATAATCCTTGAACATATTTTAATATTTTATTCTAGTCTGAAATAGTTAGACCTTATTTGAAGCACATCTGAACTTCTTTGCTGTGTGTTCTCTGATCACAGGAGAAAATGAGAATACTCCAACTGACTTCACACTTCATCTCAAACTCTTTGCATGGATTTAATTTTACAAATGTTGTCTCCTGTGGTCTGAGTCCCCAGTTAGGTTTGATTGAGAACTTCTCACATGGCTTTTTGATTAAACTGGAGAGAATGTTCATTAAAAACCACAAAATATTGTGCTTTTAATGCCATTTTCTGTAAGAGTTAATATCTCACTGCTGGAAATACTTTGGATTTCATGATGCTCTGCCTTGAATGCACTCAGAGCCCCCAGTGCTCGGGTGTAGTAAAGTCATGGAATTATTTGAGTTGAAAGGGGCCTTCAAAGGTTTTCTATTTCTAGTCCAACCCCCCAGTCACTGACACATCTTTTGCTTGGCACTGGATGGCAGATGTGAATTTGATTTTATTCCTACTATTCAAATAAATGTGACATGGGTCAGTGATGGCTGTGATGGGTTATTAGTGGGACTTCATGATCTTAAAGGCCTTTTCCAACTAAAATGATTCTATGATGGTGCATAGAGTCATTTATTACCCAGTCACCTTCTAGCATTCCCAGTATTCTCCCACACAATTACTGCAACAGCTGCACTAAATAACAGCTGTTTATTTATTTTAGTGACATGCACTGAAAAGTGTATTTTTTCTGTTAAATATACAATTTCACTTAAGGTGTGAAATATACTATTGCAGGAACATGACACAATAATACTTAACCGATAGGGGAGGAAAAAATTCGGAAAGAGAGGAAATGCAAGTTCTATATAAAGCTCATCTCCACCAAGAGAAGCTGTGTAGAGGAATTCCTCATTGATCAGGGACATGGATTGCCCCTAGAGGGATTGGACAACCCAGCCTTAACCTAACAAGGGACTGATGTCCTTGGGGTCACCTTGAAGGCCCAGAAAGAGGAAATGTTGTTATGTTGCAAGAGCTAAGACAGATGTTACATCAGATGCTTTATCCACAAAAAGGGCTGTACCTGACCATGTGGTGCCTTCACGCTTACCAATGAAATAGAGTAGCAGATGCGTGATTGAGGCTGTGCAACCAGTCATAGATAGTTCCCTGCTGCATGCACCAGGGAAATGTGTATAAAAAGAGAGTTGTTCAGGCAATAAAGGGAGAACGTCATGTAACTGTATCAGTGTGATTGTCGTTACTAGGCTGGCTCTCCATGGGAACCTCGTCAAAACTGCAGTAAAACATAACCCAAATGAAAAGAAGAAGTCTTGCACTTGTCATTCTCACTGTTTCATTTAGATATTACTGAAATGAAAAGGCTTTTTGGTTTTGTTTTGGTTTTGGTTTGTTTGTTTTTTTCTTTTTGGAGGAAATTAACTGAATGATACATAGAGCTGGAAATATGACAGTGCCAGAACACCATGTCAACCCTCTGTGAGGCCCTCAGTGAGCAATTGCCGTTCAATTTCAAGGAGGTGTTGCAGGCTAAAAAATCTGCCCAAGGATGCTGATCAAGTTGTTATGTAATCAAAGGCATGTGACTTGCTGACAGAAGCTTGGGATGCAAATGTTCTGCTGTGCTGTAACCTCAGTGAGGTTATACTAGACACACCTTTCATCAGGCCTACAAATCCATATATTGAGTATAACTACAGCTCCTGTCAAGCAGGGAGTTTAATGTTGCTGCTTATGAATAGCCTTGTTCATTACTAAGCCAGTCTTAATTCAGATGAGATAAATTGTCTAAAATATTTGGAGCCATTTAGATTTAAAATCACTGAGAATCTGAATCCCTTTAACCTTTGACATGTATACAACTCATAACACAAATCCATGATTTGTTGTTCTGTTCATGTTTGCTTTGACAGATTCAGAGTTTTCCTGGTTTGCTAAAGAGCAGATTTGTTCTTGATAAGTTTTTCATGTCCTTCCTGTGCCCTGATATTACAAACTCTGGAGAGACATTGCTTCATGATGATTTCAGTGTCAGGTAGGAGAGAAATTTTGGGTTATTTACTGTTAGATTCTGTACTTCTATGTAACTGCTGAACTGAGACCAGACTTCTCATGTGTGAGAAGAGGTGGTTGCTTGAGTTAGTGTTTTTGTTGTGGATCCTTTTGTAGAGGAAGGTAAAGAGATTTTTGTGATGGTGTTGAAGGTTCTATAGCAAAATTTACTATCAACAGCAAAATTCCTTGTTTGTTTTGTGGTTTGTTTGGGTTTTTTTTAATTTAAGCATTATACTAAAAGCAACACCATGTTTCCAGAGAGTGAATCTTTTACAGAAGTTACAGTGCTGCTATGGAGAAACACATTGTCCTAGTTTAGGGCAAATTTGGGAGAAATTTTGGGAGAAAATCTGCAAAAGGAGGCCCCTCCAGAAAGCAAACCCACACAGCCCCTCCCTCCAACCGGTTCGGGAAGGATTCCTCGGAGAGAAGTGGAAAGAACCCCCCAGCACACAGAATGAACAATACCAGATGATAACACTCCTTCACCACTCTGAAAAGGATGACAAATTCAGAAAGTCTCTCTTGGGGGGTGGTTGCTCTGTTGTCAGTCCCTCCGGCGCTGGAGATGGCTGCTACAAGCCACGAGGTGCAAGCTCTTGGTGTTTCCAGGTCCCAGTCCAGAGCAGGTTCAAGTAGTTCCAAAAGGGGAGGGGAAAAAAAAGGAAAAAAAAGAAAAAAAAAAAAAAAGAAAAAAAGGAAAAAAAAACAGTCCAGGGAAAAAAAAAATTGGACTGCTTAGCTAAACTAGCTAATGAGCAGAAGCAGAAGCAAAAGCAAGAGCAAAGCAGGAGCAAGCAGAAGCCAGAGCAAGAGCAAAGCAAAAAGCCCAGCAAAAAGCAAAAGCCGCACTATGTACTCCCTGTCTCTGTGTCCCGCCAGCCGTGGGGGAGCAGGCTGATAACAAAACCCAAACCAAAACATTCACTCTTCAGAGCCAGTCTTGAAGGCACAGAACATAATATCCAGCATAAACAGAACACACAAATGGGGATACAAGCATCATAACGTCACCCTAGGACACACATATGTTAGAAATTGCTTGTCTCTATTGAAAACTTAGGATATAAACTTCAAAAGCTTGGTTCTCATTTAGAAAACAGACATTTCAAAAGTGAGCAAGATTGTCCAAACCTTCTAGGTGCCCAGCATCTTAAAAATTCAACCCTTGGAGGGTTCCTCTTCCAGGCTTGGAGCTTTGCAGCAACATGGTCTGTTCTCACCCCTATTCTCAAAGAATGAGCCTTGATTAGTATTTTTCCCTTATTTGACTTCAATACCATCTCTTAAATCTTATTTGGGGCAATAAACTCAGTCGTATTGGTTTATGTCCATGGTGTTACCTCTGCTACCAAGGTTGGCCAGGGTTTGGAACAGCTTGGGACAGTGGAAGGTATTCCTGCCCATGGCAGCGAGTGGCACTTGATAAGCTTTAAGGTCCTTTCCAGCCCAAACCATTATATGATCATAGAACTTTTTTGATCATAGAGATTATATGATCATAGAACTTTTTAAAAAATATATCAGGGTAAAATATATCTGGAAAATTCTGATGAAATTTTAAAATTTAGCAATTCAAATGCATATCCTAGAATAATTGTGTCAATGGGAAATCTTTGAGTAAATTATTTTCAAAAGGGGCTTTTTTTGGACAAACTAGCTGAAATTTAGCTCCGAGGATTTTTTTAAAACTCATAGCTTTAAGCACCATTAATGATACGATACAAATTGTTTTAAAAATGGAGTTGCAACAGAAGCAAACCAAATATTACGCATCTACCTCTGTGTTGTGTGGGGTTTTTTCAGAGCACTCTTCCAGAGCCAGAGTCAGTGCTGATGGCAACACTCCCTCCTGTTTGTTTTATCCCTTCTTTCTTTTTTTTTCTTTTTTTTTTTTTTTTCTGTTCATTTTTAACCTCTACTGAGTTGTTTGGAGTAGCAAAGCTTAGGGGGAAATGCAGGCTGATGCTTCAGATTTGGAGAACTGCAATTGGGGATGTTTGCCACCCTTCAACGCTCTTTACACCTCTCATTCTGAACTCAATAACATCATTTTGAGGGTGAATTATAGAGGGTGATGCTCATCTTACCAACTTCCAGTTTTAATTGAAGACTCAGATGAGTCACAGACTGGCAGGGGGAGAGGCACCTCCTCTTTGGGGTGTGCTGGGGTTCCTCTAAAAGATAGTGAGGCAGAGAGTGAGTGCTCTGTGTTCTGCATGTCCTGCATTTGTAGGTTGTAGCTGCAGGCACAGCACTCCCTGGCAGAACCTTTTTAGAGATCACAACCTCACTAGGCTGGAGTTGAAAAATACACAGTGCTGCTCTCTATTTGAATTTTTTATAGTTCATTTCTGAGGTGACACACAGCTGCTGGAACAAGCCCTCAGATTAGACCCTGTAGGCAGGATCTGGACTAATAAGATGTTGTGCTGATTATTTCAAACTCTGTTTTACCTGTCTCTATTACTTTTGTATTTTTCTACTGCATGTAAAAGGAAAGCCATATTTGAAGGTTATATTTGCTTACCCAAATGTCAAACTCTGTATGAACATCTCAGCTGACATTTTTCTCTCTGCTTGATGAGGAATGATACAAATGTGTGACAGTAGTGCCACACCACCTGTATCCTACTCACCATGCTCAGACATGAAAGCTTGATTTGGTCTTTGTCTCAGAGAACTGATAAAGACCTGAAGTTGGAAAATGTTAACATAATAGCTTGACATTTTGCTTCTTTTTGTCCAGCTTGGGTTGAAACGGACTTCATGTGTTTAATCTAAAGGAAATATTTCTGTTTGAAATATTTAATGGACCGATTACTTCCACTTCAGCCTTTGCTTGCACACACCTCTTTCAGCAGAGTACAACCCCCTATCACCAGTAGTTAATGCTTCCAGAATGAGAGAGGTGATTCCATTTCTGTCATACTCAGAAGTTTCTGGTCTGTATTTGATGTTAGAGTTTCAGAAAGGGCATGAAAGTCTGTAGTGTCTAATTAGACACTTAATTAGGGGCTGTGACTTTCTCTATGTAGCCATGTAAGCTCAACGCTGACCATTCCTCTTTTTTTTTAATCTAGGTTACTTTATGGAAAGCATTTGAGGCAATGTGCAAGGGAAACTTCTTGTCTGGGTGTACCAGGTTCCAAATATTATCTCAGCCAGACACCAAGCAGTGCCTCCCAGGAATGGCAACAATGGTGTGAGCTGTGTCAGCTGTTTTACACAGCAGCTTCTGCTCCCAGGAGAGTAAATGGATTTGTGCAGAACTGGAATCCTGCTCTGGAGCTGAGCCAAATCTGCAGGTTCCTGAAAAAGAGGGAAGTGTCTGTGTCTCGCTCCAGCTGGAGAAACACAAAAGGACTCAGGGACTCCCTGGCCCGGGACAGGGCTGCTGCTGGGAATAGAAACAAAAACCAGGGCAAAAAGCCAGACACAAAACTACCTTGTCATCTGCTCTCTTAAAATACCATCAAGGGCTTTCTCTCTCTCTCTCCCCTACCCTCTCTCTCACTCCCCCTCCCAGCATGTGTGAACCCAGTACAGCC
Organism: Motacilla alba alba; assembly: GCF_015832195.1. Taxonomy (NCBI): domain Eukaryota; kingdom Metazoa; phylum Chordata; class Aves; order Passeriformes; family Motacillidae; genus Motacilla; species Motacilla alba. The sequence goes on from NC_052026.1 coordinate 790,514, forward strand.
AAAATGGGATCTTTTTCTTAATGGTGTGTACAGTGAAAGTCTGCACCAGCTTAGGAACCTTGGAGGTGATGCTTCATATTCCTTCCTTATGAGCAAGAATTTGTGCCAAAAATCATAAAATTATTTACATTCCTAAAGTTCAGGAGTTTTTTTTCTCTCATTTTCCCAATATTTTTTTTGCCAGGTTGACTTAAGCTTGTGTTAAGAAATTTCACACAAATTATTCCAAATACAAATTACCAAATTATTGAAAAAGTCTGGAAAAGTTAAAGGCTGTTAAATAGAAATAAACCCAAGTTTATTGGGTCAAACCCTACTAATAAACTGCTGGTCATTTTACCCAGGCAAAGGAAGCCACTGGCACCAGCTCAAGCTTTTCAGAACCTTTTCTTTACATTAGAAATATTATCAATGATATGGTATCTGAAGTCTAACTGAAGAAGAACATGATGCTAAAATTGTTTTGGAAGGAACTTATTCTTGATGGTGTTGCACAACAGACGACAGGAGGAATTGACCCTCAGGAACCAATTTATTTTGGAGCTCTGTTTGAGAGAAAATTCATTGAGTGAAGGTCTGCTGTTAAAATAAAAATATTTTAAAAAGCCATAAAATGTCTACAGAAGAAATCTTGCACTTCTCCTATTAACTTCAAAAAAAGCTTGTAAATAGAAAACACTTGAAACAGAAATTTTAAATGTTGATTTTTTAACAGAAAATGTGAAAGAAGATTTTCTGAGCTTTTTTTTTCTCCATTTGTGAGACTCACAAGGAAAATTATGTGATCCAGAGTGTAAGATGAGATGCACTCTTGGGTATCAGTCAGAGGATGTTCAAATAATGATTTTCAACAAAATTGGTAGGTAAGCAACCTCTTTTGACACAATCATATTTTGCTGTTTAAAGCCTGCTTGTACATAATTACGTATTCAATTCATGTGACTGACAATGGGTATTTCCTTCCTTTAAAATCTAAGCAAATAGTTTGACAAGAAAAGAAATAAACTAATTCATACTTTCTGTCACTGATCATTAAAAACAGGCTGCAAATATATAAGTAATATCTTATGTGATAATTCAGCTTAGATTTGTGGACTGTTTCCATGGACTATATTGCTGGAATGAACTGTGCTTCTATTTAGAAATTACCCACATGTGCTTCGACTTTTTACCCTTTTATTTCTTCAGTTAATGTCTAAAAGTTATGTTAACGTGAGCTTTAGATTTTAGAAATACTCACTGTAGAGGTTTCTTCGACTCTCCTTCTGTTTGGTATTCCTTTTTCTTTCTATAAATGTTGTCCAAGTTGTTCAGTGCTGTTTTAACTTTTACATTGCATGTATTAACTTTATTAAATGGAGAATCTCAAAGACAGAAAGCCAAGAGACTTAGGGACTAGAAGCTGAGTCATTGGTGTTTAGTGGCATGCTGAGGTTTTGTGACATCCAAAACTTCAGCAAGGGTCTGGCAGGTGTGATGCAGGAATTAGACACCCATTCCAGTCTGGATCACTGACAAGAGGCTGGGCAGGGGTCCTCAGGGTATCTGAAATGTCAGTAGGCAGCTGAATTTAAAGAATTAAATTAAGGCCTGACATTTTACTGAAAGGAAAATGGGAGTGCAAAATCTCACTCCATGAATTCATATAATTATCTGGGGGAGAAGGGACCTTGAAGATCATCCCATTCCACCCCTGCCATGGCAGGGACACCTTCCACTGTCCCAGGCTCCTCCCAGCCCCAGTGTCCAACCTGGCCTTGGGCACTGCCAGGGATCCAGGGGCAGCCCCAGCTGCTCTGGGCACCCTGTGCCAGGGCCTGCCCACCCTGCCAGGGAACAATTCCTCATTCCCAAGATCCCATCCAGCCCTGCCCTCTGGCACTGGGAGCCATTCCCTGTGTCCTGTCCCTCCAGCCCTTGGCAATTGTCTCTCTCCATCTTTTCTGCAGCTCCTTCAGGCCCTGCAGGGCCACCCTGAGCTCACTCCAAAGCTTCTCCTGTGCTGGTGAACAAGCCCAGCTGTGCCAGCCTTTCCTCCCAGCAGAGCTGCTCCATCCTTCTGCTCATCCTGGAGCCTCCTCTGGGCTCTCTGCAGCAGCTCCAGGTCCTGGCTGTGCTGGTCCCAAGGTTGGGGCAGCTCTGCAGGTGGGGTCTCACCTGAGGGGCAGAGGGGCAGAATCCCCTCCCCTGCTGCCCATGCTGGGACTCAGCCCAGGGCAGGGGTTTGGGGTCCCCGGGCACAGCCGGGGCAGGGCCAGCTCTGCCTCACAGCTCCCCCAGGGCCTCTCCCAGGGCTGCTCAGCTGCTCAGCCCCAGCCTGGACTGATCCTGGGGGCTGCCCAAACCCAGGTGAAGAACCTTTGCACTGGGTACAGCAGCTAGCTGCCCTGCATGGTTTCTTGAGCTAGAAAGAACAATTCCAGCTCTGCTCAAAAAGTCAAACTATTGAGAATATAAATCTGGACCAAGTCCTATTTTTATTGTCAATCCCTTTTTTTGGTGGATAATTGCAACATGTTTCTATTAAGAGTAATTCACGTCACCATTGTTCTTCAGAGTTTTTGTCTAAGGATATCTGGGCTGCTTTCCTGTATTTTGTCTGCATTTTTCTGTTTATAAACCCCTTGTTTTGGGCTTGAACTGCAGGCTTGGGTCACCTGCGCTCTGCTGAAAGTAGAGGCATCAGGAGTTAATTAGGACAAACTTCTGTGGGATGAGTCCAAGGCATGCATAGTTAAAACTCTGTGACATAAGCAATAGAGAAGCACAATTCCTATGGTATTAGCAGCCCCTTTTGTACTTATGGTGCTTCAGCACTTTTTGATTAGCTGGCTTTGTTTTCCCACCTAAATCTTAACCCTCCAGACTTTTCTGTCACCACAGGCATGATTCCATCTGAACTGTTCTTTTCTGTCTTTCAGTCAGACAACCAGAATGCCATTAGAACTTGATGCCACAGCCGAGTTAAGGAAATTACTCTCTAATCCACCTAAATGTTTTAACCCACTGGATGAAATAAGAACTAAATGCATTTTCAACCATTTAGCAGTGATCCATATTTGGAGAGAAAGTGACTCAAAGGCAAAGAGACATCTCCCTAAGAGCTCTGGAGTTTGCTTCCTGCTGAGCTGACCTGCTGCTGAGGTGAGGGGATTTTTGGAGCTCCCTCTCACTCCACAGGCATGGCAGGAAATGGTCCCCCCCAGTTAATTTAGTACTTACTCAAGTACTTCCCTTATTTTGTTTCCAAAGGAATGGAGGTAAATTCCACCATCTAGGTTCATTCTCTTGATTTCAGGTTATTATTGATATGCAGAAAGGATATTTTATATGAAATAAACCTCTTTAATATCAACCTAAAACAATTTCCTGGTTTCTTATTACAAGTACTTTGCTATTGAGTTTTTTTACACACAAGCTCTTTCTCAAAATGAGAAAAATTGTTTCCATTCTGGAGAACTATTTTGACAACTTACTGAACTAAATAAAACTGGGATCTACATTACACGAATGGAAACTATTAAATGGAACTATTTTATTTGCTAACATGTGACACTGCCAATGTGTTTGCTTTGCTAACTGGGATTTCTGTTCTCTGTTATACAATATCAAGCCTGATCTGTAATTTTCCAAAGAACCTCTGGGTATCAAACTAAGTTTCCATTGATTTTGAATTGTTTCTGTGATAAAATAGAGATGTTATTAAAGTATTTTCTTCATGGAAGGAGATACCTGTCACTGTTTTTCACTGCAGACATGCTTCAAAAATTGCTATGCTCTTTGTTCTATCTAATCTGGCTATAATTAATATTCCATAATGTGTAGGAAACCAAAATACCTTTGCTAACAGCTGGATAGTGTGTATCTAAATTTCTGCCATCTGGTTCTACAGTCTTGGCTAACACAGGAGGCTGAACTTATCACAGAGTCAATATTCAATAAAGATACAAATTAGGAGGGCTGGTGAGCAGAAGAGCAAAGGGAAAGATTAAATATATATAGCAAGGAGATGGAATTTTACAGTTAATTCTTCACCTAAAACACTTTCTCATTTGGTCTTTATACAGCACCTCAAACAAGAAGCTGAACTATTTGAGTATGCTAATGGATTAAAATGTTAATCAATACCCTATCTTTGCCCTCTGCCCTCTCTGCCCTCATCAGTGAAATTGTGCCCAGATCCCTACCCTGACATCCCACCTCTGCTTCCAGCTGGCCCTGCTGTTCTTGTTGCCTGGATACAAGTACAGCATGTGGAAGAATGCTCCTGAGATGCTGTGGGATGGCCTCTTTATCATGGGTATTTATCCATGGATTAGCTGGGAAAATGGCTCAGCCTTTTGTGCAGACACCCGAAGGAGGCAGAGCTCGACTGGGCTGCTCCCACACGGGGCCTTGCTCTCCACTTCTTTCACACCAGTGAGCTGATTCTTTCCTCCCGCTGTCAGCAGTCTACTGGAAAGAATTACCCAACTCCCAGGAGTGTTAAACTCCAAGTGGATTTATGCACACTGCTCATAGATTCTTTTGGGGTATCTGAGCACCCTTTTACCAGACCTGTATTTTCTCCCAAAAATCTCTTTAACAGTGGGATGAAACTAGGACCAACCAAGACGGAGAGGAACTTGCAACAGAAAATCTTGGACCAGGATATTTCCTCTTGCCTTCCCAAACAAAGACTGTGTTGAAGTCCATGTTGATGGGCCAACAGGGATCACCCAGGCTCTCACTCTCTTTGTCGCCCATATTATCACAATTTCCCAATTTAATCCCTTGGGGAATGCTCAGATCTTGTTGTTCTGCAAGGAAAGTAAACCAGAACTCTGTGTGTGATCAACAAGTAACCCAGAACTCTGTGTGATCAAAATTATCAGTGAGGGTGTTTATTTTCTGAAATTTCCCTAATCTATGAGAATTGCAACCATTGACTGTCACTTTAAGAGCAGGATGGTCAGAAGACTTACAAAGCAGGGTGTTCCTGAAGTCTTTGTAGCTGAAAGGAAATACCAGTTTCATCGATGGTGAGGAGAGAGTCCATTCTGATTCCTTCTCTCTACTGTTTGGCACTTCCTAGCAGAGAAGAAAAAATTTATTTACCAAAAGTAAGAAGGACTAGTGATCAGAAGTGGCAAAAAACAGTGTGTTTTCCATATTTTATTCCACATGCATTCAGGACCTCAGATCATAATGAAGTTATTGTCTTGGCAACTGATAAAAGGCATATTTTTTAGATATATCAGTGGTAAGAAGCTCATCTCTAAGTAGCAAAATACAAATTTACCTGGTTCTTATATTTAATCTTTGCGAGGGTTTACAAAAACTGAGCTTTTCCAATGTGATTTTCATATAAGGAGCAGTTAGGGTAATGTGTTGGGCCTATTTGTTTCTCCAGAACAACATAACAGTTTAAAAACACAAATCATAAAAAATGCATGTTACACATTATGATACTTTAAAAGCTGCCACTAATTTGTGTAAGAAGTTCTATTGTTATTCCATAAAAAACAGTGCTGTTTAAAATAAGTTAGACAATAGAAGGTTTTCTCACAGAAACTCATTACATCACAGTTGTTAAAAATCATGTTTTGCCTTGTAGTGTTTTCTCCTAATTCTCAAAGCCAAGAGGACCACACAATCGTAGGCTGGCTTTATATGATTATGCAGAAAGAGTAAGCATTAGGAACTATAATTATGCAGAAGCTTTACTGAGGGATTTTAAATAAAAGATTTGCACACATTATATTATAATGAGCAAAGTAAATATATTTCTAGCACTTCTATGAAATATTGCTGTAGTGAGGACAGGGCAATTCAATCAATAACAATAAATGTTTTGGGTTTTTTTATTCCTCAGATACCAGAATTTGTCAATCTCTGCTAGCTCCATGTAACTTTTCAGAATTTCTCAGAAAGATTGTGTGGTGTTTCCCTCACTGCCTTAGGAGCCCTGACTACAGCAGGAGTGTTGATGCAGGTAAGTGGCCACATCTGTTTCAGTCTAGTTCTCCATCACCTGCAGCCCACAGTGAGGTGCCAGATGTTCTGCTCAGCTGGGTAAGATCTGTTTAGCAGCTCAAAAACATTTTGAAGAGCAAAAAGATAGCAAAAAGAAAAGCGCATCTTGAATCTCACTTCTGGAAAAGTCTCAGAGCTCCTTATATATCCCACAGGCATGTTTTCTCTTGCCTTTCCTAGAATTTAAAAAGACCATTTAAAAAGGCTTCTTAGCTGGACTTGTAGCCAAGGCAATAGTTACAATATTTTGAGTCCCAGCTGTTATGAATAAACTCAAAATCTGACCAAAAAAAGTGCTGCTTATTTTAATTTTGGGGGTCACAATAAAGATATGATTGCAACAGGCAACAATTTAGAAACCATAGATGCAAGGCTCTAGGGGTGAAGAGAGTGCCACCTTGAAACACTTCATAGTTCACATCACAGTCCCTCTTAAGCCCTTGTCCCTTGAAATTTAAATATAAGTAACCTGTATGTGCTTCAATCCTAATTCAGCAATTTATTAATTGTTATTTAAATGTTGCTGCTGTGTGTCCCTTTGTGAAACCCTAGGTGTCATTAAACAGAAGTTCTGGGTGTGAAATCCTGTATCCATGAGTTAGGTGAAAAAACCACATTTATTTCTAGTGAGATTTTTCAGGTTTACTAAATGGTGTGAATTTCAGTATGTGCTCTTACCTTTTGCATTTGGCCATTTGAAATTTAGATTTGTATAATGAGGAATGATTGATCTGCAGTTGTCTGGCATTCTTAGCAACTTTAATGAGCTAGCAAGCAATATTTATTTAAAAATTTTATCTCATACATTCTAAAAAAGAATATATGACGTATAAGACAGAGAGAGACAACTGACAAGGGCTGGAGGGACAGGACACAGGGAATGGCTCCCAGTGCCAGAGGGCAGAGCTGGATGGGATCTTGGGAATGAGGAATTGTTCCCTGGCAGGGTGGGCAGGCCCTGGCACAGAGCAGCTGGGGCTGCCCCTGGATCCCTGGCAGTGCCCAAGGCCGGGTTGGACACTGGGGCTTGGAGCAGCCTGGGACAGTGGAAGGTGTCCCTGCCATGGCAGGGGTGGAATGAGAAGATCTTCAAGGTCCTTCCAACCCAAACCATTCCATGATTCTAAGATATTATAATTTAATATCTGATTGCAGATTGCAGTTTAATAAGCACTGACTCTATTTTCCACATGACTTCCAGTGAGGAGTCTTGTGCCCCAAACCCATTGATTTGACAGGTCTGGAGGAACAAGGAGGGGCACATTTGGTTTCTTAATATGCCTTCACTGTGGCCTATGAAACTATTTTTGGCTAAACTATTCATTAGGTCGTTTGAGTGCTGTCATTCACAAAGAATGACCACAGCACTGCAGTTTTTTCCTGTCCCTCATAAAAATACAGAGGTGTGTACTCAAAAAAGTGCAGCAGTTGCTTTTCAGCTTTGGGTGACATACACATGAAATAAAGACACATTTCCAGCCTTCTACTTCCACACTCTCTTCCTTATAAAACTCTTTTTTGCAGACCTTAACATTTACAAAGGAAAAAAACATATTAGAACAGAAGAGCAAAAGGAAAGGCACTGAAATAAATAAAAAAGTAAGTACCTCTGTCATAACTGTGGTCTAAACTGGAAAGAAAAGCTCTAATGATGAAGAAACATGCTTTTTGCTAAGTATAGGTTTTTTTCGGAATCATGTTATCAATCATAGCTGTTTACAGAAAAACATAAAATGCTGAAATAACAGTAATTTCAGAAGAAATCTGCTTCTAGCCGGATCCTACTCTCTCCAAGGGAAGGGAAGAATCAGTAGTCATTCCCTATTTCTGGTTTCCCCTTCTTTATCAGGAGGTTTTTGGGTTTTTTGTTTTGTTTTGTTTTGTTTTGTTTTTTGTTTTGTTTTGTTTTTTTAGTTTGTTTTTTTTTTTTCAAAACCCCACAAGTGTAACATGAAAGTGGCCTTGTTTTGTCAAATAATTTGCTTTAGTCTGGGTGGTGATGAGGAGCATTCCTTGTCAACCATCATTTTGACTTTTGTGTGCTGCTGATCCTGAGCACAGTAATGGCAGCAAATTGTGGGCCCTGTTGGGTGCTCTTCAAAATTACTAGTTTTATTACCTTTCTGGATTATAATTTATGGATTTAGATAATTACGCACAGAGTTGAATCTCAATTATCTCATCATTTCACTTGGACAACACTAAATATTACAGTCAAAAGCTGAAAAACTTTCTTTAGAAACTGTACTACTGAGTTACATTTCAGCAGTTTCAAATTATTTTTCCTGTATTGTGACGAAAATAATACCTGTTTTGGCCCTAAATATGTACAGATAATATCTGTTTTGGGCTTCACTGAGATGTGGAGAGCCTGTAGGGACATGGCTGCTGAGCATTTCTTCCTCCAGACATCATCTGCTTCTTCAATTTATTTGTACAACACAGGAAAGCTTTTCTAGGACCAACCTTTTTTCAAGAAAATCTATGGATTTGATTTTGCATTGTAGTCTCCTGACACTGTGAAAGAAACATGAACTGATGGATACAGTTGTTTTCTCAACCCTAAAGTCTTTAAGAGATTGCAGGCTTCCTCTTGGCCTGCAAGGGATTACCTGGCATTTCTTCTGAAGTAGTGGATCCTTGTCCAGCCTTTCCACAGCTCCATAGGACATTCAACACTTCAGCTCTTGCTTCTTCTGAAGCAACTCTCTTTCATGAATAATAAAACTCACTGTACAAGAGATGAATTAGTATGAGGCAAATTGGAGGCGGCTAGAGGGAGATGCTTCCATAAGAAATATGACATGATTAAAAATGCAGCACATAAGTCATGGGCCTGCTTAACAAAAATGAAAAGTGTCTCATAGTGCCATATTTGGGATATTGGGAAGAAACCCTAGTAACATGGGCAGGGACACCTTCCACTGTCCCAGGCTGCTCCAAGCCCCAGTGTCCAACCTGGCCTTGGGCACTGCCAGGGATCCAGGGGCAGCCCCAGCTGCTCTGGGCACCCTGTGCCAGGGCCTGCCCGCCCTCCCAAGGAACAACTTCTGTCAGAGCCACGCTGATTTATGCCAATAAATCAGACTCCAGTCCAGCAGCCTTTTTACGACACAACACTGAAGGCCAGTGATGTTACTTTTTATATTTCTGTCTCTTTTTTCTGAAGGAGGACATTTCAGTCATTGTGGGCCATTGTCACTGAACATTTTACATGTATAAGAACATTCTCTCATTGTGGCATGCATTGCAAGCTCAAAAAGAAAAGAGAGGCCTGAACCACCCATTTCTTACAATTGATGCATATTGAGCTCTTCCTATGTTACTTCTGCCTGCAGTGGTACTGTTTACATAGCGAAAGGTAGAAGCAGTTGCTTTAAAAGCACTGTGAAAACTTTTATACCCATTCCTGTGTGTGCACACACACTTTGCTGCTACAAACAGAAGCAGAGGTATAATTGCCTTTGCTCAGTTTGGCCGTCCTCCAAAAATGACGCGGAAAGTCACTTCTCAAAACTGTCCTTAGCTGAACTTTCCAAAGTCCTGGAGCTGACTTTCCAGGAGCCATATGTATGGTTTGGGCACATGGTGCTATTTTGCTGCGTGTTGTGGGAGGTATGCACAGGAGGACATAGAAAGAGCTGCATTTCCATATGTAGGATGACTTTTTTTAAAGGAAAAATCATGTATGACCAGAATTAGTCTCCACAGTTTTGGAGAAGGGTGCAAAAAAGAACACATACAGGAAGATGAGAGGCATATGAGCTCAGGCAGGCTCTGAGATGGGACATGGGGGAATTAATGATTAGAGAAATTTGTTTGTCTGTGTTGGGATCAAAGGGGCTAAGCAGAGTCCATAGCACTCACCATTTCTTAATTATAAACTCCAATTAAGTGATGCAGAATAATCTTCAGCATTCCATCTGGCAGCTATGAGGAGAGAGGGAGAACAGCAGCTAATGACATTAATCAAGGCTTGAAGCAGACAGGTTCAAGTACCGCAGACTTCGCTTTAAAAAATGAGCTGAGGACAGGGTTAGTCTTTGAATAACATTCCAAAAAAGCTTCATGCAGCCCAAGAGAGAGAAGCAACATTAACCTGGGCCTCTTTCTTTAACTCTTAGGCTGCTGGCCTAACTGCAGCCACATGACCAGAAGGCTCTCATTGCTCAAGTCATACAGGGGGTTAATACTGAAGTGTGGGAAACAACTTTGAGGAACACCAATGCCAGGCACTGGTGTCTGCGTAGGGAAAAAATTGTGAATCTGAATGTCACAAGGGCTCAACAAGCAAAACATAATCTTATTAAAAAAGAAAAATTAACAAGTGATCCATGAAATCACCAACCCATTTTAACATGTAATGTGGTGGTTGGGATTGGACATTTCTCCCAGACCACAAGTGACAGGACAAGGGGGAATGGCCTCAGACTGGGCCAGGAGAGGCTCAGGGTGGACACCAGGAGGAATTTCCCCATGGCAAGGGTGCTCAGGCCTTGGCAGGGGCTGCCCAGGGAGGTTTGGAGTGGCCATCCCTGGAGGTGTCCCAGGAAGGCCTGGAGGTGGCAGTCAGGGTTCTGGGCTGGGGACAGGGTGGGCATTGGGCACAGCTGGGACTTGGCCTCGTAGTTCTTTTCCAATTTTAATGATTCTGTGAGGTTTTTCCAACAGAATCTTTGATGTTGGGAAAGGATGGAAACACAAATCATGGAAGAAAATAAATATTAAAAAATAGAATGCATAAATTTTCTTTCTATATTTACATACCACTGGTGCTTTTGTGTGGTCTGGCTCTAACCTGTGCTTTAAATCACAATAATTTGAATAAATTTCTGTAGCAATAAGGTGTTTCTATCAAATGTTGAGAAAGAATCAAATTATATTGGTGTTTGAATGGATAAATGTTATTTTCACTACTGACTTAATAACTTCAATTTATATTATACTGAAGCTTTTTGAATTTTGGAAGCTACAACTTCATATCAGATTTGAGAATGAGCCCTTCTCCAGATCCAAGGGGGAACAGTAACAGGCCCTGAGCTGAGGAGGGATTGTTGGGGATTTTCTGTGACTCTTTTTCTTCTTTATATGTTTGAGTAAAATCAGATTATTCCTATCAAAATTACTTACAGATTGGCAAAAAGTTAAGGTTCTGAGAATTTTAATCTTAGCTCAAGCTTGGTGTTCAGCCTGAGCCAAAAATCCTTCAAAAACATGAAAGTGCCAAATGCCTGCTCAGTAAAAATCTGAACTATAAATTTAAGAATGAAGGCATCAAAAAGTTCCTCTGAGAAAGTTGTTTTTATGTGTTGTTTCCCAGTGTTTACCCAACCTCACAGCAGAGCTTCCTAAGGCACAGGTTACCTCTGCTTTATTCCACAGAGTTTTCATCATCCAGGAATAAAACAAAAGTTGCAGGGACACTTTTATCAAAAAATCACCTCATTCCTGGAAGTTTTGGTCTCACTAAATGAGGCCACTAGTAAAAATAAAAGTTCAGTGTTTTCTTTTGCTCTGTTGGGACGATTGGATCCACTTAAGCTTTGTTAATGCAATTAAATAATTTTAAATACTGCTGTATATTACATGTTTCTACAGTTGCTAATTCAAAGGAGAAAGAAAATCAGGCTGAATTTGACCAAGAGAAGCATTAACTGCGTCTTTCCACATCAGGGAGCAGGGGGAAAGAGATCATGTGGACTTACTGAAATTGATACAGAATATCTGTAGATATTAAAGATTAGGGTCAATAGAGCATTACCTTGAATATTTGGATTTTTGAGAATTCTTGGACTAAATATAAATAATATTAGGCCTCTGAGGAAATTGTCAAGCAATTAATGGGATAACTTGATGCCAGAAAAATGAGAGAGTTCAGCTGAGGATGGAATATCTCTCTTTCTCCTGACTTTTAGCAGGTGGAATTTTTCAGTATTTAGAAACTGGAAAGGTAAGAAACAATAGCTCCAGTATTTTTGTCTTTAGATAAATACAAATTATATTAAGCTACATACAGTTTTTTGAATCATTCTAGTTTGGGGGACTTTGGGGTAATTCTTATGATATGATATCGAGACAGGATTTCCTTTTTTTTTTTTAATTATCAGAATGAATTTATGTTTACCAATAGGTTTTTCTTCCTTGTTTCTGGTTTTTATTGACCATGGGCAAGCCATGGCAGTAAATCATTGCCATCTGCTCTGCTGCCTCTGCAGAGTTATTTTCCATTTCCATTTGCCAGAATTCCCAAGGAAACAGCCCAGCAGTTGCACCTGATTTCTTGGGATGCTTCCCCCATTTGTGAGATGTCCTTCTGGTGTGGAACACTTCCCAGGGGGCGCAGTTCCTGTTTTCAGGGCTTCATTTCCATGGTCACTGCTGGCAAACCAGCTCCATCCATTCCTCCCTTCCCAGGAATCCTGAATGACCCTTCCCAAGGATAACACAGCTTGTGGAGGAGGTTTTCTCTGGAAGCACTGAGGGGGATGCCATGGGAGTGTGATCCTGAATGGATAAAGCTAGAAGGTTTCACCCCCCGGCTGTCAGCTGTTGCCTTGTGCTGGTGCTCAGAGCACTTCCATGGTAAATAAGTTGGGAAGAAACAGGAAAGCTGTTCCACCATATGTTTTTGGAACAGAATCAAAAGGAAAATAACTCCTGTAATACAGAAAAAGTTTGTTGGGTTTTTTTTTGAGAAAAAAAGGGTATAGGAAAGTGATTGATAAGTAAGAGTTTGTCCCCAGTTTCTGTAAAAGGTCTTTTGAGTCCACAGCTTCCATGAAAAATGACAGCAACTCACTAATTGTCTTTATTTTCACTTTTCTTCTTGCCTGGAAGCACAGGCCAGCTTTCATTTGCGAGTTCCCCATTCAGAGAAGAGTTCTCCACTACAAACAAGCTCCTCTGCTTGGGATTAGATCCATATGGCAGCAGTGGGTTCCAAGGGAGGGGATCAGCTGCCCTGTCTTAGCACCAGAATTCTTAGCTTGATGCTTACATGGACTTTTCATTAAATTCATTACTCTTCAATAAGGTCTCTGCAAATGAGACAGATAATCCTTAATTAAAAGGCTTTTCCTTAGGTTCAGTTAGTCTAAAGGTATTGAGTTTCCACTAAAAGAAATACATAGATTGAATTACTGTTATCTCCTGAGAAGGCTGATTTGATTTCCTTTCCCAAGCGGAACTTCACCATTGCTTGCTCGTTACTCTAAACATACACAAGATAGTAGTTTAGCTGCCTCTATATATTCAGACCTAATCTCTTCACTTTGCTAGGATATTCACTTTGCCAAGCTGGATTAAAACATGCACATGAAAAAGAACCAAAAAGAGTCCTTTTGACACTTCTGCAAAAGCATAAACAGGGAACTCTGAACAACCTGGTCTAGTGAAGGTGTCCCTGTCCATGGGGTTGGAATGAGATGATCTCTAGGGTCCCTCCCATCCCCAAATATTCTGTAATTCTATGACTTTATGTTATGTGTTCACTGAAAGGGAAGTGTTCCAATACATTTCAAATAATTACGTTTTAATCCCCACCCCCCCCCCCCCCAATAACTTTTCCATTTATTCTCCTGAATGGGGAGGTTGATTTTTAAGCATTAGCAAAACATTAATATTATTTACAATAAGCAAGAGAAATACATAAATATTATTTAAAACATCAGTTAATCGACAAGCATGGACAGAACAAAAGGAGTTTTCCGTTAACAGAGCTGTGATAATTCTGTACAGGGTAAAATAGAAACACAGTAATTTCCTTGGATAACCAGACTGTTGCTTGCATTTTCTCCTTGCAGGGTGCAAGTGCTAATGTTGTGTTTGCCTGATGAAATGATGGCTGAGGCAATCAGTTCCTGTCAGTAAAATTCAGCTTAAGCTTTATAATGGAAATCCATGAAAAGTGCTATAGATGGTTACAACTGAACATAAGGTGCACAAAATTATTCTTTAAATTATTGATATGATACTGTTTTCACTGTAAGGAATGGAAATATCTGAAGGATTTAAGTAAGATAGAATTTACTCATTCCAGAACCAGGCATATCTTTTGATTGGTTGTGATTTTATCTAAACTGGAGTGCAAATATAATAATAGTATTTTTTAAAATTGAACTCATGAGTTTTGGGCTGGATAAGCAAATATTGATTTAGCAGTTGCAAAGGAATTAAAATACTGGGTCTCAGTCACAAATTCACTTTTATTTTATATCCACGGATCTGTTATTGATAGACAGTGGAAAAGTCAATCTTTCTTTTTAGTGAGGTTAAGATAAAATATGGGATGGAGGAGGAATACTTACTCAGGATGGATTAGAAACTGTATGCAAAAGCAAGGTTTCCTGAAAGAGGTATCAGTATTTTTAGCCTATTTCTTTCAAAATATACAGGATATGACAATTTTCTACCAAACCACTGCAGATTTCCAAATCAACTCTATTAAGGTACAACAGTAATTTTGGAACAATGATATATTGTTGGAATTGGATGGTCTGCAATGTCTCTTCCAATCCAAACTATTTTATGATCATAAAACCAAAACCAAGGTGCAGATATATAGTTACTGAAGTGCCTGTTGGCTTCAATGGCTCCCCCATTAAGCTCATCCACAGCAATCTCTAAATCTTCCTGGCAGTGTTTTGTGGTTATGTTTGAGGAACATAAATATTATTTAGGTTACTTCTCTCTAGACTGCATGGAATTTAAGAACTAATGGAAATAAAGATGCAACTTCCTTGACATTTATTAAAGTGTTTTCGATAATAGCTTCAATGAATTGGTTGGATGTTTTTCTATTAAATGAAATCTCATTTGGAGGCGGGGGGGAGGGAGCAGCAGTTAAGCAGATTTTAAGGAACAGAGCCCTTAACTGAAAGCAGGATTGATGATGGGAGCTCCTCTTTTCTCTGCAAAGTAAATTTCTGACCCATTGCTGAACTGAGCTAACCTTGCAATTTTAACTTGGGAGAGCTTAGAGGTGCTGACAAAGACACCTAAACATGAGAGGGGATTTAAAAATCTTTTCTAAGCTTTGCCTTGACTATGCCAAGGTGCAGGACTGGCTGTTCCAGCCATTTGCAGAGTTTCCCCCAGTCACCTCCAGCAGGAGTTTGAGCTCACGGGCCGGATCCTGCCTCCAGATCCGGAGGCAACTGCAAACAATGATAGAGGGAATTAACAGCCACTTGGGAGATGGCAATTAGCAGGGAAATACTCACTGCATTTCTCCAAGTCTGATAAACTCCTAGCCCAGTGCTGCTCTGGCCATCAATGACTCCTCTTGGAATGGCCACAACGGGCAGCCCAGGCATGTCTTGCTAATATGTACAATATTTTGGATATTCAAGGCAGATGAAACAACAATGCTCTGAATACATACCAACCATTACAGGGTTAAAAGCAAGTTTGGTCACTGTCCATTGTTTGTTTAATTGCATGTTCATTTTTGGAAATCATCTTAGTTGTAAGAGAAACAACGGAATGGAAAAGGTGCTGAAAAGTTACCAACTGCCAAGAAAAGAGATGTTTCCATAGAAACAGCCCTTCAGCATTGATCAAGTAGTTTATTAATGCAGTTCTATTACTTTAATTTCATAGATATCACATATTTCTATTTATGACTGTGTTTCTGACATCTCTTCTACATCTCAGTATCATGTTGCATGTTCTCATTGTGACTCCTGTGGTCATCTCTAGTGGATTCAATTACATTGCTACCAAGGAGCAGGAGCCCTGACTGCTTAGGAGACAGAACATTCCTTGGCAAACAGCTAGGCCATGGCTAAATTCTGCCCTCAGAATCCTATTATCTTAAAATTACTCTTTAAATGTAAATGAGGGCTTACAATGAAGAAACGCTTTACACTTTTCTGTTTGCCTGAAATGAAATAATACTGCTCATCCTACTAAAAAGCTGATGTAGTCATTGCATATAAATGTTTCAAATAGGGAGCAATAAAATATCTGTCTAAAATTAGCAAGAAATGGAAATTTTTACTTCAATTATATACACTGTTTTGCCAACTTCTGGAATTTAGCAGCATTTCTTATGGATATGGAAAGAAAGAGATTTAAATATAAATTGACTCTCGGTAACTCTTTCAAGGAATGATACAGCTGACAAATTCTGTGCTTTTTGCTGTATGATTCCATAAAACACTCCCGCCAAAGAATAAAGATAGTGTAAGAAGTTTCATTCTCAAAGTTCAAAGTTAAATAGTTGTGGAAAAATTAAAATCCAAGAGTTTGGGTATAAATGTTGAAGACTATTGATACTTTCTGAGGTCATGAGGAGGAGATAAATTCTGTGTCTATCTGAGGCAAAAAGCAATGGGAAGCAACAAGAGGTAAGTTATTTCTTCCAGTGATAATAAAAAACTCTTGCAGGAAAATGCTTTATATAAAGGAATTAATAAAAATATATGCCTAAATTCTTTATTGAAGAACATCACAGTAATGATCACACTAATTTCTTTTTCTGTACCAGAATTACTTTTTGAAATTAATGTTTCTACTGATGATGAGGTTTGATCAGAAGCTGTTTTCCCTATTTTAGCCCTGAGGGAAGGAGAAGATTCCTGTCTTTTTTTGTTGTTTAGTAACACTTGAAGTACGTGAAGTAGGTTTAATTTTTAGCAGGCTATGGGCAACCTGACATCCTTCAAAATGATTCAGTGAAGAATCCCAGCTATCCCCTAATAAAAGCTTTTTCTGCTTCTGTGTTCTGTATGTTTAAAGTACATCTAAAAGTGAAAGGAAAATGAAGAATCTATAATTCCTAAATTCAAGTTGAGTGCCTGATGCTAAAACTCATGTGGATCAATGTTTCTTATCATTAACCAGATATTTACCAATTTTGGAAATCAAATAGCAAGAAGATGGGATTTTTTTTTGTCTATAATCTCTTGTTCTTATCCTTTAATGACTGTTATAAGGAATTATCTTGACATGTCAATGAGAAGGGATAGAAAAACTGAGAGTAATCACAGGAACAAAAATGAATTCTCTTGACGCGGTGCCGGATTTTCCCCAGCCAGCTCCTGGCACTGGGCCAAGAGAGGGCTGTTCCCAGAAAGCAGCGCAGTCCAGGATACAGCTGCAGGCCATAAACTCTACAGCACAGGCTGTCAAACGCTGAGGGCAGGAGCAAGAACGAGGGAGAGGTCTTCTGTATGTTTTCCAAAAGGGTTTATTCCAAGGAAGAGTCAGGGATGAGCAACTGAGAACAAAAGTGTGCAGGAGCTTATAAACAGGGGAGGTCTCAAGGGGAGGGTACAATCTTTAACCAATAGGGAAAACACAGGGGGAGGATTACAGGGCAGGATTCACAATATACAAACCAATGAGGAACCCAAGGGGAGGGGAACAGATCAAGCAAACCAATGGGGCTTCAAACATTAGGGGATTTCCAAGGGGATTTCCAGAGCAGGGGGCAAGTACTATGTGGGATTGACAACTCAGAAGGAGAAGGAAGAGAGAACATTCTGTAACAAGAGGTACATCTTTTGGAAGATGGACAGCTAGGGGAGGAAGGTATAACTTAGACTGAACCAACAAAGCAGGGGGGAAACAGAACAGACTATTAGGGACAAAAACACATTGCAACACTCTGGAATAAAAGAGCAATTTACAAGAAGCAGTTACACACATCTGTAAAATAACTTCAGTGTGAGTAGTGCTTGTGCACAGCAGTGCAAAATCTGACAGCTGAGATAGGTTCAAATGAAACAGTGTTCTTTGTAGTATTGTTTTTTGAACTCTGAAAGAAAAACACGTGTCTATGTCTACTCTTCTGCTGTGAAACATTACTGTAGCTGCTGGTTCTGTTTAGAACTTATAAAAGGTTTCCCATCAGCTGAAAAACTCCATCCATGTCTTGAAGAAGCACCTGGAGAAAAGGTATAATATTCCAGCTGCCACTTAGGAATGAAGGCAGGGACACTCCTGTAAGTGGCGTGGGCAGACAGTGAGTTGCCGCTACCTTCCCAAAAGCATCTCCATATGAAGGCATCTGGGCAGGTGTTGCCACATACAAACTGGTTTGTGCCAGGCAAACTAACCAGCCCCTGGTTTGACTGACAGGGGCTTCGCCCAGTCACATCTCTCCCAAGGCTGCAGGCATTTCACCAGCCAGAACCTGAAGGGCCTTAGAGATCAGACCAATGAAAGTATCCAGACCAGGTTTTTCAAATGCCCTTTTTAAGGAAGGAGTTCTGAATAAATGCTGTCTGTTGCCACCTGAACATCAAGGTGAGTGGCCTCTTTGTCTCCAACCCACTCACATCCCCAAGTGGATATTCACGTGGTGACCTGTGATGTGATTCAGCCATATTCTGCCCACGGAGCAAGGGAGACAAATGGCAAAATAGCCAGGCTTAAAAACAGCGTCAGAGCTGGAAAACTGAGTGGGAACTGGAACTTCGGCATCAGAACCGGGACTTTGCTGGGTAGACAGCGGTATTGCAGTGGAACTATTGAGGGCAGTGTAAAGCTGCAGTGAAAAATGTCTTAGGCATACAGCAGAAAGTGCTGCATGGTTTCAAACCCTGTTCTTGTGGATTGGAATCCCCGTTGAGACTATGGGGGCCTGGACTTCAGCACCAGAAGACCCCGTTCTGAAGGTACGGACTTTCTTTTAAAAAGAGGGGCTAATTACGATGAACTGGCTCTGCAAGCCCTTCCTGTGTGGTGTGAGAACCATGAACTGGATGTGTCCAAAAGAGCATCATTAGACTTACTGGTTTGGGAGCGGGCTGGCCAAAATATACTTGCAGCAGCTTCCATTGGCGATGACACAACCATAGATGTTATAAAGCCAATGGACAGTAATTATGGATTTTTTAAAACAATTGAATTAAGAGTGGCAAAGAAGGATGGGGGTGCAGCCACAGAGCGCCGAGAAACCTCTGTGCAGAGCCGGGAAGCCACCCCAGGTGGGGACGATATGCTGACCAGGTGTTTTTCCACTGCTTGCAGATGCAGGGCCAGCCCCCACCAGTACACACTGCTGGCGGGACATTCCCCGGTGGAGCGAAGCTGCAGGGAAACACCTCACTGCCAGGCCACACTGAGTGGCAGCGCAGGCATTTCTTTGTGCCCCCTGTGCTGGAGCTCCGGGTGCTGCGAGAATGCGTCCTGCTGCTGTGGGACTGTGGCTAGCCACTGCAGAGTGACCATGGGGAGCGGCACAGCTCCAGGACATGGGGAAATATCAGCAGAGACCATCCCTGGGCTGATGACACCATGGCTGCTGACTTTGCCCAGGGAGGCAGTGGAATGGATTGTGCTATCCAGCCATCTGGAGCCATGGTGGCCGCCATGGCGCTGGCAAGCTGTGCTACTCCAGACTGCCATGCTGAGCTGAATCGTTTCACTGCCTCAGGCTACCATATCACCGATCCAGGTGTGCACACCATGTCGCCCTACTCTGGGGACCAGACCATGTGATGGCCACCCTGATTCCTCTGGGCAGAGCTGGGATGAGCGGGGGTCCTGTGGCCATGATGACACACCATGGGGTCACTGGGACCGCCCCCTCATTGTCCTTGCCAGGGCCGCCTGCACCCCCCATCCAGCCTGCCTCAGGGCGCTGGGCTCCGCCCGCAAGCCAACCTCTGGGGAACACAGCCACACCTTCTTCCTGCTACCAAGGACGGATTTGAGAAGAGCTGCAGAAACCAAACCCAGAAGCAGAGCGTGGGAAAAGCCCCTGAGGTGGGCGCACCCAACAAAAAGCAGTGAAAAGAAGCATGCTGGGGTGTGGTGCTGTGGGAGTAACAGCAGTCAAGCTGTCCCGAAAAGGTAATGTTGGCCACATGGCACAGCTGTCTCACAGCAGCTAAGAGAGAGCCACCCTCTCACCAAGTCCAGCAGGAAACCAGCACCTCCCTGCACATGGACAGTGAAAAAGCAGACAAACACCAAGTTTTTACCCCTGAAATCTCAACGAAACTTCACAGCCACCCTGCCTTCTGAAAGGTTCTCATATTCCACAAACTCTAATAAACTAATAACATGTTCCAAGGGTAAAGATATTGAAGGGGTGTCACACAAAGGTTACAAATTTACACGTCTATGAAATGTGTCCTAGAATTCATGGTACAATACTTATTATTGTTGTTTGCATTTGCTAAAACCAAAATTGATATACCTGTGATAGCTGATTCTGCTAAAGTTATTAAGAAAATATTGCATTTCTGTCTCAGGCATGGGCTACTCTGTCTTAAAGAGATCCTAGGATGTATGTTAACAAGTCTTCTCTTGGTACTCCTAGTATTTCTGCTTGCATTATTTCTAGGTCAACTTGGAAGATTCAAAGAATGTCCTCGTCCTAACATTCTAGATCCACTAAAGCATACATAGAACATAAATTAAAAAATATCATAAGCAAATTTCAGTCGCAAAATTCTTTTTAACGGAGCATGTGCCACTTGTCATCATTTTAAAAACCTAAAAGGCACCTGTTAAAGTCAATAAAAAATTTCTAACTTCTAAGAAAAGTATATTATTTGCACCATTACCGTATTAACTAGGAAATTTGAATAAATTGTTCATGTAAAGATTTTTTTGCACTAGATATTAATACAAGCTTATTTTAAAAAAATATAAAATACAGAAAACCTCTCCTGACCAAGCTCATTGGCCATGATCAAGCCATGAGCCTGGCTGATAAAGGAAAACATATCAGTATCTTTGCAAAAGTTAAACCCGTTTTCCTTTAAGATGAACAACAAAACCTCATCTGGAAGAGGTTCTTTCACATCCTCATAGTGAAAAAGAGATGCCTCAGTAACCCCCGAAGTAATAGTATCTTATGAATACTATTCAAAGTCCATGTTTTGTTCCTATTTTTAGTTATTAATACAAAGAAAAAAAGGGGCAAAAAGGTTGGGGTGAATGTACACCTGCTCTCTAAGTCTTAGGGAATATAATGTCTTTCAGTCAATCATATAACTGACATTGCTTTTTCCCCGTGGCAGTTATGATCGACGTCTCGATCGCAGGAGAGACGACTGGCACACACACCAGGAGTGGCTGCACTCTGCCTTAGCCGCCGGCAGGCAGGATCGCGGCTCAGCCACTGGCTGGGATCCCGGACTGCCAGAGAGTGGCCGATAAACGTGGACCATGCTGTCGCAGTGCACTGAGGTTAAAGTGACCCAGCATGGCAACAACAGGGGCGCCACAGACCCCCTTGCAAGCACTGTGGATCCCAGCTATCAACGATGGTCTGGCACAGGAACAAAGAAACAGTGACAGGGGTCTTGGGGTGGAACTGGAGTTTATTTGATGGTAGCCTCCCTGAGTCCAAGATTCCAAAACACCCTAGACTCAGACTTGGAGTTCAGAGAGGTTTTTATAACATGTCTTGGGAGGAAGGTTTTAGAGTACCAAACCAGTAGGGGTATGGTTGGGGAGGGGTCTGAGGCAGGCTATTTTATGCTTGAAATTTATGTCCTCCCAATGGAGGGACACCGGGGAGGGGAATAACTTCAGTAAATCAATATGGTTCTCAGGATACAAAACTGACAGGGAAATTTCTGGAAGAGAGGGCAGGTTCGGGGAAGGATTAACATTTAATGGGAGAAGGAGCAAGGAAGGTTCTGGGGAAAAGGGTAGAGATAGTGGGGATTGACAATTAGGAAGGGGAGGAGTTTAAAGCTTGGCAGGGAGTGGCCAGGTAACAAACAGAAGGACTGACACTTAACAGAACTGAATGAGGGTGCAAGTCTGATTTTAGAACATTGGATACAAAATAGGGGAACCTGTGCCACTCCAAATGGTAGGGGGAGGACAATATAAAGGGATTATAAAATCACAAATAAACAGTAGGCATGTTAATAAAACCTAGGGAAAACACACTGCAACAGCGGTTTGGCCTCTGGCCAGGGTCCTGGACTGCCAGAGAGCGGCCGATAAACACAGACCCGTGTTGAAGGATCCTAGTAAAGGAAAAGGAAGAACTCTTTCCTTGCTTCTCTGAGCTGCTTTACTTCTTTCCTGTGTGGGTGCCGGGAAAGGAGCGGTGCCGGGGAAGGCCACGTGGGATCAGCAGTGCCGCATGGGTGTTATTCTTCCCCACAGTGGGAGCAGCACCAAAGTGAGGCAGGGGATGAAAACCACAGGAGTGTGACAGCGCTGTGCGGGTGGTGGTGGTGGCAGCGTGGGCAGCGGCAGCGCCACGTGGGCATCGGCAGAACCACACAGGTGGTGGGGGCAGAGCTGCATGGGCGTTCTTTCCCGCGGCGCCGAAGCGGGGCGGCTGATGCCACGCCGTGCAAGTTTTCTTCTTTCTCACGGTGGAGAACAGTGCTGAGGCTGCAAACTGCTGCGCTGCACTGGTGCCAGCGTGGCACTGGTGCCGGAGGGGCATGGGTGCCAGCAGGGTGCAGAAGTCGCGCAGTTTGAAGAGGGGGCAGTGGCAAGGAGGAGGAAACAGAGAAAAACAGCGGCTTTTATAAAGGGGGTTGGATTCTCGGGAGGAGATTGTCTAATAAATCAATGGCTAGATAGGAGGGGTCTGGGGGGACAAATGTAAACATAATATGGAGTGGGAAAGTCACATACCAATGGCAGAAAGGAAATATCATAACTGACAGCGAATTTTCTGGATAAAGGGGTGTAACAAGTTCTGACAGACAGACAATCTCAACACAGACACACTCTTGGCCTCGACTGGCCAAGGGAAGAAAACATCCTCACTTTGGGTAAACAATCTCCACATTCCATTCTACTTTTGTTATAAATAAGAAGCTTGACTAGGCCAATATTCAAGCAGTAACCAATTTATTAATTAATGTGGTAAAGTATGAGCAAAACAGCGCTGGGTACAGTGGGGGAAGTTTTCCCTCCAACTGCACACCGATGGTTGGGGCGTACAGGTATTTATAGGGGTACACATAAGCTTTTCTCAGCAGTTTCTATTCTTGATTTTTACGTCACAATTCTATACACTATTGTGAGTTAGTTTTCTCAGGATGTACTCCAGAAAGGAGTATCCCCAGATGGTGGGGTTCGACTTCCAAAAGAAGAAAGAGGCCTCCCAGCTGGTGCGGTGCAGACTCCAGATGTGGGCCCACCTTTTAATTGCAAAGACTATAAATCTCATAGCAGTGATGTCCAGCTTCCCTTGGTCGAAGCTATCAATCCTTGGGTTGATGTTCATCTTCCTTTCTCAAGCTGCTTTTTACTGTTTTGCTAAGGTGTTGAGATAAGCATATTTCCTTTACATATATTCTAAACTTATATTTTCAAAGTTCCTTACTACAAGCAATATTCTAAAATTATACTTCAAAAGGTTATTATTGCAAAGCTGTTTAATCCTTAGCTACGTGCAAAAAGTTCCTGTCCAGTAGCAACATCCTTAAAGCTTTATTTTAGATGCTATAAAAGTTAATTGCAAACAAAGGATAAGTTCAAAGGCCTTCTTCCATGCTTTACTCCCTCAGTTATTTTTTTTTTTTTGGAATTCATCCTTTAATTGTCCTATGATCAGTTTCCATACATATCACAATCATAAGCACACACGCTGCTTGTATGTACCTGACACGAAACACAGCTTTGTATCTCACACTTTGGCACAACACAGGCACAGCAAGTGATAAGAACTGTTTTTCTTTCTCTGAGAATGTGAATCCCAGCTATATTCCTGGGAAAAGCTGTGCCTTGCTTTTCTCCATAAGGAGAAATGTGGTAACATCTGACCCCTTTTACTATAAATGAAAAAAAATGTGTTTGCAATTCCTGTTCTGCTGGGCTCTTGCAGAAGAGAGAACAAACACACCCCAAGAGGTTCATCTGTGGCCAATCAAAATCTCAGCAAAGTGCTGATGTAGAATGGTCAAGAAGATTCTTTACCTGTAGAATATCTACTTGTACTATATCAATAACACAAGGTTTGCAATATCAGAAACCCAAACATGTTGTGGTTTGTTATTTAATTTGTTCTAATTAAGTTGGTATCTCCTGGTTTCTCCCCTAGTTAGGTTGTGGTTCAGCTTGGGTTTTCCCGCCTTCCCCACTGATTGGCTCCCCACCCCCTCCCCTCTAGGTTGTCAATCATATTCCTCCACCCCTGTTGCTATTGTTCTCCACCGATTTAGGTTGTTAACCCCTCCCAGAGCCCCTGTCCATCATCTGGTAACCCCGCCCCCCTTTCCAGAATGTTCTCTCTTCTCTGCTGGGTGATTGGATCAGGGACCAGAACCCCTCCCCATTCGATTGTCCATTCGCTGGCCGGGATATCAGTTATATCTGTACCACCCCTCAAGTTTTCTCCCATTGGTTCACGTAATGTATCCACCTTTAGTTTCCACCCCCTAAGTAAGTTACTGTACCCTTC
Organism: Motacilla alba alba; assembly: GCF_015832195.1. Taxonomy (NCBI): domain Eukaryota; kingdom Metazoa; phylum Chordata; class Aves; order Passeriformes; family Motacillidae; genus Motacilla; species Motacilla alba. The sequence goes on from NC_052026.1 coordinate 814,872, forward strand.
AATCTGGGTTCTTTGTTCGGTTGGCCTCCCTGGAGGAATAAACTTCTCTGGACTGCACCCCCGACTCTGAACCATTCTTTTCTCGCCTTGCTTCCCTCTCCACATTCCCGAAACTCCTGCCGAGGCGCTGCCTGGGAGCCTACAGTGATTCACCGGAAGCTGCACTGGGTAGTGCCCCCCTTGCCGGTTGAGCTGCGTGTCGGCTCTCAGCCTGGCGCAGGTCTCCTCCCGGGAGCTGGGAGTTTGAGAGGTTTTGGACGCAGCGCGGCACAAACACCCATGAAAAGAAAGTTCATTATTTCAAGTCCAAACAGATGAGTTTCAGGAGAAGGTCCATTCCGGAGATGCTGCTCTTTGACATCCCTGGAGGTCCTTCCTGGTTCTGAAACAGACCTGCACAATCCTGAAAGAGAGGAATTGCTGAAGAAAGTCACTAATAACTATTTGAAATCTTAGAAGTCCACTGAGCCAGTAGCTCTTTCCCCCTTTTTTTATTTTTTAGAAAGACCAGCAGCAGCAGAGGATTCTTGGACCCTGCGCTGCCGGGTGGGGTGGCGTCCTTGGCCTTGGTGGTTGGGCCAAGGAAACCAGACCCGGTCCATGAAATGGAGGACCAGGCCCAGGTGGGGGGATCAAAGCCCCCAAACCTGGCGGTGGGCGGCGAGGGGGCCCCAGGCCAGGGGGACAGGTCAAGCGGCCCAGACCTGGCCCGCGGGACGGGGTCTTTGGTCTGACAACCCGGCCCCACCAGGCTGCAAGACTCTCAACCGCAGGAGTGGCCAAATGCCTTTTTCCCCTTTCCCCAGAACCAGCGGCCCATGTCAGCAGCTGGGAAGGAGAAACTTTTTCAGGAATGGGAATCCCCGTGATGGATTTGGGGTCTCCACTCGCCCAGGACGAGCAAGTGCTGTCTGCTCCCTGCTGCGCCTGTTTCCCCCAGGTTACAAATGAGTGTTGCTCAGCTCTCTGATCATTGGCACCATCCCCACCTCCAGAAACCACTCCCCCCACTCTGTCGTTGTGGGTGGAGCCATGCCTCCCAAACCCCAGAGGGAACGCCCCGACCAACCCAAAACTGGCCCATGAAAAGTGCCTTGTCCCAGCAAAGCACTGAACTTCAGAGTTGTCAGCCGGGAGGCGCCTGCTGTGAGCATTTGAGCCACGCCTCCTCTGAGGGACAGGCCGACGTCCCCTTCCCCTGTCCCAGCTCCTCCCGCAGGGGAAACCTCGGGAGAGCCCGAAAAAATCGGGGGAGAGTCCGGGCCGGCCGCAATTGCCGCGGCAGCTGGCGGGGGGGGGGGGGCGGCGGAATCGCTGGGGGGGCCGGGATCGGCTCAGGGCCCGGTGGGAGTGCGGGAGGCGCGCGGGGCAGCGCTGCCGCGCTCTGCCTTGGTTCCAGGCGGGGCGGCTCCGGCGCGGGGCTGCTGGCCGCCGGAGCGGGCGCGGGGGGCGGCGGGGCCGCGCACAGAAGCGCTGCTGCTGGCTCTGTCGCGGCCGGGCGGGGCGGATTGGGCGCGGGCCTGCTGGCCGCGCGGATGGCGCGCGGGGTGGTTCTGCCATTTGGTTGAACCAGCCTCTTCTTGAACTGGAGCCGGGCCGGCGGGAGGCAGTAGGGGTGGATCGGAATCGTCCCTAGCTTCAAAATCTCCCACTGCGGCGGCGAGCGAGGGCGGGGCCGCCGGGACAGCCGGCGGGGCCGGCACCTCCCGCGGGGCTGGCGGGGGCGGGACCGCCACGATCGGAGCCGCTGCGGCTGCTGCACTCAGCCCCGGGAGGGGCGGAGGAGGAGGCGGTGTCGATGAGTCCAGCGGGGCGTCGTCTCTCGCCGTTGCTGCTGCCGGGGCTTTCTCCGGGCAGGCGAGGGGCCCGGCACGGGCACCCCCACTGTGGGAATGGGCTGCTGGGCAAAAAAATTGCGGCTTCCGTGGCCGCGGCAACAGAGGCGGATTGCGGCATAGTTTTTGCGGCAACCAGTCTCTCGCCCCACTCCCCAAGGAGGTGCTGATCCGCTGAAGTCGCTCCGGGGGGCTTCATCTGGGCATGCTCCAGGGAGTTAGAAAAAAACTTCTTCGCCGGCACCTCGCGCGATGCCCCCTCCCCCCTCTCTGCGCGGGGTTGAGCCAGCGGCGGGGACTGTCCTTGAGGAGACTGTGCTCCCGCTGGCTGCGGCGGGGGGGGCTGGTGGCCCGCGCGGGGGGAGGAATCGTCTCCCCACGTCCCTGCCGGAGGGTCCCACAGAGTGAGAAACGCTTTCCAAACGAAGGTGGTCTCCCCTCAGAAACGAAAACAGCAGCTCCCAGGTGGGAGCCTAGGGATGCACTTGCCCCGTACGCTCGAAATACCATGTGAGATAAACACCGAGGGCATTCCACGCGTGGGGGTCCTGAGAGGAATGCATGCTCATCAGGAGTCCATGGCGTCTGGCCCAGCCAAAAAACTCGTACAGTTCATGCTGGGGCACAAAAATTCCGTGGTCATGAAGCATGCCCTCCCAGAATTCCAAAGTGAATTTCTCTCCCCATGAAAATTGAGGGCCGATGTCCAGAGACATCTCTTCCCAAAGTCAAAGCCCACCCTATCAGGCGGTGCCTGCCAGAAAAACTTCCCAGGGGCCCCTGCCTTCAAGGCTTGGAGGCCAAGCACGGTCGGAAAAGACCGTGTCTCCTCTCTAGGGAGACTCAGAAAAGGGTTAATACCTCCTCTCTAGGGAAAACAGGCGGCAGCGTCCAGGCTCGGGGTTCCGCGGGGTCCTAAAGGCTTCCCGTCCGTCCCACGAAGCTCTTTTTGGACACACTTCCGGGATTTTTTTGGCAGATTCTGCTTGTGTTCAGCTGTGCTGCGAACTCTGCCCAAGTTCAGGGTCTTGGTTCTTCAGTGCAGACCACAGGCACACGAGGGGTCACCACTTATTGCAAAACAAGGCGACGCCCTCAATGAGGGGAGAGAAAAATGAGGAGGCATCTGACTCCATCTTCAGAAGGCTGAGGAAGTACTTTATTCTATGAATCTACAGTTGAATCTGCCATGCACTCACAAGCTCAACTGCACTCATCCATGACTCTCGCTGACTGTCTCGAGATTGCCAGCAGACAATCTCGATACAGACATACTCTTGGCCTCGATTGGCCAAGGGAAGAAAACATCCTCACTTTGGGTAAACAATCTCCACATTCCATTCTACTTTGGCACAACACAGGCACAGCAAGTGATTAGAACTATGTTTTTCTTTCTCTGAGAATGTGAATCCCAGCTATATTCCTGGGAAAAGCTGTGCCTTGCTTTTCTCCATAAGGAGAAATGTGGTAACAGACTTTTTCAGCAGTTGGGTTTTTCTCTAAGGGTTAAGTGGGTTAAGCGTTAAGTGGTTTCTTGTTTTTAGAGATAAGTTGTAACTTGTAACCTATAAGCATGAAGCCTATGACATGTTTGCCTGAGTTCTCCTCTAACAGATGCTGGATGTGAATGCTGCAGCTCAAGTGCAAATTAGACCCATGATGTCTTCTGTCACACCATTTGCAAAGGGCCCTTGCAGATGGGTGACAGAGAGCAGATCACAAATTATATCAAGACAGAAGGGTGAGATGTTGCCACATACAAACTGGTTTGTGCCAGGCAAACTCACCTGGTTTGACTGATAGGGGCCTCGCCCAGTCACATCTCTCCCAAGGCTGCAGGCATTTCACCGGCCAGAACCTGAAGGGCCTTAGAGATCAGACCAATGAAAGTATCCAGATCAGGTTTTTCAAATGCCCTTTCTAAGGAAGGGCTTGAAAATAAATGCTCTCTGTTGCCACATGAGTGGTCTCTGTCTCCAACCCACTCACACCCCCCAAGTTGACAGGCAGGCACACAAACAACCACACAGTCCACACAAACAGACACTATGGAGAAGCTGAGGTCTGTGACTGAAAGACGTAAAGAGTCTTCTGATGGGTTTAATAACACCACATCGAAGGCATCCAGGGACAGAAGACAGGGAACAAAGGAGGGTCCAGGTTTTAATATCAGGTAAGAGGGGGTGGAGATGTTCTCATCAGGGTCCAATAATCCAAGAGCACAGGGGCAGTACACAGGCAGGGCAAAGGGTAACAGCCAATACGGAATGCCAGGTTGGATATGCCGGGATACAAGGGCCAATGGGGAAACAGGGAATAGAGAGCCTTTTAGTACTGGGATATATATGGGCAAAAGGTGCAGGTAAGGCCAACAGGCCAATGGGGAGGACAGAACTGGGGTTAATTAACATGGTGCTGCAGAGCACTATGGGAGAAGCCTTTTTCCTCTCCCAGTCTTGTAAGGTGTTCCCTGGGCCTACAGTATGCCTTTCCAGGACACAGCCATTGTTTTTTCCCTGCAGTTCAACAGGGAAGGAAGTGTCCTTCCCTGTGCACGTGAGACCCCCACAGTGTACTGGGAAACAATCTCCATTTCAAATAAACACCCAGGGGAGGGACATATGTGTCTAAAGGTCCTGCAGCAGCTGCCCACCCCAAGGGCACCTTTAGGAGAATTAATTATTCCTGTGGCTGCAGAGATGCAGAATTTTGGTATCAGAAGGCTGTGAAGTCACCCTGTGCCTCCAGCCCAGACCCCATGACACAACCCTCCATAAACAAATCCCCGAAAGGGTGTGGGGGGATAGAATGTAAGAAAATAAAGATAGTGCAGAAGGTAATCTCACCCCTGATGAGTTGCAGCTGTACTAATTACAAAGATTAGGAACAGGCCTGCCCTTTACTGGCCCCATCCATGTTCAATGAGGATGAGTGCTATAAAAGAGAAGGTTAGCTAGTTGAGGAAAGATCTAGAGTTTGTTGCTGTGCTGTGAAGGAGTCAGTGCTATGAGGAGGTGCCCATGAGAAATCACTAAGAAGGTATGGAACTTTTGGAATAAGATAGCAACAAAAAGGGAGCAGGTGCTGTCATGGAAAATTATTTGAAAGATGCATTTCATGCAAAACTTTTGCCCACCAACATCTGGAGTAGCTGATAGCCACATCCCTGTCTGCTTTTAGCAGCCTATGAGCTTGGTTATTCTTGTGAGTGAAGTCATGGCATGAATGGAAGCTCTATGCTTCTAATTCTTCTAGGGTTTTTCCCCTGTTGTGAGATAATTTGCTAATTTTCTAAACAGATGGTGAAATAAAACCCTCTCTTCCTTCTACCTAAGTATCTCAGCTTGTCTCTAGCAAAGTAAATCAAAACAGTTGGTCAGCCACTGGACTGCATTCAAAATATTTTGAACAATGTTGGAGTTAATGATAACTGTAAATAACATAAAAATAGTTCTAAAGGTACTAATTTATTATATGACAATTGGAGTAATAGCAAGTGTAGATCATTTTGTAAGAGGGAAAAGTAAACATTTATGTGTTTATCTGTAAAGTGCTATAAAAGCTTGGAGTGTGAGAGGCTTAAAAAGCAGCGAGCTCAGTAAGTGGGAACATCAAATCTGATAGTTTTGCTTTACCACACATAAAATAAATCAACAAAAGAAAAATGTTATCACATAGTGATAAGTGAACCATGTGTTCAGCTAGTTCCAAAAATAAAGGTAACACTGTAGACTCAGAATATCTTATTTCCTTCAACATTATGATATCATTGAGTTCAGCTATGAAGAAAAGTTTCCATAGCATGGTGGTGTATTAAAATAAGATATCAGTTAGTGTAGGATGCATGGACAAAAAGCAGACCCATCTTAATGTTTGTTTTATCTTGTACATTTTGTTCGCTGCTTTTATTGTGAGAAAAAAACATTTGTAACTTGGACCCATTTAGCAGGTGCCTGAGAGGGAATCCTGAATGCACTGGTGAGTTACAAAATGTCTTCAGGAAAGTGACTTAAATAACTAAAGGCAGTTTGTTTCATCCAGCTTTACTCCTCTGCTTTACCAACTTCTGCTCCAGGCTCCCAAAGTTTCAATGAGGTGAGGGAGTAGGGAGGGTACCAGGAGTTTGTGGAACCCTCACATTTCCATTTCCACTGGAGGAGGGTCAGTACCTGCCCCAGGAGCAGCACTCAGGCTGGGAAGGGTGTCCAGGTAGGCAGCACTGGGAGAAAGGCATCCCAGGGCTTGGGTGGAAAATGTGCACAGTGACCCTTTGCATTCACCCTCTTCCTCCCCAGAGCAGCTGAGGTACCAGGGCTGCTTTAACTCCACCAAGCACCAGCAGGCTCTGGTGTGCGCTATATTTTTGGGGAAACGCTCCTCCAGTCTGGTAGGTAAAGGGAGTTAAGGGAGCAGCTCAGTACCAGTGGAAGATGCTCTTGCTAGTGCAGGAGAATCAGCCCCAACCTGACTTCACTCCCTGTCAGAGCTTAAAATCCTCTCTGTCAACCACACCACTGAATTTGTGACATAGCCCAGCTCAGCTGGGCCTGGTCTTGACTCAGTAACCTCAGTGCTGCTTTGTTTTCAGTAATTTATATGAAATTTGTCCATTGACAGCATCACTCCTGTGGTTCATGTTCAGCTCATTCTTAAGCAAATGAGTAAATACCACTCTTTAAAGGGAAAAGCACAAGTGATTAATGAAAGTTACATATGCTGTGGACAACACATTTTGTTATTCAGTATAGCTGACTTTGACTTTTCATTATAAAGTCTCAGGCCTTAAGGAAAATGACTAAAGAAGGGAGAAAATTGAAAGCTGCCTTTAGGTACTGTGGAGTCTCGTGCTCTGGATTGGGGTGATCCCGAAAGATGGAAAAGTTTCTCTTCCAACCCGTGCCTTTAAAGAAAGACTTAGTAGTCCTCTGTTGTCTGGTCTCAAGGTTGTTTGTTGTTCGTTATCTAAAAGATTCTTCTCCTGAGCTGCTGTGGCCCGTTCAGCAAGTTAGATAAAGGCACACTGCCCTCCCAGGGGGCTGGTGCCATCTTTTATATCATATATTACGTGTTACATGTTTATACTTTTTCCCTAATGCCTATCATCTGTATTGAACAGTGACTTTCTACTCTAAACTAATCTGTGAGTGCTGACATCACTAAAGACATAGAAGTTAGGAAGGAAAAAATAGGAAGACAAGGCACACTGAAATCCCTCCATCTTAGAACCCCTGACCCCCATGTACAAAACTTGGACCCCTGCGTATAAGGCTTAAAACCCCCTCGCACAGCACTCAAAAATCCTTCCTTTCACTTCGTGACTACTTCTACTACAATACTTAAACTTGTGTGTGGCTTGTAATTCTTCATACAGAGTTAGTAATTTGCTCCACAGGCTAAGATCAGAACCTCACGTGTGTCTTTGGCTGCATGCCAGGGTCTCAGAGCCCCCTGCTAGTGACTCTGACCATCCAAGGCACCCAGAGGGATGTCCTAGGTTCTAACAAGGTACCTTTTCATTATTTGCACAGGTTTAAATAGAATTTATTCAACAGGTGGTTAAATCACAGAAATACAGGTTTCTGGTGTATCATTCTATAGATGTTAATGAGCTTAGAATCAGGGGCATTAATTACAAGAAAGACAACAAATTCTATTGTCAAGACAAGTTATTCAGTGCTAGAAATCCAAAGTGCGGGAGAAGAACACCACAGCTTTGAAAACTAGAATTGGATAGAAAACTGTTCAGTAAACAACATATGGTAGAGAATTTCCCTTTGTTGCTTTCACTTGTTGCATGGATATTAAAACAAGATCTCTTAATAACCAAGGAAAATCACTCTTGGTTCATTTTATTTTATATATATTTTAAAATCTAAAATCAACTAGTTAATATAAACATTTCTATATTCCAACGATGAGAGGCAGAGTAATTTTTTATTAATCCAGACTTATTCTCTATATAATTTCTATGAACTCCAGTTGGTCTTCTACAAAAGTACTACTAACAACCAGCATTATTTACCTTATAGTTGTATTAAAAAAATGCATAAACTTGGATCTCACTTATGCCAGCTGTGGGATAAAATATCTGGGATACATCTCACATCTGGGAGAAATATCCCAGCTTGCAACAATAAGGTGTGGTGGTTCATTTTGTTCTAATACTTTTTTTGGTTGTTATTGTATTTTATTCAATTTGTTTTAAGTGGTTCATTCCTACCTTCCTCTTGCAGTTGGTTTGGTCCACCATTGTGTCCTCCCCTCTCCCTGTCGGTTCAAGTACCTACCCCTTATTCCTGCTCCTTCCATGCCTGTCATTGTAACCCTGCCCCTCTACCCAGTCAGTTAATCCAAACCCAGCCTCTCCTTCCAGAACCCTCGGTGTCATTTATGTGATCCCTAAGTTCTCATTGGTTGTGGGAGAGTACTCTCCTCCCCTCATACCCCTCATTGGTTGTGAGATTATGTATCCCTGCCCTGTACTCCTCCCCAACTCCCCTTGATTGGTTGATGTATTATATCCTCCCTTAGGACCTCCTCCCTTTATAAGTTCTTGCACTAGTATCAAAGGTGGTTCTTAGTTCTGACCCCCTGTTTGGAGAATAAACTTTCTTGGAGACTCACACAAAGGACCCTCTCTTTTGTCTCAACCCTAACCATCCGTCTGCTGTCAGGATCTGCCCTCCCGGCTGCGCCGCTACCCGTGTTGGTCAGTCACCGGGCAGGGAGTGGCTGCTCGGTGGTGCCGTTCTGGGGAAGAAAGCCAGCCAGCCTGACAGAGCTTTCTCCCAGAGTCCAGACGCTGTGTCAATAAGGCACGAGTACTCATGCTTTATAGTGTCCATTAACAAAACTAAAATTTTGAATGTAGCTCAGAGCTCTTCTGCAGCAGTGATCCAGTTTTTTTCCTCGAAACCATGAATGCCAGGAGTTGGGCTTCATTCCCAATTTTATTCTTATGGGAGGAAGAGTTCTGTGGTTTGTTAATCTGTGCCTCCTCACGCTGGAGTTTCATGCCCCTGAAGAAGTTGTGTAACTTTGCTGGCCAGCTGATGCCATCTGCTGGGGTCTGCCTGAAGAACTGAACTGATTCACCAGAGTCTTCTGGGGAAGTCACTCAATTTTAGTTAAGGCCAGTTTAAATGAATGTGTTTTTTTTCTCTGGGTCTCAGTTTCTGAGGCAAGGAGTTCGTGCAAGACAACAGCTTTACTCACAAGTCTCAGTTGATTGTTGTTGGCTTTTTGTGCTGCTTTGCTCATACAGCAAATTTTCAGGTCCCTAAAATTTGCTGGCAGGAGCAGCTGAATCCAAAGATTTTGAGTACAGGGTATAGTTACTGAGATTATTTAAATACTTTCTTAAAGATGCTTTATCTTATACATTCAGTTTCAAACGTGTGATTTGTAGTTGTTGCCATCCAAAATATTTCCTAAGTGTGTCTATATACATATATATGTATATATACATACATATATATATATAAAATATATATATATATAATATATATATAATATATATATATAAAGCGTTTGTTTAACTGGGCTATGGCTCTGCCAGGTATAACAAGACATAGCTGTAACATGTTTCCATGACCTGCTGGACTTTCTCAGAAGTTTCAAGTTAACTATTTAATAATGGAAATTTGCTGTGTTGAGCTATTAGACAGAAGTGTTTGGGCTCTGTTGGTTTAGAAGAGAAGGATCTTAATCTTCTCCAAAGTGGAGGAATTCCACGGCAGTTCTAAGGGAAGTACAACCCACCAGGAAACCTCACTGATCCTGACTCCCCTGGAGCAGCAGGTCCCAGATGGAAATTAAAGTACAGAATGAGTCTGAGTGTGAAGTGGCACTGTCCAGAGGTTCTCATAAAGCCTGAAGCATTGATCCCTTCCACTGGATGGGTGTGATGGTGCTCTTTTTTCTTCTTTCCTTTATTCAGTTGTCTTTACGATGTTGACTGTGCCAAAACCATAGCAATGGAAACTTAAAAGCTGTTGTTAGAAAAATCAAAATACAGGAAGTGAGACAGGACGTAAATGTTCCTTCCCAAATCAAATGACTTATGTAACAGCAGGTATAGGCCTTTGGGTTGGTCAGAGTGCAACAGAAATGTACATACCAAGAAATAGAAAATTAGCCTAATACTTGTTAACGTTGCTACTTTTTCATGAAGATGTGTTGTGAATCACCCCACTCAATGACTTGGCACTTTGGTAGCGTTAGTGTAGAGGAGGAGGGAGAAGAGTTTTAAAAATCCCTTTTGAATGCATTCCTGTATTTATTTAATGAGGTCTCCACCTGCCCATGAAACATGGCATTACTCCAGATGGAGCTGATGTCTCCTAGAGGTCCTGGAGGCAGCACTGCTAATAGCCCACTGTGAACTGAGATATTTCAGGTGGTGGCTGGTACCAGAGCAGGAGGCACACAGTGTGCTCAGCACAGGTGGATTTGGGAATAACCCCACTCAGAAGAGTTACCCTGGGTTTGCTGTTTAGATAAGGCTCTGTTCCTTCTGTAAACCTGCACATGTGATTTCTTTCAGATACTTCCCTTAAGTAAGCTTTAACTAAGTCTGATGAGGGGATTGGGAATTCCTGATCCCTACCCCAGCCCTGTCCCCTCTGGTAGCCTGCACTGATGAAAATTACTTAGATTAGTGTGCAATTTGCTGAAACACTACCAGGGTGAAATTCCTCTAATGGCTGCAACAAGAGATTCTTGCATTTGCTGCACTGAAATTTTGTGATTATTTTTAGATCTCTGAAGCACATCATGTAAATGATAATCTGTATTGTCCTTCTGAATTCCACATCATACAAGAGCTGTGCACTTTAAATGCCTTTAAGGGGAAGAAGGAACAATCATTGTGTGATCAGTAAGGCTTTTTTTCAGACATATGATTATCTTTGTCCTAAACCTCCTGACCAGCAATTAATTCTTCTGATCCATTACTGTTTCCAGAGTTCAGAGCTGCTGTGAAATGACAGATGCCTCCTCTATTATTACTGAAGTATCACTTGCACAGTTGTATTTCTGTCACACACAAGTTTTTACTGAAGCTTATTTCAAAGTGTATTTTCTTAATATGTGAAAGTGGCTGGTGACATTTTTAAAATTTAATTGAACAGTTAAGATGTCTGTCTGTCTGCCTTGTGCTGAAAGAAAGGAATAACAAGTTTTAGGGGTTTTTTTCCAACCAAACTTTGTATTAATTGCTGTGGTTCTTTTGTCTGCTCTGAGAAAGCACTGCACTTTCAAATATTTCAATAAAGAAATAGGCTTGAATATCCTATTTCAGTGTTTCAATAATATTTTTTGTGGTTTTAAATTTTTATTCTTGGACCAGAATTATCAAGGTATTGCATGCAGTAGTAAGTTAGATAAGCATTCCATCTGTGGAATTTAGGAAAATATATCCCTTCCATTAATTGCAAAGAAGCTGGGACTAGACTTGTAAATATTTCCATAAAACTGAATTGCCTTGTCTCTATCTCAATCCAGCAAGTCACTAAGGAGAGAGGAAATTATAGAGTAAATAAATTTCAGAAGAATAAAAAATCATAGTGAATAAGCTGACCATGCACAGCTCTGAGAGGATTTACCTCCTCCTGTCAGTTCAGCTGCAGATGCACCATGGGCACATGACTTCTAGGGCTGAGTTTTCATATTTCTGCCTGATAACTCAGATCTGGGTATGGCACCTTATTTTCCTCATTTATAATAAATATAAAATTACAAATAATATGAAAATTGGAGTAGCTGGGTTGGAGATTCCTCTCGTCAGGATTACAGAGTAACTGACGTCCCTTCTCCTTGTGGCTGGATGAGCTGGACTTCTCACTCTGCAGTTACTCCTTTTTGTCAGTAGCTAATTTTATCTGCTTCACAGGAGGTCCAGGATTTGTTTTTGTAAGGGAGAGGATTTCAGAATATCATTAATTGCATCATATTGCATTTGCTCTCCTTGAGACTCAAAGTAAAACACTGTAGATAAAGCAGGAATATTTAACCCTAATGATAGTACAAGAGGTGATTTGGATTTGCAAGAAATTACAGTTAAATGATTATAAATTTCTTTAGAAGTGAAAAAAAATTATTTATTCTCCTTCCAAGTAAAGCATCATTGGTGGCAAGGGAATGTCATCTTAAAGCAGCCACCATGAATTTCAGACATTAAAGAAGGAGGAATGATGTTTTCAGTTATATTTTAAATTTCAGTTATATTTTAGTTCTTTAGGCATCAGGAGAACATCTACCGCTGTTTAGCAATAAAGCAACAGCTTTGTTTCTGACCAATAGTCTGAGTTTAAAAAAAAAACAAAAAAAAAAAAACTAAAGAGGAAGTGCTGTTTGGATTTATAGACATAATGGACTTCAATGGAAGCTTATCAAAAGGGTAAGAATGACCTTATCTCTTGGCCTTACTATCAAATGAGAGAGTTCTTTTAGCTGGCAATGTACCAGGCTGCAAATGAGGCGCAACTTCAAAGTTTAAGGAAGGAGGAAAGAGAAACAGTCAAGAAGTCATAAATTGTATAATGTGAATAAAATTGATGCAGAATTTCCATTAGTTAGAGACAGGTTAAATCACTTCATGATGTTTTACAGGTCCACTTCCTCCCAGTAACTGATCTCTCACCTACTTAACTGTGCTTAGGATCCTGCTATTAATGGTCTAACATATCACAACAATTTTTATATAACTACTTTCTTTTATTTTTTTTTTTTTGTGTGTGTGTTAATGAAAAGCTGACCTATTTTTTTTTTTTTTTATCCTGGAGGGTAAACTAAAATCAAGCTTTGTCTATTACAACCAAGTAATCAAACCACAGGGGGAATTGCTAAAATGTGGCATATATTAGGTCTTTACTTCTTTTAACTGCCCTGCTTCTTCCTGTGTTTATGTTGCTGTTTTCATTTTGTGTTTGGATTGCAGCAGTACTGGAGGTCAGAGCAGAGACAGAGCCCTGCTAGGATAAATGAACCCTTGAGATGGCACGGATCCTGCTCCAAGCATGCCAGAGAGGCCAGGGGTTCGGAAGGAGCAGTGCTGATCCCATCCCAGTGCCTGGGATGTTGAGTGGGACTGGATGCAGACCTGGGCATTGCTCAAAGCAGAATCCTGCAGTGATTACCTGCAGAATATATCAGCATGGTTTACACTGGCACTTCCTTCTGGCATTCCTGCTGATGGGAAACCATTCCCAGCCTGCCTGCATGCAGCCTCTTGTTCTGCTGAAGCAGTCAGTCACAGCCTCTCGTCATCCTACATTTTCCCTCCTCCTTTACTCCAGCTCTGAGGAGCAAACATGTCCAAGAGCCCAGCTCACCCCTGCCTGTGCTTAGGCACACAGTCAAGGGCTTGGGGCACTACTGCATGTGAATTACTTTGCTTACATTGTGTTTACTCAGTGCTGAGAGGTGTTAGGCACTCCCAGAGGTGCATTTACCTGGTAGTAGCAAAAGTGTTCCATTCACCCATTTTACAGAGTAAATGTGGACCAACATTCCAATATGGGAAGGGAGATTTGCACAGTTATGCCCCTGGGTATTGCTCCACAATCTTGTGTTGTCCCATATTCCTAACTTTATCATTTCTGACTTGATAATATAATAACAGGCTATTTAATTTTATAAAATCATAGAATCTTAAGGGTTGGAAAAGGCTTCCAAAACCATAAAATTCCTGCTGTGCCTGATGTCCACCTTGTCCCCAGCCTAGCACTGAGTGCCACCTCCAGCCCTTCCTGGGACACCTCCAGGGATGGGTACTCTAAACCTCCCTGGGTAGCCCCTGCCAAGGCCTGAGCACCCTTTCCATGGGGAAATTCCTCCTGGTGTCCTCTCTGAGCCTGCCCTGGCACAAAAATATAATAAGATTAATAGTAATACTTTAAAAATTAAAGTGGCTCTCACCTTGATGCAGCTTTTATTTGTTGGAGAAAAAGGGATCCTTAAAAACCAAGCCAAGAAATCCTGCATTGTTCCACCAGTGGAGCAGCTGAAGTGGAATAACTACATGTAGCCCTAGGTCTGGTTTAGCTCCAGCAGAGAATCCCAGCCCATAGGAGATCCCATTGTTCATTGTCCACCCACACATCCTGATCTCCTGGGGTTACACTGCGTAGATTTCTGAATGTGCAGAAAATGACCTGAGGCTTGGGGCAATGAAGGGAAAACAAGGAAGAGCTGTGATGATGGATTTCAAACAGAGTTGTTTTGCAGAGGTGATCAGTGAAGTTGGCTGATCTTATTTGATAAAAGCCTGCCGGTTAACAAGATAAAAACATGCAATTTCAGGATATACCTAAACCTGGCTCATTTTAAATGTAAAGATTCATGTGGCAAAACAGTCACTTAAAAGAGTAAAGGGACTTTTTACAAGGGACTTTTTGCAAAGGCCTAAAATGCCAGGGCAAGGGGGAATGGCTCCCACTGCCAGAGGGCAGGGCTGGATGGGATCTTGGGAAGGAGTTCTTCCCTGGCAGGGTGGGCAGGCCCTGGCACAGGGTGCCCAGAGCAGCTGGGGCTGCCCCTGGATCCCTGGCACTGCCCAAGGCCAGGTTGGACACTGGGGCTGGGAGCAGCCTGGGACAGTGGAAGGTGTCCCTGCCATGGCAGGGACGGCACTGGAAAGGATTTAAGGTCCCTTTCAGCCCAAACCATTCTATGAGTAGATGATATGATTTAGAATAAGTTTTGTGCTAAATGTCACATTTCTGCATAACTTCCTTTAATAACTGCAGTCTCCAGCCTAATTCAGCCTTTCAGATAATTGCCGTGTAAGCACTTTTATTTTTCATAGTTGTACAGTGGGTTATTTTATTCTTGCTCTAGTAAAAACATGATTCTTGTTGTTGACTTTTTAAATAGTGATCACTTAATTGGAAACAGATTCTACTGTAGGAGAAAAAACATTTTAACTAACAAATTTGAGCTGGAAAGTTTCAGATACCTGAGGAGATTTAAAACAAAGGGTAGGATTTGCTGTCCATTATTTAAATTAGAGATTATTTCATCATAGGATAACTAAACAAAAGTTAATGAGACCATTGGAGAGTTTGTATTAGTTAGTTTGTACACAGTCTAACACTGAACAGAAGAAACAAGTGAAATATATTACTTTAAATGCAGATTTTTCTCTCTCTTAACAAAAAGCCCATAGAAAATTATTGTTTTGAATTGTTTTCACCTTCTGTGAACTTTTATAAAGCCTGATATATGATTTATATTTATATATGATTTTGTTTAATATTGTCTTTTCACTCTGAACTTACAGAAGCAAGAAAAGTCTTACATTAGGATATGATGCACTTTGGAAGTGATAACCAGGTGCTGGTAAAAATCCTAAAACCCCTCGGTATTTTTATG
The DNA here is from genome assembly GCF_015832195.1 of Motacilla alba alba. Lineage (NCBI taxonomy): Eukaryota > Metazoa > Chordata > Aves > Passeriformes > Motacillidae > Motacilla > Motacilla alba. Next base: position 830,081 of record NC_052026.1, read on the forward strand.
AAAACTTGGACTTAAATGCAAATAAAGCAACATTTGAAACACTTGATCATTACCAGTGAGCTGAAATAGGCGAGCCTCAGTTTAATTTTGGTTGAAATAATATTATGTGATTGACAATCACATAATGATTATTTTATTAAAAGCACATTTGATTAAAAGCAACAATATTCAAATTGAATGTCTCTCATCTTCAGATGAGTCCTCAAGGGCAAGGTAATATCTGCTGGAAAACTTGGAGAAATACATTCCTTGTTACCTCATGGAATAGATTTGAAGCACTATTTCCAGTTGCAGTTTTCTCAATCCTCAGCACATCAAATGCATCATATTGGGCTCAGTTGATTTCTAATTTAATTCTGGGGGAGTTTGGGCAGGAACAAGCCCAGCACCAGCACAGGCTGGGGGGACCTGCTGGAGCAGCTCTGCAGGGAAGGACCTGGAGGTGCTGGGGACACGGAGCTGTCCCTGAGCCAGCAGAGTGTCCTGGAGGTGCTGGGGACACGGAGCTGTCCCTGAGCCAGCAGAGTGTCCTGGGGGTGCTGGGGTTCATGGAGCTGTCCCTGAGCCAGCAGAGTGTCCTGGGGCCAAGGAGGCCAAGGGTGCCCAGGGGGCATGGGGAAGAGCCTTGGCAGCAGGTCAGGGGTGATCCTGCCCCTGTGCCCAGCCCTGGAGGCACCTCTGGGTGCTGTGTCCAGCTCTGGATCCTCAGCACAGCAGGGGCAGGAGCTCCTGGAGCTGAGCAAGGGCCTGGAGCATCTCGGTGCCCAGGCAAGGCTGAGGGAGCTGGGGCTGCTCCGGCTGGAGAGGAGCCCCAGCTGAGAGGGGCCCTCAGCCCTGGGTGTCCCTGGGTGCAGGGAGGGGCAGAGCAGGGCCCAGGCTCTGCTCCAGGCCCAGCGATGGCGCCAGAGCCACGGGCAGGGCCTGAGCCCAGGAGCTGCCCCTGCCCAGGAGGCAGAACTGCTGCCCTGGGCAGTGCCCAGCCCTGAGCAGATGGTGCAGAGAGGCTGTGCAGTCTCCTCCCTGGGGATATTGCAGAGCCACACGGACACACTGCTGTGCCCTGTGCTCTGGGATGGCCCTGCTGGAGCAGGGAGGTGGCACCAGAGCAGCCCCTGTGGGCCCCTCCAGCCTGACCCAACCTGGGGCTCTGTGAGTTCCTGTGGGGCAGTTTAGACTCCCCATGTGGAGAGAGAACAGGCAGGATTAAGTTACATCTGATTTTGCCCAGGATGTCTCGTCTAAAAGCATGGCCTGCTCTAGGTGAAGACATGTTAAAGTACAAATCCCATTGTGTACAGTATTCCCTACACAAAGGTGTGAAAAGGGAGCAAACATCTCTCCATATGGTGGACTAAGTGGATTTGTTACCAAAATGTCCTGACTGGGCAGCCTTTCCTTGGTGAAGGGTCTGCTCTGGGAATGGGCTCCATGCTGTTGAAGTCCCTGCTCAGAGCACTGTTCATTGAAGGCACTGAGGGAAAAAATAATGTTTGGCACACAAAGCTGGGTTTAGGTGCAAAATAAGATATTTTAATACCTATGACCTGGCACCCATTTACTGTTTGGGCTTCAGAGTGACTCCAAAGTCCTGCAATGTTGGTACAGTGTAGTTCTCACAAAAGCTAGAAATAAAAATATATGTACCACACTCCCTTTAGTGTTTGTTTTCCTGGCTGTTGTCACATGAGGAGAGTGGCAGCTCTTGTGACCTCAAAAAAAAAAAAAATCGAACCTAGTGAAGTAGTGGAAAACCTCATTGTTGTTTCAGGCTAAAATTTTCATCCTTGATCATGACATGTGAAATGAGGACCTGCAGCTGTGGTGTTCTTCCAGCCTCCCAGTAACTCACCACTGTCCCTGCTCAGCAGTGGGAACATCCAAGAGTGCAACAAGTGATGACATCAGCCTGGAAGATCCATATTCTGATTTTTCACAGATTTTTAATGTTGTACTTTTCTTGGTTTTTTGGGCTTTTTTTGGTTTGTTGGTGGTTTTTTTTGTTTGTTTGTTTAACAATAAGAGAGATTACAAAATGAAGATTTTTTGTTCCATCTCTCTGGAGCAGGGATCAGCATTTTGGATCAGCTCAAGACCTCATACTTGTCTTGTTTTAGAGAACTTTGACATCTGGACTGAAATAGGTATTTTACAGGATAATACCAAGTATGTAACTGCAGAATAATTAATGTCTCTTCAGCTATATTTTCTGACTCCTCTGAGCTGATATCCAGATGATGCGTGAAGTCAATTAACCTGGCATATAGTATATTCAAGGCACTGTAATGATTCTTCAGACACCTTTCTATTTGCTTGGTTTTATATACACTTCTTAATGATTGCCAAGCCCCAAAAGACTATGGGCATAAATTGCCTAGGAAATGGATGAAAATAATTGTTTTTGTTAATGTGCTTTTTTTATTTGATGATCTATTCAAGTTATTTTAAGAGCTTGTGGAATTCATAGGATAGGCTTGAAGTGCAACATATTTTGTAACCTTTCTGTGGACAACAAACTGTACAAAATTGCTTGTAAAGTATTTTTAACAATTCAAGTGTTATTAGGAACAAAAAAGTACTGATTTTATATTTGTGGGCACAATAAGCGTTTCCTATAAAATAATAGGCAAAGGAGGAAAAAGAAAAGTGTTTCTTTTTGTTAAAAGGGCATTTCAGAAGGATCTACTAAAGCATATATGAAATTTATTCAATCCAGAGGATTTTCATTTCTTTTTTGAGAAGAATTAGGAAGAAGAAAAATGTGCCATTTATTTTCTGTCAAGGGGAGAAAAAGCCATTTTCCAACAAATTCCAAACAATTCTAGATCTGAGAAAAACAAGATACCTTTTGATCCATGGAATCAAAGAGAGACATCTCAGCAAAGCAGCAGGTAAGGCTGTAATGGCAGAGCAGTTATTTCATCTGTTTACTTCCTGTCTCATCTGCACTGAGCTATAAATTCCCACAGTTTTGTGGACTCAGAGTGAGATGGGAAGCAATATTTTACCTCTCTCTAGGATGAGTGAGAGCAAACTGGAGGAACGTGTCCTGTCTGGGGCAATGCACTTCAAGGAGGAAAAGTAGTTGTGGCCGATTCGAAGAAATCTCCCAAAACAGCTTCAAAAGATATCAGAGCAGCTTTTGAATAAAAATATAAATGAATTAAGGTTGTTTAGCCTAAGGGGAAGAGCACTAAACACAGAAGAGTTTCAGTTTTATTATTCAACAACTTCTTTGTAAAAGAGCAGGTGTGTGTTCGTTACTCTATCACATCCACCCTGGAGATGATGGGAATAATGCAGTTACAAGTACAGCTTAGGTCAGACACAAAGAGAAAACTGCTCTAATGGCTGGGCAGGCTGTCACTGGGAGAGAATCCCCAGGGACCTATGGAGTCTCCAAATTTAGGAACAGTTCACCACAAAGCTGACAACTGTCTCCTAGGAAAGATGTAACTGTGGGCTGTTTGGGGAGATAGTAGAGGATTAATGCATGTCTTGTGCTCCTATCCAACCTCTGTCACCATGATATTTCATGAAAATCTCTTTGCCAGGATTTTTTCTCCTGAGAAGCTGAGAAGCCTCAGAGGAAAAGAAAAACAATAATTATTTGCTGCTGTGGAATGCAACAGGTACATCTTTGATTGGTCCATGTAAGTTGTTTCTACTTAATGACCAATCATTGGTCCAGCTGTGTTGAGGCTCTGAGCAGTCATGAGCTTTTGTTCTCATTCCTTTCTATTCTTGTCTAGCTTCCTGATGTATCCTTTCCCTCTGTTCTTTTAGTATAGTTTTAGTATAGCAGTTTCAATATAATATATATCATAATATAATAAATCGGCCTTCTGAAACATGGAGTCAAGATTCTCATCTCTTCCCTCATCCTGGGGACCCTTGAACACAGCCACACTGTTAGGGTTTTTTCCTCGTTCTACAGATTCTGATTTTGTTCCCAGAACTTCATGTCCCTTTTGAGTGCAGAATTCAAAATGCATTTGAGAGAAAGGAGGGATGAAATGGAAACCCAGATTTATTCCTTGAAAATTGTATCCACCAATATTATGGGACAGAGCTTGCAAGTGGCCTGTCTGACTTGAACATGGGGCAGCTGAATTTCATAATGGATGGAATTTTATAATTTTATTACCATCATCATCACTATCTCTTTTAGAGAAAAGAAATTAACCTGTTCTGGAGACCTGCTGAAATGAATTTCATATTCTGTAGAAAGTTTACTACTAAGAAATAACCCGATGGTGCTCTTTTAAATAATTTAAACTTCAAAGCCATTCATGAGTGAGGCAAGTGTTTCTCATAACTTATAATTGTTGTATGACACAAATAAGTTCTCAAGAGATATGAGAAAGGTTCACACAAAATGAAGCAATGGAGGGACTGAAATACCACTGGAGCTGAGCTAATGGGACAGTGCCTTCTTTGGGCAAGAAGACATCTACTTGCTCATGATGTAATGAAAAATAACATGTTCTGTCAGTCAAACCGTAGACAAAATCCAGCTGAGAATTTTGGACATGCCTTTCTGTGGGCAAAATTGGGAATGTTTTCCTATGACATAATTTGATTTTTGCAAGCATCTACAAGGTAACCATATCACACATCATTTCAGGCAGAACAAAATCAGCTTTTATTATTGTGTATGTGTCTTGTAACAGTGTGGAAATGTTTTTGCATCATTCCTCCTGGACTGAAAAGCCAGCTACTTAGTTTTCCCTAGGGTGTGTGGAAAACTGTGCGCTGCAGTCCTTCTGGTGTCACCTTGAATTTCAGTGCACTCTGCAGCTTTCTCTTCATAGTATTTGCAACACCTGAAAATGAAGGTTTCCATTTAGTGATAGCATAATGATTTGGCAAACTGCTTCTAAAATGTTGAAAGCACAGTCTTGGCTGCTCAACGGCAGAGGCATGAGGAGACAAATGGTCACAGTTCTTGATGCTGCAGTTTTTTATACAGCAGGAATTGGCCTTTGAGGAACGAGTTGGCCACAAATTCCTTTCTCATTCGGGGCAGTTGTTGAATCGCTTGACTTGTTTTCTTATTGACATCTGTAGCAATACCTGTTCCCAGGAGACCCTGAACTAAGTGAAAATGCAAATATTTGGGGAATGTCATATCAGCCACACTGAGAATTCCTGAGTGCTGCTCTGTGTTGAAATGCAATATCTTCCAGCACCTTCTGCTCACAGGGCAACTGATGTCCCCAGTGCTTGGCCTCGAGGGTTGTGATTCTGAGATTGTGTTCCTGCATGTTTTTTAACTGAGCACATGGATTTTTTTCAGGACTAATATTAATGTGGGTGCTCAAAAAGGGAGGTATCCTGGAAAATATAGTTCAAACAATTAATCTGCTTGAAGGCTTGGGAAGGGGAGGAGGGAGGGAAGGGCACAGCTGATTGTCTGTGCAGCCAGAGAAGTAAAGGGATCCCTTCCCTGAAATAAAGGAGTGCAGGTCTTGCCTACTGCACCACCTGTAGCAAAATAAAACTCATGGAATATTTCCTGGAGTTTCTACTGGATTTATAGGACACTGGGAAATAAAAGGTGCAAATTGTAGTTATTTATTTTTTCTAATGAGTGATGAGACCAGGATAGACTGATTTTGCTTTCTATTCTGGAGCATTCAGCTGTTCAGTTTTGCTGCTATTGTGAGCAGAGAAATCACAGAAAATGGCTGTTTAATTGTCTCATATTCTGAGATTACAGTCCTGTGAGCTTTCTTATGAAACAGGTGTATTTTCTGTCTTAATTTCATTGGACAAGTTATCTTATAGGCAAAATAGGAAATATATTCTGCAAAGAATTAATTATTCTACTGGGGTTCATATAGTAATTGTGGAGATAAAACTTTAAGTTTATCTCTGTACGTAAATCAGTGAAGTTGACTTTATTTTTGGTTTTAATTCAGAGGTTTGGGAGGGTCCTTGACATGTTATAGATTCATCTAATAGTCTGGCTTTATGGATATATCCACATTCATATGAACAATCAGAACCTGCTCTCTTTGTAACGCACTGAAGGAAACAGTTGAAACTTAACATTACTCAAGTAGCATTGGATTTTAATTAATAAACACATGGAACAACTGTTCAGATAGGAATGCTACTTTTTCTAGTGAAATAAGTAAAATAAAGTGCATTGTGTGAATGATCACTAAGACTTTCTCCTGGACTGTGCAAGATAAATATTCATTAAGTGAGCTCAGCAGTTGCAAGCAGAAGATAGGCTTAATCAATATGGAAGGTTTTGTGATAAAGAATTGTTGTATTGATAGCTTGATGTGACACCTGAGAGCCTAGAACTGCTGTAAGGAACGACTGGGAGTCAGAGCAATTCCTGGCTGGATTCACTTGGATCTGTCTTCATTTGTCGTGCACTGAACAATTGTGCTTTGCTGCTGTTGGTCCTGCATCAGACAGAGCAAGAGTCCTCCTCTGCCTCCCCTCTTTAATGCCATGGCTGATGACACTGATTTCCACTCACAGAACTTTTCCATGCTCCCTCTTATCCCTGTGCGACCCCCTGTCAGAATGACTGAGAATGTTTGCGAATAACCACGGGGTTATTAGGAAAACTCATGCAGAATTTGCCAAGGAAGCAACAAGAAATAAACTTATTTATGTGTTACACTTGCAGGAATAGAGGAAGAGTCTGGACATAGATCTGAATCCTGGTTTATGAACTTTTTCCACCTAGATCTCAAGGTAAGGAGTAATGATTTTTAAATAATAGATGTAATACAAGAAAGAAGCAAAGAATTTCCCTTCCAAGCTGTCACACATATGGTCAGGCAGTGACAGATGAGGAAGGGAACAACTGGTACCTTTTCATTTCTAATTTTGATTTTATATTAAAACACAGAACATGATCTGAATCTCACCTGGAGATCTGTACTAAAGGATGAGCCAGGGACAGAATCACACAGAATCACAGAATAATGAGGTTGGAAGAGACTTCTAAGATCATCAAGTCCAACCTATGTCCTAACACCTCAACTAGACTATAGCACCAAGTGTTTATCTCAATATCTGCAAGCGGAATTAACTGTTGTACAGATTATTCATTCAGAAAAGCACACACAGCATTACAGTATTCTTCACTTCATAAGGATACCATATGTAATTTAGTGAGTAATTAAGACTCCAAGTGATCAAAACAAAAAATTTGTCAGGATGCAATTTTCCCACCAATGTAATTGATATCTTTGACCTTAATTTCAGATGGAAAGGAAAGGAAGGAAGGCAGATGCCTGTATCATGTACAAACTTGCCACTTTCCTTCACTAATCACCTAATTTCACGGTAACTACATCTCCTATTATTAACTCTCTTTATACGGAATTTCTCATTGTAGCACATTACTCCAGGGAAGTGACTCCACCTTGTTCCGAAGTACCATCCCTGATACACTGTGGATAGGCCAAATTTGACTAAAATATTCTGGTTTTCTCAAATTGCGAATGTGTTTCTAGTTTCTTTGCAGAGGAGTGGGTCAGGATGGGTCTAAAATATCCTTTGCAATGCTCTGGTGCTTCCAGTCCCATCATGGGGCATGACAGTTGTCATTTTCTTACTTTTGATTAAAGTTTTTTTTTCTGTTTCAGACATTACTGTTGTCAAATTGGAATTAAACAAGGCACATCCTTAAGTGAATATGCCTGTTATTGGAGAGATTTTCTGGGGAAAGACTGTTACAGAATTCAAAGCTGGGATCTCCATGAAGTGCAATTTAAAAATTAGTTTTAAGTGCACTTCACATCACTTTGCTCACAGTGAGAAATATTTCCTTGGTTTCACACTGGAAAAAGCAAAATGGACAGGCTTGTGTCATGGAGAGTGCAGCAGCAGGATCTCCACTCTGTGTTCAGCCACACTGAGACCATAGAAATTTAAAGAAGTAACACACAAATAAAATACTTATAAACCACATGTATTAGATTTTGATCCTTACATTTAGCTCTGGCTGGGATCCTAAATCTAAGATTGCTTTACACTTGATTTGCAAATAGAGAAGTTTGCAGAATTTGCCAGAATTCAGCCAGAATACCCAACTTCCCACAAAGTTTCCAACGTTCAATTTGGATGATGTGCTACAAGATCAACTGCTTTCTAACTTCATTTCTCCATTATTTGCAGCAGAAATGTTATTAGATATGGATTTCAGTAATGTGATTACCAGTGAGTGGTAATTTTGAAGGATCTGTGTGGGAACTGCTGGAGGAATTATTGTGCTGCTGAAATCAAACTGTCATTCACATTTAACCTAATCTTACACTAAGCTATTCTGAATATTATCAATGCCTTTCCATTCCTTCTGAAAAAAAAAAGAAGGAGGTAAAATGTTTTAAGTGATGGTTTGTTCCCTTGTTTTGTGTCCATGACAAAATAAAACAATATAATTCAATTTTCTATAATTAGAAACAAAGGAATCAAAACTTCCTAAGCATTTTGAAGAAATATTAGGAAAAAAAGCCATTGATCAAAGTTCAGGAACTACTCTTGATATGGTGGCCAGGTTTTATTTAATATTTAGAACCTTGTATACCTGAGAACTTCCTGTGGAGAATGTGTATCATCTCTGTGTTCCTGCAGCCCATCTTCGTGGGGATGTTTTCCAAACTGCTGCTGGTCTCAGATGACTGAAATGATGGCTTTAAGAACTTCTCTGTGGTAAATATTGGAGTTTGTTTGTGTTTGCTGTGCTGGTATTTTCTTCCATTTAACTGTGCCCTGTAATAGCTGCTAAACAACAGTTTATTTAAGGTTCAGTTGGGAAATTCAGCCCCAAGCTCAGGGTGAATTAATCTGTAAAAACAGCAAAGCCCCAGCAAGGCGAACCCTGATGCACTTCAGATCTTTCACTGTTGCAGTGCAGGAGTTTCCAGATCACTCCCCATTCCCTGTGCTTTGGGGTTTTCCTGCTTTATGACTTGCAGTGCCTTCCTGTCCCTGTCCCTGAAAGCAGGGATTGCAGTGCTCTGTCTTTGGCCAGATTTGTTTCACAGCCAGGACTCCCAATATTTCTTGTTTCCTCATCTGTTTGTGGTTCTGGGATTACTCCTGAGCACCTCCACCTCCTACTCCCCAAACCCCAGAGCAGGACCCACTGGTGCACCCACTGGTGCATCCCTGTGGAGCATCCCTTGGTTCATCACTAGACTGGATATGGGGGCTAGTAACAAGTTGGCACAGTTAAATTTAGATACTGAGCCTCCACTTCAGTCCTCAAGCAGAACAAATTCTGTATTTGCCTCCATTTATCTGTGTTGCTTGATCTTTCACTAGGACAAGTAATAATTCCCCAAGGATTGGAGTCCATGGTGCTCCTCTTCCAAGGAATTTTAAAATGTGACCTTGCAGAAAATTGTCACTTTTCTTCAAATTTTTCTCAGGTCGCTACAGCTTACTGAATTACTAGAACTGACCATAAAGAATGAGTCTTTTGCAGGGAGAAGTCTGCAATAGCTGGGGTTTTGGAGGTTTTTTTCCTTAGCTAGGGTCAGATTTTGGCTGTAATTCCAAGTGTCATCAGCCATCCCACTGACAGCAGAAAACCATAACAACTGCATCAACACAGCTAAACCAGTCTTGTTTCCACATCTGGCAGCTTTACTTCAAATACAGAACAAACAGCAAGAACTGAAATTTCCACAGTAATTTCTTACTTGATAGAAACTTGAAAACTTTTACATTTATGTTGCAGCTCTTTGCTAGGGAAAAAAAATCATATTTATCTTGTTCAGCTGACAGGTTTTGCAAGATAATGGCATTGTGGTAATGTTTCAGGTTTCCTGTTAATATACATTTATTGCTTCAGAATCACACCTCGAGCCCTGTCTGGTGATAAATGTTAGGTGATAACAAGAGCAGATGACTCAGTTTATAAACATGCTGCTGTACAAGGTATCTGCTGTGTGTTTTTTTAATAAATGAATAAGATAATGAATTAAGTTACTGAAACATGTTTTGAGGTGTTGGGGTCTTTGGTTTTTTTAAATTCTGTAGCTTAAAAAGTAATTTTGAAAAAATGGGAAGTGAGGAGTTTTGTGATGTTTGGAATATATTTTCTCTATCAAATAGTCTTATTAACATTTGAACTGGTTTTTTTTAACAGTTTCCTTCTAACCTGACCAGAAAAGAAAAGCCCTGATTTATGGTGTCCCATAAGGATTTGAAATGTTGTCTTACAGGATTTAGATTGTTTGGGGGTTTTTGTTAGCTTAATTATAGCACTTTGTCCTAAAATATTGGATTCTGATTTGCTTGAATAACTTGACAAACTGGTTTTTTTTCCTACTGAATTTGTGCAAAAGCCACACTGATGGCCAAATTATTTGGGCTCTTTATAAAAGGGGAATGGATGTGCTCCTTTTGCTGTGATTCATGAGCTGGGAATCGTCGAGTCAGCTCTTGGCTCTGGGACACTTTGGGTGGAGCAGAACATCATGAAGTGGGATGGGAGGTCTTGTAGTTCAGGGGATACTCATGAACAATTTGCAAACATCTGTCAGTCCTCAGGAAAAATATTCCAAAGCTGGTGTAGCCCTTGAACTAGAGGATGAGTAAGGTTGTCTAAAAATTGGAACCTTAGACTTCTTGTACCTCAGCTGCAGTTCATGCACTACATGAAGATAGAGGTGCTACCCTCTGGGTGAGTTCTTTTAAAAATGTAACAATTGTAAATGTTTCATAAACGGGAGCCATTGGAACACCTGAGCTAGAAGCCCTGAAATTACAAAAAAAGCAAAAATATGAAAGAATATGATCTGACATATATCTGTCCAATGAGGTGTGTGTTGTTCCCAGCATCCATGCAAACCTGGATAGGAAGGGTATAGACTAAAGCACTGAAAGAAGGGGGACAGTGTTGGAAATCTGCTGTAAAATAAAAAAAGTTTAATATCAAACAGCTTATTTTTAAATAGTAACTGCTCCTGTGTTATCTTGGGCATCCATTTACTACTATTGGCAGTCAAATCCTGAGGGTGAGCTTATAATTTAATGCTTTACATTAAAGAACTATTCTCATCTAGCACATTTGCCTTGTAGCCTCTGCAAATAAATAACAACTGTGCCATGAATCACAGGTCCGTGAGCGCCACGGCCAAATGGCTAAAACTGCCCGGGCCATTTTTTGTAGCAGACGAATAGGAAACATTTATTACAGCCATTACAGACAGCCAAGTGATTTAAGAGCCAAAGAGGTGACATTTATATAATGTTAAAATTCTTTTAACTCTGGGAAATAAAATAAGCAAGGATCCAAATGGCTCTACAGCTGCACTGCAGCCCCACAAACCTGGGCATTGCTATAAACCCAGACCATCAAGTGGAGCTGAATTTTACAGCTGCACATTTCAGTGCTTTATCTTGTTGTCTGACTTCAATATCCTCAAACTTTATGCTGTTTGAAGCACCAATAGAGATAAAATTTCTTTCCTTGCACCTTGCTTCCTTTGGAAGTTAGAAAAAAAACTTGGTAAGTGACAGAAAACCCTTCAAAAACCCTCCACTGTATCACTGCAAAACTGTTTCAGAAATGATAATATTGATAACTGGTCACAGCTGCTTCCTTGGGCATTTGTCGTCATATCAGACATTGTTCATGCTGGTGCCAGGAGTATGGTCTGGAGGGGAAGCAAAGATTTATTACTAATAGTGCTCATTCTTCTGTTGTCACAGAATCACTGGGATTTGCTCTTTGAACTGGGCTCTACAGAAAGAAAGCCACAGATATTGAACTTCAAAGCAAGAGATAACTGAGAGAAATAAATGTTCCAAATGGTGGAGTGTATTCTGGTAAGCACTTGGGAGACCAGCCTTAGTGAGAGACTGGAACAGAGACTGCACTGAAGTGAAATAATTGCTCAAGGGTTTGATGTATTTTCTGCAGGCACTCACACGTCACCAGAGTTCTCTGGAAATGGTTTGAATCGCTTGTCTTCCACACATTTGGCAGAAATCACCAGGGGATGTGGGGGTGTTACATCTGTTCATGGCTAAGGATGGCCTTCAGAAGAAGATTTTTACTTGCCTTCTCAAAATCATTTAGAGTTACATCTGCTTCTTTGCAAGGTATCAACTTCCTTACCAGGAACTGCTTCATGGTTTTTAATGTTGTTGAGTTTTCACTTTGTATTTCATTGTAGGTTTAGAAAACTACATCCTATTCTTCGTGTGCTCTGTAAAGGAGCCTGTTCAGTGTCTGAACATGGGAAACTTGCTGAATTTCCCCAGGGCTGATGATCTTATTACTTTCTATTAGTTGAATTAATCCTCCTGGGAACCCTTCAATTTTTTTACCCCTTAAAACTTTCAGAGCTCCACATTATTATGAAAGGTTTTACTGAGCTAAAGTTGTTAGGACAGGGTTTAATTTTGCAGCCCTCATATTTACAGCCTCATGAGGCTGCCTGGTTTGCCCTCCAGTGCATAAAATATGAGACTCTGAATCATTCACCTCCAGGAAGCACTTTTCAAAACTGGGGAGAAAATTTCATAGCAGCAGAATGTGAATTGATGTGTCAGTGAATGCCTCTCCCTCCTTATCTGTTGCGTTATCTCTTCCCAGCCTCCTTTCGAATGATCCCAGGACCTGCTGCTCCAACTGTAACTCTCAGCAATGGCTGAATTCCACTTTTCAGCAGTAACTGTCTCACTCTTTTCCTTGCAGCTCGAGCAGGATCCTTTTCAGCTTGCAGATGGGTTCCTGGCTAAGAGGAAATTGTTTTTCCACTGCCATGTGGGTCTCTCATCCACAGTGTGCAGCACTTCTGCTTCATAATCTTTCTTGTGAGGGAGTAATTTGGTTTAACTCTCTTTGCCCCTCTTTCCAATGCCAGGGCTGTGCTGTGTGATAACACAGGACCTACAGCACAAATTCCTTCATCAGTGGTTTCTGTGGCTCCAGACAGATCTTTCACAAAACTGTCTTTATTCAGGCAGAATCTGGGCTATTTGGTGGGCTCTGTGTGCAGTAGTTTCATGCCAAGGTGTAAATCAGATTAAGACAATTGAATGCTGTGGGAGATTTGATGGGATAAGGAATGAAAGCCCTTGCTCTGAGAGGAATAGTGGTGTCCGTTTGTGTGTTCAGGACTCTACCTCAAACTGTACCTATTCCAACACTGAATTCCATTGTAGGATATGGAATGTGTTTCTGACACAATAGGGGTGTATTTCTAAAATTGATCTGGAATGTAGATTAATAATATACTCAGTACAGATTTCTCTGTACATTTATTATACATCTCTTCATTTTCTGCAGGAGCAGAAATCTCTGCTGTAATTCCAGCTCTAGGAAGCTGACAGGGCTCAGAAACGATAATCTGATTGCTGCACTTGCAAAGCATCCCCCCTTCTAGGACCAAAGTCAAGGACAACAAAAATGCCAAAGGAATTACTATAAATTACATCCTTCATACTCTACACATCCAGGGGTAGTGTTTGTCCTCAGTTGTGATCTCTCATCATTCAGTGAATGTGCTGGTCCTGCAAATGCTTTAACCCATGCAGGACTCTTAAGGAATATTCCCAGTAAATACCATAATGGATCACATCAGTTACCAGACTGAAACCACTCTTGATTTCCAAATTTTTGACAGGCTGACACCATTGAGGCTGTTCAGCCTGGGGAAGAAAAGGTTAAGTGGAGACCTGATGGCAGCTTTCCAGTATCAGAAGGGGCTACAGGGAAGATGGAGAGGGACAATTCTTCAGGAGCTGCAGTGACAGGACAAGGCAGAATGGGTTCAAACTGCCAGAGGGGAAAATTAAATGGGATATTGGGAAGGAATTGTTCCCTGGGAGGGTGGGGAGGCCCTGACACAGAGTGCCCAGAGAAGCTGTAGCTGTCCCTGGATCCCTGGCCAAGGCCCTGGCTCCCTGGATCCAAGGCCAGGTTGGACAATGGGGCTTGGAGCAGCCTAGGATAGTGGAAAGTGTCCCTAGCCATGGCAGGAGATGGAACTAAATGATCTTCAATGTCCTTTTCAACCAAAACCATTCTATGATTCTAAACCTCAGCCGATTTGAATGGTCCTGCTTTTTTTCAGTCATAGTTTTAACTCAAATATTCATGGTTTTTTAAAATGTGTGCTTGATGCATCCAGATAATATAATGGGCAATGATTGTACTTCCCCATCATCCTGAGAATATGAATTTCCGCTCCATCAAACCTCTGCTGATGCTTCTTTAATCCACTTTAACATATGAAAAACAACTTGAGAAGGTTGTTCAGTCCTAAAAATGTCTTCTTCATAAACTTTTCTTTATTAATATCGGAGCAGTGTGACTGATGCAGAGATTTCTGAGGGATGCAGGCAGAAGACACGTATCAGCTGGGGGCGCTGCAGTCAAATTTGTGGTGTTGCACTGGAACTCTCCAGTCCCGTTTGAAAGTGTCACTCACTGAGTGCTGTTGTCACCAGCACCTGGAGCCCCTCAGACCTTGGCTCTCTGAAGCTGTGATAAGCTCAGCTGGATTTTAGTGTCTGACAGAGTTGCCATTCCATTACGTCATTGCGTATCCAAGTCTCACATCTGTCTGCTCTGGAGGGCAGTCTTCAACTTATAACACTTCAGAAAAGAATTTTTTGACTGTGGAAATCGATAGAAAATGCATCACTTTTTATTCAGAGCACACCCCTGCACTGAAACGCAGAAAATGCAACTTGTGGAGTTAAATGTTTGCTCTGGGGTGCTGGAATTGCTATTTCTTTGTCACCAAAGACTTGAGTTCTGTCCTTCATTTAGTTAAAATACTGTTTTCTGATATATTTGAAAGCTATTGATAATCTGTCCTTAAATTACAGATTAAAAGACTGTCCCAGACTTACAGACTATCCCAAATACATCTCCTGCTCTCAAGCAGATAAAAGGAACTACCTTTTCCACAGCATGTTGTTAAGTTTAATTTATTGCTATGAGAGTCTGTGGAGCCTGGAAGTGTAAATGGGTTCTAAAAAGGGTTTAGCTAAATCTGTTGGTTGCTACTAAACAGGGTGATCTACAAGCAAGTGCCAGCTCTGAGAATTCCTGAACTTGTCATCAAAGATGAGAAATACCCTGCAGAAGGATTGGTTTCTTGGGGTGGTGTGAAGAAAAGTGTCTTCCCTCACGCAGAGAGATGTTCCACAAACAGGTCTGGTATTGGTTTTCCTTGGGTATGGCAAGAAGTGAGTAAAAAACCAGCATGTGAGTATTACAGCACCAGGTGTAAAGCTCCATTCCTGAGGTAGTCCCACAGAAAGTGAAACCATTTCATTTTAACCAAACCATTTTTACAACTTGAAAGAATATCAAGTAAATAAGCAGATGATACTAGATTGGAAGGAGTTGTTGACTGGAAGGCAGGGAGGCCCTGAAGAGAGATGCTGACAAATGAGAAGGCTCTGAATCACCAGCAGTGTGATGTTCAACAAGGGAAAGTGCTGGATTCTGCCCCTTGGATGGGGCACCCTGGATGTACAGGCAGACTGGGGATGGAGAGGCTGGGGAGTAGCCATGGAAGGGACCTGCGGGCCCTGGTGGATGGTCAGGTGCACCTGAGTCAGCAGTGCCCTGGAGCCAGGAGGAACATCCCTGTCCTGGGGGCTAAGGCCCAGCAGCACTGGCCAGCTCAGGGGAGGGATCGTCCCTCTGGGCTGGGGTGGCCTCACCTTGAGTGCTGGGGCAACTCTCAGCACCACAAGGTGAAAAAAACCACATGAAACCATTAGAGAGTTTAGAAAAGAGGCCATGAGGATGGTGAAGGGCCTGGAGGGGCCACCCAAGGAGAGGCTGAGAGCAATGGGGCAGCTCCAAGCTCCTCTTCAAGCCACTCCACCCAGGAGTGGCTGGAGCTGGGCCAGGGCAGGCTCAGGCTGCAGAGCAGGGAAAGGTTCTGCTTCCCGCAGAGGGTGCTGGGCACTGCCCAGGCTCCCCAGGGAATGGGCACGGCCCCGAGGCTGCCGGGGCTCCAGGAGCCTTTGGACACCAGGGATGGACAGGGGGGATTGCTGGGGGGTCTGGGCAGGGCCAGGGGCTGGATCCATGATCCTGGGGGGATTGTTGGGGGGTCTGGGCAGGGTCAGGGGCTGGATCCATGATCCTGGGGGGATTGTTGGGGGGTCTGGGCAGGGTCAGGGGCTGGATCCATGATCCTGGGGGGATTGTTGGGGGGTCTGGGCAGGGCCAGGGGCTGGATCCATGATCCTGGGGGGATTGTTGAGGGGTCTGGGCAGGGCCAGGGCCTGGATCCATGATCCTGGGGGGTCCCTTTCCTCTCAGGATATGAGATGAGAATATCCATCTCTGTGATTCTCTCATTCCATGACACAAACAGTTGTGCTTTTTCAATAAGAATGGCAGTAGCACATTGAGGGGCATTGTTCCTCTTATTCCCAAGGCAGGCAGAAATGGATATTTGCACAAAAATAAGATAATTCTGGTCTTTATAAAAGAATAAAATGAACTCTTAACAATTTTTAATCAAATGGCAAATAGCAGTATCTTATTAGCTAATAAATTCACCGAGAATTTAGGGAATTTAATTCATTAATCTTAAATCTCTGCATAGACAGGAGGTCATTGAGATAATGAGTCACCTGAGGCAATAAAACTCAGTAGAAATCAAGCAGCCAATTTTTGTCAGAGCCTGTGAATATTTCTTGCAGGAATCCTATCTTTCTTTTGAGAAAAATATTAGCACCTTCTGGACTCTTTTCATGTCAGAATGCTGGAGAAACCACATGCAGGACTGGGTCTCTGTGCTCTTTCAGGCATTCATGTCTTTTTTTGATGCTGAATAATTCATGAAGAGCATTTGCTAATAGAAACATTTCAAACAAACATTCCATCTAAATTTGGCTGTTTGTTTTAACATTTAAATTCCTCAGCAATTTGAAGCGTGGCTTTTTGTGCATTTATCTTCTTCCAGTACTGCTTTTCCCACTGGAAGAAACATCCATTTCTTCTTATTTTTTTCTTTTCAATCTAATCTTCAAATAATTGCATCAAATAAGCTTTTTTTTTTTTTTTCTTAGCATATTTGGCTTTTCGAATTTTCAGTTCCTACACAAGAGTTTGGAATCAAATTACTAAATTGTGATGTATTAGAGTGTGCATGTGGTGGGGTGATGTGATGGAATTCAGGAATACCAGCAGGGAAAAATCAATGTTTATCATGATCTTTTCTCAGTGTGAAATGGACTGAGAAAGGATGTTATGTAGCATGAAATCATGTAGAATGACCTTGAAAGAATTTAGAAGGTAATCAGGAGCATTCTGTCTGAGCCTGCAGATTTATTGTAGCACAAAGATGCTATGAGTTCACCTACTATACTCCTAAGTAAACAGAAGATTTATAATGGACATCTGTGTGATTAAAAGCTCAGTCCCCAGAAAAAAGAGAACACCTCATAATTTACAAACTGAAAAATAGCAACTGAGATGTCAGAGACATTCCTCATTCTTGGAATTAATTTCATATTAAGGGCATTTAGAATGGGGCTTCTTTCTCCACGTTGGAGGGAGTGATTAAATCTTTGTTTACTCTGCTTTTTTTTTTCTTTCTGATTCTGAATCTATGTATGTGATTATTATGGAATCTTTGCATGCAAAAGAGACTTGGGAAGATATCCTGCCATTTTAGAGTCTATGTGATCATCAGGAATTTGTTCTTGGTCCAACCACCACAAGACAAATGTTTGTCATCCAGTTATCCTCAGTCTGGTCACAATTCCTACATCTCCTTAACTTCCCTTCTGTGCCTTTATCCATAAAATACAGTATTTCTTAAGAATTCAATGGGAAGATAATGAGCATCACTACTAAATAAACATCATGTGAGCAGGAGATTTGCCTGTGGATAGAAATAATTCTGAAAAATATAATAAACTGGCTATGTTCACAGTGATGCTACAGAACAGAATGTCCAAATCCATTCCATTCTGGAATATTTTCAAGATGCCTTGGAAAACTGCAATTGACCCATATAACCTCATGTTTTGAAAATGTCTGAACATGCTGTTCTTCTGTATTTGAAAAAAAAATTTATTCTGGAAAATCTGTTCTTGCTCTTTTCATTAGTTTAAAAGTAATTCAGAAGCTCTTCTGCTTCTGCAGGTTCATTTCTCTGTCACTTAATTTTTGTTTCTTTTTATTAATTGGTGTCAGCCAGGTGATTTTCAGCTGCCATCATTCTCCCATCTGCCTGCATGGCCTCCTCTGCACGTCTTGTCTTAATGTTATTTTTTGATGTGATTCTTCATGTCCTCCACTTATCCAAACCCAACTGCTAAATGAGTGATACAGTATTTCTAACATTTTCATAGTGGTTATAGATGTAATTAACTCACAGTTGTCTCAAGGAATGTTCATAACATCATGTAGCATTTTTGTCTGTATTTTTATAACAAAAATCTAAATTCAATTCTTCCTATCCACCACTCACCATCAACTCTCAGGCACGACAGTCTATTTATTGTATGAGCTGGAACAGCTTTGAAGTAGAGGGTTATTTTTTTTCAAGATGTGCATATTAAAATATTTCATGTATTTGAACATTCTTCTACTAAACAGGAAGAACATTTTCAAGGTATGCACTTAAAATGGAAGCATTAAGAACATTGGTTTGCAATGGTAAATCTTGATTACATATAGATTCTTCCTTTTCTCTGTCAGCTGTAATGATGTTATAGATGTGTATTAGGGAAAGCACATTATTTTCCATTCAATTGTGTGAGTCAAAATAGATTTCTGTCTTTTCTCATCAAAGAATAGCTTGACTAATTTTCTTAGGCAATATTTTATGGAAGAGGTTTAGCTTTGAACTTTTTTCCATACTGGAGATTTTTTTTTTCCTAAGCTGAGAGCTTTACCTATGTTTGCATTGCAGAAAGTGTGAGAATGAAATGTTGGTCCTTTCACCTGTCATAGATTAACATTTTTAGGCTGCTCTTCATTGCAGTAAGAGGAAAAAAATAGTCGCTCTTATTTCCATCTAGGATGCTAATCTTTTCAGATGGTGGCTTCGAAAAGGCCCAGACTGAATCACCCAGGCCACTTTTTAATAATCCCTTACATTGATGTGCTGCATTTATGTTCTGCTTCAGTAGCCTGAATTGCAGGGGATCAGAATGTCAGCTCTGGGGTGTGAGTGGGTTGGAGACAAAGAGGCCATTCACCTTGATGTTCAGGTGGCAACAGACAGCATTTATTCTGAAGTCCTTCTTTAGAAAGGGCATTTGAAAAACCTGGTCTGGATACTTTCATTGGTCTGATCTCTAAGGCCCTTCAGGTTCTGGCTGGTGAAATGCCTGCAGCCTTGGGAGAGATGTGACTGGGCAAGGCCCCTGTCAGTCAAACCAGGGGCTGGTTAGTTTGCCTGGCACAAACCAGTTTGTATGTGGCAACATTGGACGTTTGTGAAAAGTTGTGCCTAAACACCCGCTCCAGTGTCCAAGAAAAGTTGTTAACAGCATTTTAATGTGGAGGGGGTGGAAAGGGAGGTGACTTAACTGTGAGCTCAAAAATCATAAGGAGCAGCCCCTGAATAAGAATCATCTTCTGAAGCCATTGCTTCCCCTCCCATGATGAACTGTGGAATCATCACCTTTAGTAACTAAATGTAAATATCTCTCTTTTTCCTCTGTACTGACTTGTGATGCTCACCTGTGCCTAGCTGAATGTTTTCTCCTTCTTGTCCTGGCTGTTCTGCTGGGCAGAATGATGGCATTTCCATGACATTCCCAATCTTCCTCAGCCCCATGATTTCAATTCAAGTGATTTCGTTTTTCCATGTCAGAGAACTACAGGACTATGCAGCTTTTATGCAGGTGAAATTTGCATTACCCACAAGCATTCCTCATAAAGTACACATTTCAATTAAAGTTTCTGCTTCCTTATCTTAAGAAGGAAAAAAGTCTTGTATTCAGACCCTTAGTGGAATCTCCAACAGGTAATTCTGCTACAGATCCACTATATCCTTAAAAATTATCTACCCTTCACTGTGAAAAAACTCCCCCAGCAGAGCAGCACAGACATAGAAATAACTATCTTCTAAATTTTCTATCAATGAATATTGTTTTCTGTCATCACAATTGCACCATGAAATATGAAAGTTCAATTTCCTCTTCATTTCCTTTTAATAAAACTTCTGCTCATTTCATTTTTGAAGAGAGATTGGATCTAAATTACTTTGACTTCTTCTGGCCCAACTTTGGTGAATGTTTCAAGAGAGAATCTGAAACCCTTTTAAAACCCACCAAAGAGATCAAGGGCTGTGTTCTGGGGATTTAGTACTCACATTCTCATCTCTCTTTCAATACAAGTCTTTTGCTTTTAGAAGTGGCAGTATTGATTCCAAGACAAGGTTTCAAGAAGTATAAATATTGCACCCACTGATGCAGCTGCTGTTCAAAACTTAACAAACAGCAATTTTCCGTTAAAACGGTAGGAAAGGGAATTAACTACAGGGAAATATGAGCAAGATTACTTATCAGCAGAGCCATTTGATGTTGTAGACCTTATTAATCGTTCCCAGTTTCCAAAGAGAGAATTTGGGTGGATGAGATCTGTATGATCTTTACAATTGTACCTACCCGTGATCAAGTAAATGGAATTAAACCAAAGGGAAAAATAAATAGGATAAATCAAATGCAGATTTCACAGGTTGGCTCTTCATGCAAGTTCTGGTTTTTTCCTTTTGGTTTTCTTAGATAAACATGGGAGTTTTTACTAAAATTACATCAACAATTCAGAGTAAATTCAGTTAATGCATTAATAACTTGAGCTTCTGGGTCATGGATGTGCCTGAAGTTAAAGGTTTCTGGGCCGAAGAACACAGAACCATGGAATGGTTTGGGCAGGAAGGGGCCTAAAAGCCCTTCAGTGCCACCCCTGCCATGGGCAGGGACACCTTCCACTGTCCCAGGCTGCTCCAAGCCCCAGTGTCCAACCTGGCCTTGGGCACTGCCAGGGATCCAGGGGCAGCCCCAGCTGCTCTGGGCACCCTGTGCCAAGGCCTGCCCACCCTGCCAGGGAACAATTCCTCATTCCCAAGATCCCATCCAGCCCTGCCCTCTGGCATTGGGAGCCATTTCCCTGTGTCTTGTCCCTCCCTCCCATTCTCTCTTCATCTTCCTTGTCAGCTCCTTCCCAGCACAACAGAAGCCTGGCCCTTCCCATTACAATGTGGATGTTTCACATTGTTAATTCACTTCAGCTAAAAAGTACGTAGTGAATGCTGTGGAATTGATGGAATTTCTGCTAAACCTCTCTGACAGAAATTTGGTATTTCCACTATTTTCAAAGATATATTGGGACTGTCAAAGCAGCAGTTCTCTCAGGGTGCATAACTTCCTGCACATGTGTCTGCATTAGTGAGGCAATGTTTGTACTCAAGAAAGCAGATTTTTTTTTTCAGCCTTTGTTGTGGGATCAAGGAAGAGGCACTGTATGTTCCAGCCATTCTGGAAATGATCTTTCATCCCTGGATTGTATGGTATGTCTGACAATGAGTCCCTGGTTATAATTACTCTTTGGGCAAATCACAGCCCTCTAATTTTTTGTGACACATAAATCCAGGCAGGAGATGTGTTTCTGTCTGTGCAGAAGCTCA
The DNA here is from genome assembly GCF_015832195.1 of Motacilla alba alba. Lineage (NCBI taxonomy): Eukaryota > Metazoa > Chordata > Aves > Passeriformes > Motacillidae > Motacilla > Motacilla alba. Next base: position 851,695 of record NC_052026.1, read on the forward strand.
GTATTTGCAGAACTAGCTTTTGTGTGTGCGTCCATCAAGGAGCACTGTAGACCACAGATCTTTAGGAGTTGCTTCAGCATAGCCAAGGCTGGTATGTTATGGGTGAAGCTCTGTGTGCCCATGAGGCTGCACCTGTGAGTGACACCAAACATCCTTTCCTGCAGTCCATCATCTCCATTTACAGCAGTGCCCCAAGTCACATGTTTAGAATTTATAATCCAAGGTAAATATGTGAACACAAGATTTTGCTAAAGGCTGTTTCCCATTAAATTGATAATGAGTTTGAATTCTCCAGAAATCATATAAGACAGTCCACTGGCTCCACAGCGATGTGATCACAACTGTGTTAAACTATTCCAACAACTCTCTTGTGCCCATGAAGTCAGACAAGTTTGGAACAATATTTTATTTCATTTTCAATGTATAATTGAGAAATGTGCTCTTAATTTTATTTTTTCTTTGTTGGCAAACTATTACAGAAAACCCTTCATTTGATAGTCTTGGATTGGCGGAGGGAGAAAAGAGAAGCAGGACCTCAGACCTCAATTTCCCTTAATATCATAAATCAATTTCATACTCATTTGTGTTCAATCTCCATTGGAAATTTGCATTATCCAATCAAAACTGAACAGGTCTTTCAGGGACGATCAAGTGTCATGTAAAAATTCAACAGGAAATTGATGCAATAAATCAGTAAAAGTACAACTCATATATGGAGATTTTAAACCCATCTAAATTCTATTAAAAACCTGTAATTCCTATTTTACACAAGAAGGAAACTCGGGAACTGTAACACCTCTAAGAGGCTTCTCAAAATGCACAAACTAATATTTAATCATTTATCCTTTTTGTATGTCCCAAATTAAGTAGTTTAACTGAAGTGAGTACGGCCTTCATTTCTACTTCGGATGAGGAGTAGTTCACAGAGACAGCATTATCTCATCATCATCTTCTAATATTTAGTTGGTAAAAATATATTCTGTAACTTTTTATTCTGTTGGATTACATTTTGAAATATATTTAATAGAAGAAGGGTTTCTGTGAGTCACAGTGGATCCAGACACAGATCAGGACACTTGGGCATGTGTTTATATGTGCTCTTTGAAAAAAAAGAGAGGCAGCAGGAGGGATGGAAAAGCAGGAGGAAGCAGACAAATGGCAATGGAGAAAGGCAAAGCTGTCTGCAGTGAAGGAATTAGTAAATTCCAGGTGATGAACTCTACATTTTCTGCTTTGAAATGAGAAAAAGATGTGAAGTAAGGGTGTGCTTCTTCCTGTTCAGCAGAGGCAAAAGGGAAAAGAGAGTATTAGGTCTGAATGATCGATTGATTGATTGATTGATTGATTAAAAAATCAACAGTTAATGCAGAAACAAGAGTCAGTGAGGCACCTCCAGTCCTATCCAGCTCCAGTTCAGGGGCACAACTGCTCTGAAATAATTTGCTGTCCTAACTGCTGCATTTGATCTTCCGGATTTCTAGGATGTTCCTCATCTGGTGGAAGAATTCCTGCTGAAGCAAGAGACAGAAGCCTGGAATATTTATTTAATATCAAGAAGTAATGCTGGAAAAATTCCACTGAGGAAAGAGTCTTCAGAGACATTTGAAGCACTGTATGTACTTCATATTTAATTATATTTGAGTGATACACTTGCAGTTGGTGTCTGTGATAAAGCAGTTCCTTAAAGCTCTAAATGTAGTGTTGAAACAAGGCGGGAGAATCAACCAGAAACCCACTGTATCTAAGTGATTGCATAATAAATGTCTTGCTTTGAAAAATTACATAAAATCTCCAATATTTATATATTTTAGAAGGGCTGAGCTAAAATTTAAAATTATATTAGAAGACAAACTTTTGGTTGTAACATATTATTTGAACTAATTTAAACTAGTTTTGTTTGAAGGTCGACCTTAACTTTAGGTATAATTGACCTCTTGGTCTCTGTGTATTTGCATCCCTGAGTTTCAAGAACTTGTGAACGAGTTTCATTTTCACTTTAAAAGAAGTTGTTCTAGGGGAGGCTCATTGTAACTGGCACATTGCTGCTGCCCACATTTCTCTGATATTTCCTCAAAACATGACTCATACTTAATCAGAATAGGCAGGGTATCTTTATTACTTTGGATTGTTTTAGGGAAAGAAACAGATGGTGGTATTTGAGCTGTCCAGATATAGAAAACATGGCCTTGCACCATCAGGCTGTCTTTGCATCTTGTTTGCCTTTTTACAGACATAATTCAAAATAATTAGGCAAGTATTTAAGGTCCTGCCTAAGTAGCAAAGTGGAGCAATAACATGTGCTTGAAGTTATCCATCTGGTTGGAAGCTTCCCAAAGTTAATAATTATATGGATGAACCTTTCCACTTTTGACAGAAGATGAGTCTTTGTCTTCTGCATCTGTTTAAATCTGTCAGCAGTTAGCACCAGGCAGGACTAACACTTTACTTATTTAGGGAAGGAAATTTAAGCTTTAGAAAGTTCTACTCTGAGGAAATGAAAGCTGTCTCATTCTCATTAATACATATTCCATTTCCTTTTTTTCTCTGCTATTGCTCTTATTTCCCTTTAAAATTTCTGTGAAGAAAAGAAAATTAAAAAACCAGATATTCTTGCTTATGACAACAGGAAAACTGTGTCAAATATTCTTGGGTTTGGGGAAGTTTCTTGGCTGATAAAAGGTGCTCACATTAATCAGATCTGTTATACAGTGTGAGGGTGTAGAGGTAGGTAGGAAGTAGATCGTAATTCTACTTTATGTTTATGCAGATGAATTGGACCAAAGCAGAAATTGTAGAGGAACACAAATTAATACTTCATTTGTTATTATATCACTCTTGTAACAAGCTGACGTGAGAGATCAGAATAGCACAATTCAGACTTATTTACAGTCTCCTCACTTTATCACTCGGTAATGCAATAAATAGAATTGGTGTGTGTGTGGGGGGGGTGTTTAAACCACACTTTTAAACACTTATAATAAAGCTCCTTTTTTCTTATCTCGTGCTGTGAATGAAAGTCTGCCAAGATAAGAAAGTTCTGTTAATCAGAATCTGTTGACACAGTATTTTTTAAAAAGTGTAGTCATGGATAAGAGTCATGGGAGTTTTGGTTTGGTGCTGATTATATTTCATACAAATAAATAATCTGTGGTGGCATTTTAGAATTGGTAATATTCCTTTCTCAATAAAAATACTTCTTAACCTTTTTCTTAGGGGTTTTAGCAAAAACTCCCTGTTTTCTGTGTACATATAGAAGTACACTGGGGGAAAATAGGAAAAGCACAGCTCACTATGAAAGAATGCTGGGGTAATATCTTTTCAATACTTGCTGGCTTTATAAATCCTCTAATAAATTACAAAGTAATTTAGTCATACTCCATAATTGCATGCTCTTGAAAGAATAAGACTTTAGATCCAGGCTATCTCCTGCTCAGAATGCAATGATGTTGTGTATCACACACACAAATTGCACACAAGCAAAATAACGGACCTGAGGCTGCCAAGCAGTAATAAATAAGGAGTACATGCTTACGACAAAGGGCACATTTTATCAGAGATTGAGAAATGTAATTTGACTCCAGCACACAGAAAAGTTGAATGGTGATTTTTCAAAATTTTTTGGGACAGGTTGAAATAACTTGTTTTGAAGTTTTGTTATCGTCACCAAAATTAACTCATTTGGGATTGACTTCTTAATTCCAGTTGATAAGAGCGGCAAAAATGAATTTTCTAAACCTTGCTGCTTCAAGATAACTCAGTTAGGTATGGAGAATCCTGGGAGGGGTGGCTATTTGTGGAGTCTCAGCAGCCCAGAGCCCAAGTCTGGTCTGGGTGAAGGGTGTAGAGTGTGCTTAATAATCCAGTCTTTAACTAAACTAAAGCAATGACCAAAGCACTGTTTATTTGCTTGAATTACCAGGACTGGGGATGAACAGTTTTCTTTTAATGTGCACCAGATGTTGTTGCTCTTTCAAGTCCCTGACAGCCATTCTGATGTGAAATACTTGATCAGGGCTGGATCTCTTTCTCTACCAATATGTTCTCCCCAACCTCAAGATTTCTACTGTGGCTTTATGTCATTCCTAAAGAAAGTTTTGGGTTTAGTCAAATAGGTTTGGGGGACAAAAGAAATTTCTAAAGTTTACATTGCTTTAAAAGAATGCACTAAATTGCTTGAGCCCCAAATTTGGTTATTTGGTGTGACTTTTTCATATTGGCAGAAATAGACACACAGATACAAAATAATTCCTATATATGGAGCCAAAATTGCTTTTTATGCCACCACAAACCCCGTTTTAGAGCACACATTCAACATGGGAGACAATAAATCATTGTATTACATGAATAAAATCCTCTTGGCAATTCACTGGGATTTTATGCATGTAAAAATATTTGATCATCTGTGCTCATTTTCATTTTAAAAATGGAGTTCTTGTGGAGATGAGAAAATTTCTAAAATAATCAGCTTGCTGTCCTCTAAAGCTCCTCTCAAGCCGACTACTATGTTGCCTGATTAATGTTGAACTTTCATAGTTCTATAAGGCCAAGAGACATCTTGTGGAATGGGAGTCACTTTTCAACCATCTGAGCTGGAAGAAATGAAAAGAACTTGTTTTTTTGTGAGACATTCAGATTTGCCATCTTTTCATCTCAGAAAGCAAGGCATAATTCCATCTTCCCAAAAGTTTTCAAATTGATTCATTAGAAGGACAGGCTTTAATTAATTTAAAACATATTTCATATTTGCTCAGCTGTTAAATCCGAGATATTCTGAAGACTGTGGGAAAATGCCCACTTAAGACTAAAATTAGCTGGTGTCACTCTTTGTTCCATCTGTGTTCTATTTGACTGCCAGAATGGGGAAAGAAAATAGAGGTAGAAGGTTAGGAGTGAAAGCACTTATAAAAAGCAGTAATTATTGATCTTGGTGGTGTGTCAACAGCATGTTCAGCTGCTCCTGAGAAGAACCAAACGTTCGGGACGACTTCAACCAACTCCTGTGCTGTTCCCACCTCGGCAGGGAAATCACAGAGTGAGCACTGGCAGAGGGATCCCAGCACTCCTTTGGATGTTATCTGGTTGTGCTGCTACTCAGAACTTCTTCTGGGCCTCATTTGCAGACAGTGCTGCACTAAAGGCATCTCCAGTGCAAATGGTCTGGCATGGCTCGTCCTTCACACTTCTGGAGAGCGCTGTGTGACCTCGGATGTGCTGGCAGTGACAGCAAAGCATGTTCTGTTCAGCACTGGCTCTGTGGTTGAAGGCCAGGCTACTCTGCCTCCTCCAGAGCAGCCCTGTGACCACACACACTGCCCCTGAACCGTTTGGCACACAGAGCTCCACAAAAACAGGAGGTTTATAAAATCACTCGTATTTGTTCACATTGTAACTCATTAGTTTACCCACCTCAATGTCATTAAACCAATCTAAGTTTATAAGTTTAAGGGTTTTTAAACTAATGCTAGTTTATAAGTTAAAGCTTAGAAGTATATAAGTTTGTAATATTTATAATCAATAGAAGTGTAAAAGGCATTTGAAGGGAGGTGTCAGAGGATGGACCAGGCTCTGCTCTCTGGTCCCCAGAAATGGGACAAAAGGCCACGGGCAGGGTCTGAGCCCAGGAGCTGCCCCTGCCCAGGAGGCAGAACTGCTGCCCTGGGCAGTGCCCAGCCCTGAGCAGATGGTGCAGAGAGGCTGTGCAGTCTCCTCCCTGGGGATATTGCAGAGCCACACGGACACACTGCTGTGCCCTGTGCTCTGGGATGGCCCTGCTGGAGCAGGGAGGTGGCACCAGAGCAGCCTCTGTGGGCCCCTCCAGCCTGATCCACTCTGGGTTTCTGTAGAATCAACCTTCACTTTTCTCTTACACATCATAAAGTAAGACTAGTCTCCTTTAATGCTGTTCCCTATTTCAGATGGAATTTGCTTCACAATATATAGACTAACATGGTTATATTTTGGTATTCCTGAAGTTGGAGTTGTGCTAACTTTCAGTCTTGATATTTTTCTTCTGCTTCACTAATTCCTACACATTTCTCATGAATTCTTAATTAATCCTTATCTTTCTCTTTTACTGATCATCTTTGATTTAATATGGTCCAAGTCTGGCATAGTCCAGGATCTGAGGAACTGCCTGCTGTGATATGACTATGGATGTCTTAGGCCTGACCTATACAAAATCTGCATCTCTTCTGGGACATTCCACATAAATTTGGTTGTCTACAGAACAACTTCAGACAAAGCAGTTTACATATAATTTTAATCCTATTTTAAATCCCATTGCATCTGTTTCATTTTTTTAGCAGTAGAAAGAAGTAGGGCTAAAGCTCTCCATGCTTTGCTTCTTGCTGTTGTCCTAGAAGGGACCATTACAGATCATGGAACCATGGAATATCCTGAGTTGGAAGGGATCCCCAAGGAACATGAATCCAGCTGTTGTCCCTGCTCAGACCCCCCAGCAATCCCCCCTGTCCATCCCTGGTGTCCAAACGCTCCTGGAGCTCCAGCAGCCTCGGGGCCGTGCCCATTCCCTGGGGAGCCTGGGCAGTGCCCAGCACCCTCTGGGGGAAGCAGAGCCTTTCCCTGCTCTGCAGCCTGACCCTAAAAGGTTTTGGGTGGAAACCGGCCCCGGGAAGAACTGGAGGGCTGGTGGTAGCTGTGGCTGGAACCTCAGTCCTGAGGGATATTTGTCAGGAAAAGGTTTTTTCCTCATACCCAAAAGATCATGGAGGTGGATTGCCACAAGAAATCTAAATGTGCTTTTATAAGGAGAGGGGGTGTTTAGGTTGGGTTTTAGCTGTGAAGCTGAAGAGGTTCACTAGCTCAGGAAAGGCGCAAGGCAATCTGAAGCTTTCTAAAGTTAAACCTCTCTTGTGTCTTGCTAATTCCTACACATTCCTCATCCCACCATTTAGCACAGAAAGTGGCTTCCTTCCAACATTGACTTTCCAGGTTTAGACAAACTTATTCATGTTTGGAGTGTTCATTTTCTACATTTTACATTAATACCCCTCATATTCTCTTTTTCTTTGGGAATAGAGCAGGAGAGAATCCTGCCCTGCCTTTCTTGGCTTGGGACCACAAAAGTGCTGTGAAAGCTGATCAGAGGATTGTTCGGTTGTTTCCAAATCACATCAACTAGCACACTTGGAGAAAACAGGTTAGAGATAAATGTAGCATTCTCAGGGAAATTAATATGTTCAGCCTCTCTAGAAAATGTATTACTTTGTTTGCTTTCATTTTAGATGAATATAAAAGGACCTTAAGACATTATACATATGCATATTTAGTGTGTGTGAAATTTATGTTTCTCCATTACATGGCATTCTGTTTCATATTTTAACCTCGAGAGTCTCTGCTATAAAGGTGGAGTTAATTTCCAATGCTGGTAATTTCACTGGGTTCGATTATCTATTGCATTATATCATAAAATTTTCTGTGATCTCAGCTACCTATTAAATAGGGACCTGGGTGAGTGAGAAAAAGTTCTCAGGTGGTATCATTATCAAGGTAGATTCCAGCTGTACTGATATAAAATAGAACATATTCTTTGTGGAAAATGTCAAACAAATAGCTGCAGGCTGGAAAGCATTTTCTTACTATTTCTGATGTTTATAAAGAAATATGACCAAATATTTGGAAAGCCACAGTTCTTTATGGCTTTTTCCCTGAGGTGACATGTTATAACACCAGGCCTACGTGGTGCTTCCTGCAGCAAATTACAGCCTGATATCTTAAATTATAGACCAAATTACACGTCAAGTGAAGCTCAAACAATACCATGTCTTTTTCTTTTAAAAATCCACTACCTGGAGCAGGAGAGCTTTACAGATTTAACCTCCTGGAAGATTTTAAAGACATTTAAAAATCATTAAACCTGTACATTACCACACTCCAAGCATTAAGAGTTGTTTACATCAGAATTTTAAATGTGCACCAGCATTTTTTTTTTTGAGGTGCAGGTGAAATTACTTAGTTATTTGTCTTTGTGCTTCCCTGCATGATTTCACTGCATCTGTAATTCCCGACAAGGATGAAGCACTGCAATCAGATCTCGATGACAGAGAATGAAATATATATATACAAGGGGAAAACTCAGGCGGGATGAGGGGGATCACATGGGGAGAGCAATGTCTTTTCCATCATTCTGGTATTTCAGGATATTTTGTTTCCCAATCCAACTGTTGAATGTTCCTCATAAGTATTTAACTTCTGCCTTTGCCCCAGGGTACTATTTTGCAGTCTAACTATACTTTCAAAAAGATGTGTTTCTCCCTGTGAGCTTTTTCCCTGTGAAACATTTCCTGGTACAGTAAAAAACCCTTTTGAAAGCTGTCTTCAGATAAGCTGATCAGAACACCTTCTTTCCTGTCCATTCTTGTAAAAACAATGCTCGACTACGAATTTCCTTAAGAATCTCTAAGCAATTACAGTAACAATTTAAGTAAAAAAGCACTTTTATAGAATGCTGACAGATATGAAAAATGCAATAGAAAGGTAATTTTGAAGTGTCTTATTTTTAAAAAAAACTTTCATTCCTAAATACATGTTTTGTTTAAATTTATATTTTTTTATATTCACAACATAAGTAAAAAATTCTTTCATAGCAGCACAAGAAAAAAAAGGAATTTTGACATAGAAAACTAAATTTAGGCAGTAAAAATGGCACATTTTTGTGAAACAGTTAAAAAACCCTAATCTTTTAAAGGTTATGATGGTATTGATATTTTGATATAGAATTTATAATGGAAGGATTTTCTTCACTGCTTGTGTTTACAGAAGACTGGTGCATATGTTGAGGTGGAGGAATAATTTTAAGAAAAAAAATCAAATCTTCCTACAAAATGCCAAATTTTTGCTTTGACCAATTTTTTGCTACAACAGTCTTTAAAAATTATATTATCGTTTATGAAGTGCTTTTAATTTCATTCAACATTTTCACTTTATGGGAAGGGTAATTTAGTGATCAAGTCTTTTGAGTGTGACCTTAATCCAGTTCTTGACTGAATAAGGGTCTGTAATTGGAAAAGTCTGCTAAACAGAACCCAGATTTTATAATCAACAACCCTATTTACTGAATCACTGATGAGTAGAAGTAATTCAAAGGGTGTCTGCACTATACATTGCTTTCTAGATATGGATATGCTATGGATATGGATATAGATATGCTTTCTGGATGTATAAAATACAAATATGAGGAAATACACTGCATTTTCATTTAGAGAACCAGTTCCCAGCTGTCAAAGCAATCTGGCCTTAAGAGAACTGAGTTTGTTCAGCTCTTGGGGAAGTCAGAGAGAGATGCAAATGGCAGTGCCCTCATTTGATGGTGAAGACACAAGCTCCAGGAACCTTCTGTGTGTTCAGTTTAGAATGTCAGCCCTAATCAGCGCTACTGTTGGCACAGCCCAGAACTGGCTTAGAGATCCTGGGGAATAGGAAGGGAAAAGTACGGCAGAGTGCGCTTGGGTGTGGTTTTGGCCTCTCCTCGTGGTAGTCTGTGGGTGCCACAGCAAATTGCCAGTTCAGCAGCCCTTTGGGCAGGAATAGACCCCACTTCCCTCTGGACTGGGGCTGTAATGCACCAAAAACTCCTGTGAATTCCCTGCAGGGTATTGTGTTTATCACTTAGCCTCTATGGCGGGCTGTTTTCAGTCCAGACTTACTATATTACCAGCTGCAGTCCGATAAACCCCTCTAAATGAACTAATTTGTCCTCTCTGTTTGAACTCTGTTTTACAAAATCTGTTCTTTCTAGTTCTCTTCCTGCACAATTTAATTATTGTTTCTACTGACACTCACTTTACTGTCTTACAAAAGTCTGTGCCTGTTACAGCAAAAACTCTGATATGCCCACAAACACAGACACACGCACATCTCTTCTTATCTCAAATTCACAAGAGTCAGGGCTTGAATTGCTGTGGGGGGGAATTCTTGGAATTCCTTTAATTTGTTTTATAACAGTTAAACACAAATTACCATACTGTAGTTCTTTTGTGTAAAATGCTACACTTGTTGCAAACAAAATCCTAAAATTTCTACAAACACAATCATATAATCCCAAGAATCAAATTACCACAATGCAGGGGAATAACCCCACAAACTCACCAGGAAAGGGGTTATCTCTCTCTCAAAGTGCCCACTTTTTTTCAACACAACACAGCACACAATACTTTATCATTTACTCACGTCAGCTTTCTCTGGTCCTCACACACTCTGAACACAATCAAAATAACAGCACACAGTAAAATTCCAGGGATCAAGTCTAAACTACTAGGGCAGAGGAACTTCCTGAGTTCGTCTAGTCACGGTTAAAATGTGCACAATCTACACAAATCACCACCTTTAAACACTATAAATGTCTTCAGCCAAATGCTTCTCTGTGGAGCACAGCCTGCCCCAGCCAGCGCCTCACGTCTTACTCGGCCACTTCAGTCGCAGGTGGAAACCCCCCCTGCACTGTGGGTATACACTCACTCGCTCGCTTTCTTTTATACACTACGCATTCACACGATTACAAACACACTAACGTTAACGACACAATGCATTAACCGTATAATGTCTGGACACCGCAAACCCACAAACGACACACGGGGTCACTCGACCCACCCGCAGGGTCGCTAGCAGTCGCTCTACCGAGCAGTGAACACCCGTTTCTAGTCCAGTCGCTCTGTTGAGCGCCCTGCCTGCAGGCACAGGCTGAGCACTCAGACGTCTCTGAGTGACTTATTCAGCAGTCCTACCTCTCTGCCCCACCAGGGCCCTTTGATATACACACCGTATCCTTCCGCACTCCAGGTCCTTCTCTGTCTCTGCAGGAGGCAAGCTGATATTAGTGGAGCTCCTCTGGGAAAATCCCGGGGCATGCCTCAGGAGGTCCGTCTCCCCTTCTACCCCTGCGAAGACAGAGACGGTCTCCTGCCTGGCTCGCCAAAGTGATTTGCAGAAATAAGCAAAGTCCACAACCTTTGTGAAAGTTGTAAAGCTGGTATGCTTATTACAGCGCTGGATGCATGTGTGGACCTCTCCCCTCAACAGACACGTGTACTTCTGGGAACTCTAGATCCTTCTTTATGTCTCTTTTAAATACATATGCATGCAATTTTACAGTAGGTTCATACATATTCATTCTACTGATTTTGGTGACACTTGCTGCTAATTCTTCTTTATTAGAAAGAACTCCTGGGTCAGGCTGCTCTGCTCTGTCTGCCCACTTTATCTCTTGTCCTTCGGCTGAAGCAGTCCCTCCGAGCATAGGCCCTCTGCGAGAACAGGCAGTCAGACTAAACAGCAAGCTGCAGACTTAACTCAAAAATCTACATTTCACTTAAATCTAAATGGATTTCTACTCTGGAAAATTTCTACTTTGTCTCACTACAGGGCAGGAGGAGGAATCCATGACTCTGCAGGAATCTCTTTGCTGCTAAATTGATTTTCTTGGCTTGCGTTAACATTTCCACAATAAAAAGTAGATCTGCAGGAAAAGGAAGCCATTTTTAGGGCTTTATTAAATTAGAAAATAGAAAAAAAAATAAAAATAGAAAAAATAGAAAAAATGGATAGAGAAGGGGGAAAAAGAACTTGAACGTGTGTGTCTTTCTGTGTGTGTATTTATTGAAACAACTTTCTTTGTGTCTCATTCTGGAGGTAATGTACAAATTTTTTCTATGGATATCATTTGTGAAAAAATATGTTCCAAATTAGATGGAAGATGTTCCCAATTATTCTGGGAAGGTGGTACAAGATCTGCTTGTTTCCAGAACAAAAGCATCTCTCTGTTTATGGCACAGGTCCCTCAGTGCTTCAGCCCAATAACACTCCAGTGAAGTAATGGGCTGTCTGTGCTAATGATGGAAAAACTCTGAGTGGAAAAAAAAAAGAAAAAACCCAATCCATGCAGGTCCCTAATGATTTCCAAAAAAAGATCCTGGAGCCAGGCACACAAAGTCAGAAGGGCATAAAATAAAATAATTTTATAGCAGTCTCTTGCAGGGAAGGTCAGCTGAAAGGGAGCCCCAGCCTCCTGCTCCCCAGGCTGGTGGGGCAGCTCTTGGACCTCACTGCCTCTGGAAGAGTTTCCCTCTGAACAGCTTTGGAAGTCAGAGCTCTGCACACAGGTATTAAAAGTCAGACTGAACAAGGGCACATGAAACAGGTTTGACTGTTGTGGTTTGTTTGGTTTTTAGTATCAGATGATAGAAACTAAAAATGTCAGGGAAAAGAATTTCTATGAACAAAAAATAGCAAGACATCAAGAAGAGAAGCAGTTGGACAAGCAAGATACAGTAGAAACAAATGAACACAGGCCTGGAAAATATCTGTCTGGGTCAGCCCAGTATCCAGTGCTCATGGGGACTTGAGATCAAAATGCCTAAAACAGAAACAGAATTTTCAGTTTATGATAAAGAAAACCACAGTCTGGAGCAATCAGACCGGAACATCTCGTTTGTAAGTTAAATTCAAGGCATAGCTCCAGAGCATTCCAGGAGAGCCTGTAGATTACTCTAACAAAATTTTAATAGCTCTTTTGACAATGCATGAGGGATTGGAGGAATAGGGTTGCAACCTTTTTTTAAATTCCTGTTTTGAGAGATTCTTAGCAAGCCAGGAATAGAGTCTGAGAAGATTTAATTCTTCTGGAGCACAGATGTTAAGGGTGATAAATAAAGGATGCTATCACCAAGCAGCAGGACACACAGAGTGTATGTCAATAAAATCTACCATGACATTCACCCAAATGGAGTTTGTGGGCATTAGAGAGACTTCTGGAATCATGGACAGTGCCAAACCTAAGGATTCACATCTGCTGAAGTGCATGTGGATGGTGGTGTTCAACTTCGGTGTTCAACAGATCAGTGAGAAGGTTGAAAGTGTTCATCAACACCTGACTAAAAATGTTTAGATGTCTAATATTAAATGTAATTCTGAGCCTGAAACACAAGCAAAAAGTTAAATGTAACAGCCTATACAACTGTATATCATAACTTGAAAGAGAAGGTAAGGATCTTCCTATACCTGAAAGGATTTTTTAACAGCTTTATGCTTATACTTGAGACTGTCTCTGAAAAATCTAAATTTTTAAGGGCTGAAGAGTTTGCCTGATTAGGTCTTTTCAGATGTCTCAAAATTAGATACAAAAAAATTCAAGCAGTCATGACTTTTATGTGTCCCTATAACCCATCTTGGGCAAACACTGATAATTTAATTTTAATGATTCCTATATTCAGTGATGCAGTCATTGCTTTCCTGGTATTGCCATGAGACAAAGATGTTTATTTTTCTGTTGACTTAATTAGGATTTATTTGAACTCCTGTCTCGAAAGATACGATTAAGAGATGTACACTGGGAGTCCTCAATGAGATTGTTCATAAAAATAAAGGCAGATGATTATTAGCCAAGTATTTTAAAAATCCAGAAGAGTGATTACATTTAACTTGGGGTAAAGGTGAGTAGGGCCTCTGTTTTTACATCAGCTGTGCCCTGCACTGAGGGAGCTTCCCTGATTATCCTTGAAAGCCCCTGTGTTTTCTAATGAATTGAAAAATAAATGGATTTGTGTGTTTTTCCAGTGTCTGAATTCAGTAGGGTCACATGTAGGATAAAATTAATGCTGATACCTATTTATCCCTATAATGCCTTTAAAGTACATGAGAAAAAGTAAAACTCCTCTCTATGTACTGATAGCATGCTTGGGGTAATATATTCACATTTTAACTTGGAGCCAGATCTGATGGTTTAAATGACTAAATGTTAAATCTGGTATTTACACTTGGACTGTGCAAAAGTCAAAGGGAACAATTTGTCAGCTCATTCATATTTTGCTTCTGAAGCCAGTTAACTAATCTGTCTAACAGAGAAAGAAGTAAGATAAATGGAGGCTATTCTGTTATGTAGAAAAGTGTACATGAAGATAAATTTTTCACATTTTGCTTCATTTCATCTGCAGTTATCAGGGGTCGTAATTGCTTCTGAGCACTCAAGGTGCTCTTCAGGTTGCTTCTGTAATCTGAAGGGTTCAAGCTCTTTTGGCAGACCACTGGCCAGCAGCCCTGGAATTTTTTGCATTTTTTTTTCTGTATGCTACTTTAGAAAAAAAAGTCTTTGTGCTTTTATTACAGGGAACTTGCCAGATTAACTGTGTAAGACAGCAGTTTTTGGTAGAAACAAACTTGCGTATAGGAAATTCTGAGCAAGCTGCACCTTGCTGCAATTGCTAGTAGAGTTCCCATTGGTGTATATTAAAAATATGCCATAATCTAAGCTCAAATACCTTGCAGTAATTTCTTTTTCTGCCATGGCTTCTCCTGATTTAGGGAATAATGGGGTCATCCCCTTTGCCTCATCAAAAGCCTGCAAGAGGTGCATCCACCATTTTCAGCTCAGGAGAGTCATCAGGTGTTTCTCACTGCAGCTCATGACCAAAATTATGATGTAAAAAGCCCTAAAAGCTATCGGCTAATGTGTGAAAAATCTTATTGCTTTGAAAAGGGAGTAAATAGTTCTGCGTGAAATACGATCTTCACTGTTTTTACATTGCTGCATCATTTACTGCATTGTTGCTACACCATATGCCATTGCCCAGGTGGGCAAGAAGGGCAGTGGCATATGGCATATGTCAAAAATATTGTGACCAGCGGGCACTGGTGAGGCCACACTTCAGGGCCTGTGTCCAGTTCTGGGCTCCTCGATCCAGAACAAGAGACCTTGAGGGACTAAAGCGTGTCCAGGGCAGGGAACAGAGCTGAGGAAGGGGCTGAAGCCCCAGGAGGAGCTGAGGGAGCTGGGAAGGGGCTCAGCCTGGAGCAAAGGAGGCTCAGGGGGCCCTTCTGGCTCTGCACAACTCCTGCCAGGAGGGCACAGCCGGGGGGTCGGGCTGTGCTGCCAGGAACAGGGACAGGAGCCCAGGGAACGGCCTCAGGCTGGGCCAGGGCAGGCTCAGGGTGGACACCAGGAGGAATTTCCCCATGGCCAGGGTGCTCAGGCCTTGGCAGGGGCTGCCCAGGGAGCTCTGCAGTGCCCATCCCTGGCGGTGTCCCAGGAAGGGCTGGAGGTGGCACTCAGGGCTCTGGGCTGGGGACAGGGTGGGCATTGGGCACAGCTGGGACTCCATGGGCTGGGAGGGCTTTTCCAAGATAAAAGATTCTGGGATTCTGTGATCATGTTGTGTTTCTTTATTGAGAACTCTATAAAGCATTAAGAAAAATGCCAGCATTTCTAAAAGAGTCTCTTCCTCTGTTAACACTGAATGATTTTGTTACTAAGTTAATTATGATGGCACAGTTAGCCACATATGTAGAATCCTCATCAGGGTTTGTAATCTGATTCTGTGCACTGTGATTTTTATGATGGATAAGCATCCAAATAGATAAGTAGACCCAGGATAGCTGCATTAAAATTGCTGTAAAAGGTACCCAAGTTTTCTCAGCTAGGTTTTTGCAGTAGTAGATGAGAGATTCTTAAATAGGCATGCTCCTTTTGGCTCCTCCTGTGCACTTTAAAAAGAATTTTAATATAAAAACCCCTCAGCTTTGTGCCAAAGGAATACAGGAGTGGGACTGGTTTTCTTTCTTTTATGGTTTGTCAGAAATTTCATGAAGTTTTATGGCATTACATTTCCAAGCACTCCAGCTGCTGCAGGAAATATATAGCTAAACAATAAGCTCAGAGAGGTAAATGCATGCATGATGTTCTTAAAATACTAATGCCAACTGGGCTTAGCTCAGAATTTCCAAAGCCACATAATTTTTTGAGTTTTAAGGCTCTGCAGCCCTTTTAAAAACCCTAGAAGTTTAAATAAATATATTCTGTTGGCAGCAGATTTCATATTATTAGGCAAAAATGGATGGGTCATCAAATACTTTTATAGTCACACAGTGAATTTAATTAATCATTTATTATAAACATGACATTTTTTTCTTAACTAGCAAATTTAATTCAATTACCAGGAGTTTCATTTCTTCTTCTATACAGTAAATCTGAATAATTTTCAAGCTTGGGGTTTTTTTTCCCTCAAGAAATCCAACCTGGATTCTGCCATCCTGTCCTTTCTATTCCTGTAATTGCAATATTCAGTCAAGTTAGAAAAGTATTATTCTGGAAAATTTGACAGGATAAGAAATAAAGGTTTCCTAGAAAATATTTTGTGATTTGAATTTCTTGCTTCTGGACATTCCTGTTTTCCCCTCAGTTTATCTCCTCTGATGTCTAATGGAAGCTAATAATTGACAGAATGTTCCTGGATTCATTTCCTTCCAACTTTTTTCCAAAATTTTGCCCCAACCCATTTTACTTGTTCCTACTAAAAGGGAAAAAGGTATCTTTTCCTCTCTGTAGCTGATTTTGTTGCTCCTTTCTCTTGCCTTAATGGCAAACAGGAGTCAATGCTGTTCTAACATTAATTCTGAAATTAATATGCACTTCTGCTGAAGATTTGAGGTTAAAAACAATGCATATGCAACAGCAATCAGAAGAATCTTCATAACTGATTTGACCCTATGAATTATATCAAACTGATCTTCTGTCTTGTGCATATTAATATTCAGAGAGAATATATGGCATGCTTTGAAAAGTTTGCTTTTTGGACTGGCATCTTAGTCTGTCAAAAATCATCCCAAAGCTCCTGATGGACTCATGTTCCTTTGGGATGCAGCTATTGCTGCACCCCAAATTATACCAGCAGGTCTAGCTGTCATTTATTGCCCAGGTTTGATAAACAAAATAGTGTGTGAATGCAGAGGAACTGTGCTGCCTTTTCAGTCTCACATTGCTCTGTCCTTGCAGAACACTATTTCATTAATTTCAGTTTCTAAGTGTATATCACTTCTAGGAAAATGGGGGGAAAAGAAATTTAAATAGAGGAATTTGCACTTGAAGTTGAGAAAGCAGGCAAACAGGGTCTGCTTTCCATTTCCCAAGGAATATGGTCTTTTTCAAATAAGTTACATTTTTTCTTTTGTGTCCTTTCACCTACCCCAAGTGGCTTGCAGTATTTATCAACTTTAATCAACATGAGTGACAGGAAACCTGATAATAGAGAATAGCTGTCTCCACTGGTGGGGCAAAATCTTTTGAAATGTCAGTAGTGAATACACTGTATTTACATTTCTTTGGGACTCCTGCTTTTAGAAGATCTTTATCTTTTACACTGTAGGGATGAAAGTAAAGGTTTTTTAACTCTGCATCAGAAATTGTATCTGATGACAGTGTGACAAAATATTCCTTCTTTCAGAAGGGCAGGATGCCTGCTTCTCATCTCTGGGGCAGTTCCAGTGGTGTAGCAGGTTCAGAGCCATTGTTTCTCCTCTAACATTGAAAGCTCTCCATCATCCAATTAATAAGAGTCCTGGAGCTTTCTTTGTAAAACCGTTTTTTGTTTGTTTGTTTGTTTGTTTTGGTTTTTTTTTGTTTTTTTGGTTTGGCCAGCATATTAATTCTTTGCAGAAATTTATGCCATGTAAAATATAAACGATTAAAATTAGTGGTCACTTCCTCCTGGGCTATCATGGGACACAGTGCTCTAGCCACTCAAAGGCTGAGCCTGGATAAAGCCTCTGGAAAAGGCTGAGTCTTCTGTCCTGGATCAGGGGGCCTTGGTCAGATGTCCTCAAGAGCAAAAACCTCTTACAGCTATACTGATCCCAGGTTTCAGTCTGTGAAGCCTGAAAGTGTGGAGAACTTCAGCTGAGTGTTGTCTGTATGGACCAGTGAATTCCTTGGGACTGCCAGAGGTTTCTCCCCTTTCTGTCCTGTTGTGAGTGTGGGACTGCTAAACTGGGGCTGTGAGGGCTTAAAGAATGCCCTTACATGGCTCAAAACCCTGTCTCTCTCTCCCCCTTCCCTTCTCTGCCTTAAATGTACTGTTAAATAAAATCTGTACTATTGACTTTGGCATAAGGTCTCATTTGCACCTTTGGGCAGAGACATCTTCTTCTAATCAGATCCTAACAGGGGCTTGTGTTAATTGTGGCAATCACAGTCTCTTCTGGACATCCCCACTTCCTGGGCATCACTCTGGGGCAGAGCTTCTGTTGCTGTGCCTCTGGGTGCACATGGGTTTAGGCTGGACATCACCTGATTTTAGGCTGGACATCACCTGATTTTAGGTTGGACATCACCTGATTTTAGGCTTGAGATCACCTGGTGCCACTGCTTGGATTGGGAAAGCTGAACTCTGAACTGCAAGACTTGTCTTCATCCTAGGAAAGATTTGAGGAGAGCAGCCAGTGAATTGTCAAATTAAGACAGCTCTGTTTTCTGGTATTTTCTACCTTTGCACTTCTTTTGTGTTCTCCTCTGTGTTTTCTTAGCATTAATCCTCCTTTCCGATATGAAGAAGTTTTAGATTCTCAGCTGTAACTGTGCAGTCCTCAAAAGGCTTTGGAAAAAAGAAAAGTCTGCATAAAAAAACGTGGAACCAAGAGGGAGAGCTGGAAGTGGCTTGTTTCTCAGTGAGAGAGGTTTGCTGGTCCTTGTAGGTCCCTTTTGATTGCTCCATTATCCTACAGAGCTACTGACATCCTCATGGAAACAATTCTGCTACATTTTCAAAAACTATTTTCAATTCAACCTCAAAATACAGTCAGTTTTCCTTTTGACTATAATTGTTAAGGGTATTGGTAAAGGAAATAATTTAAGTTTATTTTGGAAAAAAATCTGTTAAAATATTTCAGAAAAAAAGAAAAATTATATTTTCATGTTAATAATACCTTTAGAAATATGAGAAATTACAACACTGTTTCTCTTCTCTGAAAGAAGGTTAATTTCCCTAGCTTTTCTCTGAGTTTCTAACATTGTGATTTTTTATTAATGAAGAAAAATTCCATTCAATTTGGCAGGGGAATAATCAAGATGTAGAGATCCCTCCAAGGCAAGCCCATTTAAGTGAACATGGAACAACAATAAACACCTAAAATTCCCCAATAATGGTGATTTTCCTCCCTTTTCCTCTGTGCCACCGCTCAGATTCAGAAGGATGTGTGGTGTCCAGGAGCCAGGTTCCCAAGGCTGACACATTCCCAGTCCATCAGGGTGCAGGAGACAGGAAGCATTTCTGGGTGCTGCTGGGGACATCCCATGGGCAGGGTGGGGAGGCTGGGGATGGCTGTGGGGTCCTGAGGGGCTGCAGGAATGAATCCTGAGCTGTCCCAGTCAATGACAGCTCCCAGGAGGGCTCAAACTGGAGGGGAAACCAAAGTGAGGGGAATGCTTTCACTCAAAGTGTCCTCTGGGTTTGTTGGGACAAAGGACTCTCTGCCTTTTAAGTATCACAAATCCATCTCTCTCTTCCTTATACGCCAGAATTCCTCGACTTTTTTTAAGATAAACTGCATCCAGGAGCCCCCCCCTAGCACTTGTGAGACAAAACTTGAGTGTCCAGGATCTGTTCTGCCTCCAAATTGCACAGGGGAGACACTGGGCCCTTGAACAGGAATGAGAGCTGGTTTGTCAGGGAAAGGACAGGAATATGAGTGTGCAGCAGGGCAGAGGAAGGGCTGTGACCCTCTAAGTGCTCTGCATGGAGCAGTTCGGAGTCTCTAGCAGAGGGGAATCACTGCCCTGGTAGTATGAACCAGCAACCAGAAGATTTGGTACCTCCAGAGCTGTTGCACAGACTCAGCTCCATTCCATTTAATCTTCATCAGTGCTTGTGTTTTCCACTGCATCTCCCAACACATTCAAATAAAAACCCCTCAGTGCGTAAGCAGCTAATTCTGAAGCCTGCTGAAAGCATTTTGAACTGGAGCATCCAGCTGTGCTGGGATTGTTGTATTTCCACACGTGCCACTCACACCTCCGAGAGCTCCCACCACCAAAATGGACCAGCAATCCAAAATACCCTCCTGGGTGACCTTCACACAGGAAAAGGCAGAAGGAGAGTTCTGCTGTAATTAAAAATCTTTGGAACAAGGCAGCAGGCTCTTGCTAATACCGCCATGAATGTGCAGCCAGTGATGCTGCTGAAGCGCATTTTGCTGACAGCCCAGGGATTAGACACACGTAAACGCAGTAAATGGAGAGTGCTGCCAACTGCTACTGTGAATTATCTGACTGGAGCTGCCTGTACATTTTCATTGAGCAGTCAGAGCTGCTCATGTTTGCAGCCCTGATTTATTTCTTGTTTCTTGTTTTAGTCCTGCACCCTGAATAGGGCCACCCAGAGTGAGATTTTGTGGCATAGCTATAATTTGTGGCATAGCTTTTTAAATTGGAACAGAGAGTGGGATATCTGGAGTTATTTGCAAGTAATGGACCTGCTGAGCACCATGGTAGGACTTAAAGGGAGCAGCCACTCCCTTCCTCCTTCACAGGAATTTGGGGCTGTTCCAGCTATCAGTCCATGGAGGAAAGAGTGATGACTTCCCAGGCACTGGTGTGGACAGCATCCTCCTGTCAGTGATGGTGAGGGACACTGAAAGGACACAGAACTGACGGAGCAAATCCAGGTGGGGCCTCAGAGATGCTGAGGGGACTGGAGCACCTTCCCTGGGAGCCAGGCTGGGAGAGCTGGGGCTGCTCAGCCTGGACAGGAGGAGGTTGTGTGGAGAGCTCAGAGCTTCTTCCAGGGTCTGAGGGGCTGCAGGGAACCCAGAGAGGGACAATTCCTCAGGAACTGCAGGGACAGGACACAGGGAATGGCTTCAAACTAAATTCAGGTCAGGTACCAGGATGGTATTGTTCCCTGGCAGGGTGGGCAGGCCCTGGCACAGGGTGCCCAGAGCAGCTGGGGCTGCCCCTGGATCTCTGGCAGTGCCCAGGGCCAGGCTGGACACTGGGGCTGGGAGCAGCCTGGGACAGTGGGAGGGGTCCCTGCCATGGCAGGGGTGGCACTGGATGTGCTTTAAGGTCCTTCCCAACCCAAACCAATCTTTGATTCCATGACATAGCTGGGCTGGCTGTGTGTCACCCAAGTGTCATCGCACTGTTACCCTCCAGGAATAACAAATTGGGGGCCACTCATCTTCCTTTAAGAACAAACTTTGGTAGCAAAAAATATTTCTACTTAGAGAAATCCTTCTGTCTTGCTTGTCTGACTTGCAGGCACCCAAGAAAGCTCAGAAATAAGCCAGTATTGACTGATTGGAAGTTTCTGTTCCAAAAAGATGTGTGGCCCATACATGATTCACTCCCAAAAACAGCCTTGATGTTTCACATTATGAGCTGCACAAGGTTCTCTCACAAGGAATCTGACCCAAGAAAACGAAGAAAAAGTGATGTTAACTGGTGCTTGGGGCTCTCTATACACTCAGCACTGAATGGAAGAAATAAGGCTTCAGAACTGCCTTTTCAATCTGCAGCCCTGGTACTCATGTGGGTATTTGCTCTCACAGAAAAACTTCTTGCATTCAGTGCTAATATTAGAAGGCTGAACTAGAACATTGTATAGAAAAAAATACATTCTGGACTTAAAGTAAAGTATATGTTAGTTAAGGACAAGTATTTTGATGTATTTTGAGAGTTACCGTGTAAATATATTTACATAATATAGTTTGGATATTTGGAAGTACTGGAGAGTTTCTCAAAGTGTGTTCTGAAATGTCACAGCCCGTCAAGTGACAGCACCTTTCCACTGGCTTCCTACCTATCACCTGGGGCAGAATGTTTTATTTAAGCAGGAGCAGGCCAGGGGATATTGATGATGGGAAAATGAGAATATATGGAGCCATCAGGAGTTGGAACAATGAGAACAAATGCATTCCAAGGCTGGAGACCACAGAGACTGTGATTCTGTGTTACACATTACCCACGTCTGCAGAGCCCTGCGAATGCTCAGTGAAAAATAATCAACAGAACTGTGAATTCTTTCCTTGGAGAGTGACAAGGGAGGTGAAGTGATTTGCCCAGACCAAAATGATCCCATGATGGAGCTGGCTTAGAGACTTCTGGCTTTTGTCTTTCTTCTGGAGAATGTGGCAATGCATATTCAGCTGATGGGAAAGAGAGAAATGTGGTGCATATTTAAAAGTAGATTTTAGAAGGGTTTGATCTACTTATAAGGGAAACATTCCTTTACAGAAAGGCACATGAATTTCCAGAGAATTATTTTTGTTTGAAGGAACAAATATTGCAAATTTAAAAGCAGCTCAGGAAGGAGTTAAAAGGAATGTCAGTAAGTGCAGCATTAGGGCCATTTTTGTTTATTTTATAAATTACTGACCGAAATTTGCCAGTGACATAGAAATGGGAAAGGATGATAAAGTAAATACAGAGGAACAGAGCAAATAAATTCAATATGATCGGGATAGATTCAGCTTAGAGGCTGGATAAGTAGCTTATTCAGCTCAGTTGTACAGAAGTGTGAAGTAATATGATTAAGAACTAAAAATAATCAAAGAGGATAGAGCCAAAAAAGAAAATACAACAAGTAGCACAGTCCCAGAAGAGTAGACTGAGTACTCACCCCTATTTGTAGGGGAGAAGATGCAAGTTGCTGTGGGCAGAGCAGAGGGGACTTTGCCCTTGACTCGTTTTGACTGACAAATTTTACAAATCATTCCTTAACCAGATTTGTGGTAATTTTCCATTTTGCCTTAGGGAATTTAAAACGAAAAAGAAAAGAAAGGCTTATTAAACCTGAGACTTGAGGAAACAATGCTTACCCATTTATCTTTTTAAATACAAACTTTATTTTGCCCCCATATTATTAGAAAATTGAACACATTCAAGTGGATTCTATAAAGAACAACACAAGCCTTAGATATCTTTTCTCACAAATGATCTTCTACCAAATAATTAAAGACACCATTAGCAGCCACCTTCTGTTCAAAACTGGGCTACTACTTTTTCTTTAAGAGGTACTTTTATTGTGTTGGAGGAATTATACTGGATATTCTCTGTCTAAAATAGCAAAACAACTCTATAATTGCATTCATTCAGATAATGATAACAAGATTTAAAACACAGTTGCAACACAGGAAAACTTAGTGTGAAAAGACTATCCTGTGTCTTCAGCTGTCAACTAAAAGTATATTGAATTTTGCAGAGCAAATTCAAATCAAAGTATGAGATTAAAAGTGATAAAGCAGCAACAGTGAGATCAGAACCTCTCCAAAAATTAGATTAAATCCTCCTCAGGACCATAAAAACCTCATTATCTTGACATGACTAGATCAATCATTGCAAGACAATTATCTTGAGTTAAAGCTGCTTTGATCCAGGAATTTAAGACTCTCATTTTTCCTTCTGCCTTGGTACTAAAATAGGCAGTGCATGGTCCAGGCCTTGCTGAGCAGGAACTGAGACAGACACATCAACACTGTCCCGGTGACAAGTAAGCCATAAATTCTCTCTGTAAACATCAATAAAGGCCCCCTTTGAGCAACAAAAGCTTCCTTTAGATTGACCTGTGAAACAGAACAGCACTAACTCTTGTCATTATATGGTTTATTGGTTGTGCTATGAACTCACTTAACGTTGCTTTTGTCACTTCCAAAGTTGCTCCTGCAGCCCAAATACCAGGTTGCATTGCCCCTGTGGCTGCTGTGGAGAGCTCCATGCCTTACTCTGGAGGTTTGGGATCATTCCATATTTCCAGAGATGGCTGGTGCTATCACAGAGAGATGTACAGCTGAGAATGAGGCAAGAATGGTCCCAAAATACTCAGAACCTGAGCCAAAGAGAGGGAATCCTGGCCTTTTCAGCCTCACTAATGGCAGCATCAGCAGGAATATGATCAGTATTCCAAGGGAAACATGCACTGCTGACTGAGTAGTTTTTTCAACGTTCTCTAAACCTTGTAATTACCATTTTTAATTGGGAATTTCATGTGCCTTTGTTGCTTCTGCTGGAATATTTGAAGGTATTTTGTCCACATTTCATTACTGTGCATCAGCCTTGTGAGCATTCTTGCTCCTTTGGAGTACCACTGACCTAGGCGTGGATCGCGAACCTGCTCCCTGCCTACGCATTTATTTCTAGGGCAAATCAGTGTAGTTCTGTGACAAAGAGTGTGGAAAACATGGGCTTTTATTTCAGATCACAAAAGGCCCTTGGTGAAATCTGAAACAGCAAGTGCTTTAAATTCTTTCCAAATAAAAAAAAAGTAATTTGTATTTTGCATCCTCTGAAAGGTGCATTAAATCCAGATCTACCTTTTAAAAATCCTTAGCTTGTCAGTTTTAGAAACAATTTCCTATTGAATGTACTTCCAGCAGGAAGCAGCTCCTAAAGATGATGGCATGGGATGGAATCAGTGCAACAAGGGATTATAAACATTTCTTCCAACGCAGAAGCTGACAGTGGCTCTGTAGGCTGGGAGAGCTGGGCTTGTTCACCTGCACAGGAGAAGCTCTGGGGTGAGCTCAGGGTGGCCCTGCAGGGCCTGAAGGAGCTGAAGGAAAGATGGAGAGAGAGAATTGCCAAGGGCTGGAGCTACAGGACACAGGGAATGGCTCCCAGTACCAGAGGGCAGGGCTGGATGGGATCTTGGGAATGAGGAATTGTTCCCTGGCAGGGTGGGCAGGCCCTGGCACAGGGTGCCCAGAGCAGCTGGGGCTGCCCCTGGATCCCTGGCAGTGCCCAAGGCCAGGTTGGACACTGGGGCTGGGAGCAGCCTGGGACAGTGGAAGGTGTCCCTGCCATGGCAGGGGTGGCACTGGATGTGCTTCAAGGTCGCTCCACAGCCATTCCATGATTCTCTGACATAAATGGTTTCATGGACCCATGAAGGACAGCTGGGATCAGGCAGCCTTACACAAATAGTAAGTTTAACATTTCATTCTGGTTTAATTCCCACACAGTTTTTCAAATTTTATTAACCCAGACAACTTGTAATAATTATGATAAACAGACATTGTCATCAAAAATCAGCAGAAACTTGATAAGATTAAGTACAATGCAATACATCTTCCTTGCTCACAGAGCCTGGATAATAAATTACTTTGAGGCTCCAGAATGAGGCATTGTATAATTGAGCAAAACATCAATTTTTAAGGATGCTTATTTAAATGAAAACCATATTTTTTGAGAATGGTAAATTTGATTAAAATCCCTCTTTAAGTGCAAATCACAAACAACAATACCTAATACTCACAGACCATAACCATCCTATTAATAATACAATTTATTGTTCAGATATAATTGTAAGATCTTAATGATGTGGCACCTGTAATCTACTTTAAAAATTAGAAACTATGAACTCCAGTGTTCCAACGTGGCTCAAACACACACCACGGCTCAGTGATTTGCATTTGGTTACTGCAATACTTTGCACCAGATTAAATGATCAGCCCTTGGCTGTTTGTCACACATAATTTTCCCAATCTTTAACAGTGTGCTCCATAAATTATACTGTTTTGGCTATGGTGTGGATGTTAAAATCAGATCCAGACATGACTGAATAGGAATTTAGCCATCTCAGTCCTGGATACTTTTAAAATTGGTTCAATCTTCACATGCTGGCAATACTCGGTTACTTAATTTTTTAAAAAACTTTCTGGATAGGTGCAGTTGTGGTTTTGCATAGCAACAGCATTTCAGATTTGAGATGTCTGGATAGGCTATCTCATGATGTAAATAAAACTGAATTAAACCCCCTGGTTGTTCCAACTTTATTTTCACTAAGGGGCTGATTCAAATGGGAATTCTTGGGAAGGAGGTGCCATAGTCCTGTGAAACAGCTCTTCCCTGGCAGCAGGAACAGCTGCCACTTTCTTTAAGGGTGTGAGTGGGGCTGTGCCTCCTCTCACACCTTCACACCTTTCTCAGCACTGTCAGGCGATTAGTGCTCAACGCTAATTTAGGCTGTTTTTCAGAAGCTTATTTGCTTTTGTTGGAGCACATGGGAGCTTCCGTCTCCTAGAGAAGGAGGCTGAATCCATCCTGGGTGCTCCAGTGCTCCTCAGGCATCTACATCCATAGCAAAGGACAGCAGTGCCTTGTATTCATAAGTGACATGAATATTGCTGTGCACAGGGTTGCCTGTTTTCTAAAGACCATGACAGACTTTGGGAAGGCAAAATTTCACTCAAAGCACATCTAAAATTTGTGCACCATTCTTTTTGAATTTTACTTTTCAGACAGTCTCAAAATTACACAGAAGAAGAGCAACTTCTCAAAGAGAAAGAGTGAAAGCTCTTTACTTTCAGTTGCAGTTTTGCAGTCAGCATCTGTGAACTGTTTTCTTTCATCACTGTATCAAACTCCAATAAAGTTTCTGCTTGGAGCAGAAGCAGGACTTTCCACCAAAATCCCTTTATGCTGTAAAAGAAGACTGGAAAATGAGACATCTGATCTTTGAAACAGCCTTAAACTTTGGTGAGACATGAGCATTGTAAGTGGGATATTTATGACTTTAATAACATCCATTAGTGCAATGTTAATAGCCATTTTTAGCAGCAATAAACTACTTATTAGTAACTCCATGACTGTGCAGTTGAATTGTGAAAAAATGAGCACTGACTTAGCCATGTTAATGCCCTCAGGCATTAATATTAGATTCCTACACATGTAATCCAGGTTTGGGAGCTGAGGTATTTTCACTCTACACTCAGTCTTCTCTGAAAGTCTTGCAAACAGTGTCTGGTATTTATTACAGCCCTGGCAGCACAAAACAGGGCTCTGTGTTTTAAGTGAGTCCGTGGTGCTGGAGCCTGTTTCACTGGGAGTCAGATCTGGGAATAGAGCTGAGTGGACCCTGCTGTGATGCATGCCAGGCTGGGAGCAGCCAGTCCCCTCTGCCCAGAGCTGTCCCCACTGCTCAGAGTTTTCCCCTCTGCCCAGGGCTGATCCCTTTGCTCAGGGGTGTCCCCTCTGCCCAGAGCTGACCCCATGGCCCTGGACTTACCCCTCTGCTGCAAGGTGGCCACAGGAGAGTTCACCCTGCACGGAGTCCAGCCTGATCAAGAAAAGGAACTCAGCTGCTGGCTGTTGCAGGGACAGCAGAGTGACAAGGCCAGCAGGGAGGTGCCTGACAAAGTCTGTTTTGCAGGACTGGTCACCTCTTCCAGGTAACTGGACACTGTGGGATTGAAGTGTAATATTTTAGCAATAATTAGTGACTATTTAGCTGTATGGTTAAATGATTGTAGATTGATCCACTTGAGCAAGAACAAGCTTCTCCTGTCTTCTAGAAGCACAGCCTTTGAGTTGCATCCGCCTCTTCCTCACTGTGCTCTCCCCTTGCCATGTGCCCTGTCTTACTTTGTGCAGCATTGACAGTAATGAACATCATCTATTAGCTAACCCAAGGGAAGTTAACATGAGCCCAAACTGGGCATGGAACACTGCTAAGGAACAAGAGGCTGGATTTTGAAACACTGGTCATTAAGCCGTCTGCTTCAGATTCTGCTTCCACAGCCCATATATTTCCTACATTAAAACTGATTGCTGCCAGGGAACATCAGCTAGTGTAGTATTGTGCATTTATATGTTGTAATACTTTGTAATCACATGATTTTATATTCCCTTATAGTTCCCAAACAGTTTACCCCAGAGTGTGCCCCTTCCCTTTTGCCTGTCTAGGCATTTCTTTTTGCTGAGATCATCCCCAAACCCCCCTCCCTGGTTTCCTTGTCCATCTCTTGGTATCCCGTCCCCTATAGCCAGAACTTTTGGACAAAAGTCATCAAGTGATTTGTCAGGGGCCAGGGGTCAGCCCCTCAACTACTGTCCTATACAACTACTGTCCTATACTTTATCTCAAGCGTCCATTCGCCATGGCCTCATGCCTGGGGGATCTTTATTGGTCAAGCAATGTATATACTTTCCATTTCCTCCCATCCTTAAAACTGACCTCCACATTCCTTTGGGCGCTGTGAGCTAGAGGCCCCCACCTGAGGCAACAGGGGTCCCTCTGGGGGCCCTGAATAAACCTTGGTTTGGCCTCCAGTTGAGAGTCAGCCTTTGCATCTACCACTGTCTCCAGAAGTCTCTCTGCTGTGAAGGCAAATAGCCTGACAGCCACCAGCACCCCCGGGCACGAGTGTCCCCCTGCTGTCAGTCTGCTTTGGGGGCTGCCCCCCCGCTGTGTGCCAGCCGGGGTTTGCTGAGAAGGCTCCCAGATAGAGACGGAGACAAGCCAGCTTAGTTATTAATAGGTAAAAAAATTCTGTCTGCATCATGATGTTGCTTCATCCCCAGTAATCTTGAGCTTGGGATTCATGTCCCTGAAAATGCTTGGAATGCCTGCTGACTCCTGTCCTGGAGAAACATGAATCAGAGACTGTTATCCCTGTCCCATAGCAGCATTCCTTGGAAGCCTGCCAAGGCCATCTACTTGTCTGGGCTGTTCTAAGTGTGAAATCTCTGTGTCTGCATGTGCACATGCCAAATCCAGTATTTTGTGTGGTTTTCAATGCTTTTTTCCTGGTGTGTGTTCACCCTGACAGACAGACAGCTGTGGGCACTTGAGACTCAGGCTGCAGAGCAGGGAAAGGCTCTGCTTCCCCCAGAGGGTGCTGGGCACTGCCCAGGCTCCCCAGGGAATGGGCACGGCCCCGAGGCTGCCGGGGCTCCAGGAGCCTTTGGACACCAGGGATGGACAGGGGGGATTGCTGGGGGGTCTGGGCAGGGCCAGGGGCTGGATCCATGATCCTAGGGGGTCCCTTACAACTCAGCATCCTCAATGATTCTCTGATCTTTGATTTGAAAATGCTACAAAAAGTCATTTTTCTGTAAGTGTTTGCTGAATCAATTAATCATTTTGTTTTACAGTAGCACCCAAAATGTGTTTGGTGGGAACATCCAACAATAAATCCTGATATTGTCAGTTTAGATGTGAAAGGAGAGGAGCAGAATAAAATGCCATCTACATTTCAGTATTTTTATATTACTTGTATTGGAGAGAAACTTATAGGAACACAATGAACCAATTTCATGGAGCTGACTCCATGTACCAAAAAATTATGCAAAGATAAAATAAATGAGAGGAACTGAAGCTGAAGGCAGGTCTGACTTTGAAATGAGAAGAGGCAGAAAACTTAAGTAGTAAAGTGCAAATTTATGAAGATTTTTGAGCAAATAACTGTAATTTTGACTTGGGTAAGGCAGAAAGGAGATGTCCAACATCTCAGGTGACCTGGGTCAGAAAATGAGCAGTTCAGTAACCATGGTTTTGCTATGAGACAAAGATAAATGAGTTTGCTGAAAAAACTAGAGAAACGAAAGTTCCAGCAGTCAATGTATGAGATGTCTAATGAAGGATTTTGGTTAAAATTTCATTTAAAAATAAATTTAATTTCATGCAGATCAGAGGATGGCTTTCTAATGTAGGAAGGCACAGAATTGCACTGCTCTGAGCCTGCAAACTCCTATTAACAGAGCAAGTAATTAAAATATTCAGATTAGTGTCAGACAGGGATTACAATAGGAAACTTTAAAACTAGGACCAACTTTGACAAACAGTTGAAGGTTTATCAATTTTTTTTATGAGCTTGAGGCTGACTTCAGTTTCCAGTGTCGTTTCTCTCATGTGAGGTTCAAGGTGGAAATCAAACTAAGATATTATCCCTCAAAGTATTCATTTACAATTGAAGTTTGCATCCAGAAATGGAAACACAAATAATAGCAAAGTCAGAAAACTCTTGATTATATATTTGCAGGTAATTTGTAATGTATATGGGATTTCTGTAATCCTTTAGGCTGAATCTGGCTAAACCTGACTGTCCCAACTTGTGTGAAGCTGAACACTTGCCAAGACAGGTTTGGCCTTTGTTGTCTTGGATGTTCCATTTGTGATTTTAACCCATTCTCTCTAAAATGTTCTTCATGCCACTTACCTTATGCAAAACACCAATATCGAAATATAGTCCAAGCAAAACTATTCTATTTTATTTCTAAAAAAAGATAATAATTCTATTTGATTTTCCCAATTTTAATGATGAATACTCAGTTCAGGATCTTGAGCTTAAAATACTTTGGGAAAAATAAATATATTTGTGCCTTGTTTGATGAATCACTGTTTGAAGGAAATACCACATCAAAAGCTACACTTAGGTAATATGCTTCATTAGGCTTCTTCTAAAAAGAGATATGAATATTCAAAATTAATGTGGAAAATCCATATAAGGAAAAAATGACTTGTCAGACTTATTATAGATTTTTAGACCATCCTTTGAATTAGAAGTTTAAAGTAATGTAATATCTTGCATATATATATATATAACTTATATTTCATTCCATTTGTAATTTCCATTGAAGTGTGTCATTAATTCAGCTTAAAAAAATCTCTGTGGGTCATATATATAATGTATGTGGGATGGGTGAAATATATACTGAGTGTTCCTGGGTCTAAAAGTTATAACTTTAGCTACAATGTTGGTATGGGAATGATGTGCTTTACCTATTTCCTGAGATGATACATGAGCTCTAAAGAGGATATTTTCCTTGTGCACACTATATTAAATAACAAGTTATGCAAAGTAAATGCTTAGTTTATTAATTTGAAGCAGTGTGAGTTTACAACATACATTTTATTATGAAAGCACAGCTGATTAGCAGGGTTATGTGCTCTATTCTCACAGGATAATAGTTCATGAGTAGTAAATCAAATATAACCATATGTAAGAGCTGTCTTTTATAGATCTGCCCTCCAAACATGCCTTGGGTGAGTGTGACACAACAAAATGTATCAGTTCTCCCCAACGGCTGGCCTGGGCTCTGCCTTTATAAGATATTTTTCTGGCTGGGCAACAAATGGGATGGAGATACCTCTGGAAATAAAATATGCAGGAGGTTGCTCAACCACACACTCCTGTTTATTCTCAATAAATATGTCATGAGACTTCTTTAGAGCAATAAAACAATAAAACTCAGACTAGGACATAGGGGAGAACTTCACATCCTCAAAATCCTTCCTGGATTTCACATCACACTTTACAAGAACTTAGGACTTCTTGCCAAAGTATTGACAACTGGCAGGCCTGTTGTGGGTGATTAATTTCTAACACCTAATTAGTTTATAAAACAAAAAGGTGCTGCCTCGTTTAATCACACGAAACATTGAAGGGAGGAAAAAGGCCAGTGGCATGGAAATGTGATAGCCACAGAAAGTGCCTAATTACAAGCAGGCTGGCCAGAGAAAGAGCCAGGCTAAACAGCTCCTGGCACTGCTGGGTAGCCTGAGGGCTCTGCTGGCAGCAGCTCTCCTCCAAGCGAGGCAGGGTCAGGGCAGCTCTTGGCACCCTCTGCTCCTGGTTAGACCAGAAATTTTGCTGGGCTTGTCCCCACTTCTTTCTGGACTGGAATTTATCTCTACATTGCCTTTTCCATTTTCTATAGGAAATTAAGTATATAAAAATCCTCCTGAAATCCTCATGTTTCCAGGAGGTGCCTTGCTTTGATATTTGAAAGGTAATATGAGACCTGTCAGAAATCTGCCCTTGACAGACAATAAATGCTGGCAATAAGCACCTAAATAAATAATGCAGGTAAGAACCAGACCATGACATAAGTGAAGTGGCAAAATGCTCATTAGAAGCTTCACTTCAGGTCTTTCAGTTGATGATCCCCGGCAGAACAGAGCAGAGATGAGAATGGACACTCCAGATTTTGGAGTTAAAGAATCGTAAAGTTTGGAAAAAAACTGTAAGATCAGCAAGTCCAGCCATTTACGCCTCATTTGGGCTGCAAAACCTGCTGGGAGGCAGCTCCTGACTTGGCCTGGGCTGGTTTGGGGTCAGATCTCCAGCAGATGATGATTTTGGCTTAGATACTGATTTAATACTTATCACCTTATTTCCACCTCATCAGGATGAGAGGAAATTGCCTCAAGTTTTGTTAGAGAGGTGTAGATTCTTTATTAGGAAACATTTCTTCACTGAAGGGTCGTCAGGCATTGGAACAGGCTGCCTAGAGCAGTGGTGGAGTCACCACCCACCCCTGGAAGAGATTTGACTGAACTTCCGAGCTTCCCTATTTTCCTTGTAACTTATGGAATGCATTAATATGAAATATTTATATTGGCCACCCGTATAATCCTGCTGTTTGGCCTCCATAAAACATCACTGTAGTGTAGAGATATTGCGGTAGTCTTCAGGGCAGTCAGGACTTGGTGAAGCGAAGGAGAGATCTTGACTACATTTCAGAAGGCTGGTTTATTATATTATGGTATATATTACATTTAAAAAGACCACACTATAACTATACTACTAAGAACAGAGAGAAAGAATCATCAGAAGGTGAGACAGGAATAGAAAGGTATGAATAACAAAGTTCTGTGACTCCTAGAGAGTCTGAGAGCTGCTGCCTCCTCGATTGGCCACCAAGTAGAAACATCCCACATTGACCAATTGAGAAAGCACCTGCTGCATTCCACAGTAGCAGATCACAAATTGTTTACACTTGAAGCTGAGGCCTTCTCAGCTTCTCAGGAGAAGAAAATCCTAGCAAAGGGATTTTCATAAAATATCATACCTACATAGAGAATACTGCAAATATTCTCTTTTATTGATCAGCCTAGACCTGTGGAGTTTGAGGAATGCTCTTTCTTACAGTGGTGATTCTGTACCATGTACCCATGCAAGTATCAGTGGCATTGGTGTCACATCCATGTATTGCTTTGAATGATTAATTATCCTTATTTCCTTGGATTTTTTAAGTAATGGCAAACTGTACAGAAACACTGCTCAGAACCCTTGATCCCACTTCTGGTCACTGCAGTGCCCTCCACTGAAAGTGTAAAAATACAATTCCTGAGCATTCCATTATCACACAGACAGGTAACTAATAGTCTTTATATCTATCAATGTCCCAAATTGCAAATTTCATGTCATGAAGTTTCCTGTACAAAAAGGTTTGCAAATTATATGATCATTACTAAAAATTAAAAGTAAATCTGCAAAGGTGCTACTTAGAAGTGAGCAGGAGAGAAATCAGCTCCTCCTCTCTCATTTGCTGAAATTAAGTTAATGCCCTCCCATTATCAGTATTTTAGATACTTGCTTTTACTTGTCATGCTCCACACCATGATCTAACCTTTGTTTGGGCCTCTCCAGTGAGGTAATTACCCAAATCTCATTTCATCTATATGAACTGTGGATGGTATCAAAATGTCTCTACTCATTTTTAAGGTCAGTGTTGATAATCTTGAAGATTTATTAATATTGATAAAGTAAGATTTTCCCTTGCATAGCCCATCATTGCTGTTAATTACTTTTTTGCTTTAGCAAGTGGCAAAAATGGTCTATGTTAAGGGGATTGATAAGAGCATTGGCACAAGGTTTATTAATTATTATTTTAATTGGTAATTATTCACTTTTGTGGGTTATTTTTCTCTGGTACCCTGGAAATGCAGTGACTACTTGAAATGGGACTTTGTCTTGGTGGCTGTGGCCCATTTTTGCCCATGAGCCATCCCCAAAAGTTTAGAATCTCTCTATATACCAGTGGATTCTAATTATCCATATGATTTTCATGAAAAGTCATTAAAATTCAGGTCTATACAGAATTGTTGCCAGCCACCTTATTTTTTAAAGAAGCAATTGGTAATGAATCCTGGAATCCCTATTCTATATGAGATTTGCCTTCTATTGGATACACAGATGCTCCAAGTATTATAGGAGAAAATAAAAAGCCACTGTTTTATCCTTCAAAAGATCCTGATCTCTCATGCTTTTATCTAATCTGAATACTGGTGAGCAAACCAAATCAGATTAAAGGGAGAATATTTGTCTCTTATGCCTTAGACTTGGTGAAATCTGGGTTTATCTGCTGAGTGTCAGCTATATTTGTGCTTCAAATTCCAAACATCTGTTTTCAAGCAGTGCTTTGATTTTTTATTAACCTCCATCACAGCCCAGCATCTGGGCAGGGATTCTGGGTCAGAATTCTAAAAACCTTCAACACACAACATGTTGAAGAATGGCAGAGTTGTATGGGCACCTCTGAGTGGGAAGGGGAAATCCAGGTACAGCAAGTACAGCTTAGTGCAAAATTCATTTCTAGTACCTTTTATTTCCCTGCAGGCTCTTTCATTTCTAGTGGAAACTTGTCCTCCTGACATCTTCATGAGGAATTATGGCTGAATCATCATGGTACCATGGACATTCTGTTATTTTTATGGAGAAACAGTAATTCAGGTGAACATGAAATGATAAACAGTCTCTTAAACTGCAGCATCCATGGGGGTAAATACTACCTGTAAAAACCAATTTAATTTCTGAGATTATGTAATATTTATTTCTGAAGGAGAAGATGCCCAAAACACAAACCAAAGCAAACAATATTGTTTACCTGAATTAACTGGGTTTGAAATACAACCAGCACTGAAGCGGAAGTAAAGTTTGTAAGTTTATCTTCAATGGCAGTAACAGATAAAATCAAATGTTCTCTTTATTTAACTACATATTGCTTTGCTCAAAAATTGTAGCTTATATTGCCACATATTAATTATGAGCAATTATTAATTTAAATTATCAATATAATAATTTTAATTAAAATATTACCATTTTAAAATTTGTTTTTTAATTGAATAATTACCAATATTACTGATAGGATGTGCCTTGGCTTGCTTGGCCCTGCGTCTGAGCCAAACAGCGGCAACTGAGGTGTTTCACCCCAGAGACACTGTTGGCTAGCTAGATGTTTTAGCAGAGCAAGTGAGGACAAGTCCAAGCATGCTGGAGCCCCAGGTAGCGGCGGGATGGAGTTTTCCTCTGGCAGAGGGTCTGCTCTTCAGGTTCTTACTGATGGAGATGCTTTAAGGCGATGGTGAAGGAAGGAGTTGGTTCTGATAGAGGGTTTTAATCCAGAGTTTTTATTCTGGGTTGTATGGCCCCTGAATCTAGCAACAGCTCTAACAGAACTTCCAAACCACATGGTTGCTGTTCCTTTTAACCCTGGGGAGAGGGGGAGGGAAGGGGTAGGGATCCCACCAGCCAGGCACAGGGCGGGCAGGTCTCAGGTGAAAGGGACACCTGGATGGGCGAACGACCCCCAGGGGTGGAAGGCATCTTTTGAACTCTGCCAATCACTCGATGCCTTTCTGGAAAGCCAGGACTGACAGACAGCACTCAGCAGAGGTCAGGGTGGGAGGAAAGGAAAGATGATTGGCACCTGGGGAAGGACCAGGATAACTGAGGCAAGCTATGACATCACACTGCAACAGTTTTTAGGAAGGAAATTTTCTTTTTTTTTTTCAAGTTAGAACAATGAACATATTTATGAGCTCTTCCTTCTTAGTATTCTAAAGAATTATATTATAATCCTTGATGGCACTTTGTGGTGTGGTATAGTGGGCCCGGTGGTAATCAGTCAAAGGTTGGACTTGATGAATTTGGAGATATTTTCCAAACTTAATGACTCTAATATTATGCAGAAGTAGCTGCTTTATTACTTGTGGTATTCAGGATGCACTTTGCATGTTTTCTGCTGTTCGCAATGTCAGTAATTCTATGCTCAGTGTATTTCAGCTGTTGAAATAGTGTTTCTAAATGGCTTCACACTATGATGCCAGTCTGTCAGTGTGGTTTCCAGTCCAGGAAGTATCATACAGAAGTATCTTCTCCAAACTTCAGGTGGTCACTGACTTTTATGGTCAGATCCATCTTTAGGTAAACAATGTAAATTCTCAGGGTGCCCAGAGCAGCTGTGGCTGCCCCTGGATCCCTGGCAGTGACCAAGGCCAGGCTGGACACTGGGGCATGGAGCAGCCTGGGACAGTGGAAGGCGCTCCTGCCCATGGCAGGGGGTGGTCCTGGATACCTTTAATGTCCCTTCCAACCCAAATAATTCTGGGATTCTAAAATCCAAATTTAGCTGGGAAAATCAAAACCTCAATATCTTTTTAACTCCTTTGTTGTTTGGGGGTTTTTCTTCATTGAACAGTGTGTGCTGGACCAGAAAATCTCCAACTGCTGTCCCTTGGTGACTCATGGCTATTTAACTTATTGAATACTATTGCTCAGTTCTCTTGTTTCAAGGTATTGTTTCAAGGTATTAAATCAAACTAAGGCTGGGGGGCATTCATGGTCTTTTGCATCTTACACCATTAAACAAAAAGAGAAGAAGGTATTTCATACAACACACCTGTGTGATGCTGACATGCGAAATACCATCCAGTGTTGATGCCTTTTCAAAACTGCAACTAAAAAATTTTAATAAAATAATTTTACATAAAAACCGTGCAGTTCTGCTATAGACTTAAGAGACTTTCGCATAGCTTTATTTGCTCAATATAGTTTAACAATCAATCTGAAGCTGTAATCAAATGCCATTCGCAGGATTGCTGTTCTTTCCTGTCCATCTTTAGTAGCAGGACTTGGAAACATTTGTGGTGGGATCAGAGAGATTTCCAGATCCTTAAGCCTTACCTGTTAACCAGTGAAGGAAATCCCTTCATTCTTAACTGCTTTAAATGATGTCCTGTGTCACTGAAAGTGCTTGAACAATGCAGTCGTTAAGGGCAGTCACCGGGATCACTGCAGCTCCAGGCAGCTTTATACTGTGCTTTCCAAAATTGTCTGAGTTGTGTTTTTATTTCTAAGGAATATCTTGTCAGAGAATGTATCTGAAAGAAGGCAATATTTTGGTGCAGTAGAATCACAGAGTGTCCTGAGGGGGAAGGGACCCTCAAGGATCATGGATCCAGCTCCTGTCCCTGCCCAACAATCCCCCCTGTGCATCCCTGAGAGAGCTGTCCAAACGCTCCTGGAACTCTGGCAACCTCTGGGCTGTGCCCATTCCCTGGGGAGCCTGTTCTGCTGCCTCAGATGCACCTGACCATCCACCAGGGCCTGCAGGTCCCTTCCATGGCCACTCCCCAGCCTCTCATCCCCAGTCTGCCTGTACATCCAGGGTGCCCCATCCAAGGGGCAGAATCCAGCACTTTCCCTTGTTGAACATCACACTACCCCTGATTCACAGCCCTCTCATTTGTCAAGGTCTTTCTGTTTGACACAATTTGGTGAAGAGAGGAATTGTGACACCGAATTTTAACAGAGCTTTTGCCCCTAAGCATCTCTGCAGTGAGAGCTCTGGGAATTCCTTGCTGTATTAGCAGATATTGCATTTGCATTGCTCATGCAGCACCAGCCCAAATAAGCTGTCTCTGATTCCTACAGTGAACCCTGTTGTTATCTTAACGTAAAAGTTCCATACTGTTGTCTCCTTATCACAAAAGTTTCATACCTTTTCAGTGTTTTCTTGTGGGCTGCTCCTCAGAGCACAGACTCTTTCCTCTTCCCACAGTAACCAACTGACTCCAATTCCTTTCTCAACCACCCAACCCACTCTTTTATAGTACTCTTCTCATTGGTCACAGCTGTGGCCTGTTAAAGTCAGGCCTGTTCCTAATTTTGGATAATTGACTCAGCTGCAACTCCTCAGGGGTAAGATTACTTTCTACACTACCTTTCTTTTCTTATATTCTATCCCCCCACAGAACCCAAACCTTCTTATTGCTTCATCTGGGGGATGGATGTGCCAGCAGTGCCTCTGCTGCTGTTAGTGATTTGTGAGAGAACTTACTGTGGTCACCAGTGCCAGTGAGTTTGAAAACAGTTCCTTGTGAAGTAGCAGAGAATAAATACAGTGTACAAAATCCCTCAGAATGCTTATGCAGCAGGTACAAACACCAGGTGCCACATCTCCCAGCTGTGGTCAAGATGGACTGAAGTGCTGCTGTGGAAGCCCATGAGCCTACTGGGGAAAAGGCAATGGCAATGCCCTGGAGGGATGCACTGTAGGCTCTGGGCATTACGCCCAAGTTAAGGTGAAAAAGGCTTTCCCCATGGTGCTCCACAGCACCTACCCCACCTTTGTCCTTCCCCTTGGCCGTCCCTACCCCTTTTTACCCTTATGCGTTCATACTCTGGTAAGTTCTCCCTTCCCTGTTTTCCCATTGGTTTGTGTAACCCCACCTATCCAGCCTGGCATTCCCTATTGGTTCCTGCCCCTTGTACCGCCCCCATGCCCTCATCCCATTGCCCTGATGTTCTTCTCCACCCCCTCTTTCCCTGTATTTAACCCTGGACTCTGCGATGTATCGGATTTTCTGTGTCTGGCTGCCAGTGGTGTTGGATGCTGAGAAGCGCTCTTGGAGCCCCCACAGAAGGCCCTCCTGTGTTTGCTCGTGGCCAGCTCTCCGTGGCGTGCCTGGCTGCTGGGCTGGGTGTGTGTGGTGAGCCTGGCGCTCTGCCCGCGGATGCTGCCAGGGCAGGCAGCGGCATTGAGCGCCTTGCCTCGCCGCCGCAATGCCATGCGTCAGTGGCTTTATCAGGGCAGCGTCACAGGGAAGGAGAAGTGAATAAAACACCTGCTTCATTACTTCATATATTGTGTAATTTTGTCTACTTACTTTTCATTATTTTGCTCCTATCACAAATGGGTGAGATTTGATCAGTGTCACTCCATCCAGCACTTCACTTTTTAGTCCATGAACAGTGGAATAAAGTTACCCTGCACAGGATCCAGCATAGTTATAACATGTGCCAGTACTTGAAGTTTGTATGTGCAAGTCTTTGCTTGAATTAAGTCACACAAAATATTCAATGTTATAATCTTGGCTTCTTTGGCTCAGAATCACCTCAGTGACAGAGTGTCCATGCAATGACTTTCACTGTGTGTTAGCCACAGAGTATGGTTATCCCCCAGGATTCCCATGAAGGCCCAATGTGTACTTTGCATTTCAAATTGAGACAATGCTTTTATTTGGAGTGGGGAGAGAGTGGAGTTGTGGTTTGTTTGTTTTTGTTTTTTTTTTCTTTTTCATGCCTGTTTCTTTTTCATGCCTGTAAGTACCTGAAGAGAAGTCAGACATTTGAGTTGTTATATATGCATGGAAGTTTTTAGAATGTTTTTGCTTGTTTAGATCCTCAGTGTCATTTAAAAGTAGTCGAATAGTTTCTGCAGTGTTAAACCAGGGGTGCTTCTGACAAACCCATCACACGCCATACTTCAGTCTTCAGGTATAAGAAAGATAGGTGTTTAAAGGGTCATATCTTACTTCTACCTGCTGTTACAAAAGCAATCCCTTCCTTTAAAGCTGAGACACATCAGATGATGTGTCTGCACCATTATTTCAGCCCCCAGTGGAATGTGCCAGCCCTGCTGCAGTGAATGGAGCCCCACACTGCACTTCCCTCACAGAAATTGCACAGAGGGGGATGTGTCTCAGAGAGCAGCTCCCAAAGAGCCACAGCACATTTTCCAGGCTGGAGCAGGTGCCACAGTCAGGTTATTACGTAACTGTGGCTGCAGAAGAAGTGCTTCCTGACATTTTTATGCCATATGAGACCTGAAGTCTGCGGAACAAGTTACACAGTGTGTTAATTCTTGTTATATCAGGTTAGAAGAGCATTAACCTGAAAGCACTTTTTGCTGTCTTCATACATAGGAATAACTGCAAAAATAACTTGTTCCTGGAACTGGGGAAACATCCTTGGGGAACTGAAGCCTACGGTGCCTGTCCGAACCAGCAAGGGCAGAGCATCTCAGCATGGCAGTGTCCAGGGAGCATGTGCAGCTTGGAAGGGTTGAGAAGTGGCATTTTAAATTAGAGAGGCCCCAGCCAGAGTTACAATGACAGCATGGGAATAGCTGAAGAATCCCTGGTTCCCTGGGGAGCATTGCGCAGCCCTCTCACAGCACTGGGATCAGAGCAGATTCTCATCTGCATGCCCAGGATGTGATGCACAAACTGGAGATCAAACATCACATTGTTTCACAACTGCACACAGTTTTGTTCCTTTTATTTCAGGGGAGTTAATGCCAATGAAGATGCAGGTGAAGGGTTTGACTGTAAATTATTGACATCATCCCTGGCAGATGCCCCTCATTCTCTCCCTTGTCCTCTGCCCCTCCAAGCAAGCATGCTGATGATTATTTTTTTCAGAAACATTATTTGGTTTGCAAATTGAAGTCAAAACTCTGAAAAGTTTGGGGATAGCAAACAAGTGGCTTCAGACTGGTCAGTAGTAGGACAATAAAACAATATTCCAAAGCAGCCTTTGTATTGGCTCATCCAAGGTATATTTGCTTTTTAATGTCTCTTCAAAATAATGGCATTATTTATGAAAAGAAAGAAAGACCTGGCCCCTAGTGCCATAAAACTTTGATCCTTGTATAAAAAAATGAAGTCATGAAGAGAATTGGACATTTTAAAAGAAGCTATGAAAGGAGGAGTTTTTACATTTTAATGTGAAAATCATGTGACATACCTTTCATTTGGCTGAATACTCTCCACAGTAAACTTCATTATTGTTATCCAGCTTCTAGTTTGTTACCTCTAATCAGGCACCTTTATTTTATATTTTTTACATGCTCAATAACTCTTCAAATTGCTCTTACCAAATGAAGGATGTCATGCCCTTTAAGACATTCCTTCTGTGGAGAAGAGCCATTTCTTGATCGAGTTTCCCAAAGTTGTGAAAGCCTCCTGATAGCAGTAATTTTAAAGAATTTTGAAGTAATTTATCTATTTTAAAGATAGCAGTAATTTTAAATGGCACTATAGGTGGAATATTCCTGTATTTTTCAATTTCTTTTTAGCCATGTGTTATGTAATGTCTTTTTAATATATTTGGTTCTTTCATTTTTGAGACTAACTGTATATGAAACCCTGGGCTTCTCAAGCTCCTTCTGCCATTTGGAGTCAAAGTGAAGCAATTTTTCCAGCATCATTTTTCCTTTGTTATCTTGTCTTTCCATTAGCTTCTCCATTAGCTCAATTATAGGC
This sequence comes from Motacilla alba alba, assembly GCF_015832195.1. NCBI lineage: Eukaryota > Metazoa > Chordata > Aves > Passeriformes > Motacillidae > Motacilla > Motacilla alba. Next base: position 892,302 of record NC_052026.1, read on the forward strand.
CTGCTACAATTTTTACTGCTGCTATTATGTGTGGAATATGGAATCATTTGCTATTCTCCAAAACATATTTGTGCATAAAGGTCTAATTTTGAAAGGTTGAAAGCTCACCTCAGCATTATCACACTGGTAATCAACAAAATAATTACATAAAATAATCCAGAATAAGATGCACAGTAATTCAGCTTTGGGATGCAATCTATTTGTGGTTATAGAAGACATTGTTTGTTTATATGGTTGGTTATTCTTCTCCCTATGATTACCTTGAGAGTTTCAGTATGGAAATCAAAGAGCTCAGGGCAGACTATGAGACAGTGCTGTAAAATCCCCATTGTTTTGTCCATTGGGTGATTTAATTGATGTGTTTTAATAAATTGTGCAGTGGCCAAGTGAGGAGAGTCTGAGCTGTGCCCCCAGTGCAGTCTGTCACCGAGTCAAGGGGTGGTGACAAATGGGGGAGTGCTCCAGCTGCGTCCCCAGGCAGAGTGACCTGGATGTGTGTGGATTCAGCACTCAGTCCCCGCCACAGCAGCTTCCAGGTGTCCAAAGGAACCTCTGGAGGCTGGAATTTCCTCAACTTATCCCTTTCCCTGACATCTGTTGCAGGGAGTTCCTGGATGTGTGTGCTGCTGCAATCTGTCAGGTGCTGCAGCTCTGCCAAAGGCTTGTGCAAACACCAGGGGATATCATTAGCATGGGAGGATTAATTGCTTTGGTGGGGACACCTACAGCACTGTGGAGTGTTTTGTTCTCCCAATAAAGATGTGGAGTGGGTGAAATTATCTGTTTGTAAGAAGAAAACCAATGAGGTCCAAATTTCTTAAAGAGATAGGAAGTTATGAGAGAGATTTGAGTCAAGGGGATGCACAGAATGAGTAGTTCCAGTTGTGCTCATCAGGTAAAAGACAGGAAGTTTCCAGGATGTAGGAACCACTGTAAAACTGGAGATAAGGTGGTTCTGGATTTGCATGATTCATTGCAATATTCATTGCAAACATCAAGTGGTGTCATTTAGTTAATTTCCTCCGTTTGGTTTTTTTTTTTTTGGTTTTTTTTTTTTTTTTTTTTTTTTTTTTTTTTTTTGTTTTGTTTTGTTTTGTTTTTTTTTTTTCCCCAGTTCAGTTCAGCTCTCAGGCACAGAGTGGGATTGTTGGAGTGATTGTGTCAAGTTCAGGGCTTGGACTTGACCCCTTCCAACTTGGAATATTCTGTGATTCTCTGATTCTGACCCTTCCATCCCAAGCCATTCCATAACTCTATGATAGTTTTTGACTGACCCCTATGTCTGTTATTTCAGTGTATTTCCCAGAGGCTTCCCTGACAATTACAGACTTTCCACACCATTTTCACCCATAGAAAATAAAACTCTATACACATCCAAGAATAGAATTTGACTATGTTTTACACAGTCTTTATATATTAAATAATTGTGCCCTGTATAAACACAGGGGAAAAAAATGGCAGAATGTCTGATTTTAAAACTGAAGTATAAGAATTTCTTTAGCATTTTTCCAACTTAAAAATTGTATAATTTCTACATGTAAGAGCCCAGTTATTTCAGAATCAGTGATCATCTGAGCAGTTGGGGCACATAGCTCTGCAGACATATGTTTTGTTCCTCGTGTATATAAGACGTAATAGCTGGTCTTCTCCTTTACTGGATGACTTAAGTAAAATTTATAGAAGGCATTAAGCCACTAAACACTGGTTGATGAGCTCATTGTTTTATTTGTGATGATATAACAAGTATAAACACCCTCTACAGCTGAAGATATATTACCTTGAATTATATCTAACAGCTTGGTTTAAAACAATACATTATATCTTCCCACCTCTTAGGGACAATGTTTATATTCCATTAAAATCTATGCTTTCATTTTCATGGTGTTACAAAGTATTGACTTCAGAGCTGCAATGCTTCTGCTCTTGGCTACTCCTCAGCACACAGGCATATGCCTATGCAGATAAACAGTTTTTTTAATTTGAGGTGCAGGAATGAAATCTGAGCATCACGTTATCATTTCATGGGTTCACAGAATGGCCTGGGTAGGAAGGGACCTTAAAGCCCATCCAGTGCCACCCCTGCCATGGCAGGGACATCTTCCACTGTCCCAGGCTGCTCCAAGCCCCAGTGTCCAGCCTGGCCTTGGGCACTGCCAGGGATCCAGGGGCAGCCCCAGCTGCTCTGGGCACCCTGTGCCAGGGCCTGCTCACCCTGCCAGGGAACAATGAAGGATCAGAAATAGCTGCTCAGTGTCAATATATGTTAGGTTAAAACATAAATGCAGCTTCCCTGCTTATAAACCTGCAGGTGTTGCAGTCTTCCATTGCATAATCCTGAATCCATACCTCAAGGGTGAAATTCTGTCCTTTATGCCATTGATTTTTCTGGGCTTGTAGTTTCTCCAAAGATGGATAATGCTGAAACAAAATGGTAGTGTTAAGCAGTAAAGTATCATCACTAAGAGGGTTTGCTCATAAAGGTCAAGTGAGAATGTCACCCCTTTTTGATTAATAGCTCGTGGTGTTAGTAGATATTGATTGCATTTAAGAGCCTGTGGGTAAGAGACAATTTAAGTTACCTTCAACATCTTCACAAGAAAGAAGGTTCCTGTGAAAGCAGATCCCAACAGGGGCTGTTGCTGTGGTTCCAGTCTGAAGAAGGGGAAATAGCAAATGAGATTTACCCATTTAAGTACAAACCAAACTGGTACAGGCATCAGTTGCCTCCAACCTGCTCTGCCCAGCCTCTGGTATCAATTCCAGCACTGGGACTGTCGCACATTTTTCCTTTTTGCCACTCAGTTTCCAGTCAGAGTGTGGTCCTCAGCTTTTGGCGTCTCGATGCACAATATTTTCTTCAAGTATTATAGGACAAAGTAACCAAAATACACCACTTTAACAAACACTTTTTCAAAGTCTTCTGGGCAATTCATCACTCATTTATGTTTTATTTATGGTAATTAAAATGTACCATTCTGGAGCTGAGGTACAAGAATGATCTGCACTCATCAGATTTTGTCTTATTCATTAAACTGTAACAGCTTCAAATTTAGGATTTCCCTAGTGCAAATTTTGCAGACTTCAGGAAATTTTATGTTGCATAATCGAGTAGGGAGACCCCAGATCTTTGCCTCCAGAAGGCAAAGCTGTGCTGAGAAAACAGTGGTGAAGGATTTTCTCCCCATTTTAACCACTTCTCTTTGCAATTCCATGCTGGGAAGTGCATTACTCAAGGGGAAAGCTATTTTTGTCTGGGTTGTGGGGAAGTCAGGCACTTTCAACACTCACTTTTCTTTGCATAAAATAATCTAAAATCTGCTCTTCTGTCAATATGGATAGATCTGTTGGGTGTAAAAGGGTGAATACAGAATTATAAGCTAATAATTGTCTTTTAATGAAGATATGCATTTTCCAGTGTTCATTTTCATGAAGAACCAAACATGGTCACTACAGTTTTTGAAAGAAAACTCTCACAGTGTTTCTGGTTTATAACCATCTGTGTTAATTAGTTAATGCTGTGTTAGGTGAGACAATAAATTAGAGTAAAATTTTTAGAAATGATTCTGAGAAATCTAACACCTGTCAGAGGTTCTGAGTCAAAGTTTCAGCGAAAGCTGGCACAGATCTGCCCTTCAGGCAGAAGATACGTGGGGTTTTTTAATTTTTGTTTAAGAATATCCTGGACGGGTATCCTAAGGTATCCTAAACCCACTTATTTCACAGCTGCAGTACAGGTGTGTTGGGCATCACTGTTTGGAAGGTGTTTTCAAGATAAACCAAAGTTCTTGGGGAGGAAATTGGGGGTTTTCTGAATGGAAGGAGCAAATGTGAAGAGGGAAACTCCCCAGGCATGGCACATGCGCATGTCACTTCTGCATCTGCATGTCATTATGCGACAGCACTGGTTTTGAAGTATTAAGTATATTAAAATTCAGCTTTAATGCCAGTAATTTCATGTTCGTGGTCAGAATCAGCTTGTTTAATTGGCTTGAGCTCTCCCATCCCAGAAAAACATTCACATGAGCAGATGCAGTAAGATACTTCCCAGTATTTTCTCAGCCTGGCTAGTTCAATTTGAGAGGTTAAAGTTTATTTCTGATGTTTGGGAGATATCAATGCCTGCATGCAGATACCATTTCCCTGATGTTTTAAGATAATATTTGGGAAAGGAAATCTCACTTTGCATCCTGCTTCAGTAATAAATGTCCTATCTCATGTAGAGTTCCTGACATGGCCAAAATTGTGCCCTGTAAACTGATTTCATGGCAGTAAGTTTGGTGCTAAGACCACAATGAAAACTTTGCAGTGCTTTATTCTGTCACACCAACAGCTGAACTCCTACTCAGTTTTGTCAAATATATCAACCAAGATGTGCCCACAAGCAAAAAAGCCCTCTAATAAAAGTGACGCAGAAGCTGGATGCATTTTGAGGTTTTATAAATGTAATACAAATGTGTCCACACCCAAACAAAACAAAGGAATGTACATCATCCCTCTGTCCTGGCGCAGCCCAGGATCATTTATTTGAACCAACGACAGGGCATTGGTCTGAAAGCCAGCAACTTTTGGAAAGCAGATTAATTCCACCAAAAAACGGCACAAGTTTGAAAGTGCAGCCACATCCTCATGCCTTCAGAAAAAGTACAAGCTCATGAATTATTTTGTGTGCTATGTGTTTTAAATATTCCTGGATCCAGCTGAGAAAAACAGCAACTCCCAGCAATAATCTGATAAGACATTGAATTTCTATTAATTACTGCAACTGTTTTCTATGTTTATCTCATGAATTAAGCATTCTTGCTTAGATTCTGATTATTTTCCACCTTTCATTACTAAGGTACTATCAAATCATTGTCAAAAAAAGCAAGACTGATAAACATTTAACATAAAGGAGGTGTATTTATTTATTTATGAATTTTTAAGCACAAAGGTAATGAGAGTACTGACAAATTTCATGTTTCATTGACAAGTTACTTTGAATTTCAGAATATACAAGTATTTAAAATAACAATTTACTCCCAAGTGTTTTGGTATGCCAAAGACAAATGAATCATGCATAAGTACTAATAAGGTTTCTAATCTGTCAGTTCTGCTTTCTCTGCTGCTCCCATGACTTAAGTTTGGATTGATTGGATTTGTTTTAATTTTTAGCTATTTCCTTTGAAGTGATGAATCACAGCCACAGGTACCAATACCTGTTTACAGGTGGTGCTCAGGGGTATGCCCTGAACAACCTGGGCTGGTGGGAGCTGCCCCTGCCCAGGGATGGGCTTGGGACAAGAGGATTTTTGGAGGTCCCTTCCAGCCCAGGCCATTCCAGGATTCTGTAACCCATCCCACGATAAAGCCTTGGAGTGATATTTACCTAGGGAATCCTTACTAGGCAGTGGCACAGATTGGCTTTTCCAGAGCCATTTCATGAGCTGGAGATGATGGTGGTGATTTTCTAATCCAAACCAGTTTGCCCAATCAATAGTATCCCATAATCTCACTGAAAAAAATATGTGCAAATGTCAACAGAATTATGGATTCTTTGATTAATAGCAACCGGATGAATTCCATTGAGAATTTCATTTTGTGCATATAACTCATTGAATAATTCAGAAGTTTCTCAGGAAAGATCACTCCACTTAAAAAGCCCTGGAATGATCCAAAAGAGAAGCAGAGATTATCCTGATGGATAATTATACATTTCACGCAAGAAAATTAATATTCCAAAGCATAGACGAGGGCAGTAGTTAGCGAAGCAACTGGAATTTGTTGGAGTCATGTGAGAGCTGTTATCTTATGTGGATCTCTCATATGCAAAACCCAGAAGTTTAATTGTTATAGATAGTAATCTTCAGAACTGTATTGTTATTAATACAAAATGTGAATTCTCCTCTGACAGTGGGTGGTGGTTGATTGCATCTGTTTCCTGGTGAGATTGGCCAAATATGACTGGAACATGTATATATAGACTTTGAGAATATTGAAAATCAGGATTTGGGTAGCTCTGGTCTAACACAGCAGGACAGTTCGATATTTCAGCTCCTCATTTGCACTGTGGGTAACAACAGAAAATAATGGGAAGTATTCTGGGGAGTTCACAACAAGGAAAAACACTGAGTTCAAAATAATTTTGGATTTTCATTTTATTAATTTAATTATGCCTCCTCTCTCTCCACCCTCAAATGAAGATACTGCAGAAAACTTTATTTATTTTCTACATGTGCAGTGTCAGGGTCATATCCAGACCTAGTTTCTCCAGAGGAAGAAAGAGATTATTGCAAAGGACAAGCAATTTTTTCCCACCAAAATAATTTACATTGCAAATAGTCACAGATGATGTTTAAAAATAGCAAGTGTGGTGTCAGGCATTTTTTATTCCAATCTGAAAGTGGGAAGGATCACAGGGGGGACAATTCTGATTTGTTCTCCACAGATGAGGGCCCCAGTTCCTAGGAGGTGCCACAGGGCTGTAAGGAGATGCTGTTGTGGGAGTTGCTTCAGCTGCCTCTTTCCATGGTTGGGGTGTATTTCAGAAGAAAGCCCCGTGATAAAAAAAAAAAAAAAAAAAAAAAAAAAAAAAAAAAGCCAAGGCTGCATATTTTTTAGATCAAAGAACAAACACAAATGCTCAATTCCTTAAATGCTTCTAAACCTGCAAAGCTGATACAAGTTTAGGGATGGGAGACTGAGCTTTCTAAGTAGTTTGGTTTTCTCTTGTTACGTACTTTAGCAGGGCGTTTTCTCTAAATTCTGCCAAACAAAGCAGTTTGGGGGAAGAGATGTCTCATCTGCAGACAGGTGTTGACATATCAACTACAGATGTGCACAGAAATACACTTAACAGTGCATTTGTGATGGGAATTTGTTACATTTAGTTTGTTTTCACATAAAAATACTCTGATAAGTATAAATTCTCACATTAGGATTGTGAAAGACCCATTACCCCCCATTTCCAAACCTTCTTCCAGAGTGCTTGATTTCTTTGCTATTTTAACCTACCCTTTCAATGGCACAGAATTTTCCCAACTTCTAAATTCTAATTTTGTCTCCTTCTGACGTCACCTCCTCCTGAAAAAAAATTGAAACTTCTTAGAGGCACAAGGTTACCAGTAGCTTTGATGTGTGTATTCCAAGCCCTCTTGTCTGAAGACAGTCTGCCAGCAGAGTCTAAGGATGACAGTGTTTCATTACAAGGCCTTTGAAGTTCCTGAGGTACCACAAATGGCCGTTATTGAGAATTTGCCTTGATTATTATTTTTCCTGCCAGACTTTTAAGCCATACAATATCAGCTTTCTTTCGACTTTGCTGCTTAATTCCTTTTATGGTAAAGTTTAATACAGTGACCATATGGAGCAGCTGAAAGGCTGCCAAGTGTTTAAACGACAAGGTTATAAATACAGAGACAGCATGAGAGTTTTTTCCCTCCTTAATGTATAGTCCTATTGGCTTGAGCCAAAGCAGACAATAAATCAGAATGTATAACTTATTTTGCCACTCACTTCATAGGCTTTTTATATGTTGAGGGTATTTTAGTGCAGTAGAGGGAAATACATGCAGTTTGGGGAGGGAATGTTCCATAGAGGACACCTGTGGGAGCCAAAGGAAAAGTTAGACTTTGAGTTTTACAGCAAGCTCCTACCAAAACTCAGTGGCAAAGGGACATCCCTTCTTCCTTGGCTTTGGTCCTAGCCTTAGGCTGTCCTCAGCCCTGACCTGCTCCTCTGGGTGGAGAGGATTTCATGGCTCGTATCTCCCAAGAAGCAACCTCTGCTTGCTCTGATCTATGTTCTCCTGCAGCTCTTGTTGCTCTCCCAGAGCAGTTGAGGAGAGAGGGCTCATTCCTGTCACTGTCTAGACACTCAAGCACTTTGGGTTGGTAGGAATTAAATTGTTTGTGTGAGTATCAGAGAGAGGAAAGCAGAGAAGGTACCTTGCATGTGAAGGGAAAGGGATGCTGCTTATGAAAGCTGTTTTTCTTCTGCAGTAATTACAGCAGGAGAGATTTCAACCTTTGAAAGCAAAAGCATCACATGCTCAGATCTGTGTGTGTCATCTGCACCTCTGCTCTCTTAATGTTAATGCACTGTGATATTTTTTGTTATCCAGACTTTATGGTTCTGTTTAATAGAAAACTTGTGGATGTAAAGGTCTGGTGTTGTATCAGTAGGATGAATTAGAAGTATATAAAGTTGTGGTGGGGTTTTTTTTGTTTGTTTGTTTTTTTGTTGTTTTTTTTTCCCCAGAAGGAATTGTTTTTTCTTAGCTACCTACTGTTGGAGGAGAGCTGCCCTGCCCCAGAAACACACCTAAGGCAGAACCAGCTCTCCTAAAAGTAATAATTTGGATTATTTGCGAACAGATGGCCAGAAACACAAACGCTTTGCCTTACAATCATCACTTATCCCTTTGGCTGCCAATACTCCACTGCACACGTCTTTGCTGCTCTATGCTAATAACATCCGCTGAAAGGACTTGGAATGTCAGCCCTTACCTGCTGCACTCCACGAGTGAGCTGCCAGCTGGGCTGTTTGAGGGAAGCTTTGTGCTTCAAGCCCTAGGTCTGGGCTCTGGAGACTTGTGTTCCTACCAGGGTTCTGCCTTAGATTTCCTGTGTGACCTTGAACAAATAACACTCACACAACCTCAGCTGCCCATCTGTTAACACAGGCATGGTAATTATGATGGGAATGAATTTCACTTTGTAACAGTTCTTAAGGTTGAAGACACTTCATCAGAAGTGCAGTTCAAACTGTGGCCCTGGAGACAGATTCCATCTGAGAAAGGAATCTCCTGTGGTGGTGGAGGACAAGGGGCTTTCCATGGTGATTGCTGAACTGCTAAAGAGTGACAGGAATGCAGGAACGTTAAAGCTGAACTCAAACCATTCTGCTATTTTATTTTTATTTTTCAGAAGTCCCACACTGGCCATGCCTGTCCCATCTCTTGACTTGACCATTGTACTGCTGCTTCCCCTGAAGACCCAGCATCGCTTTTCTTCAGTAAGTTCATGCCAGCTGTTATATCACCACTTTTCCCTCTGGTCTTTCTTTGCTTCTGGGTGACTCTGAAAATTGCCTATTTCTATAGCTGCAGCTCTTTACATCACAAAAAGGTTTTTTTAGCTGTTTAGTGCATCTGAGTACTTTGGGGGATGTGCAGCCTTTGTTACAGGAGCTCCTGCCTCATGGGACCAGGAGGACCATGGAGACAGAGCAAAGGAGCTCAGAGCTGACAGGTGAATGCTACACACACAGAGCAAACACACCTGAAAATGTTAATTACCCTGCACACCCAGCTGTTAACCTTCCTGAACTGAACAGTCGCTGGCCAGATGTTCTTTTTAGTGAGAGCCAGGCTCTTCTGTCCTTGCCCTCATCCCAGGGGGAACCTGCCTTGCACAGATTAGTGCTGTGCTGCCCAAGTGTTCACCCTCATCACCTCCTGCACGCACTGGCCAGTGCATCCTGACTCACCTGACTGTGTGTAGCTGCCATGCAGTGAAAACAGCCACAATGCAAGTATTTCCAGTTTCCTATTAATTGCTTTCACTATAAACATTGTTTTTGTTTTCTAAGGAGAGCTTTGGCAGTGTTGCAGCCTTTTTTGTCTGTGTTTATCACTGAGGTTTTTCCCTTTTATCACTATGGAAGTCACAGGCCTAGCAGCCACAGATGGAAGGCCCAGAAAGGTCAGCAAGCCCCTCGCCCAAAATTTTTTTTTAAATGGATTGTCTTGGAGAAGGATGAAGAAGGGAGGTGGACAGTACAGTGGTTCTGGAAATGTTCTGAGTCCACAGGTGAAGTCACAGCTTAGATGATATAAATTCGTTAAATTTAGTTTGTCTCTAGCCATTCTACAGTACTCTGGTGGGTGTAAATTATCTCACTTGGATTGTGGAAGACCCAATGCTGTCCATTTCCAAACTCTTCCAGAGCAGTAGAGATGTTCAAGGAGATGATGTGTCACCCTCTATCAAAATGTATTGTATGGAGGATGGAGACTCTCTCATTGTTCTCTGAAAGTGCTTTTGCGTGGTTGGTGCTGTGCTGCCATTTTCTCTCACCTTTTTTGTGTGTAAGGGAATAAAAAGCTGTTTCCTGCTAGATTTTAAATAGACTGGAGTTCAACTGGGTTTTGGTTCACAAGTCAGTTAGCACTTCAGGGGGAAACTGTCTGCATATGTTTGCATCTCCTGAGTTTTGCACAGAGTTTCAGATTCAAACAAAACTGAGAGCCCAAAGGAGAGCCCAGCTTGAACTGGCAGCACACTTTGACTTGGGTTTGGAACTATGCAAAATCTCTATATATAGTTTGGTTTCAAATAGCTACACCAAGTCCTTATAAGATCCCAGAGGGTGTTTTAAACTTTGCTCAGTACTTACCCCAAGTTCCCTTGAAATATTTGGCAATTTCAAAGTTTTCTATACTACCTGCCAAAAGTTTAGGTGTATAAGGAAACCCGATACAAGCGTTTTTCTCTCCCCCTGCCCCCTCCAAATCATTCCACTCAAGTAACCCCTAAAGGGCTAAGAGAGAGTGTGAGCTTCTTTCTTGTAGAGACAGATGTGGAGTGAAACACCGAAAGACTGCAACCACAGTTCTCCCTTCTATCCTACACCCCTTCTCATTGATTCCAACAATATTTTCTTAAGTAATAACTGACTCTGACCTTGGCACCTCGTCCTCTGGAAACTTTTGTCTGGGTCTCTTTACAGAAAAAAAGCACAGAACAGATTGTGATGTGAATAACCATGGCATGTTTTCCTTGAGCCAGGCTTACCACATACAGAGCTCCAGCGAGGCCCATACATTACTAAAAATAATAGCCTCAAACTATTCCAGGGTCGTTTGTTCATTATTAAGTCTATTACCTCTGCAATGAGGCTGCAATGTATAGGCCTTTCTGGTTCTGTGCAGGGCAGTTTATTAATGGTGCCTTTGTTTCAGAGGGATGGCACAGGGAGCTGAGCCCAGGACTTGGAGCTGCTCAGCAGCGATGAAGCAGCTACTTGGTGCTGTTTAATATCTTAAATGACTCCATTCCCATAAATCAGCCAGCCATAAATTATGTTTAATGCTGAAAAATAACCACCAAGCAAACAGATCTTTAACCTGTAAATGTTAATTCTGTTTGTTAAGACTTAGTGGCTCCAGCAGTGCTTGGAGGCTGCACGGGCTATTATTCATTTTGACTCCACTCCAACCCTTTTGCAGAAAAGCCTCTCCTAGATCTCCATAAAAATGGGAGCTGCCTCAAGGCACCCACCATCAAACAAAACTGTGGGAATGGCACAGTCCCAAATTCAGCTCCTACCTGCCCTGCCCAGGACACTGCACCACAGCTGCCTTGGGAAGGGGGGGGGGGGGGGGCGGGATATCATATCCCACAAGAACCATGAGCTGGGAGCTGAATTCCAGCCATCCCTCGGCCCAGCTGCTCAGTGCAGGGTGGCTTTGCAGGTGTTTGGCCCTGGGACAGAGCAGCCACACTGGCAGAGCTACTGGAGCCAGCTCTGATGACTCTGACTGTCACCTGCCTGTGATGCTGAGTGTGGCCAGGGTTCTGTGCCAGCGTGCGGGTGTGGGTCACACTCCCACTCCTGGGTGCCAGAAGGGGAAAGCAGGATTATCTGCTTTATTCCCTTCCTTCCCTGTTTCATTTATCTCAGCTCTGTGTCCCTCCCCTTCTCTTGTGCACTTTGTCCCTACACCTACAGCCCCCTTTTTTTAATGTATTTTTGGCTCTGTGTGGGGGGGGTGCCTTCATTTTCCTTTGTATCATCCACATGATTTTATTCCCACACGTGGATGTTGGAGAGGACTCTTGGCTGCAGGATGGAGACAAGGCAGGGAGGAGCAGAATATTCCATCAGGGATGCCTTTACTGCCAGCTCCACCTAAAATGTGACTGGATCCTGCTCTGCTTTGGTGATGCACAAATAATTTTGTGCATCAAATCCTGTACACCTGATTCTCCTTTAAATGCTTCATTTTGATTTAAATCAGCAAGTGGATGATTAAAAAAATTCAAGCACACATCATTAGGTGTCTATTTACCTTTAAAACTCTGCTATTGAAATATTTGTAGCATAGGATTATGGAATTACTTGGGTTGGAAAGGACATTAAAGATCATCTATCTCCAACCCTTCTGCCATGGGCAGGGATGCCAGTTATGTTATCTGGAATATTTTCTGCTTCCAGTTCTGTTGAAATCATTCTCTCCCTGAGTAACACTGATTTTCACTCCGAATTCTGGCTTTCTTTGTTTCTTCTAGGCAATAGAAAAATCAAAAAAATTATAAGGTAAAACAATTTTGTACATCAAAAAGCCAGCTGGACCTTAAATCTATTTTACATTTGATTGTATTTTATTGTTTTGTCCCTGCATTTCACTAAATACAAATGTTTGGAAATGAAGTTGGTTAAAAGATGGCAAAAATCTGTAGCAAACTTTGCAATTAAATCTTTTACCTCCATTTGAGCAATTAAAAACAGTTGCTAATGCTGCACATGTGAGTGTGTTTATTCTTACATTGGTAAAGTATAATTTCTGGGGAAAACCAATTTTTTTCCTATTTCTTCCCTGATAATTGGCAATAGGTCCAAACCATGAAGCTGAGGTTTGTCCCTTGTTGAGATGGACACTATATTATCTATATTGGGTCAGGTTTTTTTCTGTGGTAAAAACTGACTACATATGAATGAAAGGAGACATTTTCATTCTGAAAGTTGAAGTATTTACATCAGAAAGATTTATCAGTACAGTTCCATTTCATTCCATAAGACAAAATGATGTGGAAATAAATATTTGCCTTGATCTAAGCTGTTGTCCAGCAACAGGAAAACCATATATCTCATTTTTAAAAATACGGTAGTTCAAAAAATACCAGAGAAGAGCAAATAACAGAGAAACCGGGCCGACAAAAAAATGTAAGTGAGAACCAAATGTTAACATTCTACTTATCAAAATCTTACAAGCAGAAGAGAATGTGTAGAATGGTAATTAACACCCACTCATCACATTTTTCTGGAAGATTAAAGAACAGGTCCTAGCCCCAGTCCTTACCTTTGCAAATATAATCTCATCAATTCATCCAATTCCAAAGAGAATGAGGTTTTTATTTCACCTTCCTCTGCCAGCTTTTTTTCTTATTGAGCTGCTTTTCCCTTTTACCACATAAGGATCCCTATCTCACCTAGAGGTGAAAATTCCTTGGCCTTTCAGTGCAGCCAGTTAAGTCTCCACAAAAATAGATGAGATATCACAGATGCAGGAATTATGACCGCAGGGTTTATGACATCTGATAAAGCTGAATTTAAGCTCCTGCAGGAAAGCATTATAAAAATCCAGCCATGGAAGAAGCAGAATTTTCCATTTCTGGCCCAAATGCCACATCTCTCATTACTAATACAGATAATAACAGTTTCCATCCAGAGACCACAACTGCATCTCCCCCTCCTTGTGGAAATGTCACACAACTTCTTCTCATTCAAATCACTAAAAATACGTATTTAGTTAGCTTTTCAAAATGCATGTATTACCTAATGACATGATTGCTTGGCTGCCTAATTTACAAGAAGTCACTTGCATAACCAGCAGATAAATATATATGAAGGGTTTATCCATGTGTATATAAAAAGAGAATTATCCATATGTATATAAAAAGAGAATGTGTGTGGTTTTAACTTCAAGAATACAAAAAATTACCTTAAAGCCTTTAATACATTTTTTAAAAAAAGTTTGTTTTCCAAACATAATCCTTTAAGAGACTTTTGATTTGGTGATTTCTGCTGTGCTCTGAGACTTTATAAAATACAACTACTTTCATTAACTGGGGAATCACCTTCCTTTAACATCCAGTTCCCTTGCATCTGGCAGCATCCATCCCTGCAAGCATCCTTTCAGCCAAGAACATTTTCTTGGTGTCAGCATGCAAATATTTTCATGCACCATCTTGCTGAGACTTTAGCAGATGCAGATGCAGGTTTCATTTATTGGGTATTTTCTAAATATAACCACAATACACCTTCCATGTGATTCTGAGAGTGAAAAAGTCTCAGCAAATCAACTTTTCCCTGGAATTGCTGGTTCTTGGCCATGAGCTGTTGGTTGAACACTGGTAGGACCAGATGTAACAAGGCAATCAAGGTGATCATTAATGCTATTACATACATTTACTGGAGCAAAAATGAAACTTTCAATTTCCATGCCATTAGGAGCCTGCAGAAGGATAAAAATGCAGTTTGCAACCGTCGCTCAGATAAATGATTGCTGCTCTCAAACCCTTGAGCAGTTTTAACAAATGATCACTGGCTGGATTCCACTGTTGGATGGTGTCTTCAGAAAACCAGAACTATTTAAACACATCATCAAAGATTCTTAATGAATTGCATTCTCTATATCCCTCCCCTATCCTGGTAGGAAACATGGAGCTGAATATGACTGGAAAATTGAACTGATACCAAGGTTCTCTAATCTCCCTCTTCAGCTGAATTTATAGATGTGCTTGTGTTGATTTATTATTGAAATTTCTTTTGGTAAAAAGCAATGACATCAGGGAGCTAGGATGACACATGAAATGTAGTCCAAGGTAAATTAAAGTACTTAAGCATAGCAGTTATCTCCTGATTATAACTAAGCACATTAGACATCTCAGGATTCTTGCAAACACTCCATATATTAAGATGATCAGTCATCAGCATGGTTCTAGTCATCTTGCTGCTGTTATGAATCACTTTTATAAGAAAATGAGCTCTTGATTCCTATCTAGGTAGGAAGACTCAAAGGAAAAGAGAAAAAGGTTTGTCAGAGCAGTAAGGCAAGGCACCCCTGGCGGGATTTCCCCTCTGAATTGGTGGGGGCTGCACTAATGGGGAATAATAAGGTGTTAAAGGTGAATCGGAGGGTGTGACACTGACATTGGAAGTAATAGCAGGACAAGAGGGAGTGTCCAGCTTGAAAATTACATAACTGCCAGCTGCACACACACACACACACACACACACACACACACACACACACACACACAAAATAGCTTTTTGTACCTGTCAGTAAGAATGAAAATCTTGTTCGCAATCAAATGATGAGACAGCAGCGCATCTCCTATCCTAAAAGAGTAAAATCACAGGCTTATGTCCCAGGGCATTAGAACTCCATTCCAAGTAAGCATCTGGTACAAAAGACAGCAGAGGAACTTCCCAGGAACACACCAGTCCATGTCCCTTCCAACACTGCCCATCAGTGCTGCTATTTTAATCTGATTTCCAAATATATAGATCCCAGCAAAGGCAAAATAACAGGACTGTTACAATAACTATACACACCTCTAGAAACTTCAGCAGCTGTGGTTTGAAGGGATCTGATAGCCCTCTAACAGATTTCGTACTCAATGAATTTTTCAAAAGATAGGAGAGCAAAGTGGGAACTTGTAGTTTGTTGCTGAAGTTTCGAGGTTCACACCATTATTTGCAATAAAATTGTAGATGGTAGAATATAAGGAAAGATAGAGCCATCAAAGTTGCTTTCTTTTACTCCATGGCTTCATTTTTATCAGCTGAAGGATGGACTTTCCTCCTGGTCTGCATTTAGTGAGGAACAGCACAGCCATCATCAGTGTTTAAAATAATGTTATTAATTGGAAATTATAGAATGGGGATGGAGAGATCTGGAGGGCATAAAATCAAACCTGGAGTCTGAAATTAATATTTAACATGAATACTTAACATGAATACTTAACATTCTGTAAATAAAATAAATATAATAACGTATATATAAAAAAACCCATATATAAAGTATTGTATTGTGAATACCTTGGCAGCATCAGAGAAACAAAGAAGTTGTCATTCAGTATATAAACAATCCTTTTAGATTTATATCCTGGAATGACAATTTCAAGATACAAGCAAGGCTGCATGTCTCAGAAAACATCAGAGGTTAAACAGGAACAGGACAGACACGGCCTCATTCTATCACAATGGTGTTTGCCCCACCTGGTGCTGTTTGATTTGGATTACTTGTGTGACCACGGAAGGTGTTTGGAAGCCATGTGGTGGGCAGGCTGAGATGGGTGGTGATAGTAACACACCCGTCAGTGACACAGCCATCAGTGACACAGCCATCAGTGACACACCCTCAGTGACACCCCCTTAGTGACACAGCCATCAGTGACACACCCTCAGTGACACCCCCTTAGTGACACACCCATCAGTGACACCCCCTCAGTGACACACCCTCAGTGACACCCCCTTAGTGACACACCCATCAGTGACACCCCCTCAGTGACACACCCTCAGTGACACCCCCTTAGTGACACACCCATCAGTGACACCCCCTCAGTGACATGTCCCTCAGTGCCTGCTGTGCGCTCGGGGCTGGGATGGGGTCATGGCTCATGAGGACACAGCACAGGGCTGCTTGGTGTCAATGTTTGCCCTGTTCAGGTCCTTGTCACCTCTTGTGCTGTCTCGGGGCTTAAGGGCAGGCAGGGCACAGGAAGAAAAGGTTTTCTGTTCTTGCCCAGCACATTTTGGCCGGGTCTTGGTAAAACTGGCTGAGCTGGAGCTGCACAGCTCCCACCGCACACGCTGTCCCTGCCAGGCCAGGCTGCCCAAGCACCTGCAGGTCTGTTCAGCTTTACCCACACCACAGCACCGGCCCTATCAACAAAGCACAGCAACATCTCAGAGCACAACCAAAACGAAACTGTTCTGCACTAATGAACCTCTAAGCTTTGGTCTTGGCTCTGCCTTGCCAGACTTGATAGGTGAGTAATGCGATGATTGACTCTCATAATTAATAGACAAATATCATGTATATAGGTTAAGAAAGGTTTTCTAGATTCATAGCTGTGTTTTACCCCCTCGTGTGGTTATCAAGGGACAGCTGGGGTTGGGACATCTGGGAGGGCCGGCTTGTCAGTATGGCAACATCTGACCTCCAGTCAGGATTTGAGGAAGAGATCTCCACCACTGGATAGCAAAGAAGGGGTTGATGGACAGAACTTTGGGAGAGGTTAAGGGGTTAAAAAGGGAAAACCTCCATTGTGAAGGGGCTGAGCACATGATGGGGAACAGGGAAAATATTTTGCTCCCAGCACTGTAACTTTTTTCTTTATTTCTTTATTAACTTTATTTCTTTATTTCTTCTGTTGTATTTTTGATAAGGTTTAATAAACCTTCCTAAACTATGAAAAGTGAGTAGCTATTCTCACACCAGACATCATGGAATCATGGAGTGGTTTGGGTTGGAAAGGATCTCAAAGACCTTCTTATTCCACCCCCTGCCATGGGCAGGGACACCTTCTACTGACTGTCCCAGGCTGCCCCAAGCCTTGGGCACTGCCAGGGATCCAGGGCCAGCCACAGCTTCTCTGCCCACCCTCCCAGGGAGGAATTTCTTCATAATGTCTAATCCAAACCTATAGCTGCACTCCTTCAGCTGGGATGGAGTTACCGTGCCTTAGGAAGAAAGACAAGGTGGTGTCCTGCCAAAGCTTGGTATGCAGGAAGAAAATATTCTCCCCCTCTTTTTCTGTCTGAAAGTGTTTAATAATGTTTCTGTCCTGGGATGGATATGTGTGGTACGTGGCTTTCTGAAAGCTACAACATATTTTGGAATTAGTTGCTTCCATTGTGGTTTACTTCTGACTAATTTATTCTTTGGGTTTGCTGTTGGTTTTGCTTATTAAAATGAGGTTTGATAACAATTATGCTCCTTTAAATGAGTTAATTCTTATTATAGAAGAGAAGCAGGAGTTTTGGCTGTGAAGCAGAAATACTGTGACCTGTCAGGTACAGAATTCCACTTTTGTAAAAACTTTTCCTTCCCTACTGTTAATTCATCACAGATAAACCTAGCTGATAATGCACTTTGATACTGCAAAAATAGACACTGTCTTCCATCAGCTTCTGAGGAGAAAAGCCTCAATAACAGATCCATCAGAAAACCTCTAAAAGTAAGCCAGGTTTGCAAGACACAGGAGTATGTTTACAAGTCTGTTATCAATAATTTAAGCCTCACTTGTCAGAACAGAAGATGGAAATATATAGGCTGCTGTGCATTTTCCTTCTGTATTTGCTAATCCACAGCCAGCCTGCCAAACAGATTTAAAAGATATTTCCATTTCTGAAGGAAAGTTGCTTCCAACTTTCAAGGTCCATCGATTTTGTGAGTGTGTTGGTGTTAACTTCTGCTGAGTAGCACACTGACAGGGAGCCTGGAGTGAGCATTGTTTCTCGATGGCTGCAGTCGGCTCCGTTTTCCTGATGCCTGGAAGCACCTGGGAGCAGACAAAAGTGAATCTGTGGCAGCAAGAGCTCTCCCTGTACTTTTTAATCTGATGCTGGAGAATGCTCCCAGAAAAAGTTCTCTGCAGGTTGCTTTTGAGCTCTGCATCTTTTTTGAGCAGATTCCAACGAAGTCACTTTGTTAAGGAAACTTCAAGGGATGTGTTGCAGCTGCTCTGTACACAGCAATTAGGAGTCAGGGCTGATGGGTCTGTCAGAGTCATGGAACAGCACAGGCTCTGCTCAGTCAGCTCTGCAGGCTGCATGGCCATGTAGAATTAAGGGGGACATTGCAGAAGGTGTGATTTTAGGCATTATTTTCAAGAAATCTGCAAATTAAATTCCCGCTCCCTGATGTGTACTGATGTCTGATTCAAGGGGACTGCACGGCTGGAAACTACCACAGCTCATTTCTGCAGTGCCCAGTGCTGTCCCCAGCAGATCTATTTCTGCTTTAAAGTCAATAAGAATGGATTTAAACTCTTTTTTTTTTTTCCTTTCTATTGCTACAGGAGAGAGAAATCCTTCCTATGGCAAGCTCAGATGATGTTACCATCATCACTAATGAAGACATGGCACATTCCTGGTACATCCTCTCCTTATTCACATCTAATGTAGCATTCCCTCCCTGGGAGGGTGGGCAGGCCCTGGCACAGAGTGCCCAGAGCAGCTGGGGCTGCCCCTGGATCCCTGGCAGTGCCCAAGCCAGGCTGGACACTGGGGCTGGGAGCAGCCTGGGACAGTGGAAGGTGTCCCTGCCATGGCAGGGGTGCCACTGCATGGGCTTTGAGGTCCCTTCCAACCCAAACCATTCTGGGATTCTGTGATTTATGATTCTCTGTTAATTATGATTCTCTGTAAAGAAGGAAAAAGTAGGTGGATCATAAGGCCACCCTTTGTCTCATGCACTTGAGCCAGTAATGGTTTAGCAGAGGGAGCTCTGAGACAGCCCCAAGGATTAAACTGCAAAGGCAATCTCAGCTTCTCTCTGTCTCTGTCCCTTCAAGTGTGCTCTGCGTATTTCCAGGCTATGGGAACCATTCTGGTTTATCATCAAAGAGGCAAACGGCACAGACCCCAAGCTCTCCCTTTTTATTTTTTTTTCCTCCCCCAACTGAGGGACAAGGCTCACAGGTAGTCCAGGACTGGGATGAGCAGTGGTTCCCTATTGAGAAACACCCCACCTTTGCTCCAATATCCCAGGGGCCCAAGGGTAAGAGAAGCAAGGTGTGAAAGAGGCAGTGTTGTGCTGAGGGCAGAGCAAGGGGAACACTCCTTTTTCCAGGGAACAGTTCCTGTCCCAGCCAGGCAGATCTCCTGTTATTTACAGATCCCTCTGCCCTAGTTTGACCCTGCCTTTGAGCAGTTGCAGATGAACATTAATTGCCCAAATGACTCCAAGCTCAGCGTATCAGCTGAATTGAAGCAGCCAGCCATCTGACAGAGAGATTTCCATCAATATTCCCAGTCCTTGGAGTTCAACAGAGCAGATCTACAATGTGATCCTGAGCTCACTCTGGCAGAGATGGGCACACATCTCAGGAGAGGACTGCACTCCAGCCAGGAGTTCTGTCCTAGCATAGACATGCACATGCAAATACAGCCCAGCCTTGGGGAGGGTGCAGACAGTTGTCACATTTCCTTCTCCATGGAAGGGGGAAACACCATAATGCTCTTTGCTTGCCTTTTAGAATAGAGATAAAATTTCAGACCAAAGGGTTTTTCCAGTCCAGGTTGGCCGCTGTAATTTTAAAGGAAAATCTTTTGCATGTCTAAATTTAATCAGTACATTAAAAGGTAAAATAGAAGCATGAATTGATGAATTGATGATTGTTCAATCACAGAATGACATGGCTTAGAGGGACCTTAAATCTCACCCAGTGCCATCTCCTGCCATGGCAGGGACACCTTCCACTGTCCCAGGCTGTAATATCCGTGGGTTGCGGGCTGTAAAGTCCAATTCTGGCTAGTTTAGGACTCTGCCCACACGGATATTACATAGACAAAGCAAAAGACGAGAAGCGCTCTTTCTCCACGTGGCTCTAATGTACTGTTTTATTGGCTAGAAAGGGACATCTGTATGGAAGACCACCCCAGTGGGAAAAGAGGAAGTGGTCCCATCCCACAGAACATTTATACCCGAGGAAACGGGGCAGGGACGGAGGGCCGCAGCCAGTGGGAGAGCACTGAGGAGGGGCGAGGGAAGGGGTTACAGGAGCACCGACCGCCAGGGGTGTGGGGCAGGGGAGTGAGTGGAACATACCGTATGAGGGAAAAAGGGTACAATCCATGTGACGTAACACTTCAAATCACCCAGTGCAGTACGACAACTATTTAGTGCACTACAACACCAGGCTGCTCCCAGCCCCAGTGTCCAGCCTGGCCTTGGGCACTGCCAGGGATCCAGGGGCAGCCCCAGCTGCTCTGGGCACCCTGTGCCAGGGCCTGCCCACCCTGCCAGGGAACAATTCCTCATTCCCAAGATCCCATCTAAACTGACTCTCTGGCAGTGGGAATCCATTCCCCTTTATCCTGTCACAACAGACTCCTTTAAAAAGACCCATCTCCATCTTCCTTGTGTGTCTTTTCAACCTTAAGGCTACTGGAGATCCCTTCTTTCAAGCAGATAATGATGAAGAAAGTGGTCTAAAAAGATACCAAATGATGGCTGACCATTAGATATCAAGTGGCATGAACAAAAAGAAAAATGCACAGTCAGTCTTGTACCTGCCACAGAGCAATAGCCTCACCAAAACTCTGATGCCCACCAAGACAGCAGAAAAAGAAAGCAGGGAAGGGGATTTGGTAGCATTGTTTTCTTTCTTTTGCCTCATAGTTGTAAATATTTAGATTTGCATTGCTTTTGAAATGCTCTGTGTTAGTTTGGATCCAGCTAAGCTGACTCCATTTCCTTTAAGAATGAGGCAATATTGCCAGACTGTTCAATGTTCCTGAGGTGGATTTCTCCAGGATGTAACACACTTATTGGTGTTCTCAACTGAGCCTTCAGCACATCTGAATCATTTAAGGCTTCACCCTTGTCTAGTTAAAAATCAGTGTTTGAATATCTATCAGTATGCAAAACACTCATTTGCTACTAGAGTTAGAGCTCCTCATTATACCAGGAAGAATTTAGGTTTTAATTAGCATTTCCTCTGGTGTACTAAACCCACTGAGACTACTAGACTTACTAAAATTTAATTAACTTGACAAAAGATCCTAATTGTTTTCATGCCACTAGTCCTTAGTGGAACTAAAAATAATATCCTTCAAATTAAGTGTCTGCAACCCACCTTCCTTTTGGATGTCCTACATAGATCAAATTGGTTGGCCTACATATAATTATAGCTGGTAGGAAGCCTTGCCCACTCTGGAATCAAGATTGTTTGCTAAAAAATGGGGATTTTTATGGCAATGCACAGTGATGAAAACTTATTATTCAAAAGGCCTCACCTAACATTAATTCTTTCCACCATGTTCTTAAGTTTTGGAGGTTTATTGATTTATCTTGATGCACAAACTAATCAACAAGATGTAGCATTCATTTAAATCAATATAGAAGCCTAATATTGGCAAGAGAAAAGAAAGATTAATGTATTGGTAGTGCAACTATGATAAACAGTATATATCTATATGAAGTGTAGTGTGAAATTTGGAATTAAAATAAAGTACTTCCTGCTCAGAATGCTTCTCATATTTTTATCTCTTTCCCAACTGAGCTGCTCACAGCATTCCAAATCTTTGTTCACTTTGAGGCAATCATTGTGAAAGAAATGTGAGTGTGGAAAGCAGTAGGACACAGCCTTAGGAGCACTGGGGACAGCTCTGTTACAGGAGTTTGCATGCAGAACAGAGGAACTGCAATCCAAGGAATGTTTTGGCTATGGATGCCTGAAGCACAACTTTTAAGAAGAAGGGATCAAGGGAAAGTAACCAAACTCTTTTGCCAGGATAAGGATTCCTTTGCAAGCATCCCTGCATTACAGGAATCAGATCTGTTTGTCTATTACCTCCAAAATTTAAAGAACAATTCAGCCTGGAAATCAAATCAAATCAAATCCATCACTTGTTATGCCTCTGCTGAACTTTGTTGGGATGGAATATCCCTGAAGTGCTTAGAAATCACTGCTCATACAGGTGTGAGTTTGGCAATGTATGGCAATGTATGTTTGGCCATCCATTATGTGGATGTTCTTTGAAGAAATTGTGGTTTTGGGAAGGCTCAAACTCCACCCCCTCCTGCAATAACAGATTAGGCTGAGGCTGCACCACTGTGAATGCCAGAGAATATCAAATATCTGCATTGTTACATCCTCTCAGCACTGGGAGGGAGAAACCTGTAAATCTCCGTGCATCCACAGCCTTCAGCTCCTTTTTCTGCCCAAATATCTGGCTGCTTTCTCACTTTCTCACATCTGAATACTAAGGAGATTATCTTGGCTGATGAACCATCCAGACTGCCTGTTCAACACTTCTTTTCTGCTTTCCTCATCAAGTTCCTCCTTTGTTTCCTTCCCTCTCAATTGGAACCACAAGGTACTCTCCAGCCCCAATTTCCATCGAGATTTATTGATGTGAGCTCAAGGGACCCAAGCACGATTGCATTGTACTGCAATTATTAGAATCTCCTGAATACGCGTACATAAAATATTTTTAAAGAACAACACCGTAGAGTTCACATTCATAACTTTTGCCCTAATAAATAAAGCCTTTTTTGTGAGCCTTTCACTAAAAAAACCACCAGATGTCTGTATGTGTTTATTGAAGACAAATGTTTAAAATCAAACTCTCATTAACTTTTCTCTGCATGTATAAAATACTGAACTCTAAACACTTGTCAGAGGCATAAGTTTAGTGCATAAAATTTAAAGAAAACCAGGTATACAGTCAATCACATGGGACTGCAGGCCACCAAATATTCATTGCAGAAGCCTTTATGCTTTTGGAAGAAATTTAAGTTCATGTTTGTAGGAAAATGTTCATCTTTGTCCCTGTAGATAACATCTTATGAATAATAAAAATCTAAAGTAAACTTTGTTCCTCTTCCCATCTCTGCCTTGTATTTGATTTTTTCCTGTGGCAAATGAATTGTTGGCAACTTTAGATAAAACACAAGGATTTTATCTCCTGGGTTTAACAGTTGTAATGATCAGCTTGGAATCCTCTCACATACTTATCATCACTTCTTAGAATGCACTGACTTTTAAAAAAGATGCTTTCAGCAGTTTTTTGTGGCCTGACCTCCTGTTCACCTTGAGCATTCAGACACATAATATCTCTAAAGAAAGAGAAGGTATTTTATTAAAACAATTCATTGTGATCCAGTTTTCTGATCCAGCATTTTTGCACACCTTTGGAGCCTTACATTTGACCAGAACAATTTATGCATTTAGAAAATTGAAGTGTAATTGAAAATTATAATGCGCAAAGTTGTGATTAACATAATGTGGAGACAGGAATGGCAAAGACTCAGAAAAGAAAATAAAGTGCTTCAAGCTTCTGAAGTTTTAAGTGTCTTTATCCAAATATAAGCCGTCAATAACACAGTGATTTGTGAGAATGCTGAGAACACTTACAAAATCATGTCCTCATTATATTTCACTGAGAACACTGATAATTTAATTTGGATGTAGTCTTTCTCTTTTCTAACATCTTTCTTTTCTTATGCAGATTTATAGTTTTTAAATGGTGTATTTTTGATATTTTATTTTAAAATTGCTTGTCTACTGTAAATTAAAAACAACTGGTACTAGATTCAGAAGGGACCTTTTGAGAGAAATTCTTTAAAAAAAGAACACATGCTCAGTTTTAAATGAGTCTGAGTGTCTTAAGTACACTGCAGTTTCTCCTTTTCTATAGAAAATTTAAGATTTAAACTCTCTCTGGTTCAAGCAAAAGAATAATTCATTATGGAGTAATTTGTCAGGACTTTATTTCATTTTTCTGTCAATAGCTGATGGAAGGATAGGTATAGTATAGTTTCCTTAAATGGAAAACTGTGATACAAAAACAAATCTGAGGTTTGGATTTTGATTAGATTTAGGAGAAATAAAAAAAAAAATATTGGGCTGAATCTTTGATATTTGCTCATGAAAAAAGCTTTGTATAACAGTCTCTTAGCCAATTTAAATATCAGTATAATGAATATTCATTTCCTGCTGCTTAAAAAAAAAGCATTAAAAAAACCTGAAGAAGGTAAAGCTTAGTGTTAACATCTCTCTCTTGAAATCAGTTAGGCTGATTTACACTTAAGGCTGGAAAAACAGACATCATGCATTTTTGTAAGGAAAAACAGTTTATACTTTAATTATCAAATCCCTTTGCAATTCCACAGTGACAGGTTTTTCTGGGAATGAAACAGCATCAGGCTGGAAGAACATTGGTGCCATGAGGAAGGAATAGCTGCTTCATAAAGGTTTTCCAGCCCTAAGCATGAGATAAAAAATTTTTTAAAAAGTTAATATTTTGGTAGGAAAAATCCCAAACTGATGGAAAAACATCTGCTCCATTTAGAAACTAATGGAAAATATCAGTGCAATCAAAAGAAATAGTGCAATTAAAAGACAGGGAATTGCTGAGGAAATATAGTGGGTGGAAAATGTTTATCAGCTTTGAACATCTATGAGGATTGTGTAGGCATTCCTCTTCAATCACCAGAAACACAAGTAATGCTCCAGTACGTGCAAACAATGACTTTTAAAGCAGATCTCACCAAATTTAACATTAAGTCATAGAAACTATCACAGCTTCAGTGTCACAGGATTTTTCCTCCTGGATTTTTCAGTAAATGGCAGCCTCTATTTATAGGGGGAAAGAGCACATTGTTCTTATTCAAGAAAATATTCTCATGTTCTCTGAACCTAAACAAAATGTAATAATAATTTGTCTTCATATCTGCAACAACCACAAAGCCATGATATTTTTCTGAGTATATTGGCCAAAATCACAGGGTTCTCTTCCAAACTTTGCAGAACTCAGGAGGTTTGGTGTGCATGCACAGTCTGGTTTTCATTACAGCAGGATATAGGATGGAAGAGAACTCACCCCACTCTTGATTGCATTACCCTGAATTCAGCCACAACTCCCCAGACTTCATGGAACAGAGGCTGCAGATCTGGAATACAAATAGGAGCTGAGGAAAACCCAGTTAAAAATGGTTCTGAGCATTAACCCCACAGTAGCTCTAATTAGATTGGAAGGCAGAGCTTGTGGCAGAGAGTCAGGGCTGCATTTAACCCCCTGTCTTGTTTCAGACTGAAAGTGCCCAGGACTGTGGTCATCCACTGGTCTGAGCCCAACATTGCTCCGAGCTCCACCATGGGACCTCTCTGGACAGAAGAACCCAGTTCCTGATTTAGGATGCAGGGTGAATGTCAAAACTCAGCTAAAAGCTTATACAGCTTGATGTTCTCAGTGAACATGTGGCCCTAAATCCAGATCATCTTAATTCTCATGGGTTTAAGACTTGACTTGATTCAAGTCACTCATCAGTGACAAAATTGATGTTTGTGACTTAAAACCTGACCCGGGCTGCTTCAAAGCAGGACTTGAAAATCAGCTGCAGAGGTTATTGAACTCCCTTTAATCTCATCTCTGATTAGTTTCTATAGGAAATTGTAACAACACAGAACCCCACAATTTCCTAATAGATGTAATTCAAGGAACATATCTGAATTTATGAATCCTGTAGTAAATAGCTAAATTTTTTGAGAATGATAATATTATGTGAGAATATTTGAACCTGATGTGAAATTTTAGCTGGAATTTACTTCTAAAGTAATGTGACATCATATACCCTATTCAACCTTTGAATGTACTAAATAAGCACATTCATTACCATTTCTGATTCAAGAATTTGCTTAGTTAGACATATATTCTTTTATTTGTAAGAATTAGATTAATACTTAATTAGATTTCAGTATTGATGTATGATTGACCACAAATCAGGAAGTCTCTGATTTGTGCTCATACTCTTTTTTGGTCTTGGTTTTGAAAAATTGATTGTAGTAGGAAATAGCAAAAAAAAAAAAACAAAACCCCAAAACAAACAAACAAAAAAATGTAGGCACATGCTGACCACCTTGAAACATTGATTGGAAAATGCTGAGATCTGTAGACCTCAACATGACGATGGGCAGGAGCATTGTCAATATATGTAACCTGAATTAATATTTTAATAGAACTTACTTGCAGAGCTAGAAGAAGAGGACACGGGAGCTCTGTCCTTGTCACCTGATGATGTGTGATCCTGTGGATGTCCCTTTGCACCTCAGATTTGCCAATACCAGCCAAAGTCCTGCATTCTCTCTTGTCTCCATTTCCCTCTGTTCTGCCAGCTCTGGAGATCAGCTCCATTGTGGATCTCAAGCAGAGACACAAAGAGAAGGGTCTGACTCCTGATATTGGGCTCCCAGGGAGATGGGTCACAATTCTCTAGTACCAGGCCCAGGCCCATAAAATGTGATGCTCAAATTCCAGTTTTATATGCCCTGCTGACTGTCTAACCATGGAACCTGACTGTGTTCACATGACAATAAATCTGGGGCTGCTCTCCTCATTGTTCTTATGTTTATCACGTTGTCTATCTGCCTATATTAAAACCAGACTTCCCTGGTGGAATGTTATGTTAAAAAAAGAGCTCACCCAAACCAGGAATAGCTCAGATAATGCTCTCTTTACTTGTCATGGTTAAGCTGGCCCTACTATTTACCCTTCCTGAAAAGAGGGGCATCTCTCAAGGAGCTTCTGCTGGTGCCCGACGGGCAGATCATTCTGTAGATAAACAAGTGCTGGAAGCCTTCTTCCAAAACAATGTCCAAAAATGTCTGAAATGCTGGAAAAGGAGAACTCCACTGACCATGAATTAAACCCAGTAAGCCCTGCAGGGACATTGTGGGAGGAGAACTCAGAACTGCAAAATGATTTCTTCCTTATGCAGAAAGCCTGTTCAGATTTCTTTTATGGGAAGATCAAAGGTTGTGGAGGGAAATGCAATTTGAAGCCTGGTAGAAGGGAGTGTGCTGCATTCAAAGCAACTATGCTCTGGAGTGGAGGGGGGGAGGGGGGCTAAATTTAAAATTAATAATTAATGGCTCAGTTGCACATTGTCTTTTCAGAGGTCCCAGATGCCACCAGACCTCAGTTCAGACACTGCTGTTTTGTTTCCTGAGTTCACTTTTTGAAGTTTAATCTCAGATCAAGAAAGGGGTAGACAAGAATATTGATGGTACCAATGGAAGCAATCAATTCATATGCTCGGTATTTTGGCTCTAAATTCATAATTGTAGGTGAAATCAGCCTTTCTGAAGAGCTGCCAGGAGCACTCATGTAGGGCACAGGCTTTATGCTGGCCTGCACAGAAGAAAATTCGTATTTTCAATAGTGTTTTCTTGTTTGATTTATGTAGATCATGCAGCCAAATACTTTGTATTTTTAGCTGACATGAAAAGACTTTCTCAATACAGTGTGGTTTAGAAAAATCCATTCAGTCAGGAAAAAAGGTTGTGATGACCCATTAAGGAAACATTCTTTAAACCACAGCAGTTTAATTTAAAAACATCTTGTTTTTTCAGTCTGTTAATCCTAAACAGGCCCTGGACATTTTTGAAGTATGCAACTAATCCTGAGAATGCTCACCCATGCAAATTGTTGCTTAGAATGGGAATAAAAAATTATGCTGTCAGGTTTCATATCTGGCATATAGAGGGCTTCACATTTTAGATTATAGAAATGTCATTAATCTTCTGAGGGAATGAAACACACTTTAACCTTGCCCAAGTACTTCTTTGCTGTCATTAAGGTAAACAGAATGAATATTAATAGGAGAGTTTGGCCTGTTTAGGATGGAAGGCAGTATCTGCACCAAAATGCAGTTCAGAACACTGAAATTGGCCTATTTGGCTGAAAATCCTAAAATGCATCCCAAACATCCCAAAGCCATTAGGAGCTGATGAGAGTTTTAAAAGGTATGAGGCTAAAACTTCCTCCAGCATGTTCCACACTTGCAGAGTAGAGGATGCCTACTGATGGAATGGGACAGGATTGATTTGCTAATGGATATTCATCCATTTACATCTATGGATCTTCCAGCCACAAGGTAGCAGAAAAATGGGAACTTCCATTTGTTGTGGGAAGAGGAGGAGAGCATGAGATCATAGCCCTGGATAATATGGCCATAGTAAATCATTTATAATTGTGATGTATATATAGTCCCTGCCTTGGGTTACCTTCAGCAATGTGAAACATAACAGGTTGTTTCTTTATTTCTAATGATTAAATAGACAAAAATCTTAAGACATCTTCTGTCTTCCATTTCTCCTTTTTGGGATTTTTATCTACCATTTTTTAGCTTCCTGAGGGTGTTCTTTGTTTAAAATAATGCAAGACTGGGGAAGGAATGAAGAAGGAAGGAAACAGTAGAGAATGGAGATGGAACTCCTTCTCCAACCCCTATGTGAAGCTTCTGACATGCCTTGACATTGCTTCTCTTATACAGATTTTAAATATGTATTTCAAAACTTCCCCATGCCCCTAAGCCATAAATATTTAATTCTCAGTATTACCATCAATCAGCTTAGAGGATCTATGAAAGATATTGGTGGTAAAAGCTTCTTGTGCTGTTTGCTGCAGACCTCCAAAAGCACTCCAGTTACTCGGAGAGCTTCTGAGGAGTTGCTGGCACAGGGTGGGTGTTGATTATTGGCTCCCTGGGAGCCTCTGACACCTCTGTCTGGATCAGAGAGATGAGAGACAGTCCAAGAGCAGCGCTTTGTGCAAGGCAGGCAAAGGTTGGCAGCGTGCAGGAATTCCTGCAAGGAGCAGAAGAAAGGCAGCAGCTCCCTCTGGAGCAGGATAATGGGCTGCGGAGAGGAGTGAGAGAGTGAAGGAGCGTTTTGTAGTACTCAGGCAAAAACAAGAGACAAGACAGCTTATGTGAGAGGGTTAGAAAAAGGGCAATAACAAGAATCTACAGAGAAAGAAAGCTTAAAGTGTGTCAAGGTTTGGGGTTTTTTATAAAGTAGAATTTAATTTATCATCCACAACAGAGGGCTCATATCAGGAGGGTTGTGTTTATTTATTATTTTTGCTGCCAAAATACACCGTACTTTGGACAGCAGGTGAGGGAGGGGATTCTCCCCCTTTACTCTGCTGTCCTGAGACTCCACCTGGGCTAGGGGGCTGCCACAGTTCTGGTGTCCAGACATAAGAAGGATATGGAACTGTTGGAGAGAGTCCAGAGGAGGCCAGAGGAGTTGCTGAGGGGACTGGAGCACCTCCCCTGGGGAGCCAGGCTGGGAGAGCTGGGGCTGCTCAGCCTGGACAGGAGAAGGTTGTGAGGAGAGCTCAGAGCTCCTTCCAGGGTCTGAGGGGCTACAGGGAACCCAGAGAGGGACAATTCCTCAGGAACTGCAGGGACAGGACACAGGGAGTGGCTCCCAGTGCCAGAGGGCAGGGCTGGATGGGATATTGGGAAGGAATTGTTCCCTGGCAGGGTGGGCAGGCCCTGGCACAGGGTGCCCAGAGCAGCTGGGGCTGCCCCTGGATTCCTGGCAGTGCCCAAGGCCAGGTTGGACACTGGGGCTGGGAGCAGCCTGGCACAGTGGAAGGTGCCCCTGCCATGGCAGGTAGTGGAATGAGGTGAGCTTTAAATCCCTTCCAACCCAAACCATTCTATGATTCTATAATTTGCCATTCTGATCAAAGCTTATTTCTCTGTCCCAGCAGTGTCACCAATACATCCAATACATCTAACAGTCCAGTATTTAGTTAAAATAATGCTCACACTGCAGGGGTACAGGAAAATTCAGATAGGTTGGTTAGAGTAGCTTGTTCTGCTCATGTGAGCTATTTGTGGTAATTGGCACAAAACATCTACTGTAACCAGGCAGTTTCCATGTCCCAGGGACATTTCTTCCACATAAAGCAGAACAGAGTGCAGGAATTTGCATTGCTCAGTCATCCATTTATCCCAGTGCCATGCCATCTGAAGAGTCCAGAAACACATGCTCCACGAAACTGAAAAATTGCATTTTAGAGTAACTTTATCTTTTTCTCAGACTGTGCTTAGAATTCCTGGTACAGAGCAAGTAGTTTGTTTTTTTTTTCCAGTCAGTTTCCACTTGAAGTTCATTGGAATACTTTTCTGGAGTAAAATGCCATCCCACAGGTTGCCTTCCTGACCAGGCAATCAGCTTTGTTATTTACACATCAAACTATCTGTAAATGCCCTGCATAGAAATAAAGGTGGCTTTACTTTGCAAATGTAGTTTGCAAGGCAAGGCATGAGGCAGCCTTGGGAGAATTCTGTAAACGGGTTGATTCATAGAACCTGGGAGTCATTGGAGGGGAAAAATAAATTGGCTTTAATGAGCTTCGACTTAGTATTCAAAGTAGGAAATTTTGACACGTTTGGGAGTACTTTGCATTAGTGTGAATGAGCCAGGAGCACAAATCCTTGGAATGGGAATTATTTCATAATGATCATAGGCTGACATCACTGAATGGGTTTAACTGCATCATTGTTAGTGGGAAAAGTAAAGGGAAGAGGTCCTTCAGGGCATGACAGTATAAAGTTGTGCTTGGCATGGAGTCTGGAGGGGGGGAATACCTACAACATCTCCCAGATGTGGGTGGGCAACGCCTAAAAACCAGGGGTGCTTTCTTCCATAGGAGCCTCTATTAACTGGTGGCCATGGAGGGAGAACTGCAGGAAAATGGTATGGCCACAGTGAAAATCACCTCCAGGAACTCAAGGAAAAATGATTTCTTTGGATCAGGAAGAAGGATTTAGAAAGTTCCTCAAGGAGCTTTTATTGGAAGAGTCATTTGGAGTGATGTTTTGAGGCTACAAGGACACACTATCCACTTCTTACAAGTGTGTTATTCCTGACACACCACCCATGTGTGCAGTACTCATTTCCTAAATGACAGCAGCAAAACATAAACTTGGGAAGCAGCACAGTTTCATATGGAGCTGGTCTTTCTGGTGAGGATTAGTTACTTCTAATGGGAGACAAGAGGCAAACAGCGAAGTCTTTGCTGCCTGAAGCAGTAAAAATAAAAATATTGCATTTTTTCACTGTAAGAAAATAATTTTTAACATTTTCGTGTCAAATTATGTGCAGAGGGTACAATGATCCTATTTGCTGCTGGGCATAAGTGGGCACTAAAATTTGTGCCATGCTCACTTCTGAAAGGCAGCATTCCAATCCAAAAGCACATGATTTTGAAAAAGGCATTAAAGAGATATTTTTATTGGGCCAATGGGAATTTTGGTGCCTATAGATATTTTTAAAAATCCCACTAAAAATGCCC
This sequence comes from Motacilla alba alba, assembly GCF_015832195.1. Lineage (NCBI taxonomy): Eukaryota > Metazoa > Chordata > Aves > Passeriformes > Motacillidae > Motacilla > Motacilla alba. The sequence continues at coordinate 923,895 of NC_052026.1, forward strand.
TACAACAGTGAAGTAGCTTAAGAATGAAAGTTTGTAATTCCTCAAGGAAGAGAAGGCACCTCCTTCACCCCAAGGTCTTTCAGATCTGGCCATGCCTTTCTTGTGGACTTGGGCCTTTAATATCAAGGTTGTTACACCTTGACATTAAAGAAAAAGAAAAGCAACTCTGTGAGGGGACTTTTGCTAGTTTAAAAATCTTAAAAGTACCGTCTCACTAGGGAAGAGGTTTGGAAATAAAGGGATAAGCTAATTATTTATAATTAGGTCAGACTGAGTAGGCTGATTGCCATAATTAACACAGCCTAATGACTGGTCGAGGGGATTGTACTTGGCTCTACCGGGTGAAATCTGGTCAAATGGATCTTGGCTGTGCTGTGCTGGTGTGAGAACATCCCCAGCCCAGGCAGGCTGGAAGCAGGGAGTGTGTGGGCCAGGGAAATAGGTGTGGGTGACTGTGCTGGAGGGCTGACCTGGGATGGCGGAGTGCTCCTGGGAGGATTGTGTGGGCTGGGACAACGCTCAGGGCGAGCAGTGAGGGGCTGGGTGAAGGTTTAGACAGCTGTGCACCAAAGCAAACAGCAGCACTCTACTGAAAAGAGATCGCTGGAAACCAGAGGAGTGTTCCGGCAGCTCAGGGAACCGAGGCTGTGTCCCAGACTGAGCTAACCGAGGGTAAATACTGCACAGACAGGATGAGCCAGGAACATTCCCAGACCCACAGCCACTTGCAGGGAAGGCTCAGAGAGGTCTGTGGGGTGTACAGTGAGCCGTGCTGGCGGCTGTGTGTGACATCCTCCAGCACAGCCTTCCCTGCTGCAGGAGCGGTCCATTCCCTCGGCCTGGCTGCTTCAATCCTCTCCACAACACAGAAAATGAGTCTGAATAACAGCCAAGTGCATTCCAGAAATAATTTGTAATACAGCAAAGAGAATAAAAAACAACCAGAGTCTGAACTGCTTCCAGACCGCTTCAGGAGAGTATCATACACACCTTGGAAGATACAGAGCGTGAGCAAAAACCCTGGTGTGGCCCCATGTAGCTTTCCAAATCCAAAACTGACTCAGAACTCCAGGCTGCAGCCAGGCCTTCACAAACAGTGTAAATCATTGCTGGAATTGATGTAAAGTTTAAAAACTCTAGTAACTTTGGTCAGTTTTGCTCACCTTTGTGCTGTGGGAAGGGAATTGAGGTTTTTTTATTTTCAGAGGACTATTCCACCAGGCGAGGTCTGATGACCTGAACATCTCATGCAGCAAAAGATAACAACCATCAATGACCATCAGCTCCAAACATCACTGGCAGGGTCGAAAAAGAGAGATAAGAATGGTCTGGGAAACAGAGAGAAGAAAGAGGACTTAATTAGCATCAGAGGATCAGTATGCAATAGGAATCCAAATACTGAGAACTGCGCAACTTCTTGGGACCAGTGAACATTGAACCAATGAATTTCTACAGATTTTGACTGTATAAAATATGTGACAAATCTGGTAAAAATCATGTATCATGAAATATTTTCTCTGCACAGCATGGGCTGTATGTGGATGAAATTATTTCTGTTGCATGTCCTGGCCAGAACAACATTCTGGCTAGAATAAAGTAATGCCTAACACTAAACATGTTTTGATTTTCTAACTCCAAAAATGTTGTTGGAGAGTTTTTGTTTTTCCCACAGTTTTGGTGACACAATCAGGCCTCATTGTAGCACAGGAAAACAGTTGCTCTGGTGCTTTGCTCACCAAATAGAAGTTGCCTAAAAAGAGAAGACATAAAAATGACTGGTACAAATAATTTCATAAATAATAGGTCGTTATAAATGGATAATGAGATGATTGGCTCTTGCAATTAAAAGATAACTATTGTGTGACTATTACAGAGATCTCCATTAGGCCGTGTATAGCTCAATAAAAAGATTATTTTCCATCTTTACTGACCTCAGGCCCAAATATTTTAAGATCTCCAGGTCTTTCATAGGTATCTGTAGGATGATGAGGGAAAATGAATAGTCCCAACTCCGTTGCTCTGATCTGAGTAATGTTAGTGCCTCTCTGGTGCCCCTTTGGAAGTGTGGCTGGGTATGGGGGTCTGTACTCAGAGTTAAAGTGGATGTCTGAGGAAACAAAATGCTTGGAGGATCTGCAAGACCCACAGCTGTCAGATGCATAACCAAAACACATTACTGGAGCCGTGTGACAAATACAGACTCTTGACATTGATGGCCGTTTTCGCATCACATATTATTTTCATCAAAGTATTCATGGCTCCCCAAAAAGACAAACACAATGCTTTACATATATCAAAGCATGTATTTTTGACAAATTTTAAACATATCTCCATGCTCCTATTTGCATAAGATTTCATTTGGAAGTTTATTTCAAATTCAGGTAAACTTTCCCTTTGAACTGTACAAAAGTGTTGTTGAAATACTGAAATACAAAATGAAGTGTTCAGTGCAGATCAAAGTAAAAGCTTCAAATACATGCTTGTTCACCCCCCAAACTTTAAAAATATTGTTCTTACAAACCTACTTTTTTTTTTAATTAATGGAAACCTAGGCAAAAACTTAATCTGTGAGGTGACATGGACAACCTCCTGATCAAACTCAGCCAGAAGCTCCCAGTGCCACAGCACAGTATGAGCATCTCTCACTAGAATGACTGTTAAAAATGACCTTGGAAATGCAAATTTTGGTAACTTAGCACAGTTAGGTGCTCAGAGGGCAGTTTTCCCTCTTGCTTCTCTGATGGTCACTCTCCTCAGGCCACCACCTCATCTGTCGAAACCCCAGTGATCCAGTGTGTTAAACATTCCCATTCCTGCAGGACTGTGGGGTGCAGAGCTTTGGCATGACCTGGGACCCCAGGAACAATAATGCTGCACTGTCTTACAGCCACAGAGTGCTTTAGAGAGGGGCATTGTTCCCTGCAACCCCCAGAGGATGTTGGCCTGGAATTGGCCCTTGTAGCAACTACGGTGGAACTAGGAACGCAATGAATAAAAGCCATTGGAACTGGTGCTGGAGGAAAAGCGCTTGCAACCAAGAATGGTCATCATAGATATAGATATAGATATAGATATAGATAGAGATAGATATAGATATAGATATAGATATAGATATAGATATAGATATAGATATATATAAAGCACGTCCACATTTTAAACTAATTATGACTTTTAGGCACGGTGTAATTACAGCAGTGGGAGCCCGTATGTCAGCAAGCTTTCAAATGCAAAGGTTGTACCTACAAAATGAAGCCATATATTCCCATTAATTGAAACAGTTGATTTCCAGTTACACAATATTGGTTTTAATGGTGGGACTTGTAGAAAGTCCACAAATTTTATTTTTTTTTCTATTGCTCTGTGGTGTTAAGGTGGCATAATTTAAACTGAGCTGAGTGACACTGGTGCCAGCAGGGTTGTGAATATAAGTGACTTTCAGGGTGCTTGTCTATGAGATGGCATCAGAATAACCTTGGAGGAATGGTCTGTCAGCACAGCCAGAGTAAAGAGGATTAGCAAGAGAAATTTTGATGAGGATATTTACTACTAATGACTGCCTTCAAAATTGCCGTTTATCTACAGCTTTTCAAAGCATTTTCCATTCATTAAGCCTTATAAAACCTTTGTAAAATTGGGAGAAGATATAGAAATGCAGATATCTCTGTGCCAAAGCACACAGAAATACTTTGACAGAAAAGGGCAGCGGTATATACTGAACATTATTTAAAATAGGAATTGCACAATGTTACAGTGATGCTATCGCTCTGTTAATTAGAGCTGGACCAGAACAGGGGAACAGTCCTGCTCTTATGAAAAATGGTGCAGAATGATCAGTAAATAGTCCTCAGGGCTTGTGTTTTGTATAGCAGCAGTGCGACAGATGTATGTTATGCAGTGATATAAAAAAAAATGTTAAGAATAAGAATGGCACCTGTTCTTTTATTGTAATGAAATCTGTTTCTCAAACTGCTATCCCCAAGAGATAAAAGCAGTGAGTCAGACCTACTAAACTGCTGAGCTGAAAACCCTGAGATTTAAAAAATTATAAATGTAGGGTCATTTTTAAGCGCCTTTAGAGTCAGCTTTCCTTTTCTCTGTAGCCTCAAAAGAAAGAAAGAAAGAAAAAAAGAAAGAAAGAAAGAAAGAAAGAAAGAAAGAAAGAAAGAAAGAAAGAAAGAAAGAAAGAAAGAAAGAAAAGAAGAAAGAAAGAGAAAGCTGAAGACAAATCCACAAAGAGGTTCAGTCTGGTGGTGTTCAAGAGAGGCCAGAACCAGTCATGCAGCTGCTTCAGAATGTGAGGGCTGGGAAGAGAAATTGGTATTTGGAGGCTCTGTTATGGCAGTCATGATCAACAAAGATTCAGATACCAGGTTTTTTGGCAAGTTCTTTTTTTCCTTCCTTCCTTCCTTCCTTCCTTCCTTCCTTCCTTCCTTCCTTCCTTCCTTCCTTCCTTCCTTCCTTCCTTCCTTCCTTCCTTCCTTCCTTCCTTCCTTCCTTCCTTCCTTCCTTCCTTCCTTCCTTCCTTCCTTCCTTCCTTCCTTCCTTCCTTCCTTTCCTTCCTTCCTTCCTTCCTTCCTTCCTTCCTTCCTTCCTCCCTCCCTCCCTCCCTCCCTCCCTCCCTCCATTTCTCTCTCTTTCTCTCCACACAAATTCAAACTTTAACAGGTTAATTCTCACTGTTGATGTTTAAATTCCTCCTTCCTTGGAGTACCCCAAAAATTCAGCAGTTGCTATAGGAGCAATGTTTAAGGGCTATCAATACCATTAGTCTAGCCTATAAAAACACAAGCAGTTTAATAGTTGAAGGCTGCCAAAAGATACAGTAATCTGTTGGAAACCTGAAGTTCTGTGCACATGTGTCAGAGTGAGTCAATGTACATTAAATTAAATAAAAAAAAAAGGAAAAGCAATTTTTTTTTACTTGGAAATGACTTGTGGAAGGAGCCTAAGAGAATCTCTGAATATTTTTAAAGGGAAAGACGTAACAGATAATGCACAGGATGACTTGCAGATTCAGCCATGCCTGCTCTGAGGGCTGCAGGAATTCTGTGCATCTCTGAGTGCCAGCTCCTCCCTGCAGGGCTTAGAAGACATGTTAAGAATGAAGGGTCATCATCACAGTGAGTAAAATGTTGCATCCAGCTTGGGTGGCTTCCCGGAAATTCTCTTATTTAGTTCATTTGCTTATTGCTTTGCCATTTCTGCTCATTAAACCAGCCAGTGTGAAACTCAATTGACAAATAAATAAATAAATAGATAAATTGATAAATATTCAATGATGCAGAAGAAGGCTGGCACACTGAGAGCTGAGGAGGAGGGTGCAAGAAGGCTCTTTGCAGCCCTCCCCCATAGCTTTTCTAATAGTTGGTAGAGGGAACCTATAGAAATTTGCTCTTTGATTTTTGGACAGTGTGAAAATCCCCACTAAACTATAGATCACTATAAAAAATCACTGATGAGTTTTCTAGGTAAGTCAGTCTTTAAGCTTAGGAAGAAGTCAGATTTTTTTGTTTCTCAGGGCTGTAAAGCTGCATAATTGGAATCACCTGGTGGATGAGAAGATGAGAAGTGCCCTCATTCCTGAGTGCAGTTCAGTTTGGTCATCATGATTAAAAAATTCCCATTCTGCAGTGTAAACTACTATTAAATAGTTTATTTTATATATATATATATATATATATATATATATATATATATATATATATATAAAAATAGAAAATACTATTATTAGTTAAACTACTATTATTAAAGAATAGCCTGGCCTTTGGCCATTGGAATTAATGGTAGGATTTTTTTTCACCCAGTTTATTTCACAGCATTTTGGATTATTTTGACAAAAAACAAACAACCAAGCAAATACAAAATTGCTTCATTTAACAAGAAGATGGGAACTTTCAGAAAGGTTCATGGAGCACAGATCCTTGTACAGGGAGGATCTCAGGAAATGCTTTGGGAAAAAAAGGACACCATATTTAGGGTCTTTTGAAGCCTCCACTAGTCACCAAAGAGCTTTGAAGTCTTTTAAATGGTTCTTTTATAAGCCATTGGCACCAAGCTCAGTTAAAGCACTCAGCTAATTTTTAATCAGATATATGAAAAAGCATAGAATAAGAATGTGGATTTCTTTTCTGAGGCTTGTTGGTTATCAGAGTAGTGCTGGAAAAAAAAGGCAGTTCCATTTTAGTGCTTAATGTGCCTTAATACTGCATGACCACAAACCATTGGGTTCTTCATGTCATAGGTGATTAACTTCCAGGGAACATATGTTAAGTGAATGAAGTCTATTCCCAGATTTCCTCCCCAAAAGGTTCTCACCAGGCAATGTCAATGTTTTGTATTTACTGACAAAAAAATGAAAAAAAGAAAAGAAACCAGAGAGATGAAAAATCAGAAGAATATTTTTTTCAGCAAAACTAGTTTTAGTCATCAGAGGGAAAACAAATGTTTCCCAAAGCTCTGTGAAGCAATATGGTGATGATGAGGAAAAAAATAATGCAGCTAACTTAATGTGAGCATGAAATGTATCATCACTGTTCCCTGACTTCTGAAACCAGGTAATGCAAGTTCATAAAATGACTATAACTTCTTAGGCAAAACCCCTATTTAATCCCCTTTCAAATAAGCAGAAATGTCATTATGTTGCCCCTTTCCTACTTTAAACAGACAGCTCAGTGCTCAGGCTCCTCTGTGGTGGCTGATGCTGAGCCTGGGGAGGACAAGGGCAGGATGGGAAAATTGTCTGCCCAGACTCCTGAGGAGAATTTGGCTGCCAGGTGTTAACAGGTCTTCACTGACCATCTGTAAACTGAGTTTTATTCCCCTCCTCCCCATCCAGGCTTAGGCGTCTTCTACACTGGGATGGGTTTTCTTAGGGCAGGGTCAGTGATGAATGGACATGGTTATCCAGGATCCTGCCAGCCCCCACAGCTCAGCCCTTGACCAATGCTGACATTCCATTACAAAACTATTGCCAGGATTCTCTTCATCTTAGCTCTACCTTTTCACTGAAACTTTTCACCTGCTGTATTGCTCCAAAACTTTGTGTTCTTTGAACAAAACCAGGAAAAAAAATAGTCTAAATAGTTTATATTTGACAAATTATGGATGTTTGTTTGTAGGTGTGTCTGTCCAAGGCAGATCTTAGTGTGAGATTTCAGTGCTATCTCCAGTATTGTGTAAGGACAGCCCAAAAGGGTTTTCAAATTATGTCAGTACAATTGTTTGAAAAATTATGTACAGCTAAATCTATCTTTAAAACTCCCTATTTATTGTGTAAGCTTTCAACAGATGGACCTAAATATCAGTATTGAAGTCATCTATTTCACCTGTCTCATTAGAGAATTATATGTAAGAGCCATAAGAATGTAAGGGTTATATAAAATTGTATTCACTATTTATGTATTATTGTCTCCAACACATATGTCCTTTCCATATGGGATGTTCTCACTGTACAGAACATGGTCGCTTCCAAGTATAACTCAACAGAAGCACTCAACCTTTGATTTTAAAACTGTGATCATCCCCACTTCAACAGCCCACGTTGGGAGGAGATTCCAGATTGTGGGGGGGGGGGGAATGGCTGCCAATCTGAATGAGGAGGAACGTTGTCAGATGGCAGGGAAGTATTTGTACGAGTTGTATTAACAGAAGCACTGACCTTTACACACTCCAAAACAAGCCAGATGGGCCTTGGATCACAACACCCGTTTGTCGAGCAGAACTCCTGAATCATCTCAGGCAGTGTTCAAATACAGCCAGGAAAAGCCTGAACACAAAGATCTCCCCTAAAATACAGCCCTAATGCAGTGAAGGCACACCAGGTTTTGAGGTGAATGCTATTCAAACCTTCAAATCCTAGGCGCTATTTTGTTGCATAAATTTTGGCCTATCCATTGTCTGGGATGGAAAACAGATGGGCTGCAGTTTAGCTTTGCAGCAAGAATCCAAATTCAATTCTCTGGCTTATTGTTAAGAGAGTTAATGCAAGTTGAATAATATGCACTGGCAGCCCCTAAAATCCTTTGTGGTTTTCTTTCTCTTTTCCTTGGCAGGGCGAGGCCATTTTGCATTAAATTTGCATATGGCCACCTTTCTCCCTAGAGTAACTCCCATGGTTCATCTGACCATATTTCTGGTGGATCCTAAAGGGTCCTAAACTTCAGGAACTTTGCCCTCACAGACAACCCCCATGCTCCTTGCAGCTCCTGCAAGTGAACCAGAGGGACCTGCAGAAGTGAGCAATGATTTAGCATTTACCCTGTTTATTCATTAAACTGATGAGGGTAATATTCTGCTCCTCTATGACAACACTGATCTTTAACTGAAACAAATCAAATTTTCTTAAGGGAGAGAATACATTGAGTTGTGGATGTTTGTGGCAGGGATATTAATAGAGTGCTCAGGGTAGCAAACAGAACACATTTTAAATGGAATCTAAAAGGGATCATGGAAGAAAACACCATCTTTCAGGGAAAACAACAATAAAAAAACCCAGACAAACTGAGCATGTAACCTTTGTTGTGAGTAGCGTGAGTAGAGCAAAAAAAGTGTGTTGGGTTTTGCTTGGAGAATCTGGAGGAGAGGAAGAGCTCACGTGTCAGAACTCAGAGCTAAGAAAACACCACAAATGTTGCAGTCTTCCGAGTTTAAGTGATGATAGGATTCAACCTGATAGACTAATTTTGAAGTTTCTGAGAGAGATGGAAACTCTTTGCCAGATCAATAACTCTGAATTTGGCCAGTTAGGAACAAGAGCCTTCTTCCAGCTGGACACTGCTTCCCTGCAATTCCACTGTGAGCACAGAAGCTTTCCTGAAGGAAGGACTGGAAAGATTTATCCTGCTGTTGGTTTTCTGACCTGCCTGACTCTCTGCTCAGACAGCAGTGATATGCTGAGCCCATGGGGAGCCCCGGAGAACAAGAGGGTTGGGAAAGAACCCAGCAGAGAGGGGATGAAAGGGGGTCTGTCACTCTTAAAGATCAATGGGCTTGTGGGAGAAAGGGATTTTAAGAGCTGCAAGGTAACATTTGAAGTCAGCAGGGATCTGGATTCTTTCAAATGTTGCACTCTCAACAGACCTGCAGGGCCTGTCAACGGAGTTGGTCCCACTCACCAGGGTGTAGAGCAGCCCTTCCCTATGGCACAGAAACCAACCTACTACCCAAGGCTGTATGTCTCCTGGGCTGTGCTCAGGAGCTGGGTCTCCATCATGGCCATGCAATCAAAGTGGTGGCTAAGGTGAGCATCGAGGCCTGAGTCCCTCTCACTCCCTCATACATACTCAAATTATCTTGTGTGCCTTGTTTTCTTTGATTTCTTGCCCCACAGACATTGAGCCAATCAGACCAAAAGCACTTTGCCTGAATCTTTTCTTCTCCCGCTCTTCTCTGAAAGAGTTTCAAGACAAAGAGTAAAGCCCAGAGAGAGCAGGATGGTTGAAGGTGAGCTCCTCCTACTTCCCCTGCTGTCTGCCATTTCCAGGTAGACTCCCTTCCTTAGAAATGCTTCTATCCCTCTGTCTCCTGACTCCCCAAATGCAAAGATGTTTTTTTCTGGCTGCAAGGTGGTGGTTTTGGTGGGGTGGTCACAGCACATCATTCTCTTGGAAGATGCAACTCTGCATTGGCTCACCTCCACTGCTGCCAGGGCAGCCCAGGGGTCCCATCCACTGGGCAGGGAGCCCTGCATCTCTCATCCATCAGTGGCTATTCCATCTTGCAACTCCCAGGGATATTTCATAAATGTTGCCCTCAGAGTGTGCAGCCAGCACAAACTGGGAGTAGGGGACAATGACACCTGTGGGGTGTGAGGGAGGTCACAGGAAAGGAAACAGACTGGGCTGGTGGAGACAGACAATTCCAGCAACCCCCACAGCACCAACAAACAGAGCAGCTGACTGCTCCTGGGTCAGGCTCACCTCTGGAACATGTGGTGGGACGTGGCCATGTCTGCAGTGAATTGCTGGCATCTGGCTTCTTACAGTGCATGGGAAGGGTTGGTTTAGGCTCTGAGTTTTATAGGTGCACTGGGAGTCTAATGCTCTTTTATTAGCACAACTCCACACTGACCTCCATGCTAAAAAAAGCAGGGACTTTCATTTCATCTCATAATCCACCAAGGGCAAATAAACAGTCAGAAATTCTACTCTTTCTTTTTCCTAAACTCTCATTAAAACTATGGTCTCTGTTATTATCACGCAGACATTTTGCACTAGTTTTTTATTACAGTCAAGTACAGATGCCCTTTTTATTTTGAAGCAGAGTTAATAGCAAAGGGTTTTTTTTGCTAAAGTTTCTGATTATCTGCTATGGCTGAGAGCACTTTGCCAGAAATAATCTCCTTGGAATATTCAGGGTTATGCACAGCTTTTAATTCTTTAAAGAGTTTGTCAGTAAATAGCTTGTGAACACTGTGATCTCACTTGAGAAGCAGCCAGCAGACTTCTGAATGCTTGTCCACTTCTCCCTCACCCAGCCACTGGTCCAGCATCAGGAACCTGAAGCTGCTGATGCAAAAGGCACATAATGGATTTAATTTAGGGGATTTTACAATGAACCATTGGGCACAGCACAAGCCATGTCCCAAATCCATTCTTTTGGTGCTGCTACAGGTGTTTGCTCTCTAGAATGTCTCTGCGCTTTCTAGGATGTCTCTGTGCTCTGTAGGATGGCTCTGGGTTCTGTAGGATATCTCTGTGCTCTGTAGGATGGCTCTGTGTCTTGTGGAAGGGTGCTGGCCTTGCTGCTCTCACTTGGAGGTGGCATAGGAAAGGGGAGGTGAGGGCAGCAAAAAAGAAAAAGAGATCTTGTTTTGATCTGTGTGCTGGAAGTGCCCAAGGCCAGGCTAGGCAGGGACTCTGAGCCCTGGTCTAGTGAAATGTGTCCCTGGCCACGGCATGAGGGGGAAATGGGATCGTCCTCAAGGCCCCTTCAACCCCGGTCATTCTGTGATACTTTTATACAGCAGCTGGACAGTCAAGGCTGACCTTGCTGGATATTTACAGTGTCTCCCAATACAACAAATTTCTGCTGATTTTTTCTTTCTTTTTCAAAATATTGAAAAGCAGCTCGTATGGGTTTTTTTGTTGTTGTTGGTTTTTTTTGTTTGGTTGGTTTTTGTTTTTGTTTTAGTTTTTACTCTTACTACAGTTGTGTATTTTTACTTAGGTGAGTGAAATAGTCAGGTCTCTTTGGGTGGCCATGGGGAAAAAATCTGCCTTTCTACGTGTTCTTCGTGGGGGACTTAGGTGTTATTGGAGGAGTTTTCCTCATGAGAGGAATGGTTCGTGATACCAGGCATTCCAGAGTAGTCTGCAGTGCAGTGGCAGCCTGGGTGGGCACACAGAGTGTCCATATTTCTTCATTTTATGATGTTTAAACACAGTGTGACACAGCAGCCTCCAGGAGTGTGGGAGCACCTGGATTCCAGCAGTGCTAGCTCATTACACTGACTGTCATGAGTGCTACCATTTACTCACAGTAGTAAACACTGTGCTAGAGCATGTACACAGGATCCAGGCTCTACAAAATGATACAATTATGACAACTGAACAATCCTGAGAGAATATGCTTAGGGAAAAACATTTGCTGGAGCATTGTATAAAGCCACAGAAATGGGCAGTTCTTGGATGTCAGGAGACTTTCCAAGGTTTTTCACCCAGATAAAACTCTGATAGAAATTACATGTCTGAGATTAACTATGATTCATTAGTGAACAAAACTGCAGAACTTGGGGGCCATTCAGTACCTGAGCTCCTCTAAGACTCTTATCAAGGGTGAAGGATGCCTGGCTGAGGACAGCTTTTGAAGCGTAGATTTCTGCTAAATCAATGGACAAGATTTATCAAATATCTGGTCATTTCCCAGCGCTTCTGCCAGCCCCCACAAACAGCTCATTCATTCATTCTGTGCTAGAGACACATAGCAGGAGAGCAAATCATGTTCTCTGAGGTTTTCCACTTAAAGGCATCCAACTTTCCATTTTAGAAAGCAAAGAATGTAAACAGTGGTTTTGTTTCTATGTCTGGCCAATGTACAGCAGGTCTAGAATCAATAACAGAAAATGTTCCTGAAAGGCCCAGCAGACCTCAAAGAGATAATGTGAATTGTCCATTAACAGTAAGTCATTATGGAACTTATTAAGTGAAGCCTTGGGACTGTCATAGAGCCTAAAGGTTGACATAAATTTTTCATACACATTGAACTTTGCTAAATGTGCTTGCATTTGATTAATGATGACTTTCTCCAGTGCACTAATAAGAAGAAGGAAAATGTGAGCTGGGGCTGCAAGAGGGAGAATGGGCTCCTGCAAGGAAGGGCGATGTTGGCAGCAAGAGAACAATGGGGCTTTCTAGAGATGCCCTGCCAAGCAGGAGGGAGTTTATTACTCCCTGAAAAACTGCTCCTTACCACCCAGAGACAGGGCACTGAGCACAGCATGAAAGCCGATTTTGTAATTGTGGAAGTAAAAGCATCATAACTCCAAAACCCTGGTGGAAAAATCCACCTCACAGCCCCCTAAAGCAATCCTATATCATAAAGAACAACTCAAAACCCCAACATCAGCCCCTAAAGCCTCCCATACATCACAAAGGACAACCAAAAACCCACCCTCAGCTCCTTAAATCCTCCATACATCACAAAGAACAACCAAAACCCCACCCTCAGTCCCTAAAGCCCTCATATATCACACAAAACAATACAGAAGAGCTTCATATTCAGCAAAAGAGAGTGGTGTGTCTGCAAGTCCTGCTGGGGACAGAACTGCAGGAAATTTGCCTTGGCAGCCAATGCAGTGAGTCATGGACTCATGGAATGATTTAGGTTGGAAAAGAAGGCAACAACAACAAAACAAAGCCTTCACTTGCAGCTAGGTCTGGACAACAGCATATGGATTTGTTCAGTTAAAATAAACATGTTTTTCCCTTGTTTGGAAGTAGAACAAAAAGGGAAAGCAATCAGCAGCCTCAGTCCAAAGCAGTTACAAAGTCCAAGACTCTTTCACTAACCACCAAAAATGCAAGGCATGCCCTCAAATTCAATTAAATTTGAATTGTTAAAAAACCTACAGGGTAAGTTTTTTGAATTATTTTTAACTTTCTAGTTTTAAAGTTGCTAAAGGCCAAACTTTGAAGCTTTTATTTTGTTTTATTTTAAAAGAGCACCCCTTTGAACAAGAGTCTGCCAAACAGCCATAGCAAAGAGGACTCAAGGTAGTCTTCTCCTAGCTTAGCTAGCTGAGCAATCAGGTATTGGAAGAAGAAAAGGAAAAAGAGGAAGAAGAAATGCAGAAAACAAGAGATGCGGCTGGCTATTCCATCTCCTGGAAGCATGGGGTAGAAGACAATAATTGTTTCCCCATCACCATCAGCTATAAATTTGCCACTCCAGAGCAGTTTTTCCTCAGCCATGGAATGCTTTACCCACAAACTTGGCTGGTGTATCAGCTGTTGCTCTTCTCTATGCAGTTATGAACTACTGGAAACGGACTAAACAAAACAAAACAAAACAGAAAACAAAAGGTGGGGGGGTTGGAAGTATCGGGTTTTGAGTTTGGCAGTTAAGAGAACTCACAAGGACTTTGAAAATTTCAGGTTCAATTCCATGCCCTGGATAATATTTATTTATCAAACACAAACTGGCTTCACTGGGAAGTCTGAAAGACTCTTGAGAAAGACCTTTGCCTGACCTGGAAGGAGTTCTGAGAGTCACTCACAGTGCAAGCCAGTCTCTCTCTCTTTCTTTCCTCTTTCTCTCTCTCTTTCTTGTTTTCTTTCTACGGGGAAGCATGAAGTGCTCCATACCCTCTGCAGACCACCCCCCCAGCCATGGATCAGGAGCTGTCCTTAACATGCAAATCCCCCAGCAGGAGGAGGAGGCCTGGGGCATCAGCAGAGTCCCCTGTGAGTGCACACACATGAAGTTCCCTTGGCAGGGCTACTGCAGCTTCTGCCCCTGCTATGTGGGACAGGGCAGAACACCCACTCTGGATGTGGGATTTGCAGCTCATTAAGGGAGGGAGTATAGAGATCTAGAGCTGGTGAGCAGGCAAGGCCCAAGACGCAGAAATACAAGAAAAATGTTTTTCAAGTGACTATGAATCCATGAACTGGAGTGGGCTAAAATTCTTCTACCCAATGGCTTGGATAATTTTAGCCAGTCCAGCTCAGTCAGGTTTGAAAGGGCCTTTCTTATCAAACACAGAGATCAGTGATAATAAATAATGGAAAACTTGGGCACTTGCCCAAGGAATGGAACTGGGTCAAGATGGTTGATCCCCAGTCTTAGGCTATAAGAGTGAAACAATAATAGAGCTCCAGAGACCTGTAGCTCACTCCCTGAAAAGCTCACTCAGTCCCTTTCCCAAGCCATTCCTTTTGCTTTTCTCTCTCATCTTTTTATATTTTTCTTTTTCTTTTCCTTTTTCTTTTTCTTTTCCTTTTTCTTTTCGTTATCTTTTTTCTTTTTCTCTTTTTTCTTTTTTCCCCTTGATACAGAATGTGATTCTGATGCAAATTAATCAGTGTTGGTTACAGTAGCTCAGTATTTAGAGCAAAGGCCAAAGGGAAAACTTACTCAAGTCCTACTTGGATTTTTGCTTACTGACCCTTTCATTACAAAAGTAATTCTGACAATGCAGTTAGACGGGGAAAACATACAAGAATTCCACACTTTTGGGTCCCTAAGATTGTCCCTTTGTGAGCCTTCTTTAAATTCCTACTGTTCTCTTTACCTCTGAGCTTACCAGCAGCAATGGTAAACTTCAGCATTATATTTTGCCAGTCAGTCGACAACATGGAACCAACAGAACCCACAAGCTCTTTAAAAAGCTTTTCCCATCTGAGTTGTAGCAGTCTCTGGGGCAGGATCTTGCCTGAGATCACAGAAATGCTGGTGGTGAGCTTGCAAGCTTGTACCCCTTAACATGGTATCAAAGGGTATCATGCTTGACATCGTGGCAGGAACACGGCAGAGGAGATCTGAGAATTCCCAAACAAATCCTCCCCTTCCCTATCAGTGCAAGTTGGGAGAGCTCCCTTAGCAACCAGCCCTGCACTTGCTTCTCTAATTGCTTCTTGCCAGGAGGAGGAACGGCATTCCAAAGCACTGCAGAGACACCGTGGCACCTCAGCCTCCTGCTCTCCTGGTGACCCCCAGCTACACCAGGAGCTGAGCAGTTCTGCCAGCTGCAGCTCAGGATTCGCTCAGCTCACTGAAAAATCCCTCTGGTCAGGTCAGGTTGTCTGTTACTGATGGTGTTTGGAGGGGCGTTGTTGGAGCCTCTCAAATGATCCTCAGGCAAGACTTGCAAGAGGCAAAACTGGCCAAAGCACCACCTTCGCTTGCCACTATCCCCTGCCTTACCTGGCTCAGCTGTGGTGATCCTCCTTGTGGTTAGGGTTTTCTCCAGACCCACTGAGGCTGTAATTAACCTTTCAGTTGTCTTCCATGGATGTGAGGCTCCGTCCTTGGGGAAGGCAGTGCCACTGCACTAAAGTAACGGGAGTAGGTGAATTCCTTTCCCAGGTGCCTCAGATCTTTGGAAATGCTGCAACAATCTAGGGCCCACAGCATTCTTGGGTGTGTCGGGACTAACCTGGAGCCACTGTGCTGGGCTGGGTTTTACCAAGTTCAGACTAATGACCCGAGGCTCCTGCGAGCGCCCGTGGTGAAGTTCAAGGCAAAGCAATGTCCTATTGTGGTGTCAGAACACGCAGCTTGTTCAAGGTGCTGCTGACAGTCCGGACTGAAGAGAATTCCCAGCATTTCAGGGCTGGCCTTGGCTGAGATTAGCAAGCCTAACTTAAAAAAGCACTATCATAATTGCATGTTTACTGGGAAGGGGAAAAATAATCAAATGAAAAAGGACAAAACCAAGAGGGAAAGAAAATTTATTTCCAAGCATCTACGAGAGTGCTACAACCAATAGAGACTAAAACTCAAAGCATTTGAAACTATTAAAAAATGTGGTTGACAATGTCCTTCTTAAAATTTAAACATAAAAATGTAGAAAATGCAGTTATTAATTCAAAAACTTGCTCAAAAGTGAAATAAATCCAGATAGCATCAATGAGGATGGAGTCCTACAAATTACCTTTTTTTTTACTTTATTTCAATTTGTTAATTTTCAAAGTGATACTCATTTATTTTCTCTTTTTTTAAATGTTTATTTAAATTTATAATGGAGAAATGTGCAAATGTAGCAAAATATTCTTTGGATTATAAACAGAGAAAAATCAACAACCAAAGAAATTTGAACCAAGTTAATAATAAGCTATAGAATTATATAGAATGCATACAGCTATAATAAAGTGAAATATTACAATAAACGTTGTAGAGCAAATCTGCTAATTTAGCAAACTCTGCCTTATAAAACATAGGGATATAGTGGGACAAGTGAATATGTTAGGGATATAGAGCTGAAACATCAGTCATCATTTTAAGGAGTTAAATTTTAATCTAACTACATATATGGGGGGGGGTCTTCAGAAAAGCAACACACCAACAAATCAGATTTCCTCTCAGATCAAGCAGTTTGGTACCTGGCTGCAAATGAAGGAAAGGGTCTGTAAAACGAATGTAGGAAAATGTAGATAATTTTTATTTATTGCCTCTTCCCATATTGCAGCTGCTGATCTCTGACATTAAGCAGCCAACTATATTAAATTCAGCAGAGGTACAGCTGTACACAGATGCAGAAGATGTTGATGTGCAGAACATACCCCAAACCCTTGCTCCCTCTGAACTAATACTTAAAAGAAAAAAAGAGTTATAGATCCATTTTGGATTAAAAACATGCATTACAAAGAACAATTCTGAAAGCATTTCTTCTTCTGTCATCACAAATTAAAATGTCTCCCTATCTGCAGATGATGCTATTCTACTGGAAATTAAAAGAAAAAAAAAACAAAACAAAACTCAAACAACCCTCCCCCACCACAAAAAAACAAACCAAACCAAAACAAAAAAAACCCCCCCAAAAAAAAGGAAAAAAAATTAAGTACCAGAGTCTTAATTACTACTCAGTTAAGGTAATTCAGGTAGAACAGTCCTTAGGGAAGTCACAGCTAAACTGGGTCAGATTTCAGTCTCTAGAACCTGCAGAAGCTCAGCACAGATACGGAAACTCACAGGGCTGGAGTAAAGTGTAAGCACAGAGTACTCCCGTCCACCCACAAAGTCACTCCTGAAGCCCTCGGAAATCTCTAAGATAGAAGATAAATGCATATTACATGGGAAATATTGAAAAATATTACACTTAATTTAGTCCAGAAAACACAGTAGGACTATATGTTGATTCTTACTGTGTTCTGGGAGCAGCCACAAGCTGTGGATAGAGAGGGTACAAAATGTTCACCAGACATTACATTTGTTTTAATCTAAAAAACATTTGTAAAATGTACTTGATTTTTAAATAATCACTTAACAAGGCAACAAACCAACTACAAACACATAATAAATAAGGCTATTAAAAGGTCACAATTGTAGTAAATTAGTCAGAACTATAAATGGGACATTAGAAACACTATGTTTTTCCTTATATGCTTAATAACCAGAACAAGAATTAAAAAAGAATCAGTTTATTTCAAAGTCTGCTTCTTATATTGAAGCACATATTAAAGCAACAGTACAATGTTCATAAAATATAAGTGTGATGCTGTAACATTTCTTACATGTCAGAATACTGATATTTGTATGTATACTAAAATAAGAATTTTAAAATTGTACAAATAGATACATTAAAAATGACATAGAAATAGGGCGCCTCCCACTGAACAAGACAGAGTTTTTATATCTGGCACATATTAGTTTAAGATGAAAGAATAAGCAAAAAGATTTACAAGAATCAGCAGTAACAAGTTTGATGCTCAAGAGACATAATAATTGTACATTGTACTGTACATACATCATATGGGTTTAAGCTGGCTGAATATTATATATTTCAAGTTTAAAAATGCACTACCATATAGAGTGTCCATAGTTTAAGGCGAAATTACAGCTCAGAACTGTTATCTTTTCTAATTTGTGGAAGCTTCTTTGAAATAAAAATTTAGATGTTCATAACACATAAAAGATTTCCCTTATTTGTAGGTTTGCTTTTAGCATTTTCCTTCATTTAAATATTTCACATTTCTTAAGTGGGTTTTTTCCTTCAGTGAAGCTGGCAGCCAACTTCCAGATTTGCCTTTTGTAGGAAAAGGTACTTCACAGTATTTACCACTTTCATGTCCTTTTTTTATCAAAGGAATCCTCTCTGTCAAACTTAAATGTTTAAATGAGATTTTTCTTGATTTTTAAAAAAATACCTGCTTACATTTCCTCTGGATTCTTCGGAACTTCGGACACAGTTCTTAAGGCCAAATCTTAAACTTTATTGTTAAGAATCATCATCAAAAGTGTCTTTGGAGCCATACAAGTCTGCAAGTTTCTTAAATCGAGGTCCCCAGTTTTGTAGATAGTCATAGTCCAAGTCAGAATCTGTTGTTGCTGACTCCAAGGAGCTGAGGGACCCAGCCACAGAGCCCCTGCCCTCGTAGCCATAGATCTGGATGGAGTCATAAGGAGGGGCAGTGGGGTCGTTGTCAGCCTCCTGTATCCTGGTGTTGATGAAATCATCCACATCCACGCTGTTGGGCGCAGGCCGCAGCCCTGGCCTGGGCAGGTACTGGTACTCGGGCTTGATGTCCTTGCGGGGGATGAAGCCGTTGATGCCGTCGGGGTTCTGCAGCGTGGCGATGTCAAACGCCTCCGTGTCCTCCTCGCCTCCACCCTCGTCATCGTACGTGATGATGTTCTCCCGCACGTCTTCCTCCTCAAACACGATCAGGGGCTCCTTCTTCTGCCTCTTCAGGGTTACAAACAGCACCACAATGACTGGGGAAACAAAACACGGGTTAGAGTGCGTCGTCAAACAGCAGCGCCTAATTATTGCATCCCCGAGCCCTTGGCTTTTCTGCTGGATTGTTGCAAACTTCTGCATTTTTAGTGCTCCTTGCTAGGTAAAAGCAGAGATGTTTGTACACAGAACTAAACACACTGATCTGAGGCTTTCTGTCTGAGCTGCATGCCAGTGCTCTTACTAATTGCTCATTACTTCAGCACTAATTCAAGGGAAGTGTTTGTGGGGCCTCAAGTGCTGCAGAACACTGTGACACTGCCTTTAAGCAGCCCAAGCACATGAATATCTGCAACAAAACAAAGATGAATCTTTATCCTCTCCTGCATGCCCAAAGCTTAACTCTAATTCCAGAGTGTCATTTCCATTAAAATGGAATTCTTTTAAGCAACACCTCCAAAGATGCATTTGTTTCACATTCTTACTTCAAATTTCTATAAAATAAAATATATGAAAAAAGAAACACTATAAAATGTTGCAGGGAAATTAGAAAATATTGTGTAATTTTTTTTCCAAATCATCAGGAAACACTTTGCAGCACTTTCTTAAAAGCAGGTCTTCCAAGCCCCTCATCTGGTTTCAACACAGGATGGGTTTGAGGGAAATAGCTGGCAGGGGCCATTAATCCTGGCTGACCTCAATAAGGAAATTGTCATCCAGGGAAGATCACAAAACTTAGAACTGTATGTCATGACCTCCTTTAAGCAGTGTCCCTGATTAGTTGGCATTAGGCCACAGGAGGACATTCTCCAAGCACATCTACACAAATTCACTGGTGTTTGCTATTGAAGATATCACAGGAGCCCACAATGGTTTAGGATGGAAGAGACCATAAAACTCATGCAGTGCCACCCTCTGCCAAGGGCCTTCCACTGTCCCAGGCTGCTCCCAGCCCCAGTGTCCAGCCTGGCCTTGGGCACTGCCAGGGATCCAGGGGCAGCCCCAGCTGCTCTGGGCACCCTGTGCCAGGGCCTGCCCACCCTGCCAGGGAACAATTCCTCATTCCCAAGATCCCATCCAGCCCTGCCCTCTGGGACTGGGAGCCATTCCCTGTGTCCTGTCCCTCCAGCCCTTGGCAATTGTCTCTCTCCATCTTTCCTGCAGCTCCTTCAGCCCCTGCAGGGCCACACTGAGCTCACCCCAAAGCCTTTCACAGCCAGGCAGATCAGCACTCCCTATAAAAATAAAAGCTAAAAAATTCAGATTCATGTCTCCATCTTGGAGCTGAGGGCAGGATTACTTTTTTAACACAATCCCAGACGAGCAGCGAGGAAGGAGCGTTTTTCACCTAAGAGAATGACGATGCAGGCCAGGATGGCAATGAGAGCGCCGGTGCTGAGCCCCGCGTTGAGGACGTAGGCCTCGGCGTTGCAGGACAGCAGGGAGCCGCTGCCGTCGCAGCCGCACACGCGGATGGTCAGTGTGTTGGTGCTGCTCAGCGGGGGCACGCCGCCGTCGCTGATGACGATGGGGAGGAGGTACAAATCCTGCTTCTGGCGACTGAACCCTTCCCGTCTGACCAGCACACTCGCTGTGTTATCTGGTTGAAGAAGAGAGAGGATCACTGTTAATTCTTCCACAGTCCTCTTAGCAAATATTGCAAAGGAAATTATCTTGCTGCAAAGGCTCTCAATTTTCTGGGGCTTTAGCGTTATTTCTACAATAAACCAGTAGAAAGCGCCGCCTTCGTAACGACCTAAGAGCAATTACAGGATTGTATTTAATTCATATAGCACCACACTCAGTTTTAATTCTTTAATTAACACAAGCAACACAGATAATCTCTGTCTGATAGCACCTTTTAGTATCTGTAACTTTCTGAGAAATTCACAATATTTTTTCAACTACCCAAACAACTGGACCTTCTTATTGCTGTCTGATCTGGTTTTAGTGTCTCTCCAGAATTAAAACTTTCAATGGAGGGGTAAAACTCCTATCTCCCTTATGTGTTCTTGCAGTCACATCTAAAAGTGTGGTAAATGCTGTCCCCAAATGAGCTCTGATAATGAGACTTCCACCATAACAAAAGCCAATATTTGTTGTGTATGAGCAATTTGAGCCTTGTTGATTCAGTAAAAATGCTGAAGGTAACAGTGTTTTATCAAAATCTGTTTTTCACCCAAACTTCCAAAGCCAAAATTCAGAGAGCTTGATCATACATGCACAGTACGTCTGGTCACATTTTGAATCATGTGGATGTGAGGAAGAGTTAAATCACAGACTCAAAAATGCCCTGAATTGGAAGGGACTCACAGGGATCCATGAATCCAACTCCTGGCAGTATTTCTGTAACTCTATTCCCATTGTCCTCATGAGAGGTGACCTGCCATGGTGCAGGGGACAGAAAATGAACTGCCATCTCACAGGATATTTTGGATGGTCCTGCATACTTCCTCTAGCTAGAGCCTTGAAAGGGGTGCAGTGTGAGATCACACCCTGGGCTCAGGCAGCCCGTGCTTCCTGCTCCCAAGGGAACACCAACACCGCTCCCTTGTTGTGCCCCTCCTCTCTCTCTCAGCTCAGCCTAAACCAAAGTTTGTAACAGTTGTAAACATCCCAAAGTAAATAAAGTGAAAACGATCATAATCCATGGTTTTCAGACCTTCAAAAGCCAAATCTTCTTTGTATTGAAGATTTATTCCATACAATATTTCCTGGCTTGCTATGTTCTTTATTTTTCACTGTGTAACAGAAAGGGAAAGGGGGGTGGGGGAGGGAGAGCAGTTCTTTTATCTGCGGAGGGAGGGCTGTTCACCTCCAAAGGTACCCACTTTACTGCTGCCTCAGGCTTCTGCAGATTAATCGTTTTCCTGTTGAAGAGTCAGCATAAATCCCAGAATTTAATAATGCAAGCCATAAAACCTCTCCTAATGATCTAATCACTGTGATTTCCATGGAAATCTGTGAATAAATTATACCTGAAGAGAAGCGTTCTTGCCTTGCATTAACCACCCTTGCAGGCAGTGCCCCTGATGTAGGACAAGGTGTAAAACTGCCTCCAAATTTGGTCAGTCTACGGGATGAGGAGGATTGCACTGCTTGACTCTTCCAGGAACTTCACCAGAAAGGATGAGTATTTAAGGCAGGAGCTGTTTGTTACATAGCAAATGAATCCATCCCTCATATCGGCCCCTGTCCTACCAGCCCACACCCCTGGTGCCCTGAATGGCCACCTGGGCTTGACACAACTGTTGCTTTTTGGTGTTGAGTCTCACAAAAACAACAACTGGGTAGAAAGGAGCTTGTTAACTTCTCCTTTGCACAATGTCACATTTGCTAAGGACAGAGACACTGATAAAAATCTGATTGTTTCTTACTTGTGGCTCTTGAAGGTGTCTTTTGTGTCCCTCAGAGTCCTCCTAATCTCCTGAATGTTTACATGCACCATCTAAACTTTGAGGCACAATTTTTAACAGGACCTTGGTGATATCAATGTCTGCATGACAAAAGCCTTATTTTAGGACTTTAATGGGCTCATAGCAATTTGGTACAAGTAGGAATGCAACATCTAATATCTATTAACTTATCCGCTAACTTGAACTAATATATTGATCCAGAATAAAATATTCCCCAGAGTCTTCTAAAATGCACTAAATAATTCATTTCCTCAATGGGAGAACCAAGATCTGCTCCATTAAATAAAAAGCCACAACAGGGCAGATCATTCTTGTGGCAAAAAATATGAACATTAACAGGGGGCTGAGCTACAGCTGCCTCGAGGCTGCAAAGGCAATGTGTAAGGAATGACAATGCCATATATTAGTATATATAGTCTTTGGCTATGCATTTTTTTATCATATATTTCATTTTTCTTACCTTTTGTCAGCTGAAATAGTATTCCTAATTTAAAATAAGAAAAAGGATGGCAAATTATTCAGCAGTTATACAGATTGGCCTGGTCCACTGCAGTCACTTACACTAAACAAAACAAATTTTGATCCAATGGCTGATCTATCTGTTTTAATGGGAAGCAATTTTTGGCTTAAGATAGATTTCTAAAAAGAAAAATCCAATCAACATGCCTAGCTAAAGTTTAAAAAGGACTACAATACATCAAGCCTAAAAGGTCATTTTTAAAACTTTTACTGTTGATGTTCACTTCTCACATTTAGAAGAAACATAATATCCATACGAGGAAAAAAACCCGTTTCTTACCTAGATAAAAGATAACATATAATCCTAGCTAATATTCTCATCCTTGCTTTTTTATTATTTTCAAGGCCCAGGAGTAGAACTATAATCCTGGTAAAATGGCATTTTTTAAGCCAACAGAAGTTAAATGTCAATACCAGCTTAAAGCTATTACTTAACACATATGGGAGCTACTTGACTGTCAGTCCTAATGAACACAATGGGGGTTAACACAAGAAGGAAAAGAACAGACATCTCAAGGCCA
Source organism: Motacilla alba alba (assembly GCF_015832195.1). Lineage (NCBI taxonomy): Eukaryota > Metazoa > Chordata > Aves > Passeriformes > Motacillidae > Motacilla > Motacilla alba. Next base: position 947,186 of record NC_052026.1, read on the forward strand.
TTCCCAAAATATCACATTTTTCCAGCTATTATTGCCTTGGCTATCCAATATCCAAAGATGTTGCAAGTGAAGATTCCCTGTGCTCTCCATGAAATCTTCACAATTAGAAGCTAAAATTGAATTATTTCTTGGTGATACTTATACTGATCTCCCTGACCTTTGATTTTTGTCTTTTTCTCTGGTGATCTTATTGATGATTCCAGTTTTTCCTGTGTGCATAGGCAAATGTAGCTTAGTTTTTGGGGCTTGTAAACACATAGATTGTGTAAGGAGGATTCTAGATTACAGGAGCTGACTGCAATGTGAACTGTATCATCTATATCAGGTGTGACTGCTGATTCAGCCAGAAAAGGAAACAATTTCCTTTTGGAAAAGGAACAAGGGGTCCAGCTGTCTAAAATCCTTACCTTACCAGGAGTGGCAATCACTGTGGATAATCCATGGCAAAATCCTGTGACTTGTTTGTTTCAAAATTTTCTTGTTGAAAAAGTGTGAAGCACATGTTTGAATTTAAAGAGTAGAGTTTAGTCACTGATTTTTGGGGGCTCACAAGTTTACTTTCAGACTCTGTAAAGCTCTATCTTGTGAATTTGGGACTGCAGCCGTTCCAGTAATGTCATGCTGAGGGAGCCCAAGGAAAGGGCATCTCAGCACAGGACCCAGCAGGGTTAAAAGCAGGAAATCCATTTACTCAAAACCTGCCTCTCTGCTGTGAAGTGCCACAAGCCTCTGCTGCTGTTTTGAAGGCCTGACTTCAGTGGGAGCAGAACTGAGCAGAGCCCGGGCAGACAGTGCTGTTTGTTTATGAGCTATAATATAGGGAAACAGTGCAAAAGTAATTCTGCGTTTTATCCCAGCGTGGGCTAAGCCATTATCTCATGTTTTCTATGGGAGATGGGCTCAGCTGAAGACTTGGTAACACAGTGGGCTATTAATAGGATGTAGAATGTGATTATGCTTTTTTGGATTACTGCAATATGTGATTACTTTCAGGAGCTGGTAAAAAGAAACTCTATTAAATGATAATTATGGGACTGTATTCACTTTAAAGTTCTGTAATAGGCCCAAACACTGGAGTTTTCATTAACTGTTCTCCACAGTTAATGAAGCTATTTTTCTCTAAAAGTAGCAATTCCCTCTGAAAGCTGTGGCATGGCTTATAGAATACTCTGACTTATAACTGAAAAAACAACTTTGAATGACCATGGACATGATTTGACTTGCAAATGGCAACACACTCTCCCTAAGAATTTTTTTTTATATGGGAGTATACAGAATTTTAACTTTTTTACTTTGTTCTAGTATAACTTACTTTAAAAAACTCACAAGAATATGTAAATTAATAACATAATTGCACTGAGGATTGAACAAAATGAGGGAAAGAAAGGATGGAAATGAATTAATTTCCTCAGACTAATTATTTCCCCCAAAAAATTATATGGGAAGATTCAATCCCTTAATACTATCTTATTGAAATAACCTTTTGCATTATTGTAGGTAGAAACCTTATATTAACCTGACATCATAATTTCAACTACAACACATTTTATCTGAGTTAATTTTGTCAGTAACAAATTTGCTGCATATGGAAATGAAGTATGAGTGGGATTGGGTGGAGTCAGGAACCATAATACCACTCAGAGTATCTCCACCCCGAGCTGTGCTTCCTCTGCTAGATTATAGAATCTAATCTATTTTCAGTTTGATGTGGTGACCTTAAAATGTATTTTATAGCGAAACTTGGCCTCCGGGTCTCAAGCAAAGAATACATGCTTATTTAGTCCTTTCTAAAAATACACCCATGAATTTTTCAAAACTTGTGTTTTACTACTTTAAAGAGAATAAATATATGCCCTGCACTGGCGCCTTTATGAATTGCTTATGTATGTACAAGTGTCAAGCACCAGGCAACAGTATTACTTTGATCAGTCAGGAATAACAGAGATTTTGTTTGGGAACTCTGATGATAATTACACTCCTTTCAAATGAGGAGAGAGATTTAAAGTGTGCCGCAACAGAGCAGTTTTTACTGAAATCATGTATCTGGATTGTGCTGCCTTTTGTATTCCTGGCACTCTTGGATTCATTATTTAAGCCAGTTCAACCAAGTTTCACTTTTCAGAAAACAGTCAAGTTTCCTTCAAACATTAAAGCTTGCTAATCAAAACCTTAGAAGCTGAAACAGGGAAGCCCTGTGAAGGGAAATAAAAATGAACATTGAATCAGAATATAATTAAATAAATTGAATAAATACGTATAATGGCCAAACCTGTCTTTTTTTTTTTTTTCAGTTTGCCCACTTCCGCTGGCTCCCTCAGCCTCTGGCAAGTTCAGGTCACTGATGTTATTATGCTGTGATCAATTGAATTTTGACACTCACCCAGGCCTGGCGATTTTTGCTTACAAATTTCTTACATCTTGCCATCAATCTGAATGCAAAGCTCTACTTTATTTTGTGAATATGAAACTGGCAAAGGGATCAGGATATCCAGATCCTGAGACAGCCAGCGCAGGTCTATTCCAGCGCACAAATCCCCGTTTCATTTCCTGCACTGGGAAGTGATTTGATTCCATTGGGAATCTAGCCCACGTCTCTTGTGATCCATAATTTACAAAAGCTGGCAGGCACAAGCAGGCTAATAATTTATGCTGTCTCAGCTAATTTTAGGTTTGTCTAATTCAAGGAGATCTGCCAGTTCCATTTACTGAGTGTTTGGCAGTGTTTTTATCCTCTTTCTTGGAGATAAAATGGCAGTGGATTCTTCCTGTTGGGTATTATTATGTAATTTAAAGTATGCATTCAAGAAAATTCAAGTGAGTTAACAAACATCCCACTTTCCCAACAACATCCTTGCATCTCAATTGTATGCTTTTGCCTTCCTCCCCTAAATTTTGGAGAAACTCTGCCAAAGTTAATGACAATGCTGTTGCATGACATTACATTGGCCATTAGTTCTACTTTGTCATTTCTTTGGATTCTGGTAGACTGGAAATCTTGACACAAACCTCTGTTGTCTCTGAGTGTAAAATTTGGATTATGAATGATTTCAGGGGGTAAACTGAAGATAAATCTTGGTCCATTGGCCGAGTCATCCTTGTCATCAGCACTAATTGTAATAAATTGCTGTAAAAGAAAAGCACTCTGTAAACAAACAGCTCCTTCTCTGGGTACATCACATACAGGCAGCATTCTGAGACAGCCCTTGAGTAAGAATTGTAAAATAGCAGAACCCCCCTCAAATACAAATATGAGCTATTACAAACACAGAGCTGACTCCAAACTACAGGAGGCAATCTTTAATTACTATTGCATTAACCAGCCCATAATTACAGCTGTAAAAGCACACACCTTCAACATTCTTATACACAAACATGTGTTAATGGTAACACAACAGATTAAATAATATTCTGCAGAAATCTCAGCAGCTGAGAAAGTCTCTTTTAAGCTTCTACTCTGACTTCAAAAGCACAGATCATGTGCAGAACTGTATTTCTCTGTGATCCTAACCCCTCTTCCTCACAGATTGCCAGGAATTAATCTGTTGGCTAGACTCTAAAGGCACTGCACTGCGGTTCTTCCCATAAGACACTGACCATTTCTGTAACATCCAAACCAGTCTCACAACTGGGAAAGCTGCCCCCAGCTCCACTGGCCCTGTGCTGGCAGGTACTCCCAGCCAACACCAATCCATGCACATAGCACTGGATAACTGCTGAAAGCAGTTCAGAAATAAAGTGCCTTTCTGGGTGCTCAAGGCTTTCTGGTCAAAACCTCAAAACAAATATTCATTTACTCCTTCTCATTAGAGCTGACAGGACAGACCTGGGCTAATGCCCTGAGGGAAGAGCTGTGTGTGCAGGGAGGTGGGATGAACAAGGAAGGTGGTGAGAAAAGGGAAGGTGGTAGGCATGAAGGAAGTGGTGGGAACAGGGACGTGTTGGGAACAAGGAAGGTGGTGGGAACAGTGAAGGTGTTGGGCGCAGGAAGGTGGTAGGAACAAGGAAGGTAGATGGAACAGGAAGATGGTGGGCACAAAGCAGTGGACAGAGGAAGGTGGTGGGCACAGGGAAGATGGTGGACACAGGGGAAAGTGGGACAGTGGGGCAGGGGAGGATGGTGGGCAGAAGAAGGTGGCAGCACAGGGAAGGTGATGGGCACAGAGCAGTGGTGGGCACAGGATGGTGGTGGGCAGAGGGAGGTGGTGAGAACAAGGAAGGCGCTGGGCACAGGAGGTGCTGGGCAGACCATACCTGGTTGCTTCGGGCATTCTCACACACAAAGGCTTCGTAGGCAGCCGCAAACTTGGGAGCGTTGTCATTGACATCAACAACCTTGATTGCCACTGGAACTTTGGCTTCCTGGTGCTGTTTGTCTGCAGGAGAGGCAACACTGACATGAGACAGAAGCAGGAAAATCCCTCAAAACAAACAAATTCCCAGATGCATCCAAGGAAAGATCAAATATGCTGATGTATTTCTGCTGAGATTTCTTGCAGTTTATCAAACTGAGACAATTGGAGGATTACAGGATTCGTACCGCTGATTCTCAAACACCTCAGTGAAATACTCACGGACTTCAACTGCAAAGACTGAGATATTGTGCCAAGCCATTTCTTCTCTATCCAAAGCCTTTACTGTCTTGATATTGCCATCTTCTGCATTAATAACAAAATATCTTTCAAGGTCGGTGTGTCGATCAATTGAATATCTAAAGAAGATTGAAAGTCAGTAATTAGAGAAAAGAGGACTTAGGAGTTTCATGCATCCGGATTTGTTCTATATAATTATTATTTCTAAATAATTGTAAGTAGTAGACCTATTGTTGTCCTCAACATTATTGTCAAAAGGACGATATGTGCTCTCTTAAAAGGAGAATCACCTGGTTGGTTTCTAAATTTAGAAAAGGAGTACATCAGAATGTTTGTAATAAGTGAAAATGCTGGTCTTTAAAGTCTCTATATCAAAGCCCTAATATATTCTTTATTTTCTTCTCTTATAAAACATGATAAAAATATCTTCTGAGATTTTTTTTCTCTTCTGTTTCATATTAATCTTGGTGATCTTTTAAGTCTTCCAATCTTTGGTTTACTTGGAATGTTAATTGATCATACCAATTTATCAGCTATTATCCACTCTCTGCACATTTGTACAGCTTTATACAGCTCTGACTTTCATAACTTCACACTGAAATTCTTTGAAATGTTAAAGAAGACCACAAAAGAGGTCTTCAAAATGTAAATTACACTGAGAACATGACAAATAATATTAAACTAATATAAGGCTATTATAAGTATTCTTTCCTCTGAGGGTGGGCAGGCCCTGGCACAGGGTGCCCAGAGCAGCTGGGGCTGCCCCTGGATCCCTGGCAGTGCCCAAGCCAAGCTGGACACTGGGGCTGGGAGCAGCCTGGGACAGTGGAAGGTGTCCCTGCCATGACAGGGGGTGGGAATGGATGAACCTTAAGGTCCTTCCAGCTGAAACCATTCCATGAGTCTGTGATTCCAAGATGATCCAACATAACTGCAGAAAGTAGGGGTCCATGTGGGCTTGTCTTTAATAATTAACACGTAACAATTACCCAGCCCAATCCCTAATCTACATCTTAAACTTTGATATGTTGAGAAAAATCCATGCTGTGACAACAGCACAAGATATTTGTGGAAAATTTAATTTACAATAGAGTCTACCGAAAATGCCCTTAAGTATATTTGAATTAGACATAGCTATGGTATGATACAGGTTTTGAGAAACTGACAGCTTGTGGAACAGGCACAAAAACAATGCTGGATGGTTAAACTTTCAATATTCTGGGTGTCTACAGATATGTCACACTGTCTTCAGAACTTGCCTAACAATTCCACAAGCTAATGCTCAGAAGGAAACAGGAAATCCAGCAAACCTTATAGCGCTGTTGGCAGCATCTGGGTCTTTGGCATGTACTTTTCCAACCACAGTACCAGATGCTGCATTTTCCTGTACTTCAAAAATGTAACTTGGCTTCAAAAACACTGGTGGCTCATCAGCATCTTCCACGGCTATTTTCACTGTCACTGTGTCCTTGAAGGGCCCGTTGCTGATGAACTTGGGGTCAATGTGGACATTGGCTGCCTCCACCTTCAGGCTGTAGGACTTTTTGGTTTCATAATCTAAGGTCTGTGAGAAACAAGAGGACAATGCGTTCCAGAGTCAGGGAAACCAAGCTGTAAGAGCAGCAGGCAGCGCCCTAGTGTTCAATGACATCAAACAAAGGTGAGCGTCTGTCAACGAGCTTGGACTGAAATGTGTGTATTTAAAAACATAAAGACTCAAATGGAAGGAGCTACATTCTATGTATAGAGCAGCATAGGAAAGCATTCAAAATATCACCACAGAGTATTGGTCTTGGTCTTTGTTTGCTGTATTGCTAAGGAAATCATCTGTACTGGAAACATGAATTTTGTCTCCATCCAGCCTTCCAGGCAGCACAAAAGTGCAAGAGATGGGAAGGAGGCTTCCACAAGAGGCCTGGCTTTATCCAGGTTGGCAGACATTCCACATGGATGTGGTTTCAAGTGCTCCTGGATGCACCATGAGATAGCACACTGATAAGTTAAATTATTTAGGTAGTGAGGAAAATAAGAAGATGGTTTGGAGTGCTTTCATTCCTGCAGTTCTTTCCAACCACAGAACTCATACCACTTTCCAAAGGGGAGGTGGAATTATGCCCCATGGGACAAGTCTTTTTGGGAGCCTGATCAAAGCCACAGCACCTCTGTACCTGTATTGGCATGAAGGGGCTGCGGGGGCGCACCTCAAAATAATCACGCAGGTGCCAACCACAATTCACAAAGTATTAACACCACAGGAGTGGAGTGACAGCTCACCCACATTTCAAAACACACAAAAAAATCCACTCCCACCTCTAGAACAGATACAGAAATCAAACCAGGGCAATTTTGAGCAGAGGAGACCTCTGGGTCCCTTCCTGATGGTCTGCCCCAAAGGGCAGGGCAGGGTTGACCAGAAGTTGACCAGGCCTTCTCCTTTGAGTTCTGATTATCTTCAGATAAGAGATAAATAGCTCAAAGATACAAAGGGCAAAATGATAATGCCTCCATAATAATAAGATTTATGCTCTGTAGTTTGCAATTTAAAATTAATTTGATAATGCTTTCAAAGCTCCCGCTAATGGGCTGTGTGTGAAATCCCCTCTGCTGCTTTTCCAATAGCCTGTGACTCCTTCAGAACACTACTGTGGACAATGCACAGCTGAAGAATTCAAACTATAGGGCATGATGCTTTTCAGACTGAACATAAAGCAACAGTGAATGTCTGCTACTTATCAGCACTAGGCAAAACTTCATTAACAATGAAGCTGATGGCATCGTATTTTACCGTGACTTTTTATTATGAATTCATTTAGTTTGTGCAATTAATCCACTGTACAGTGTTTATGTAACTCTTCTTGGTTATTTTCTTCCATTCCAATTCAGCTAATGGGGAAATGGAATATTAAGAGTTAATCACACCTTGAGAAATTAATTAAATGAAATTTGCATTTACTAATATTTTAGCTTAGGTGGTAATCCATTATTACCAAATACAGATTTGTCAGCAACAAAAAACACTACATAGCAGTAGGCATCACTCACCTTCTTAAGCTTCACAACCCCTTCCTGAGTCTCATAATCTGTGGTGATTTCAAACATGTCCATGCCATCTCCATCAATGATGCTGTAAGCCACCAAGCCATTCTCCCCAATGTCAGGATCTTTGGCCTTCACTCTCCCCACTTCCTCTCCTGGGACAGCCGCTTCTGACACCGACATCTGGTACACACCTGGGCCAGGGGGAACAGGGAGAACAGGCGTGAGAGCAAGTGCTCCCCACTTGTGTGTTTACTCTTTGAACCCGGGAGTTCCAATAAACACAGTTATTTTTGGCATTGTCACCCCTGTGAAGGAATGTTGTGTTGTGTTGTGTTGTGTTGCGTTGTGTTGTGTTGTGTTCTGTTCTGTTCTGTTCTGTTCTGTTCTGAAGAGCTTCGAGCAGCAAGTTAGCTATGAAACCTTAACCCACATGGATAACACGTAGAACATGACCTCCTCCCTGTTACCCCTCTGCTCAGGGAGGGACTTAAGAGGACAACCAAGCACCCAGAATGCAGCAATTGTTGTGGCATCAAGGTTACCATCAGTAGCAGAGATGTTTTTACAAAAATGGAAGGAAAACTCTCCCTCACATGACTCATGGTAAAACCTTCACCTCTGTTTCTCATTTCTGCCCATTCATTCAAGAGCCATAAATTAGATACAGTGAACTGGATAAATCCTGTCTGCTGTGCTGGCTAAAGTATAAATCTGCTGCTTTCTATGGCTTGAATTTGGAGTGTGAATGTAGAGCAACAATAATTATTAAAATTTCACACCACTGAGAGTATGTACCAATTTGTATGTGATTTCATGCCAAACAAAAAATGGTTTTCCCATGGCAAGCTCCAATAAGAAAACCATCCCCAAACATCCCACAGGTGTTTCCCTGGGTATTCAGGGACACCAGAGGAGGGCAACACTGTTCCTGGATAGATATCTCTCCAACAGTTGTCCTTCAGGCACTACTGATTCCAGAACTTTCCCATCCACTTCCAGAGTTTAGATATCATAACCTGATCCTAAATAAATAAATCTATGTCAGCATTTTCTGCCACATCATCAGCATTGTAATAAATTGGGGAGGAAAAAAAAGAGCTGATAAAATAAAATAATCTAATTTATTCCCCTTTGTAATTGCTCTTTTTTGCTCCATGGGCACCCTAGGAACATTAGGAGACTTACACCAGACAGGGACTTGGCTCATTACCCATAAAAAAAATTGCCACATGTCATTGAAAAAGGTCATTAACTCCAGTCACAAAGAATCAAAAATTGAAGCATATAACTCATTAACAGCTTGAGCAATGAACATTAAAACAAACAAACAAAAAAAAAAAACCCACAAAAAAAACCAAAAAACAAAAAACAAAAAAAAAAAAAAAAAAGGAAAATAATGAAAATAACAGTCATTTGGCTGTTTATACAGACAGCTAAACCCTGGTTTTGAGTAACAAAGCATTCCCAAATCAGATTTAACCTAGGGGTGAATGATTAAGTAGAGGAACTGCTTTTGGGCGTTTTTGATAATTTAACATGTTCTTACAAAATACTCAGTGAAAGGGCTTGAATTCATAGAAAAAAAATCCATAATTTGATGGAGTTAACAAAATATTGTATCCTGGTGTTCCAGGTTATCATGTGGAGGGAAAAGGCTTGTTTTGTAAGGTACATAAAGCCTGATTTTTTGTGATTTAATCCTTTTCTTTTTGAAGAGTAAATAATGCTGACACAAACTTTTGCATTCAGCTCTTACATGAGAAGCCAGAGAGCTGCAGCAGTGGAAGAAGAGCTGTTAGAGCTGTTAGAGGGATGGCCACGGCCAGGACATGTCAGGGTCAGAAGTGCTGCTCAGAGGAGAAACATGGTAGGCTGAGACGGCTTTGAGTGAGTCTGCACTGCACTCAAAAAACCCCAAACCCATGCAGAGATGAGCTGCAGAACAGATGTGTGGGCCCATTAATGTACTTCCACCCAGCTGTGAAGGCTGAGTCTGGTAATGTCAGCCCTGATTAATTTTATATGTGAAAAGTAAATTGCTCAGGTATAAAAAAATTGCTGTATTTGACCTCCATTAATACACTTCAACAATTTAAAAATGTAATTGTGCTAAATTTAGTTTGTTTTGCCATGGTAGATATGAGTCTTGAAGAATATATACATATGTCTCTCTGCTCATATAAGTTATACAACATGGCCCGGTAGCTTCAAAAATGAAGTGTAGAGTCAGAATCCTTGCAGTTCAATGCTGGCCCTAAAAATGTCTCACTTTGAAACACAAAGCAAATAATCCAGACACTGAAGTTCCATATATTACCAGCCACAACTTCTTTATTCACGTGTGGTGCAATAATCCATCAGTTATTGTCTCTTCAAGCCTTGGGTGTGCACAAACATGGGTCCTGGTAGGAGATGGGAGAAGGATTTTGTTGGTACTCACTCTGTGGGAACTTTGGTGGGTTGTCATTGACATCTGTAAGCGTTATTGTCACTTTGGTTGTCCCTGAGAGGCCTCCCATGTGTCCTCCCATGTCCTTGGCCTGTATCACCACGTGGTACTCCTCCTTAGCTTCTCTGTCCATGTTGGGAAGGGCAGTTCGGATGATTCCTGCAGGCACGAAGGAAGGTCAAAACACAGGTTTAATGAAAACCTGGCTGCTGCATTTGGAGTGCATTAAACACAGCCCTATTTGCAGTGATGGTGGAGGTTCTGCTTTCCCTAAGCATTGCTGTGAGGAAAGCAGCCCTAATATTCCACGCAGAGGACGGGCCTGCGGAATTTAAGCTGAGCACAGAAACAGCCCAACAACCATCACAGCATACAGAACACCCAGAAACAGCATCAGCTTTCTGGTGCAGAAGCTCCAGCAAATGCCAGGAGACCCACCTGCAGCAGAGCAGGAAGCTTTGCTCAGACACAGCAGCAGCTGTGCCCAGTCAGTACATTCAGTTCACTTTGATTCACTCTGGTCATGAGGTGCCACTCAAAGAAACTGTTTAACAATACCTGTTTGAGCCTCCACCGAGAAGTAGGGCTGACCTTCAAGGATACTGTAAACCAATTTGGCACTATTCCCATAGGTAGGGTCATCAGCATCTGAAGCTGTTACCTGAATAACTGATGTACCTAAAAATGGAGAGCAAACACAGGAGGGAGAGTCAGAGGCAAACACATCTGGAAGGACCATGCAGAGATGCTTTCAGTCACACAGCAGAGCTATTCCTAAAATTTTTTATTTCCATGTTTGGAAAATGAAGATCAAAATTGAAAATTTCTATATGACAAAATATATTTGTATGATCCAAAAAGATCTGTCACCAGCTGTGATGTGGATTAATGGATTAATGTTCTAACCAGTGAAGATATGAGAGTCAGCAGTCACCCTGCACTGTTATGGTTTTTCCCCTCAGTAGTTTAAGCCTTATATTGCTTTTGTCGTTAGACAGCCAAACAATAGAGTTTTCCTTTACATTTTTCTCAGTAAGTTTCAGACAAATCATTCCTGTAGAAATCTCTGAGACAGACACAAGCTCAAACAGGAGATGAAAATGGAATAGTTGGTGAGGCAGTAACTTCCCAGCTTTATTACACAGTTCTGCCAAAGGAATGATCTTTGTGTTTACCCCAGAGGATTCACATTCCATAAATTCCAGGGGGCTCTTCTGCTCCTTCCTAGGAGAAAAACAGTTCTATTGTAGGAGCATCTCCCAGTTAGGAGCTGTGCAGGGTTTGATTTGGACAGCAGATTAAATAGATCAAGGGAATCAATGGCTGAACACAAAAGTAAATTTTACTTCCCCAAATCCTTGACAATAAGAATGAAATAAAGCCAAGATGTCCTGACAGCGCAGCACCTTCCACAAGGGCAGTGCCCTTCTGAGTACTCACCTACATTTGATCTCTCGGGCACATTGGCATGGTAGTTTTCATGGAGAAACTCAGGCGGGTTGTCATTTATGTCTTGAACTTTGACAATGAATTCAGAAGGGGGTTCCAAAGGTCTGTTTGTGTTCCTGTCCACAGCCTGAGCTGTCAGAGTGTACTGAGCTCTCTCCTCCCGATCCAGTGTCTTGGTTGCATGGATGTTCCCTGATTTGTCATCAATAACAAAAATGATTCCTGCTCCTTCACCTGAGAGAATGTATTTAATGTTTCCATCTCCAGAATCAATATCTGAATGAAGCTACGAAAGAAGAAACAGATACACCTTAACAAGGGGGCACACATTTTCTGGATGTGCTTATAAAACAAAGAAATGCAGAATTGCTATCATTTCACAGTTTTAAACAATTGTGGCTTTTATGAGGCACTAATCCACACTCAGGGACATGCTGTGGCCACAGGTACCCTGCATCCAGAGTAGTGCCAGCCCAGACATGCCTCCTGCCACATGCAGGGCTCTGCTAAACCCAAAATTTCAGATTTAAGGAAGAAAAGACACAAAAAGATGCTTATAGCAGGTTCTTTATTTGCATGAAGTTGGTAGGAGGAGTAATTTTTACAAAGATTTTGTACACTTCAGTGAACCATGTTCTACTGGGTTGCATCTAAAATGCTGTTAAATAACAAATGGGATGAGTTAAATGATAAATGAATGAGTCCAGCTGTGCCCAGGTGTGCAAAAGGCCAAGGGCACCCTGGCTTGTAGCAAGTACAATGTGGCCAGCAGAACCAGGGCAGTGACTGTCCCCTGTACTGGGGACACTGCTGAGGCCACACCTTGGGGCTGTGTCCAGTTCTGGGCCTCCTCATTCAGGAAGGACATGGAGGGACTGGAGCATGTCCAGGGCAGGGAACAGAGCTGGAGAAGGGGCTGGAGCCCCAGGAGGGGCTGAGGGAGCTGGGAAGGGGCTCAGCCTGGAGAAGAGGGGGCTCAGTGGGGCTCTTGTGGCTCTGCACAGCTCCTGCCAGGAGGGCACAGCCGGGGGGTTGGGCTGTGCTGCCAGGAACAGGGACAGGAGCCCAGGGAACGGCCTCAGGCTGGGCCAGGGCAGGCTCAGGGTGGACAGCAGGAGGAATTTCCCCATGGCCAGGGTGCTCAGGCCTTGGCAGGGGCTGCCCAGGGAGCTCTGCAGTGCCCATCCCTGCAGGTGTCCCAGGAAGGGCTGGAGGTGGCACTCAGGGCTCTGGGCTGGGGACAGGGTGGGCATCGGGCACAGCTGGGGCTCCATGGGCTGGGAGGGCTTTTCCAAGATAAAAGATTCTGGGATTCTGTGTGATTCTGGGATTGCCAACTAGTTTTTAATTACACCCTCTCTAATATAAAAGAGGAAACAAATGCTTACTAAACATTCTTAATTCCAAAACCAGTGCACGTTTCAGTTTGATGAATGAGGGAAACATTGAGCCAAATTACAGATTTATTGATTTTATATTGACAGCTACAAATTGCACCATTTTAAACCAGAATACCCAGCATGGTATTTGCTGACATTGATCCTGTTGCTCCACTCCTTTTGTGCTTCAGTTAAGTCAACGCCGTTCTGCTGCTCATTTAGAAACTGGCAAACATACTGGTTTATTTACCTGTTTATATTTTACTAGTGTTAGAGAGTAGCAGAATAAAAAACCAGTGCAGGACGTGTGTACATACACACGTGCACACAGATATTTACCTTCCTCTATACATGGCCCTCAATATATTTAATTTTACTGATAATTTGAAAATGAGAGGATAAAAAGATTCCTATTTTACTGAGCTGCTGGGTTAGACATTCAATTTTTAATTGCTGTTTTTAAAGACCTGAGAATGATATTCTTGAGACCTATTTTTGCTCAAGTGGTTGGTGTGGTTCTTGCTGTTTTGCTGAGTAATAGCCTGCATACCTTTATTCAAGGACTGCTTAGGTCAATGGAAATATTTGTATTGACTTAGGTAGTATTTTGCTTAGCATCTAAACTGAGCTACCAGAAAATGAAGAAGCAACTTATACAGCACAAAGACAACAACAAAAAAAACCCAAAAAACAAACAAAAAACCCCCAACAACAACAACAACAACAACCAACACAAAACAAAAAAAAAACAAAAACCCCAGAAAACAAACCCACAAAAAATCCCCACAAAACCACCTCAGAAATAATAAAAATTAAGAATATTAATCAATGGCTGGAAAAGGAATTCTTTCTTACCCTTCCTACCAGCACGGGATCTGGTCCCGTGTACTCCTCTATAACAAAGAACTGGTTCCACACCCAGCCTCTTTTGGAGCGGTGCAGGACTTGTCCCTCCTTGCCCTTCTCGTGGTGGCCATGCAGCGAGGGCCGGGTGTGGCTGAGGCGCTCCGAGGCCAGGCCATGGCTGTAGCACAGCACCCCCAAGCAGAGCAGAGCAGTGTGTAAACAATGCTCCTCCTTCATTTTTGGTTAGTGTGTAGGCACAGGAGTATCCGAGATTCTACCCCTTCCACCTTGGAAGTCAGAAAGTCTGGGGTCACTGAGGAGTTTCAGACAAACCCTTGTGCACGCAGGATGCCACCATGCATTAAACACATCACCTTAATGCTCTGCAGCTTCCCAACTCAGTTCCTGGAAAAAGGGAAAATGGAAAAAATCATCAATTCTTTGGGGATCTAGTAGGGTTTTCTATTTAGCAAAACAAAAGCAGGACTTCCTTGGCAAATATCAAGATAAGAAGATTAAAATAAACACATCAATGCTGATGAAATCCTGAGCAAAGAGCAGATTTGATGTTTTGTTACATGCAGCTGCCATCTTGCAGAATCTCCTGACTGGCTGGTTTGGCCACTCAGTGGCTGGAAGTTGAAAGATAGATAGGGAATCATATTTTCTCATGATCTTTTCAAATAGATTAGCCCAAGATGCAAGGTAACTGTAGAAATACCTAATTTAGACCTAATCCCTCTTTGGAGCTTAGATATAAGCCTTAGATATAAGCTGCTAAGGCAGAGGTCCAGATATAAGGGAGATCCCAAGACTTATCAGGAATGCAATATTTCTCCACCAGCCCTTGCATGATCAACACATCCTTATGCTGAACGTAACCACCCCTCTTTGTTTTTTCTGGGCAGAAGCAGGGGCTGGCAGACCTCCAAGGAGCTCCAGTTTGGATTTAGACCCTGGAAGCACCTCTGAGTATCAAGGCACCATCAGCACTGATTGTCAATGTGATGCATTCAGATATTTTTGATAGTATAACAATTGATTTAACTATTTATTTCTACTTTTCCTAGGTGTCAAATTACTAGGATTACATTGATCAGGAGAGTATTAGAGTTTCTAATACTTCTTAAAACACTAGGTCAGATTCAATATTTGAGGGAGAAATTGCATTATACAGTGAAACCTGAACTAAGCAGCCCTCAATCCATCACAAAGGCCACTTCCACTTATCCCTGGGGTTTCCAACATATTATCTTTAAATCTTTACACAGCAACAAATTTTACAAGGTCCCTAAAATGTTTGGTTTAGTTTTTGGTGTGATTCACTTTACTCTTCTGCAAGATACTGATAAAAATCTTGATGTTATATTTATACAGGCAAATATATGTACATGTATCACCATCAACGGTAAAATAGAATGATTTTTAAATGTGAACTAAGGAGATCTTAATGGTATTTTCAGCAGAGAAAATGTGAATATAGGCAAAAGCTTGAAGCTAATAAGCACATTCTGCAACTCCAGCCACCATCAAACATCTCACTAGTCCCAAACCCATTCATTTGGGGTTGTCTTTCTCACATCCTAAGCAATCATGTTCTCCTTCCACATTCCTTTTACAGTTACATAAAAATACATTGGCTGACAGGGCTTCATGAATAAGGAATTAAATATATTGGTTTATTTCCTCAAAAAAGATCAGCTTTCAATTTAATTTTACTGAAAACTGAAATCACCTCAATTACAGCACCAAACTAGCTCCAGAATGAGTGAAATTACATTCTCACACATAGATGCAAATATAGACTGGCTTTCCCAAGCACATTTATTAAATAGATTTGGTGTATCCATTTGGCTTTTTCCTATTGTTACATGATAACACATTACAGATTACTCACATCAGCACGGAAGACATGAAAAGGAAAACAATTCCAATGATTTTGCTTAGGAAAATGCTTCTTTTTTGACACAATATATGTGTGTGAAGTGTGGAGCATTAGGTTGGTGGTTTCTATTTCATGTCCATCTTGCTGAGGATTAAAAACAATAAAAGGCTTAAATCGTGTGAAAACTGAGATTTTACCTAATTTAGATGCTTGTTTTGCACCCAGCTTTGCATAGGGAAAAGAAAAGGATAGGATTTGTCCTGTAGGGATCCCTCATGTGCAGTAGTTAGAGGGGACTGGGTTCCTGGAATGTTATAAAGAACCTACATACTCCAAACATGGAACAGGAAGATATTCCTGGACAGCTGTGCATTTCTAAACCTGCTGTGAAAAAAAAAAACAAACCCAAAAACAAAACCAACAAACAACCCACTAACCTAAAAGCTGTAAATAAACTTCTGTTAATAGACTTGGGGTGCATTTGAAAATTAAACTCACTGATAGTCATTCATCATTAGCATCACAGAATGATGTCAGCTACAGAGATAAGTAAACAAATCCCCCCACACTTCCCCAACTCCTCAATACTGTTATGTAAACCAGTAAACACTTTTTAAAGCTGCTTAACCAGAATGGCAGAGCCAAGCTGATACACACACTGCTTACTATCAGCTCTTCAAGTGTGAAGTGCTGAAAACAAAACGGTAATCACAAATCCATGCTTATTTACTAACAGGGATTTAAAGCAAAAATTCTTTGTTATCTTTTGTTTTATCCTCTACATGTACAGAGATAAAGCAATAAGGCTCCAGGTCTTCAAGCTAAAGAAAACTATTCTCTCTCATCTACCACTTCAGAGAATCTCAGCATGGTTTGGGCTGGAATGGACCTTAAAGCCCATCCAGTGTCACCCCTGCCATGGCAGGGACACCTTCCACTGTCCCAGGCTGCTCCCAGCCCCAGTGTCCAACCTGGCCTTGGGCACTGCCAGGGATCCAGGGGCAGCCCCAGCTGCTCTGGACACCCTGTGCCAGGGCCTGCCCACCCTGCCAGGGAACAATTCCTCATTCCCAAGATCCCATCCAGCCCTGCCCTCTGGCACTGGGAGCCATTCCCTGTGTCCTGTCCCTCCAGCCCTTGGCAATTGTCTCTCTCCATCTTTCCTGCAGCTCCTTCAGGCCCTGCAGGGCCACCCTGAGCTCACCCCAGAGCTTCTCCTGTGCAGGTGAACAAGCCCAGCTGTGCCAGCCTTTCCTCCCAGCAGAGCTGCTCCATCCCTCTGCTCATCCTGGAGCCTCCTCTGGGCTCTCTGCAGCAGCTCCAGGGCCTGGCTGTGCTGGTCCCAGGGCTGGGGCAGCTCTGCAGGTGGGGTCTCACCTGAGGGGCAGAGGGGCAGAATCCCCTCCCCTGCTGCCCATGCTGGGACTCACGCCAGGGCAGGGGGGTTCTGAGTGGGCCAGGCTCCTCTTGGGCTAAAAACAAGTGCCTCAGGCCATTTGGAGCGATTGCTTCTGTTTTGGGTTTTAAAGGCAAAGGGTTCTGTGCAGGCAGCAGTTCCAAGCTGGATCTGTAGGCAGTGACCCCCAGGTAAGACAGGCTGCCAGGAAAGCTGGAGCTGCAATAATGTGTCCTTGGCCTCCTCATGCCCCTTCTCCCCTCCTGGAGTTCATGCTCTGCTCACTCACATCGTGTTCACTCCAGCAGTAAAACCTCTGACTCCTATCCTCAGAAAACCTAAAATAGCATAAATCAACAGGCTCCTACTGAAGGCTGAGAAATTACTTAAATTCAAACCAGCTACAGTCTGGAGTTTCATAAACTACTTGTATTCTAAAAGACAAGGTGCAGAAGACGCTCTTAAGTTAAAGCTAAAATAAAATTAATTAAAAAATGAAGCAGCAGCTTTTCCAAAAAAAAAAAAAAACCAAACTATTTTTACCTTCCTTTATCTTCCAAACAATCTACTTAAAACATTTCAAACATTTCAACATTAACTCAGCTGCTGAAAGCCTACAGCTTCCTTCTACTTCAAGCAGAAAACATGGGAAAACAGCTAAACAATTTATAAAGCAATTCCTTTTTCTCTTGGGGAAAAATACCTCATAATCCTGAGACATTGTAATACAGATATGAGGATGGCAATTGTTGCAGCTGCTGGGCTGCTGCTCCAGTGAGCATCTGAAAATTCTGTGCACAGCACTTGGATTCAAGCGCTGGACAGATTTGTCAGACTGATCTGCCATGAATGGTTGCAGCCTTTTTTAAAAGTCACAATCTTTGAGGCCTTTGGGTATCTCTGCCCATAGGTTATAATCCTCAACTGCAGCAAAGCCAGTTTCAGTGGGCAGTTGGCCAAACTGCAACACTGCTGCTTTTAGCTGGGATGGAGTTAACCTTCCTTCTTCCTTCTGGTAGCTGCTCCAGTGGTGTGGTTTGGATTTAGGAGGAGAATGATGCTGATAACACACTGAAGTTGGAGTTGGTGCTGAGCAGTGCTCTACACTGAGTCAAGGACTTTTCGGCTTTCAGCAGGCTGCATGGGAGACACCAAGAGCAGGGAGGGGACACAGCTGGAATAACTGACCCAGCCTGGCCAGAGGGATATTCCAGACCATTCCACTGTGCTCAGCACATAAACTGGGGGGAGCTGGCCAGGTGTCTCTCAGGAGCTGGCTGGGCAGAAGTCTGTGAGTGGTGAGCAACTGCAGTGTGCATCACTTGGTCTGTATATTCAAATTCTTTCCTTGCTGTTATCATGATTTCCTTCCTTTTCTGTCCTATTAAAGTGTCTTTATCACAACACAGGAGTGTTCTCACTTTTACTCTACCAAATCTCTGCCCCATCCCTGGGGAGTAGCAGGGAGTGAGCAGTGCCTGTGTGGTGCTCAATTGCTGGCTAAGGTTAATTGACAAATATCCTGATTTTTTTGTGCAAGGTATAATTTCGAAATCCCAAATTTTCCTAACAAATCTGTAAGAAAAGCTGTTTCTCACTTCCTTGAGCATAGTGGATCCCAAGCTTCATAGAAACATAGACTATCCTGAGTGGGAAGGAACCCATAGGGATCATCTGGTCCAGCCCCTGGCCCTGCCCAGACCCCCCAGCAATCCCCCAAAGATCATGGATCCGGCCCCTGGCCCTGCCCAGACCCCCCAACAATCCCCCCAGGATCATGGATCCAGCCCCTGGCCCTGCCCAGACCCCCAACAATCCCCCCAGGATCATGGATCCAGCCCCTGACCCTGCCCAGACCCCCCAACAATCCCCCCTGTCCATCCCTGGTGTCCAAAGGCTCCTGGAGCCCCGGCAGCCTCGGGGCCGTGCCCATTCCCTGGGGAGCCTGGGCAGTGCCCAGCACCCTCTGGGGGAAGCAGAACCTTTCCCTGCTCTGCAGCCTGAGCCTGCCCTGGCCCAGCTCCAGCCACTCCTGGGTGCTGGCCCTGGCCCAAAGTAGAGCTTGGAGCTGCCCCTGGGGAGGAAGTCTCAGACTGCTCTGGCTGAACCAAGATGGACTTGTACTCAAAAGCATGAATTCCATTAATACCTTTTAACTGTATACAGACAAATGTTGGCAATTTTGGTATTGAATAACAGTGTTATCAGGGGCAAAGGGTGAACAAGAGATAGCCACCACACAAGGTCTGATCTCATTAGCAATGCACATGAGTGCAGTGAAATCCCTGAATATTATTGGATGCATGCAGGACAGAGAAATATTTTAAAAGTCTAGTCCACACTCTGAAAAACAACCTGCATGGGGAGGTGTTCACCAAAATGTCTGCATGGAAATAAAATGTGTCCCTAAACAATTGTAAGAACAGGCCTGCTGGGCATTTCTAGCTGCACAGACAGCATGGCTGTGCTGTGTGCTTGTAGTTGTTAATGCAAACCTCACCAGTTTCAATTTTAATGTAAGAAAAGTCTGTTCTTTGACTGTTAGAAAATAACACCCAGCAATATTCCTAATGGAAATATGTTGTTCACTTAAGAATTCAATCAAGAACACAACACCTGAAAAATAATATCACAGAATCACAGAATTTCACAGAATTTCTAGGCTGGAAGAGACCTTTAAGATCATCGAGTCCAGCCCATGTTCTAACACCTCAACTAGGTCATGGCACCAAGTGCCACATCCAGTCTTTTTTTAAACACATCCAGGGATGGTGACTCCACCACCTCCCTGGGCAGATGATTCCAGTATTTGACCACTCTTTCTGTGAAAAACTGCCTCCTTAATTCCAGCCTGGATCTCCCTTGGCACAGTTTGAGACTGTGTCCTCTTGTTCTGTCTGTTGTTGCCCAGAGAAAGAGACCGACCCCAGCTCAGCACAGCCACCCTTCAGGAGGCTGCAGAGAGTGATAAGGTCACCTCTGAGTCTCCTTTTCTCCAGGCTGAACACCCCCAGCTCCCTCAGTTGTTCTTCACACGGCTTGTGTTCCCAGCCCCTCACCAGCCCCGTTGCTCTCCTTTGGACACACTCAAGCCTCTCAACGTCCCTCCTGAACTGAGGGGCCCAGAGCTGGACACAGCACTCAAGGTGTGGCCTCACCAGTGCAAAGTACAGGGGAAGAATGACCTCCCTGCTCCTGCTGGCCACACTATTCCTGATCCAGGCCAGGATGCCATTGGCCTTCTTGGCCACCTGGGCACACTGTTGGCTCACGTTCAGCCGGCTGTCAACCAGCACCCCCAGGTCCCTTTCTGCCTGAGCACTGCCCAGCCACACCATACCCAGCCTGTAACGTTGCAGGGGGTTATTGTGGCCAAAGTGCAGGACTCGGCACTTGGACTTATTGAACTTCATCCCTTTAGATTCTGCCCATCCATCCAACCGTTTCAAGTCCCTCTGCAGAGCCCTCCGTCCCTCTAACAGACACACGCTCCCAGCTTAGTGTCATCTGCAAATTTACTAATGAAAGACTCTAAACCCTCATCCATGTCATCATTAAAAATATTAAACAGTACTGGCCCCAGCACAGACCCCTGAGGGACACCCCTGGTGCCTGGCTGCCAGCTGGATGCAGCACCGCTCACCACCACTCTCTGGGCTCGGCCATGCAGCCAGTTCCTAACCCAGCACAGAGTGCTCCTGTCCAAGCCATGGGCTGCCAGCTTACCTAGGAGTATGCTGTGGGAGATAGTGTATGCATCTCCACATGGAAACCATATTGCAAGCAGCCACTCTGCAAAGTCAGTGTGCTCCACACAGCTTCACACAGATGTGAATGACTGCTCCAAGATACCAACAGTGAAAAATGAAGAGCCAGCAGAGATGATTTCAATGACAAGAGCAGTGGTGGAAGTGAAGTCTAGCCAACTTTAAATTCCTTTCATTATTTTTACAGCAACAATAATCCCCAGAGTTCATGATGATTTCCTGTGTGCTATTAAATGACCATATGCCAAATTATAATAGACTAAACAATTTTTTCTGATTTGTCTAGGCCATAACTTCTGGATGATGCATTAAAATAGCAATTGTTCTCAGGAATACACTTGGCAGAAGGCAGCCAAGATCACAGTGTTGCAATATAATAAGGGATGATTATGTTCTGAAATGTTTTGCAAAAATATCAAGTAAATAAATAGCAAACTCCCAGTCTAAATGAGATTTTAGCTGTAATTAGAATTAGCTGAAAAGACGAAGGATTTATTCTACCATAATTTTATCATCAGACAAGGAAATGAATAGCTTTTTAATGACAAAATAAATATTGAATCATATTAGTTCTGGAGTTGAGAGTGCCTCAGTTTTGGGCAGAGAGGCGGAGGTGGGGCTCAGCTGGAGGAGCCCTGGGAGGCAGGGAGGGGCCTACAGTGTCCAAGTGACATCCCCAGCTGGGCAGGGACCTCTCCCCATGGGCTCCGGCACTGCAGAGCTCCCCGGAAGCTGGACAGATTCCTGCCTCTGGCAGTGGGGCTGTTCTGAGCAGCCCCAAGGGCTCCCACTGCCCAGTTTAACCTCAGTGCTCTGCACGGAGTGTGTCCCTTCCCTGGACACTGCAATTTCCCTGGGCTCGTGGAAAACTAGCAGCTCCCGTGGAAAGCAGGGAGGGAGCACATCTCCAGATCCAAGAATCAGTTAAGTCACACTGCTTAATCTTTAGGACATATCACAAAGGTAACTTTGGGAGTTTTTAATAAAACACACGAGGGGAGGGATGTGGAAGAGTTCTGTGCACAAGGGTTTCATTCCTCCTGTGCATTGATTAGTGTGGGAGGAGTTCAGCCTGCCACAGATCTTTATCCTCCTTTATCCTCCATGCTCCATGCTTGATGCCTACCAATTTTCAAGAAATTTGGGGCATATTAATAAGAAAATATTTTTGAAGGATAAAAGTTATTGTTGCAGAAAGCTATTCAACCCTAACCAGTTAGTTTCCCACATTTAACATTTAATTTGGTTTTTTCCTCTTCAACAAAATGTTGTTCTCTTCCTTGAGTCATTTCAAGAAAATTGCATAATGAAGTAAATTGATAGCCTATTTGTTATTGTTTTTTCTTGTTCCTTGTGGAACAAGAAAAAACACCTGGAATCAGTACCTTGCCCAATTAACTTAATTCTCTCCATTAATTTTTGATTTTAAACTGTTCTGCATTATCAGGTCAATGTTTGAATAGTTTTTAGCTTGGACTTATGACAAACTTGTGCAAAAGAGGGCCTCTCATTTTATTTACACAAAATAACGTTATGATATCAAGATCTGCTTTGCAGCCCATTCAGTTGCATGACACATATGGCAAAGCCAATTCTTCAAATAAACCCTTTAGTCCTGAAAATGGCTGAAATTTTAAATTCTAGGTGTGCTAAATTTGAACAGGACTCAAGTGAGGATTATTGCATTTTTCCACTGCAAATAGAAACCAGGCTGAATTTACCCTTTAGCAGAATTAAGGGAGGTGCAACACTGCTGTGTTAAAATTTGCAAGGCCTCTTTTAAAAGGACAGCTGAACTGGGAGATGAGACAACATCAACTTTCAGTTGTACCCGAGCAGTTTAAGGCTTCCTGTATATTTCCAGTTAGGAAGTCATCCAACTGGGAAATGAAGTATGATTCCTCAAATGAACCCCTTCTCCAAGGGCAGCACTGGGACACAGCACCAGCACAGTTCCCTCTCTCAGTACCAGCACCATGGGCTTCACTCATCATGTGTGAAATAGGAGAATTAAAAACTGAAGGACTCCCTCTGCATCAAACTGACTCCATGCCTGTGAGCAGCCCCAGAGTCTGGTCATGTATATCTGTGTGTGCTGCACCAGGAGCATGGAATGACAGGACAACTGATAGAGGGAAGATTTAAAACAGATTTTAGGAAAAAAAAATTGTTCCCTGGGAGGGTGGGCAGGCCCTGGCACAGGGTGCCCAGAGCAGCTGGGGCTGCCCCTGGATCCCTGGCAGTGCCCAAGGCCAGGCTGGACACTGGGGCTTGGAGCAGCCTGGGACAGTGGAAGGTGTCCCTGCATGGCAGGGGTGACACTGGATGGGCTTTAAGGTCCATTCCAGCCCAAACCATCCTGGAATTTTTTAATAAAAGCCAATATGCACTGGTCTCATGTAAAATATTTTGTTCAGATGACAAGAGCTCTGATCTCTATGCATTCCTGCTGTTGATGGAGTTGGTCAATTTCATTTTTCCCAGTGTGTGATTCCAAAGCAGACCAGCAGCAGTAACTCCCCTCTGCAGGTCTTGTTCCCTCCTGCTGGAGCACATTCCAGGCCTCACTGGAGAGAACAGCAAAAACCCCTCAATTGAATGCAAATTAATATAAAGTTTTCTGTGCCATTCACAAAACATAATTAGTCTTATGAGACAAAAGTATTTAGTCCAGAAAAGGAAATTCTTCATATTTAAAGATACTTGGGGGAAAAAAAATTCTTAGTTACTGCACTGAATAATGAGAATGTCACACTCCCCCAGTTCATGTTCTGTGTTTTGCATGGGAGCACTTTACACTGCAATGTGAAGGATTAGAATTTGAGGCTGCAGTTCTACAGAGATAAGTGTACATATAACTTTATACATAACTTTATATTTTGTGAGCAAACAGCCGAGTTCCAGAGGCATCCCACCACAGAGGAATTCTAGGTCATGGCAAGATTTGTATGTACTAAATACAGAAGTGAAATCTGTACAGAACTGGTGATTTGCATCTTGACAATAGAAGTCGCTTCAAAAATGCTAAGCAAGTTTTGTACAATCCTATTCTGAGTTCTGTAGAATCCTATGAAAGGAAATCCTAATCCTTTGCATTTTTAAATTATGTTTTATAGCACTGTATTGGATTACTGAGATGTTTAAAGCCAATAATCCCCAGCTGCTCCAAAGAAGAGTTTTTGAAATGTAGCCACATTTTCCTGTAGCAGCATTGAGACTCAGCGTTGCAAAACCATAGACAAAGCCAGAAAATGATGGCTCTTTGAAAACAGAAGTCATTGTGCAGGGAAGAGGAAGAGAAATAACCCCATGAACAGTGTGATGTGCTATCTGTCAGCAGCCACCTCTGAATTCATCATGTAAGGAGGGCATTTTCCCCAAGCTTTGATTTAATTTGTGCTCATTGGGGAAGGGTGAGATTGCCTCTTGCTGTACCTCATATAAAGCAGGGGAAAGCAGGAAGACAACTTAGTACATTATGGAGTGAATGACACAGAAATAAGCCTGAGAGAGTGATATTAAAAGGCTTGGGAAATGAAAAATGGCTGTAAACAGAGTTTTACATTTACTTGCTGCCCTGGGGAGATCCACTTAAGATAAATGTGACAGAGGCTGTCTGGCTTTAAGCATAAACTCTACAGGAACACAACCAGCATAAGAAAGGCAGTCTTATTAAAGAACATGGTGATTGATAGAGTCATTTCAAGTAATGACTAAGCTTTTGGTAGAGTTTATTTTAAATAGTAATTGTGTTCTTGTGCTTCTCAGATGAACTAGAAGTCTCATAATTCCATGGATGCTCCAAGGCCAACAAGGCTGCAGCCAAGCCCATGCTAGTCTCAGTCATTTTGTTATTATGTAAGTGGCTATCAATGACAGCCTGAGGAGGACACAAATGACAACTAAAGTCAACTTACTTGCAACTACTAATGCTGTATTTACATGCTAAGCCAACCCTGAATATTTTTCCCCCTAAGAATTGATATGTGTGCATATCTGAATAGCATTTGTGCTGTGACTGATAATCTCTTTGGTTTGTGCCAGAAATGAGACAGAAAATCAAGATTAAAGGGTGAAAACCTATCAAAAACTAATGATTGCAGGCAGATCTATTGAGCTCCCAAACCAAGGCAGACAGAATTCCAGCCAGCAATCCATTTCTGCTCAGATCCATAACCTCTTGCTGAAGGGCTGGCAGCCCCCTCAGGAGCAGAAATCTAAATTCAGTCTGTGGTTCTGCACTTACAGCTTCATTTCCAGAGGCAGCTTCAGCAGTGCTGCCCAAAAGCCAGACTACTAAAGCATCCTGGGTGGTCTTTGTGCGCCCAGTGTGTTCCTCTACAAAACATTCTTCCACTTTGAATTTAATCCTACTGGACTCCTCAATCCCCTTGTCCCCTTCAGTTTGGTCTCCTTCACGCAGGAAAGTTCCTGATGAAAGACTTCCCCATTGTGACTCGTTTAGAGAGGTTCACATTACAGGCCCTGGAACATTTATCTTTATAAAACTCGACAAGTTAGGGAATTACTGAGAGTTCCCTTTACAAATACATTTGCTAAAAAGAGAAAGGTGAGAGCTAAATTACCAATCAAAAGCCTTGTCCTTTCCCCAGCTTTCTTGGAGCTGTGGAAGGGAGAGCTCAGATCCTTTAGCCATGCCCATGGAAGGTTCTTTTGATAGCTTGCTTAACTATTCCAGTTTAGTGCAGATTTCTTCCATAAGAGCATAAAAGCTACTTTGAGATTTCTGAATGAAAAATTGAATCAATAATTAATTTCTGCCTAGGCAGAGATTGTCTGTGATGAGACCAATTTTGGCTCAAAAGTATGAGATAACAACCTCAGAATATTCAAACACATTCCTAAAGCAGCCTCAGTGCCACTAATAAAGGAGACCATCACTGTTTAAATACCTAATGGGAGGCTACAGCTGAAAAGACCAAATCTTCACATTTCTATTATTATTTGCAACCTATTAAATCACAATATTATAATTAAAACAATGTTTGTATGAGTCTTTTCTGAGATGCCTTGCTGTGATTAGTCACCGTAGAATATTTCCATTTAACCTAAAAACCCCAAGTACACAAACACAAAGAAAACACCATCTTCATTAAAACAACTTCCTTTTGGCTTCTTGATCTGCTCTGAGCACAAATCAGAGGAATTATATGGATTTTTAGGGGTTATAGGCTGTAAGGACTAAGGCATAATTCCCAATTTTTTATTGCAAATTCAAAAATCCAGCAACAGGTGCTGGGATGATGCAATGAGATGCTAAGCATACAAATGTATGCTAAGCATACAAATAAATACAATAATAGCACAAAAAACATAGGCACAAAAAAGACAGACAGGTGTCAGCTTGCACTTAAAATTTGGTTTTCATTCAACGGAGCCATTAAAAAAAAGGGCAAATTATTCAGCATATTTTTCATAAGCATAACTCATTCTGAGTTGACATCACATCTTTCTAACAGATCACATGAACCACAAACACATCCCAGACCTGGCTTGGCACTATTGCTGACCTATAATTACAGATGATGGTGACAAAACATTTCATTTCTGTTCCTATGACAGAACCAGTAGCAATAACAGATTTAAGGCAATGCCTTGCTTTAGCTAGAATGATGTTTGGTGTCATTGTTATCATACAGAAAAGGCAAATTTTAAATACCTGAACTAATATTTCACAGAGTTTGTTGTGGGAAATTGGCCAAAAATGAGAATTTAAGAAATTAGATTAGTGATATTCATAGCTGAATCTATGAATCAACCTTGTTAGATGTATTTTGGAAGTGCATTAGGGGTTTTGAGGCTATAAATACCTTTTGTCACCCTTACTCTGGTGCCAAAGGCAAGCCTTGGCCTTAAGAGTGCAATAATCAGGTCTGGTGGGGTGTATCTGCAGGTCCTGGAACACAGCCTCATTTCTGTCTCTTGCACCAGCAGGAGATTATGAAAGTACTGGAGTGGGAATGAACCTATGTCCAGTCAGGTAAAGCTTCACCTTCCACATCAATAACAATTTTCTCATTAATGAAAATGCCTGAAGTGCTCATAAAAATTAGTTTGGGGAAAAGAAAGAGGAAAACCTATCATTTGGTAGGACTGCTGGATTGAGAACAGTTTAATTTTTTGATGAAATAACCTCAATATGAGGCAAGAAGAAGGGAAAAATTTACATTTACAGAAGTGAAATAAATCCAAAAACCTATAATTAAAAAAATACCATGCATGTGCAAATATGCACTTGAAAATTCTGAAAGCTCCATTCACCAGAGCAGGATTAGGCATTTTTTTTCTCCACATTAAACGTGCCCTTACATTCAGCATATTTTCTACCAAAATGTTCTCTTCAAAATGTTGCCTGGGTGATGTCACTATTTCAATCCAACCAATTTCCTTTGAAGTCTCCCATAACAGTAATTAAATAAATTGCTCTTGGAGTAATTATGGTTTTTTTTTGGTTTTTTTTTTTTTTTCTGGAAAAGGAACTATTAGGTTAAAGAGAGATGAGAGAGTCTGTCACCAAACATAATCTTTCTAGAAACATTGGTGCTTGCTACATTTATTGGAAGAAGGATAGAATACTTAAAAACTTTGGACCTTTTTAGCTTTTTTAAAGGAAACTTCCCAGCTGAAGTAAGCCTTTTTTAAAGGAACTTCCCAGCTGAAGTAAGCCTCAAGCTAAAATGACTGCTGACAGTCCTGGGAGCGCAGAGAGAAAGAAAATGGAAGTTGTGTCAATAGAAAGCTTTTAAATTCTATGTATTAAGCCCAAGAGGGCTGGTGAGAACTGGAAGGCCAAATTGCAGTGTTAAAGCAAGTGGATGGTGAACAAGATGAAGGGGATGGAGAGCCCAGGACCGATGATCCAGAGGAGGGCAGGAACAGTCGCTAAATTCATCATGTGGGAGTCCTTGGAGACTGGGCTGCTGCAGTTGGGGAGGTTCTGTGTGTGGCCATCCATCAGCTCCAATGCCTCCCTTCTCTGAGAATTTGATCCACCCTGATAGAGGCAAACAAGAGTTTCACAGCTCCACAGAGTTTCCAAATGTATAACTTTATGTTCCAGCTGTACTTTGGCTTTGGCTCCAAGTCAGGCTAAAATTGCTAGGTGTAGCATGTCGAGCATCTCATGAGTTTTCGGTGGGTTTTTTTTCTTTTTTTCTTTTTTTTTTTCTTTTTTTTTTTTTTTTTTTTTTCCCAGAATAAGGTCTTTTACCTTTGCTAGGGATTCCCTTTTATTTGTGGGGATTTGGCATTCACCGGATAAGCATAACTGATTTCAGAACAAACTTAGCTGATTCTCACCTTGTTCTCTGGCTTAGTCTGGTACCTCAGACTTCACAGAATTTAAATTCTAGTGCTTGCTAGTGTTGTTCACATTGCAAAGAACATGGAGCTTTCCATTTAAAGCTTTTCTTTTAATTCCTTGGCTATGTTTTTCTTTATGTGTGGTGCTGAAATGCCCATCCTCCTTTTCCTTTAAATCTCTCTGGTATATGAGATTATGTTGCATAAGAATAACCCATGTGGATCAGTATCTGAATTTCTTTATGGAGCCTTTACCATATCCCACCCAAGGACAGTGACACAGTGCTTCTCTGCAAGCTAAACCTCTGCTTTCTCGCCACTTTGAAGACCCAAAGACAGTGTTTTCAACTTAAAAACTCACAAGGGTGAGCAAAAGGACAATAAGAAATAGCTTCCTGGAAATCCAGTGGTCAGACTGAATAAAGCACCAGACAGGCACCAGCTGGAGAAACTGGATCTGGGGATTCATCCAAGAACAGGGAAGATCTTTCTGAGCAGACAGACATATTTCTTATTCCAATGGATGGCTGACAGGGTAAACATTGCTATAAAAAACTTAACATGATATTTTGTGAACCTCTTCTGGCTTAAGCTTCAGCAAGTGAGCTTAGAATCAGACCCAAAGAATGGCAAATCCATATTATAAGCAGGAAGAATAATTACAAAGGTCATGCACAGGCACTTGTATTATGTTTGTAAACACAGCTTGAACTAAACCCAGCCATGATATGTGACACGAATGATGGTGTAAGAAGGACATTGCCAATAGGAGTGTTTACTAAATGCTTATTTAATAATGGGGCTTAAATAAATAGTGTAAAACATAATTTTCCACATGTTAATGTGAACTTGTTAAAATTTCAGTGCCTTGTAAGCCCTTAGGACAGTGTCACCATTGCTTGTGACATGCCCAAGCTGGAGTGAGCTGCCAGCACAGGCAGCATACCCAGCTGGATTCTTAGGCAGCATCAGCACCACTTTTGGCCTGCCCAGGCCTTGGATTTGGTTAATTTATTAGGCTGTAAGAAGTTAGCTAAGGACCAGAGGACCATTGCCTGATTTGCTTGGGCTTATTGCTTCACTCAGGATGACTCTGTGCTGTAACACAGTGGGTTTATGTGTATGTTTGAAATGAAAGGGTAAAAATAATAATGCACTGGTCCATACACAGTGAAGTACCTGTGCAGCCAGCAGACAGCATAGGAGGAGAGAGGAGATCAGAAAACTGGAGGATGGTGGGGCTGGAAACTGCTCCCCTGGGCTCAGCCATGGAATCACAGCAGCCTGGAAGCTGCACAAATCTCAGAGACAGCACAGGGAGCAGAGGGTGCTGTTCAACACCCAGAAAATCACCTTTCACAGCAACACAGGCTGCCGTGTGCCTTACAGAGCCAGGGGAAAGTGCAGCCTGAGGAGCACTGCAAATTTAACAGTGACTCTGGAAAAATATCGTGTTAGAAACAGAACAATGGCTCTGCGTCCAGGGAGAAGGATCCATCCCTCAGTTCTCTGGGATAAGGTCCCGCCCCCATCCTGCCTCAAGACCTCTGCCTGAGGCAGCTGATGGTGCCCTACCATCAGAAAAAGGCAGGGACTGGTAAGCTCCTGTGCACCACTTTTAACTGTACATAACTTGTATAAGAGCTCAGTGTGGCAGAACTGATAATTCTCTGGTTAGACTCTTTAGAATTTAGGCCAACAGAACATTCTTGGCTTTTAATTTCTATTCTTTTGGGTTAGATGAGCTCAACAAGCTGCAGCAGATTAAACTGGTGGAGACTTCAAGGACCCTGCACTGAGACCTGGGTGTAACTCCACAACTGCTCAGAGGCAAAGCACTCAGCTGGACAAAGGGCACTGTGTCAGCCTTGTGTGAGCTGTGCAGAGGAAACAGAAGAACAGCACGTGGGGAGCAGAGGTGTCCTGGATAACCCTAACCCAACAGAGCACCAGCCCCTGCTTGGAAGAGTGGTTTTGACAGTTGTTAAAAAGTTATTACCATTCTGTTCTTTGCTGTGAAGTTTTCCCATTTAAACAAATAATTATCTCTTTATTAAATCCCTTTGTTAAATATAAAACAAATCAAATGACTACAAACCTACAAGGAGAAAAGTGGTCATTCCATTTGTTGGACACACAACTTTGGTGTCATTCTGCTATGGCTGGGAGCAGCAGAGGGGTGACAACCAGTGGGTCAGTGGCTTTACTGGGAGAGAGCACAGCACAGTCTTTGTTGAGCTGTCCTTGGGGTGAGCATGCTCCTGGGATGGGGCTGTTCTCTTCTGGGCCTCACACATGGCAGAGGGGGACAGGAGGTACACAGGTGGCACTTTTGGGCTTATGAATAGGACAGCAGAGCAGTGAAGGCTGCAGCTGGCTCCCAGCCTTGGGATGAACAGCTCCTTAGTGAGTGCTAAATGTTTGTGCGAGCGCAATGTTTCCTGGAATAAATAGGGAATATCTTCTACCCAGCATCCTGCAACTCACACATGCTGCCTGCAGTAAGAAAGTATGAGAGCAGCTCAGGAGGTCAAGGCAGAGCCTTTGGCTTGGTTGGTTAGTTTTGCTTCAATGACACCCTGGTTCACAAAATATAGCTGATGGCACGAACCCCAGCCAGGACAGCCAGGAGGCCTCTGACAGTGGCCAGCCTGTGCAGGTTATGTAATCTGCTTTTCTGTTTTGGGGGGAGAGATGGGAGAGTTGGAGGCCAAATGGCCAAGTTCTCCTGTAAAAGATGGGATAAACCTGCAAAAGTACAGGGGGTCAGACCCCATGACCATGAATATTCAGTATTTTAGGCTGTTGTTTCTAAAAGAAGATCGTGATTATAAACAGAACCAGAAAATACCCTTCAGGGTCAGTCCTGCTTTTGATTCCAAATGTTATGTTGGCTCAGACTTCCCCTTTCCTGGCCTCTCCCATTATCCCATTGAATTCATTAGGAGGCTGTGGCTACTGGCCAAAAGAAACGGGTAATGCATCCCAAAGCCCATATTCTTTGAAATATCTTCTGAGACAGGAATTTATAGCATCAATATAATGAAACTCGGATTACACCACTAAAATCTGAGTCTGTCTGCTTGCTACACATACCAGAGTTATACAGAAAATTTGAGCCACGGAACCCTGAGGAAATTGGGGGAAATAGGCACTTCCATCTAGAGGGAGGCTTTAGGACTTGGTTGCACCAAGTCAGAGAACAAGTTAAACCACGTTTAAGAACAGCCTCAAGCAAGAGAGAAATCAAACCTGATGCTGCACAGGTAGACGCAGCAGACCTGAAAGAACTGCCATGGAATCACAAACATTTTGGCTTAAGCACACTGAATTTAGCAAATTTAGCCTGGTCTAGAGCAGTTACTGCCTTATCAGATAAGAAAAAATAGGATCAAGTCCTGACTCCATTCTCATTTTGTCCCTCCTGTCCCTGACCAGCCCTGAGAGAGTTCCTTTTTTGCTTTAAGGTATCTGTTTAGTATTCTATGCCATTCTCTTTGATGTTATGTTTATTATTTTATAGTCAGTGATTATCAAATGGGTGCTTTCTGTCCCAAAAAATCCACAATATTCTCCTGCAGTAATTACAAGTATTGCTTTTATAGACCAGAAACTGGACAGCTTTTTCCTGTAAAGGAACAGAAGGAGAGACTTCACCTAAAACCTTGGAACAAACCTTCATTTATGAAACAAGGGAATAATTTTTATTCCACTACATGAATTCAGTGGGCTGCCACAGGCCAGTCATAATCTGTTATTGTTTCCCTACGACCTTGTACTATTAATTTTTCTTTTTAATGAACTGTCCAGTCTAGTTTAGCTGTGGAAGCTATGATGGAGCTGCAATAGAAATGGTTTATGTCATGCCTTTGTCAAAAAGCTTTCCCCTACAGCAGCAGAATGTAATTGAAAAGCCATTTTAAAATAAAAGTAACTGAGTGCTTGCAAATGCAGGTTGTCAGGAATGGAAAGGGAAAAACCTTTGCATTACATTCGATTTTACCAATCACTACTTATGTGTCTTTATTAGTGTTTATACAGATGAGGAAAGCCACAGAAACTGCATCTGCTGCATGGTTATATCAGCAAGTGTTCCTGCAAGATACATTTTTAAGAAGTTTTTCTTCAACTGTGACTAACAATGTAGTAATTGGCTGGGTTAAACACCTCAAAAGAATTAAATACACTAAATTTTGATTTATTTTATGGCATACAGAATATGTCAATTTTTGAGACAGCAAACTAACATCTGAGCAGAATTCAAATAGTTTTTATTTCTTATGAAACCTTGAAAGGCTGAGTGCACAGCCATCTTTTCATATGTAGTATATACTTGATAGGCACACTATTTAGTTTTCTCTTGGGTTTATTTTTCTAGCCCTGGCTATGTGCATTTTTTCTTGGAGACACTATAGTATAAATTTTAAATATGCTATTATTCTCCTCCTCACCATCACTATTAAAACACAAAGTGAGCAAATATATATATATATATATATACATATATACACAGAGACATATGTATCTAGGTATACATGTGTGCGTATATATACACACTGTATATTTATGTATAAATTTCCATTATAATTATTTCAGAAAGAGTCTGATTTAGCTTTTAATTCCCATTTTTCACCTTTGAAGTAACTGTGGAACTTTTGCCAGTTCATTTTATCGGAACACAATTTCCAAGTATTTGAGGTTATTTTGACCCAGAAATTATTGGAATTTTGGGGATTTTTTTCAGTCAATGGATCAATCTTTTAACGCCCTTTCTTCGCTGCTGGCCAATCTCTACAGCCTGTGCAGTGCAAATTCCTTAGGGAATCTCATCCTGGGGGGAGGATTTCAGGAGTTTCCTTAGCCCAGCCAAGCTGCTCCAGATCCTGCTCCAGAGCTCCACCCTGCAGCACAGACATGGCTGGGATTCCCCAGAAAGCTGGAAAATTCATCGATCAGTCTCTGATGACTCAGTTGTTCCAGGATCCAACCAGGAACAAACTTTTTTGCCACGAAAAGCTGAATTTCAGCTCAGGTACATGTTCATTGTTTCCAAAAACAAAATCACTAATTTCAGCATTCTTCTACATTAATATTTCTTTCAAGGCAACATGGAAATAATATTCTATTAAAAAGCAGATAGGAAAACCTGAAATGTCGATGTTAGTAAATACTGAGACCATAAGAGACAGGACAGTGTCAATGTATTTCCCCATTTGATGTCTTTGAAGCCATTGTAATTTCTAACAAAATAATCATTCTTCTTTAGTATCTGTTTGACCAGAATAGGTCTTATAATTATCCTAACAATGTTTCCAAAGGTTTTTCAGCTCAAGCAAGGTCTTAAAGAGAACCAAAAAGGCAGAAGTAATAAATTCAGACTCCATCTCATTGCACAGACTATGTGAAATGACACTTACTCTTCTTAACATTTCACTCTCAGGCATTTCTTTAAGAGCCACCTGGAGACTCCCTGTACTTTGGAGTGTCATCCAACTAAAACCAAAGCTTTTGCCCTCACATGTGAGCCTATTTCATTGAGGTTACTAATATCCATCCTAAAATACATGTAATGAGCTAATCCTGCAGGTACACTGAGTGTCTATTCTGTAGGCTGACACTGAGCATTGAAAATTCAGGTTTTAAAAACCTACAGAAGCAGATATTTGTAGAGAAGCAAAGTGAAGATGTGAGACAGGATAAAACAGGCAGCTGGAGGGGGAACACTCTGCTCTGACTTGTAGGTTGGGTTCAGCATGCAGGACAGGAATTCCAAGTGAAAATTATTTTCTTTCCACATGCCATCTGTGCAAAAACAAAACTATAGAGGAGTTCCATTCCAAGATGTGCTCTGTGCATTGTGAACAGCCTGGTTTTCCCATTATAGTCTTTCTACACAGGAATGAAATATTGCATATGAAAGAGGCAAAGCATGCATTATACAGCACTAATTTATAGATTTAGGAAGTGAACTTCAGTTTCTTATCCCATCTGAGGAACTCATCACAGCCTTCCAGGATCTCTGAGGGGGCTGCAGGAAGCGTGGAGAGGGGCTCTGCGCCAGGAGCTGTGATGCCAGGGGCAGGGGCTTCACACTGACAGAGGGGAAATTCACTCAGGTATTGGGAAGGAATTATTCCCTGGGAGGGTGGGCAGGCCCTGGCACAGGGTGCCCAGAGCAGCTGGGGCTGCCCCTGGATCCCTGGCAGTGCCCAAGGCCAGGCTGGACACTGGGGCTTGGAGCAGCCTGGGACAGTGGAAGGTGTCCCTGCCATGGCAGGGGTGGCACTGGATGGGTTTTTAGGTCCCAGCCCAAACCATTCTGGGGTTCCCTGATTTTATGATTCTATATGAGAGTATTCTTTTTTGGGGTCCTGAGGACCCTTTTTCCTGTGGGATGCTTTACAGAATAATATAATCATGGGGAAGTGTATCTGTTGTGCTTATCCTCAATCTCTCTTGAAATTCAGTCTAGAAAATCCAAGCAGCACAGGAAGAAAACGGCCAGTCAGGATATTCCCAGTTCCTGTGGCTCCCTGGTCACCTTCTGTAGTGACTGAGCCAAGGCTGTGTTACAGCCCCCAGCAGCTCAGCAGGGCCTTGCTGTCTGCCCCGCTGCTCTTTGTTCCATGAACAATAGTTAAACATGAATATTTTACCTTCTCAACTCTTGTCATTATCCAGATACTGTAACAGGAAATTTGCATTCCTGAATAGGCACAGCTGGAAGTAATTTAAGAAAGATCCTTCAAAAGAAAGGAAGAGAATTTAGGAAGCATATGGAGTCACAGGTTTACATGATAATCAACAAAAGCAGCTCTTGTTCCTCCTCTTTTGCAGGGAGACACTTCACACTCCAAGCAGAGGGAACATCCCACAGTCTCTCTGCAGGAAGCTTTCTTTCACAAATTATTTGCTTTAACTCTGAAATGCAAAGAAGACTATGAAAATAAAAAAGACAACACTTTGTCAGCTAAAACTTCGGTAGGGACACAGTTAAATTCACCTATCTCACACACTAGTGAGAGTGATGGGCTGTTTTCCTTTAAGCTTATTCCTCACAGTCCTTTAATTTCTAAAAATTAAGTCTGTTTGGAAGTGGCTCTGAAGTCAAAAACAAGTGGAGTAGAAAGGGGCCTGAACTAAATCATGAACTGAGATATTAGAAAATGCCAAAAGAGGCAAAACTGTGGTGAGAAAATTCATGTAACTGTGCTCGGAGCAGAGACATACAGAACTAATTTCAGATATTTTCTCTATGTCCTCTTGATACCCAGGAATGAATTTGAAACCTAGTCAGGAAGTCTTCAAACCAAACCCTCTTTAGAATCATTCCGTTGAGAAAAGAGCTGAGCACTGTTTGCAAAATGTGGCTTTTGTGTTCAGACAGGACCAGAATCTGCCATTGCTCAGGAGTTAATTCAACCCAGTGCTGCTGGTGTCACCCAGCCCGGCTGCTGCAGTCCCCTCCCCAAATCTGAGGACAGCATACACACACATCCCCTAGAGCTGCTCACAAGGATGTTGAAGCGTTGGTCCATTTGGCTGCCAGAAATAAGATAATTGTCATTTAAGGAATTTTTACTGAAATGAAGCATCTGTCAAGCAGGACCTGAGTGAATTGAATGTAGAAAGTGTGAATGAGTCAGCATGACAAAGAGCTTTTTTATCCTGGCACTGTACTTTTTATCCCACACAATTCAGGTGGACTCGTGCCTTTGATTCTGTAAAAATGACAGTGGTTAGATATTTATTATCTATTACACCAAATTTATTTCTGTGTTAAACTTAGAAACAAACAATGGACACTCCTGTAAATAAGCAATTCTCACCTCTGTGGAATTGCAGCAACAGAACAACTGAAAGTCACAGAGGATTTAAAAAATTAAAGGCATCAGAGCAGCAGATCCAACTATTTTTACGTCTAGAGTTTCCCGACCTCTGTATTTCCACACTTTCCACCTTCTCTGAAGCCTAAGGGTCACCATGAAGTTACTTTCCCAACCCAAGTCTGAGCAGTTAGACTGAACTCAATAGTATTGCACAATATATCAGAGAAAGGGTCGAAACGTGGAATTAATCACTCACTAGAATAAGGAAAGTATGAGCCTGTTTGACTGATCACTTCCAGCTGTAAACCTAAATATCAGAAAAATTCTTACATTCCTGTTCTTCAGCGCTCCACTGCTGTGAATTTTCAAGTGATACTTTGATGTTTCAAACAAGAAATTCAACAAAAGGGATTCAAAACATGTCCCTTATCAAACTATGCTGTTCAGAGGTAGAAGGATGGTCTGTGTCCTGCAGCTGACAGCTATCAGGAGCTCTGGTTAAACTCTCTGAGGGATCTGTGCTGGCAGCAATGTTCCCCATACTGCACACACCTTGTAGTCACTACAGAAACAAGGTCCCAGCCATGGATCCCTGACATCCCTCAGGAGATGACAGGGCTGGATGCAGGACTTACCTTCACCCACTGGAAACCTGCTGCCAGTTGATGTAGCATATTCCACACATCTGAAATGCCACTTCAGGAGCTGTGACACCTGTCAGCCCTCTGCTGCCACTCAGCCACTACTTCAGCTCTGGCTGCAAAGAAGGAAAAAGGATATTTGAAATCTAAACTATTGGTGAGACCATAGAAAAAGAAACTGAAGCCTGGCCTATAAACTACCACAGCAGCCTAAAGACAGTCTAAAGACAAGCAATTAAATACTACTTCTAATTAATAAATAACTTTTACCTAGAATCACAGAAGTCCAGGTTTGGAAAGGACCTTAAAGATAACCCAGTGCCACCCCTGCCACGGGACGGGACACCTCCCACCATCCCATCCCCCTCCAACCTGGAATATTTAAGACTCACTTTTGCTACAATGTTCCCATAACTGAAATGCTTGAGGCCATATCAAAATTCTTTCACATCTCTTTTGTGTTATCTATGGAAAAAATCTGTTCTGGCAGCGTTATCCAAGACAAGACACACTCTAGTGAAAAAAGGAACAGCTGCAGATGCCATTAACCAGCAAGATGTGCTTTGAACATTTCTAAGTGCTCTAAAGACATATTAGAAAATTAGTGGGTTTATCATTATGATGGAAAAGGGAGAAGATTATTTTATGAAGTGGAACTGCCACTACAGTAGTGAAAAAATATGTAAGAGAAAACAAAAACATAACCAAAAAACCAAAACACCCCCCCCCCAAAAAAAAACCCCAAAACCAAAAACAACCCAAAAATCACAAACCCAAAAAACCCCAAACAAGTAAGAGGTGCCTCTGCCTGTAAGAAGTTCATCTACAGCTGGTGGTTACAATTCTTTCATAAATGAGACAGGAAGTTGAGTCAGTCTGGACAAAGGGAGCAGGAACAAAAAGAAACCTGCTGAATCATTTCTCATGACAAGTCTTGAATTTAAATTGGTGAATTAAGGATGGTCACAATTTCCCAGACCAGTCATCCTCACACCTCATCATTTCACACCTCATCATCCCAGGTGTTTCTGACAATGTCCCCACACAAGTAAAATATAGATAAAATATAGTTAATGTGAATGCAAAGGAAATACTCAGTGTGATCTGTTGTTACCTACTGGTGCAGACACTGCGTTCCTGAGGTTCATTTGAGACCTTAATTGTCACTTAAACAGCCCTAATTGAATTCTAGGACTAAGATCCATTCCAGCCAAGGAAACCAGGCCAGATTCCCTAGAACCTCCAATGTATTAACTGGAAATTTCTAGAACTAATTATTTAATTATTCAAAATAGCCTCTGCAATTTGGGCTGATAGATCCAACTTAATAATTTTCTGTAGAGTTTAATTGTTGACAATACCTTTCACCCCTGTTAAACCACTCAAGTTTTAATTGCAAAAAACCCAGTTCAGCAGCACAGGTGGAATTTCAGAGTTCCCAGCACAAGTGTTGAAAAGGAAACAGGCATTGACTGGCTATTTTATATTCACCATTGCACAAACATATTTCACTCTTTCTCCATCAAAGGAAGAAATAAAGTCACATGGCTTCTGTGGCCCCTCACGACTGCAAATACATTGAGTCCTTTTTAAGAAT
Organism: Motacilla alba alba; assembly: GCF_015832195.1. Lineage (NCBI taxonomy): Eukaryota > Metazoa > Chordata > Aves > Passeriformes > Motacillidae > Motacilla > Motacilla alba. Next base: position 985,375 of record NC_052026.1, read on the forward strand.
TTGGGATACGCCTGCCATAAAAGCACATTCCTCGACAGTGGATTTTGCTAAGGTTAAGTTATGTGGAGTGATGATTTGTGTGATGACTGAGCCACTAATATAAAAGCACTTGGTTGGTAAAAGTACTCCACACATTAATGCTACGAAGTACCTATGGCACTTTGTAATATATTCATTTCGCAAGGTTTTTGGTTTTTTTTATAAAGGACCCTTTTGAACTAATTCACAATTCATGTGAATGACTGAAACTGAATAAACTCCCTCATTTTGAGAATTTGTTCAATATCTTTGCAGAAAACAACATCTTTATGGATGACTTTGCAGCCCAAGACATTAGAATTTGCTTGGATAAGGACTTCTCAAAATATCATCTTAAACATCCCTACCATCCAATTTTTTAAGCTCTTTTGTCTTTAAAAGCCTCAGAGATTTGATAACAGACACTACCAGCCCTCACCTGACCTATCTCCATTAATTTTTCCCTGTGCAGCCACCTGGCCACCAGCAAAGACACCAATGGAACCACAGAGTGGGCTGGGCTGGAAGCATCTTAAAGAATAATAGATAATATTGGCAGATGATCATTTCACTGCCAATTACAGCCTCTATCTGCAATCACACTGCATTTCAACAAATATTAGGGGTTACAGACTTATACTTTTTGTAGCATTAACCATTATTAGAAGTAAATAAATCTTCATATTGACATCAAGCAAGGAGAAACACCTCCGGGTGTCAATTTTCATTAAAAACATAGTTTGAGACTATTTCTGTCCTTGTGACTGTAGACAGAACAGTTTGAGTAATTGATATTTAGGTAAACAGGATATTTACTTCCTATTACCATTTCATTTATCAGATGCCTATTACTTACTGTGTAACATTTTAATTTTCCTATTTTCTCTGCAGCTGAATATGCCTTCAGGAGTTTGAATAACATTATAACGCTTACAAAAGGGCGAAAAGCCAAGGCCCCCCAACTGGTGTATTTACAGAAGGCTGCTTCAAAGTCCAATTGCAATTACAAGAAAACTTTAAAAAAAAACCAAATCCATTAAACAGTTCCAATGCTCCAAACAGATTTGCCACAGTGGCTCTTTCAACCACTCGGCCTAACAAGAGTTTTTGGGGCGAAAGAAGCCGTGCTTCAGGGCTGGGTGATGCGAAGTGCCAAGCGGAGCGGTTCGGAAATGCGGCTGGGGACGGGGCAGAGCCCGGCCCATTGTCACTATGGTAATTATTGCACAATGCCCGATGTCAGACGGGCCCAGGCAGCAGCTGAATCCGGCATTGTCCTCGCACCATAAAAAGATTTGGGAGTCTGAAAAGCAGAGGAACGGAATCTCACAGCTTCTTAGAGTCCCCTCTGAAAGGGCCATTGTAACATCATCATAAATCCTGGGCTCCCCAGGCACTTGACAACTAAAGCAGGGGACAATAGAATTCTTGTGCTGGACAAAACACTCCTTGTCTGCCAAAGCGCTTATCTGCTTCATTTACAAATGTCTTTCATTGTACCCAAATAATTCCCTATTAGAAAAACTATTAGGAACAGCACTAAATAAATATTCACAGCTTTGTGGGCCGTTTGGCAAAGTGAATAAACCAATACAATCGAGGTGCACGCAAAATATGAGATTTATGCCGTGGAAACCCAAAACAACCCCAAACCCCTGTTTATTTTAATTTTCTCTTTTCCCGATGCTCTGCACACGCATTTGTCCCTCTAAAAAAAACACCCAGGTACATAACTCTTATCAAAAGAAATGAAAACTATTAGAAATCCACAAAGATCTCAAATTGGAGAAAAATTGCATCCACTGTGCCCCTAAAATTAATATTTCCAGAAGAGCAGTTCCAGAAATAAACTTGGGAGCATATCTGAGAGTTTAATGAAATAAAGACAAATTGCTCACAATCATAAAAGGATTTAAACTGTGGATTTCTAACTACATATGTTTAGGTCCCACTTACAGAGAAATCCAAAAGCATCAGGGATGAGTTTCTGAAATAAAAGGGTGCTAGATTTTTGCAACTCTTTTCAAGCCAAATGAAAATTCTGGTAAATATCACAGAAATTACTGAAAGAGACTAAAATATTCCATAAATATGACACTTCAAAAAGCATTTCTGACACAGTCAGAACTCTATTGCCTCAGGTTTCCACATAAATGGTTATTTGATTACAATTTGCTGTGAGGAGTGCCTATGGAAACACAAGTGACACCACACACAATGATTAAAGAAAAACCCTAATAATCTAACTTATTGCTCAAGCAAAGAGTGCTGATCATATTCAAAATGCCAGAGACATCTGCATGGCTGAATTAAAACCTGGAGAAGCCAAAATGTCTTGACTGAATTATTGATCATAAACTACTTATTCAAATCCAATACAGGAACAAGGTTTTTACACAGCCCAGGCCAATGGTCTGAGTGGCTCAAGGGCTTTCCCCCCCTCTGATTAATTATTACAAGCCTACAAAAAATGCAGGTATTCATAAACTATGAAACAAATTACTCATATTAAATATTCAGTATGTATGCAATGAGCAACAACAATAATGCTAAAATTAAAAAAAACAAACAAAAAAAAAAGAAAGGAAGCTAATGTAATTTAAAATAAAAATTATGCAGGTTTGAGCTCACAGTCACAAAGGTTTAGGAATATGCGAGCTTTCCACGGTTCTATCATAAATTTGCAGTCTGGCCCTGCCACACATCTCTTCACCTTGGAGCCATTCCTTAAAGTGAGCAAAGGCACACTATAAAATATTTCACCTCTGAAAAATGCACTAATCCATATAAAACTCAGAGCTCCCACATGCCAGCTGAGGATCTCTGCTGTTTGGGTGCAGAGCTTCCCCATTTCTTCTCTCACTTCTCTCCTCACTGAATAATTAACTGTTCTAAAGATGTAGGTATAAGTTCTGTCTTAAAATAAAGTTTACACTTGACTTCCCCAATGCTGTTTTTGGTGTTTGCTGCTCTATGCTTTGCACTGCCCTAACTCCCCTTTCTCCTGAAGCTGTATCATCTGTATAAATATAATTTGCATGCAATTATTATGATCATTTCTGCAATTTGCATTTCAGGAACATAGCCTCAACAAAATCTGCTTCCTGTCAGCTCTCTGAGTTTTATTCTAGGCCCTACTACACGCCACAGCACCACACCATATTTTTATATAGAGTAGTCTCTGTTTAGGTATAAAAAAATGGATCTGCACTGGGGTTTAAGTCTCAGTGTACAACTAGGATTATCTAACCCTTCTGGAGAGCTTGGATCTGGGGGCCTTGACCAGGGTGATTTTCCTCAGCTGTGTAAAAATTGCTCCTGGGCTAGCCATTATCTTAGCAAGTAAATAAGCTCATGCTTGGAATCACCTTGTAGGAGAAACTGTTTTTCCCTCTGATTCCAGGCAGCTGAGCCAAGCAATGGGAATCCCACAGTCAGCAACCAACAAAGCAGCCCAAGATAATTCAGATGGGAAGGGGCTCTGGAGGACACCTGGTCCAACTGCACCACTGAAAGCACCTCCAAATTCAAAGTTCATTTAGGTTATTAAGGCTGTCACTTAATTAATGTCCACAGCTGACACCAGCAGCATGACCAAGGTCTCTGTGCGGACATGGACACATAAGGGTTCCCATCTTGTGCTGAAAGATGGTCAGGTGCAAAGGTATGGAACAAAGCAAAGGGCAAGAACTGCAGCAGAAAGGACAGAAGAGCAATTTGGATAATCTGCCTTCCCCACACGCACCCAGTGACAGGTCTGTTGGCAGGCCAGGGTAAATAACTCTGATTTCAGAGCTGGGGGTGTTTTCCCTGCTCTGTGCTCACTCCTGAGCAGCCGGGACAGGAGCATACCCTGTCCCTCTACCACCAGAGCCCTGCAGCACCTGAGATAGTTCTGCTGCCTTCTGCTTCTGAGGCAGGACAGAGCTAATGCCTGTATCCACACACAGGGCTCAGGCCTGGAGGAGCAGTTCTCAACTCAAGAAGCCTGACATAAAATGAGGATCAAAACCAGAATTTGACTCAAAAAGTTGTACAGTCCTGTACCTTTGTCCAGGAGGAAAGCACTCTCTGCTTGAGGGGGATGCCTTGTGCAGGCCACATGGGAGAAGGACAAAACGCGAGAGCTGCAGAGAAGGTTTCACACAAACAAGGGTCTGTTCTAAGCAGGTTAACAGCCTGTTTCACTTTCTTTTGAACTATTCTGACTTTATACTCTGCCAAACATTTCTCCTGGTGCTCCCATCCCTTGTCCACCCACACTGCTGTGGCACAGGCAGAGAGCCAGGAGAGCAGAGCAGCTCTGCCAAACACACCACCCCAACACCCAGCTGGGAGGGCACAAACCAGGCAGAAAGGAAGCTCAGGAGCAGAGTGGCTGTGTGCTCTCATGAGAGACAAAACCGCATCTCAGTGCTTTGCAGGATGTTAACAGTCGGCCGACTAAAGCCCCAATCTCACCCATCTGAGTCCAAATTACCCAGCAGGACAGAAAAAGGTCATGTGGGCTCACAAGGAAGAAATTAACCTCCCTCTAAAAGCCTTCTGCAAATCACATGAGTGCTCAGTCCTGTGCTCACCCATACAGTATGACTTTATCAGCTTTTTCTTGCTTTTGGGTCACAAGGGCCTGGAGGCAAACGATGGGCCCTGGAGGGTGAAGTCTGTATTAATTATCCTCATGCTGCTGCAGCCCCATCCTAGCCAGGTACCAGGAATACAAGTGGATTGGGAGGCCTGCAGGCAGGTGTGTTCTGTCATTTTAAATATCATAAATCAAGACCTCTGTTTCAATGTTTCCAACTTCCCTGAGCTTCCTCTAAAATCTAAATTTGGAAGCATTTTGGATCCACAGCAAGCAGCTACAGACTTTTTGTGCATACATACTTATATAGATGTATATGCATGTAAATAAATATGAATTAAAAATTACACAAGTTTTTCATGTTTAAATAAATATTTCTATGTACCACACTCTATATAATTCAAATTACCTACATGTGGGAAAAACACTTCATTTGTACTCTAAAAACTTGACTTTTTATTTTCCTTGTCTAGCAGATTATCTCAAACCTTTGTTCTTGAGCCGCTACCAGTAAAAGGCTCATATATATTCTCTCTTGGAAAAGCAAATTCTACATGCAGAGCATACCAAATCAGTTCCTGCCAGTGCAGCAGGCACACAGAGCTGCTCTGAAGCCTTCTGAGTCACACTGGAGCTCAGCTTCCACTGGCAGCAGATGTCAGACACCACAGATTGGGAGCTTGTCAGCACTGAAAGATTTTTTATGGCAAATTTGCCCTACAGTTTTGGGGTTTTTTTTAATGGTTTGCGTCCTCCCCTTGCCATTTTCCTATTCTTTGGTGCTTTTCTACCACTAAACATGAATGGCCAGATCCTTCCTCTTGAGCAAATCCCTAGCACAGGCTGTCTTCACTAGCATTTGGTGCTCTATTTATATTATCTTTCAGGAGGCTGTTCTCTATTTCTTTCCTCTGGCTTTCTTCTGCTCTCTTTTATCAATCTCTTCTAGTGACCTGAAAAGAGAACCTAAAAATTGAGAGCCACTGAAGTATATGCTGAATGCCCCCATTAGTCAAGCTGTAGGGGACACTCAGCACAGAAAAGAAATTCAACTAACCTTTGGAAAAATCTTTATATAAATGTTCTACAAAATCATCCTGCTGGTTCCAGGTCCACTGGAGACACCCAAGGAAGAATAATTCTGGGACATCAGAGATACCATAAAGGAGAATAGCTCAGAGTCTGTCCAAGAGACTCAAGAGAGACAGAATTCTTTGGTCTCCGGGACATTTTTTCCTACCTTCTTCCTTTTATTAATAAATAAAGAAAAGAGGAGTTGTTCAAAGCCACCCCAGAGATCTGATGTTTCTGAATTTCTGTGGGCCTCATTCAACTCACTGAATATCTCTGTCAGCCCAGGAAGATTCATTATTCATTCTGGGGACCCTATTGCAAACCCTGCAATGACTCTTCAAACATTTGTAAGGCTTTTAAAAAAGTTTCATTCAATCTTATTTCTGGACCAAATATATCCCTTTGCCTATTCCTATTCCATTCTCCTCCCAGACTCCCAGAGGTCACAGCTTGTCTAGATCTAGGGAGGGTGGCAGGAAGGGAAAATGGATTGTAAATTCATTTTAGGTCACCCGGAAGCCATTCTGTCTCTGTCCTTCCTCACTGGCTTTTCCTCATTTCCTTTTGTGTTTCCTCAAAGGACATTACACACTTGGCTTCTCAATCAAGGGCAAGGCAATGTCAAGCACATTAATTTGTCCATGAAGCAGTCTTTAAATGGGACAAAAGAAAGCCTAAAGAAATTCAGACAGACCAGATAAACATTACTGATTCAAAAAGGAAAACAACCCCCAAATCCTCTTCAACTGGTAATTTCAGTTTTCAGGACTGAACAATACTGAGCAACTGATATTTTGATACTGTCATAATATAATTTATTTGTGTAATAAATATATACACACACATATATTTTAATGAATATTATATAGATGCATATAATTTTTAAGAAATATCCATTTAAAACACAGCTAAATATCATTGAGTATAATAATATAATTTATAATCAGTATATAATTTATCTGTGTATATATAATATATACACACATATATTTTTATGCATATTATATATATATGTATATAATTTTAAAGAAATATCCATTAAAAACAGAGCTAAATATCAGTGAGTAAGAACTTGGGAGATAAGAAAGGACTAGGAGCATTTCTTGATGCCTGCCATGCTGTTCCCACTCACAACTAATAGAATTTTGCAGAATTTCAGCAATATTTATAGCAAGGATGACATGATTTTCCACCGCCTGTAATTTCAGGATATCACTCCAGAAATTACAATACACTAATATTTTTTATGGAGTTATTTTGCTATTTGCTAACCTGTCTTCCCATCTGTTCTTGGAGCTGTAAATTGAGCACATATCTGTATTTCAGCTGCAGCAGGTAATGACGTGTTCTTAACACCAAAGTTCACAGCCAAAATGAACCAGAATAGTTGACAATATTAATATTTAACATTTGTCTGCCCTTCATTATGCCACCCAAAGAACACCAAGGCTTTAATTTTCTGTGGTGCAATTATAACAAGCTACAAGCAAGTGCATTAGGAGGTTTCTTCCAAACAATGGTTCTGAAGTAGAAATACACACAACCAAACAAAAACAGAGCAAGTGCTCTGCATATTCCACAGAAACTGCACAATTAGGGAAAAATTCCTGCTGGTATCTGTCAGTGGTATTGCCTGGTGGAAATAGTCCTAGGTGTTGTAGGCACTTCTTTAAATAACAATAAATGAGCTCCAGGGTACCACTAGCAATCGTGGTAAACATATTCAACCAAGAAGAGGATATATTTAGGAAAATAAAAGGATCATTAAAAAACTCCAAAACAAAACAAGAATGAAAAAAAAACCAAAACAAAACAACAGAAAACAACACTAACAAAGCAACAAACCCTCACTGGCCGAATGCTGAGAACCTGTCTCCACTGTTTCTCCAGTTTTCAGAAGCACAGCTACTCCCTAAGTTTCAGTGGCTTTGTTTTGGGACTGAGCAAGGAATGCCCTGTGTTAACATCCCTAGAGAAAAAGGAAGACTGCATGGAAATAACCTCCCTGGGAGCTGGGAAGGGGCTCAGACTGGAGCAAAGGAGGCTCAGGGGGCCCTTCTGGCTCTGCACAGCTCCTGCCAGGAGGGCACAGCCGGGGGGTCGGGCTGTGCTGCCAGGAACAGGGACAGGAGCAGAGGGAACGGCCTCAGGCTGGGCCAGGGCAGGCTCAGGGTGGACAGCAGGAGGAATTTCCCCATGGCCAGGGTGCTCAGGCCTTGGCAGGGGCTGCCCAGGGAGCTCTGCAGTGCCCATCCCTGGCGGTGTCCCAGGAAGGGCTGGAGGTGGCACTCAGGGCTCTGGGCTGGGCACAGGGTGGGCATTGGGCACAGCTGGGACTCCATGGGCTGGGAGGGCTTTTCCAGCCTAAATAATTTTATGATTCCATGATTATAATTGCTAATAAAAGTCAAAGATAACTTTATAATAATGAAGGGAGTCACTTTACCAGCTCTCCAGAAATGTGACTCTCCCCAGAAGCACAGAAAAGCCTGTTTGCCAAAGGCTTGTCTAAAATAGATAAGTGCAATAATTCTCACTCAGCAGTAACATTTTTCCTTTTGAACTGAATTGGACAGGGGCGGAAGAATGTTTCAGGCCATAACTGAAGCCTTCTGGGTGGCCTTGGGCAGCTTTGCTGGGAGTGTCTCCACAGTGCATTGCTGGCAGATGCGAGCTCTTCCTGCCCCAGCTGCAGGCTGAGCTGAAGCTGAACCCGTGTGCTCAGCAGGGCACGGTGTGCCCAGCCCACAGGGGCCTGGGCAAGCTGGGTGCAGGGCTGGTGATCAGAGCTGCTCATCGAGCCCTGGCACGGGGACAAGCACGGTGCTGGGGCTGGGCTGGGCTGAGGTGCCATCTGCCAACAGCAGGCTTTGTCAACATGGGCTCTGCTCCTCAGCTTCAGGAGCTGGAGACAGCAATTAATGCCTGGATCTGGGAATGGCTGGGTAGGGGAGGGAATTCACTCTCACAACCAACGCTGAGATGCTCTAAACCCAGAATGAGACGGCCATATAATTATTTCTTCAGGGAGCCAACCTTTTTCCATATGTGTGCTGTGGAACTGAGCCAAACTGAGGCTGTCTGCACACTTAATGTTCAATTTGGTGAGCTCTCCACTTGGAGAACATAAACACACACTCATGTCTGTGCTATCAGCTTCGAGTTCGTGAGACTTATGAGTACTTGACAGCTCAACATGGCTAAACAAATCTGTTATTTCATTTTCAGATAGTGTCAACCTGAGTTACAGGGAAACAAACCCCTAAGGAGTTTACCTGAGAGTGTGGACAATTCAGCTTCAACACCTCGCTGGTTGTCTAGTCACAGAAATAATGATTACACTGCAGTCCTTTCTAACAGACAGCATTCTACATGCTAAATTTTGGCTGAACACTTCACAAAATTAATTTGAGAGGTTTCAAATGCCAATAATAAGCTTCCCCACTCCCTTTCAAAAAAAAGAAATCTAGTTATTCATTCTGTCAATCTCATGCAAGATGTTCATTGTTTTCACATAATTGTTTTCTTATTACTGTAATGGCAGTGCCCAGAGGAAAAAAGCATGAGGAATAAACCACAGAAACTCCACTAAATGTTGGATTTTTCCTTTTATAGTTTTCATTTTATTCAAAGGCTGGGTTTATGTTCTTATCTTTCAGGGCACAGAAACTGCCCCAGCCACATTGGAGAAACCAATCCTCACTAGTCTTCCACAGCAAGGCAGTACAATTTTATGAGCAATTACATAAATTACCTTCCAAAATACTTTGTGAAGAAATATCTTGTGGTATTGAGAAACACCCGCTGCTGTAACTCAAAAGGTCAAGGTTTCAGGGTTTAAAGCACTGCACATCCAAAAATGTGGTACAATGGACTGAGACAAAAGTGACCAAAAGTCGCAACTTGGAGAGTAAGATCTGGTGTTTCATCAGAGCAAGAAATCTGGAGAGGTACCCAAGGCACAGTCACTGCTTCTCTCTATGTGATAATCCACAATTTCACCCAGCTGGCCTGGAGCAGCCTCTGAGACACAGAAACCTGCAGAGTTGGACTTATGGACACAGATGTTCCCAAGTGCCTTAGGAGCAGGGAAGGAAATGCACATTATCAGGAAGATGAAGCGCAGGCAGCTGGAAGCTGAGCTGTGGAGCTGGTTTTTATCCTTCTGGTTGCTTTGTGCCCTGGGTTGAAGTTACTTCAGTACAGCACAAGAATATTTCAATTAATTAAAATTAATAATTGAAGGAAAGGACATTTACAGGGAAGAAGAAAAGTGATCCAAGGCATCAAAGATTTTTTTGAGCACAAATTCTATTAGAAGTCTAATGGCTTTGTGCAATTAAATCATTTTGACTTGGAAAAAAACTTGAGATCCTGTACATTTGAAGATCTTCCCCCATATCAGCAAACTCAAACCCTATAATTAAGTAGTAATAAACCCACATCTGCAATGAAAGTTAAGTGGAACTATTCAGCACTGTTCAGCAAATGTCATTTATTTTCATTGTCAAAACCAGAGCCTGCACTGGCTCTACAGAGAAAACCTCCCCAGCTACCCAAGCTCCTGTGTGTACAGAGCTGCCTGAATGTCCTTTGGGACATCCCCAGCTCAGATGCACCACATCTCGCCCTCCCTGGATTTCCCCGTCTGCCACTTTTAGGAACAACCTGTGGGCTCTCCCATGGCACAGCAGGGGCTGTACAGGACCCCAGGCATCTCAAACTCAGCTCTGAGTAGAACAGAGCAACTCACCAAACAGAGAGACAAGTTTAGCTGTCTTGACAAATTAAAAAAAAAAAAAAAGGATTCTTAAATGAAGCCAGCAATCTTGGAAGAGCCAGCAGGCTCCCATGTCAGCCATATGCCTTCATATGTCTGTTCTGGGGGAGTGTTACAGCTCCTGCTGTTCCATTCTTCACTTTTTAAAGGAAATGTTACAAGGCCACAAGGACTCACAAACATTTGTTGACATTTCTTCTGGGTCACCCTTAGGAGGCCTGCAAGAATTTAAACATATGGCAGTATTTAGCTGCATGAGGGAATGGGTTGTTTCAGAGAAAAGCAGTATTTAGTTGCAAAACAGTTTAATCCACCATAAAGGTTTTAAATTTTTTGGCCCAAATCCAAACTTTTTCTCATTATAGTTTTCACATTATATTTTTAAAGCAACAGCAGCTTACCCACTGAGCTGGTATTGAGAAATACTGAGATACTTCACAAAGTTTTCTATTGCCTTCCACACAAATAATATCTTGATCTGGCATTGCAGATCAAACAGAATTGATATGTGTTTACATTTAAAGATGCAGAGAATATAAGAGATAATTTGGGCACTGAAATGAAGGTTAATGTCCACACTTAAAGGACACGGAACCTCTGCATTTTGAACCACATGATGAAATTAACTGGGTTTTCAGCATGTTTCAGTGGCAGTACATGTGCATTTGCAAGGCAGAAAAATGGGATTTGCAAGGCTTTGTCTTGTTCTTCAGCTCCCATTGCTGTCAAAGGCACAGCAATGGTTGCTGGCAAAGGCACAGCAGCTCCCTGGCTGACACTTGTTAGATCTTGCTGGTAAAAGAAATACATTGCACATCAGGAGCTGAGCTGAGGTTTGTCTCAAATAATGTAAAAAGGGCAGCACAATGTTAAACTTCCTCAAAACCACACTGGGAGCACACCTGACCCAGCTGCAGGGCAGGGAAGGACCAAGGCAAGATGCAGCTCTTTCTCCTTCACTGCTGGTTTCCTGCAACATGAAGCTCAAGGAGGGCAGGGTTAGAGCAGATATGAGTGAGCAATTCTTGCCTTCCTCCCTGGCAGGGTGGGCAGGCCCTGGCACAGGGTGCCCAGAGCAGCTGGGGCTGCCCCTGGATCCCTGGCAGTGCCCAAGGCCAGGCTGGACACTGGGGCTTGGAGCAGCCTGGGACAGTGGAAGGTGTCCCTGCCCATGGCAGGGGTGGCAATGGAGGGGCTTTATGATCCCAACCCAAACTATTCTGGGATTCTGTGGTTGCAGCTCACAGCCAAAAGGGCTCTGCCACTCTTTTCCCTTTTACAATCTTGTCTGTTAATTGTATAGCACAATATTTAAAATGAGCACTTAAAGCAGCTGAAATGGAATATCTTGCATGTGAAACAATGCAAGAGCCATTCTCTGTTTATTTTTTTCCCCAAGCTGTAGAGCAGACATGAGACATGGTTTTTAAAATGTAGAGTGGATCCAGAAATTATGCTCTTATAAAATGTTCTGTTAATAAACGTCAACTCTAGCACATGAACTAACATGAACCAGGAGGAGACAAATGCCTATGCTTTTAAACAACATTTTGGAGCCTCAGAATGAACCCAAGATTACTTTGCTAGAAACATTTATAAGAAAATCATGTATGAATGACTGAGATGGATACAGAAATTTTATAGGAATTATGAGAGAACAGCAAAAATGTCTAATTTTAACAAGTAAATTGCACAAATAAATAAAGGCTCTGAATGAGGAAATTCAAAAGAGAGAGAGAGAGAGAATTTCCTTATGGGTTCATCAGCTGGCAGCAGGCAGGGTCTAGGTGCTGTGCTGTCAGACCTGTGCTGTCAGTCAGATGAAGGGAAGTTCCTTATAGGTCTTATTTTAACTCAATTATAGGCTGGGAAATCATCAAACATTCTGAAATTTAAAATAAGTCAGAGGACAAACTTCTGTCATTACAAATTTGTGTGGACATAAAAATGATGTGAATAAAACTTCATGGGCAAGTTACTTTTATCCAACTTTCATAGTCTCAACCAAACTTTCACCCAAATTTAGTTAGAGGGGTCACTGTCCAAAATGCTGGAGATTGTTCAGCCCTTAAGAAACAGAGCATGTCCCATTTTCTAAAGCTTTGCAAAAAAAAGTTTTTATAATCTTGCTAAAATTAAGTTGACATTTCCTGAAAGTTACCCGCTTACATTTAACCTTTATCCAAAATTACCTTTTATTCTAAACTCTTCAATAATAAAAAGCATGAGGCATTAAGGGAAGGTAAAAGCTGAATTTCAGAATCCAGCTATCAGCAGTGATCACAACCTGGAAAATGAAAGTTACTCTAAAAAAGTTCCAGTAACTCCAGAGGAAACAAAATCAAAAACCCACTGATTTTTGGTCACCATATAACAAATATTAAAACTTGGAGAGATTTGTACTTAAAAGCTGAATTGGACAATGATGAAAGGTCCTGGCTACAGAAGATATTGAAGGGTATGAAGAATCTGGTGACCTTGATGGAAACAACTGGAAAGTATTCATTAAATGCTCACGTGATTAAGTAAATAAAAATTAGAAGGTGAAAACAGTCTAAGGCTGCAGTGCTTAGTCTTGCAGCTGAATTCCAAGCTTAAGAATTTGTGAGCCTGGTAGATCAAAAGATGTATCAGCAACACAAGAAAAATAAAAAAAACAATGAATAAAAGGCACACCTTATGACTCATTCAGATGTCAGGGAGAAAATGGCATCAGAGACCTGAAAGCATCAGCTTGCAACAAATAAATAAAAGGTTAAAAATAACTTTAATGCATTAAAAAAACATCAGGAAGGCTTAGCTGCAAACTTTCTGATGCCTTCAAACACAAGGGTGGACAGCTGTAATCAAAAGCTGGGAATTGTTAGGAAATTTTTATAATGAATTTTTTCTACAAGCACTTGGTGTTAAATCCACATTTTCTCAACTTCATGATGGAAGGCAAGACCCACAAGTTCCTTTTCATCTTTGGGTGAGGGAAACAATGTAAGCACTTTAAGTTCCCCAGTGTTATGGAAAAAAGGCTTGTTAGATTCTTTAGTCCATTGACATATTTTAAGTAGGAAAAAAAGACAAGGATTCATTTCTGGATCTGCAGACAACATAAACAAATGCAAAAATAACTGTGAGCATGGAACAGTGAGGCTGAGTGGGGGACCCTGCAGGAGTGGCAGTTTTCTGGTGGGATGCTGAGGGTTTTCTCAGAGTGGTGAAGATGGTGGTGGTCCTGGTTGAGCTTGATGATCTTAAAGGACTTTTCCAAACTTAATGATTCTGTGATATTATGACTAAAAGCAGAACTGAGGATTTCACTGCTCTGCCTTACAGAGACCAGCAGCTGTGCCTTGGGCTCCTGAATACCACTTCAGCCATCAGCTGTGATGAGAACCTCACTCCAGCTCCCTGAGAGCAAAGTTTGCCTCTATTTAGCTGCTTGCCCCACGTAATGAATTCTTTTTCCACAGTAAGAAAATGAAAGTAGTCTGATACACCCATGAGCCATTATAAAAGCTGTGCAAATATTGCCAAAGCATTATAAATATTCATTTCAGATTAAAACATTTTGATCAAATTCACACACTTTCCGGTCCTATATCTGCAAATGCTTCCCTGAATCCAGATTATCAAGTGTGTTTGCTGGAACAGCATATTTTGTATAAGTATTCACAGCAGCCTTTCAAGTTGTCATTGCTAATATTCCTGGTCAGGATCCAAACTCCAGGAACCACACATCCATTTAGGAAACTGAAGGTCATCACACATCACTTGTACATCACATCAACCCAGCTCAAAATGCACCAAACAGCCCACACAAAAAACCCAAAAAAACCCAAATAAACACACTTCCACCAACAATGAATGCCACTGACCTTGTGCAAACAGTCAAGTGAGGTGAGAAAAGTTGATCACATACACGAGTCTTTGCTGAGATGAACTAATTTTCGATTACTATGTTAGTATGTAATTATTGCATGAAAATACTGCAAATGGAAAAGCAGGATGACCTTTACTAAATGAATTCTTGTAATAAATTCAGTAATGCTATTAAAATAATCTAAAAAAAATTACTGTATGTTCTTAATTACACCAAATCAGCATATTTTTCTTAGAGTCATAGAATCACTGAGTGGTTTGGGTTGGAAGGGACCTTAAAGCCCATGCAGTGCCACCCCTGCCATGGCAGGGACACCTTCCACTGTGCCAGGCTGCTCCAAGCCCCAGTGTCCAGCCTGGCTTGGGCACTGCCAGGGATCCAGGGGCAGCCCCAGCTGCTCTGGGCACCCTGTGCCAGGGCCTGCCCACCCTGCCAGGGAACAATTCCTCATTCCCAAGATCCCATCCAGCCCTGCCCTCTGGCACTGGGAGCCATTCCCTGTGTCCTGTCACATCCTCCTATTTAATTTTAACACATAAATTCTGAGGAAAGGAGATTGCATGACCGTGATTTTATGGCAAGGTAGAAGCATCTGTTTGGATAAACCATAATAATCACAGTTAGAATTTCTCACTAGCTCCATCCAGTTGAACACCCAACAGTTCTGCTGTCTAATCCAAACTAATTGTATCCCAATTTACAGCAATCATTAGCTTCAATTAGCAAAACATGATGGCTTCCTCAATGACAAACAGCCCTGTGAGATTTTGTAGTTCCCCCTACTTGGGCTGAATTATAGGTTTGGTCAAGATTACTTCCATTGATATGAAGCCAAATATGATATATCAGCTCTACCATTACTTTTATTATTCAACAATATAAATGGCTTTGCTGCACTGAAACAACAAACATCATGAGAGGCAACCAGGTGACTTCTGATTTATACTCAGATTTTTTAGGTCCACAAAATTAGGGAAAAGGAGACAAGCTGAGCACAAGTTCAGCTCATTAGAAGAATTATTAAGAGCTGAAGCCATGCTGGTGTATTATTCTGCACTCCTGGTAAGATGTGAGCAGAAGCTCAGGCTGCTATTGGAGCATCTCTGCAGTATTTAGCAAGCACTCCATCCTCCTTCATCACCATTTAGTACCTCTCCAAATAAACAGCACACAGCTAAAGAGTAGATTATTCCTGTTCTTGGGAAGGAAGAACTGCAATTCGATAAATTGATGTTAACTTTTTTCTTGCCTCGCATTAAATAAGTTTTCAGTACCAGTTTCAGATTTCTAGCTGGAGGTAAAACAACCTGTAACTGCTCCCAGTTTAAGCAGGGCTCAGGATGAACCAGCTCCAGCTGGAGGGAAGGCAGGATGGAGCTCACAGTGTCTTTAGGAAGAGCACAGTTTTTTCTGGATGGCCAAAATGCCATTGCCAGGATCTCCTCAGTACAGCTGCTGTGCTAAGGCATCACCTGCCTTTCATCCCAAACTCAGCAAGTTATAAATGCCTTAAGATTTTTATGTTCTTTTATTTTTCATAGCCTTAATTATCTTCTGTGCATCTGCACTGGTAACTCTTTTGTGTTGGCCTAACTCACTTCTTAAGTCTTAAATCCCAAACCCAAAGAACACGTTTTGCTTAATTCACGTGACTTTTGTATGTAGAGAAGGTGACACAACTAATAAAATCCTAAGCAGTCAATGAAATACAGACAGTAAAGAAAATGGAATATAAAACATTGAGTCAGAACTCTCTCCTATATACACAAAGTAGAAACCAAAACTGCAGCCCATTTTTATTAAATGTAACTTTTGGGGAAAGAAGAACAAACAAACAGAACAGAAAATCGTGGTAAAGACTATATTGCCAAAAGATATATATACACTATACAGTAAAATATACAATATACTAGGATATAAATTATATGTTTGTCAAGCACTTTTCTCAACCTACCAACCAAGAAATGCTCTGGTGCCAGCTGGTCCTCACCCTTTATTTGTACTCCATCCCCCCAGTATAAACTCACAGTTCCATTGCTTATAAACCAAAAATGCTGAAAGGAAAATAGCCCCACAAAGGCTCAATGGAAAGGAATGCTCGTGACATTTTTATCTCCCATGCCTTGCATCTCCTTACCCCTTGAACATCTGCCTTGGTGTCTCATCCCTGCTCAGCAGCTCGAGCCTGTCCAAACCCACAGCACCAGTCACAGCTCTGACCTAAAGAAAAGCCAGGCAGCTGAGTCTGAAAGAAGGCTGGCAGATGCCTCAGCTATCAGCAGTAATGAAGAGCTTTCTGCGCAGCTGAGAGAGGCTCTAGAGCCACGTGTGCTCCTGGGAAGTTTCTTGGTGGGTGAGAAGCCAGAGGGTGTAGCGGTATCCTCATGTAACTACTGTGGGCAGACCCAGATACACACTTGGGAGAGAGGTTTGAGAACTTTCTGTAGTCATTTTTGTCCTACCTCTCCATAAACAGTCCTGTCTTCAGAAAAACACCACAGGCCTGGAGTAAGTACATTTTACACTTATGAGCTTATAGAGAGGAAAATGGAAATGGTGCTTTGCACAGGGGATTGTCTCTGCATGGTGCATGAACGACACATTGTTCACCAGCAATTAGCAGCATTTCCAAGCTATGAAGTGTTTAATTTTGCTAATTTAATAATGATGGAGCAAGTGAGATACAGCTCCTGAAGGCTCTGAACTGGGGAAACACTGCTGGTCACTGTTACATCCACAGGTTTTTAGGTTAGCACACAGCTTATATGCAAGAAAAATCTTCATCCATTTTAGATTACTTAGATTGGAAACCCTTCCTGCCTTGACAGAAGGACCTATCTCCCTAAAGCCTCTAGGTTTCTAAAATCATGTGCAGACCTTTGCCAAGAGATGGGCACAGCCACCTGGGATGGTGTAAAGAGATGAATGGCCTGGATAAAGGCCATAAAACAAGTCACTAAAGGAATCCACAGTAGTAGGAAAAGAACCCACCTTTTTTACTCAGATGTCTCTAGATTAGCAAATGTGACATTAACCATATAGTCTATCAATCTTTTCTGTCAGTTTTTACAAGACCTTAAATCCTTTGCACTGACACCTCTCTGTGTTGGTGATAACAGTGTTTCTTTAAAATGGTGACGCTAGAAATAATGTCTAAAAAATAGCAGAAACTTTAGAGATGTCTTAATTAGCGATGACTCACTTTCTCTGGCTCCTGAAAATTTGGGTTCAGCCTACATCAGACAGTGTAAGACAAAAACCCGAGTTTTTCATCTGGCAGAACCTGGGTCCTTTCTGCCATATGAGTTTTATCCACGAGCTGATAAAAGCATTTCTTTGCCAGCACACGCTGTGCTTATAATAAGGAGTGCTGTTGATACAGCTATCCTGGCAGAACTCTATCAGCAAACACTTTCTGCTGCAGAACAGGACCCAAAACATACCTTGACGAGATTTTTTTTTTTTTCTTTTAAAGTTTGAACCACAAAAAACCTCCAAACTTGGAGCAGACAGTTTGGTGAGAGTACATTTCTTTAAGAGATAACGTCTCCATTTGAAGAAAATTCTGTTTCCTGCCACTGTCCTGACCTAAAACTAATTAAAATAGTAATGTTAAAATCAGGAATCATCTCAGACCTCTGACCTGTGAAGTCCACCTCTATTCCACAGCTCCACGAATCTGTGGTAGTGGATTTTCTCTGTTCCCATCCCTCTGAACAGAGCTACTACTGCTGTTACACAAAGCAAAGGCTCTCCCACCAACTGCACACACATTTCCATGCTCTGTGCACCTTCCAAGATATCCTACAGATTCTCCTACAGAGAAACAAGAGGCAGACAAAGAAATAAATTTGGCAAGTAGTGTCAACTGAGTCCAACTGACACCATGTGGGCGTCAGCAGTTCCTCTGAAGTTCAATCTTATGTCTTACCCGAAGACAGATTTGCTGGTGCCTCAAAACTGTTACATGAGTCATTTACTAAGAATACTAAGGGATGGAATTAATTTTCTTCTGAATTAAAAATTCAAGGTTTTTTTCCTTCCAGGAAATAAGTAGCTAAAATTACAGCAAGTCTGTCACTTTATGATTTTTGCTCGTTTTAGCATCTGAGAAACCATCACTTCAAGGTAGTAAATGTCCTTTCTTTACTGCATAAAGGATGCAACTATTGGATTTATGAGTGAAACAGATACCTGACAACATTGTCCTAAAAGAATCTGGAGAAAATAATAACAGTTTAAGAATAAGAAAAATAAATATTGCAATTCTATACCATAGTATCTGAAGAAAATACTTGAAAGAAATGACTACCCTGTATTACTTTAATGTTCTTTCTTTTGAAAACCTTAATGGTTCCTTGAGATATTATTACAGAGTTTTATCTGAATTTTGTCTCATTCTGTGGTACTCTCACACCTCCTCAAGGAACATTTTACTACAGGAATAAATTTGTTACATTTCCTCTATTTAAAATGAAGAAACAAGTAATCAGAACTGAAATAGTCATATTGAAGTAGTCAGAAAAGAACAAATGAAACACAGAGAACACCTTGTGAACTGATACATTTTGAGGAGCTTTTACAAAATTTATTCTTAAACTCTAAGGACAAGACTATGGATTTCACTAGAGGTCCATTAATCCAATATACATGCCTTGGTTTTCCCAGGCTCTGTGGGAATCTAACAAACCTGCAATATTTAATTTGAAAGAGCACAATGGATATTTTATACAGAAAAAACACTGCAAATAGAATTTGCCTTCTCTGATCCAAAAGACAGCAAATAAATCTGAACAGGGTGATTATAAAAAACTAATTCCATTCTTTATTTTCATTTATCAGATTCTTTTAAGACAAGTTTTGGTATTCCTTCACTCAAAGGTCCCCATTCCAGTGGTGTTTCCTCCAAGTCACTTTACAAGGCACAACTGACCCAGGATGTTGTTTAGGGTGGGGCTCAGGACAACCTGGTTTGGAGGGGTCAGTGTGGGTTCAGGCAATGAAAGCTTGTGCAGCTGAGCTGGGGATGCTGTGGCAGCTTCATTTTGATCATTCCTCAGGACATACTCCTCTGAGGAGCACTTGGGCTGGTGCCACCTGAGGGTTGTGGCAGCATCAAAAGCCTGCTGACACTATTCGGTTCTGAGGATTTAAACCAGCTGGTTTAGTGTTTTGCACAACATTTAGTACTCTCAAAATGTTGAAGTATGTAATAATGCTTGAAATAATTATAATTACAGTTTAAATAAATTAAAAAAAAAAAAACAAAACAAAAAAAAAAAAAAGAAGAAAAAAGAAAAGAAATGCAAACCGAACAACAAAAGGAGGATCCCTGTGGATCCCTGTAGTAAGTCTGCTGGAAACCCTGAACTGAGGTTGGGAATCCACTGTATGTGGTACCTTGAACCCTCAGATCTGAGCCAGCTCAGCAGGAAGAATCTCATGGAGCTATGGGAGATCAAGAATTTGAAAAAGGAATCCATGGTATGAGGATATTGAAAAACAGGCAGTAGAGACCAAGGATAAAAGATCCTGGCACTGAAAAGGTGAAAAATGAAGCAACATTGGGGTGAAAATTTATAAATAAGAATGAATCTTATATCTGTCTTTCATCTGAGAAAGGGCATATGGAGCAAAGAGGATCCATGTTCTTCTTGCCTCTGTCACTGCTCAGTCTATTTTACATTTCAGCTCTTATGATGGAGCCCATAAAGAACTCCCTGCAGGGTCAAACTTTACATGAAACAAAGGCTTTAGGTACAACACCATGATCTCTGTCTTCACCTGCACCCTATTAACCATCCTCAAAAGTTCTGATGCTTTCCACACAAATATGTGCTGGAATTCCTCTGATATCCAAGAATATACAAAGTTGCTTATCATCCCCTATCCCAATGCTGCAACCTGCCCAAAATTCACTGAAAGCATTTCCGAAAAGAGAAACAAGGAACTGTATTAGTAATACCCCTGCAGGAATTATATATGGAGTGAAGGGTCCTTTTCCCCTCAAATCACAAGAAATTATTGGGAAATTTCTGGAAGGAGCAGTGATGCACACGCTGTGCTCAGTGCCGCAGAGCAGAGCGATAATTACCCTGTGAGCAGGGAGTCAGAGCAGTGTAAAAAAGGTGCCAAAAATCCCAGTGCTGTCATTAACAGCTGCTGGCTGCTTGTCAGCTGTGAGGAGCACAGCCCTGCACTGCTGATAGGCAGATGAGAACACACCTGAACAAGGCAGGATATTTATAAAATCTAATCAGGCAGGGGAAAAAATACAGCCATTGCCTCACAAAGACTTGTAGCACTTATTTCAGGTACAAGACATCTCATTTTTCCTCTCGAGCTGGCAGTGTCATATTGCTGATCTTTCCCTGATTTAAAACTAAGTTTCCAAAAACCTATTAAATAGGTTTTAATATGTCTAAGCCTACTGTTTGTTTTATTTGTTTGTTGTTGTTTTTTTTTTTTATAGTCCCTGGATTGAAACAGGATCAAGGAGAGAAAGAACCATTAACGGAATATTTTGTCTACTTGCAGCAAATTATTTTCTTTGAAAGCTATCAACACCAATATTTTTAAGAGTTTCAAAGTACCCTATAAATAATGGCACTTAAGGGGTTTCTACTTTCACTTCTATATTATCATGTAAATTATCAAAGAAATTGCCTCTATGCACTACTGAATAAAAAAGGAGCACCAGGAATTTCTAGACTTCGACTCCAGCAGGCAAGGAAGAACATTGAAAAGGTGCAGCTCCTGAAACACCATCACAGGTAAGCAGCATACAGGTTTGAGTATAGAAATCTCCAGATGTGCACTAGAAGATGGAAAACCTAAAGTGCCATAGGAACAGAGCTTGAGAAATCAAGCACAGATTCTGGAAGAGGAACATGTTTGCAATGTAAAAGCCCTGGATGATACTGTTAAAAAAATCCCATTCCATGTTCCAAAAGAAGAAGAGTTCAAATTGAAAAACAACCCCAGTGAGTGACCCAAGCCTGCCTAAGTCTGGTCCAAACCACAGCATCTGAGTCAAAGGTGAAGCATCCCCTTGTTCTCCTGCCTGGGTGCCAAACTGTCCCCTGGGATTAGAAAGAAGGTGCAATTGGTGTTTCAATTACCCTAATCTAGGCACTTCTCTGATTGGATTAGCTATAGCCTTTTACAAAAATAAAAGTGGTCCAATTTAATTGTACATAACAGCATTTACAACAAATAGCTGCTATTTCAACTGATTCATGTACATTTTGTTTTAGTGGCTGCCCAAGTTCTGTAGCCATTTCAAGAGACAACTCACTAAACTTGTAAAACATTTTAACTTTATCTGATTTGGCTTTCATCTCTCACGCTGAGTTGTAAAACACATTTTTCTTATTCACTAAGAGTGCCACAGACAGAGATTTGGGCTGGAGCCTGATCTACATGACAGCTGCTGAAGCCATGGACAAGAAAAACTGTATCTGAAATTGCAGGGAGCAGGCTGGGAGCGATAGCACCTGCAGCAGCCAGGAGCTGCTGAGCTGGGTTAAGATATATTGCCCTGACTATTGCATTTTATTCTCATGGCAGTAGCAGGCTGAGTGCACTGTTCAGACTTCAGCAGCTCTGATTCCCCTAGAAAGAGACAGAGCCAGTTCAGAGGTGCTGCTGCAGAATGAGATTACCCAAACTGACCTAGCTGGTTTAATTCACTGTGTTATTACAAATACAGGGCTGCTCGTGGTCCCCCCAGGTTTAATTCCCTGTCTTAATACAAATACAGATCTGCTCCTGGTTCCCCCAGCCTCCAGCTGCAGCTCCCCAGAGAGGGCATGTTCTTGGTTGGTATGAACTGGCATTGCCCCTAATATATGCCCCTTACCATATTTCAACTTTTCCCTGTTTTTCCTTGGCCTTTGGGAAACAGCAATTCTCACCTGGACAGGCTGGCTCCCTGCTGGTGGCCAGGAGGAGCTCTGGGGACATTCCCATTTTTGGGTGTTTTTTTCAGCTGGTGCTTAATCACCAGCAAGATGTGCTGATGCTTGAGCAGATTCCAGAACCTGGTGTGGTTCAAGATGGATTTCAATTTGACAAGAATATTCTGCAAGGCTCCCAAGATCAGCCTGGGGTGCCTGCAGCTGCCCACAATGGGTATGAGGGGGAAAACTATTAAAAAAACTGTACACATTCCCTCACCCCCACCTCTGAAGCTCATCCAGGAGCACTCTAAGGATGTGAATCCTGAGACCCACTGTTTATCCCTGAGAATAGGCTGGGCAAAGAGACACCAAGACTGACTTGCCCTTTCTATGTGTGTCTCTCTGTAAATCTTGGGAGATCCTTTCAGATTTATCAACAGCATTTAATGGATGTGGAGAAATGGTAGGAAAATAAGTAAGAAAGTAAAAAGAGATGGAAAGTAGGCAAGAGAGGTCTTGCCAGAGGAGCTGGAGAGCAGAGATGGCACTTTCAAAGACTGTGCAGCACATACAGCAACTTCTGTGAAAAGCTGGGGAAAAAAAGTGACCACTGTTAGGGTTTGAGAGTGTTACAGCTTAATCACCTTAATAGGACCTTTTAGTGGTGAACACAGGGCAAAATGAGCCTCCCCTTTCCTGGGATTTAATTTCTCTCAAAGGCTAAGTGGCTTTACATTTGTCTTTTACACCTCTCTTAACCAACAGAGCAAACCTCTCTCTAGGCATTATTCTTACAACTTTGGTAATGTGAACTCAGAGTGCTCCCTCTCCTTTTCCTGTCTGCAGTTGTTGCATCCACAGTGACAGAACTCTTTTTAAAAGCCTTTTGGCAGACTTTGGGTGCCAACAGCCTTGTCAAAGTTTCACTCCAGTTTCAAGCAGAGATTGAAAGATTCATGATTCAAATGTCAGATTTGTGTCTGCTCCTCTCCTTACATAACTTGCAAACACAAGTCATCATGCATGTACTACACCCACAGCCCCTTTTCTTAGCTAAAATAATACAATGCACTTTGGGAGTTTTAAACTCTTCACCTCAGATGAGGGATTTAAGGATGTGTTAACAAAATTATCTGTATGAATGTTTCCTAAAAGAACTGAAACACCTGTCCATGTACTCTTACAAAGAGTGTGGCTGTCAACATCTAAAGATGTTCTGCATTTCTGTCAGGAGCTTTGCTTTGATCAAAGGTAGATAAATCTTGTACAACCTGAATTTCTGTTCATGTTAGTACATAGAAGATATTGTTTATACTGTTGGATTGTAAAATAGCTGGATAAAATAGAAATAAGTGTAAATTCCTACACTTTAGTCAGACTATCCTCAGGCAGCAAAAGGAAGAATGAAGCTGTGCTACATCCAAAACTCACCAACTGAATATCTAAATGAGAACTCTTATGCTCCGAGGTGCTCCATGAAGGGCCTGTGTATCCAAACCAAAGGATGCATTACATCCCTCTTTTAGATAATATTTTTAGCTCCTACAGTTTTTTTTCTCTACGTACTAAAATAGAATAATCTTTTATTAAAAGAAATTAAATTGTGCTTAGCACTTCATTTTCATAAAGCAAATGTTGGCCTTGGCAGACAATAGTCTATGATGGAGGTTTTCATTTACAGCACATTAATAGCTTAATGGCTTTTTAGTCCCTAACTTAGACCTGAAATTTTCATAGGAAGGAGTCTGTGTAGGAGTTGCCACTAAACAAACATAAAAGGCACCTTTCTATTCATCCTCTGAATATTCACCTTTACTCTACAGCAACAATGGGTTTATATCAGCTTTCTCCCTAAATCAGGAAACACAGCCCAGTTTTCAAGGAGTTCCCTTAGCCCTTCTCATCTTTCAGTATGATATTTTACCCACTTTTTAATTTTTATAGGGATATTTATCCCCAATAAATATTCCAAGGGATTCAAACTCTTGTGTAATTGAATTACCAGGTTTATAGAAAATCACTTATAGACAAAATTGCCAAGGTGGGTGTGGGGAAAGAAGGAACATTTCAGCAAGATGTGGCCCATTATGCAAATTTGTCACCACATGCCATACATAATGAATAAACCTTGTGCTCTTAACACTTTGATTATAGACTATACAGACAATGCAAATTAAAATTCCTGCTGCTCCATAAACGAAATGAGAGGAAATTATGTAAATTCTAACACATTAGATTGATTTGGTTGAAACAAAACCTGATCCACTTGATGTTTTAGGGGAAGAGCCACAATTACAATGATTGAGAAAGTGCAATGTTAATGAAGTGTGTTACTGCTAATCAATTCCTCCTCCTCTGGTAGTGGCATGACCATGAGCTCTGCCACTGCATCATCCACTGCCTACGGAGCCTCTGAGCTCTGGGGCACACACTGGGGCTGCCAGAAACTCCTGCTGGCACCAGGAGCTCTGTGACTGGCACCCAGGAGGGGGGCGTGTTCTCAAACACGATCATGGAATGGTTTGGGGTGGAAAGGATCCTAAAAATCACCCCCTGCCACAGGCAAGGACACCTTCCACCAGATTAGGTTGCTCCAAGCCCCATCCAACCTGGCCTGGAAAACTTTTTGGCAATCCTGCCTGGCTGTCTTGGATGCTACTGGAAATCCTAACCAAACAACTTCCCTTGAGTGAAATAATCGCTTTTCTATGGCTGACTTCTCAGAAAATAAGGAATAGGATATTCACCTGATAATAAACTAACCATGTTTTGTTCATGGAAAATAAAAGCAAGTCTTTCAGGCTTAAAAGTTCCCTGTCCAAATTAAAGAAACTGAAAAATGGGACCCAACGGTTTTAAAAGTTTCAAATGAAACATTCTTCTGATAACAGTTGCCTGGGTTTTGCTGTAGGAATTTGGAATGTCACTAGAATGGAGCTCAGTTGATTACATTCTGTGATCTGTAGGGAAGTGAAATGCAAAGAGCTCATAGAGCTGTTCTACAGTTAATCCATAGATGAAGGTTACACCTTTTCACCAAGCAGAGGAACGTCTCTCCAAGCATCCTTTCACCATTTTATCCAAAATTCTCTGTAGAGCTCCTCAGCAGTGAGCTGCAGAATACTGCATTGCTATCTTAATTATTCACTGTGTTGAATAAAATAATTAAGCAGTTTATTTATCATATTTTGCATTTTTCATCCCCTCCTCTAAAATATTTCCATCACATTTTTAAAGAAAAAAAAATTCATTTGCAAAAGGGTCTGCATCATTGGAAATTTGTGGCTCTTATCTCACAGGTAAATACGAGGAGGTGGAATGAGCCACTGTTTTATTTTCTATTTAAATAACTTCTATATCATTCTCAGAAACATTTGTCACTGCACATAGTGGCTGCATTTGTTTCCTACTAATTTATTTTGGCTTCTGCTGAGACATGAGGAAGCACAGAGACATCTCACTGCCATCGGCAGCAGCTTCACACACAGGACTGGTGCAGGTTGAGAATAAAACACATCCAAAAGCACATCCAAAACCAGGGCAGCATAGGCAAGGAGAGAGCTTTTATGCAGAAATGACGTAGCACATAAACACACAACACACACACCGAGGCTGGCACTTACCAGAAGAAATTCTAGTATTTTATGTTTGCTCCATGAACAAGGAAACAACAGGGGTCAGGCCCCAGCTGCGAAAGAAAATGTGGCAGACCGAGAAAAGAGAATGTTAAAATGAAAAGATTAGGGAAAGATACAAAGGAGTTCATCTCTCCCAGAAATAAAGCGACATTTAGTTTTGCGGGCGGAGGATCCATTCTGGTGGCAGCAGCACACGCTTCTCTGCTACGGCTGGCGTTTAAAAAGGCCAGTCCGTTTTCACCCCATTAGTTGTGAGCTACCGCTGCCGCCGGGCTGAGCTCCGCTCCCCTCCCGGAATTTATCCCGGCTTTTGGCCGGGATGCCGCGGGAGCCACCGCCCCCGCACAGGGGTGCCCGGGCTAATTGCGACGTGCTAATTAGAATCTCAAAGCGTGACGTGGTCAGAGAGCCACTCAGAGCTTGGCACAGAGAGGCTTGCGACCCAAAATGCGAAACATCGCCCAAAACTGAGGAAGCGGGAAAACAACGGCAACTAAGTGGCTGTGCAGGAGCGGGAGCTGAGCATTTCAGCGTGGGACAGATGTTTTCTTACATAAAACAGACACAAAGAATCACAGTGGTAAATATTTCGCCCCACAGGAATCATCTTAATTTCCAGCTCACAAAGACCTTACAAAACTGAGTCTCTCCACGTTAGCTTTTACTTGAATTCTTTGACTTCCAACTGCTTTGTTTATAGGAACAGGCTCTCTTTGATGTTGGAACATTAGAAGGAGTGCAACAATAAATTTCCCATATTCTAATATCCAGGCATCCTGAGCTTGTTCAAGGACTCCTTGATTCATGAAGGCAAATAATTCAATTACCTGAGCTTTGATCAAGGAGTCGCTGCAGTCCCTTTTTGATGTCGATTGAGGCTGTTTGCAGCTCCACACAGATAACTGGCCCACACGGGGTTTAACCCTTTTGGCACCAGCAGCAGACTGCAGGCAGTGTTCTGGCATTTCCAAGTGAGCCCCACAGCATCATTTGGGAATGCTGCTCCAGAAGGAGCACAGGAGGCACGGCAGGTCCAGGAGGATTCCTGTACCAGACTGGATGGGATGTTCATCTTCTAAACAAGCTGAAATTATTTCCCAGTCAAGTCAACCTGTCTTAAAAGCATTTTCTGGGAGCTGCTCTTTGGATGGCAACACACTGAGACATAAAAATGCTGTTGAGAAGCAAAGGGGTTTGCCTTGGTTGTACCAGAGATTTCATCACGTCCATGCTTCCCAACAATTCCCCCCAGAAGAAATGGGAGTGGGCACAGACTCCTCTAGTCAGGTGAAAGAACAC
The DNA here is from genome assembly GCF_015832195.1 of Motacilla alba alba. Lineage (NCBI taxonomy): Eukaryota > Metazoa > Chordata > Aves > Passeriformes > Motacillidae > Motacilla > Motacilla alba. The sequence continues at coordinate 1,012,544 of NC_052026.1, forward strand.
TCCTCAAATAGGAAAATCAAGTAGATCTAAGCCTTTCCTCAAATACAAGCACCTGGATGAATTAATCTGTGCCATGACCAAGTCAAAGCCCTGGTCATACTGCCTGCAGAAAAACAGAAACTAGTCAGTGCAGACACTGTGCTCTCAGCTGATCTGCCATTCTGAATATGATTACTGAGAGAATTCTTCCACATAAATGAGGAATTAGGCACCCCTTCATTCATTCTAAGATACTTTTGGGACATGAGGAGGTCACTAAAAGGACATAATTAGAAGGCATAATTAATACATAGCAATCTCTCACTCAGTTTCCTACACAGCTCCAGCAAAACAGCCATGGATACATCCCTAATTTTAGCAGCACTTGCATGGATGATGGAAATGACCTCACCAGACTACTGAGATGTTGCAAAACCAGTTCTGCAACAGGACTTTTCTGGTCTTTCACGGCAGAAAGGCATCTGTCCTTCACAGCACAGCTGGGGAAAGGATCCCTGTCATGCAGAGTGACATCTCAATTCACAGGATACAGGCTGCGAAAGGCATAATGAGCATGCCTGCCTTCCCCTAGATAACAGGCAAGTTATTTTGGGGCATGAGGATGTAGATAGAAATTAATGTATTTACTTTAGAATGCTTGATAAGTTCTTAAAAAGTTGGGATGTTTCTGACTTGTTGGAAAATAAAACTTGGGGTCTTCTGTAAAGCCCAGAGGGGAAATGTGTATAATGAATTAGTAAGAATGAGAAAAGGAGTCAAGTTACACAATTTTATGCATTTTCCATAAAGCCAAAAGATCTGCACATGTAACTAACATGAGAAATGGGAAACCTTCCTCTTTGAGCCAACACTCCTGGTAACATCAGTGAAAAGTGTTAAAGTAGGAGCTGCTGATCTCCAGCTCAACAAGCAATTAGCATTCATTTGCTCAGAGTAATAAAATGCCCAAGGCAATTATGGGTTAAATATAGTATGCTTTAAAGGACATGGAAACAGTTAAAACACAAGCTTTACTCCAGTTTATTTTGAATTTCTAGTAAAAATTTCATTTCTAGTAAAAATTGATGTGATTTCCAGATGGGAGATGCCTCTAGGCAAAAATAATTCTCCTTCTCTCCTCCAGTAGGCAAAATTACTAAACACCAATGGAAAAGTCTTTTATAGACATTATTAATTTAATTTACATTATTTTCTTAATAAAGTATCAGTGACCTTCTGTAAATTTTGGGCAGAAAAAAGAAGTTAAAAAATAGAAGTTAAAAGTCCTGAGTTGTGGTAGCTCTCCTATAATGTACAACTTCCAAGAAATTACTTGCTGGTTACTCATTTCTGAAGGGAAATGCCAAAAAGGCTGAGCTGTTCCCCAGACTGTTTGTGGGGATAGTTACAAGCAGGATTTCACAGCTCTGTGATCAAAATACAGAATTGCACCCAGTCCCTCAGTGATGGGGGACACCGCACAGTCTGGTAGGAGCCCTCAGGATGCCTGGAAGGCAGAAATTCCAGGAGCACCCTCCCTGACCTGCAGCTCATCCCAAAAAAGCCAAGGTCAGGACAACGAGCAACTGCAAATCTTGGTGAATCTTGGTAGATCTGAGAGCTGGCACTTCCTCTGCAGAATTGGTTATTTCAGCCCAACTCATTTCAACTTGATTGGATAATTAAACATGTGTTAGTGCAATTTCATCTATTTGATGGAGTATTGAGAGCATTCCTAACACTGGTAGGACCAAAACCTGGCTGAGCTCTGGGGTGCACAACTCCATCTAAACTCAAACACAAACTCAGTGTAACCACCAAAAGTCCTTGAAATGCCACATCAAGGGTGCTGCTCAATAATCCCAGCGTCAGTGAATAACCCCATGGACTCCAGCACCACTTCTCTGCTCTAGATCAGGTTCACCAGTCTGAATTCAACCAGGAGGTGCAGACATCAGATAAACAGCTTAAACTTGCCCGCTCATAAAAATAATTCTAAAAGGCTGCTAATCACAATAACAAAGTTCTGAGCATGTATTAACCAAGGTGGATATTCCCAGTGCCTTCCAAAAGTACAAATGCACACTGAAGGGTACAATAAGGTGGACCTCAATGTCAAGTCCATGCCATGAGGAAATAAAATCAGCAATTTGACTTTTGACTTTCAATTTTCCTCATGTGTTTTGACTGCTCCTTTAAAGCCCAAGCCAGCAGCCATTTGGTAATTTGTGATGCTCCAGAATGACAGCACATCACTGCAGCCTGGAGTGAATCCTTGTGCTACCTTTTCCAAGGTCTTCGTCATGTCCTAGTTCCATGTGACAGCTGCATATTGCACTTCTTTGGTGAGGCAGCAGGGCTGGTTCCCACTTCCTCTCTCAGGAGAGTGCTCAGGTATTTCTCAGATAACACTCTTGCCTCATTTCAATGTGGGGTTTTCTTTGTCATGAAGTAAATAATTATTGAAGTCATTGAATGTACTGAGACTTAATTTTAGCTGCTCCCAGCACTTTGACATCTACTGAGACAAATACACAGACAAATAAGCTTTTGCTGTTGGATCCAAAAAGGGAAATAATTTCAGCAGAAGGTCACTGGACATCAGCTCCATGCTCGTAGTGAGGGGTGTGATTGCCCTGCAGGCTGGATGTGGAAACTTTGCTTAATTCAGGGAGAAAGAAGAGTCAGAGGGGAAGGCAAATGTTGGATAAGCCTAACCCAAGGAAGCTGAGAAGAATGTCTCCACTTCTGAACACAAATGAAGCTGGCTGAGTCACGGAGAAATATGAAAATTAAAAAAGAAAGGTCAGAAGAGGCTGCTGTACCTGCTAAAGGTGAGGTTATGGCAGGGCAGAGCAAAGTTTGCATTGCAAAGTGGGAAAGTCTGGGGGTGAAATGTTCACTGAATATTAGATTTGGAACTGCACAGGAAGAGCAGGATCTGACAAACTGAGGGGCAAGGAACCTCATCCACACCTCAGCCAGGTGAGTGAAATCCAGCTGAAGGTGCAGGAACCTGAGAGACCCCAAGCCAAGGCCAGGAGTTCAAGGGCACAGAGACATCAGCCTCAGCTGCTGTGTGTGGTTCCTTGTGAGCCTGGGCATGCAGATGCCCCAATTAGCTCTGAATGCTCCAAATCAGCTTTGTTTGTCCAGGGCAGTGGACTGTGGCCTGCAGCACTGGGTTGGGAAGCGCTGAGCAAGGGATCAGCTAAAACCAGTTTCACTTATAGGGCTGTAGCCAAAGCATCACAGAAAACTGGAGATCTCTAAGAGGATTTGTAACTCAATACTTGAAACATGAACATAATGAATTTATGAGTATAATTTTTAATATAAATATTACAAAATTCATAATTTTAAGGACAGAAAAAGCAATTATGACCTACAGGCTGTCTGACCTACAGCCACATGTATTGCTACCTAATCAGCCCTTTTGTATGTAAATGACAAATTGTTTGCATGCAAATGCCACTGCCTGCTCTGTTTTCTTCTTGCTTTAGAAAGAGAAATGCTATGGAAATTGCTACCGTGCTAAAAAGAATTGAAATGCATACTAATCAGCCATATTCTCCCAGCTATACCAGCTATAATTGGAACAGTAACAAATAAAAAGGCAACAATCAGCACTGGACAAAATTTTCTATTTGAATCAGAGCTCCAAGCAAAATTATTATTCAGCTGCTTTTCAAAATTTTGGAACCTCTTATGTCTGGAGGAATTGGGTTTGAAACTGTGAATGAACAGTGACTTTTCACTAATGTGAAATATTGAAGATCTCTGGAATTTCAATTGCAAGAAAAACGTCCTGAAAGAGAATGGGAAGGAGCCATTACCATAAAAAATGTCTGTTCTCTGTGTGCACTGGATAAATGTTGGAGTGATTCTCAGTTCCACCAAGCTGCTGATCCCTGTGGCTCATGCAATATGGGACGGGAGGGTTTGATCAGTGCTCTGGACGTGCTGAATTAACCTGGCAGCATTCAGCTGCTCAAATATTGCTCCTTCCTGGAAAACAGCTCACAGCCATTCCTGCCTGAACAGGAAGTGCCCTGAAAGCAAGAAATGCACTAAAACCTTGTCTTGAATGATCTACCATGAGCTGAGTGATGCTGAGAAATCCTTAACTGCACCGGTGTGTGGTCAGGTCTCTGAAGGGAGCACTGCTCTGAGGAGGGTGAGATTGAATCCTAGAATTGAATCCAACATTTCAACTGTGTTTAATTTCTAAATGCCATTCAAAGTCCTGTATTTGCCTCAGGACACTCTTTATCAAATTAAAATGTATCAAAAAATTAGGGATATATTTTTTGAATGGCATTTTCCTTGAGCAATATGAAGGTTGCAATTTTTACCCGTTGCTTCCATCAAAGTTTTCCAGTCACCTCTATAAATGGTTCAAATGCCAGCCAACTTTGCACAAGCTCTATTTCTTTTGTTTGCCTTGCAATGTCTATACACACCAAAAAAAAAAAAAAAAAAAAACCCAAACCAAAAAAAACACTAAAAAACCTTAGCTGATAAAAGATGAAAGGAGTAACAGAGTTATTCATTCAGCAGTCAAGATCAGTGAGATAATTACTTTAAATCAAGAAGGGGCAGACCATTTAAATTTATTACTTAATGCTGACACATGCATGTATTAATAAAACAGTTAGAATTAATGGAAATAAGGTTTAGTCTCCTGATTCCAATAGAGCCATCATTTCTGCTTTCCACTGAACTAATGGCTTAGCCTTGGCAGAATGATGTGTATGCATGTATTTAACTATTTAACTTAACCACTGAGACCAATTAATGTGTTTCTGAAGTTTGATTTTATTTAAAAGTATATATCAGCAACCTCACTGGGATCAAAATTATGTTGAACCAGAGTTTATATGGCAGCAGTTTAACTTTGAGTGTGACTCTCTCCCTTGGATTATCTCATGTAAAAGGAGGAGCACTAAAATGTGGGGCAGAAGAAGCAGTCCTTCAATGGGATTTGGCTTCCCAGGCTAGCACAGACTGTGTGATTAGGGACTTGCGTGGGAGGGAGTGGGGCTGTGAGAGGGCACAGCACTGATTTACTGCCTGTCTGGGTTTGGAGGACAGGATCCAGGGACAAACCTGACCCAGCCAGGCTGAGCTGAGCCAAGCTTGCTCATAGGGCACAAAAGCCTACACCAGGTGCACTGTACAAAGACAGGGGGATTAAACGCTTGGTGCTGTGCAGCTCACAAACACAAAAACTCTGTTTTCAAGGGTTTTTGAATAAAATTCCTCCTGCTCATCTCTCCAGTGTTTCCCAGCATGGGCTGGTGTCCTCTCAGTACCACTGGGGGCTGACGGCAACAGTGTTGGTCTGCACCAACACCATTTAATGAAACCTTAATTGCAATTAGTGTCTAGACAGGCATTTCCTACACCTGACATTCACATATCAAAGTCCTGTCCAGTTTTGTCTGCATTATCATGCTCCATGATCCACAATTTCTGTTAGTGTATCTATGTGGCTACAGTCTACCTGTTGATGAACAATTAAACATCATTATAATAATGAATTGTATTTGGAAACCTCTTGCTGCACTGTTCACCAATCACTCTGGAAAATCGCGGGTCCTTTTTTACATTTGGTTACCTGGTCCTTTTCTTTCTTTCTAATCCGTTTGATTTCTACTACTCCAACTCTGCCTGCCATTGCATTCCATTTAATAATTCTGATGAACTCTTGCTGATTCAGAAGGGAGAGGGCTCTCACTCACTGCCAAACTTTGGAGGGAAAAAAACAACCAACCACACACACAAAACCCCTTAGAATTCGCTTAAGCCAGCACTTCAAAACCGAGGAGCTAAATTATGGCTGGGGGAGCCAGCAGAGCTCGGGGGGACGGGGATGCCTGGGAGCCACCGCACCCCCATGCCGTGAGGGAAGGAGCCCCGATGCCTTGGCAGGCAAAAAGAGCCCGAATGTCACCTTCCCCCGGGCACTGCTCACAGCGCGGCTGCCGGCTCCACACACTCGTCTCTGAATTCCTGCTGGCTAGGGAGGCACCGCTGCTGTCCCCGCTGCTGTCCCCGCTGCTGTCCCCGCTGCTGTCCCCCCTGCTGTCCCCGCTGCTGTCCCCGCTGCTGTCCCCGCTGCTGTCCCCCCTGCTGTCCCCGCTGCTGTCCCCCCTGCTGTCCCCGCTGCTGTCCCCGCTGCTGTCCCCGCTGCTGTCCCCGCTGCTGTCCCCCCTGCTGTCCCCGCTGCTGTCCCCGCTGCTGTCCCCGCTGCTGTCCCTGCCGTGCGGGGTCTTCTCGGGAGGGCCTTGAGCAGCACTGGCAGCTCGGAGTTTCCCTCCCAGCCTGAGCACAGGGAGCAGCTGAAGGGCTGTTCCCTGCCCTGCAGCACAGAGGATGGGCACTGACAGGACTCCTGCGCAAGAAATGTGCCCTCCTGTGCAGGAGACACTGACGCTCTCACCAAGGGTTGTTTCCCCAAGGTAGTTCTTAATTAATAGTCTCTTTCAGGCCGTTGACAGAAAACTGTACAGCTGTCATGGCGCTGTGCTGCCTGGCTGTGTTGTAGGCAAGAACTTGGATGAGGTGCATTAATGAACTCCTCTGGCTGCACCTAGTGGATGTTCTGCAATTTTGTTGAGTTCTGTACTATTATTTATGGTATATCCTTCTTCCACAAAGCAATGTGGTTGGTCTGAGTCAAATCAAAGGTCCAGTTTGTAGAAACACCCCAAAGGGCATGTCTAGAAGAACATCAGAAGAAGGCAGCTGGAATAGGCCTCTTTCCATGCCTGCAAAGATTCCAAATACATATGATTATATATGTCCTTGCTGGTTACCATCCAGCATGGATGGGTTTTGGAGCAGCCTGGGACAGTGTAAGGTGTCCCTGGGACAGTATAAGGTGGTGGAAGGAAATGAGCTTTAATGTGCCTTCCAACCCAAACCATTATGTGATTCTGTGGGTGGTAACAACATCTTTTGTATTCCAAGGTGCTGCAGGATATATGGAAGTAATTAAGTAATTTGGACCAATTTGCCTTTCTCAGTCCTTCAGCTGTAAGCTCCACTGACCTGGATGTGAACAGATAAAACTAGTCCAATTTGGCTTAATATGTCTTTTTTTTTTCTCCTATCAAAGATATCTTTATAAGATCTCTCAAACCCGATAACATCTCTGAAAGAAATACATTTTGTTTCACTGTATAATTTTTTTCCACCTTTGAACTCTTGGCATGGTATGAACCGACCCTGCCTTTGAAATGGACGAGAGAGCAAGCAAAAACCCTCCCGAGAGGGGCCCGCGCTTCAATTCCACGGCCAGCCTCCATCTGTAGAGTCAGCTTGTCTACAGACAAGCTGCACTTCCAGAATCCCAAAATTCCTCCGCCAGAGCCAAGACGGTGCCGCGCGGCCGCAGGTGAGGCGGTCAGCGGCTGGAGGGCTGTAAAACCGCGAGGAACGCGGGCGTGATCCCGCGGGACGCTCCCGGTGCGGGAACAGGCGGGAACGGCTCCGGGAACACTCGGATGGTCCGGCCCCGCATCCCGCGGGATGTTCCCGCTGCGGGAGCAAAGCCGGGAACAGAACCAGGAACACGCAGATGGTCCATCCCCGCATCCCGCGGAATGTTCCCAGTGCGGGAACAGAGCCGGGAACAGAACCGGGAACACGCGGAGGGTCCATCGCCGCATCCCGCGGGACGCTCCCGCCGCGGGAGCGGAGCCGGGAACACGCGGAGGGTCCATCGCCGCATCCCGCGGGATGCTCCCGCCGCGGGAGCGGAGCCGGGAACACGCGGAGGGTCCATCGCCGCATCCCGCGGGATGCTCCCGCCGCGGGAGCGGAGCCGGGAACACGCGGAGGGTCCATCGCCGCATCCCGCGGGATGCTCCCGCCGCGGGAGCGGAGCCGGGAGCGCTGCGGAGGCGCGGCGCAGCACTGCCCCCTGCCGCCCGCCCGCCGCAGCCCGGCCGCGCCGGCCCCGCGCCCCGCGGAGCAGCCGGAGCGATCCGAGCCCTCCTTCCGCGGGGATACCGCACCGCGGACCGCCTGTCTCACAGTCTGAGTCCTCAGCGTCAAAACCCGACACGGGGCCGCTGCATTTTCTCCTAAAATACTATAAAAGAGTTTTACTCCATGTCCGGCATGTATCAAAGCAGAGGGGTACAGTGCTCCTCGACCGGCAAGAGATAACGTATCTGACTTACGGAGACACAGATGGCATAAAATGACAATAAAGTCCTCTTAGTTCACCCAGACAAAGCCCCTGACCCAATCTCCATTTAAATCAATGGCCACCACGTAATTTCTGTCCCCAAGCCTTGGATTGGCCCCAACAAAAGAACAGTCAAAGCTGAAGTGCTATGAAAAACATAAAAATGGGTATGGCATAGGAAATTGGACAGAGATTTTAGCTTAAAATGCTGGTAGAAAAACTCAGACACACACACAAAGTCCAGGAAGTATGTTGCTAAACTGTTTCAAATTAAGTGATTCCAGATGAGACCTCTGCTTCTCACACACTGAAGATGTTTTGCTAAACATCCAGCTCACAAAATGGCTTCAAAATTCAGTTGGGGGTTCACCAAAAAGAAGATATGCCAATTTTAAGTGTGAGATTATTTGAAATTTCTATGATGTCTGAGCTACAAATGGCTTCTGTTATGGAATTCTCATCACTCAAAGATTTGTTTGTCAAGTTATGCTGTTATGTTAGAGCAGTTGCAGAAAATAAGAATGCTAGTCTCAGTCTACTGTAACTCTGAACTTCACATATGTTTCTTACACTAAATTGAATATGTCAGATGTTGTCAGAATAGCATATTAATTGAAGCTGAAATCACATTATACACTTAAAAGCATTTTATCAGATAAATCACAGAAATCACTCCAATCTTCGCAGCTTCCCCATATTTTTATGCAGAAAAAAAAATTAATTTAGCTGCCCTATCTCATTTCTATACATATTTTCCTCTGAAACAGTTGCTGATAAATTGCAATGACTTATCCCCTGCCGTGCCCTATTGTAGCAGCATTTCTGCTAATGAAGTAATCTAGTTCCTACTGATTTCTTTGGACAGGCAACACTTACAATTGTAGTAAAGTTAAAGCCGATGTGGAGAAACCTATAAATAGCATTCTCTGATTCTCTGTCCATGTTCATTCTCTGATGTGCAAGGCTGAGGTGAAAAAAAAAATCATATTTCAGGGCCTAAGAACAAGAGCCTGCCAAAGAAAGATGTTCTTTAGGTAAAATTTTCCTAAAGGATTTCCAATTCTTTTACTGAATATCTTGTTCTTAGTTCTGTAACTTTATTTTGTTCTTCTGCAAGAGGCAGGAGAACTGCTTTTGAACTGCAGCCAGGAACTTCTGTTTTCTAGAGCACAGACTTTTCTAGACTCAGAAACCTGCTCCAAGAATGCCTGGTGTGTTGAGGCATGAAGCTCAGACCAGACCTCCTGCTCCCCATTCCCTCTGCTCTCCCTGCCCCTCTCCCAGCCACAGGAACCGTGCAGCCCTGCCAGAGATCTGCTGCTCCCGAGCAAACATCTGCAGTTCCCCTGCTGTGGACTCGCACATCTCTGCTTATAAAGCCAGCCCAAGGACCAAGCACAAGCAGCGATCTGTGTTCCAAACCTCGGCGGACAGACCCGGCTGAGGCAGATGTCTCGTTAATTAGTGCAGGACTTCTACACTGAAAGGCAATTATTCATTGGGATTCCTTAGCCAGTGTGGAAAAGGAGAACAAAGTATTTTACCTGGGGAATCACACAGACTTTGGAAACACTGAGGCAGACGGAAGAGCAAGGCGGGGGGAAGGAGACGGACACCCAGCAGCGCCTGAATGCGTGCTCCTCTGCCCTGAGCCCGGCAGTGCCTCTCTTATTCAACAGTTCCATAATTAAATAATTCAAAACATTGCATTTCTTAATAGAGAGGCACGGAGTCTGTGAAAACCTTATCGTATCACCATCACAAATCAACAGGAAGAAAGTCTTTCCTAGAGACTTGCTAGTAATTGGAACGTGAAAAAGAAATGAGCATTCTCCTCATAAAGGGCCAATTTCTGAATTAGTGACCTCATTTGCTAAAGAGATTCCTTTGTCACAGATATCTGGGTAGGTAAATACTGTGTTACAGAGCCACTCTGTCCTTTGTAGCAGCGGTACAAAGAAGCTCTCCCAGCATATACTGGTTCTCTCCTCACCAAATGAATATTTAAAAAGTAGACAATAAAGGGGGACTTCTATAGGAGGTGAAGGCACTTGTATCATGATGTCAGACTGCTATATGTGCTCCCGAAGGGCTGCACAGGAAGCACTTTTATTCTGAACTTAATGGTATTTATGGGGACCTGCAGCCTGATCTATTTTACCATCCTTGGGGATGTGCTTATGCATGCATCACCCAGGAGTCTAATGCTTTTTGGACTAGCCCGTGTTAGAGACAGATACCATTTTAGTACCTTGTGAATAGTAATGAAAGCCAGCAAAATAATTAAATAAATAAATAAAGGGGGGGGGGGGGGAGGGAGGGCGGAAAGGGTATAGATCAAAGTCTTTGCCTTTTTCATTCTGGCTAGAATATCCTTCGTTTTATGCACTCCTAATTCCTGCATATCCATTTCGTGCCTGGGAGCTACGGCATAAGTAAGAGATTTTTCAGTTCGGGGCTTTCGGCATCTGCTTCTCCGGAGGAGCATTTTAAAAAGGCCAAACGCTCGCCCTCCCCCTCCCCGCCCCCGAGAAAGAACTGAAGGGAGGAAAAAAAAAAAAAGAAATAAAGCAGCGTCTGCCAGAGCGTTTTCCTTCTCCCTCGGGAGAGCCGAGCGCGCCCCGGGGGCCCTGCGGCCGCCGCAGCGCCCGCACCGCGCCCGGCCCCGCTCCGCACACCTGCCCAGCCCCGCCAACTTCGGGGGGCCCGCGAGCATCCCCCCGTTCCTCTCCGTTCCGAGCTGCCCACACGCTCAGCCCCCGCCGCTTCCCTGCCCTTCCCCGGCGGGGCTGCCCCGCTCCCCGCGCTGCCCGCGCTGCCCCGCTCACCTGCGGCTGCCGCGGGGCTGGCCGCGTCCCTCCTGCCGAGCGGGGACACCGGGCAAGTCCCATTCACAAGTGGCCGCGGAGCGGGCTCGGCAGCATCTTCAGCCTGTTACACTCCAGCGGCAGCGGCTGCTGAATGACGCTCCGAGCTAGTGGCAGGAATTAGAAAGAGGGAGGGAGGGAGGGGAAAGGGGAGAGGGAGGGAGAGGGAGCAAGGGGAGTGAAGCAAGATTAGAGGAAGGGAAAAGCTGGAGGCTGTTGCTTCGTCTCGATTTTCCTGTCCCTTCCCCCAGCCCAGGGGGAGCGCGGCCCCCGGCCCTGCCCTCCCGCAGGGCCCCGCTCCTGTCTCCGCTGTGCCCGCGGGGACCGGCTGGGGCTGGCGGGGCCGAACGAGCGGGGAAGGCGCCCCGGGCAGCCCGTCCCTGCCCCCGGGCCCAGGCAGGCGCGGCTGTCCCCTCCCCACGGCTCGTTCCGCACCCTCTCGGTCACGCCGGCACCCACGGGCAGGGCTGCGAGGGGGCCGGGGACCCCCACCCATGCCGCGGCGCTGCTGCCCTGTCCCTGTGCGTGCTCTCGCTGTCGCCTCTGCAGGCTGCCCAGGGCGGCCGCCGGAGCTCCGTGCGTGGGGACACAGACACGGGGCTCGACTGGGCGGCAGGGACAGCACCAGCATTTTATACTCAGTCCAGTCATGTTTCCTGTCAGGAGCAGATATTTGTCTAGAAATAAAAAAAGACACCCCCCCCCCCCAAAAAAAAAAAAAAAAAAAAAAAAAAAAGAAAGAAAAGAAAAGAAAAGAAAAAAGTTCCTCAAGCATTTAAAAATCTTGGTCTCTTACAGCTCACAGCCAGAGGCTGAGGCCAGGCCTGGATCTGGAGGGGGAACTCTTTCCTTCTCAACAAGGCCTGCCCCACAGCTGCCCTTCTCCCAGTCCCCGTTCTCCTCACCTACAGTGTTTCCCAGGTGTGGCTGAGCTCTGTGAACGCAGGGAGCAGCACCCTGAGCCTGTGCACCCATCCACACCTAGAGGCAGCTCACAGTCCTCCCCATGCCCACACAGGTACAGGTGAGCCTGCAAATCCCCTCTGATCCACCAGCATCCACTGTACCCCACCCGTGCCAGCCTGTGAGCACAGCCTGTGCCATCCATGTGGCTGTGGAGCAGGGCAAAGAATGATGCAACACGTGGCTCCTCCAGAATAAGAGTTGCTTTCACTGCTGGAATAAACCTGGTACCTCTTTGTGAAGACATTCTGCCCATCCTCAGGCAGCCCACACCTCTGCTCGTTCCCCTAGGCAGCACTGGTGCTGCTCTGGGACAGCACCACCCGGCCCTGGAGAACAAGGCTTTTATATTCTGTGGTTAATTAGCTCTGCCAATAACTCCAGGCAAAAAGAAAAAAAATAATTGGCACAAAAGCTGCCACTGTACAAACAAAGAATTTGGAAGGAGGAAAGCTGATAAACAATGCATCCTTAGGAGGCTGAGGGACACTGAACGTAGCACAGTGGAACGCTAAGTCATAAAATTGTTTGGGTTGGAAAAGTCCTGTAAGATCATCAAGTCCAACTGCTCTCCCAGCGCTGCCAAATCTACCACTAAACCCTGTCCCCAAGTGCCACATCCTCCAGTCTTTGAGTGCTTGAGTCACCACTTCCCTGGACAGGCCCTTGACAACCCTTTCAGTGAAGAAATTTTTGCTAATAGCCAATCTAAACCTCCCTTGGTGCAGCCCGAGGCCATTTTCCCTTGTCCTGTTTCTTGTTACTTGGGAGCAGAGTCTGACCCTTACCTGGCTACGACCTCCTGTCAGGGAATTGAAGAGAGCTCTAAGGAGAGGGAGCCTCCTTTTTTTCCAGGCTAAATAACCCCAACGGCCCGTGGCAGCCTGGGGCAAACAGCAAGAGCCTTCTGCCTGCAGAGATGGGGCTTGGAGAATTAAGGACACAAACTGCGTGGCTGAGAGCTGCCATTTGAGCTCAGAAAGGCGCAGGGGCAGGCCTGGGTGTGCCATGAGTGGGGAGGATGGGACTGGAGCTCAGACACAGCCCCAGGGCCATGCTGGGGACCTGGGTGGCTGAACAGGGTGAGAAACAAGGCCTGGTTGAGACAGCCCTGAGCAAACCCAGAAACACCCCAGGGACTGAGCTGAAAGCATGAGGTAACAGCACAGCAGAATGATTAGCACTGAAGGCCTAAGGGCTTTATTTTTGTAGGAATAAGGCTGTAGGACTAAGACCACACATTTTAAGACTGGGTTTTGAGAGAGAATTCAAGGAGCAATAAAGGCAATTAAAGGTTTCAAGAAAGGAAACATGCAAAGGATTGTTTGAGAACGTCTTTAGGGAGATGTGGATGAGGAAGGAGGGTGGTGCACATTAATTTGACAACAGTTTTGTCAAGAAATTGGTTTTGGACAGAAAATACAAGTATGTCCCAAAATTGATTTTATAGACTCAGTCCAAACATGTTGCCTTCAATGGACACCAGTCAATCTCCTAGTGATGGTGAAAGAATTGCCATTTGGTTTTGTCATGGGTACATGGCAGTACAAGTGAGCTCTGCCATAACTCACACAAAGCTGAGACCTGAGAGCTGGCGGAGGAGCTTTTCCCTTTTCCCCTTCTCTTGCTGATTCCAGCACCATGGCAGAGGGGATGACTTTTGTAATTCCCTTTTTTAAACTGCTGAGATCAGTTTTTTTTTGAATATAAAGGAAATGTGAAAGCAATTTCAATCTAATTAAGCATATACAATAGGTACCCATAATATTCTTTAGTCAAAGAGCATATTGATCTATAATGAAAGGTTTCATTAATTCCATTCAAGGACGCACGTTAACAAATGAGTGCAGTAACATCTGATCTGGAGAGAGCCTTGTATCTTCCCTTCCTTCTGCATTGAAATCTCAACAAAAACTAATCAGATTCTGCTATTATTTTTCTCATTTGTTCATCTTCCCATAGGATCTATGGATGGATGGTCCTTATCTGCAAACAAAATTGAAGCAAAACTCCTCCTGGAACCTATATGAGCACCTCTGGCTAAGTCCCAAGGCTGATTACCTGAATAACCACTGTGGAATTAATTTCACCTATCTTAAACCATTTTCAAATTGAATCTCTAACAGGCTGTCTGTAGAAAAATCCCAGTCAATGTCAATAAACAGTCCCTGGAACTGGGACAGGCCTTTAGCTGGAAATGCCTCTCTGTATCCCAAAGACAACCTCCTCACAAAAATCCTACCTATAGCCATCTGCCAGCCAGAGGAGAAGAGGCAGGACCTGCTTTTTCTGTTGGACACAGAAAAGAAGAAGTGCTCAAACCAAAATCAGCCTGTGATGCTGATAAATGGTGACATTTGGAATATTCCCTTCAGCCACTGCAGTTCCCATTCCAGCAGCTCCAAACCACCATGCCATCTTTCCGGGAGAGTATTGCACAGGGAATGACAGCAGGTCACACAAAGGAGGCATGGGCAGGGAGGAAGGGCAGCCTGGAGTGGCTGCAGAGCTGCCCTACAGATTTCTGCCAGTGTTTGTGAGTTCACAGGCTGCCCAGACCACACCTTGATATTTCCAGCACAAACAGAGACAGGAAAAAGTGGATTTGCCACTCTCCATTTCTGCTTTTGTGACCCCCACCTCCACAGCCCTGGGCTGGTGGTCCCTCTGTGAATGGCTCATTGAACCAAGCTGAACTCAGTGCCACATTCACTGCTGGGAAATCTTTCTAGATACAATTGTAAACTCTCTTCTCAAAATGTTAGATACACCCCCAAAAAACAGGCTGAGCTCTCCTGCTGCCAAGGAAGGCATGGGGAGCAGCAGGGGAGCACACTGAGCCCTGCAGTTAGCATTTCCAGCTGCTTGAAACCTGGAGTCAGAATAAAATCAGTGTCAGACATAAATAAAGGAAGTTTATACATATTTTGAACAGTATTTGTTTTTGCATATCCATATATTTAGGTTAAGAACATCTGTGATAACAAATCTGTGAAACCGAAAAAAAAAAGGTTTCTTTTCTACTGTGGGTTTACAGAACCTGAAGTTTTTTTTTTTTAAATTATGCTTATGGCTGGGTAAATTAACCCATTTTTTGTTTGAAGATAAGCTGGCTGCTTTGTTTTCTAAGCCTTTGAAGGGATACATGCACTTCTGCTAATTGAATTATTGTTCTAGGAAATTGCAAGTTTATAAATAAGGGTAAGAAAGCTGCAAGTTTAAGTTGGACATTTGCATTGGGGTGCCTGCAAAAGCTTGAAATGTGAACTTCAGGCACTGAACTGCAAAAGGCCTTTACCAACTCAAAAGAATTTATCAGTACCCCATTTACTCAGCAGCTTGAGCACCTTTACACAGGGAATAGGAAAGGAGAACCTTCTTTCCATCTTTTTGACCCTGATTTCTGCAGCCCCCCCAGTCCTGTTTGGCTTTGCCAACACATGCTCTTCCCCCTCAGCTCCCTTTAACAGACCTGCAATTTCCTTCACTTTTCTTCTCACCCGGAAAATATTAGAGATTTAAGAGGCACATGAGTAGCATATTGCTATCTGCAGGAGCTGGGAGCACAGGAAGGAGCAGGAAAAGCAGAGGTCTATAGAAAAGGATATTCCACAAAACCAGAACAAAGTTTTTTGTTCAAAATGCCCTTCAATTTCCGTGTCATTTTGCTAATGAATCAAAGCACAATTTGAATCCCATGTGGAAACATGAAAGGTGGCCAGGATTGAAGGAGAGAAAAAACCCTGTTCTTAAAAATGCCAAAAAAAGGGAAAACTAATTAAAGCCACAATGCCAGCCCAGTGAGAAGACAAGTGTGTAAAAAGAGTATAACTAACAAAAGTGTTTTTCTTGTGGTGAGGAAGCAAGGCTTTTACACCATAAATAATGAACAGCTCAAAGCAGCTGCTACCTAAAGCCATTTCTTCCAATAACAAATGTCTTCCTTGTTTACTTGAAAAAGGTTAAAACAAAGGCAAAACCATTGACGTTAAAACAAATATACACAAAACAACTGATACAGAATCTCCTCAAAGTTAGCAATGCAAACATTTTCCGGGGGTTAGACTTGAAGCATTGAAACCTGGAGGGAAAAGGTTCAAAAATTTTGAAGTGGGAAGAGGATCACAGTAAAAACAAACTGAACTATGGAAATAGTACAATTATAGGTAGAGAATTTGGGTGGTTTTAAATTTCAGACATGCACATGGAGCATCTTGCAAGGCTGCAGGCTACGCTGATAAACTGTCAGCTGGAAACACCTATCCCAAGTGGAACAGCTATTCCATGGAGATGAAAATCCCTCTTGTCAGCCAAACCCAGGCATCCAGGCTCAGGCCACAGAACCAGCACCTTCCTGCCCACAGAAGACAACAGAATGGAGTCCAGTTTCGTTTAGGCTGCAGTAGAAAACAGCTTATTTTTCTCCAGTGTTCAGAGACCTTATAAAGCTGGGTCTGTTTGCATTAAGGCTTTGGTGGGAGACCTCCCCTCATGGCTTTGTTTTATAAAATCTGAGGATGTTTGGCAATGCATGGACACTGAAACATTGCTGTCACCGAGCTTTGAGGTCATCTTACCCTCATACAATCCTCTGAATCTTTTGACCCTATTTTATTCAGTTTTATGATGTGATAAGTGACTGTTGTGAATGCAGCAGCATTCTGACCATCATCCCATTTCCTCAGCTCTGCTGGGAGGCAGGGAATGCCAGGCAGGACTGGGCTGATCACCTTTTCTGTTCCGAGGGTCTCTCAAGCCTGGGAGGTTTCCAGAAGCACTGGACACTTTTGGCTGCCTTGAGTTACACGCTTGGCCCATGCGGGGATCAAGCCCCAGCTGGGTGATTTTGACCACACTGAAGTAGATTATCACAGAGAACATTATTTGTAAGGACAATAATTCAAAAGTGCTCTATATTAAAGGGTCTGCTGACCAATGTAGATTAACAACTGTGAACTATTTATAGCTTCAACCCAGTATCCAAAAATTACAGCACAAAGAATCCAAGGGAAAAAAAAAAGCTTGTATGGGTGAGTCAGACTGACCTCATAAACTTTTTAACATATAAATGTCTTCTGCTAATAAGTTCTTTAGAAATGCAGATACTAAAATTAAATTTCTCCTTTAGACAAGGCGTTATTTAGTTAGGAACTTGAGGGTCATTTATTTCTGATGCTGTGCATTAAAAGAAAGAAATGCATTTTTTTATGTGTATGAACACACAATAAGGGATAGGCTGGGAATGAGAGGCTGGGAAGAAGCCATGAGAAGGGACCTGGGGGTCCTGGTGGATGGCCAGGTGCATCTGAGTCAGCAATGGAGGGACAAATGATCCTTTCCCTTCCAACCCAGGATATTCCAAAATTCCATGGTTCTGTGATTCCAACCATGTGTAAGGCACTGTCTGCACAGGCTGCCAAGCAGGATAACACCTCTGAATATATTCCTTTAATGTAGTCAACTGATAGCTTATTAATTTATCTTGTTAGAAAACAAGTTAAAAAAAATCACTGCATCTTCCTAGAGAGCACAGCTTGTACACACATCTGACAGTAAGACATAGCACAGCTAAATAGCTGCTAATAATCGTGTCTTTTCATTCCAGGTCTGAATATCAGTTATTTGGTGCAGGATGCGCTGTACAATTAATGATTGACCATTTCTTCCAAAATCTAAGAAAAAAATATATAATCTTCAAAATATTTCATTTTTGTCCATGTCCGTGTTCCTATTTTGTCTGGAGAAATCACGTTTGATTTGTTAGCATGTACTTCTGCTGGGAATATTCTTTCTATTGCTGTGTATTGGGCACTCCAACCATCAGTTTGTGAACAGCCCTGGCTGTGCTCAGGAAGATTTAAAGGAGAGTGCTGTCCCTGTAATCTCCCTGCTCAGCCCCCTGTGCTGACAGACACCGGGCAGTCATGCTTATCTAGCACAAAGATCTTTCTTCATTGAATGCCCACAGCTTGAGATAGTCAATCTCGCCCAGCGAGTGCCTCGAGTATTTCAGATTGTTCCTGGTGATTTCTGTCCATGTCCCCTCACTATTCCAGGCACCAGGAGCCAGGAGCTACTTATCTCTCCTCACAAGGCCATAATCGAAGGCATTTTCACATCTGTATATGAATAGCCATGATCCAAGAGACCAACCACTCTCAAGTTCAGTAAACAGCTATAAATTGTGCATAGACTAGCAAAATAATGGCAAAATTATTAAGTTTTATCCATAAATCATGTGCTGTCACTGCTTTCACATCTGTCTGCTACTGGAAAAAACACAGTGGCTTTAATGGAGTAAAAAAGTTATAAAAAGAAATATGTTCGATTCACTATTTAAAGTCCCCAAGATTATAATTCTTTATTATTGATTTTATCAGGAGATAAAAATATAACAGACTTTGGAGCTTGTCAGATGAGTCACAACTGAAAACATCAGATGATTCACACAATAATCAATCATAAAACAAGAAAACAATCTCGGTTATTAAACTTGTTAAAAAAAATGAAATGGCACCTCTTTACTATAAATCTGCCACAGAGTTTAAAATCTCATTGATCACACAGTGCAATCTTTTAAAAATCCTGTGTATAATATGGTATTTTTTTGCTTGAGCCCAGATAATTATTTGAAGAGTCTGCTGGGTTTTGTTGTTTTTTTTTTTTTTTTCTATTTTCCAATAATATGAATGAAATAGTGAATAGCATTTTTAGTTTAATGCACAGGCAAGTCAAGGGTCATAAATCCCACTCAGAGAAGAGATGCCTGATAATAACAGGCAGGAAGCTCAGCCATCTATTTGCCTTTAATTCTCACCTAGATAGATCATCTAACAAGCTTCTGAAGAAAAACATGGTGTCCTTTGGGCATCTATAAGAAATCATGAGAATGTCTTTCTGTTGCTTGGCCATTTGCTGATTTTGGTTATTTTTTCCTTATTTGTGGTGATGTTTTTTAGTTTTTAAGAAAAAAAAAAAAACCAAACAAAACCAACCTACAAATCTTCTGTCAATTCCACAGAGGAGATGTGTTGCTGTTTGCCTTCCATTTTTCAAAATCAAGAGGTAGATTAACACAGATGCTTAATGCATCAAACAATGTCAGGGATTTTTCCAAGTGAAATATTGTGGGTGCTAAGAAATCGTGAAAAACATGCCCAAACTGTGCTGCCACACTGTCAAATGCAACCAGGAGACAAACACGTTCCATCTGAGAATCCAGTGCACCCTTCCTACTAATTTAATCAACAAAGGAAGCAAGCCTATGTATTTAAAAAAAATAAACAAATGGGAATTTGCACATAGACTAGGCCTCTTCAGCCTCTGTTCAGGTTATACAACATAAAGCAACACTTCACAGAAGCATTTCATACAATTTAACACAGCTGAATGTCTCTTTCCTAGGAGTATTGGAGAAAATTACACATGTTCTGGATCTGCAGAGCCCTTAATCCATGGAAAATGCTTTCATTTCCATAAGACCTATTCAGAGAAAGCCTCATCCTTCTCCATTTTCCACCGTCGCCGTGTAGGAATGTGCAAGGACCCTCACTAAACTGTTTAGCATCTAGATGAACTCATTTCCATGGAAAGCAGCACCTGCAATGCTCTCCCATGCAGAAACCTCTAAGGGGTTCTCGGTAGTTGCTTCAGCTTTAGGGATGTATTGATTACTGCGACTGTCCGTAGCTTTCCCAAGCATCTTGGAGAGGGGTGGCCTGCTGCAGATTTTCAGGATGCAGTGGATGCTC
This sequence comes from Motacilla alba alba, assembly GCF_015832195.1. NCBI lineage: Eukaryota > Metazoa > Chordata > Aves > Passeriformes > Motacillidae > Motacilla > Motacilla alba. Next base: position 1,032,304 of record NC_052026.1, read on the forward strand.
TCTGCCATTGTTGCCTGCTCATGGCTCCACACCAGGCACTGAGACCTGTCCTGAAGGGACCCAGATACTGGCCCAATTTCAAGACCATCCCCACAAGATGTTAAAATGAGCCAGAGCCTACTTTCCTAAGCTTTTAAAAGTCAGTTATTTCAGTGTAGTCCCATCTGGACTTGTGCAAGGAAGTCATGGACCTGGCAGCGTGCCCTGGGCTGAGCCCAGCATGGGCAGCAGGGGAGGGGATTCCGCCCCTCTGCCCCTCAGGTGAGACCCCACCTGCAGAGCTGCCCCAGCCCTGGGACCAGCACAGCCAGGCCCTGGAGCTGCTGCAGAGAGCCCAGAGGAGGCTCCAGGATGAGCAGAGGGATGGAGCAGCTCTGCTGGGAGGAAAGGCTGGCACAGCTGGGCTTGTTCACCTGCACAGGAGAAGCTCTGGGGTGAGCTCAGGGTGGCCCTGCAGGACCTGAAGGAGCTGCAGGAAAGATGGAGAGAGACAATTGCCAAGGGCTGGAGGGACAGGACACAGGGAATGGCTCCCAGTGCCAGAGGGCAGGGCTGGATGGGATCTTGGGAATGAGGAATTGTTCCCTGGCAGGGTGGGCAGGCCCTGGCACAGGGTGCCCAGAGCAGCTGGGGCTGCCCCTGGATCCCTGGCAGTTCCCAAGGCCAGGTTGGACACTGGGGCTGGGAGCAGCCTGGGACAGTGGAAGGTGTCCCTGCCATGGCAGGGGTGGCACTGGATAGGCTTTTAAGTCTCTTCCAACCCAAAACATTTTACCACTCTATGATTTTTATGGTGTCATGATAAACTACACAGAACTATATTATAGGACTACATGTTTTCCTTTTTGGTTTGATAATGAAGCTTGGCATTAACTTGAAAATCTAATTGGATTGCAGTATTTGTGGTAGAACATAGTATTTGAAAGTTTGGCTCAACAATACCAGAAACAGAGAATTTAAATACAATATTGATAAATAACACCCCTGTGTCCAGGAGTTACACATGTTTATACATTTAAAGCCTGGATCTAGTGACATTTTTGACTTTTAATTGTAATATTGCAATTAGTAATAATGATGGTTACAACTGTCCAACAAAACCAAGGTTAGAAAAATATGCCTGAATGTTTGAATCTCCTGATCATGCAGTGAAAAGAGAGATTAATTTTCTTTCATTGCGGTGATTCATGCAATTAAATTAATACTGTCCCCGTACCATTTCAACATTTGTTCTGTTGAAAAGGTAACTGAAAAAGGCTCTATATGAGAATTGCAAAATAAGGAGGCAAACGAAATGAGGCAAAGAAGTTAGATGTCCTGGGGTGACTTTGTGATGCTTGTATCCCCATTTTTCTGTTTAGCCCAGTAATAAGTTTTGCACCTTTAAGACTGGTTCTGAGAGCAAAGCAGGGGTAGAGAAGGCACACCCCACGAGCTGAGCTGTGGTTTTTCCTGTATGATTGTGGAGAAAACATGAGGAGATGGGAAGGAAAATCTACTGCTGCTCTGGCACAACAGGTGCGTGAATTGAAGGAAGACAGGGCTCAGAGAGGAAGTTCCACCAAAAGGAAAGCAGCTCCAGTTGCCCGTAGCCGAACTGCCAGGTATGACGATGATGATGAGGATGACATGTCTGATCCCCTTGAGGGAGCCTCCAAGACGTATGCCCAGGGAAAGAAGGATAACAAGGCTTAGAGGGCCCCTGCCTCTAGCCAGGTAGATGCTAGGGGAAACTGTGTTTTCTGGACTGTGTGGGTTCATTGGCCTGGCACATCCACAAAAATATAAGGCCTTTGTCAATGCTGGTGCGCAGTGCACGCTAATCCCATCAAGACATATGGGGGCAGAACCTGTTTCTATTGCTGGAGTGACAGTGGGATCACAACAGTTGACCCTGTTGAAAGCTGAGGTGAGCCTGACTGGGAATGAGTGGCAGAAACATCCTATTGTGACTGGCCCAGAGGCTCCATGCAGTCTAGGCATAGACTCCCTCCAAAGCGGATATTTCAAAGACCCAAAGGAACTCAGGTGGTTGTTTGGGATAGCTGCTGTGGAGACAGAGGACAGTAAGCAATTGAACACCTTGCCTGGACTATCAGAGAACCCATCTGCAGAAGGACTTCTGAAGGTGGAAGAGCAACGAGTGCCAACTGCCACCTTGACGATGCACTGCTGGCAGTATCAGATGAATCGGGATGCTGTGATCCCCATCCACAAAATGATCTGTGAGCTGGAGAGCCAAGGGGTGGTCAGCAAAACCCACTAACCCACTCATCCTTCAGCAGCCCCATTTGGCGTGTGCATAAATCTGAAGGAGAATGGAGATTGACAGTGGACTACTGTGCACTGAATGAAGTGACTCCCCCACTGAGCACTGCTGTGCCAGACATGCTGGAACTGCAGTATGAGCTGGAGTCCAAGGCAGCAAAGTGGTATGCCACTATCGATATTGCCAATGCATTTTTCTCCATTCCCCTGGCAGCAGAATGCAGGCCTCAGTTTGCCTTCACGTGGAGGGGAGTGCAGTACACCTGGAACCGACTGCCCCAGGGGTGGAAGCACAGCCCCACCACCTGCCATGGACTGATCCAGACTGCACTAGAAAAGGGTGAGGCTCCAGAACATCTACAGGATATTGATGACATCATTGTGCGGGGGAAGACAGCAATGAAGTATTTGAGAATGGAGACACGATCATCCAGATTCTGCTGGAAGCCAGCTTCGCCATCAAGAAGAGCAAAGTCAAGGGACTTGCCCGAGAGATCCAGTTCCTGGGAGTTAAGTGGCAAGATGGACAGCGTCAGATTCCCACTGAGGTCATCAATTAAATCACATCAATGTCTCCATTGAAGACATTGTGCTCCTTTCAGCAAGAAGGAATCACAAGTCTCCTAGGTGCCATTGGCTTTTGGAGAATGCATATTCCTGAGTACAGTCAGATTGTGAGCTCTCTCTACCTGGTTACCCGGAAGAAGAACAATTTCCACTGGGGTCCTGAACAGCAACAAGCCTTCACCCAGGTCAAGCAGGAGATTGCTCATGTGGTAGCCCTTGGCCCAGTCAGGATGGGACCAGAGGTGAAGACTGTGCTCTACTCTGCAGCCGGGAACAATGGTTTGTCCTGGAGCCTTTGGCAGAAGGTGCCTGGGGATACTTGAGGCTGACCACTGGGATTCTGGAGCTGAAGTTACAGAGGGTCCAAAGCCAACTACATGAAATTGGTGTTTCTGCCCAGTTTCGAACTAAAACCACCACATTAGAGAACATGATTCATTACTTATTGATGTTACAAGTCTTCAGGTCAAGCTCAAAAAAAGAAAACAAATCTTTTGGCAGGTAAAGATGAAGAAACAAGAGCACAGGATTCAGAAACTTTCCCACTTGCTTCCTCAAGCAGCTAAAACATAAGGGGGCCATGCCAGATTCTGTTCTCATGCCATAAATCCAAAATAACACTATTGGCTTACTTAGATTTTACATTGACTTCAGGAGAGTTACTTTGAATTTACATCACTGTAGGATCAGGATCAAACTGCTGAGAGGATATTAAAAGGAGATTAAACACGATCTTAAACAGTGATTTCCCAGGAGATCCAAGGATTTTCAATTTGCAAGATTTTACAACTGTCTGGGAGTTGGATAAATTTCAAATGCAGTTGTTGATAAGAGCATTTGCAGCTGCCAAAAGAACCTGTTTTAAGGATCTGTAAGTTGGCAGAGGAGCTGGACATCCTGGGAGAGTGTAACAGAACAAGGGAGGCTGTGAGGGAAGGGAGATCCGAGAGCATTTCTGGGTGCACAGGGGTGTTCCTGGATTAATTCTGCTCAGATATTGGATGGGTTTATGCTCTGGTCACTTATTCAGTAAAAACTTGAGTCTAGGTTTAAAGCACAGATATCAGATTTTGATATCATTCAGCTGCCTGTCTTCTGTTTAAGACAGACTCGTGCTGAAACTCAGAAAACTTTTAAATACTTTGGTCTGGGTTGTTTTGCTTTTTCCCAGGCACAAGACTAATATTCATACATTTCCATGTCTGAGTGTTGATTTCAACCTTGATGCCTCATCTCACTTTTCCTTCATTCATTAAAAAGGATTTCTACAGAATTTAATGGAAAAACTAATTTTTGTCTGGAACCTGTGCACTTGGGTTTCTCCAGGTGCAATTTGCAGGGAGCTCTCAGAGCATCAGCGAGAGGAGTGCAATAATCCAATCTGTAATTCTTGAAACAGAGGATGAGTTTCATTTCACTCAAATTAATTTCTCATCTGCCATAAGAGGACACCATATCCATCTTCTCATACTTTAAAAGTCATAGGCTCGGTTGATAAATTTTCCTGAATAAATGAGAACCTCAAAGAACTGATAAACAAAGAATGAAGCCTGGTTTGGTGCTGGTCTTTGGGTAAGAGATATAAGAAGAAATTAATGCTCCACTCCCAAACTATGTGTGCAGTTCTGAGCATCACGTGCCCGTTAAATTTCCTTATGCACCCATGTACAAACTGCCCAGAAATCAAGTTGAACAGATCTACAGAGGCTTTTTGAGACGAACTGCAATGGTTCTGTACACCAAAGAATTGAATAAAACACACACAAAGCAGACGTACAAAATTTTTTGTACCCTTAACCCTGAAAATCAAGCACTGTAAATCATCCTCTTCAGAGATGTGCTGTAGTAACTAAAGTATGCAGATTTTAAAGATACCAAGAGAATAATTTAAAATAATCTAAACTACATTACAGACATGATACATTAAACATAAAACATTATGTAATGGGCTAATTTGAAGAAGTCCCTGAATCCTACTGCCCTTAAATTTGGCTGAGGAAAATCCTTAAAGAAAGCATCTTCTCTAATTTACAAGTGATTTTTTTACTGTTTGTGTTTTATGATGCAACAGTGTCCTAGTTAAAATTTTAGACAATTATGTAGGGTTTTTTTCTGGAATAAAATGGAACTGAAACACACATACAACTAAAATAGTTTAATTTTATTGCCCAGAGCAATTACAGCATGAAATCTGACAAAAAAGGGGCACAGCCTGCTGTAAAAGATCAAAGAAAGTATTCAGATGCCAATATAATTTAATTCTCTAGAAACAAATCTGCCACTAGGAAATAGAAAAAGGAAATTTTCGTTCATTATAATAAAAATCTCAACAGGAGTATGGCAGGTAGTGGAACATGTCCCACATGACATTCCTGAGTAATCCATTAAATGTCATTATTTCTGCATTACTTCCAGTCGTGTCTACGGCCTCCATGCATTTCACCTCCCTGTCCCAAATCAAACAGCCCTTGTGGCACCCAATGTCTCACCTCTCAAAGCATTTGGCACCTCAGCTTTTCCAATTAAAACCCAAATTAACAACAGGGATGTTTCTTTTCAGCACAAAATATTCAGCGCCTTGTGCAATTTGGGCCTGAATTTGCATGTGCTTTTCTCAGCCTCTGTTTAAATTGTTCATTTCCATAATGGATTTACTTTTTCTCTTTGTTGCTAGTCAAAATATTAAACTGAAATTTTAGCAACAAATTATTGATAAATTGACATTAAATCCGGTGTGCAAATGGGATTGAGGCAAATGGAGAAGGGAAACATTTTAGATGAGTCAAAGCATTGTTTTAATATATTTTAAACAAAATGTGTGAAAATGTTATTTATAAATGTAAGCCAAAACAAAATGTAACTAAATTTCTCAAACCTAAATGTTTAAAACTGTCTTTGAGCACATTAGAACATTTAGTTACATTTAGTTAAACTGTAAATACATTTTGGGAGTTTCATTTCAAACAGAAAAAAATGTTTAAGTTGTTTCATTGAGCGACCAAAGTGGAAAAAAAACAGTTCTCAGTTTAAATAAGGTTTATGGGAACACCTATAAATGTTGGTAACAAGTAATATGATAATGACATGCACAGAAATATTCCACTGAACTTGTAAATGATGAAATTCACTGGTTTGATAAAAAAGTAGTTCCATGACCTTTGTTCTCCAGGATCTTATGGATAGGTTCTCATGTTAATGTACCCAGTATAAATATATTTTTTTAATTCACATACTCCCAAAAATAAAAAAAAGAATAGCCTATTTTTACCTATCTCTATACATATTAAACAACTAAAAGACAGTGAAATGTGAAAAGGCAGCAGCTAAAATGTGTAAAACCAAACATTTATAAAGATATATCAAGACTGAGCACCAATGTCACCTTATTCATGGTGCAGATTATAAGGCATCTGAGGACTGATGAAGATGGCAAAGTGAGGATCTATCAAAAGCAGTTCCATGTTCAAGATAATGAGGTCATCACTCCATTGTGCATTTTTGGGATGGAATTAACCGAAAAACTCATTGAGGGTCAAAATGCTGTGTTGCAACCCAAGTCCTTGAAAGGAACTCTTTGAGAACCTGCGCATCCAAATGGCAAAGAGAGGGGGTTAGATAATCCATGCTTAAAAATTTCTATATAACAAGCAAAGTAGAGAAATGTGTAAAATAAGAGGAAAATTTGAGTATTAAGTGTTGTTCCCAACTACACAGTATGGTTCTTCCACAGAAAACAAAACCACTGCATTGCTTTGTAATATCCACGAGCTGCACTCAGCAAAAAAAGAATTGATTCATTTGTTAAAAATAGAGATTTCTCCAATGACAGAATTAGAAATTTCCTGGGCAAAACCCAGGACAGCCATTAAATACGGGGCTCACCTGGGTGTGCTGAAGGTAGCTGAGATCTGGGAAGAGAATATCTCAGTGCATGGAAGAGAGACTAAAAGAGGGTAAGTTTAGATGGGATATTGGGATGAAATTGTTCCCTGGCAGGGTGGGCAGGCCCTGGCACAGGGTACCCAGAGCAGCTGGGGCTGCCCCTGGATCCCTGGCAGTGCCCAAGGCCAGGTTGGACACTGGGGCTTGGAGCAGCCTGGGACAGTGGAAGGTGTCCCTGCCATGGCAGGGGTGGAATGGGATGAGCATTAAGGTCCCTTTCAAACCAAAACCTTTCTGTGGTTCTGGGACTCTAAGAGTCACACATCTTTTTACTAAAGGTGAAGACTTTTTGTCCAGAGAAAGAAATGTTACAAAGTATTTTTTTAAATATTTTGGAATACTAGCAGTGGCAAGTGGAAAGAAAACTTGCAAGTCTAATCAGATTCCGAGCCATTTTAATCTACAGAATGATGATCGACATCAAGGAAAGGGAAGAATGACTAATTTAAATTAAATTTCATCTAATGAATCTACAGGCTTGCCAATGTATTAAAAACTTATGCACTGCCACATCAACAAACAAAAGGCCATAACTGCATGAAACAAAAATGCTAAAAATTGGTCTCGAAAACAAGGCAGTTCTAATGAGACTTGCCATTCATCCCCTTCACATCAGGTGTGATTCATCACGTTTGGAAAATGCTTTGAAACCCTGAGATGAAAGGTGCCAAAGCACCACCACGAGGATCCAGAGGGGTGTCATCATTGCCATGGGACACGGTGCCTCAGCAAAGGGCACTTTCCACAGCAATTCATTTGGGATTTTAATCCTCACTTCATCCTGTGGGAAGCTGCTGCTGCCATCAGATCCAAACCTGTCTCCAGGGAGGGAAACTGTCAGGAATAAACCCTTCACTCCCAGCCCCAAGACTGCTAAACAGAGAACTGGATCTGAATTAGAGCTTAGCAGGGTGCAGCATCAATTCAGCATCCACCTCCGTGGGCAGCAGCTCCAGCTCTGGAGCTCCTCTCCTGCAGGACACTGGGCAAATCATCTGCCTCTTTTGAGTTCATGCAAATGCTGTTCTAAAGAATACTGCACAGAGAGTGCCAAAATAAAAATATAGGCAAATGTGTAATATGCAAAAGGCAAAGATAATTTCTTTTAAATTTATTATTATTATATTATCATTTTAATTTCAACATCCCCCTGAATACAGCAATAGTTTAACTTCACAGTTACACTGAATACCTTCAAAATTTCTTCAGTATTAGCTGAGGATTGGGGATTTTTCTTGCCATTCTAGGCAGCAACACAGGTTCATTTTGACATCTGTGTCATTAAAATAACACGGCTCTGCTGCTATTGAAGGAGAAATTGTGGCTCCATACATCAACACCAACTCATCCCCTGGGACACAGCAGCAGGATTTCCACAGCCAGCATCTGCCGAGGCAGAGGAATCTGTGGGAAGCTTTGCAGGAGCCCCCATGTGCCCAAGCTCTTCCTTTTGCCACTGCTGTTTCTGCTGATGAAATAGTAATGATTCTTTGCAAGGTTCAGCTATGCTGTGATGGTAATCTGTCACTTTTACCCACTTATCTATAAGTAAACAAATGACATCAATGGTTAAAAGGTTACATTTTTTACTGATCTTAAGCCACGATCTGACAGGTGTTATTTTCTTTCCATAGGCACTGTTTTTGGCAGCACACCTTAGCGAAATTGCCCTGAAATTAAATTCCTGCTTTGGTTCATTAGAATATTCAACAAGTGAATACATTTATAAATCATAATTAACTTCTCCTTTCTGTTTTGTTTCTCTCTTGAATTGCTTTGCATTTGTTTGTTACAGTTTTGGGGCAGACAGAAAATATGTCTATTAAAGATTTTGGAAGTCTCCTGGAAAAAAGTAACTTTTATTGATTGCTGCTGAAGGAATTTGTTCCTGCTTGGAGTGGATCAAGCTATCCTTGTCTTTCTACAGTTAAACCCAAACCAGTCTGCAAACTTCTGCAGCCGACTAGTCACATACAGGGGTCTGGCTCAAATTACACCTTTGGCTGTTAATTCTGCTGTTAACTCACAGTACAGTTTTGAAGTTAATGGAGCTGTGCCAGTTTTCATGTGCAGAATATTCTGCCCATTATTTCTGACACCACACAATTACAGAACAGCTCTTCTAGGCTCCTTGTTTTTATCAGGAAACAGTTTATTTAAATCAAGTGTATTGTATTGTACAACTCTTTAAAAAAAGCTTAAAAAGCCAAGGGAGTAGAAAGAGTAGATCACTGTATTACTTACAGTAGGGGAGTGGAAGAGTTTAATTTTGATGCAAATTCCTCTAAGGAATGATGGGTTCATTTTGCCTTGATAACGTTCAAGGTGTCAGTAATTCTTTGTAGAAACAACATATCAGATATACAGAGAAGCTTTCCATTAGAGTACACTGGAAACCAACATGCTTGTTACTTTTAATAGACTAGCAGAGTAGTTTGGGAGCAGTTTCTTTTCCTTTTGCTTTTTTTCTGAAGGCTTGTGAAATAATGATCAGCATTCTCATGTCTCAGCAGAGGATGGTTTGGGGAAATCAAAGGACACATGAGCCCTGAACAAAGGGTGGGGGGCTGCTCTTCCTCCTGACCCTACCCAGCCAGAAGAGCAAACTGGCCAGGGTTGCTCATCATCCTGAGGGATGATCAGCATGGTGCTAATCCTGTCTGCTAAGTGGTGATCACAGTGCTAAACCCCTCAGACGGAGGAAATCAAGCCTTGTGCTCCTGGGGTCATTCAGTTCCACAGCTCCGCACCACAGATGTGCACTGTCTGCCACAGTCTGCCTCTGCTGGCCTGCTGAAAGGTCTGCTGACAGGAAGGCACAGGGTTGAAGCTTTCTGAACATGATTCCCAAAGACAACGCAAAATTTAAACATGCCTCAAATCTACACCTTGCCTCCCTCAAATTAAGGCAAATTAGGGAACAGATCCATCTCCAACCCTGCAGCGCAAACTCTGCTCCCCTCCCACGAGACCAGAGCACAACATCTGGGACACACTCAATGGCCCAGGATCAGAGAAGACCACACCACCACTGTTGGGAAGCTCTACCAGAGGTGCCAACTGCTTGTAATTCCCATTCTTGTACCCAGGAATAAGAGCCAGCAGTGGGTTCTTGGCTTGCAGACAACCAGCTCTCTACGGAAGCACCACAAGGTTCACAGGAAAAATAATGTGATTTAGAGCATCATTTGCTCTCCCTGAATACTCATTGGGATCATTCCCCTGGTTCAGAAAACAATTTCTCTTCCTGTGCTGCTGTTCTTCAAGTCACCGCTTAAGTCATTTGCATTTTTGCTCCTGGCAAAGAGAAATGTTCTGGTTCTTTCTATGTTGATCCTTTTCTGTCTCCAATTCACAATGTGATTATAAAAATCAGTGTAAATAAGTGTTGATCCTCCAATAAAACTTCATCTGAAACATTGTCCAGGAAGCGCAAGAAAACAATATAAAGTGAAAGGTAGAGGGGGAAGCTGCATATTGCTGCTTCTGTTCAAAGCTCAGACTGCCTGAAAGAATCCAGTGTGAATATAACATTGAAGTGACCTACAGAAACCATAAACACTTGATGTTTGATTCACAAAAGTGAAGTAAGACATCAAATACCATAAAAAACAGCAGAGAATAATAGCTACAAGGCAATGTACAAAGGTGAAAGAAGAGAGATATTACAAAAATCCTGAAACAAAAAGGTGCTAATTGCCATTCATCTTAAAAGTAGGCAATTTTCCAAGGCACTGTAACTAGCCCTTGTCTTCTTGTTAGATAAAAGAATAATATTTCAAGTAGAACACTTCAAATACAAAGCAAAATCACCCGACTCAAACCTCAAGTAAGAAAAAACTCTTCCAGAATATTCTGTGTAAATTGCACCAAAACTCACTGGATTTGTAAAAGCAAAACATGAGAGCCCAGTTCAGTGTTTAATTATTGCAGCATCCTGTCAGTGATGACTTAGTGAGCAGGTTAACATAATTATTAGTACCATTTAGCACAACTGTCTGGAGATACAGAAAATATTGTTTAAGGACTCCCAGGGCCTGTTCTGTTCTGGTTCACTAACACTATCACTTTGAAACAGAAAAGTTTGCTTTTAAACTAGGGGTTTTATTTACTGTTAAATCAAACACATCAGAATGCACTTTCTGCTTGATTATTAGGTATCATCCTCACTCAGACAACAGAAATTTGCAGGAATATCTATTCCCAGCTGTACACATTGCAGCCATGGAAATATTGAGAGTGTGGAAGATTTGCAGCTCTTCCTCTACCTTTAGAGCCCTAACTGAGTGACTGAAATTGCTCCTTTGTCTCAGAAAACACTGGCTAGAGTTCACTCTTGGTGGCTCATTGGAGAAGGTCTTGGGGGCCTGTGGAGCAGGAGTAACTCCACCCCACCAGGCTCTTCCCAGTGGTCACACACTCCAACCTCTTCCAGCAGGAGGATTGGCTGGGCTTTACCCCACGGATGCTTTGAACAGAGCAAGCGTACGTTTGGATAGTGTTTGAAATCAAACATTCCAATAGGTTAAGACCAGCAGAATTAATTATTTACATTAGTAAATCACACAGTCATGTCTGTGCTGGTTTTCCCTATGTGGACAATAAAGGTAATGGGGTGTGGAATGCAGAAATAAACACCAGATCCTTCTAGCATTTTTTTTTCCTATCAATGTTTCACGGGATTTTGGGATAAATTCTTACACAGCCATTCCTCCTTTTGTTCTAACCTTTACTGAGCTCTCCATAGCACAAAAGGTGGGGATACTGGGCTCTGTTTTGGGCTTTCCAACCTGATCTTCCTGCTTCAAGAATACCGAAGGAACTGATCTTCACCTTAAAATGTCAATCCCATTTCAGCTGAAATACTTATTCCAAACCAGACAAGCTTAAGTCACTTATCCAGGGTTACAGAATTCCATTTTTCCTCCATCCTTTTGGCCAGGCCATGCTGGGACCTGAATTACACACAGCCTGTGGAGCTGGAAAAGCTATGCCATGGCCACTTTCCTCTGAATTCTCTTGTATAAAAGGACTGTTTATGAGAATAAACAGTCCCACAAGTCATGATTCAAGCCTTCTACAGCATCTTGAGGGTTTGTACTCACTGAAGTCTTAGCACAGACTCCTCAGAGGAAGCCAAAAACCTCCCAGACTTTACCAGCACTAAGGGATTTATAAGGACTAAAATATCCACCAGAACACATTCAAACATCCAGTGAAGGAATGTTTGGTTTAGACATTCTGATTAAAATCTCCTGTCATTCTGACTCCATCTGTGACATGTTGGTGTTGGCTTGCTCACCACAATACAGCAGCATGGATCAACCCAACCCCAAACCATCCACAGGTTACACACCTGGGACTTCTGCTGGACAGGACAGTGCTTCTATCAGGGAAAATTCACTGGGAATAACAGCAATGGAAATGCTGTGAAAAAATGAAATGTTTCCATGTTGTTATGCCTCGAATGAAGAATACAACAGAGAAATAAGATGGATTGCACATTGTAGATGCAGAGCTGGCTGTGAGAGGAGAGAAAAAGCCATTCCAGTAGCAGGAGATAATTATGGACAATGACAGGATATCTCAGAAAGTCTCCTGGGGAATAAAATTGATCCAGGCTATCAATAAAATAATTCTACTTTATCTTTTCATCTTTGTCTCAACTTCTTTTCATTCTTTCCACTTTACTACTACTCTTATTTAACCTTCAGCTCATCATTAAAGTAACCACTGAGCAGAGCAATAATTTTATAGTGTACTCTATGATCTTCTTGCTTTTGGTATTAATCTCAGGAGGTTTTCTTCTTTTTAACATCTCTTCTTAATATTTCCAGCATGATAAAGATATATTCTCTGCTATTTGAGTTGCTTTCTATTGGTGCTAATTATTTCCCAAAATTTGAAAAACACTTCAGTGCCAGGCAGTGAGACCCTCAGCTTAATTCTGTCTTCCTGCCAAAGACTTATTTTGGTCTTGTGCAAAACTCTATCCTTCAACAAATAAATAAGAATTTCATAAAAGTCCTTGGGCTTCTCACTGATGGGTGACATAAATGTACCAGAACACTGGTGCTGATGTGGCCCTGCCAAAGAGGGGAACAAGTAAAGCTTAAATTAAAAAATAACACACCTACTGCTCAGTTTTGTTGTAATTCTGGATATCCTATTATATTACCTATTACCAGGGACTTTTATGATTTCAGTTCTGCAGAGCATAAACATCACCTTAATAGAACTAATAACTCTAAGTATTATGGCTACTAAGAAAGTACCAGCAAAAACGCCAGAAAGCATTAAAGATATTAACATTACCATTTAAAACAAGCTGCAGAGAAATCAAACTGAAATTAAGGAAATACATGAATTTCAGTCACAGGAACACCATTAGGAAATTAAATTAAACTGATTGTGCTTGCTGAAAGTGGTGTGAGCCCCAGAAGATAAGACAGCGCAAAGAGGTGACTTGGGAAGCTTTATCCTGACCAGCCCCTGCACAAAGACAGGGAAACACTGGAATTTAGGGGTTGGTTTGTAACTAGAACTGCACCAACCAACTGTTCTTCATGTCACAGTGACAACAGGGACTTCCAATGACAACTGGGGAATGTGACAGGACAAATGCTGGCTTTTACAGTGTAAATTCTCTGGCAAACATGGTGAACTCACAGACAGAAAACTTTCCTGGGGAAATCCTAAACATACCTGGCACAAACCATGCTGAAATCAGACAAATCCCTACCAGGCATGGGTTTGTGCTGGCTAATTGAACACAGCAGTAATTAAGGAGAGGAACCTTCACCTTCTCCCATCGAGGTGCTGCTCTCGTTCAAGCACTGTTGCCTCCCTCACATCACGGGCCCAGTGCAGGAAAGGAAAAGGGCAAGAGTTATTGCACATAAAAGGTCAAACAGATAAACTAATGGTTCCAGCCAATCCTGAAATTAAAAAAACCCCAACTTTTATTTACTTGCTCTCTGAGCTCTATACACACACATTTTCATAAATGCCTGTAGTGTAGGAGGAATTTCCATCATGTGGTCCATTACTCACTTTTCTTATTGTTCTCCAAATGATTTTCTTTTTTTTTTTTTTAATGGAGAAGAAAATGGATGGTAAAAGAGATCAATCTAAAAAAAATATTTAAATACATATTAAATACATAATACATAATCCCTTATGATTTTATGGCTGATATTTTCAATATGAATATTCCAACAAAGGGGGTGAATGTTCAGGGGTAGTCAGTCAGAGGCCATTCACACTGCAAAAGTGAATGCTGCCCAAAGGAAAGGTTTAGTTTAGGTCTTTTTATAAAAATAACCCATTTTGACTTTCTTCCAATCCAAACCCACTTTAATTCTGGACAAAAGAATGCACCAGAATGCATTCAAGGTGAGTTCTTAGAATTAATAAAATCAGGATTTATGTGCTTTCTACAGAAATCTCTAAGATGTGACTTGCCAAGATTACTTAATGTGTCATAAATACAATGAAAGAAATCAAATCAACAAAACAGAACCCAGAAAAAAAAAACACCATACCAACAAATCAGATTTCTAAACATCCCATGAATATCTTTATACAGGAGAAAAATGCATCAAACAATGCATGGATCCCTTCCACCACAATTTTTATGGCTGGAAAACTGACAGAAAGGAGTAGGGAAAGGGCAATATTCCCAGCATAAATATATGGAATGGATAATCACCAATACTATTTTTATGTAAAAAAAGTTTGTGCCGTCGGGATGTATTTGAGCCTTTTTGTGGCTCTCCACCCGAGCACATGCTGAAAGAATGTCACTTTGAGGGCAATAAAAATGTGTTCTAGATTAGAATTGCACATAATGAAGGAAGAATTCCAGTCAAAATAGAACGATTCTCATGTTACTTTCTTTGGTTCAAGAATCAGATACAGTTTCCTTTTTTTTTTAAACTTCTGAATTTGAAAAGTGTTTCCTCTTTAGGATATAATCAGGAACATGTGTGAGAAAGATCTAAACTGATGATACTCTCACAAAGCACTGAAAGAAACAGATTTTCAGAGGCAGGATTCTGATTTGGTAATGTATGTACATAATTGCAACTAGGAAGGTGCAAGCATAAATTGCTACAGGCACCTGCACTCAATCCACTTTAAAAAGCAAATAGAAGAGCTCTAAAATTCCATATTTAACCCCTAAAATGTTTAAGTCCCAATCCTGCAGGGAACAAAATATCTTTAAAATTTATCTAAGTAGCTAAACATTTGTTAATAACTCACTTAAAATACCCCAATGCCAACAAACTCTCCACTGGATCTCTGATTCTCTAAAACACAGTTTAAGGATTTTACAACTCTTCCCCTTTAAAATTTAATTTGTGTGTTTTTCATCACTCACACAGTTTATTGTTCTGTCTAAAAGGCAATAACCAGAAATGGCCCAGAGCATATTTGTGGTGAAGACAACACCCAAATTAGTTTGAATATTTTTTAGGAAGATTTGATTTTGCAAGTCTTCAAAGAGATATCTGCTGAGAAATATGGATGTCAGACATAAATTATCCTCCATGTAGCACTTGGAATCTGAGTGAAGCAGGTGAGATAACAGAAGTGAAACACAGACAAGAAATCAGGGAACTGAGTACCTCAACTCATTTCTGTTCATCTCCACCAGCATCCCCTGCATTGAGCCACATTTTGTGGCCAAATATCAGTACCCAGGAACTCTTTGAGGGAGCTGGGGTCAAGCACAAATATAAATTACCTTCAAAGTTTTCTCCAAGTTCTTCCCTGTGACATAAAAAGTCCCATCCTGGCCATTTTGCTCCTTTTATACACATACTAATTATCAGAGTTAATTATAATCTCCCTTATTCTCTTCACTCTTTTTGAGCAAACTTGGGGTTTGTAAAAAGTCAAGCAGAAGAGGTGAAAATATGGATACTGGGAAACTTAGATTTAACTAACTGCACTGAGAACAGGATTTTCCACCCTTCAATTTTTAGGGCATATTTATGATATACAGCACAAAAACACAGACATGCATTGGGTAAAGCTTAACAAATAATATTTAAAAAAAGGCTTCAAAGCAGTTGGTATTAAGTAAGCTGGTGCCTTGGTTCTCTCCTTGGCCTAAATATTTCTGGGAATTTTCTGAGTATAGATAAGACTGTTCTGGTGCAATGGGAAGACAGTAAATCTGAGCTGGATTCCTCCAGCAGAAGATGTGCCCTTATAAGATGAACTTGAAAAATTATATAAAAACCAGCCAGACTGAAGGAAGAACACAATTCCAAATGTAACAATACTGATTTAAAAACAAGCAATAGTTCTGTTAGAAACTGGCAGCATTCCCAATAATAATATTTAAACAAGCAAAGACAGAATACAATATGCACAGGCATACTCCAACTATTTTTAACTGACACATTACTGTATACTTTCTGAGAAAAGTTCAATGAGATTTGTCAAATCACTCAAGGTCTGGCTATTCAAACCTCTCTGCACAGAACAATGGCCTTGTTTTGCAGAGCTGCCTTTCTGCATCCCATCACAAATGTGCTGAGGAGCTCCAGTCCCAGGAGGCACCTTGGTACCAACAGGAACATCACACACATTGTCCTGCACAGTTTCCTGTGCCAAAAAGGGGGTTCAGTTATTGATATGACATTCTGATTTACACACTGTGGACAAGCTGCTTCCTGCCTGCCCATCTTCAGATATTTGGCTCTTCAGGGAGACAATTTTGTTTTCCTTAGGACAAAAACCATCTCTGGTGACAATGCTCTGCTCCAGGATCTGGAAGTTTTCAGGGAAGCTGCTAAAGACTCAGAGCAGTGTGTCCCAACAAAAACTACCAGCAAAGCTCTCTGAGGTTTAACTCCTTGGCACCCATGGCATAATATGAAATTTTTAGGCTGACACTGATTTTTGAGGTCTGTCTGATACTTTAAGACATCCAAGAGTTATTGGCTCCACCCCAGGCTTTTCAAAGGTTTCTTTATCAGCAAATGAACAAGTGGAAGCCATCAGTGCAGCCCCATGGATGAGATTAGATATGTTTTTAGGTCGCAAGCTAAAAGCTTGCTAATGCTTACAGGCATTCCTTGTCTAGGAATGTTTGTTAATTTGAACTGCCCTCCCTTGCTGGGTTTCTTTAATCTCCCAACCAGCTGTCTCCCATAAAAAGATATTTCTGTTTTTAGTTACAAATCTGTTTAGAGATAAAACTTGCTCATAAATACACAACTGCATCCATGGTCGGGTTTTTGGTTTTGTTTTGTTTTGTTTTTTTTTGCTGACAGTAAAAACAGTAAACCAACTCCAGATGAAAAATATTGAACTTTTTTTGGGATCAGAACACGTTCCCTACTTGCTCAGAGCATGGTGCATGTGTAATAGATGCTCTCGATTTTAGGGCTGGCATGACACTGTGAAAGAACTCATTGAAACAGCCATTTTTGTCACCTTTTCAGATTTAGAGCTCATGAGATAGGATAAATTGAAGCTCTCTCAGAGACTGGGAGTATTTTTTCCTGCAGAACACCCAAATATATGAAATGGACTCAATGTAAGTGACTAAAAACCTCCTCCAAGCCCCACAGTTTTTGCTTTTCTAATAACAGCAAACCTGGGAAATCTCTAACTTGTTTTCAATTCTCTTAATTCCTAGATTTTAACTAAATAAATTGCACTTATTTCTTATTTGTATATTCACTACAGATACATCAATCCAGAGTTCAGCAATTCTGGGAACAGCTTTGAGCACAATTAGGGGCTATGAGCCAGAACCTCTGGTTAAAGCATGCACATTTAAGGGGTTTTTAAGCATTTTCACTGGAATGTGATGAGAATTCTTTAATTTACCCATACCATATTCCTCTTAAAGCAACCTCCATCTTCTGAGTAATTCTGGTTTCCACTAAAATGATTGCCAGGTATTTTATTAGAGATAAATTGAAATACTTCTCCCTGTAATTCAAGCTAAGTGTAAAAGAGCAATAGAATTCTGGTGATGAATTTTAGTGCTGCAGAAAGTAACATTTTGGTGATACCCCAGCAACATTCTCAAAAATGCTTCTACCCATCACACCTCATACCTACAGGAAAACATTTACTCTCCCAAACCTATTGTTCTTCCACTGGTCATCTGCTAATTGAGGCTCTGGAAATTTATCTTGCAGTATTAGTTTAGGATTTAGCCATGAATATTTCTGTATATATAATATTTCAGCACATCTTAATAATTAAAATACTATTTCAAATGTATTTTCATTAATATTTACTTTACTCCTGCTGCAGTTCAGCACACAATTCAGTACAAAACTGATTAAAAATATAGTTGCATGAAATATATGAAAATAAATTCTGCTTGTCTCAAAATATCAAGATTTTATGGACAATGTGCTAAAACTCTGTGTTATAGTGTGGAGTATAAATATTTACAATTGGATTTATATATTAGCAGTTAAATGCTGTGGGATATATTCGTTGTCCCAAGTGAATTCCCATCGGAGGACACCCTGCAATTGTCAGTTCATTATTCCACAAAGTTATTTTATCTAGGCTGTCTTCCATGGGAGGCCTGTGTGGTTTAGATCCCGAGGTGGTACGTGCCTTATAAATACCCTAGGCTGATAAAGGTGACTGACAGGAGCTACAAGAAGGCAGAAAACTAAAAATCCTTCCCTGCTCTTCACCTCAGCAATGTTTTCCAGACACAGAAGCTGCCCTTGCCTCCTGCCAGGGCTGGATCTTCAGGGGTTCCATTACAGCTGGGGCTCCAGGGGTTTCCTTCTGTGCAATGGGGACCCAACTCTGAGGGACAGAGCCAGGAAAGAGGAACTTCAGCTCTGGAGGAGAGGAAAAGTTACCTGAGGATAGGATCAGAGTGGTTTGGGTTGGGTGGGACCTTAGAGATCTTCTCGTCACACTCCTGCCATGGCAGGGACCCCTCCCACTGTTCCAGGCTGCTCCCAGCCCCAGTGTCCAACCTGGCCTTGGGCACTGCCAGGGATCCAGGGGCAGCCCCAGCTGCTCTGGGCACCCTGTGCCAGGGCCTGCCCACCCTGCCAGGGAACAATTCCTCATTCCCAAGATCCCATCCAGCCCTGCCCTCAGTGTGAACCCATTCCCCTTGTCCTGTCACTCCAATTCCTGATAAGAAGTCGCTCTCCAACTTCCTTCTGGAAGGTGTTGTGAGGTCTCCGTGCAACCTTCTCTTCTCCAGGCTGAGTAGCCCCGAATTTGGGAAACTGGAACCTTGGAAAGCTTGAGGTCTCCCCACAATCCACCTTCACACAAACCACGGGATAACACTGGGATTGCCTTTGCTCCATGAAGTCTTGAAAGCAACTGGAAGCTGAGCTGGTAGACAGTAACAACAACAGTAATTACACTGGCTCCCACCATCCCTCCAGTCCTGCTGTGTTCACACCTAAACCAGAGCAGAGCCCTGTAACCCTCAGAGCTTCTTCATAACAAGACTTTACCCAGTGCAGAACAAACCCTCCCATGAAAAAAACCAAACATTGGCAAAATGAAGATTTAACCAAAATTTATTTTAGTAATGACAATAGTAAGCAGCAACATGGAACTCCTCAGTGTCCCATCTATAAATTATTTAAAGAACTTGTTACAGGCAGAATGAGTATCACACCCAGGCCTGTGTGGCACAGCTGAAAAATGATCTGACAAACATGATGCCTCCAGAGGAATGAGCTGGCAGTTAAAGCAGACAGGTTAATACCCTTCCTACAGCCACAAGACACTCACTGCTCCCTTGTAACTGCTGGGCCTTGAGACTAAAAGCTTTAACCAATAAAAACTATTAAACCCAGGCAATAAAACAAAGTCAGCTACAACAGACCACATGACTCTGGATCAATACATGGTATTTCCTCTAGAAATCATGGCATAATGGTTTCAGCCTAAAACATTAAGAAATGCAGAGGGGGAAAAAATTAAAAGGAAATTTAGTCAGATCTGTATTAAAGAACCCAATCTAGAGGGCAACAAGTAGAAGAGATTCATGGTGAAATTACTCCCAAAATGTTAAAAATGAAACATGGACAGCTTTGGACTGGTGTGGACATGGATATGTCTTTGTAGCGCCAGTGGACTCATGGATTCACCCACAGCTCCACTTTGCTTTTAAATACATACATACATATATATTAAATAACAATCCACCAGATATTCGACAGAGCTTTTTCAGTTTTTATCTAGCATGCAGCAGGAAGATAATCACTAATGAGAGCTGATGCCAGGTAATTCCTCCCCCGGATTCAGGCACTGCACACACAGAATCACTAGGCTAGTACTGGGCAAAACCACTTTGCCATGAAGCAAAATTCCCCCAGGAACTGGGTATTCTGGGTTCCCTGTGCTGTCAGCACAGAGCTTTCTCTGCATGTGAGCCCTTCCACACCCCTGCACAGCCCATCAGAAATGGGGATTTTTATCCCTCACCAGATCTCTATCACTGTGGGGATTTCCATGTTCCCAACACATTACTTAACATATTCAGAAAGTGTTCTTTATATTTATATACTCAGGTATTACTCTACAACAGGGAAGAGAGCTCAAGACAAAGGCCAAAGAACATCCAAAGAAGGTTAATTAAAGACTTATTTCTTTCCCATTTTCTATCCAGCCCCATTCCCCCCTCACCCACATCTGTAATATATAACCAATGATTTTAAACATTCAAAGAAAGGTGAGGGTGAACTTGCCCCACAAATCCTCTGTGCCAGGCCTCAGGAGGGCTCTGGGGGCAGCTTCCCAGCTGTGCTGTGGCTCCTGAGCACCCTGAGCTACTCTGCAGCATGAGGATGAGCTGTGCTCACCCTCATTTCTGAGGCCTGGCAGAGATAAAGACAAAGCTGAGCCCCCACGCTGCAGCCCCGTGATTTTCCAGTGCCACCATCCTTCCTGTCCATGTCATTGCCACAGACACGGGTGTTATATCCACACAGGCAGGACATTTATCTTCCCAAACAGTTGAGTCCAGCTAGGCAACACCATGCTTTGCTTCTTTATGACAAATAATAATAAAAAATTATATAAAACCATGATGAAACCTTAATTTTTAACTGAATGACCCCTTTGACATCAAATTACTCTGATATTTCAATGCCTTGTGCCTTAACAGGGCAGCAGCTTTATCTCTCTCATTGTTAAAGGCCTTGGGAAGTAAGATCAGCAATCAAAATAATAGAAAAAGCAATACAGAACATATATAAAGCTGAGCTGAATATCCTCAAATGTTTCTCAGCATGTTGGCTGTTACAAGATCAGGTACCTGGATAGTAAATTACTGGACTTTGATTTGTGTAACAGGCATTTTGTGTATGGTGTCCAAATTAGTGGAAACAATCCAAAAATTCCCCACAGCTACTGGTGTCCATGTTCTGTTTTTGAAATGTCATTGCAAGTTTACTTGGGAAGGAGGTTTGAAGGACAGTTTTCCAGACCCAAATTAAATACATTTTCATGGGTCAATTTCTAAAAAATATTATTGTTTCTATTCTGAATTGTTTGACCTTCATGTTATGAAAATCAAAGTCATGCAAAGCCATTTTTATAGAAACTGAAATTAGGAAAATGTCACTTCTTCCATTGGAAAGGGAGGTTCAGAGGCACACAAATACACATATACACACTGCATTTCAACTCCCAGCCAATTTTCTGTTCTAGTAAATAGAGAAAAAGGGAAGATTTATGGCAAGAATACACTCCATTTCTTTTTCCATTATTTGAATTTTTTTTTCTCCCTGTTATCTATGTATCAGAGAAAATACATTCAAGAAAAGCAACCATAATAATAAAAAAAAGAAGGCGAAGCTTTTTTGGGTATAGGCACAAATCTTCTGGACTGCCTATCTGCTTTTTATTTTTCCTTTGTAGATAAAGAATGTTTTGGGGGGCAGGGTGTGTAATTAGAGCACTCATTTTGGGCACACAGGAGAAACCAAGGTGAGGAAATGCTCCTGCTGAGAGAAAGCATCAATCAGGAAGAGGAGAAGGCATGGGAGGAAAAATCCTCCTCCATGCCACCTGACCCCTCCTTGTGGAATCTGAAAGATTTTCTTCTTCCAAGGCTCCAAGCCAATAGATGCAAGAACATAATGACCAGATGACCTTAATGAGGAATAAAACATTTGCACTGTTTTCCTGTCACTAATGACACAAGCCCTTCATGCTTTGGGGTCCTCTCCCTCCCTCTGGAACTGCTTATCTTGAAGTGTAACTAAGGTCACCTTTATTAAAGACTGTTTCTGCCTATTTTCTAGTTGGAAAATCAGAATTCAGCCACTGCATTAAAAGTTCCCACTGCTGCTGTTTGTTCGGTTCCTACAGCCACAGACAGGTCAAACAGAATGACACAGAGGGAGAGGGGTACACCAATATCTCCCAAAGCAGAGGTGAAGACAGGCAGGTACACCAGGATGGCACAGGTACCTCACAGTGCATGCAGCTCTATCATTAAACCAGGCAAATAATTCATAACTATGGATTTAGACTGTTTTTTTAAACTATTTTAAATACTTATTGATTCATAAGGGAGCATGACTGGAAATTGTGCTGACCTTGGAAAGGCAGTTTTTTACCAAATGAGCTGCAATAGCTCCAGGAGCATTCCATGAACCTGGGAGAGCCCCTGCAGCCTTGGGTCACCCCAGGAATACAACCCCAAATTCAACATCCCAGAACTGCACAGTGTCCAGGTGCTGGGGCTTGGGGAGGTAGGAGCAAATGCTACATTCAGGGAGACAGAAAAAGTGTTCAGTGGTGAAGAAGGGAAGGTGGAGAAAGAAGAGTTCCTTCTTAGAAGGAGGTTTTTATTTCCATTGGTTGATTAAAGGCCAGGGCTCAGATATGAGAGTTCAAAAGCACTCAACAGACTGTAAAATTAGGGGTGAGAAATGCAGAAAATTCCAAACAAGTGCTGGTAAGACTTTTGTACCCTGAGCCATCGCATACATTGTCAAAAAAAAAGTATTTATTGAAAGATGAAAAGGAGTTTTAAAATAGATTTTTGAGACTATTTTTGCAGCCTGTGCCCATAAGCTCCTGTTCTCCAGTGAGTGCCAAGACTGAGGGCTCAGAGGGAGAGAAAAAAATGTGAACTAATAAATTCAGCTTTGCTTTTGTGAGTAAAGCACCCCCCCAAGCTCATGCTGATAAACCCTTTCTGCCTCTCTCTTGCATGTTCCCCCTCTCCCCAATTTTAATTCGAGTTTTTCCCACCTCATATGTAGCATATGCAGAATCCACGATGGTGCTGGGAATAAAGGTTTCATTAGCACTCATTTGGGATGCAGCAGAACTCCCTCCTGACTTCACAACATGGGAGTGAGGGAGCCATTCCAAATACCTCCTGCTGAAACATTTATAATGCAACCAGCACTCTCCCACTTCGCCCTTCACTCCCATCTACTCTCCACCCACACACGCTGCCTGCCCCATTGCGAACTCAATTTTCTGTGGTTCTTAAGACTTGAATAAACAGACCACAGCCATCTAAATGTGCATGCAGTCCCTGTGTCTTCATGGAGATTAATACAATTTCAACTACTCTGGTTTAGTGGGTTTTGGTGATGGTTTGGGAGAAAATAACTAGAATGACTCTACTGAAAAAAAATTTATAACCCCCATCTTTGTTGAAATACCCTTTCAAATTACTGGGGCTTTGGCTTCTTTTTTTCTCATAAAAATCCTGTTGAATGCTCTTGCAAGAATTTAGTTAACATTTTCTCTTTAAATATCACACACATTCTGAGGAATCTGTACATTAGAAAAAGTTTCCCCTCCAAAAAATCTGAAAAACATAGCATTTTAGCAAGATGCAATTGTGGGTCTTTACTTTGCTGGCCATGGAAATGAGAAGGAAATGTGTATTTATTTTAGCTAATGGGTAAGTAAATCTCTCAGGATCATGTCTTTGAATGGATCTGTCATTTTAAAGTTAGGTACTATACATAGTCCCTAATGGTACTGGGGGAAACTGTGCTGGTGTGAAAAGCTATTAGGAAGAGGAGGAAACTTTTGGGTGGAATGCAGTGTTAATGAGAGCTCATTATGTTATTGCGAATTTTGACATAGTGCATGTTTTTCTCACAGCCCCAGCTTCCCCAAGTAAGGCAAGCATTACTTCTCTAAAAGGTAAAATAAAATCATCCTTCCCCTCTGCCTCCAAAAATTAAAGCAGAATAAAAGGATCCATAATTTAGATCCCTATTACCTGAAGCTACCCTAATTACTCAGGATAAAGTAATTTATGACTTCTAAAAGATGTGAGTGGCAAAACAAAGAATATTTAATATCTGCCACCCTAAAGAGCAGCAAGGAATTGCCCTTCAGGGAAGATGGATCTGCCACTGCCCAGCTCCAAGCCTCTGGCACGGCTTTGCCAACAGGAGCCACGAGCCTCATTTGTTCAGAGTTTGCTTTGCAGCTTTACCTACTGCAGGAAACATGAGACCATTACTTCTTCTGATTTCCAAACTAACAGTGATTTAAGAATGGAAGCTATTTTTATTAGTCTGAGACAGTTTCTTAATGACATGATTTATAGAGGTTATTGTGGAAGGGTAGAAAAATGCACACAGACCTCTGTATGTGGAGACACTGCCCCTGAGGAGTTCTGCAGTCACAGGTTGTCCCAGAAGCTGGGCCTTTCCCACCAATTCAGTTATAATTTGAAGCATCTTAAATAAAAAGGGTGAGTTTTCCTTATTCTTCTTAACTTTTTCTGTATTAGACAGCACTGGAGCAATCCAGATTTCCTGTTCCATTCAAGTGACTGTTTGAATTTGCTGCATGAAAAGGTGGAAAAATTGTAAACAAAATAAAAATGATACTGAGATGACATTGCCTGTTCTACATATTTATCTATTGTGAGCCCTTACAAAAAATCAAAATAGCAATACAATAGTAATAATTTAAAAATGTGAGTGCAATAAACCCTACAAACAGCCAAAAAAGGTGGTGTTCCATATGAGGAGTATCTTTGAATGACACTGGGCTTCTCTCTTCACTTCCCAGAAAAGTATTTTGGACTCTTTTGAGAAGAATACACAACCTTTCTGCATCTGCTGGATGACTAAAGGAAACTGTTTCATTATTACAGCAGGACCATCACAGTGACATAGTCAAGACTGTATCAAATCTGATAAAAATTCTATTCTTCCCTGTCTTACAGCTGGACCAGAAATGAGATCAAGTCTGAATCCCATCTTACAATAGGATTTCTCTGCCTATTCGTATTCTTCAGCATATTTTACAGTCTTTTCCCACCAGAAAATTAGAAGTGATTTAGTCCATTTCTCTTTTCTTTCAATCCTCAATTTAAGGCATTCTTGTGTGCATAACTCCAGCACAAGTCTGTTTTGAAAACTTAAATTCATCACTCTGTACATTCTAAATTTAGTCTAATTACTGTTGCTGTTGAGCAGATAATGCCCAACACAGAGAAGTGCCAGAGCAGCTCGGCCTCTGTGCTGAGCAGCGGTGAACCCAGCAGCAGAAACTAACACAGCCATACAGATTCCAGAGCAGAATCACAAACACATTTCCTGCTTTGCCTCTAGAATACAGCCCCTCTGCTGCAGTGCACTGACAAAGCATGCACAGCTGAGAAAAAGCTGGGAAATTCATCCTGGTTTTTATAGGGTCTAAAACAGGAGGGGTCTAATTCTAACTGGTCTCTTTGGACACCACCTGAATCAATAAAGAATGGCAATAACAGCAATCCATACTTGTTCTCATCAGCCTTTACTCCTACTGTTTATTTCTTGTGCCCTTCAGCAAGAAAAGGAAAAAAAATATTTTTTGCTGCTAAAGCTCCTTCCTTCCTTCCTTCCTTCCTTCCTTCCTTCCTTCCTTCCTTCCTTCCTTCCTTCCTTCCTTCCTTCCTTCCTTCCTTCCTTCCTTCCTTCCTTCCTTCCTTCCTTCCTTCCTTCCTTCCTTCCTTCCTTCCTTCCTTCCTCCCTCCCTCCCTCCCTCCCTCCCTCCCTCCCTCCCTAAATTGAAATCATCCCCTTGGAATGCAGGTGATGACCCAGCTCAGGGTCCCCTCCAGATACAAAATTCTTCCACATAGATGAAGGAATTGCTGGTGCAACTGAGAAAAATGAAACCCCCAAATCCAATCCAAGTGAAGTCCCCACAGAATACTTTGAATAAATGAGTTTTCAGAATGTTGAACAAGAATTGCCCCGTTAGGACTTTTGCCAAAGTGGTATCACTACGTTGGCACTGAGCTGTTCCCTTCAGTGGCTCTGCCAGGCCTGGAGAGGCAGCAGGAATTCCAGTCCTGGTGCTCCAAACGCCAGGCGTGCTCCTCCCACAGAAACAGAGACTTTTTGGGTAGAAAGCAACCCCCACCAAAGCAAAACACTCCACTGCACACCCCTCCCTCAGGGACAGAAAACACACGGGACAGATGTAACTCATTATGCTTATATCACTCCTGAAGTCACTCGTAAAAAGCCTCCCAAACCAGTCATTTCCTGATCCTGCTCCTTTCTTTCCTCCACAGCAGTAATAACAAGTCATTTTGAAACTGAAGATAAAATTTAGTACAATTACACTAAGATCATCCCGTGCTGGAAAAATAAGAACCCAATGTTTTCTCAAAGGGTCAGCGAATTCCAGGTCAAACAAAGCCATGCCAAGCCACAAGATGTACGCAAGGTCTGGTGCCACCAGAAGCAGAAGCATGAGGCCTCCAATACCTCACACATTATATTCTGTTAAAGGAAGACAAATTAATTTGAGGGGAATATCTTGATTATGTTTTTGCACAAACACAGCAAAGTTCTTATTTGCATAGCCTAAAGTATACACTAGCACACATTTACTTAAATAAGCATTACCTTTTACCACAATTTTTCTTCATTTCTATGTTTTTTCCCAAGAATGAGCAGAGATGGCAACAAAGTGACTAATTTACCTTCAAGCCCATTTGCTTTGGTGATAAAATACAGTACTGTAGGTATTAGCCAGTTTCACCTACGGCTAAAATATTTTTAAAATATATTTAAAAAATATCTCAGATGTTCCTTGTCTAACTCTGAAAGCTGCTCACTATTTCTACATAGCTGTTTACAAATAATCAAACACTATTTTGGATGCTGTAGAGTAAATCTAAAACTCAGGCTTTCATTAGGCTCACAGTTTGATTTAGAGCTCTGCAGGCTGGTAGAGCTGAGGATAAAACCCCAGTTCTGCCCATCCATCACTCGTCAGGGCAGCTTTGGGAACATTCCCTGGCACTGGAGGAAAACCCAGGTGTGAGCTGCCATCCTGCACAGATTCAGGGCAGCAGAGGCACGCCCTGCCCTCATTCCTGGCACCAGTTCCCTGCATTTGGCTCCCCATCTCCACATGACTAACCAAGATTCCCGTGAGGAGGAGGTCTTAAAGGAACTCCCACATATTGACATGCGTTACAGAATTTCAGCCTAAAAATGGAAAGCATGGAGAGGAACAAAAGGTGCCAAACTAGAATGAAAACAATATATAAATTGGCAATGTTTCTGCTGCTAAATTCACTCATATTGTACTTTGATTTATGTCAAGCTTCAAAATAATGTTTGCAAACATGGGATTATTGAAAACCACAGAATGATTTGGGTTGGGTGGGACCTTAGAGATCTTCTCATCACACCCCTGCCATGGCAGGGACACCTCCCACTGTCCCAGGCTGCTCCAAGCCCCAGTGTCCAACCTGGCCTTGGGCACTGCCAGGGATCCAGGGGCAGCCCCAGCTGCTCTGGGCACCCTGTGCCAGGGCCTGCCCACCCTGCCAGGGAACAATTCCTCATTCCCAAGATCCCATTCAGCCCTCCTCTCTTTCCCTATGCCATGGGAGCCAGAAATATTCACAGCACTGTTTAGAGCAGATGAAAAGAAAACCCAGTCCAGGAGCAACCCTTGTATTTTGCCCACACAATTAACATGAACTAATCCCTAAGGTGTGGGCTGGACAATCACTGACTCTGATCCATAAAACTGTGCATTTGCTCAAACTGAGGAGTCAATCCCAGCTCCAGTGAACATTAACATGCTGCATAACGTGCAAAATAAATTGTGTGTTCGACCATCACAGTCAGTGCTATTATGCTTTGTCTGTACGAAAAGCTTCAAACACAGCCTTCCCTCATTTGTATTGCATGCAGGCAGGGCATTGTGTTAAAGACTTCTTGACTTAGGGATTAAAAGTGAGCTGTAGAGGAATGCAGAAATTTCTTCTGCAGAGAATTCTGGGTTTCTAAATACCTTAACATGCCTTTATTTCCTTTGGAGAGAAATCACAGGAATGGGTGCAAAACACTGGCATGTCTCTGAAAGCAGAAACTCTGCAAATTTCATACCAGAAAGATATAGATGAGTGTTTTGTTGGTATGGCTCAGGGTTTTGTCATAAACTCACATTTTCCCTATGGCCATCCTCTGGGCAACCCTGGATTTGTCTTAATCACTAAAGAGATGATTTGCAGATTGCATCCCCTTCTCTCTCACATGTCTATTTTGATCTCAGAACAAATTTATCAGCAGGAAACTCCCATGTCACACCGTATTCATCAAATAAACACAATTATTTACACTGAAACCACAAATCTGTATTGAAATACAAACAGGTGAAGATCACTATTTCTTTTTCTTCCACTGCAAGATGTAGGTTTCTTGGGATAGTGGAAGATGAAGAAAAAACAATTAAAAACCAGGGTACTTCCAGAGTGGTAGTTCTAGATTTTACAGAATCAGAATCACAGAATCATAGAATTGTTTGAGTGGGAAGGGACCTTAAAGCTCATCCCATCCCACCCCTGCCATGACAGGGACACCTTCCACTGTCCCAGGCTGCTCCCAGCCCCAGTGTCCAGCCTGGCCTCGGGCACTGCCAGGGATCCAGGGGCAGCTCCAGCTGCTCTGGGCACCCTGTGCCAGGGCCTGCCCACCCTGCCAGGGAACAATTCCTCATTCCCAAGATCCCATCCAGCCCTGCCCTCTGGCACTGGGAGCCATTCCCTGTGTCCTGTCACTCTAGGCCTTTGTAAATAGTCTCTCTCAGATTTCTTTAGCCAGATGTGTTGTGGGATTCTGCCATGCCCAGCTGATTGAGAGGAAAACCTCAGGCCATGACAAGGAAACAGCACAGAGCAGAAACTAAAACTGGCTCCAGAAGAGCCTGACTCAAGTTTTCAGACAAACATCAGTCCTGAACCCCCACATTTCTAACAGAATTTTTTTTTTAACGTAAATAGTTTGGAATTTCCATAGAGACACCACCTGTTCCCAGGCACAAGGAGCAGCAGTGACACAGGGATTGCTCTGCAGAAGGCCTCAGCAATGAGGCCTCATTAAATGGGCAGGTAAATCCAACTGTCACTCATCAGCTTTGTGGCACATCCCCAGTGCAAAGCCTTGGCTCCAGCACTATCAGAAAGGTAAAGATGTCCTTAATCTGAAAATCAGAATGGAGAAAATCTCCCCAGCTGCACTTCCTCAAAATGTGCCACCACCCCTCCTGCCCCACACAGATTTTAGGTCACGTTCGGTGGCCGCCGCACAGCCAGAGCCCATTTACAGCGCCAGCTACACCAGTCCTGCCCAGCTGGAGTCCAGCCCAGGACACGACAACCTCAGGACCACGGACTGCAGGAGCCCAGGCTGCTGCACCCCTCTGCTGGGCAGGCCATGGGCCACCGCGGCAATCCCTCTCCACGAGGACAGGGCCAGGGCCAGGGCCGGGACACTGCTCACCCTTCAGAGGCTCCCAAAAGCCACCTGCAGTGAGCTCGGGGCCATTCACACCATTCTGCCAAGCCGAGGCTCTGTATCGCTCCTGTAAATGTCTTACGGGAGAGAAAAATATATTCCATGAACTAGAGCTTCACAGAATATGCTATCATGGTATATAGTGCACTTAGGCCCAGACTAAAATAAAAGAGCTATAATTGGTCTCTTGTCCATATTTAAGGTAAAATAAGCGCCTGGATTTCCAGAAGCACAGAGCTCAGATCACTCAGAGTGAATTTGGAAAGTGCTGAGCAATTTTGAAAATGAGGACAAACATTTTTTTCAGCCTAAATGTGAATAAAATCCAAGCAGAGACTGTAGTTCTTTGAAAATCCTACTGCCCTATATTTGTTTTTCACTTCTCTTCTGGTTATACACCCATATACAGAAAAAAGTCTTCTGTTTCCTGCCTCCATCCTGCTTTTAACCAATCCTTTTCCTAGTGGAAACTGAATATCAATATGAATCAGCCTCCCAAAGTCATAAGTTGAGTAAAAACCTGTAACTACACTAAGGGACTTCACTCTTTTCTACCTAAAATACAGCTTGGATTTTGCTGAAAAAAAAAAGGTCATAATAAAAGCAGGGCACTCATATGAAGTATACACATGCAGTAATTACAGTTCAAAATTTAATTACTCACTTTTCCATTGGGAAGCACATCCTATTCTCCCTGCCTCTATGTTTGCTATTTATGGCTAAAGGAAAAGATTAATACTGCAATAAAGAATCAATAACATTATAGCTGCAACATATTTTCACTCTGAATTTAGACCAACATGGTTAACCAAGGAGTCTTAAGGGCTGCTTCCAGTCCTCCGAGGTGGGAATTCTAGAAACTTCAGTTTGCAATTAATAATTTCAGCTGAACAGGCACAATAAGTGAGAACTCCACAGCTTTTTAAGCTTGCCTGACTATAATGACTTTATAATTGTTGGAAATAAAGATTTGTCTGCATGGCAGAAGAATCTGCAGCATTGCTGTGTTTCACAAACTGTCAACATATTTTATATAATCTCCTAAGGCCCTTTAAATGCACAGCTTGAGGGGGAAAGATGCAGCTCTCCAAGCTGTCTGTGCTCAGAGAACATTCCCCTTTCCTTTCAAAGTGAAGATGAAAATCAGAGCAGAAATTTCCCTTCACCACTTTTCAGAGCATAAATCTTTGTCTTACAGTATTTATCAGAATTACCTCAGATATCAAGTCCTGTAAAAATCCTCCACGGGCAAAAGAATGCAGTGACCAATTTATATTCTTTTAGGGAGACAGAATATCATGGGCACAGGGCTGGGCTCCATGCAGGCACAGGAGCACCTGGCACCACCTCACCCCCCAGTCCTGGTCAGACCAGGCACATGTCTCACGCTAAATCTTGAATTTTAAATGTTATATAAGCCTATTACTTTTACATTTTTTTTCACCATCTCCTCTGGCCATTTTTTAATGTTTGCTTACAAATCCTTCATGCCCGTATTTAAATTGAATTTAGAATGCAAATTACACATGCAACTTGCTGGTTTGAAACACACAGGTTCTTATTTCCTGATATGACTTCCCTTAAGACTGTGGAGCAGAACATTAAAAGTACCTCAGGAATTCAGTAGGGAATGGAAATTACATTGGACTGAAGTGAAAGGCCACTTTAAACAACAGAATAATTAAACCACATTATTTCACATCTGAAAGTGCAGAAACTTAGTATCAAACTGATTGGAACTTCCAGGTTTTGTCCCACAGAAAATTACCATTTTTCAACCTCTCCCCAATGGTATAAGAAGGTTAAATATCAAGTAATTATGGAATCAAATATTAATAAGGAAAGGTCAGTTCTAGTATGGAATCAGATGTTTTAAAATCACTGACACGAGGGGCACTGCCCTGAACTTCAGGAGTCTGGATTTGCTCTGGTCACAGACCTGGAAATGTTTTTCCAAGCTCATGTAGTGCCAAGGATTACTCAGCTAACAAAGGCAGGCAAATCCCATGAGGTGCTGGACAATTACAAATCTTGGAGTGTGAAGAGTTTAAAAACAAAACACAAATGTTGTATGGCCCTGAAGCAAACTTGTAATTATGTGTTTTTTCAGTACAGCTCAAGATATGTATAATTACCTTTAAACATTTTGAAATCCAAAGTGACAAGCATTGTTCAATACAGACTAGCAAGCATATATCAGTCTCTTAAAAATATAATTTTACCATTTTAAAGAATTATCCCAAATTACAATAAGAACATCACAGACATTATGGTTGGGAAATCATTAGAACTAATCAAGCATCTTGGTTATTACAAAACAACCAGCAATACTCCTTATACTTGGGGGTCTTGGTCTAAGTAAAAGATTGTATTTAATACAGTGAGAGAAATTAGTGTTGTAAGAATACAAGTATATATCTAAAACCTACATTGGTTTCAATTGAACTACTTATTTAGCAACTAAATATTCACAGGTTGAAGCTATTTGCTCCAAAATTCTAAATCTATTTAATTTCTGAGTAATTTAAACACCTTTGTTGCTCAATATGGTTGTTGATCTCTACTAGGGCCTGTAGATTGCAATTAAAAATATATTGATCTTTAATTTCTTTATCATGGTTGCTAATATTTAAGTGGGATTTGGGTTTAAAATGTCAGGTAGGATTTTGAGGGGGTTGAAGGGGAAAGGAGGAAGGAAAGTTATATAAAGACAGCTGATAAGACAATATTAAATTAAATACAAAATTCCCTGGTAAGTAAACTCCAACAAGCTCAGAGTTGCAGTTTGGACATTCAGAAGTCCAAGGGCTTATCTAGGCTTATCAGAAACGGCTAAATCCTCTGGATCTGCAGAACTGAGCTGAAATCTTGCAAGAGAGCTCTGCTTCTGCTTAGAAACACTT
Source organism: Motacilla alba alba (assembly GCF_015832195.1). Lineage (NCBI taxonomy): Eukaryota > Metazoa > Chordata > Aves > Passeriformes > Motacillidae > Motacilla > Motacilla alba. The sequence continues at coordinate 1,064,756 of NC_052026.1, forward strand.
CACAGACATTATTTCATTGCATTTCAACATTTTAATTATCACTATGATTGGGACTCGGTAGGCTTATGAAAATGAAAAGAAAAATGAGGATGCTGTTTTTAGAACTTCCATAAAGATTCCTCAGTCAAAGTTCAAATTATCTACAAAACAAACAAACAAACAAACAAACCCCCCAAAAACCCCAAAAAACCAACCAACCAACCAAAAAAAAAAAAAAAACCAAACCAAAACAAAAACAAACCAAAAAACCACCAACCTACTTGCAATTTTGGGATTGGATATGGGAGGAATTGTTTGCTTTTTTTGGATTTTGAAGCTCCATTTATTATCCAGACTTAGCCAAACTAATGACCCATGGAAAGGGATATTAATTTTAGAACTCACCTAGCATTGTTCTGGGATCTGCTGGAAATGTCATCAATAATAGAGAACATATCTACTGTGAAGGCAGCTTGTCAACAAGATGACTGAGTCCTGCACTCTTAAATTGGTTATTTTAGCTCACATAAGTTCTTATTGACATGGATATATATGAAACAATCCTCCCAGACACAGTCATGAGCTTTAGCAAGTTCTGAAGCCAAGATAAACTATTGAGCCACATATTTCCAAAGGCCAATATTATTTATCTCCTTCAAGAGAGGAGCCAGTGATGAGCGGGAGCCTGCAGAAATGGGTGTCCTAGACACAGGAACGCAAGCTACCCAAGAAGACAATTTTTTATTTGCCACAGCCAGCATTTTTAACAGAAATTTTAGTTGCCATTTGTTAATGCTCCACTTTGTTACTGAAGGGATTTCTCTGCGATGAAGCAGGGCTTCCCCACCACAGCATCAGCTTTTAGAGCAGACTGCCTTTGAAACCCAAGAGCTCTGCTGAGGCATAGCCACTGCTCTGCCCTGCCCTGCTCCATCAGGTTCCACAGGACACACCTGGACCTGCCCTCTCCCTGCCAGCACTGCCTCTTGCAGGAATTTCCTGTCCAGAGGGATAGCCTGGGATTGCTGCAAGATGCAAAGCCCTGCCAGTGCTCTCTCTCATTTTGAGGCTCTTTCATCAGGCCCTGTTGCTGCTTCCTTTCTCCTACAAGCTCCTCACTTGGCTTTGCTTCTCCATGGGCAGCAATGCAGAGCTCTAGTACTCATCTTGCCTTTCCCATCTTCTCCCCATGAGAAGAAAGCACAAACATTGTGGGTTCGTGGTGAGATTTCATTTAGCAGCTGCCTCAACACTCTCTGAAGCCAAGAGAAAGTTTCCATTGAGCTTGGCACACTTTTTTGGGTTTTTTAAATTTATTCTGAAGCACAACAGAGTTTCACAGGGAATGGTGGAAGATTCACCTTTGTTATTAGTCTTTTTAAAGACACAGCAAAAACTGAGGTGTAACCATTAATTCCTAGTCTGATATATTCTGTAATGTCTTGTGCAGTTTGTTACCTACACACAAGAGCACAACTGCAAAACTTTGTCTGTCATCTGTCACTAGCTTGAACTGGCTTCATGCAAATGCCTTCAGGTGCCTGAACAAGGGGATGAGCCTCAGGAATTTCCTGTCCCAAGCTTGGTCACTGGAGGCCTGGAGGAAGGGACCAGTCCACTCAAAACACTCCTAACACTCCCAGTGCGAAAAGAACTTTTTTAACTGCCACATTCCACCAAGTGCTCTTGGGGTTATCACAGGATCCCAGAATAGTTGGGTTGGAAGGCATTTTAAAGCTCATCTCATTCCACCATGTTCCAGGGATGCAGCTTCTTTGAGAAACCTGTCCCAGTATTCTAGAGAGGAGAAGCAAAACTAAAACAATTTTTAGATACAAAGGGATAACTTTAGGGAGCAGTCCATATCTTGGTAGTCAGTACCCCCACTGACCAATCCCACGCCACAAAACCCAGGGCTGATTTCAGACCACAGCACCAAGTACTACATCCAGAAAGCTCTGCCACCTTCACTTTTCAATACAGGAGAAATCACTGACCTGACTCTGCTCTTATGCACAGGTGCTTAAACGTCCCCTCTTTCAGCACTTTTCTGGCAATGAAGCTCAGCCAGGACTTTGAGGTCACTCTGGCATGCAAAAACAATTCACATGAAATTATCGTTGCTCATTTGAAGGAAGACAAGTGATTGTACAGAACTGTGCTTTCCACAGAAATCCAAAAGGCACAGCATATAGGCTGAAATGTCCAACTCTGAATGACTCATTCCTCATCCTATTCCATTTTCAAGATACTAATTATATATAAGGCTAAAAAGTCAAATCCAGTGGACTTTCTGGCCATGAGGATTCGCAAACAGCACATTAATATCAGGTGTAGATTTATTTTTCATTATTAAAAGACAGTTCTTGCAGTGATGTAAGTGACATGAGACATTTACTTTCCAAGTCATAGCCAGGTGGTGTTTTCCCCTGTATGAGGCAACTGAGGGAGCAGGGAGTATTTTATATATGTGTGTGTGTGTATATATATATATAAATATATATATATGCATATATATATGTAAATATATATACACACACACTTATACACACATATATATGTATGCATATATAATATATGGATACACAATTGTGCTTAAGAATATGTACATAAAAATACATGTAATGTCACAAAGCGAAGTTCACCTGGGTTGGGGCCGCCCCCAGGATCAGTCCAGGCTGGGGCTGAGCAGCTGGAGCAGCCCTGGGAGAGGCCCTGGGGGAGCTGTGGGGCAGAGCTGGCCCTGCCCCAGCTGTGCCCTGGGACCCCAAACCCCTGCCCTGGGCTGAGTCCAGCATGGGCAGCAGGGGAGGGGATTCTGCCCCTCTGCCCCTCAGGTGAGACCCCACCTGCAGAGCTGCCCCAGCCCTGGGACCAGCACAGCCAGGCCCTGGAGCTGCTGCAGAGAGCCCAGAGGAGGCTCCAGGATGAGCAGAGGGATGGAGCAGCTCTGCTGGGAGGAAAGGCTGGCACAGCTGGGCTTGTTCACCTGCACAGGAGAAGCTCTGGGGTGAGCTCAGGGTGGCCCTGCAGGGCCTGAAGGAGCAGCAGGAAAGATGGAGAGAGACAATTGCCAAGGGCTGGAGGGACAGGACACAGGGAATGGCTCCCAGTGCCAGAGGACAGGGCTGGATGGGATCTTGGGAATGAGGAATTGTTCCCTGGCAGGGTGGGCAGGCCCTGGCACAGGGTGCCCAGAGCAGCTGGGGCTGCCCCTGGATCCCTGGCAGTGCCCAAGGCCAGGTTGGACGCTGGGGCTGGGAGCAGCCTGGGACAGTGGAAGGTGTCCCTGCCCATGGCAGGGGTGGCACTGGAGGGGCTTTAAGGTCCCTCCACCCAGCCCAACCCATTCTGGGATTCTGTGATGTTACTGGAAAGCCCAAGCACTGAAGCCACACTTTGTCTATCAAGCAGAGCCCTGCAGGAGTGTAAGCAGGCACAGGACCGGCTGCCCTGCAGCAGCCCAGGGAAGGCTGCCCTGGAGACACTTTCTGTAGGAGTAGAGGTAATCCTGCTTCTATAATAACTTCATCTTGGCCTTTCTCAAGCAGACACGGGGATTGCTTTGCCAGGCTACATTTTTTTACAGGTAATATCTTCACAGGAGGAACACTGTTCCAGAAGTACCAAGCTGAAACCACCAAATAGATTTCACACAGGTCTGGACTACCAGTTTGATGGAAACTTCAGTCCCATGGCACAAGTTTAGTGCTTTATTCTTTCTCCTGTATCTTTTATTTATTAATAAGGAGAGACTGAAGAAGAAATGGAGAGAAAGCAAAATCCTGCAGTTTAATACAAGGTCTTAATTTCTCAGATATGGGAGTTGAAAAGAAGCTGGAAGGAGTGAGTGAAATGTGGTCAGTCACTTCATTACAGTCCTCACTGGACAGCAGGGTGACAAGGAACTCCTTTTCCCTCTGAGGATAACATATTTGGAGGCACATGGAAAATGAATTAGTGCCTTCTGAAGGAAGCATGGGCTACAGGGCACAGCCCAGGCCCACATTGAAGTGACAGCATGGGCAAAACTGAACTTTGAAAGACTTGTTAGGAAGAAAATCAGTCTTGTTTTTACCTCATCTTAAACAAGACCTTGTGAAAAAATAAGCAAAATCGGTTTAGTCTGAATGCTTGCTCTTCTGGAAGAAGCAGGTCAGAGAAGAAGCAACATACAGGCTTTCAGGCTGAAGAGAGAACAACCCCTGTGCAGAGCCAAAGACACATCAATATTCATATTCAAAGCTGCATTAAAGGCCTAAGATTCCAATAAAAATCCAAGGTCCCATTACCTGCACCTATTGCTCCTGCTCTGCTACAGAAACAGCCTGACTATTCTGCTGGCTGGGAGTGTGAAATGATTTCACTCTTGGAGTGAAGCTTTGTGCACTGTTCCCCTGATAACCAATCAGTGGAACTCCCAGGATGGCCCCAAAGTTTCCTTCAGGTACCTGGGATGCTCAGCTCTCAATGAATGTCCTGAATTACACATGGAAGCAAATGGAAGCACATCCCAGTCCTCCAGCTGGTGCAGTGTATCCACATCAAACCAGCCCATCCAGCACACTGGCAGCCTTATTTTGAATTGAGTGAACTCCAAGTACATTTCCACATTGAGAGCAGCGAGGTAATTGGACTTGTCCTAAGGAAGCCATAGATCCACATGCAGAGGGGGAGATTTAGTGGAGGAACCTGTAATTACCTTGCTGCATGCAAATGATGCCACATTTCCCCCAGGCTACAGCTGCTGGCTATCTAATCTCAGCCACAGGGCAGATACATAAATCCCACTGTTCCTGTTCCCCAGACTTCCTGGGAGAGGCGTGTGACCTTTTTTTCACTCCCTTAGCACAGCTTTTGTCCAAGTAAATCTAGTCCAATGGTTAGAGTCAGCACAGACTTTAGCATGCAAACATCTCTTCATCTGAAATTAATTCCAACTCCTACCCAACACTTCAATCCCTCCACATCCAAAAGAGTTTATTGCCCTCCTCATCTGGCTCTGGAAGCAAAAACCAAACTGATTCATCTCCAATGAAAAAAAGTTTTCAGTGATTTCTCAGCACCAAAAGGAACCCTGGAAACCACAGTCCTTCTGGATGATGGGAATATGTGTTTGTCATCCAGAGAGGGATCTGGGTTTCCATTCTTCTTGAGAAGCTGCATCCATGTATTTATGCTCCAGAACCCCTCTGAGTTCACCAGGAATAACAGCAAAGCAGAGAATGACCGTGATCTAATACATGGCAATCCATACATTCATCTGAGGAGACAATCAGTGAACCTCCTCTGCTTTTTTCCTTGCTCTGGATGCATTTACTTTGCATCTCACACTCTCCACAAGTCCCTAGGAGAGCTTGTCAAGCCCTATTGATATTAACAGTCAGCCTCCCCCCAAGGATTCAGAGTTCAGGCTTGAAGATTCTCTTTGGAGTAATGTCCTCACACATAAAAGTCCTGTTCTTCAGCTGCAGGAGCACTTCTGCTGTGCTTCAGCTCCTCTCACATGATTTAACCAAAAGCACCTCCACTTTTTCACTTCTAAAAAAGAACCAAATTTTCAGCCATTTTTCTTCCTGGCTGCCTGCAGGCTGCTCCTGCCTCTGAGGTGAAGCATCGTGGCAGAACATCACACCAAGAGAAACTCCCAGTTCTCTGCAAGAAAAAAATGTTCTTCAAAGCACTCCTCACTCACCTTTACCTCTCAGCCATTTAAATCCTCACCTGTAGCCCAGTAAAAACGTGGATTAAGAATTTCCAGCCTGATTGAGTGCCTACTCCCCTTCACTCTTTGTAGTCTGGGGGTGAATTGAATCCTGAATCACCACTGAGTGTGGAAAAGGCAAAACTGCTGGGAACTGACAGTGTTTTCCCCAAATTTCGCAAGACAAAGTTATTTTCTCCAAAACATATCCTGAAGACACATTCTTCGAGCCAGGTACTTCAACCACCTGGAGAAGTTTAACACATAAATATATGGCTGTGGAAGAACACAGGAACGGCCACATATTTAGTCCCCTAGCCTTCAAAAAAATTAAATCATGGTTGTTGTTACGAATTGCAACGCTGTATTTACGAGGGGATATTGATCTCAATTTTCTCTCCTTCACACTGAAATAATGCAATTGCTTACTTCACTATGGGAAATCAAGGGACTTTAAATCCCTTTGAAGAATAGCTGTGAAGTCTTCAGTTTTACATAGTATTAATCAGGCCTGAAGGCCTGACAGGAAACCAATAGTGAAGTTTTAAAGTGAGGAGGAAAAAGCTGAAAGCCTCAGTTTGTCTGCTGGAACATCAGTTATACATGTGCACCCAGGTTCTGGACAGGAGTAGAGTAAAAAAAGCTACTGGGAATGCAGAAATATAATTTCCCATGGGTCCACCTGGAGTAAATCCCTACAGGAAGGAAAATCAGTGTTTCTGATGACAGCCTGATAGGAAATAACCCAGGGGGGTGTCCTGCCCCACTCAGAGCCTGGAGGAGGGAGCCTACAGTAAGGCAATCGTGGCTGTGTAAGTTTCAAATGGAAGGAAGGCAGAGCAAAGAGATCTTCTGCTGGCTCACAGATCCATGTGTGCTCGGAGACTTAAATCCTGGAATTCCAGAAGGTGCTGTTTCTTGCATGCCTTGGTGTGCTCCATATCTGCCCAGCTTCTCAAAGCTCCACAGGCAACACAATCCTATAAAGATGCACAGAAGAAAGACATCCTTATCACCTAACCCAGTGAGGTTTTGTGTCAGAAGATAGGAAATGTACCAAATTTATTACTGCCATTAGCATTTTCACATTGCATTAGCAAACAGCGTTGGCAAGCAGCAGAAAACTACATGGAATTCATTACAACCTTCTAGGTTTGGAATACTGGGAAGTGGAAATGATAATGGATCCTGCAAGGAAGGGAGCAAAATTTGCTGCCTGAGACGCACAGACACCTCAAATAGGGCAAGCAGGACAGCTGAATTTTTTAGAGACATTCAACTACCATGAAGATCACGAGTCAGCTTTGAATTTTCATATCAGCCACAAAACTCCAAGGATTTTTTCCCTATGATATGTAGCAGCTGCAGAGGAGGTTTCTCATGCCCTTTAACTGGTTTTCTGGGTGAAAGAATGAGCATATGTGCTCTGATAGTGTGCTGAGAGAGCCGCAGCACCATCAAGAGCTGACGCTGCAGAACACTTCCCATCATTTATTTAAAGTGGTCTGAAAAATCTTTTGAAAGCATATTCCATTCTCAGAGCTCCAGCTGTGAAGATACTTATCACAGTACACACTATACATGCTCCTTTGGTCAACTGCTTCCCACACATCCTTGGAACCACTCCTGCTCCTCTCCAGTGTTTACAGCCTTGAGATTTTTGCAGATTGTTATCACATCCATTAAGCTACAAAACACAGAACTGCAGGCAAGAAAAACACTGAGCTGACTTTACAGGGCTGCCTCTGGCCTCTGGAATGACACAAAACCCACACAGAGACAGAGGAGTCAAAAAGTTAAAGGGAAAGAAGGACAGGGAAACAACAGTTTAGATAACTGTGAACTGCACACTGAAAAGAGCCCTGATAGACAAAGTCATTAATTTCCCGGGCCTGGGGAAAGAGCATAGAAAATCAGTGATCAAGTCAAGAACCAGGACTAGAGTTTATGAATAAGGCATTGTTTTTGATGCAAGCACAGCAGCCAAACACCAGACCAATTGGATAATTAAGTTTTATAGCCTTGCTTGCTCACCCATACTAGATTTACACACATATCTCACACTAAGTATGTTAATACAGCACAGTAACAAATTTCTGTAGAATATAAATTTTCTGAGCACTCTCATGAGAATTTCTAAGACTAAAGCTTTGCTGCCCTTTCAGTCCTGCAAGCCCAAGTGGCAGAGACCCTGTGCTTGGGGAAACTCTAGATACAGCTTTTCTTCTGCAGCATAAATTCTAACAAGTAGGGCTGGAAGGGGCTTAGTAAGTCAGCTACACCATGCTCCTGCCCAGAGCAGGATCAACAATACCCACATAGTCCATGGCAAAGATTTGCCTCATTCCCCCTGAAAATCCCTGATGCTGGATGTTCCCTAAGTCCAAGGCATTCTCTTCCAGTCCTTCCCCTTTGCCACTTGGGTGTCTTTGCTAACATCTAACCTGCTTCTGGGCTGCAATTCATAAATGTATGTTGCTTCTTTTATTAACCAAGAACAGAGCAGATCCCTCTTTCCCTCACTGCAGCACCTTTAAAAAACATGAGCACTGTGAATATCCACAACAGCACAATCCAGGGGGGACACTGGGAGGAAATACTGATGCCACCTGCTCGTGTGCTGAGAGAACATGGGCTTGGGGACAGGCAGAAAGAAACCTGATTCAGGAAAAACCTCTGCTGCTCTTGAATTTTGTATTTCTCCAAGCATGGGGAGATGGCAGAAAATTCCACAGCAGAACAGACCAAGCACTCATCAAACCTCCCAAAACACTCAGAATAAAACCTACCAGGAAAAACCTGAACCAAGCATTAAAACAGAATATATCAATAGGGGCACTGATGGCTCCTTTTGTGGGCTTTTCCTGTGCTGAGAAAATAGGAAAGGAATTTTTGAAATACCAAGCAAGGGGCACGACTGTGCTTTGGGGAGAAGGTGGGGCCTGTGTGTGTTTGTTAGGGACTCATTCTCCAGGTCTGTAGAGCCTGTGTGAACTAGAAGCCTCCATACATCAATCCTGCAGTCTCCAGGCATGCAGCTGTCTTGGAATTCCTGTGACAGGGAGTCTGTTAAGAAATCTGACAGTGATTTTAATAAGAAGGTACCAAACCCTTGGGTGGTGTGTGCTCCTCCTCACCTTCAGCAGCCTGGGTCTGTGATGTGGATGTGGGTCAGGCTGGAGCAGGGGTTTATTTCACTGTGTACAGCCCTTTCATACCATTTGCTGCATTTCTGCCCCCTATTTAATAACCCATGTAATTAAGAAATGCTCAGAAAGAGGGGCCCCTTGGGTTTAAAATTAGCAAGAGCTGACTGCTTTGTTCAGCTGAAACCCAGCTAAAAGCAATGCTGAGGGGAGACCTTTGTGCAGGAACACTCAGAGAAGCAGAGGGTATAATTCTTTAAAAGCAAAACCTTAAGAGTACTGGGGAAAAAAAAAAATCATCAAGACTGAAATAAGAGGCCTTCAAAGTCAGTTTTGTGCTGCTCTGATTATTTAGTGAACACCAGCACGATAGCTCTTGGCACAGTCATTCCCTATTGCAGGAACAAATCTCTTCCCAAAGAGAACCAATGCAAGAGTCACTCTAACATCACAATATTCAAATCCAATCAATATTTTAATAAATTTGCCTAATCTTTGAGCATTGCTGAAACCCTGCAGGGCCAGGAGAACATTTTGTTTAAGAAACAAAGGCACTTGAATAGCAGATTTTTCCAGCGTTCTATGATATTTTAAATCATTGTGCTCATTGTAACTCCTCTCAGTTTTATTTTTCTGCATTAGACTAGGCTGCATTTCTAACTCCTGTTTCCATAAATGTAAGATGGAATAGTCTTACATTATAAGGTCGAGCCCCACTTGTTGCAATCTGGAAGATGATGGCCCCATTTTCACATTGATCTTGTTTTAAATGGAATATGCAGATCTCCAGCAAGATCTTTACCATGATTTTCATTCCCACTCTAAGCCACATGGAGACTTCAGGCTCAGAACAAAGAAAATGGCATACAAAAATTCGCTTATTAAAATGTTTACATCCTTCCACATTTAAACATGCTGGTAATTTCCAGCCACATTTCAACCTGTAAAACTTATAATTACCAGGCCCCTCAGACAGGTTAGGGTCAAGCCACTTTAGGAAGTGAGGAAAGAGGCCCATCTGTGCAGAGATGACTTGTTCCACTGTAGGATAATTAAAATCAGAAAAAGAACTGTCATGATACATAGCATTTCCCACTCCATTTCCCCTTCTTCCCTATGAAAAAGGTTCAAATTATACATTGAAAAAATGGGGCAATGTCAACTATGAATTTCTGGACTGTTTCCTACTTTCTTTATATTTCTTTAACCCTGTTTTCTCCAACACACACTGTCTTGACAGCCCATAATTTTTTGCCATTTTCATGCTCCCTTCAAATGTCTTTCCTCCTGCCTGCCAAAGACATGACAGTCACACTCTCTTCTGCTCAACAGGCCACGTACAGTTTATTTTTTCCCCAACTCTCTTTGTTTGTTTGGTTTTGGAAGGACAAAGATCTTCTCCAGTTCACAGCACCTGGTGATATTCACACACAGATATTCCACAGGCTCACTGCTCCTCAGTGCTCCTTTGCCTTGCCATCCTGCCCTTCTGCCTCTCCCACATTTCACACTGAACTTCCACCACCTTTTCACTGCCCTCTGCCCTGGCCTTTGCATCTCTCTGGTGTCAGAGTCAGCCCCCATGTCAAACAGCCCAGCAGGAGCACAGAAGGGCAAGGAAGAGCCCTGCTCCAAAAGTCTGGGGCTGCCTGGGATGCAGGACCCCTTCTAGCCAGGGGCTACTCCTCTTCCATGCCAGCCTCAGGACAGAGGCAGCAGTGAGGACTGCACTGTGCTGGGAGGTGACAATCTGCCTGTGCCAGCCATGAATTGTGTGGCTGGGAGGGATTTACAACCCAGAGGAGGCTGCAGCACACAGGATGCAGCACCTGGAGATGCAGAAGTCAAAAGAGGAAAGAAGAAAGGATGTGCAATAAAGGAGAGACAGAGGCACGAGTGCAAGCTCCTGCTACCAAGAGGTGGTTCCCAAAGGAAAAGTCTGGAACTGTGTTGGAGGGGAAAATGGAGAAAATCCAGCTGGCTCAGTCAGCCTGTGGAGCCAGAGGGGAGCAGGGTGGCAGAACAGCCCCAAAAGAGCTGCTGTGGGTGCTAAGGAGAGTTAATGCAGGGCTGGACTTGTGCATGAGCTACAAGATGCATTTTTGGAGAGGAAAACCTCACCCCTCTCTTTCACTGTGGGTTTATTCACAATTCTGCTGCACAGGCTCGGGGCTTTCAGCTGCATCTGCTCCTTCCCACTTTGCTGCCTGTCTGTACCAGCAGGACCCAGGGGTTCAATGCCACACCTCAACTCCTGGATGGGGTTTTACACCACACACTGCAAGGAAACAAAGTCCCTAAGAGTAAGGAAAGCAGCCGAGCTGGCTTTGGCCAGAACCTTGGGCTGGCAGCAGTTCAGTGACACAGCAGAGACTGAGCTGGAGTTTGTGCCACGTGTTTTGCTCCAAGGGCCATAACGCAGCTGCCTCTGGAGTCTGAGGCCACTTTTGTTAACAGTATTGAATTTATGACACAGAAGTGATATAACTCTGGCAATACAAGCCCTTGATGTGAACCCAATCTTTCCCATGGAAAATTTTGTTATTATTACTATTTTTGATGGTTGATGCAGCAGCTCTCAACAGCAGTGATTATGACAACTTTAAACACATGTGAAAACACTAAAGCTTTCCCTGAGTGTCCTCCACATCCCAGATCCACCCGAGGAATGATTCCTTCAGGGAAGCTTGGGTCCCTTCTGTTGCCTCCAGTGAGATGTGTTTCCTTTGCTGTTCTAGCAGCAGGCATCCCAAGCACTGATCTTTGCTGGGTCACCAAAGCAGTAACACCCACTTTGCCTCTGAGCATGGTCTATATGTGAGGCTAAACAGAGGTTTTCACAACTCAGCTGGTTTGTGCAGGTTTCAGCAGTTTCTCCACTGAAATTGGCAAGAACTCCCATGGTGTTAGTAAAACGTCAGTTCTGTTGTGAAATGAAAATCGACATTTCAGCACAACACTAAATTCCAACAATTAGGCTTAAATTAAAGTTCTACTGTATTCCCTAAAACTAAGGTTTTCAAAACGTAAAGGGAAGCAATATTATGCTAAATACCAATTCTGTCCTCTCTCATGCAATAATCAGTTTGCAATCATGCCATTCATTCTAATGGCTTTGCATAAATTTCTTGCTAGAACTGTCACATAAAAGGCTTATACTGGGAACCCAGCAAGTTGGCTATTTCTCTCTAATTTCAAAGGTATTCAGAAACACTGATGTTAACTGAAAAGCATTTGCAAGACTTGATGACACAGTTAATTTCATTGCAATTGACCAGATGATGAAGTGGCACACACATAAATATAACACACACAGAGCTCACCAGCAAGGCTGGAACAGCAAAACGGAGAAGTTGGAAGTGCCATCAACATCACCCTGTAACTTGAATACCTGTCCATGGCATCTATACACACATAAATCATAAACTTTACAGTCGTGCTACTTCGCCATATTTTCCCTGCCCCAGTGCAGCAGGCAGTGCTTACTTAATGAACAGCCACTCGACATTTTGTTTTCTCATCAGTGTTCAATGCATGGCCTAAATCTTATTTACTGCACCCTAAGTTTAAACCTTACTCTGCAGACAATTATTCTGGAACCTTCCGCTGTGCCTTTCAGACAGTATTTAGTACCCAGCACTGAAAATTTGAGTCTGTGCTGCTAAAATTTTGGGGGAAATCTGACAGCCACAAACGCCTGTTATTAATGGAAAGCATTCCTTGACTTTAACAGCAGGCAGTGAACTCCTGAATCACAAGTTTGCACTTCTTCATACTCAGGGATCTCAGTATCTCAAGGGATATCTACATTTTAAAGACAACCAGTTCCGACTGTAGTTCTGCACCGACTCAACACCACACAGATTAGGACAAGCGGAACACTCCTCTCTCCTGCAGGAACCCATGACCATGCTTTTAGGCTTCAAAGAAAATTAGAAACTGCCACACAAGCGTCTGTGCACATGGAAGAATGCACAGAGCAGAACCAAGGTGGGACCAGGGGAGGAGGTGGGTAGGGGGACACTGAGGGTCTGCACATGCTGTAAACCAAGGCTCTTCCTGCAGAGCAGCCCTGCATGCCTGGCTGGGAAGGGTCCGGCAGCCCAGGAACTTCCTCTGCTCTTCCCCATTTTTTAGGCAGACTGCTAAAATGTTCTTTGCAAACTGGGATGGGCAGCAGAGAGCAAAGCAGCTCCCAGAGCACTTCCAGGTGTTCCCAAATCCTGACAGCGGCTGCAGCACCCCCATCCCTCCCTCCCTGCAGACAAACCCAGGAATGTCCCAGTGCCCAAGCTGCAGCCCTACTAAAAACACAGAATAAAATGAAATGGTCAAATTCAGCTGTCTCTCAGCACAAAGTTTCCTTGGCTGGAAAACTGCATTTTTTTTTCTTTTTCCTAAAGGTAAAAGGTTAAATCCCTTCTGCTTTATCCTAAGTTACATTCCAACCTTCCACATATTCAGTCACAATCTGTTTCCAGGCACCTAGAGAGCCTTAGAGCTTGACATGTCAAAGCACTCGTTGTGTTTGGGTTTCTAGAGGCTGAGGATGACTCTAAAACTGAGGCCAGGCACTACAAGATGACTTTTTTTACAATGACTTTACATTGCACAGTCTGCTGCAGGAAACCAAGGATAAATAATGGGATGTCTATTCCATTTGAGCATGGATGTGAGTGAATCCATCTGTTCAACTACATGGTCAAGGTACCAAATAAAACTGAGCTGCTAACCTATCATTAGCACAAGAGTCAGAATCTTTCAAGAACAAGAGAAAAAACATATTAAAGAATGTTAAAACCCTGTTTTAACTGCTCTGGCCACCAACAGGAAACTTGCTGAATAGAGGCACACAAAAGAAATGACAGTTTTTGAAGCACAAGAAAGGCTTCTGAAAATACAGATCATTTGTATATGTATCAAACAGAGAAGAGACTTCTCTATCCTTTAGCATAAAATGTTAAAACCTCTAAAAAAAAGTCTCTAAAAAAGCTTTGGGGCCTCCTATGGCTACACATATTCCAATAGGACTAATTTGATCTGCTTTTTGGAAAGGATATTAATCCATTTTGGGAACAGTCTTAGTAGGAGAAGGTGTGGAAATGCATCCAGTCAGCTACTTCACATGACAGCTGGGAGAGCATACAGAGAGGATGTTTTTACAATAAATATTGGGAACAGAGAGTTAATTGTTTCCTATCATGCAAAGTGGGGACTTTAAAATTGAGTTCCATAAGCAGCAAGGATAATGGACAGAAAGATTGCACTGATTACAGCAGCTCTGGATCAACTTCACAGAATTCACAACTTTCAGAGGGGCAGAAATGGATTTCATCAGACAAACCTAGATTGAGGCATCTCTGTTTAGACAGTTTCATCCAGTCCTGTGCAAACATAGAGAACAGCAGGAGAGAGAGCCCAGGGTGCAGCCCTGCTCTGCAGTTTGTGTCCCTGACCTGTTGGGAAGGGGCAGAGCTATTGTGTTTATTTTTCCTTGCTGTATGCCTGGGGCTAAAGGTGACACCATTTGTTTCTGTTTAGGCTCCACATTTATTCTGAGCTTTTGGCTCCCTTCTGTTCATTCTTCTGGACCTGGAGCTGCTGCAGAGAGCCCAGAGGAGGCTCCAGGATGAGCAGAGGGATGGAGCAGCTCTGCTGGGAGGAAAGGCTGGCACAGCTGGGATTTGTTCACCTACACAGGAGAAGCTCTGGGGTGAGCTCAGGGTGGCCCTGCAGGGTCTGAAGGAGCTGCAGGAAAGATGGAGAGAGACAATTGCCAAGGGCTGGAGGGACAGGACACAGGGAATGGCTCCCAGTGCCAGAGGGCAGGGCTGGATGGGATCCTGGGAATGAGGAATTGTTCCCTGGCAGGGTGGGCAGGCCCTGGCACAGGGTGCCCAGAGCAGCTGGGGCTGCCCCTGGATCCCTGGCAGTGCCCAAGGCCAGGTTGGACACTGGGGCTGGGAGCAGCCTGGGACAGTGGAAGGTGTCCCTGCCATGGCAGGGGTGGCACTGGAAGGGCTTTAAGGTCCCTCCACCCTAGGCCATCCTGGAATTTGCACAGCAGTTGTGTGGTACCTTTGGTCTGGTCAGGAATGGGTAAAGCCTTGATTTCCCATTTGATTTCCCAAAAGCCAGGCAGTTCACCATCATTCTGGACTGACCATTCACAGCACCTTTCAGGATGTGCTGCAGTGGTTAAACATAAATAAATATAACAGCCGCATGTGATGTTGTTTGAAGTATATCCTGTCTTTTGGTTAATGCATGCAGATCATTTAGCATCTGCTCTATAAATATCGCTTCCTCTTTCCACATCTTCCCAGCACACACCACTGTTTCCATGTGAGGATGAATCCTACTGCAGGCAACCTTGTAAGAAAGGAATTTTCTACATTAGAGCAGAGCATAAAACTAAGGGCACTTTATGTTGCAAAAGGACAGCTAAAGAATAGACCTCCATCCAGATTTGCATTCCCTTGACCAGTGAATCTCAAAAGACAGAGCTGCTCAAACTTGGAACCCTTTGTCTTTAGTGAAATTTTGTGAAAGCTTTTGCTTTTGCAAGGTGCACATCTCTCTGTTCCTCTGAATTCATCTTGCAGTCTGTCTGATGAGGATCACAGACAAAAGTCTCAGATGATGCATGTTTGCTCTCAGAGAGATTAAAAGGGCTGCAGAGTGGGGATGTGAGAACAGGGCTTCTGGAACAAAGCAGCAAAGAAAGGAAAACACTTCCAGAGTGAAAATTAGAAGAGAAAAGACATTGGAAGGGACAAATTTGAAATAATTAGGCAGAAAACAAAAGGCACAAGAAAGCAGAGGAGTGTTTATATCTAGCACGAAGTTGTGAGATACAAACCACAGCAAAGGCAGATCGCGTACCTCAGGGTCCACGATCAGCCAGTGCCAGCCTCCCTTTGCCTGGATCATTTTCCTTGCAAAGCACTCATTTCATCTGATGGTTTAAGTCCTTTTCTCTTCCTGTTGTTAGCTGTCTCTTCAAAAGCTCTCAGCATTTCATTGCCATGTCTGTCTGCAGATATTCCATTGTACTGCAGCAGGGCTCTCTAGGAACCAGCAGTATGTGTGCCTTCCTCTTTTTTTCTTCTCTTTTTTTCCCCTTTCTCACTGAGGAAGGCCCTGAAGCCATGTTCTCATTAAATCTTTATGGCTTTTTAAAATAAGAAGCTATTGTCCCATATACCTCCTTAATTATGCACCAATCAAAAAGTTTGAAAGAACAGCTCTGCTTGTGACAAGCAGGAGCAATGGAAAGGGAAGAAACCTAAGGAAAGACTGTTTCAGCTGTTTTCCTGTAAAACAGGAACCAGTGCAGGCACAAGGATGGCTTGGCACAGGAAAGGGACTAAAGGCTCTCAAGGGAAAAACATTCTGTCTAAGATTCTATTTTTGTCAGATTTATATTCTTATTTAGAGGATGTATATGTGATTATTTACTGCCTCAAGTAGGCTTCATGGTGCTCATAAACCAAACAAATATTCAAAACAGACGTTTGGAAAACTCTTCAAGTATCCACACTGAGGCACCTGGAGCTCAAGCATTAGGAATGAGTGACTTTAGAAATAAAGCAGTTTATTACTGCTTTAGTGATACCTAACTAGCCAGGTTTGGACAGGACTATTTAACGAGCTAAATGATGGCAGATGTGACCTCTGTAAATTGCTTTGGCCTCAGTGACAGCAAGGCCAAAATCAAGAGAATAAATTTATAAAATAATACCAATGGTATGATCTGGAATTTCTGTGTCTAATTCCAAATTAGGTTTGTGTTGACTAATACATGACATTTGGAAGTAACATTACAGATTCATACAAATATTCTTAAAGAAGCTTTTAGACGAATTGCAAAAATCTCTAGAAGAAAAGTTATTTC
This sequence comes from Motacilla alba alba, assembly GCF_015832195.1. Taxonomy (NCBI): domain Eukaryota; kingdom Metazoa; phylum Chordata; class Aves; order Passeriformes; family Motacillidae; genus Motacilla; species Motacilla alba. The sequence goes on from NC_052026.1 coordinate 1,081,482, forward strand.
TATCACAGAAGCAGTAAATGCTGCAATGTGGTGATAATTCTAACACCATGAGTTGATCTCCGAGGTCAGTGCTCCAAGGCCTGAGAAATATCAGGAAAAAACCACCTCATCCAGTTTTCCCTCTGTGTGGAACTGCTGGTAAGAGCTTAGGTTTCTTCAGTTGAAGTTTAGATGATGACAATCATCTAAATTTGTGTGCAATTAGGAGGTTATAATATTTCTCCCACCACCTGCTCAGCTGCCCCAGGACAGGAAAGGTCCTGGCTGCAGCCAGGTGTAGGCTATGGAATGGGGCTCTCCAGCACTCCGTGCTGGGCTCTCAGGAATGCCACTGTGTTCTTTGCAGCTGCCTCCAAATGGTACAATACCCCACCTTGGAATAGCAGGCAAAGGTTCCCCAGGGATTACACGCTTTTCTAAACCTAGATGATATTGGAAATAAATTAACATAATTATTATATATACAAAGCTACTTGTTCATTAAAGCACCAACATTTACACCACAATGCACATCCCTCTTAGTGCATTTTCGCCTGTTTCCCCGGGAAGGGTTATCCCTGAGCACAGCAGCTGCAGGGACCCTCGTGATGAGTTCCCACAGGATGAGAAGGGCTGAGGCTGTGCCCAGCAGCCCTGGCTGTGTGAGCAGGCCCAGGAGAACAGCACTGAGCTGTGGCTGAGCCCAAGCCCAGGCTCTGCCCTGTCCCTCCCCAGCCCTGCAGCTCCTCCAGCAGCAGCAGCAGCAGTGACAGATGTTCTGCACGGGTAATCCCTCATCCCTCTAATCCCAGCAGAGGAGGAGGATTGATGGGCACTGAGCACTCAGGAATAAAGAACGTGGAAATGCGTAAGTTGGGCTGGAATAAACAGTATCAAATAAACATATTAATAACAGTATGGGCATTGGAGTGAGATTAGCTGCTGACACAAATAACATTTATTCACACTACAGGGAGTGATTCCAGGGAAACAATATGAAAGTGCACAGACAAGTACTGCTAAATCAAAAAGGCTTTGCATAAAACAAAAAATAAATTTTGAAAAAAGGGAAAAATATAGCAAGAAAAGTGATGATGTTTCCTTTTTTGTCAAGTGCACACAAAAAAAAAAAAAAAAGAAATAAACAGCTGTAGCAACTACAGGTGCAAAGGAGAAAACAGGGGGAATCAAATCAATGTTTCTCTTCAAATGTTCACGACTCTTCCAAGTGTGGGACCTGAACAGAGAAGGGAACTGACATAGCTCATCACTAAAATCAGGTACCATTTCATTTTGTGGTGTGGAATTGCCTCTTTAGAAATGTCACCACAGAAACAGAGTGTCTACCTTCCACTTGCTGTGGGTGAATCCATCATGTTCACATCTCAACACTTGCTTAAAATGCTCTAAATTTGTCATCTGCTGTTCCACTAAACACGGTTGATTCAAACTAAAGGCCTCAGTTACAGATGGAAGCATCAGGCAGGTCTGATTTTCACAAATTTGGCCCCTAAAAATTCAATTATCTAAAAGGGGTCTCAGCATCTGAAATCTGCTTCAGCAACATGTAATTCATACAGGTGATTTTATCCAAGATTTCTGCCCATAGGCTGAGCAGAAAATAACAGGGTAATTTCTGGGAGGAGTGGAGCAAAGAGCTGGGAGGTGGCTGGTGCAGCAGGAGTGGAACACATGAATGGGATGCAGACGGCAGGATGGGGCTGGAGGCTCTGGGAAGCACCTGGGATTTCTGTCTGGAATGAAAGGGACAGATGGGTCATCCTGACCCCAGGGATTAACCACTGTGCAGGTAAGCATTCAGAAACACCAAGCTCCAGAGCTGTACCTTCAAATGCAAAATGTGCTGAGGAAAGCGGCAGCTGGACGTGCTCAGCCTGAAAGGCAGGAAGGACAGGAGGGAAATAATGGGAAGTAAATACAAAATTCCTTTTTTTTTCCTTTCACTTTCTGTCCCTAATTTTGCTTTAACCAGGCATCTGCTGTGTAATATAGTCTTCATATGCGAGAAGTACAGAATTCCATGCATGTAAAAGGGCCCGTGTAGGGTTTCAGTGTCAGACAGGAGCAAAGCCTCACACTGATTTCAAAGGGCCTGGTCTGTGGGTAAAACCTGACCACTGACTCCATCAAAATGACACATCAAGTTCTTAATTGCTTTACAGTCCTTCAACCTCACCTTTTTTCCATTGTTTTCCAAGTCAAAAAAAATAAGGAGACAGAAGAACAAGGGGCAAAATACCAAGCCCTCTATCCTTGGAACAGCTTTCGCTCTGACAAGTCAGGAAGATGACTGAAGGCCAGTGAAATTTCCCGGATTTAACTGAATATTTAATGTATTCCGCACAAAGGAAAGACTTTTTATTCTTCAGTATTCTCACAAGGAATAATGGAAGAGAGCTCTGGCTAATAAAGTGCTTGTATCCTGAACAAGCAGAGTTGAGTAAACTCTTTCTCTGACAAACTTAACCACAAGTCACTTGGAATCTTATATCTCAAAAAACTGGCTAATTTCAATTTTTCATCATGAAAATGCATTCTGCTGGATATACAGGATACAAAACCTGAATTTCCATGGATAATTATGGTCAACTCAAGACTGACAATGACTTTCAAGATGAACCTGGTGCATTTTTAAAAGGGCCGGGCTCAGTGTCCTGCTGTCAGTCCTCACTGGTGATGTGGTTGCTGTCAGGGAATTAAATAAAACTTGGGAGACAAGTCCTCCACTTTATCCTCTGTCCACAGGCATCCTCTCTGAATTAGGCTCTGGAATTTCCTACCTCTGCACTGAAAAAATGACAGTAAAAGTCCCTTTCAGTCTCAGGGGTACTGTAGGAAGAAGCAGCATGTGGAAAATGAACCAGACTCTCAGCTGTCAGGGATGAAGGCTGCACATGTGACACCTAAAAAGTTCTCCCATCATCTGCTTTGAGGGCTGGCACATCCCTTGGAACACGTACCTGTGAGGAGAACAGTAGAGTGATGTTTCCTCGATTTCTGAGAGCTGAGGGCAGCATAATTCTCACCCCACAAACAAACCCAGCTTCCCTCTCAGTGGGGTGGCATGAGCTGCCTTCTGCTGTGCCAGTCACAGCCAGGCCCCCTGAAACCCTCCTCATACTCACAGTGAGTTCCCCACGAGCTGCCAAAATCTGTCAGAAAGGGAAAAACACCTTAAAGCACCCACCACATCTGTGAGGAAAAGACAGCAGACTGCTTCCAGAGGAGAAAAAAGCTGAAATGCAGTAGCACAACCTCTGCTGAAGCACAGTTAGAGGAGGGTTTAGGAGAACCAGACTCTGCTGCAGGGTGAACCAGGATGGTGGCACTGCCCCTGTCAGAAGCCACAACACAGGGAGTGAAGGGTCTGAACTCAGCATTGTGACAAACCCTGATGCAAATCCAGCTTCATCTGTGCACTTCATCTCTGCTGCCTGCCCCCTTCTGTCTCCCAGAGCAGCAGGAGAGAGCCCCAGGTTCCCAGCCCCTGGACTATGAGAGCACCCAGCAGTTTGTTTATGATCAGCAATGATCTGCTGCTGGTTGGGATCTAGTTCCAGCTGTCCTGGCAGCAACAGAGCAGATCTGGCAGTGCCATGGGGAGGGAGGCCTGCTTCCACAGCTTGCACATTTCTGTAAGATTTGCATTCCAAACAGGCCACAGAACTTACCCCAAAATCACTTGGTGTCCTGACAGCAGCAGTGAAAAGACACTCCATGGAAAAGGAGCCGAGTACTTTTATGGGAGCTCACAGCTCTGGTCAGAGAATGGCAAAACTCTTTTGGTGTGTGGGATGAACCTCCCTGTTCCCACCATCACTGCCCTGCCATCTGACGAACACAAGGAGAAAAGCAAATTGTGTCCCTGCCTGGCTGTGATGGTGTTTTCCTCGAGGTGCTCCCTTTCTGCACATCTCTGCACCAGCCCTGAGCAGAGATCATGAGCACAGCAGCACAAAACATGTCTGGGATGCTGAATTAGTTTACAGACACCGTTGAACACAGAGTTTCCACGTTTGTTTTTGTTTTTTTTTTAATTCTTCCCTCCGCAATTTTATTATGGACCTTCCTTCACCATCCAACACTCTGAACTTCCAAACTTTGAAACTAAACAGAAGGACAAAGCCTCTAAATGAGCCCAGAATTTCCCATGGCTACACTGTCAGGCACGATCCTTATGGAAGCACCTAAAAGTAAACCTTATAATCTAATTTCCCCCCCTTATTTGTTAAGCAGCAACACTAATGATTTGATTGTGAAACACTTATGCATATGAATGAGCTTTTACATAAGGCCTGATTTTAATGAAAAAGCAAACCCAACTTTAAAACAAACCCAACCCCAACCCAGCTTCCAGAGCCAGAAAGAGGAAAGAACTCTGTGGCAAGTGGGGCAGGAACAGTGCAACCGGTACCAGCTATTAAACAGAGCTACAGTAATTTTATGAATTCTTTTAGAAAACACAAAGAAATATGCATTACCTGCCAGAGGAAAGATAAACAAGATTGAGGCAAAAGGGGGAGTTCAGAGGTTACTGAGAAAAGGTATTTGAAAGGAATAGGTTCCAGGTAAGGAAAGGGTTCAGGAGAAAAGGGCAGGCAGCCAGGGAGGAGCAACACAGGCATGGCCAGGCCTAGAAACAGAGCTGGAAAATGCTCTGACAAAGAGTCCAAGAGCTACAAGAAGTTCTTCTGCAAAAAAAGATCAGTAATGTGGTTTCTCCGCCACTGAAATAAATCAACAGAAGGATGTAAGCTAGATCTTCATCTCATTGAATGACACTGGCAGTTATTTAAGAGGAAAGAGATAATTCCTGATCCATATTTCTATATTTCAAAAATCAGGTTTTAATTTGTACATACTGTGGCAAGACTTTTCATCCCATAAGCTGCACTCTCTAATTTCCTTACTAAGGCCTAGCAGAAGCAGTTCATTACTTGGCTTCTGATGAACAAATTCAAACCAAAGCCTGGATATTTTTTCATCCTTTTTTTTTTTTTTAATGAACAAATCAGAAGTCCAATGTTTGAAATTGTAGTTCTCATTACTTAATGAGGCCAAATTAATAGCACACATATAATTTCATTTAAAGAATTTAACTTTCTACATCTTTGGAAAGAGTTAAGAGTTCTGTTACATATCAAATGAAGTCATTTCAACCAGCAATCAATGCCAAGTTTCTTGATAAATTCTAAGCCTTTTCTACTCATGTCTGATTTTAGCCCTCTATCTGCTCCATGCTGCAGCTCTCAGCTTTCCCATCTTTCCTTCACGAGCGGCCATCAGTGCAGATATCTGTGAAATCACCTGTTTACCTCATACACTTAACCAGGGACAGCTGCTAGAGATCAAAGCACCAAACCCACAACTTCTATTTATTTCTCTGTAAACCAGCTCTCTGTTTACAAAACCTGTATTTTTTTTATTTCCCCACAGAGCAGGCTTTGGCAATCTCCTTCTCAGCGGCAAAAATAAACCCTTTGGGCTCCAGATTACGGCTGCATTGCCTTCCAATTTGCCTCTGTGTATCAGCAGAGACGTGACCCTCAGCCAGTCCCAGGGCACTTTGAGACTCAGATTCACGGCCCCAGCCCAGCAAGTTCCTCACGTGGCTGCCTGGAGCTCAGCACTCCCCCTGGAGAGGGGAGCAGCAATGTATTTCCTTTATTTATTCACATTTTTCTCCAAGTCCATCACAGTGTTGGTCGATCAGCTCTGATCAATGCTGAGGTGTCAGTTTAGATGTAAACCCTTTAAAAAGCTGCACTTTAGCGCTTAACAATAATCAGGAGGTTTCCAACCACCATATTTATTGAGCTTGAAAGTATTACCCTCAGACCAAATGTGTTTGACCCTTCATTCACATCACTGCAGCAGAACCTTAAGCAGCGTTTTGCACTGGAAAACTCCTAAATATCCCAACTTCAGAAGTGAACTCCTTGGTAATTTGATTGTAATTCAGCTTTCAATGCTTTCCTGCTTCCTTGTGTGCTGCAAGTTAGGCTGCTGTGCAAACTGTAGGGACTCTAGGGACCACCCTTTTCCCCCAAGGAAAATCCCCAAATCCCCCAAGCAGTGTTTTCAGACAGCCCTTCAGGGCACACCTGCAAAACCTTATTTCCTTTAAAGTTCTCCAGAGACAATAATTAATCACTTATCAGGTCATGAGCCCAGAGAACATTACAAAAGGGTTTTCCAGGTGCAGGGTTTTAGCTGCACTCTGTGTTTTCAGCACGGGGCCATGCTGACACCCCTTTGCCCCAGGAGAACTCATGTGGTTCTGTTTAGGTGAAAATGTCATAAGCAGCATTGTAGCCTTTCTGAATATTCATTTTTGTAAAACAAGTCTTAAAAGTTCACTGCTCTCCTTCTTTCAAGGGGAAGCCACAGGTATTGAGGACTGCAAAGATGCAGATGTGGCTGGAGCATCTTTGATGAGGAGATGGTGAGGGCCTGTTAAACTGGAGAAGGCTAAGAGGAGACCTTATCAGTGCACACAAATATCTGAAGATGATGGAGCCAGACACTTCTCAGTGGTGCCCAACACAGAAGAAGGGGTAAGGGGAGCTAAGAGGAACACAGGACGTTCCATCTGAACAGGAGGAAAAGCTTCTTTGAGGGTGACACAGACTGGAGCAGGATGCCCAGAAAGATTGTGGAGCCCCTTCTCACAAGATACTCAAAACCCACCTGTGTCACTTGCTCAGGGGTGGCCCTGCCCAGACCAGACGATCTCCAGAGGCCCCTTCTAACCCCAACAATTCCTTGATATTTATTTGGTACAATACAGACTCACTGATATGAAAACAACAAAAAAGACACTGCAGGCAACCCCTGAGAATCTCCTCTAGGATCTCCTTTGCATCTCACCAGCACCTGCATTAAAGAGGGCTTGGCTACAGAGTGATGCAAAAACTCTCCAGTCAACAAGCCCTAAGTGTAGCCCATCCTGGAAAGCATGCAGAGCAAATTAGTCATCTAAAAGCTCCCATTTTGGCATGAGGAGAGGTAAAATGATACACTGATTTCCCAAGTGTCTGAAAGATAGATCAAGTAACACTAAAATGAAATCGTCAAACTGGAACATGATTTTCACTGAGATAATCTTTATGCTTTGGAAATAAATATTGCAGAGGATTTCCAGTCCAGCCCAGCTCTGATGTGATATTCCTTTATCAACTCTTCCCTCTTGTCACACCCTCATTTCTGCCCTTTTTCTGAAGATTGCTGCAATCAGCCCCTAATGTGGTACTCGTGAGGGTCTGGTGAGGATTGAGGATTACAAGACTTACAGTGACTGAACCCATGAATTGATACAGAACATTTTGCTTCTGACTCTGTCTAAACTTGATCCTTCCCTATACACTTTATCCTAATTAAATACAACTTCCATTGATGTTCATCACAAGGCATAGGAAGAGCCCAGTCCAAAATGCACGTGGCATCTCTGCTCCCATGTGCTTGATGTTCCTTTGCTCCATGTGGGACAAGAAATACAAAATCCTGGAGAGCTCTGTAAAGGAAACTTGATCTCTGGAAACAACACAAGGAGGACATGGAACTGTTGGAGAGAGTCCAGAGGAGGCCATGGAGGGGCTGAGGGGACTGGAGCACCTCCCCTGGGAAGCCAGGCTGGGAGAGCTGGGGCTGCTCAGCCTGGACAGGAGAAGGTGGTGAGGAGAGCTCAGAGCTCCTTCCAGGGTCTGAGGGGCTGCAGGGAACCCAGAGAGGGACAATTCCTCAGGAACTGCAGGGACAGGACACAGGGAATGGCTCCCAGTGCCAGAGGGCAGGGCTGGATGGGATACTGGGAATTAGGAATTGTTCCCTGGCAGGGTGGGCAGGCCCTGGCACAGGGTGCCCAGAGCAGCTGGGGCTGCCCCTGGATCCCTGGCAGTGCCCAAGGCCAGGTTGGACACTGGGGCTGGGAGCAGCCTGGGACAGTGGAAGGTGCCCATGGCAGGGGGGTGGCACTGGGTGATTTTTACGGTCCTTTCCAAACCATTCTGTGATTCCATGACCCCTAACTCCATAAGGAAAACCTTCTGGAAGGGTCTCTGTTTGAACAAATGCAGAGTTCAGTCTCTGCACTGTCAGGCAGCAGCTGCTGTCCTGACCACAGAAGGACATGGTGTCACAGGACACAGAGCTGGGCTGTGTGGAAAGCTGCTGGGCTGCCTGCAGAGCAACACAGGAGCTGCCCCGGGTACTCTGGGGTTTGCTCAGCTCTGAGATCCAAGTGTTTTCTTCCCTCTGCTGTACCACCTGCAGCACTGGAAAAGTGGGAATATCCCTTCCCATCCCATGATACAATGACATAGGACCAATTTATTGTCCTGGAATTTAAGCAGCTGCAAGCATGAAAACCCCACTTGTGGATTCTCACTTCTCTACGTCTCTCCCGGTACTTGCAGCTTGGGAGGTGCCTTTGGTCCCTGAGCAGCACATGAAAATAGCATTGCAATTTCAGAATGAACTGTGGCATCATTTCATTAAGAGATAAGGGGCTGACATTCCTAAAAATACAACTTTAGTGCTAAACAGACGCCTGGAATCACAAGCTGAAAGCAAACATTGCTTTAAAAGCAAAGCAAGCTTTTAAGTAGGAGCTAAAGTGGAACTCTCCCTCCTTAAACCTACAGTGTCTCTCCAGACTCCACTTCTCCTGGGACCTCTCACTAATGCTAATTAATGATGTTCCAGGTTACTGGAGCATTTCTTTGTCTCCTATACTGCCACAAGAGGGAAGGACAGTCTGAATCACAGAGTTAGAGAGAAGACAGGGAAGGAAAACAACTCTTCATTTCAACTTTCTTCCTTCTTCTCCAGAGCACATGCACACGCTGATTTAGAGCCTGCATTGATTTGTCCAGTTACATGATATTCCAACAGCAGGAAAATGCTTCACAGCATTGGAGTCCATCTGCAGGGAAATTTCCAAAGGGGCTGCTCATGGAACAAAGGAATTTGCAGTTGGACCTGTTCCTTTTATCCTCTCCGAAATCTTGGCAAGTAACTTCATAAAAAGGTTTGGTTGTTGGCTTTTTTTTGTTTTTCTGCTATTTCACTGTGTGACATCCTCTCCTCCTGCTGCAGAGATGTCCCTCCTGCCAACTGAATGTTACAGAGAATAGTTCTGGTGGCCCCAATCCTGAACTTGGTGCCTGCTCTGCCAAGGCCAAGCACATGTGAGAGCCTTTTCAACTCTGCTCCTCCTCTCTGCAGATCAGGCTGTGCTCACATCTCTACTCCATCTTGCTGAATATGGCTTGAACCCAAGCGAAAAATAAGGCCTCAGACTTGTGAAACCCAGAAACAATCAAGATGGTCATTGGAACACACATGGAAGAAAGGAGCTGGGGCAGCATTTTCAGTATCAGATTCATATTTTTATACTTTGCTACAATTTCCCACCTGCCGTGCTCTTGAGTCAACACTGAAATAAGAACTGCAGGGAACCAAGGACCCTCAGCTCCCAAAAATCAGAAGATGAAAAAAAAATCAGCTTCCTTTCTTCACAGCCCTCCAAGTGCTGTGTCAGAAAAAGCTGACAGAAGAAGCTGAGGAGACAGGATGGGGTGAAGCTGTAAGAGATGCTGAGAAACCAGAGGGTTTACTATGGAATGTGGTACAGCAGCCAAGCTCCATGGCACTGGTTCAGGAAAGCAATTATAAACATTCCCAACTGCCTCCCTCCTCAGGAAATGTCTTAATAAGGTACTTCTCTTTAAAAAATATACTGTGTGCTGGGAGATGTATGTCCTGAACTGGGGACTGCATCTGGAGATAAGATCCTCGTGGAAAAATGGGGCTCATCCAAGGTCCAGAGAATAAAAAGTTATTTTGGGAAGTTAAAAAAAAATTAATTAATATTTTTATACTCCTGGTCAAGGAATCTTAGATCTGTGATATATTGAGCACTTCCAGGGATCTAGGGGCAGCCCCAGCTGCTCTGGGCACCCTGTGCCAGGGCCTGCCCACCCTGCCAGGGAACAATTTCCTCCTAATATCTAATCTAAACCTGTTCTCTGCCAGTGTAAAGCCATTCCCCCTTGTCCTGGCACTCCAGGCTCCTATAAATACCCTCTCTCCATTTTTCCTTCAGGTACCTTTACAGTGGATGCAGAAGGTCCCTCCCCTCTACCTGGAACAGGCTGCAGATCCATCATTCCAGGTCTTAATGTGACCACATCTGTAAAGGACATGATGGCTCCCAGGCATTTTCACAAAATTCCAAAGCTTCCAGAAAGCTACAAATGAATCAATGTACCACTATCTGAAGGTTCACTTTTACAGGGCACTGGGATTTTTGCCAGTCCCTGAGGCAGGAGCATTATTTCTGCCTGGCCTGGGTATGGGCAGAACTCAGCACAAACTTGTCCACAGACACCAACCTGAGGAGTAAAGGATCATCCAGAGAGAGGCTCCTCTGCACCAAGAACTTGTGAGGAATAAAAGGGGAGAAAAGCAGGGGGAACTAGGAGACACAAAGCACCCCACAAAGAGCGGGGTTTAGGTTGAGGCTGGATGAGATCTCCCTGCTGGTGGTCTCTGGTGACACTGTCTACTTCTGAAGAGGTCCAACAGGCCTACAGAGATGGCAGTTCTCTCTCGGTCTGATTTGATTCCTGCTTTCATACCCACAGTCACTCTCTTTTATCCCATAAATCTTCCAGCACTTCCAGTACAAGCAGAAGCACAGAGAATTCATCATGAAAAATGGCATAACAATGCTGAGATGGTTTATCAGCACACTCCTGCTGAAAATGAGGGTGTGAAACAGCAAGGAAAGCAACAGCTCTTTAAGAGGTCCAAGGACCTCACTCCTACTAAAAGAAAATGAGAATAAGGAATCCAGGCTCTTCTGAAAGATGTCCAGCCATCGTTTTCAGCTGCATAAAGGAAAACATCTCATAGAAGCAGCTTATCTACAGCACTGCAGCTAAACCAGTGTCTAAACTGCCATAATTCAGTGTCCTTTGATAACTGGAGATTCTGGAAAAAGATAATCCTGCTCCTTCAAACATAAACATTAATATAACGTGTATAGAAATATAGTATCAGGCCTGAATAGGCAGGACACATGTGAAAGCCATTGAAGAATTTGCAGAGACCTCTGCTGTCTGTGTGGGTGGGGTGGGATATTTCAGCCCAAGTCTGTTTTGAAATACACCAAAGAGAGAATAAAAAAATGCAAAAGCTGAGAACAACTGCAGTTCAGTCAACAGAAATAGATAATGGAAGAATATCAGCTAAAATTCCAAAAACTCTTGAGAATATTGTAAAAGTTTCTGCTTCATCAATAATTTTCAGCATGTTCACAAAATCCAGAAGAGTACAACAAAAATGATAAATGCAATTTATGGTGGGCTTTTGCTTCTAACTGTAAAATACAAGCAACTGTAAAATACAATACAACTTCCAAGCTGTCTTCTGCTCTGATACATTGTAAGAATAAGCAAACAAAAGGAAGAAAACAAAAGTCAAAATGAGAAAGAAGCTGCCCCCAGCCTGCAGCCTGAGCCCTGCAAGAGATGGATGTGGGGTGGGCATGAAGTCGAACTGCAGCAAAATAATGGGAGAGGATTTTAGTCTGGATTTAAACACTGAAAAAAGAAATGGGGGAAAGAAAAGGGGACCCCCCCCCAAAAAAAAAACCAAACAAACCAAAACCAAAAAAAAACAAAAAACCGAAAGGATTTTAAAAAAAGGAAAGGGAACAGTTAGATATGACTGAGCTGAGACATTCCTGTAGAAGAGGTCTAAAAGCAACTATCACCTTTCAGATATTTATAAAGTAAGCAACATAAAATCCAGCCAGGCCAGTCCCAGAGCTGCATAAGGGAATTTTCACAGGGCTTCTATTAGCTGCATATTTTCCCACATTCTTCAGGGCAATGAACACATTTCCTGTTGAGAAAGGCGAGAGCAAGGCAGTCCATTTATCTGAGGGAGTGCACCCATCTTATCACAGTGTCTGAGCAGATCAAAGCCTCCTCACACTCCCAGCCCTGCCACCAAAACTGGGGAGTCTGAACCAACTCCTCATTCCCTTAAGCAAATGAAATAGTAAAAAAAAAAAGAAGTGAAAGCATCAGTACCTTCAGCAAAGCTTTGCTACAGTGCTGGCAGTGGATTTGGGGGTTCTCCTGCTCTGTGAGGAGAATAACACAGCACAGAGTCAGTTCCAAGCCTGCTTCTCCTGTCTAAACCTTTGCGACAGGTTGTGCCAAAAAAGATGTGCTGAGGCTTAAAATACCCAGTCCTGCTTGTCACTGGGCTTTTCAATCTCTTCTAATGGACTGCATCCTCCTTGACAACTTTCAGCTGAAAGGGATTCCAGGTATTTATTTTCAACATGCAATTCCTATTTATATATATAAATGCTTTCAAAATGGTCTAGATTTTCAAGTGGTCCTAGAAGTGTCAAATTAAATTTTTGGAATGAAATACAGACTTCTCAATCATGAGAGCACTTCCTAAAACATTATTCTGACTGTAACACTAGCTGAAAAAGAATTCTGTAAGTAAACAGCAATTTGAATAAAACCCAAAAAGGCCCATAGGCTCACACCTAGTTTATCCAATTAGCTGTGTGTTTGAGAGCATATAGCAGTTATCAACATCATAAATACTCCTAATGAACAACCAGCTGGGAGGTTTGACTCTATGGGATATGTGTAGATGGTTCACTCTGACTCCTGTATTTCAAGCATTCCTTCAGCTAACCAGGAATAGCAATAGTTAATTAACTTCTGGTTCTTTGAAATCCACAGACCCAGGGATTAAACCTGCAAAATCCCAGGCATCTTCTACTCCCAGGGCAGCCAGGACAGAGTCCCAGAGAGCCATTAGGTAAACCTGAAGTAATCTTATATAATTAATGGAAAAATCCTGTAACTTAGACTGCAGGTGGGTTTAGGAAAAGAATCTCATAAAAACCCCAGAAGCCAATTGAGAGATTACAAGTGCCATAATCTGCTGTAACATTCCTTCTGTAATTCCTCTGTGCTGAAATTCCAGCCAGGGAATGAGATGGAGGTATGTCTTTATGTCTCTTAAATTGTCATTTGATTAAAAGTCAGCAGCTGCATCATCTGAAACAATACAGTGCTCATGCTGGGAAGTCACAAATGCAAACTGCACTTTATTAAACCAGTTAGAAGCTGTTAAAATGCAGCATGCTGCTGGCACACCTTTTAGAGCAGACACTAAAATGTGCATCATGTGGGCACCTTAAATGAGTCACTTTAAAAAAGATTTATTTTTCGATCATTCCATAAACAAGAATAAATCAAAAAACAACTCAGTCTTTCACCCCACTGAGATAAAGTAAATGCAAATGTTGTTTTCAAAGTTAATTGGCTCTGAAACACTTAAGTTTTGGAAAATAATTTTGAATGGCAAAACTTTTGCAAAACATATATTTTTTATATCCGTCTTCTTTTTTTTTTTTTTTTTTTAGCATTTGCAGCTCCCGAAGCATAAAAATGTTTTAATAAGTTAACACAGCTCCATGAAAATGCTGAAAAATATATTATCCCTCATACAAAATCAGGTTAATATTTGTCCTTACTCCAGCGCCGAAATAAGAGGCCGGGACGGGGCTGGAAGCGGACCGCAAACGGTGCGAGCGCGGCCGGTGGCACAGAGCAGGCGCGCCCAGCGGCAGCGGCTCCGCGGGCCGGTCTGCGCCGTGCCGAGCGGCGAGCGCAGCCGGGCCCGCTCCGGAGCCCTGTGCAGCCCGCTGAGTGCCGGGCGTCATCCGCAGCCTGCGGAACGTGGGGCATCCCGGCCGGCCTTCGGAGCAGGCGCTGCTGCCGGGCCGTCCCTGTCCCCGGAGGAGCCCGCTCCGCTCCCGAGGACGCGGCGCTGCCGCCGCGGGGTGCGCTGCCTCGGGGGCTGGCAAGGTGGCCCACCCTGGATGGCACGGAGGGCCCTGCCCGCCACCCCGGCGCCCGGAATGCCGGGCCCAGGGCCAGGATGCTGCGGGCAGTGCTCGGGAGTGCGGAGAGCCTTGGGATCTGCCGAGAGGAGGACACGATCAGGGTAATTCTGCTGCTCCGTGTCCAGTCAGTGTCCCCTCCATGGCCATGATCTCAGCCAGCCCGGTGTCCCCACCATGGCCATGATCTCGGCCAGCCCGGTGTCCCCACCATGGCCATGATCTCGGCCAGCCCTGTGTCCCCTCCATGGCCATGATCTCGGCCAGCCCTGTGTCCCCTCCATGGCCATGAGCTCGGCCAGCCCGGTGTCCCCACCATGGCCATGATCTCGGCCAGCCCGGTGTCCCCTGCAGGGCCATGATCTCGGCCAGCCTGGTGTCCCCTCCATGGCCATGATCTCGGCCAGCCCTGTGTCCCCTCCATGGCCATGATCTCGGCCAGCCCTGTGTCCCCTCCATGGCCATGATCTCGGCCAGCCCTGTGTCCCCTGCATGGCCATGATCTCGGCCAGCCCCGTGTCCCCTCCATGGCCATGATCTCGGCCAGCCCCGTGTCCCCTCCATGGCCATGAGCTCATCCAGCCCCGTGTCCCCTGCATGGCCATCAGCTTGGCGAGCTCAGTGTCCCCTCCATGGCCAGCCCAGGCACCGGCAGGTCCCTGCCTCCTCCTCACGCTGCCTGCTCTGCTGGCCAGACCCTGCTGGAATACAAAATCCTGCCTGCATCCCTCCATCAATCCCTGCACACTCTCCTCTGCCTTCTCCCTTCCATCCCCAGTCACAGGATGCTTCAGGCAAAAAGCAAGAACATTGTAATAAAATGACAACTCCAAACAGAGAGCCTATTTTTTTTTCCCTGAGGCCCCTGGCTATCTCAGTTTCATTACATGTCTCAGGAGGGGGCATCACTCCCTGACAACTAACATCTGGCCCAGGAGACCTCCTAATTTAAAACAACAAACTAATTATTGTCACCTACTCTTTCCTGTAGCTTTTATCTTTATTTATTTTTTTCCTGGAAGAAATATGTCAGCATATTTTTCATTTGAACTGTGAATGCTCTGGGGTTTCTCCCCCTTAAGTACTCTTAACTTTCTTCCATGGAGAGGAAATCCATATTTTATCAATCAGCTTCAATTACCTTCTGTATTTCATTCTGCGGTGTTGAATTATGAGTTGGAAGAATGTTGTGATTAAAGACCTTACAAACATCCAGATATCAGAACCACCAATCTTCCTGCCCACATGACTTGCTGCAAGGAACACTGAGCTGACATTAGGGGAGATTTTGTTTACTGCGATTCCTTTTTAAAGTTGGAACTCTCGGTCTCTTTGTTAGAATATTGATAGAAGGAATAATGAGCTAGAGGCATTTATTTGAAAAAAAAAAAAAAAAAAAAAGAAGTGATTTTTTTAATTCTCACTTTTATTTCTTTTCCTCCCAGAGTGCTGTTGGAGATCTAGAGGCCGGGCTGTTTTGTGGGGTTTTTTTTTTTGTTTGTTTGTGGGTTGTTTTGTTTTGTTTTGTTTTGTTTTTCTGGGCAAGGAAGAGCTACAGGGGCTTTATTCTGTGGAACAAACACTACATTCATGGCTCAGACATGAAAAGTTGCTACCAATTTTCCATGCATCTTTGGCAACTTATTTACCAAAATCTGTTCTTCAATTTTCCTGCCTTTAAACTGAGGCTCATAGTGCTAAACTTACTTCATGCACTGTTCTTCAGTGCTTTCAAAGCTGGACACTTTTAGAAAAACGAAGCATTTTTTATTACTGCTAGTGAAAAATTCCATTAGTCCACACAACAGATATTCACCAAGATTACCACAGAGCTATGTCTGAGAAGATGATTCTTTTTTCAGGTTTGATGGGGAAAAGATCAGTGTAGCCAGGATGAAACAATAAAAAGTGAAATCACAGCCCATTTTAAATTAATGTAAGTTTTTAAATCAATATTGATGCTGTCAGGATTTTATTTTTGACATACTATAGAGCTACAATCCCAAGCCAGTCCAGTTTCTAGGACATCCTGGACACAACAACAGCACCTTATGCCCTTTGGTTGTTGGGTACATATTGTCTACCAAGAAAATCTCCAAAACAGTTTAGCAGCTTGAGAGACTCTTTCCTTAGGAATCATCTATCCAACCCACCAGATGAACACAGCTTTGGATCACCCCAAGAAAATACTTCGTGCAAAATTAAAAAATAGTCTTTTTAAATAAAGGGAAAAGCCCTTTTTCAAAATAAGCAAACAAACAAACAAACAAAAAAACCAAACCAAAACAAAACCAAAATTGCCTTTTAATATGAGGCTAATCACCATCAATCATGAGTTTTACAAGAAAGAAAATTTTTCTCCATGACAATAAAGCATTGATGTCATCATTAATGACAAAAATGGGCCAGTTAAGAAAAGAGCAGGGAGAAGAGAAGAACATTAAACATTGGGCTTCTAAACTTGTAGGGAAGAGAAAAGTGAGGCTCCTCCAATGCTTTCTGCCCCTGCCTATTGTCACTTGAGCACCTCCTGTCCAACCCCATCATGGGGCCACGTGTGGGGCACTTTGGGGCCACCAGGCAGCACCACGGGGTTCATTAGCACTGATTGATTGATGTGTTATCACATTCCAAGGCTCCTGCCCTTTGATGCGGACCAGACCTGCTCCCATAAGCAAATGCTTGGAGGGAGATGGGAGCAGTAAATAGCCAGCCCAGCCCGGCCAGGCCCAGGGAGGCTGATAAAATGTTCCAGGCTCGTCAGGAAGCAGTTGTGTTTTACTGCTCACACTTATTCCATAACACAAAACAGGCTCCTGGCCCCTGGATTTTTACAATTGAGAGCACAATGCTTTCAGCAGAAGGAGGTGATGCTTCCAAAGCTACACTTTTCATCTGAATGCGTTGTTCTAAATAAAAGTAAGTAAATTTAAAAAAACAAAACTCTTTTGTTTACCCTCAAATTTTCACTGTAGGAACAATCCATGACTAAACTCTCTCTTTAAGAACCCTGGAGTTTATTGAAAGAGCACAAGTTCCTTGATTGTGCATTGCAAGAGAGCAATAAAGGGTTCATTTAAGTTTAAACTGGCTGTAGAAGTCTTTAAAATTATTACAATTATCCTTCTTTAGGAGAAATAATTTTATCCCCACTTTTTTATCCTAGTATCAGGAGACATTACCGCAGATGGTTTTACATTCCTCAGTGAGGTTGTTTTCAGTCCCTCTTGCTGACAGCACAGGACTGAATTACCCACTGCAGCCTGGCTCTCCCTCCCCGTTCCTGCAGCCCTCCAGGAGACCTGGCTGTGCAAAGAAGCCAGGATGGGGGGAAATTTTGGCAGAACTCTCCATCAATCACTGGGGCCAGGCTGAGGGGGTGGTTTACAGCAAAGTGAGTTTTGAATATGATGAGGGAGATAAAGAATGTAGGTTTAGGCCCAGGAACTTCAGCTGGGGGAGATTCAGCAGGAATCAGGGACTGCCCACATGGAAGCCAGATGACAGCAATTCAGTCCAGGCTTTCAGACTCCCTAGGAGTCCCATTTAGTGCCACAGGATGGGATCCTGGCTCATGCCAGATATCACAAGGGATAGCAATGCCTCTGGCTTTCACTTTTAAGTCTCAGAACGTCTCCTCACCTTTTAGGCTCATTGGAGAGAGTGGATTTTAGCTTAGGGAGATCTAAGAGTTAATGTGGTCCTTCAGTGATTTGCTGTGAGCTGGGAGTGAGGAACTCCATGGTGCCCAGCACCTGAGGGACCAGGCGAGTCCAAGCCCTGACCCGCAGTTTAAGCAGCTACTTTTTCTCCCACTAAATTACACAGTGCCAAGGGCAAAGCAGCCCTTATCACCCTCAGACTTCATGGGGACCCTGGATGCCAGACAGAGCAGCTCTGTGCTCCTCCAGGGAACGATCCAGTGCATATTCAGAATCCCAGTGCAGCTGAGCCTGATTTCTGCACACTCCAGGGACTGCTTAGGACCAGGGAAGCAGATTTCCCTCATGCACCATTGAAGTCTGAGCTGAACTGAAAGGCAGAGTGAGAAAAGACATAATGCAGTTGTTTACTTAAAATGTTTGAGCACAAGAAGTAACTTTATAATGTCCCAGCCAGTGACATTGAATTTCCCTGAGCTCCCAACACGTGCTTGCCTTGGTTTTGGCCTGTGTGATTTGGGTATGAGCTGCTTGGCATTTGTAACACACCCAACAATCTGGCACACACCAAAATGATCTTTGACTTTTTTTCTTTTTTTGTTTTGTTTTTTTTTTTTGGTTTTTTTTTGCTTTTGGCTCCTAACAGGATGACCTTGATACAGATCCAACAAAAAATTTAAAATACTTAACAGCATAAGTTTAACTGGATCATTACTATAATTATTGCAAGATTACAAGGCATTTCTTTTAAAAAGAGAAATTTGATAGGGCTGTTTGGAACAGCTCTGAAGTACACTGAGATTCAGGTTATTTTATGCATATGGTTGTAATATAAAAGGACAGACAACAGGAATAATATTAAAAAAAATAAAATTGGAAAAATCTCTCCAGTCAGAGCATTTGCACTCCGAACTATGAGACGTCACCAAGAAAATTCTACAGGGCCTGAGCTGCAGCTTATCTTTACTTAAAGGTGCACATACCAGAGTTATGAGAATATCTATGATGCAGAGAGAGGCAGAAATAACTGCTCAACATTCAAAGAACCCAATTTCCCCTTTTCCTGTCATTTCCTGGGCTCAGGCTCTGCAAGGTGCTCAACAGCCACTCTTTTGGACAACACATACTCCTCAATTTCCCACCTTATTAAACAGCTCTGAATAGAGAACATAACACAAGAATTAAATATTCAGTGACCAGGGTTATCAGGAAATACAGCACAAAACCTTCCTGAAGTGGGACCCTTACTTTTGCAGATGGTTTAAAAGGACCTGAGAAACACTGGCTGGCATTTGAGAGTAATGGTGTTACTTCCAGATTTATGTAGACAAGGCAAGGCAGAGACCATAGGGAAGTTAAAAGAGGAGGTGACACCAAGAATAGGAGGGAAAAATTTCACAACAGGGATGAACAGGTGGGATTGTTGGGAACAGGAGCTGGGTCAATGATCCTGGTGCGTCCCCTCCAGCCCTGGAGATTCTGTGATTCTCTGAAATATTTGGAGACCCAGCACTCAGTGAACACTCAGGTGACCCTGCTGCTCTCCTACAGCACAAATCCTTGTGTGGTGGGATCCCCTCCTCACTCTCTCCACAGAACTCTGCCTTTTAGAGCAAAGCACAGCATCCCACTGAAATGAGCAACCTGGTCTGTGCTCAGCATTTCATGGCATCTTCAAACAATCTCCCCTCATTTTCTAAGAAGCCTCTAAAAATAACCTCTTGAGACTGATACATGGGGAATTTATTTTGAACTGTAGCTGATATGGAAAAAAATCAGTGTTTGAAACTGTGTCATTCAGGAGATTATGGCTAGTTAGGTATTTGTTTTTACTGGCATAAAGGTGCCTAAAGTGAAAGGTGGGGGGGATGACTGAAAAGTAAGTTTGGTCCTACAGATCCAGAACAGCCTGAGAAAATGGTTTGTTTAAATTTCCCTGTCTGAAAGTTTTATCTTGAGAAATTTATATACTACTTTTGATTTCTGCTTCACTGAGTGTATAATGGTTGTCACCAGCACAAATGACAATTTAAAGAGGACAGTGTCAGGAGACTGTATATATAATCGTCTGAAAATTCCTGCTGAAATTCCTAACTCCTGTAAGATGTCCTGCTCTGCCTCTTCTTTTCTTTCCTTCCCCCTCCCCAACTTTTTCTCCCTCCTTGAAATTCTGAGAGTCTTAGTCCATGGTATTGCTTTCAGCTCTGGCTAAGATGGTAGGACACCTTTTCTTCCTTTGGTTCAGAGAATCAGTGGCCACCCTCTCTTCCCCATATCAAATCACAGCCCTATGATTACCTTTTGGCCCGATATCTGCCACTTTCCCAACAATCACTCAGCACAGCAGATTTCTTAAATATGCTGTTATTTTCATCTTGTGGCTAGCCCCCTTTCACATTTGCTAGATTTTCTTGCAAATTTTGTTGGTTTTCTCCTAGTCTGCCTGTCATAAATATAACATCCTCATGCAACTCCCTCCTTTGCAGCTGCCAGTTTTGGAAGGAGAAGATTATCCCCAGAGATTCTTTTGTTATTTGGTGTTCTCTGTTTACTGACATTAAGCATTGCCCTCAAATCTCCACCACGTGTGGGACAATTTGCTTTTACAAAGCAGCTCTGAACACCCAAATATTGGGACTACCAGGATGCCATCAAGTCCTGCCCCAAAATCTTAGCCAACGAAAGCCCTATGACAGTCTCAAGGCTGTCCCTGAATAATTTTTGGCTTTTGGAATGTTGTGGTCTGCATGGCGGTTTCAGGCATGTGTACCTACATTTGTAATAAAGCAAAACCCAAACAAAACCAGGTTGTGCACAATTCCCCCAATTCCCGACTGATGTAAAATGGTCCAAGAGAAGAAAATAATGACAAAGATCTTTCAGGTAGCAATGAAACCAACTAAGCAGCACCTGGCAGACATACAATTCACCCTCCCTGAATGAAAATCACTCTCAAAACCACTAAAGTGAGCTGATGGAAGAATCAGGACCATACTTGAATCTACACTTTCTCTGATGAAGAAAGAAAAGCACAGATGTAGCCAGAAGTTAAAATGAAAGCAAGCCTGTGATTACTGTAAATCATCGTGGGCTCACCCCAAGCCCACATGCTTATCCATTCCCATATGCTTTTGGAGATAAAGCTCCTGCAAAGCACAATACCCATGTTTTTATGGTACTGAGTTATGGCTGCAAATAGGAAGCCAAATGCTCAGTTTCTTCCTTGCTCTTTGCAGCAGTAAATTGCAATTTGCTAAAGGTTTTTGATAACATTTGGTGTTAATTTGACTTAAAAATGTTAATCGCCCATATCACTGTGATCTTAAAGACACATGTAAATTATCTCAGCATGTAAGGGAGCCAAAGCTCTGATTGCCTTGAACCTCTCAGGATATGGGTTTTCTCAATGTACAGCTAAAAGGTAGCAGGGTGATTTACTGTTCTTGACCTTCTGGTGAGAAAATTAACAAAGCACTCACACTGTATTTAACATATATAGATAACAGTTTAGGAGGTTGAAAACAAAAAATATGTATTTTCTTACTAAATATATAGGAAATTAATTATTACTTCCAGCAACAGAGAATGTTCTCCTTTCTTCACTAGTCTCCAAAAGGGTGAACACTTCCTGGAATAGAAGCTGCACTCCATTATATATAAGACACATCATTCTGTAGAGAATCACAGGATCATTATGTTGAAAATCCCACTAACCCATGTCCCCAACTGCCACATGCACAGGTCTTAAATCCTTCCAGGGATGGGGGACTCCAGCACTGCCCTGGGCAGGTGTTCCAGGGCTGGACAGTCCTTTCCAGGAAGGAATTTTCCCACTATCCACCCTGAGCCTCCCCTGGCCCAGCC
Organism: Motacilla alba alba; assembly: GCF_015832195.1. NCBI lineage: Eukaryota > Metazoa > Chordata > Aves > Passeriformes > Motacillidae > Motacilla > Motacilla alba. The sequence goes on from NC_052026.1 coordinate 1,102,953, forward strand.
TGAGGACCAAATTCTGTCAAGGCCAACAAACCTGGCCAGGGCCTCTAAACCCTCCTGGGAGCCACCAAAGCCTCCTGGGGGCTACCAAAAACTGCCAGGGCCACCAAACCCTCCTGGAGGCCACCAAACCAAGCTAGGGCCACCAAGCCCTCCTGGGTGCTACCTCACCTTCCTGGGGTCCTCTGAACACTCCTTAGGGCCACCAAATTGTCCAGAGGGCCACCAAACCCTGCCAGGGCCACCAAACCCTTCTAAATGCACCAAACCCTCCTGGAGGCCACCAAACCCTCCTGTGGGCCTGCAAACCCTGCCATGGCCACCAAATTCTGGCAGGGCCTCTATACCCTCCTGAGGTTCACAAAACTCTGCTGGGGCCACCAAGCCCTCCTGGAGGCTACCAAACCCTTCCAAGGCCATCAAACACTCCTGGGGGCCACCATACCCTCCTGGAAGCCACCAAACCCTGCTAGGGCCACCAAACCCTTCTGGGCGCTAACAAACCCTGCCAGGAAGATAGTTTCTAGAAGCAAAGGAAATGCGGAATTGTGGGTGTTCCCACAGGTTTCAATGTCATGACAGTCACCAAGTAATGCAGCAGGGTAAAAGTGTTTGCAAGTGAGGCTTGCCTGAGTTCAGTCTCCTCCACTGGTGTCTGTGTGTTCTTGCTCCAGAGCCCTCTGTCTCTTGATACAATAGGACAGAACCAGCTGGAGATTTTGAAGGAAAATGCCTGGAAAATCAAAGGAGAAGCCAGTGACAGTGGAGGACGAGGGCAAGGAGGAGGTCAGTCTGTCTGCTGGGACCAGCTGAGACAGGGCTGCGACAGCTCGGGGTGCTCTGGTGGGTGCGAGAAGGAAGGGAAAGGACAGTGGGCAGAGCTGGAGGTTTGCTGGGGAGGGAGATGGTGTTGGGTTGGCAGGCACAGGTGAACTCCAGCATCTGGAGAGGGACTGTCCAGCAAAAACCTTGTCACGTGTCTCATTTCAGCAGGGTGAGGATGTTTTCTTGCTCCCAGTCACTGTCCTGGTGATCCCTCCTGAGGAGGAGGTAGTTGTTTGGGAATCTTCTGAGGCAGTGTCTGTCGGGTACACAGGCAGGCAGTGCAGCAGCCAGGCACGTGAAATTAGGGGCTCCCTAGGGTGGGGAGAAGAGTTCCCTTGCTCTGGGTGTGCCTCATGCTGGGGATATGACCAACAGTGCCCCTTTCATTGCGGATAGAAGCCAAGCAGCTCCTGGAAAGAGTAGTGATGACAGCACAGTGCCAGGAGACCCGAGTGTTGTATCTCAAATCAGCTGTGAGTAGCAGAATCTCCAGATCCTGGAATGATTTCTGTTGGAAGGGACCTTAAAGAATACCTAGACCCAGTCCCTGCCATGAGGAGGGACACATTCCACTAGACCAGGTTGCTCCTGTACAGCTTAGCCTTGAACACCTTCCAGGGCTGGGGCAGCCTCAGCTTCATGCAGCGACCTGTGCCAGGGCCTCCCCACCCTCACAGGGAAGAATTTCTTAAAAATATCTAATCTAACCCTGCCCTCTGCCAGTGTGAAGCCATTCCCCTTTGTCCTGGCACTCCATGGCCTTGTCTGAAGTCCTTCTCCAGCCCTCTTGGAGCCTCTTTAGACACTGAAAGGTTGCCCTCTGCTCCTGTCCCTGTTCCTGGGAGCAGAGCCTGACCCCCCCCAGCTGTCCCCTCTTGTCAGGAGTTGTGCAGAGCCAGAAGGTCCCCTCTGAGCCTCCCCTTTTCCAGGCTGAGCCCCTTTCCAGCTCCCTCAGGAATTCTCCAGTCCCTTCCCAGCTCTGTTTCCTGCCCTGGACACGCTCCAGCCCCTCAGGGTCTCTCTTGCCCTGAGAGGCCCAGGAGTTCCCCAGGACTGGAGGTGCAGAAACTTAACCACTAATGCCCCAAAAACACCTCAGGGGGAAATCATCAGGGCCAGAAGCATTTTGGGCTGACATTCCCAAGAGTGAGAATTCCAATCCTGTCTCACATGGACTCTCCCCCATGTAGCCACTTCCACCCAATTAGCACAATTTCACTGCAGAGCAATAATAGAGCCTGTTTAGCTGTTTGTTCATTATGAAAGTTATGAAAATGAGATCAGAGGTTTTTTCTTTTGCTTGAGGGAGCAGCAGTCCCCATTTCTCTGATCTCTGCACAGATTTCCATTCTAGCTGGACTTTATCTGGTTTACCTATTGCTCTCAGCATGTCCAATTTCATTTCAGTAGCCCTTAATCAATTTTCTCATTAAATATGTCATATAGCCCATCACCTGGGAGCTCCACATTATTTTTCCATCGTTTCCTACACTGTTTTTCACTTTCTATTTCACAATTGCACTCAAAAGCCAACATTTATTTTTCTGTATTTCCCCACAACCCTTCTAACCTTAAGTTCTTATTACTGTTTCTGAATTCCGTGTTCTGTTTTGAAGCCAGCCTCAAACGGGCACAAATTCCAAGAGACTGGCTCTTGTCAGATAACTTCCTGGCTCTAAAGCTGGACAAACAAACAAACAAAACCCCTGAACAAACACAACCACCCCAAAAAAGGGTATATTAAAAACCAGGCTGGTTTGGATCAACCCAAGATGAGCCCAAACTGTCTCCTCCTTCATTTATCCATGGAAATTGGTGGTTATTCTCCCCCTCACAGACCTGCCTGAGTACAGAACTTGACTTTTCCATCCTTATTGACACTCAGAAATACACTTTTTTATAAAACCTTGTTAATTTGGAGTGGCATGACTGAGGTTACAGAATTGGTCCTTCAACTTTTCATCTTTGTGTGAGAGTTTTGCAAGGCGTGGTCATCTCTAAACTGCTACATTCACTTCAGGCAGCAGGACAGTAGAAAGAATAAAGTCTTTAGGCTTCCAGAACTAATAAAAATACACTAAACTTTCACAATCACAATCACATAACTCCAGAAATTTAGAAATAACGTACAGTTCATTCCAGCAACACATCTTTCTTATATTTTATTTTGTGAGAGGAAAATATTGGAAAAGATAAAATTTTCTTCAAATTGCTTCATGTATCAATGCAGATGAGCAAGTCTAAAAACCCTTTTAGATTCTGAATATCAGAGCAAGCTACAGTTTTTATAATAGGAAAATGAAATTATTTTAAGTTGCAGATACATTTGGGATTCAATACTGATAAAGATATTTTAAAATATTATATGTTAAACTCCCTTTGCAAGTATCAAATGGTGACCTTGATCTCAAATTCAGGACTTTTGCCCAATACCAAGCTGGGCTGGGCACTCCAGTTGTCCTTCCCAGTCTTACAGTTTCTTCAACCTCAGCACAACACTCAGAAATAAAAGAAAGACCTGTTTATCCAAACTTTGTGATCTCCCACCAACTTGTTAAACTAAATTTAGATTAACTAGCAATGTTTTTACTGCAAAGAAGGCGATCTCTGTCTCTTCAGGAATCTGATAAAAATAAGGCCAGAGTATCAATCAGATTATTGGGTTCAACATATATTATTAATTTTGACATAATCAGCTACAGTCCACATCTATTTATCTTAGGACACTCAAATCCATATGAAGGCAGTACTACAAAATTATGGAAATCATATGGTACCATCTGTAACAGAGAGTGAAGGAAAAAAAAAAAAAAAAAAGAAGAAAAATAAGAAGACTTAAATGTGTTGACCAGACTGCATATGGGGCACATGAAAAATCAAGCATATGCTGCACAGGCAGGGATATTTTTGTGACTTTAGCCATTATGAGAAATAGTTTAAGAAAATAGAACTAGTGGTTTTGGGATCTTTGTATCAAAGACAACATGCCCACATGCAGGAAGCAAAGGAACCGCCTGCTAATAAAAGCTTACATTTTATCGTTGAGCAAAAAGCCCAAGAGCTGTTAAAATGATGCAGTCCTTCGACTATCCCATAGGGCATCCCCAGCTTTAATGTGGGTGCCTCACCTAATGTACTGTACAGTTATGCCCAGCTTAAATAAAGTTGCTTTCTCTCTTTGTAAGATACTGAACTGGAAAAGCCAAGTGAAGGAACCTTGCACACAAACCAAGGGCTTCTGAGGACACTGTGAGAGCCAGCAAAGAGCCATTGCTTTGTCACAGCCCTAGAAACTACCCCTGTGTGTGCACTGTCATATGTCACAGATACTACCCATTGCATCCTAATAGGCAAAACACCTGCTATGAGAATATTCAATTTGATTTGTTAGTGACAAAGGTTTAGTTTAAAGGATTAAACATCATTTTCATTTCACAGAGCCCCAGGCTGGGTCAGGCTGGAGGGGCCCACAGGGGCTGCTCTGGTGCCACCTCCCTGCTCCAGCAGGGCCATCCCAGAGCACAGGGCACAGCAGTGTGTCCGTGTGGCTCTGCAATATCCCCAGGGAGGAGACTGCACAGCCTCTCTGCACCATCTGCTCAGGGCTGGGCACTGCCCAGGGCAGCAGTTCTGCCTCCTGGGCAGGGGCAGCTCCTGGGCTCAGGCCCTGCCCGTGGCTCTGGCGCCATCGCTGGGCCTGGAGCAGAGCCTGGGCCCTGCTCTGCCCCTCCCTGCACACAGGGACACCCAGGGCTGAGGGCCCCTCTCAGCTGGGGCTCCTCTCCAGCCGGAGCAGCCCCAGCTCCCTCAGTCTTGCCTGGGCACCGAGATGCTCCAGGCCCTTGCTCAGCTCCAGGAGCTCCTGCCCCTGCTGTGCCGAGGATCCAGAGCTGGACACAGCACCCAGAGGTGCCTCCAGGGCTGGGCACAGGGGCAGGATCACCCCTGACCTGCTGCCAAGGCTCTTCCCCATGCCCCCCGGGCCTCCTTGGCCCCAGGACACTCTGCTGGCTCAGGGACAGCTCCGTGTCCCCAGCACCCCCAGGTCCTTCCCTCAGAGCTGCTCCAGCAGGTCCCCCCAGCCTGTGCTGGAGCTGGGCTTGTTCCTGCCAAGGAGCAGAACCTGCATTTTGCCTTGGTTCATCATCTGATGTTTTCTCCCTGCTCATCTCCCCAAGCTGTTGAGGGCCCTCTGAAGGGCTGTGGAGCTCTCCCAGATTTGTGTCCCTGGCTCCCAGGTCAGGCACCATGGAAATGCTGAACCAGTTAATCATTCAAGGTACCAAATTCTAAATAAAAAAGCAAAGCTATGAAAAACACTCACTGGGTTGTGTATTCAGCCCATCCAAAGCACTGTAGCAGACTTTAGGAAAGAGTCCCTGATTTCCATGAGTGTGTTCAACCATTACTTGTATAAACAATTATTTCAGTTGTGTGGCTTCACTTAATGTAAGTGTGACTGCAAGAAGCCAGCTGAACATGTAATTGGATTTTTGTGCATATAATTACTGTGCTGTGGCCACTGAAGAAGCCCTCTAAAATACAGACAGTTAACAGAAATTACAGGGGCAATTATTCTGTCCCAGCACTTAAATATGAGAATCCTATTTTAGAAATCCAAATGCCCAGAGCACGGCTCAGATACAAAGCAGATTTATAACCAGGACACTAAATTTTAAAAACTGGAACTTGTGGTACTATTTAAACCAAGGAGTAAAAATAATCTTATACTCTGTCAATATTTCCTGTTTCCATTTGTATTCTGCTCATTTGTGCATCCCCATTTCATGGTGACTTTTTCTCCCCATGCACATAGCCATACTTATATCTTCATGGATTTGTTTATAATAACCTTTGAATCCTTTCCCTGTCATTGTGCTGCAGAGCATTCTGTTGTATATACACTTTTTACTCTGGTTCATTGTCTACACATTGATTATTTTGCATTTGTCTATGTTAAGCACTAAACAGCATTTTCCACTTGCTAGTCCAGCCATTTGAAAATACCCAAATCCATCAGAAAAACTTGGTTCCTTTCTTCTCAGTTATTATATTTAATTTTGATATTATTACCAAAACATCCAAGTTGGTCACAGGGAACAAGGTATTTTTCAGACAAGTGGCCACGAAACACCTGCTTAGATACTGTCATTTCCCATAGGAACACTTACACTTAGAATGAAACTGCTGGGGTCTCTATGCTGGCTTTAAAGACACTTCAGAGTCAACAAGAGCTGTTTCCCCTGATTGTTTTGTGTAGGGAACTGGATTTTTTCAATATTTAATTCTATCTACAGTCACCAAAATATTATTAATCTCGTATTTCCAGCAACAGAAAACCCTAAGAGTCATGGAATGGTTTGGGTTGAAAAGGACCCTAAAGTTCATCTCATTCTACCCCCTGCCATGGGCAGGGACACCTTCCACTGTCCCAGGCTGCTCCAAGCCCCAGTGTCCAGCCTGGCCTTGGGCACTGCCAGGGATCCAGGGGCAGCCCCAGCTGCTCTGGGCACCCTGTGCCAGGGCCTGCCCACCCTGCCAGGGAACAATTCCTTCCCAATATCCCATCTAACCTCTGGCACTGGGAGCCACTCCCTGTGTCCTGTCCCTGCAGTTCCTGAGGAATTGTCCCTCTCTGGGTTCCCTGCAGCCCCTCAGACCCTGGAGGAGCTCTGAGCTCTCCTCACAACCTTCTCCTGTCCAGGCTGAGCAGCCCCAGCTCTCCCAGCCTGGCTCCACAGGGGAGGTGCTCCAGTCCCCTCAGCCCCTCCGTGGCCTCCTCTGGACTCTCTCCAACAGTTCCATATCCTTCTTATTTCTGGACACCAGAACTATTCCCAGCATCCAGGTCTCAGGAGAGCAGAGTGGAGGTGGATAATCACCTGCCTCACTGCTGTAATAAATGTATAAAATATACTTATTTATTAACACTCTGAAAACGAATTGAATAATACTTAAATATTTTATATGTGATGTCTGAGCATGATACTATGGTCCAAATGCCTTTCAACCTCCTGTAGATCTCTTTCACCAGAAATTTCCTGGGCTTTCCATAATCCTGAGAGTGATATGAACAAGGGCTGGTCAGCTCTGGCTGTTTTGCCAAGTAATTGTAGCAGCAGGGCAAGATGGTAAATGCTGCTGCCTTCCCCGAAGCGCCTTTGCTGAGGTGTTGGGGCAGGCACACAACAAACACAGACACCCAGTCACCCGGCACAGCAGGTCACGAGGAGACACCACAGGAGCTTCTGTTGAGAGCTTTGACAGAGCTTCACAGGGCCCACTCACGGCAGGGCTCCAGGGATAGAAGACAAGGAACACAGAAGGGTCCAGGTTTAAATATGGGCAGGAGGGGGTGGAACAGCATCAGGACGAATGGGCTGAGGGCACAGGGGTGGCACACCCGGGGCAAAGAGTAGGAACCAATGGAGAATGCCAGGCTGGAAACGCAGAGGTACAAGGACCAATGGGGAAACAGAGAACAGGGAATTTTCTAGAACTGGGACAAATAAGGGAAAGATGGGCAGGTAAGGCCAATGGGGAGGAGTGAACTGGGGTTAATTAATATGATCCTGCGGAGCACCATGGGGAAGCCCTTTCTTTCACCTTGAGTTGGAGGAATGCCTGGAGCCTGTGGCGTGTCCTTCCAGGCCATGGCCATTGACCTTCCCCTGGTGGGTTCATGGCCCTCCACAGCTAGTGGCTGTTATATTCAAGCTGCAGCCCCTCCTGAAGCATGAGGCAGATACAGCCTGGGTATAACAGAGTAACTACAGCTTAAAGGCCAACCTAAACATCTTCCATCTATTTTCTCTGAGGCTTCCACTATTGACTGGTTGAGTTTCAACCTTCACTGGTAAAGTCAAGTATTTTTGTTGTTTTTCTTCTCTACTCCCGTTTTCAGTGATATTAGAGGCAAAGGGAGGGACTGTGACACAAACAAATTAAAAGCCCCATAGAGATGGTCTGAACAATCTGAATTTCTGTGGTGGGCCCAGTTATTTGCTGCAGAAACAAGAGAAGTTCTAGGGAAGTGTCCTCTTCAAATGTGTTATCCTTACATTTTCTAGAATACCAGCCCGCATTTGAGACTTTATTGAGTGAAAACACCCAACTTACAAGTGTAATGTCTTATCCATAAATATCAGTAACATCTCCAAATTCTCTGTGTCCATTTCCAATAAAAAATTATTAAAACATCAACCTGAAATTTGCCAATTTGCTTATTTTAGCCCAAAAGCCAGTGCTTTTCCTTTCTATGTTATCCCCACACTACAAACTCCTGTCTTCTACCTCAGCTGTGGAAGCAGGACTAAGGTTTTTCACCAAGCCAGACTTACATCCCATCTTTTATCTCTTTGGAACCGTGTTTTATCCATCTGTCAAGAATTCACTTTTCTCTTTAATCAAGATAAGAATATGTGCCTAAAAAAAACACACCCAAATTTAAGCAATACAAACCCCATCATTCTAACAGAACAAAAATTTAATTTGTATATATTGCCTTAGGCTGATTGTTTCCATATTAGGTGTAACCAAGTACAATTTACAGTGCAGGTTACCAATAAACCTTTGGAAACAAAGTCAGAACTGCTGCTAGAAGCAGCACCATTAAGTAGCCACACTGCTACTATGGGAGATAATTTTGTGCAGCCAATATAATATATTTCTAATGCAGACCTGAGAGAACAGAATAAAATACCTAAAAAAATTTTAAAACTCAACAAAACTAAGTAAAAAAAAAAAAACAAAAAACAAACCCTCAACTCCCTAAAGAAGAGGTTTAAAAATATTTTTTAAAATCCTTTAAAGGTATCAGTTCTCTGCCCTCCATAATTCTTTTTCTTCTCTTCTCTACCCTTCTTCCTCTATAACTACTCAATTCCAAAGCTCATCTTAAAGAACTGCCTGCTGTAGGTAATATGAGCATTACAAAGGAATGCATTTGCCCTGGACGTAGTAATAGCTACAAAAATGCTACTTAAGGATCACAAATTTAGGAATCACTCATCTCAAAACACTGGCAGTCACCATACTGTACCCAAAAGCATCAAGCTATTACAAATTTAGCCACTATGACAAAGATACATAAAAACAGAAACCAGATAAAGTGAGAGAAACAAAGGCAATGAGGCAGTGCAGGAGGGTCTGACATTTATCATTTGCATTCTGCTGGTTTTATTGGAGGGCCTGGTCTGCTATTGCACTGCTTCCCCCATTTATAAAAACAAACTGTCATCATTTTATACCATTTCCATTCTTGGTTTCTATTCTGAATGTTCTGCTCTTCCCTTTAGCTCTCGGGACACTTTACCAGACATTCAGTATCCATCCAGCTGTGGCTGCCCCTGGACCCCTGGCAGTGCCCAAGGCCAGGTTGGACACTGGGGCTTGGAGCAGCCTGGGACAGTGGAAGGTGTCCCTGCCATGGCAGGGGTGGGAATGGATGGGATTCAGGGATCCAACCCAAACCATTTTGGGGTTCTGTGGTCTGCACCATTTAGGTATTTTTCCTTTGGGTTGTGGGCTGACTCCTCATATGGAGCTTCCCCACCTTGTACTTGCTTTGCAGGAGCAAAGAGTTCCAAGTCTGCTAACACAAAGGGAAAAGCTGACTGAATTCCCCTCTGCTGGTGTAGAACATGGCTGCCAAAGCAAGAATCAGCTGTATTTTATTTATATTGCCAGACAGAATATTTACTGGGAACAGAGATGGGAGGAAGGAATATTTTGCCAGTGGTACAAGAAAATAGCAATTTCTATTTTACTATTCTATATTCGTCTAATGAATATTCCCCCCTAGAGGGTATATGATAGTTGGGTGAGTTTTTTTCTAGGGAAAAATCAAATCAAAAAACAATTCTGCAACTGTAAATATATTCCCACTGAGAATTGCATTCACCTTGCAATACTCAAGAGAAAGCATCTCGTTTGTTCAATTAATCTGACCTTTATCAAGAGTTCGCACAGACAAAACACTCTCAGGGAAGGAAGTACTTGGAATCAGAGTGAGCAGCACTGGGGACCTGAGCAGGCTGCACAGAGGGATGTTTAAAGGATGTCCCTGCACACACTGCAGAGCTGCTGATGATTTACAGGAGGTGCACAGCTCTTAGCCAAGCTGCTCTCCACAATCCTCCCAAAAGCAACTGAGATGCCTCCAAGTGCAAAGGAGAAGTGCTGAGGAAGCCCTCCCTGGGACCCCAAAGTCACATCTCTATGTGCAGAACTCACTTAAGCCTCAGCACCAATTTTTAAATTCCCACTGAATGATCTGAAACTGCCCAAGAGCAAAGCCTGGTGTCACTCATGCAGAACAGCCCTGGCTGGGGAACCAGGCTTGGAACTGTCTGAAAAATCTCCATGCTCTCTCAAAAACCCTCTCTTTGGCTACAGGGACTAGAACGTCAACACTGGGGTGGTTTTTAAGGGCTGAGTCTGAGGGCTGATGGCTTTCACAAGAACAGAACTGCAGAGTACTGGGTTGAGACGGGTGAAATGAGAGCAGGTCTGGACATGGGAGGGAGGGAGGCAGGAAGGAAGGATGGTTTGATTTCTGGACCATCACAAATTCCGAGTTGCCTGAAGCTGAAATCCAGCCCAAGGTGTGTTCTGAGACCCACTGATTGCTCTGACAATAGAGGCACCAATCCTGAGAAAAGAAAAGGGCTGGATGCTGATTTTGCTGTAAATGGCCCAATCTTGTGCTAACTTGGAGCACCAGCTTATTTTTTATTCAATTATTTTCAAGCCACTCTTATCTTTCCTCTCCCGCAGCACCACCATGATGCATTTTGCTAGTCTGCTGATGTGCAGCACCACAGACATCCACCTCAGCCACCAAAATATTACCCTTCCACCTGAACACCCTCTTGTAGTCCAAAAATACCTTAAAAGTCCTAAGTGTGACTTTCATATAAACCCACCTGCTCAATGGCAAAGACAAAAAGATTCAGTTTAATTAGGCTGCTTTCCTTTTGGGCCTTTTCTTAGAAAGAGAATCACTTTCAGCCATTCTTTACTGCTTTAGGAATACCAGTTTTCAGTGCAAACCCATTTTGGAATATTATGAGTACACACAGTCTGCTCACATCCATTGAGGTGCAGACTCTGGAGTAACAGACCTTCCTTCCTCTCCTAGGCTGAAATTATCAATCTGAAAGCCAATTTTAAAAGGTGAAATTGGAAAATGAGAAATTCCAATAGAAATTCAGGTCTTTTTTTTTCTTTTCCCTTCATTAATTCCCGGCTGCAGCCTGTGTAACTAATTGCAAAAAGAGAATGCCTACTAGAGGAGCAGGCATGGATTGGAATCAGGTGCCTGCATTTAGGAGAAAGCTATTAAGCAATAGGTCATGCTGCCTGCTTTTTGTGAGTTTATTGCCTCCCATTCAATCTTACATTAAATTTACTTTACTATAAATTGAGACTACAGGATTCTGCAGGATCAGCCCATAGCAGCCAGTGGATAAAAGCCTGTGCAAATGCTGGCAGGGCCAGAGTGGCCGAGCCTTCTTGGCTGGAGAGCCTAGATAGACTCACAAGTACTGCTGCTCCCAGCCAAAAATAAGTGTGGATTGCTTTACATTTCACTGTCTGCATTTCTCACAGGCATTTACATTTATATCAACACATAGGGAGTAGACGAAATACAAAAACATTCAAGCAGAATCTTCTTTAAGCTTGTCAAAAATGCCTTTTTCTTCCTTTTTCCTCACATTAACATTAATTGGAGCTGGGCAAAACTCCTGGCATTAATAGCAGTAAAAGCAGAGCTAGTACATTAGATTTAATTAGCATCTAAACTGAAGATCCCTACACCCCCCGAGCGATTTCCACCCAGGAAATCCTTCCTCTCCAACCAGCTGGGATGGGCACAGGGCAGCTCTTCCCCAGCAGCAGCAGTAAATTCCACCGAGAGGGGCAGGGGTCAGGTGAGGTCGCACCAAGCCTAACTGGCACAGTGGGGCAAGCACTGCCCTTCTTGTGAGAGCAGCTTCCCTATGAATAAAATCAAAACATTCTTCAGAGATAATTGAAATCATGTTTACTGCATGGGTTCATAAATCTGAGATGTGGAGCTGCACAGACACCGCTCAATCCCAGCAATATCATCATAAATCAAAAGACCAGCAACTTGAAAGCCTCTGATGCTTTTTAGAATAACCCAAAGACTTATTCTCAGCATTTGTTTTTTTCTGCTTTCCTTTACTTTTCTGTCTTGTAGGATGTGTGTTGCCATCTATATTTAACAGGAAATGTAAAAGGCAGCTTCGTAGATCAGAAAGACGAAAGTTTCTTCTTGTTCTTCTGTTCCCTTCAGCTCACTCTGGTACCTCCACCCCCTCCCTGGCTCTTGTTTTTCCCACCTCCATGCTGTTTCCTTTATCCTTCCTTCCTCAGTCCCCACAGCTCCCTGTTGTTTCTCTTTCTCCTCTTTCTGTTCCACCTCATCCTATTCCAGCCCTTGTGTTCTGATCTCCTATTTTCAAAAATGCCAGACAAGAAGGTAACAGAAAAAGAAAAAAAAAATCAAAAGCTCTTGGCAAGGCTGCTGTTCTGTAAATGACCTAACTGGACATTGTGCTACTTTTATTTTAAGAATTTTTTAGGACAAATCCAAACAGCTCTTCTTTTTCTTCTAATATGAAAAGTTTTTTACTCCAAAAAAAGTCCAAGTTACAAAGCATTTTTAGCCTTTTTTCAAGGAATATGGACATTTGTAGCTCTGCTGATGGAAAAAGATTGGTAAATTCAAAATAACATCTTGTACCAGTGATTCATAACCTTCCCAACTGCACTCTGCCCATTAGTCACATCTTTTTTTTATATCTGGTGTGGAATTGCAGGGCTGATTTTGACTCTGGGCCAAAACCAAACTTCTTTTTCCCAGGTCACAGGTCAGGACACAGCTCAGGCAAATAATCCCTTTAAACATGGTTCTGGTTTCTTACGCATCTTGGCTCCTGAGCTCCCTTGGTAAGACAAGAGGACAAATTATGCCATCATAAAGGTTTCAAATTGATGCAGAACTCCTGAGCACATTTGCATGCCTGGTTTGGAAATGTTACCTGTCTGTTAAGGGATTGTCCAATTCCACATACAAATGCCCACTTTGTGCATGCAGTCATGACAACTGGAGAGCAACCCTGCCTGGAAAACCTGCTTTAACTTCTGCTGCACCTAGAGCACATCTTCCGAAGCACATCTGAGTAGAAAGTTTTAATAATTCTTTTTCAAGGGTGTTTAAAGATATTTTTTTAAATGGCTCTTTCCAGGAATAAAAACACTGTCATTGTCACTGAGTAGCGTAACACCAGTGTCAACCTCCACAGCCACACTAGATCCCTGTGATCGAAGAAAAACTGTATTTCCTATTTGTCACCGCATCCTCTCGGTGGCCTCCAGGCCACTGCGCGACCGGCTCGACACGGCCGACTGCAGGGGACACCCTCCCGTGCCCAAGGGGAACAGGAGCATGCCTAGGGTTATTCACCCTAAGTCAGAGAAGCAGCTGGCAGACACTAGAGGAGGAATAAGAGGCCGACTCTCGGCAGGGGTAAATTTGAAGTTTATTCCAGGGCTCAAGGCAGGTCTGAACTTCAACAGCACCCCCTACTAAAAGGGGGTTGGAGCTTTTTACAGGGAAGGATACATTGAACAACCAATGGGGAGAACCGCGGGTGTGGAAACTGGGGAGATGAACAGAAGGGGTCACAAATCAGGGAAGACCCTGAGGGAGGACCCTGGCCTCTGGCCAATCACTTGACGCTCCCAAGGGAAAATTCTAGAAAGAGGGGATGGGAGGCTGACTGACTGACAGAGGGCCAGGGAGGGGACTAGAGGATGATTCAGCAGGAACAGGGGTGATTGACATGGAGGAGGAGGGAAACAACTTTGGGAAGAACTATTTAAGTGAATGAACGGGGGTACATGGAATAAACTATTTCAGAACAAACCAAAGGCATGAAAAACACAATGCAATACCTATTCATTTTTGACTACCCCAAATAATGATGGTCAAGTCAGGCAAGAGGAGAGATAACAGAAGGTCTGCTCAAAAGGACATCAAAATATCCACAAACATGGGGAAAAAATCCTCTGTCCCAAGGTTTTTAGAGAGCCTGTGCATACCATAATGTGTATGGAATTGGGATTGTTCACCTGCACAGGAGAAGCTCTGGGGTGAGCTCAGTGTGGCCCTGCAGGGTCTGAAGGAGCTGCAGGAAAGATGGAGAGAGACAATTGCCAAGGGCTGGAGGGACAGGACACAGGGAATGGCTCCCAGTGCCAGAGGGCAGGGCTGGATGGGATCTTGGGAATGAGGAATTGTTCCCTGGCAGGGTGGGCAGGCCCTGGCACAGGGTGCCCAGAGCAGCTGGGGCTGCCCCTGGATCCCTGGCAGTGCCCAAGGCCAGGTTGGACACTGGGGCTGGGAGCAGCCTGGGACAGTGGAAGGTGTCCCTGCCGTGGCAGGGGTGGCACTGGATGGGCTTTAAGGTCCCTTCCAAACCAAACAAACCAAACAATTCTGGATTCTCTGACATACATATATATTTTATATATATATATATATTTTTTTTTTTTTTTAACGTACAAAGCAGAAATAAGCATCAAAACATGTTCAGAGTATTTTTAAATGGACAGTGTAGGTTTCATGGGTGTATTGCAAAGAATGAGGTTTTGGGCTGTGTTTTCTTTGCCATCCTGAAGCAAAGGTTGCTTTTTCCTGGAGGGGCTGTGGAGACAAAGTCTGTTAAGGATCATCTCCAGCTGCAGAGCTGGCACTGCTCTCTGCAGCTCTTTGTGTCCTGTCAGCTTGCTCTGACAACTGATATCTGGGATGAGGATGAACTGTGACACTGTCAGAAAGAAGGGACTTGAGTTTGCATAGACTTCTGCCACTACTGGAGCCTGATAAGATTAAAGTTGTGGTTTTGTTGTGATGGGAGCTCTGTGGCAGAGCACTGCTCTGAGCAGTGGGCATGGGCATGGTGGGGAAGGAGAGGAGGAGGTGCTGGGGCACAGACACTTTGCTTTCCTCCCCCCCCCTCAGGAGCACTGGAGATGTGGGGATATTGGGAACACAGTGGTTCTTGAAGCAGGGCACTAGAGCTATGTGCTGTCTTGTGACATTCCAGAGTAGCCAGCTAAACGGGGTGACCAGACAAGGAAAATCGTGGTTAATACAAGGCATATGTAAATGAGGGTGTACATTATCCTAGGGGATCACAGCACTCAACAGAGGAAAGGACCAGTTGTCTGTGCACAGTGAGCTTGCAGTCAGTGCCAGCCCCAGGACAGCAAATGCCACACCCCCATGGAATGTATCTGTCCTGCTCCTGGACATCCTGCAGGACCAGCAGGCTGCCCTCCCATGGACAGCCCATCAATCCCTGCCTGCCTGGGACAGCCATTAACCCATCTCTGCCTGGGACAGCCCATCAATCCCTGCCTGGGACAGCCATTAACCCATCCCTGTATGGGCCTCTTTAATCCCTGCCTTCACTTCCCTGGGCTGACACAGCAGATCCATCACTGTGGCACATCCCACCACACCAACAGCACAGCCAGCAAATGGGGAAAAGGCAGCACTGCTTGAGCTCTGCTTCAGATCCCACTAGCAGTTACTCTTGTTCGTCCCCAAAGAATCACATCCAAACCCTTGTGAAATGACTATAAGGGCTCCAGAGAAGCCAACAAGCCTTTGAATCAATTAATGATTAAAGGTACTGCAAAATATGGGGCCAGATTCCTGGGCCCAGTAGGACTGTGCTGGTTTCTCTTGTGTAATGTTTCCCATTCCTTGAGTTACATGGTATGATCTTTCCCTGACTTATCTTCTTCAAAATGGAAAGAAATACAGGGCTGGAAGGGATTTCCTGAAGAACCAAGTATAATCTCCTGCCACCCACAGGAACAGTAACATAGGAACCTTTTAGTTCCCATTTAGTTCCTCAGGACAAGGACTGGCATTTCTTCTAAGGAACACTCTGCAATTCAAAAATATACCCAAATGCCAAAAAAGCCAGAGCTGATTAAAAAAATAGTGGGGAGGTGAATAATGCAGATGGCTTGGGCTGCCCATTCCCCAAACACATTCTGACCTATCCTAGTTGCTTATCTTCACATCTCTTATCTCTCTCTTGGTGGCTAATGACCTGGAATACAGAAGTCTCACATTCGGGCTCTAAGACAACAAGCAATCCTTCAGAGAAAACTAGCAGTGTGTCTACAGCTTGTCCTCTGGAACTGCCCGTGGCAGGGCTGGAGGTTTTCTGGGTATTTCTGAGTGACCCCGTGAGCAGCAGCCCTGATCTGGGTGGGAGCAGCTCCCGAGGGAAGGAGGATCAAGGAGCCAGGGCTGACCTGAGCAGAGCACTGAGTCCAACAGCACATGGGACTGGCTGAAGCTTGCTTTGGCACTTGGGGATGATAATTAGCTGAGGAGCTTCATTGCACACCTCAGCCACTGAAGCAGGGCCTTGGTGACCGGCTGGGGAAATGCCACCTCCCTCCAGAAGCCGATGCAAAGAGAGGATAAAAACTCAGGCTGCTCTCAATATCACAAATGGTGCTGCTGCTTGTAGCTGAGATATATGTTCCTACTTCTCTCAGGTTCTCCTCCTCCCAGTGATTTATGTCTGGGGGTTGTGTTGGCATGGAACTGCTCACTGTGACAGGGGATGTTCTGCATATGAGAACCCCTAACTCAGGACCATTCCCATGTCATTTCTCTGCACAGCTGACAGAAATCTTTTTTCCTGGTTATTTATTTATCATTTCCCAATACTACATCAGTGCCCAAGAAAACCAGCTCTCTACTCAATCCATACAGGTACATTTTTTTCTTGACAAATGGCCTGCAGTTGTTAGAAAATCACACGGTTTTTTAAAGAATTGAGAAACGAGCTCTGCCTAAGTGCAGTAAAACCCCCAGATTTCTCTGTGTTGATTTTCCCTCTTTAGTGACTGTTCAGAGGACATCCTCCATGCCACGCTCTGCAGATGTGATATATGATAACACAGCTGTAACTAAAAAATGATATATGAAATAAAAATCCCTCAGCAGTGCAGGGTTGGGAATACAGAGGCTGCAAGCACCACGCGCTGCTGCTGTGGAAATGAGGCAGGAGCCAGGGTACTGCAGGAAGGATCCAAACACAAACTGTATTAAAAACCTTTCAGGATGTACAAATGCCCTCTTTAATGTGCTTTATGCACAGTGAGAGAAGGCTACAGCAGAGATCTGAGGATGTGGGGGATCTGAGATCCCTCTGTTTGGGATCTGAGTCCAGCCTGGGAAGGTGGGATGCTCAGGGTTTGCTCCCAGCCCTGTAAAGGGCCCAGAGTTGGAGGCTCTGCCAGCAGAGCTCCCAGGCCAAGCCCAGTCCCTCTGGACTGTACTGCCATTTTTGCCCCCTCTGGATTGTACTGGCACTTTTGCCCATCTGCAGCAATAATCAAATTGGTGACACTGCTTTATGCACTTCTAGAATAAGCCTAAAATATAGTGCAATAAGAAATTAATGTCACTGGGACTGCTACCATGTTTTCCAACTCCAGCTGTCAGGAAATAAAAAGGAGACAAAAGACCCCAACCCCTTCCAGTCCCCATCTTCCCAAAGACTGAACAGAATCCAGCGTAGCAGAGCCTGCTATTTAGGCAGCAAAATAACAGCAATTGCAGCATCCAACTTGTTTCTCCCAACCACAGCAAAGAAAATATTGAGCTTCTAAAATTTGTCATCAGGCTTTAGTTGGAGTAATCAGATGAGACATAAATGAAGCTGCCTATGGAAGTTTGGATTTTCTTGACAAGCTCCCTAAAAGTTGCTCTTCTGAGACTCATAGACCTTCTCCTGCACTGTCAGCAAAACACTGCCCAGACTATGTCTGTAAAATTTACCTTCCTTTGCATCATCTCTGTGGCTCTTCTAACAAATGCAGCAGCAATTTCTCCCTTCAGCTTTGGTTTATACATTTCTTTCTACAGAGGAAACTTCTCCTTGCTTCTGTACACAGATAACACCTGTGGATGCATTGGAACACTTTCATTTCTAGGAAACAAGCTGATCTTCCTGCCCCTGCTCCCCCACAAACTCCAAATGTCAAAGCCTTGCCCTTCCACCTCCCTCTATGCAGCCAGCAGCTCCTGTACCTGTCCCACCAGCCCTGTGAGGCAGCACATGTTGGAGTAAAGGTGTGCCAGGAAGCTCCAGGTGAGGAGCAGGGTCAGGAATGCCCCAGGCCAGGGGCTGTGGGGGGCAGGGAAGGACTGGCAGTGCCCCAAAAGCTACAACAGGGACTGTTCTCCATGGCAGCAAAGGACAAAAATGCTAAGAACAAGCACTTCCTAACAAGAACAGACTTTCATCTTGGTTTTCATTTTCTATCAGCATTTTTTAATGGATGCAATTTCAAAGCATAAACAAACATCATAATTATTAGGAACGCTTGCTGTACAGACAAGAAATTCCTTTTTCCCTAAGTGGGGCTGGAAGAGGATAAGCAAATCCACAATGCTGCTGCACAGCCTTTATGTGCTGGTGGAAACAGCTGGAAGTTCAGCTGTGATTAAAAATACCAAACTTCATCAACAGCTGCTTTTGTCAGTGAAAAGTGTGTATGATTGTTCACCAAAACACTGGCACCAGCAGCCAGCACTGCAGGGGACCCTGAAAAGGGTGGAATCAGGGCCCAAATCAGTGTATTTTGAAGCAGATTCTCTAATAATCAGTTTTGCACTGCAGCCCGTGCCAGTCCCTATGGCATTGCTGCTGGCAGAGCACAGCTCAGTGTGCATTCCCTGCCCAGGGGAGGCTGCAACAGCTTGCCCTGGGAGCACTGCTGCTGCCAGATGGGATCAGGGACTACAGTGCCAGCATTGCTGTCACCAGTATGTCAATGAAAACTTCAGGATGCTACTGATGACCAAAGCAAAGGGCTGGTACCACAACTCCTAGCATTAGCTCTGGGCTGGGCTGCTGCAGTAGCAGCCCAGCAGTGCATGGTGCAGACTGGGAGCAACACAGAAACAGGGAATTCCTGGAGTGAGCTCTGCCATCCTACCCCTGATGCTTCCTTCAGATCACAGAGGGCAGAAAAAACTGCCAGGTACTTCAGAAGGCCACTGCAGATTTGAACATGTGCCAACTTTTTCTGCCTGCAGACTGGCAGGGGAAAAAACCCACATACTTTTAGAGCTTTTGTCTTTTGCTAATGGCATTCTCTGAGCACTCGTGTAGCTCAGCAAACGGCCCTTATTCTCTCTGCTTTCTTCATAAAAGATCTATTAATTCAAAATCAAAGTAGGCAATTCTAATTCTGTGTGATATGAAGGGAGTTTGGCTAAAGCTTTTCTTTACAGAGAAACCTCTGGTCTCCTTTTATTCTTGTGCCTCAGTAGCTGCAAGTCCTCTTGGCTATTCTCTTTCAGTTTCTGTGAAAGGTTTGTATCTTCTTTCTCTGAACTCTACCTGAATTCCTCACATGCTCTTGCTCTCCCTATAAAGCACAGACCATGCTGTGGTACCATGTGGAATACATTTCCAATTTTTTTTCAGATGAATACTGCTAAGTTGATGAGAACTTCTTAAGACACCAGCAGCTTCCACTGACGTCAACTGCAATTGCAAGTTTGCCATCAATTGAGTCCACTGCAACTGAAAGCATCCCTGGGCCACTGATCTCTAATCTTCCTCCTCCCTCACCATCTTCCCTCTGGAATTACACAGTGCACCCTGCTTTTAGGGCACACGAACTTCACATGCTGGTGCCACCCACATCCCACGTGCCCATCTGCAGATTTGGGGATTTAAACCCCTGTCCACTGCAAATGGCAACATTATAATGACAAATCGTAAATATTGCTGAAAGACCAGTAGGTGTTATTTCATTATTTTAATATCAATCAGAATTAGGATTTTGAATTGGGATGAGTTATGGAATAATAGCCATTAGTGACTCCATTAGGAAGCTGTTCCCCCCATGCTGTTGTTGCATTCCAATTCCCCAGAAGCTCGAATGTAGTGCAGATAGAGCCAGAGAAAAGAGGGCAGCTCAGAAGCCTGAGGAAACACTAAATGACCATCCAGGGATGGGCACCTATGGTTAGAGACAGCAGCTTGGGGTGTGGAACATCAAACACTGAAATTCTACTTTTGTGTTACCAGGATGTACACGTCTGAAAAGGTCCAAAGGAAACAACCCATTAAAATTAAGAGAAGGATCAAGGATTTTGTGCACAAAATTTGACCTTTTAATTCCCTGAGAAAACTGCAATGTACAGTATATGGGCTGCATAAAGAAGCGGGAGAGCACTCACAATCCACAAATTGTACAGCAAATATGACAGCACTGAGAGGAGAAGGAAAATGATGCTCCACTAGTAAGTTCCAACAGAAATAGAATAAAATGTATTTGTAATGAAACATCTTGAAACTGCTCGGCATTAAGACCAAAAGCTGCCATTCAGTGGGGTGATAAAGAACCATAAAACAGAGAGCTAATTCCAAGTGTTCATGGGGTCTGGAGCAGGGCTCTGGGAGCACGGACGAGTGTCAGCCTCAGAGAAGAAACCCCAAAGTGGTAACGGGAGCTGAGGCTCAAGATCTCTCACTATGTCCATTTTAGCTGGCAATGGGTTTCATGCTTCATTTCAGTCATTATTTAAACATTGTTATTTCTGCAAACATGCCTCACTGAGATAAGGTTTCATGCTGTACCACATCAAAATGCAGATTGGTGCCAAGCGTCAGGAAGATCCTTTATTGAGGTAACTGTTTATTAAGCCGTGGAGGAATTGAAATTGCAAATTCTTAAAGAAAAGGAGGCAGAGGGAGAAATATGTTACGTTCCCTTTAATCATGGGATTTGCACAACAGCAGTACAGTTATGATCTAAATAAAGTTTCTGGAGTCATCAGGATATTATACTGTAGCTGCTTCATTTAATCTAATGGTTTCCATTTAGGTAATTTTCATGCATTTTAATGTATTTAATGATCACCTTCCCTTGACTGATTTACAATCTTTGAAACTATATTGTACTTTATCTGCAAGATTTGGTATTCCAGACAATGATATGCAGAGAAGGACCTGGAAAGTTGAGTGAAGATGCTACTTTGCATTTTAAATTCCCATTAATCATGCTATTTTACTAATGTAGACGAGCCTGAATATCATTTCAACCTGTAGAAAAACAATACTCAAGAGACTTCTGGAGAATGAACTTGACCTAGATTTTGGATTATTTCACTTTAACAGAAACTGCTATCATTTCAGACACTGACAGCACGGGGAAATGAGCAGGAATCCAAATTCTATATTTGCTATTTGACAAATAAGATCCCTTGCTCAGCTCCACCACGGGCTAAGGGAAGCCTGCTCTGTGAGTGTGCCTTTGGGTGGCTGCAGAGGGGAGCAGGTTCTAGGTGTGCCAAGCAGCAGCACCTGGGTGATCTGGCACTGGCAGCATGAACACATCCCTGCCACACCGGGGATCCCTCAGGAGGCTCAGCGAGGAGAAGGAGCCTCCTCAGCAGAGATGCCCCCTCTCCCACGGGGACCGTGGGGTCCTGCATCCTCCTGGCCTGCAGGGATCCCCCAGCACAGCTCCCAGAGCTGCTCTCACTCTCACGCACACCGAGAGAGGGAGCAGCACTGCACCAGACACTTCAATTAAAATGCAGAGCTGCTCCAACTGCATGTGCAAATGAGGTGATGATGAATGCAAACGACTAATTACATTCACCTGCTTGTGCAGTGCCCCTTGCTGTTGGGCAGGGAGAAGGACTGTGTGTGCAAATGAGACACACAGCTGGAGGCAGCCCTTACATGAGGCCTCGGGGGGAGAATTCCAAGGGCTTGGGAGTTCTGCCTTTGTTTTGTACTTTGAAATACAACCCTGGCTTTGAATATGATATTATTTCCCAGGTATTGGAAAAAGAAGTAGTGCAGTAATCTGAAGGATGCAAACAAGTAGTGGATACACATTTCATATGTACACTTCAGGAAAGGAAAAAAAATAGCTGATATTCTGAATGGAAAAAAGCAAGGAAACAACACCAAATCTTAAGATCTGGATAGATTTAGCTAGTAGCAGATAATGAGATTGTGAAATTCACACTATAAAATGTATGATAATTAGAAAACTCAAAATGTCTCAAAGAAGTTTTACAGTCCAAATAACTCTACTAGTCTGTAGTTCATTGATGGACTACACATCTGAACAGAGAGCTCAGATCCCAGCTGCTTCTCCCCTGTGGAGCCAGGCTGGGAGAGCTGGGGCTGCTCAGCCTGGACAGGAGAAGGTTGTGAGGAGAGCTCAGAGCTCCTCCAGGGTCTGAGGGGCTGCAGGGAACCCAGAGAGGGACAATTCCTCAGGAACTGCAGGGACAGGACACAGGGAATGGCTCCCAGTGCCAGAGGGCAGGGCTGGATGGGATATTGGGAAGGAATTGTTCCCTGGGAGGGTGGGCAGGCCCTGGCACAGGGTGCCCAGAGCAGCTGGGGCTGCCCCTGGATCCCTGGCAGTGCCCAAGGCCAGGTTGGACACTGGGGCTTGGAGCAGCCTGGGACAGTGGAAGGTGTCCCTGCCATGGCAGGGGTGGCACTATAAGGGCTTTAAGGTCCCCTCCCAACCCTTAACAATCTATGATTCAATGATTTAAGGGACCAAGAGTATAAGAAAATAAATTGTCTGTCATCTGTGTAACAAATGTATGGTCAAAGGTTTTCTGTTTTGCTTTTTTTTTTGGGGGGGGGAGTGGATGGGGGTTTTTTGTTTGTTTTTTAGTTTTTTCTTTTTCAGGGAGGTTGTTGGTTTGGTTTTTTTTTTTTTTTTTGCAGGTGGCACACATGAATTTAAATGTAGGTAGTGCTCTTATATTTATGAAAAGGACACTGGTTTTAGCAATAACTGAAACTACTTTAAAACATTAAATTCAAGGTGAGAGTCCTTTTAGATGCTGTCTCCACTACTTGTTCAGACACTGCAGTAATTTCTACAAATTCCTCTCTTTTTTCTTAACATTTTAGGATTTATAGTTCCTATATGAGAAGCTGTGGTTATTTTAATTCCAGCTAATCATTCAGCATGTATGTGCCACAAATATTTACATCACTCTAAGAATAAAAACAAAACCAGTTCAAGACACGTACAAATTTAATGGTGAGGTTTTGATTATAACTGGAATTGACCAATCTGGGCTGTTTCTGGACTATCAGTAATAAAATACCTTCCTTGTTGAAACAAAAATGTTTCTGTTTTCTTCTCATTCCGGATGACATCCAGTCCCTGACAGCAACAGTAGCTACAACACATTCTTGTTTTGATCTACTGTGATTCAGATGAGAGACTTCAAATGAATAAAAAGTGTTTCTGTTTTTCCTTAGTCCAAAGCCTGACACCAAACTGTGCCAGGGGAGGCTCAGGGTGGACTCCAGGAGGAATTCCCCCATGGAAAGGGTGGTGAGGGATTGGAACTGCCCAGGGAGGTTTGCAGTGCCCATCCCTGCAGGTGTCCCAGGAAGGGCTGGAGGTGGCACTCAGGGCTCTGGACTGGGGACAGGGTGGGCATCGGGCACAGCTGGGACTCCCTGGGCTGGAAGGGCTTTTCCAGCCTCGGTGGTGCTGGGATTCCCTGCTCAGCACAAAGAGGACACCAGAAGTCAGATTCTCCTTCTGTCACATCTAGCAAGCTCCAGCAGGCAAATCAATTAAAACCCAGCACAGGGAACGCCCTCAGACATCTGAACTGGCAGAGAGGGAGAGCAGGGGGGGCAGAGACCTGCTGAGGGCTGAACACAGCCCTTGAGCAGGCAGCAGCAGGGCCACCTGTGCCACATCCCAGTTACAAAGCAGCACTGCCACTGTCCCTCTGTGCCACATCTCAGTGACAAGGCAGCCGTGTCAGGTACAGGGCACCACAGCTCCCTGCTCTGGGATATCTCCAGTGAAATACAATCCAAACACGTCTTGCAAGGAGCTTTTATAGTTACTTTTCTGCAAGGAGATTTTTATACATGTATTCACTTTTGAAACTTTTTAAACACAACCAAATTGGATTTGATTTATTTTTATCTTCCTTGTGATATGACATAACATTGATAAGATAACGCTGGGTGATGAGTTCTTTGGTAAGCACACCTACTGGTAAATTAGCGACAAAATCAGATACAACATCTTGGGTGAAAAGAAGCTTAATTCTGCAGCAAATAATTCAACTCACTATTACTCACAGAACTGGTTAGATTGAAAAATTTAGTTTGGCACCAGAACAGATTTATTCTGAGTTTATGAATTCCTAATAAGGCTGCTTTTCATAATGATGAATGATAATTATCTTTTTGAAGTCTAATCATTTACCTGAGTATTCCTATCTGTGAGATACCACAGGTAAATAAGAACCCTTCCTGCAGGGATGGTCTCTTAACTGGATGCAGCAGCACAGCAATTAGTCTTGGAAATACTGAAATAATTTAAAAGCACACTCAGATGTGTTAAACAGGATGGACAAGATCCCTTCATAACCTGAATCCTACCAAACAGTAACAACTAGAGGAGGAAAGAGGGGCAGCTCCGAGCTCTGCCGTGGGCCAGGGACAACACCCAGGAGTGGCTGGAGCTGGGCCAGGGCAGGCTCAGGCTGCAGAGCAGGGAAAGGTTCTGCTTCCCCCAGAGGGTGCTGGGCACTGCCCAGGCTCCCCAGGGAATGGGCACGGCCCCGAGGCTGCCGGGGCTCCAGGAGCCTTTGGACACCAGGGATGGACAGGGGGGATTGCTGGGGGGTCTGGGCAGGGTCAGGGGCTGGATCCATGATCCTGGGGGGATTGTTGGGGGCTCTGGGCAGGGTCAGGGGCTGGATCCATGATCCTGGGGGGATTGTTGGGGGCTCTGGGCAGGGCCAGGGGCTGGATCCATGATCCTGCTGGGTTCCTTCCCATGCAGGATATTCCATGATTCTCTGACTTTCAGATAGAAACCCAAGAGTGGTTGGTTCCCTTTGAATAAGTCTGCAGGGAGGTGGAATCCACAACTTGCCTACTCAGGAGAGGAATTCCTGTGAGCAGCTCTCCGAAGCATTCATCTGATTCCTGCACCTCCTCTGTCAGCTCCAACTACCCTAGAACTGCAAAAACAGGGTAAAGAGCCCACACTTCAAAGCTTCCCTTTAGATCCCACCAAACCCATCATTTCTGCTCACAAACAGTGACAGCGAAGCTGCTCTCACTCAGGAACAAGAACAACAAAAAGAAACAATTCAAAATTAATTTATCACCAGTTTAATTCCTTGCATTCAGACATTCATCTCTTCCAGACAGACATGATAATCTGATTAGTACAAATGATACCTGGCTAGTTATAGGGCATTTAGGAATACAGGCAGTATTTATTTAACAGTGAAATGTATCTTTCTGCTTTTGTTATCCTCAAGCAGGGCTGTTTTGGTTGCAAAAGTATCTCAAAAACGTGCTCTACAGCCTTCCCCTCCTTTCAAAAGATGAGAAATTTTCTTTTTTTCCTTCTTTATTTTTTTCTTTTGGCATGTGACAGCACATTTTGCTGTAGGAAACAGAGGTATGTTTTAATAGTGAAACAAGGGATGTACTCGCATGGAATAAATCACGGTTTTAGCAGTTTTCTTTGTTCTCAGTCTTTGAAAGACCTGAAGAACTGTTTGATCTCTGCACTTCCCCAAGTTTAGCACTAGTTTGGAGTTTTTTTATGATTCTTTTTTTCAAAAATTGTAGAAGAGCAAGAACTTGGGGATGTCTGATTGAAGGTGACTAATTTTTAAAGGTAGCACTCCTGTACTCACAGTGGGAGCTCCCTGAGTGACTGTTCCAGAAGAACAACAGCAGTACACACTTGTGCCTTTCCAAGATCAATTCTACGATTTATCATACCATTTCCTTATTTTAACTGTGATGTGCTGGAGTTCACAGTTTGTATCCATCAAACCCCTGCTGACACTGCTGATGGTGGAGCATCAGAATTTATACCCTGAGTGATCTGGTGGGATCAGACTATAAATAGATGTGGCCAAAGTATTCAGATAAGGTATTTATCCAATCTGTCTGAGAATAAAACTGAATGCTTATGTTTAGGCCATCAAAAATCTATAGATGAGCTGTTTAGTTAGAGGCATGTTTAAAAAGATCAATTCTTTACAAAGGTGGAAAAAAGAAAAAAAAATATCCTTCCCATCTAAGACTTGATCAGACTGGATGCACTTGGGCATTTTACCTCTTTGAAAACTGGGTTCATCTTCAGAGTGGCTTCTTTCTCAATTAAAAATATCTTTCAGAAAGGCAGAGTTTTAATTTTCCTCTTAACTGACTGATGAACGTCAGAGATGTGTGAGATTGCCTGAGCATATTTCAGAGAAAAAAGAAGGAGCTGTTGCTGTTTTTGCAGCACAATGTGACTACATCTGTGAGACTTGCAAAAGGAATGAGCACTCACACTTTTCACTACCAAACTCAAATGAATCATGCCTAGTTTAATATAAAATTTAATGTCAAGAACATGGTCAAGTTTTGGAGCACAGGCTGAGCTGCGTACAAATTGATTTAAGAGACACCAAGACCAGAATTATCTCTTTTGGAAATATCTTCAACAAGGAGAACAGAGGGATTATGTTCCATTCCTTGCACTTTGAAAATGTTAACGGTGGGTGAGATGATTTAACAAATGCTGCTTTAATGAGACATCTCTCCAACGCCTGCTGCTGCTAAGGTCATACATGTTCTGTGTGTTACTGCTCAGGATTCCAGCCCAACAGGATGCTCCACTTTAATGAAGTACCTACATGAAATTGTCTTTTTTTTTTCCCCTTTTCACAACTGGTCTCTGTTGTGGAAGACCCAAGGTATCTAATGATCTCTGCTTAGCATTTTGTGGAGGGAAAAAAAATCTAACTATAGAATAAATTCTATAGTATAAACTACATCCTGATGTTATTACAAGTCAGGGAGGGGGAAAAAACCAAACGAAAACCAACCAACCCCTAAGAGAGACATGAATTGCATGAATTCAGTCAACTATAAGGTCATGCTCTGGGTCACACAGTCAACTCTGTGGTCACTGTCAGAAATGTGGTCACATTATGGAACCTTCACCTCACCCTGCACCATGGGTGAACCAAGGTAAAATCAAAAGAAGGAAGAATTCCTCCTGTCTGATTTTCCATCATGGAAATCATGTTCAGTAGCTACACAGGAGAGTTCCCACAAGTGTGAGCCTGAGGCTCTGCCAGACTCGAGGAAAGTTCCCCTCAGAGCTCTCTCCTTGACCTAAGAATGGTCTGGATCAGCCCAGGTAGGCAAGGAAAGGGAGAGTGGCAAAGCCCATGGCACAATAAATTCAGCACAAATTCCTGCCACACACTGCTGTTCTGACTCCTCTATGGAAACAAGAAAGTTTGCTGTCTTTCCATTTCTCTAGTGTGGAAAAGGCTGAGTAGGGCCCTCAAAGGCTCTAAGAAAGTCCTCACTCCTCAGATTTAGCAGTCTGGCAGGAAGGAACATTACAGCAAAAACAGCCTTGCAGTAAGAAGTGCTAACCAGGCAACCATATGCTAGATTTGCTCTTTTATATTTCTCCCTCTCTCAAATATTACTTTTAAAAGATTAAGCATGTAACACCTTTTAAAGTTCAGTGAGTGCCCAGACATCTTGTTAAATATCTTTCTCAAGATTGTTCTGGAAATTCCCATTTCATATGGATTCATTTTGGAAAGCACCCTCCCCATATCCTGAGAAACTGGAAGCATCCCTTCACACCTTGCTTTTCAGAAATAAACACTCCACTCAGCATCAGCTTTTTACCTCATCTTTCCCAGGAACTAAATCTTTATAACAAGCAGGAGTTTCCTTTTACTGAAGATCATTTGTTAGAATTGAATGATAGTCTGCAAAATAGGTAATAAAACTGAATAATTAAACCAGAAAAAGATAGTCTCTCATCCAGATTTCAGAAAGACAAAAGAAAAAGTAGTACTTTTAGCACTACTAAAATAGTACTTCATTTTGAGGGGTCGAATTGCTTTCCTGTATGAGCCCCTGGGTGCCTTCTCAGCCATTTCAGCATCACTCCCCTAACAAACTGTGCCCCTTCCAATTGCACCAAGGAGACACAGACAGAATAAATACCTTCAGAGACTCTCAGAAACTGGCAATGGCACAGTTCTGCTGTTTTAGTCAGAATTCACAGGGGCTTGGGCCCTCTTGCCCAAAGGGCCTGTGCTGTACAGTGTTATCATACAGAGCTCTGACAGAGTTCTTTAATCTCATTTTCTTGAGAGGCAAAGGCACAGGTTACTACACTGCGCTGCTGACCTGTCTGAAAATCCAGGCTGGCTCTGCCCCTGCTTCACCCCTTTTCCCTCTCACTTCTCCAAAGCCCTCATTCATTTCTGGGCCTGCCCTGATTTTATGCTTATTGCCTCATTTCTTCATCTTGATCCCCCTGGTTTCCACTGCTGCCAGCAGAGCAGAGAGGAGCACAGGGACACCTCCTTCTGAGCCTGGTGTGACACACAGGCTGCTTGCAGCCCTGCACGGGGATGCTGGGGAAAGCAGCCTGTCCCCTCAGCCAGCACACCTCTGAACATTTGGAATAAAGGGGATGTGGGCCTGAGTGATCTTTGAGCATTGAGCATTTTAGCAGGATGAAGCCCAGACACCCATTGCATCTCTGGCTTAAATAATCCTTGAGCTGCTGAAAATACACTCGTGAGAGAGGATCAGTGCAGATCAGCAGGCAGCATGTGCTTGGGAGGAGACTCCAGTGGATCTCTCTGTGTTCATGTGAAGCCAATTTTATAGCTACAAATAGATCAGCCACAGGCTTGGAATCATGATTTGGGATGAAAGGGACCTTCAACATCCTCTCATCCCACCCCTGCCATGGGCAGGGACACCTTCCACTGTCCCAGGCTGCTCCCAGCCCCAGTGTCCAACCTGGCCTTGGGCACTGCCAGGGATCCAGGGGCAGCCCCAGCTGCTCTGGGCACCCTGTGCCAGGGCCTGCCCACCCTGCCAGGGAACAATTCCTCATTCCCAAGATCCCATCCAGCCCTGCCCTCTGGCACTGGGAGCCATTCCCTGTGTCCCGCCCCTCCAGCCCATGGCAATTGTCTCTCTCCATCTTTCCTGCAGCTCCTTCAGGCCCTGCAGGGCCACCCTGAGCTCACCCCAGAGCTGCTCCTGTGCAGGTGAACAAGCCCAGCTGTGCCAGCCTTTCCTCCCAGCAGAGCTGCTCCATCCCTCTGCTCATCCTGGAGCCTCCTCTGGGCTCTCTGCAGCAGCTCCAGGGCCTGGCTGTGCTGGTCCCAGGGCTGGGGCAGCTCTGCAGGTGGGGTCTCACCTGAGGGGCAGAGGGGCAGAATCCCCTCCCCTGCTGCCCATGCTGGGACTCAGCCCAGGGCAGGGGTTTGGGGTCCCCGGGCACAGCCGGGGCAGGGCCAGCTCTGCCCCACAGCTCCCCCAGGGCCTCTCCCAGGGCTGCTCTCAATCCCTTCTCCACCCAGCCTCCAGGTGTGCCCAGGACTGCCCCAAGTATCCTTTTTACCCAGTTACTTGCAGTGCTTTGTACTGAAGTTTACCTTCCTGCAAAGGTGCTTTTGTGGAAATTTTCCTGTTCTTGTAGGGTATTAGTTAAAGGTTTGTTGTCACTACTGCTCTTCATAACCACCCTTGAGCAAGGGAAGCCCCAAAACAACTGCTCTGTGACTCTGCTGGCTTTAACAACCTACTGGAGCCCTTCCTTGTAACCTTGGCACTGCTCTGTCTGAAAAGTGAGGCTCCATGGAAATCATTTCTCCAAGAGTGGGAGCACCAGCGGGGTCAGGGATGCACCATTGTGCTCCTCCTGGTTCTGCTCTTCATTAGGAAGGGACCAATTACAAATCAAATAAATCCTTTATAGCAATGCCTTAAACCATCAAAAAGTCTGTCTTGCTTTTGGGTAAATCAGGTTGCAATAACAAAGGCGGAGACATGTTCACAGGCAGGCTCCAGGCTCCCAGACACCAGGATAATTGAAACATCTCACAACTAATTAACAAGTTAAATTACTATTCTGCAAGGTGACCTAATAATGCAATCTTTCAAGACAGCAATAGGTGCCATCTCAATTTCTCCTCCCAAATCAAAGTTGGGAAGATCCCTGCCATGTATTATTGAACATCTTCTACTGTTCACTCTTCCCTCCTTTGTCTAAACTGACATGCCAACAGACAGGAAAATTATTTAAACAATGTCAAAGAGCAAAATTCTGGTTAACATTTAATTAAAATCACAGTTTCTCATAGTGCATCATCGAGGTGCATGGTGCCTTTAAATGCCATGATTACTGTGCTGGATGAATTAATCTCAGGTTTTAGTGGTAATGTGAGTGTAGAGCAGGCATGACTTAGAGATAAAGGCATTGTACAATCCATACATTGTCTGAATGAGAAGAAGGAATACCCCAAGCTCAGAAATCTGCAGCACTGTTCCCAGATGCAGGTTGGAATAATGACAAGAATGAAATGCAAAGAAAGGGAAAAATAATCTTAAATCTGGGCCAGATTCGGGGGTTGTCTTTATCTTTTCAAACACATGATTCCTTTCAAATAAGAGATCTAATTTGCAGCAATGAAAGCTGCCCTCAGAAACTGAGAGGAATAACTGAACAGATTGATGAAGAGCATCAGAAATACTCAAAGCAATCCCAGGAGTCTGCTAGACATCCAATAATTTGTGGTGCTGCTCGAAGCATCCATTAACATAACAAAGTACATGCACACACTGATCCTCTCTAATTTTCAGAGAGGCAACCTCTTTGTATTGCAATTCAGAACACCTTGAACTCCACATATTCTTTGTTATTTCAGAATATTAACCATGTCTATTTTTAAAATGCGTCAATTCAGTTCCTAAATATAAATGAACAGGGGATTCAGGCTCTCAGTCTTAATAAAACACTTATCCAAAATGATTACACTGTCAAAGCTGCAGGAACAGCAACAGCATC
This sequence comes from Motacilla alba alba, assembly GCF_015832195.1. Lineage (NCBI taxonomy): Eukaryota > Metazoa > Chordata > Aves > Passeriformes > Motacillidae > Motacilla > Motacilla alba. The sequence continues at coordinate 1,133,799 of NC_052026.1, forward strand.
AATTGTAACCCTAATGATATTCCACGGTTTGTTTGCTCTTTGTTTGCTCACATTTATTTTTATTTTCCCTTCTGAAGATACCAGAGTTTTGACCAAAAGGTGCAGCAGATTTATACCACAGCAGTAATATTCTTGGTATACACTTCCCAAACATATTGTAATGACTTAGAGTGAAGTTTAGGAAATATATTGAATTCCCCATAAGAGAGCTCTATTTATGAGTCTGTTTTCAATACAGAGCATAAAGGAATTTGTCAAAAAACAGGTGCAATATCAGTGGTGCAGAAAAACTGCAGTCCTATCTGCTGAGTTCAGGATACAGCTCTGATTTTTCCACCACATTGGTTATCACCCTCTCAAACCTTCCTTCCCTGCCTCCTCTTCTGCACACACTGCAGCTCCTTCCTCCCAGTGCTGTCGCTGTTCTAATCTGCAAAAAGTGAGAGCTGGGTACAGGAGCTCGGTAACCTATTTAACAAGTCTTAAAGCTGCCCTATCAGAACCTAAGTGCTAAAGGGTTTTTTGAAAGTGTCTGTGAAGTCTAGAGCCAGATTAGACCATCTGATAGAGATTTAGATCACAATATACAGCCAGCATCTGTGTTTCAATCTGCACAACACTAATGGGGAAAATTTGACATATTTCATTGTAGAATTCCCTGGACAACAGCTAAATAAAGATTTAAATCCAGTCAGAGCATTCTCAGCATACTGATGTCACAGGCATTTGAAAGGAGATAGTCAGGGAAAAAAAAAATCATATTGAACTCTTAAAATCTAGGAGCATGTTAATTCATGTCTCTAGTAAATCCAGGCTCTAGTTCACCATACACATATGTTAACCAAGATTTCAAGTCTTACTCACAGGTCCTGAAACAAATCTGCTCCCCACAAACAAGTAAAACTGATTACTGTTGGTAGCAGCACAAACAGCAGTGCATTCCTTTATTAGTTGAGTGAAGCAATATTCCTTCAGAGCATGCTTGCAATTGTCTGGCGAGGCTGAGCCTCCTCCTCTCCATACAAATCCAGGCTCACAGCAGCACTGCCACCTCCCCTCCATGCACAGACTGCCTTTTCTCCTCTCAGCACCAGCTATTCCCTGACACAAACCCCGTGGACGCTTCCCCAGCGCAGGGGACACGCAGTGTGACAAACACGCACCGGCCACGCGCAGCACTTCCCCACAAAAGCACCGTGGCTGCTTTCACCTTGTGCTCATTCATCCAGGGTTGAATTGCTTTGTGTGCTAACCCCTCACAGTCAGAGAGGTCACAAAAGCCAGTCCAGCCTTTTGAAAAGACACAAAATTTGGATCTCATTTGATAGATGATCATATCACATTCTGCAGGACAGTGGGGAAAAAACCCATGGAATTTTTAAGAAGGCTGTTTGAGGTACCAGTAAGGATCCATCTGAGGTGGGAAGAGTAATCTGATTTCTTTGCAGGGAAGCTGACTGGTTTTCTGTGTTTCAGTCTGAGAACTGTAGGATGAAGCAGACAACAAAAGTAATGAGTGAGAAAAAATATACAGGGAAGGACTGAAAATTAATTTGTCAGTGTGGACAAGAGAGGAGTCAGTGCAGAAACACGAAGAGCACCAGCAGAGATTGCAACAGAGACGGGAAAGAAGGTAGCATAATCCTGAAGGTAATAACAGATTGTAGAATAAAGACAAATGTCTTGAGGGTTTGAAATAATAAAGTAATTCTTGAAGACATTTTATAATGCTACAAAACTTATCATAAGGAAAAATACAGACACTATAAAAGCAAGAGAAAATGTAACAGAGCGGATAAAGATGAGACAACATAAAGATCAAAGAACATGATGTTTCAAGCAAGAGACAGCAATGTCAAAGACTTTCCGAGCTCTGAATAAGTAAGAAAAAAGTTGAAGCTTGTCTCTGAACTGACCTGTGCTCCTCTGAACACTCCTATTTTTCTTTGGATGGGTTTACAGCTGTAGGAAATTGAATTGCAAGACAACTCCTACAGTTTCCTACAGTTTTAAGGTGTGAGCAATTGCAGCCACTCAAAAGCACCCAGAAATCCATGACAACAGGAGGATGCAGGATGACTCAAAAGGAGCATATCTCAAGCAAATAAATCAGTTGGTGCCAAGTACCCAATGCTGACACACAGACCACTCTGCTTTGTCAGCCAGAGCATCTCAGTGAGGACTCTCAGAGGATTCCTCCAAAATCAGACTTCTGGTCTGAGCTGCAACACTGCTGCAGGCACATCTTGCAGTGGTTGCATTTATGAGCTCTCAGACCATGGCAGAGGCAAAGAAATCCCTTTTACTCAGCTGAGTCCATTGCCTATTTGCACACTCCTGCAGCACAGAGATACCAGAGAATTATGGAATGGTTTGGGTTGGAAGGGGTCTTAAAACTCATCCAGTTTCCACTGTCCCAGGCTCCTCCCAGCCCCATCCAACTTGGCCTTGGGCACTTCCAGGGATCCAGGGGCAGCCCCAGCTGCTCTGTGCACCCTGTGCCAGGGCCTGCCCACCCTGCCAGGGAACAATTCCTTCTCAATATCCCATCTAATCCTGCCCTCTGGCAGTGGAACCCATTCCCCCTTGTCTATCACTACATGCCCTTGTAAAAAGTCCCTCTCCAGTCTCCTTGTAATCCCTTTGTTAGAGAGGGCAATGCTCTGGGACAGTGACAGCTGTAAATCTACTCTCTCAAATAAATACTCCCTTACACATTTTTCTGTGACATCATCTTTCAGAAAAGAGACCTCATTATCATTCCCCCAAAAGGTTATCCCGATCTTAATTTCATCTTAAGTTTTATAAAAGAGACTGCTTTCACACAGGCGGAGAAAGGGGCCAGATGAACGTCCTGGCATTCAGATAAAAATCTGTTTGCACAATAACTGTCTCAGAGTATGTGCTCCTTAGAGAATATTTTATTGAATAGCATCCAGCCTACTGTACAAACTCCTCCACCTCCCAGAGCTACAGAACAATCGAGGGTGTGCCCTGTAGTTGTTGCACAGAGGGAGATGTCTATTATGCACTCAGGCTAAACTTCTGCAGGCAAATCCCTGGTGCTCATTCAGTGTCCATAGGATGCTGTGCATAAGGCACCAACAAATCCTGGAATGATGTGGGAAATTGTCCAGCTCCCTCACTCCTCGGTGAATCACAGAGTAAACACAAATTCATTGCATGGAACAAAGGCATGGCTGCTGCTGTATGCAATATATTTATTTATTTATTTATTTATTTATTTATTTATTTATTTATTTATTAGGAAAAAACTATCTCCACCAGGATCCTCATTTTCCACTATCAAAAACAAGCATTATTTTGAATTCCCCAATTCCCCATATTTTATGGAAAAGCATCACTAAGCAACACAGAGTACAAAACCTTTCCTACAGCATTTCTAGGAAGTGTTCTAAACAAGCCCTCTGTAAAGAACCCTGTGCAGGGCTGGAGAGGTGCAGTGCCTCAGAGCCCCCTTTGTCCTTTCCTGCAGCAATCCTGGCCCCTTTGCAGTCCTGTGCAAGCCCTACATGTTAGCACTGCTGTAAAATGCATTTGGCAGGCACACAATTATACTGCAGCCCAAAGGAAAAGTGGTCTTTTCGTCCCATGCACCAAAAAGATCTGGAGGATTCTCCTTAAATCCTTCAGTATGAATCTTCACAGAATCGCTGAGGCATGTGTCGGACACAGGGCAGGCTTGTGGCTCAGCCCCTGAACTATCCTGTGGTGGCCAGGGGTGATGCCAGGGCTGGGCCCATGATTAATCATGCCTAGGTTAGGCCCATTTTCCCCTAAAAGGCAAGCCAAGGACTTTACCAATTTTAATAATGTTCCCAGACACCTTGGAGTGGTGTAACAAAGCTGCTGCATCTCTGCTACACCACCTGAATTTGAACATCTCTGTCTGGAAGCAAGGAATTGAGGCCAAGCACTTGGCTTATCATAACCAGAGTTTGGAAGTGAGTAACAATGACAGAAGCTCTTGGAAGACTCAAATATATTGGAGATATCTTTGCTTTCATGTTGGAGGTCTCACAGAGAGGAGCACTGCCTGAACATGGTACCCACACCACATCATTATCCTGCAGCACAGATTTCAAACTCTGAACTTCAAACTGATACAGGAGTGATTTTGCCTTAGCCATGTGCCAGGAGAACCAACTCCATCCCAAGAGAGTTGTTTTTATTGTGGAGCACCCATTTTCTCCCTAAACCATTGCTGCACAACCCTTCTCTCTCCAAGTATCAATCACAGCAGGCCATTACTGAATTTTAGGCAATGAAAACAGCAGTAAATTGAAATATTTTCTATCACGTGTTAAGTGCTGTCTTGATAAATCAATGCACTAACATATAGATAAGTTGAACTCCAGATTAGTCCTAACTCTCTAGTGATATATATCCCTCACTTTACGCAGAGATTGGGTCATTTTACATTCAAAATAATCAACTGGACCACAGGAAAGCTATGTGAAGTCCATGCTGTTCAGGCAACACTGCATAATTTTTTATGTTAAAATTTGTAGTTATCATTACACTTTGATCTTTAGAATAATTGTTACTGTTTCATTCGAATTTAATTTTTCTTTGTCTCATCAGCTGAAGATATAAGAGATAATTAGTTGATTACACACACAGAAGAACCCATGCAAAACCAGCACATCTAGAGATATTGTGAAAGTTAAAAGGCAGGAAAAGCTTACTGACATGTAGTAGACAGATTTTTTAGTCTGAATTAAAGAAAAAAGAAAAGGAGAGAGGATTGGAGGAAGGCAAACCTGTAATGATTGCCAGCCACAAGCCTGAATATTTTATAGGAAATTTAATGGGGGCTTAGCTGATGGCCAGCTGATATCTTGGCAAAGTTTTGGTCTTGTACTGCTGAGAGATCCATTCTTATTCATATAAAATCTGCTTTTATTAATAACACTCAGGACCAAGCAAGCTGGAGTGTTTTTGGTATTAGTGGATTTCCCTGGCAGTTGTGGCAAAGATCTGAGGACTAATCTGACAGGGTTCCTCTTCTCCTGCAGCACCTCTCCCCAGAGCTTTTCTGAGAGCAGCACCCTCGGGGGTCCTGCCCCAGGTCCCTCTGCTTTGTTCTCCCACTGCCAGGCTATTAGCGAATGCTCACAGTTGAGAACCCACAACCCCAGAATTCTGGAATCTCTTAAAAAGCATACTAATTAAATTGTAATGGGTGATATTCTGTTTCCAATCCATATTTAGAACTATTTCTTCAAACTACATTAAGCAAGAACCCTTGAAGGACAGAGTTTTGACTACAGATGTTTCCACATGAGCTTCCATCTTTCACTCCCACTAAAGGTGAATCCTGCAACTTTTTTTTCTTCCAACACACTAAAATCAATATTTTGCTGCAAAAGTTTACAGTGTTTCTCACAAAAGGTCAAACCATTTTTTAAAAAATTATTATCTATGGCTCCTGGTGTAAGTACTTGATGGGAAACAAACTTTTTATTAGAAAAAACCTGTTCACAGATAACACACAATTCAGTGGGAAGGGCTTTATCAGAACCTGGCTTCCTGGAGAAGCTGTTGTGCTCCTGAGGTGATGGAGAGCAATGCCATCACAGTGGCACTGATTCATTTTAAATGTCACTGCTTTAAAATGCCATCAGCTGGGAGCGCCTCTGGACACACTCTGTGTAAATCAGCTCAGCTTGGTTGGCTTCAGTGGGACTACAGTGATCTGAACCAACTGCAAATCCACTCCTTTGTGCTGAGCCTTCATTCTCACCAGGAAGGGGAGAAAAAAAGAGCCAACACTGCAGAGCCCAGGAAGTTTTTTTGCAGATTCTCACACCAGTTGTTATCTGTGAGAGCAGTTCCACTGCTGGTCCCAACAGTCAGAGCAACAGCACAAGCCAGTGCCAGGCTCCCTGCACCACTTCAAAAGCCCCTCTCACAGAGGGGTTTGATGACACAGCAGGGAAATCTCCTGGCTGGCAGAGACCATTGTTAGTGCTGATGCATCGACACTCCTTGATAATAACAAGTAAAATCCTGCTGGAGCAGCCAAGGCCAGAACGGTCCTTTAATCAGGCCCCTGTTCCTGAGGCTCCCACTGTACCCAACTCTGTAAGAGATAACGGAGAATTGGTGATGAGAATGGTGCTGGAGAAGCAAAACTGGCATTAAGGATCCTCCCTTTAAGAACTGGATCCTCCGAGCATCTCCTTTATTCATAGTAAAACCAAACTCTCCCAGCTGCGACCCAAAGGAGTTTCAACCCAGACGTATTTTCAAGGAAATTTGAATAACTCCAGTGGAAAAACTTGATTTATTTACAGCTCAAAATGGCATCAACTAATTGTAACCTGCAAACCAAGAGCAACAAAAGCAGAAGACAAGATTAAGCTTGGCTCAGAAACTACCAGCCAGGTTTTGCTAGCTTAATTTTTAGCATTTAAGGTTCAAGACTTTCCTCCTCCTATAGAATTCTGTTCTGGGCTTTGTTATCTGTACACAGAGGAAAGTTGTACACAGAGGAAAGTTGAAGAGACTATGGTGTTGCTATCCATTATGGTTCATCTGGATTTGTTTCTATGGAATTGGTTTATTTGCCTCTCCATAAGTAATGAAACATTTGATAGGCACTTTTTACATTAAAAAAAAAGGTTATATTTCCAGAAAATCCTACCAAATAGTGCTACACTTTCATGTACAAAAGTGCCTAGGCTGTGTCACAGTGTTTTTCTGCAAAATTCCTAAATGTTTTCCAGATGATGGTCCTATGGCCATAAACAAGCATGTTGAAAATTATATAAAGCTGGGCATTCAAACCCTTGCCTCTGCATTCATTCCCCTACTGAATGCCATCACCATTGAACTTCATGATAGAAGTTAAAGTCCCTAAGTTCATACATTGCTTTTCAAACAGACCTAATATATGGCTCACACCATACCCCACTGACAACAACCACAGGATTCAGTTCAGCTTTTTTGCCCTCCTATCACCTCTTTCCTCCAAAAGAGAAAGGGGGGGATGTCTTTCCAGCCCTCATCCTTCAGCATTCCCTGCACAGACACAGCAACATTTCCATCCCCAGCTCCGTGGCCTTTTCCCTACACAAATTACCAGCTGGAACCTACAGTGAACTAAGCTGAACACTGCATTTTTAATTCCTTTCCTAATTAACCTATTTGCATGCATTTCAGTAATTATACAGCTTTGCATAGCTAATGAGGAATGTCCCACTCTGCCATGCTCCAACAGCTGATGGAGCACAGCCACCTGTGACCACCACTGACACTGCAGAGGATGTTTGGGAAGGCACAGAAACCGGGCCATTGCCAGTGTCCATCCCACAAGCTCTGGATGAAGGTATCAGGGGAACATTCCTGCTTGTTCCTGGTAGGATCTACCTTGAATCTTGTCCATGAATTTGCATGATCTCCTTTTGAAAGTGATGCTATGTCACTCTCCCTCCTCTGGTTTAATCCAGAACTCTCAAATCTCCGACTGTGGGAGCTGCTCTTTATTCACCTCACCTTCTGCCCCTGTGACTTCCCAAAGTTCAGCCATACTCTCCCCTCAGCCTTCTTTCCAAAAACCTGAGAAGTCTCATTTTCTGTGGCATAAGCTTCCCATCCTTTCCCGCTTTATTTGCCCTTCTCTGCTCCCTCTCTAACTCCACTGTGTCCTTGCTGAGCTGTGGCGATCAGCCCTGCACAGAGCACCCAGAATGAGGGCACATCAAAGCCCTTCATGCTAGAGAATGAATGCCCTGTGCGTCTCCCTTAGAGTCCCCTTTCTCAGGCTGCCTGACATCCATGGAACTGAGGGTTTAAGGAAACTGCTAAAGCCTCAGAGATCACTTTCCTGAACTGTAACTGTCAGTTACAAATTCAGCCCCATTTCATTCTGGTTTGGCTTTTTCTGTCATAGTCTGCACCACAGATTCTTTTCCACTTTCTTGGCCTGTGACACTAATTGTTTTACAAGATCTTCCTGGATCAATTAGCAGAACACTGAACTACCTGAAAAAACTCGATACTTTGGAGGAGAAGATTTCACAGAGGTGCTGCACATCACACATCCCCTCTCCTGTTCAGTGATGGAGATGCTGTTGAAAATTTGTTTCTAACACTGTGTCCTTCAGAGCCGATTTTCATTCATTATTTTCCCCAAACTGGCAACAGAGTACACAGCTCTTCTTCCACAATTACAGTGTTTATTCTTGCCCTAAATCCTCCACCATTGCCTCTCACCTGAGAGATGCATAAAAATTGACCACTGGAGACATAACCAAAGTATTCAGCCTGGAGAGGAGAAGCTTTGGGGTGAACTCAGGGTGGCCCTGCAGGAGCTGCAGGAAAGATGGAGAGAGACAATTGCCAAGGGCTGGAGGGACAGGACACAGGGAATGGCTCCCAGTGCCAGAGGGCAGGGCTGGATGGGATCTTGGGAATGAGGAATTGTTCCCTGGCAGGGTGGGCAGGCCCTGGCACAGGGTGCCCAGAGCAGCTGGGGCTGCCCCTGGATCCCTGGCAGTGCCCAAGGCCAGGTTGGACACTGGGGCTGGGAGCAGCCTGGCACAGTGGAAGGTGACACTGCCATGGCAGGGGTGGCACTGGATGGGCTTTAAGGTCCCTCCCAACCCAACCCATTCCACTGTTGCGGGATGACAATGTGAGTAAAAAAAACTCCATCAGGAGTTTCCTACTTGGCCCCATGAGCCTCGCTAGTGACGCCAAGCACTTGCCACACGCCAAGCAGGTGTGGCATTGTTTGACAGCCAGGAATTCCCTCTGGGAGCCTCAGGAGCTAATCCTGGATGAAGCTGCTGTGTCAAAACTGCTTCCAAGGCCTGAGGTAGCTCAGGTACAGCAGAGTCAGATGAGTGCAGAGCAACCCTGTCCTTCCCCTTTTATTCTGAAAAAAACTATAGACTTGCCTCCCAGTCTCCCTCTGATACAACCAACAGGTCTTCTCACCTTTTTCTTGACAAATCACATAATTTTTCCTCTTTTTTGAGTGGATTACTATGCCAGAGCAGCTGCTTCAGGTGCATGCAGCAGGCCCTGTATAGCAGGGATATATCCCAAGAACAGGGCAGACAAACACTGGGAAACCTTTGACAAAATGCCTGTGGTTCAGATAAGGCTTCAGAGGGAGCTTTTCCTCCAGCAGCTCCCTTGAGCTGCAGCATTTGTTTCTCAGCAGCTACGCGTGAAGTGCCGCAGTCCAAAGGGGCTTCAGCTCCTTTTGCAGAGCCAAAGACTACAAAAATCCTGGAAAAGAGAGTGGGAGGGGGAAGGAGAGAAGTGCAACAGCAATATTCCTTGCTAGTACAGTTTTGCTGCACTGCAGAGTAACTTCAATGGGAGAAGACTTAAAACAGACTCTTCTCTCACACTTGGCAGGGCAGAGACTGAAAGGCTGAGAGCTGGCAAGATTACTCTTTATTCCCAACACAAGGAGTGGAAACCAGACTGATTTGAGGATGATTCGTGCATCAAACAAACATTTTTCTGTTAATAATTTTGACTCTGATGAATTAACCTCTGGTTGGCCCCATTTCTGAGACACTTTGTTTGCTACATTGTGGGGATTTCTGATCAGAAATGTTAAAAGTGATGACTGAAATGCATGACGGACTGTTTTTAGCAGCTACCACTGATTGTTCTGAACCCCCTTAAAGTGATCTTCATGAATGTGCTTTTTGCATGTTTTATTCTTTACACAACCAACATCAAACAAAAAGAAAAAAACCAAAACAAACCCCAGGGTCATAAAGGCTTACTCTGCTCTTGATAAGCACAGTGCAAACAGTCCCATTTCTTAATTTGGGAACATTTCAGTGCAGTGAAACCTCAGTATCACTGTGGAGATGGCTGCAGCATGGAAGAAACAGGCAGGCAGAATTTTCTTTCATTATTTCTTAAAGTATAACAGCAATAAAGAGACACCCTGCTAACAAGGTGGTGCTTTGATATGGATATCCTCCCTCCAGTCCATTACTGCATCTCCTTCACAGCAAGCAAGCTCTGCCTTTTAAGACTTCCAAGGGCAGCCTGCTGCTGCCAGTTTTAATTCTGTGGGCCAGGGTTATGAATATCCCATTGTGAGCTCCTCTCAGGAGGTTACAGGGCATTGATCCCGGGTCACTCGGGAAAGTGCCACCAAAGGCAGCAGCACCAAGGCAGCAGCTCCTGCTCTCAACTTACTCCACATCAATCCAAAGGGTGACCCAAGAGAAGGAGACCTCAACCCACGAGGCAGCAACTGGAACAGGATATTCACAACTCCACCATTAGGAATCAAACCACAAAAGGGCTGAGCCACAGGAGTGAGTGGCTAAGCCTGAATTGGCTTTTGTGGAATGGACAGCAGAAAAGCGCTGAATTCATTACAGAATAAAGACAGAAAGATTAAACTCCTTTAGATATGACTAATTTCACATATCTTAGGTAAAATACCAGAAAATACCATGAGCAAAATATTTAATGGGAATTTTCTTAGTACATTCAGTGAAGAGAAGGCTCCACCTTGACTTTAGCAGTGTGCCAGTACCTAAAGGGGGACTTCAGGAAAGGTGGAAAGGGACTTTTTACATGGCCTTGAGCGACAGGACAAGGGGGAATGGCTTCACACTGAGAGAAGTACAAGATGGAGCAAAGAAATTGTTCCCTGGCAGGGTGGGCAGGCCCTGGCACAGGGTGCCCAGAGCAGCTGGGGCTGCCCCTGGATCCCTGGCAGTGCCCAAGGCCAGGTTGGACACTGGGGCTTGGAGCAGCCTAGGACAGTGGAAGGTGTCCCTGCCATGGCAGGGGTGGCACTGGATGGGCTTTAAGGTCCCTCCAAACCCAAATCATTCTGGAATTCTATGATCACACACTGTTTTATTCTATGTTCTGTGCTGTAATTCTATGTTTCATGTTATTATTCTATGTTCTGTGCTGTTATTGCACCAGCTGAACCAGCTCTCCTCCCACCAAACCAGCACAGCTTTTGATTTACAGTTTTCAAATTTTCACAGATTTATTTTCAATGCAATACAAATGAAGGAGGATTCCTAAATACTTTACTTGGAGATGAAGCTTCCTCTGTATTTCCTGCAGCCCTGTCCCCACTGCAGGCAGAGCTATTAACCTGTTGCACAAATGACCACACAGCTTTTTTATAACAATGCTGACACAGAGTTTGAGAAATTACAATTTAACTTTGCCTATGTTAATCCTTACTAATACATTTAGAGAGAGAGGAAATTATGATTTTGAGAAAAGATTGTTCTTAACAATCTCTTTGGACATAACCACAGGTCTGGACAAAGCCATGAAAGCCACATTGACATCCTCCAAGTTTCAGCAGGCCTAACACATCTTCCCCCAAAAGGCACCGGTAGGAATTAAGCATTAATATCAAATGGAATTGGAGCTCATGGAGAAGAAATATTTTTATGAGAGCATTTTTGCTGGAAAAAATGTGCAATGACAGGATTGAGAGTGTATTAGCAAACAATCAATGCATCTGTGGCATATGTCAGTGAACATCCCTGAGAAACAAATGATTATCCTGAGCAGCACGAAGGCACTCCAGAGCATGGCAAATGGAGAATACTTTTTATCATGTGACATCAAGCATATGGCACATTGCTGACTGGTGAATGACAAACTTTGAAAGGTTATTATTACCCTAATGAGAAAAACCTGACAGAAAGGAATTAATTAGTTTTGCATTTATTTAATATTACCAAATAGCACAGGCTCCAGATGGCAGCACCCAAGGTATGAGAGGGGGAGAGTGGGGGGAAATCTATTTTTTCTGTCTCTTGGTACTTCACTCTAGGATGGCAAAACAGAAGCGATCCAGTTTCTCCAATTCTTATTTGCTGTAAGAAAAAATTACAGCACAGCTATTGGATTAAAGATTTAATCTTGATGGGACATTGGAATATTTTCAAGCACGTGTTGCTCATTCGGTAAAAATGATGTGTGGTTCTCTTCTTTCAGCAGCAGCTCACAAATATTTGCATAAAGCCTTCAGCTGATTTGGGAGAGGCACAAACTCAGTCACAGCTCCTTGCAAAGGACCCACCTCTGTTAAATGATCAAGGGGCTTGGTTGGGTTTTCCTGCTGAAATGTACACTAATACTACACTGGGAAATGGTGTGATTTTTAAAAACTTTAAATAATTGGAGCAGAAACAATAATTACAATAATGTATATACAGGCAGCATTTTGAGTACATCTTTATAACCAGTGCTTTCACATAGAGCACATAGCACAGCTGACTCAGGGCATCCCCAGGAACATCGTCCTGAAATTTAAAACCATCATGGGATTACCAACACCTTTCCCAATGCATCCAGAGAGGAGTTCAGCCAGACTGAGCACACTGGATTACCTGGCTGGGGACTCTCCAGCAAAGGGTACAGATTATTATTAGAGGGGTGCAACCTTAAAAACCAGTATAGGACTAAGTCTAGGCAAACCAAACAACTTCAGCAGCGAGGAGTGATTGTTCACCTTGTAGATGGAGAGGGACAAAGGGCATCTGAGGGCAAGTGCACCAAAACAGTATTTTTCTGTAGCATTAATTAATAGACACTCATAGAATCACAAAGGAAAAACACTCCTAATTCTTTTCTCTATATGAGTCTGCAGCCTCAAAATCAACTGAGCTTTTACAGCAAAGAGCAAGTGAACTTCTGGAGATTTTTTTTTATGTCCTTGAGCGGTGGAAGGTTAGGCACAAGATTTCATAACTTCCTTAAGAACTTCATTTTGCCATGGCAAAGAGTTCAGCTTTGCCTTGGTTCCATTTCTGACTAAAATACCTCATGACAGCTTTATAGTATTAATTTCCTTTTCTACTGCACTCCTTATAAATGTTTTCTTTATGGCATAAATCACATTCCCAGCACCAGATAAGTGAAGACTCACACAGATCTCTTGCTGGGTTTGGTATCCCGGTGATCAGGGTTGTCTATTGACCAGTCAGTGTCACAGTCCTCAGTGACCTGAGCCATTCTGATGGCCACAGAAATGAGATGGTGAAAAAAGGAAAAGAACTTTAATTGAAATTATATCTTAGGACAGCTACTAATATGGTCACAAGATCTCTAAAGGATATTGCTGGTTTTCAAAAGGAAGTTAATCCTACTAGTAACATTTGTTTTTTCTCAGTTTTAGCAATGTTCTTCCAGAGACACAGATAAGCCTAAGGTCTATTTGTTTTCCAGAATGTCTTTATCTCCTGGGCTCTTAAATAAGAGGTACCAGTTTTGTGGATCTGGGGAAAAAAAAAAAAAAATCCTCAGTGTGAAATCAGTCTAGTCTACCTACAGCTTTTTTCAGGCTGTGCTACAACCCAGATTGTTGATTCAAGGACCCTGAAACTAAACAGCTCCATCACTCAGCCTTGTCATCAGCACCAGTGCTCACACATAAATAAATCCAGACTCTGCAGGATCCCTGGGCAGCTGTACCAGGGAAGGTCTGGATGGACAGCCAGGAATCCCAGCTACCCTGTAGCACCCAGCAGGGGAGGGACACCCACGGGTGCCAGGGGGGAGTCAGGGCCATAATTCCAAAAATTCAACTCCATCAGCAGCCTGCTATTCCTGGGACACAGTGCCTGGAGCCTGCTCAGTGCCTTCCCTGCTGGCTCAGCCCTGGTGCATCACAGCACCAGAGACCTCGACACACCGACAGCCACACACCCAGCCCGGGGCACTACTGCAGCCAAAAATGTTATCTTTGTAATCACTTCTCCTGAGCTAAAAGCACAGGACTTTTGGATAAAAACCACACCAGCACTTGCTAATAAAATGCAGGCAGCCCAAGCCTGGGGAGGTTTTACTGCCCTCACATGTGGCACAGCCAGACCCCTCTCACTGACCTAGGTGCATCACTTGGAGACAACCAGGAAACCACAGTTAGGTGGGAATAATTTGTGTCCTTCCAACTCCCTGAAAAAGTAGAGCAAGAGACAATGCTCTGTAAGGTACAGCATCGAGTGCTTCATCCGCAAATTACCGTTGCTCTTTTTCCTTTATATTCCTTTTTTTTTTCTTATTTCTTCCCTTTTTCTTTTTTATTTTTCTCTCCTTTTCCCTGTCCATTTTTTTGATTCTTTGCAAATGCCAAGGGGTTTCTGTGGTGGGGCCCAAAGAGCCCTGGTGACTCCTCACAGAGAGGCAGCTCCCAGCAACGTGAGCTCGCGGCTGTGCCCGCAGCACTGCTGCTCTTTGAACAGCTGACCAGGGACTCCATGACACTTCAGCCAACACACACGATCTCCACTGCTTTGTTCTTGTTCCTCAGACATAAATAGTCAAGCTTGAGTCTTCATCTAGGCCTGATTTTCCCATGTGGCTGAGCAAACTCCATTTATTCCGACTATTGGAGGCTAAAGCAGCTGTATCTGCCCCGGGCTAGGAAACGAAAGGAGCATTACAAAACTATGAAAATAAAATGTTCCATTAAAAAAAAATTCCATTACAACTCAAACCTATTCCCTGTTTCAAATCAGGCCTAAGACGATAATGTTTGCTTTGCATGCTGCTCTGCTGAACTGAAAACTTTTATTAATGATGTGCTGCTTTTTCTTAAAATTATCTTAACAGATGGATTTATAAATCATAAGTAGTAACCAAATTCTAATAATGAAGCCATTTAATATATACCTCCACTTCTGACAACTTAATACTTGCTTTGAAAGCAACAGTCCCCAAGCTAATTTGTTTATAGCCCCACACAGGTTACACAGACGTGCTCTCTCCCTACTGCTCACTCCTGGTCCCAACAATTCAAACCATCCATGTCTGTGTTCTTTACCCCATGTTGCAAATGATTGCTTAAATTACAAAATAAATTAATGGTCATCAAGATTTTAAAATATTCTGATCCTCTGAAAAAAATGTGGAGTTCATGAGCTGCAAGTCTGCATTTACATATAAATGGAAATACACACACACGCATCTCCATGCATACACACACAGGACTGTTATAAACTATCCCAAATTTATTCTTCATCAGATTGAACCTTAAGAAATTAAATGAACTTTTAAAAACTCTTTGTTCTAACTGGATAGCCTCCAATTATTTATAGCCTGTTCTCTCCCAAACCAGCTTTCGCTCATGGATTTGCCAAAGCCAGCACCACCACCACTCAGGAAATGGCAAGGGCATGGAGAACACAGCAGCTCCAGCCAGATTTGCTTTACCAATGTATTTTTCATCATGGAAATATAAAACAACCATTAAATTAAACTGCTAACAACCTCAGAGCAGAGAGAAAGGGCTGAAATATGCTTTCTGTCGCAAACCAAATTCTCATTTATTTCAGGGCCTGCAGAGCTGCAGCCAAGCATCACTGTGAGCCCAACAGACAGAATAAATCAGGAGAGAAAACAAACCCATTTCTGGACACATTCAAAGGATTCCTCATCTGAGCTGCCTCCCAGCTCTCTGAGCTATGGGATCTCCCCCAGGGAAGGAAGCATAGCAGTTCTTTTGGGACATAGCACTAGAATAATTTAGGGTAAATCCAGCTAACTCAGAATTCATCTGAATGGAGAACAGCTGAATAGGTTAAGGCTGATTTCATTAAAGCAGTCAGGTGGGTTTAGGTGTTTAGGATGCTCTTGTTGTAAAGCAGATACACAACTGAGCATCACGAGCTTTAGGAAACAAGGGATGTGCTGGCAGTTTCTTTTCTATCTCAACTAAAAAAAAAAAATAAAAAAATCAAAAAACCCAGGAAAACCCCCAAAAAAGAACCCAGACTTGTACTGAGTATTCAAGTCCACCCAGTTTGTGCCCCTGGACCATGCCTTGCCTGGTGTGAACACTTTCTTTGCCAGGATCTGAAGACCAGCAGCACCCTCTGTCACAATAACTGGGACAACCTGTCAGTCTCAAAATTGTCCAATACCAGCATCCATTTCAGGTGACATTTGTGTTTATTCACCTGAATAACTGACATAGCTCCACTTTCCTCTGTAGCTGAGAGTATCAGAACAAAGAGTTACATCCCCCAAACCTTCCCATGACACACAGATCAAGGCATCACATCCAAAAAAACTCCCATGAAAACCTGAAGTGTGTGATTACTATCAACTAACTCACCAGATTTGCAACCACTTTGTGAGCTCATAAGCAATTGCACCCAGAAGTCAATGCTGGCACACAAAAGACAGTGGAATAAAAATATTTTAAAGCAATTATATATATAAAGAAATTAAAAACTGGTCCACAATGATTGCTTTCATTCCACTTTGTGTTTCTGCTCTCACTTTATGAATAGTTTTATTTCCACTTAAAAATTGCTATAAATGTGCAAAATTAAGAAGATGTGTGGGTGTGCTCCTTACATGCTTACAGTTACATATTTAACAATCATCACCAAAGTTTGATATCATAATTAGATTTGTAAGTATCAACACACATTTGCAGAACTAGACTTTGGCTCCTTTGCTCTGCCAGAAAAACCTTGCCTCTTGAACGTGCAGCACGACAGCAGGGGTACAATTACAGGTGGCACAATTACAGACTGGCACAAATAAAAGTGCTCAGAAATGTAAAGATGGAAGTCTTGATCCTTCCTCCCTCACTCCTATGTTACAATTCCTTCCTCTGTTACAGAGGAGCAGAACAATTCTGCTCCTCTGGAAGCCTGGATGGACAGGCCAATATTGGAGAGCAGCATCTCTTGCACCAACCAGCCATAGCTTCACTCCAAAATTAAGCTCTTTATTTTCAGTTTAACAAAATAGACTTTCAGGTTGGCTTTAACTCAGTGGGGTACTGAGAAGGTGCCCACAAAGTTCTCCCATTCCCCAGGGGTGGCCACACATGAACAGGGGACATGGAAACCTCCAAAGCTGAATCAATAGACAGGTTTCAGGTACCTTTAATTCTGCTTCAAAGCCACAGAGATTTTTACTGTATTGCAAAGCCAGGAACAGCTTTCAGTATTGCCATATCAGAAAATAAAGATAACAGTTGTCATACAGAGTAATCTGAATGATGCACATTTACACAGGTATATATAAAAACACACACCAACACTCACAGAAACCATGCAAGAAAGGTCCAATGAATGCAGAGTTTCTATTCACAGGAATATTGACATTTCAATTGATAACGAGGTTCTATGGCTTTACAATAACTGCCTTTGCTTTTAAAAATCCCAAACCAAATAGTTCCCTAAAAGGCTCATTTTCTGCTATCCTCCTTTAATATATTCCTCCAGTTTCATGATTACCTAACAAGACACAGCACTATTGATCCCATATGCTTGGATGAGCTGTAGATTATGATGTACTGAAGAAAAATTCTGCTTCAGAGGCATTTTGCTTTATCCCGGAAAACATTTCACAGGCCAAACATATTGATTCAACATTGTAATTAGTGAGAAACTGGGACTTCTCTTTTTTGTTTTCTTCTTCCAGGAGTCAATATCTCAGTTTCTTGGACTCTAAAATCACACAGATCAGGCAAAAATAACTTACTTCAGGACTTCAGATCTTCCCTATCCATTTTTAATACTCCTAAACTATAATAACAGAGAAATAGAGGCAGGAGTTAACATTCACTTAAAGAAAAAAAAATAGAAATCAATCCCAAAAAACAGCAAAAGCCACACATTTACTTCCATATTTACTTCATAACATTCCAAAGGAATCCTTTGGTTTAGGAATTCATTTTCTCAGAAGTCACTACATTCCCTGAAACATGAGGTCCCACCTGATCACTACTATGGACAATAACTTTTTCACTGGTAAATTACTCATTTGCATCCTTCATGTAGATTTTAAAACTTCTCTTAGTTTTATATTTTACAATATGAGAAACCCCAAACCTCCCATTTACGCTTCTCAAAAAGGAGATGAAACACAGCAAGATTTGCATTTCATTTGGGATTCATTGTTTCCTGGGTAGGATATTCTTAAACATCAGGATATTTATTTATATATAAAAGAAGACACACAAAGTAACTCAGTTTTAGCTCCTGAAGCATGCAGACATTAAAAAAAAATCCAGCACTCTCATAATCCATCCTAAAGCTCAGTGATGAGGAGATAATTAGGAGCGTATGCAAATGATGACAAGTTTGATACACACACTGAGCCCGGGCGTAGCTGAGGGGCTGGTTCCTCTGCGTGCTGAGCAAAGCTCCTTCCCTCTTTAGGGGAAGATCAGGTTGTGGATATTGCTGAATGAAGGAAGAGATTGCACTGAACCCAGCAAACCTCGAACCAGGCTGTGAAACCAGCTGCAGAGTGCAGCCCTGAAGTGTCAGTCAGCAGGGCTGTTCTTGGCAGATCGATGTGCAGGGCAGGCACACCACAGGTGAACATGTATTAAATGTTCTCAGCCTTCCTCCTCATCTGCTCCAACCTCAGGGTTGAGTTTCTAAACCCAAATAAAACACCCGCCCCCCTAAAACCTCTGATCTGCTTTTTGCAAGTGTCTTTTGTCCTCATTCTAATAATTCAACTCCATGCTAATATAATATAAAGTAACCTTTTAAAAGAGATTTGAGCTTTAAGCATTCAAGGCATTACAGCTGCAGGCATAACCAAAGGATCTGGTCTCTTTCTAACAACTTCAGTAGGAAATATTTGTAATACAACAATATCTCATTTCCCAGTGTAAGCTACTCAGTGTCATAGAGAACTTGGCTTTAACCTCTGTGATGTTTTCATTGGGCCCACAAACCTCACGACAAAATCAGTCTGCTTTTAGCCCCTCATTTCAACCTTCTGGCCTGTAATTTATGCTCTGCTCCTGGGTCACCTTTTCCTGTAAACTGAGTGTCTTACATTGCAGCTTTCACTTTCTGACCATGAGAATGAAGGTTCTGCTCATGGAGAAGCCTCTAGCAAAATTCAGGAGACATTCAAGCTGTGCTCAGAGGAGCAGTGTCACGAATTATGCAGTGCTATGGAAGGCAGAGGTAGTTAAACAAATGCCTTTCATCTGTTAATTAGGAGAAGCTCTGCTGATGAATGAGAGCAGCTGTACAGCCACCAGCAGCCAGCAGGAGCTGACACCCAATGGGGACCAACAGCATCCTTCAGTCAGGGCAGGAATTCACCCCAAACATTTGCACCTTTCACAAATCCTAAGCAAACCAGATCAACTTGTTGAAAATCTGAAGGAATCCAGGTCCCAAAATCTGCTGTTCCCAACAGGGCACGGAGGAAGGAAAACTGTCTTGGGAGAGGCAGAGCTGCTCTAGTCCCCACCTAGGGCATTTAGGGCCTCCTTGTGTGTGCCACAGCTGAGCCAGGGCTGCAGCATAAATCTGAGTACATTATCTATCATCTATCTATCTATCTATCTATCTATCTATCTATCTAGAGAGAGAGAGAGATCCCTGGGACATCAGCCTCGCAGGGATCAGCAGGAGCACTGCACAGCCAGGGTCCCATGAAGTGCTCAACCCCCTCATGACTTCTTTGCTGTCCTCACACACAGAGGCGAATATCAGCCCTCTAAGGAGAACTTCCCACACAGATAAAATAGCAGAAATTATTTAGGGACGTTTCTCCTTCAAAATTAGCTCTCTTACATTTTGCATAGTAAAGCAAAATGGTTTTCAGTATATGTTTAAATACCCCTGAAAGGTGAAGAACACCTGTTTTCTAACAGGTGGTAACAAATCTCAAGGGGATTCTGGGCATTCTCGCTTCAGCTTCCTGTCTTTGAAACTTTTTGGAACTCCATATGCCCTTCTCAGCATTTGTCAGAAAATAAGCCTGCACATTTCACATCCACATATTCAAATACAGTCACAGAAAACTTATTTTTGTGTGTATAAAAGCACATGCTGATTAATGCCAATAAGTCTCAGTCTGAACAATAACAAAATCTCTTTGCACTTGGTATGTCAGACTTGTTTCTGTGGCAATCCCTTTCCAGTTTGCCAGGAGCATGCAGTTGTTCTGCAAAGAAACATTTCCTAAAATGTTCTCCCTTTATTTCCAAAATGAAAAGCTTCTTTCAGGAACAGAAGCTGAGAATACATTAAAAATGTCACATTGAATCTCAGAGCAGTAGCTCTCAGCAGCGTGATGCACACAGGATATTCCTGAGGATGGCTGGGAGGCTGGAGGACATTAGCACAGCAATCTCCAAGTGGCACTGTCAGGAATGCTGAAGGGTTAATCCACGTGCAATGCCAGGTGATGGTAACTCTCCATTTCAGTCAGCATATGGAACCTGATTTCCTGGGATTGCAGTGTTTCCCAAGCACTTAAAACACAGCTGGAACTGTGGCAATTTTGTAATTTCCTTAAATTTGGGGACAGCTGCTCACAGCCCTGTTACTGAGCTGACAGCTCACAGTGTGGAGCCCTTGGATTTGACCACGTTAAGATGTTTCATGATCTTTATTAACTTTTCTCTGCATGTATTTTGATTCAGCCCCTCTCATTGCACTGTCTCATAAAGCCTGGCCAGAGCTGAGTTTTACAGTATTTCCTCCCATCCCATTCAATTACCAGCAGTCAAACCACATGATCTGACATCACTTTAACCAAATTGTTCACTGACAGTGCCATTGCTCCAGTTAAGGAAATGAAAATGCTTGAGACAGTGCAGCAGTGGCTCTTTTCCTCAGGCAGGGATATTTTGGAGGAACGACTCTTTTCTCAGGCAAGGATGTTTTGGAGGAATGTCTCTTTTTCCTCAGGCAAGATATTTTGGAGGAATGGTTCTTTTTCCTCAGGCAGGGATATTTTGGAGGAATGGCTCTTTTTCCTCAGGCAGGGATATTTTGGAGGCAGGAAAAGCCTGCTGGCATCATGGTTAAACCCTGGCTGTCTGAACTGTTCTCTTTGTCCTGTGTAGGTGCAGGGAAAGGCCACGTGGGCAAGGTGGCCACTTGGTACCCAAAATACTCCTGTAGCAGCTGCATTTCTCCCAGCAGCTCTGAGGCCATGGAAAGTACAGATGGATGGATAACTGAATAGAAAGGTGCAGAAACTCACACTGGACACCAAACAGCTTTAAATTCCAGGAACTGTCACATATGCTTCTATACATGCTCTTGCTAGAGCAAAAGAAAGTAAGTAGCAGAGGTAGAGGGATACTGGAATAATTAAATGCTCTCCCTAATAGACAAAAGCTGATTTTCCCTCTACAGTGTTTTGGAGCTGATTGTTCAAAGCCACCAATTTGTTCCATGCCACCAACTGCACTCTGAGAAGGAAACCCCTCTGGGAATTTTACACATTGGGATAACCATGACAAGAGTCACCCACATAAAGCACCCAACAAACTTCACATATTTTGGAAAGAAAGGCTACCAAAACTACAATTCCCTGTCAGCCAAAACAGCCTTCAAAACTGGATACACCAGATAAACAACTTCTAATTATACCTGCAGCTTGTCATAATTCCCTGTGTTCTGTGTCCCAGATCAATGTTCCTGCCACAGCACATCAAGAGCTACATCATCAGAGGGAGCAGCACAGCACTGAGCACTACATCACCCAATCCTGCAGTGAATCAGTCCTGCAGTGAATCCACAGCTTCTGCCATGGCCAGGCTGCTGCACGGGCAACAGAAGACAGGCAGCCAAAAATGAGAGCTACACTTCATCATCTCTCTGCAGACACAGTAAATACAGCAACAGTATATCTTAAGGAAATAAATGCACCCTAAACTCTGTTTTCCAACAACTTCAAGGCTATTCAGGGATTTTTTGGGGTGTTTATTAGGTGCTGAAGGCATCACACAGGAAAGGAGAAAAATCTCACCACCTTCTGTGGGACCAAGCCAGCAAGCAGAATCTGAGAACGTTTTCCAGACCACGTAATCAGGAGGATGCTCATTTTTGGCTCTGAATGGGACTCAGGCACTTGTGTCTCACTCTGTCAACACTTGGGAAGGGCTGGGAAGGAACAGCAGCAGAGCTTTTACACCTAGACAATGTTCTTGGCAAAAAGCACAGACTCCTCCAGGAAGCAACCGAAAGGATACACAAGGGAAAGAGCTGCTCAGGATTTGTAATCTGGCCTTGGAAAGCTGAAAGAGAAACTGTGCTGTACAACCAGGAAAGCTGCAAAAAACCCTGAGCAAATTCAACTCAGCTCACCTCCATGCTGGGTCATCTAGACGGTGACCAATGGCCAAGCTGGCCAGTCCCAAGCTGGTTCAGAAATCTCTGTTCTGCTGTAAGTGCTTTGTAAACAGCCCCCAAAGGCCCCCGGGTTTCTGTCTCAAACATGGAACACACGAGCAATACAATTCCTGGGTAAACTAGGAGCAGTGGTATAGCTAGATCTTATTTCATAGACTTAGAATTTGAATTCTGCCTTTCAAGTTGGCCCTTTAAATCATCCCCACACCTTCCAAAATATTATCTGGAATTTGAGCAGTGTAAGCAAGACTTTGAGGATCCATTGTTTAGGATTGTTTAGGCTGTCTCAGCAGTTATGTTTAGAAACATCAAGGAATACTAAATTATTGATCCTGCATTCACTTAACTCAAGGAAGAAATGGTATTTAGCTGGATTTTTATTTTTAATTTACTTTCAAAGTGGGCTTAAAAAGGACTGAGAAGCAAAGGTAGAGAAAAAAATTCATTTGTGTGCTTATTTACAAAAAAATTTTGAACAAAGCAGTATGCTAGACAGCAGTTTTCCCAGCATGTTCACTGGAGGAGTAACCATGTTTTCAGAATAGGCTATTTTCAGAAGCTGAGGAAATCTTAAACTTTTCAAACCCTTGGCCTAAACGTGACAAGTATTGCAACATTTCTTGCTTCTTGTTCAAGGAAATCTCCCTGGAAAATAAACAGCAGAGCAGATAAGCTATTAAGCTGGGCCCCTGATGCTGCTGGCTCTTTCATCAGGTCTTATATCTGTTAACCTTTCATAAATGTCAGGCTGAAAAGAAGTTTCAACTACATCCCAGTGCCAAAAAATCCCCTGCTCATTCTGCTCCACCACAGGCTTCCAGCCCAGCTGCATTGCTCCTGCAAGGAGTGGGGATCTGCAGCAAGGATGAGCTGCCCTCTGCCAGGACTTCTCTTCCCACAATGAAATTGAGGTTGCACGTTGCAGGTGTATTATCATAGGTACTGAATTTGCATCAGAGTTGTCACTCACTGACAAAAGGGAAAAGTGTCACTATGAATTACAAAAGCATGGGAAATAGTCTACTAAAATCACTGTCATCTACTGTCTCCCAAAATTTCCTTAGAAATTTTCATATATCTTTATGAAACTGCAAGAAAAGCAAAAAATTGCACCTGCATTATGATGGCCATACTACAGCTACTGGTTTATTATTGGCATAATTTACAGGTTAAGTTGAAATGCAGAGTGTGTGGGAACATTTTCAGTATTTGCTACAACAGAAAGATGGTTTTAATGAACTGTTAGTTCTCCACAATTGTTACTAATTACCTGCTCTCAGAAACAGCCCTACTCATTGCTAAGATTTTTAATTTAGTGTTTACTGACAGCAGTAAAACAACTATCATTATCACATATAAATTAAGAGTCTGTCTTTTCCATCCCTTCATCCCCAGTTTGTTACTTCAGAGGGAACATCAGATAAGGATGTGGTTGTTTTCCTAAAGCAGTCATAGGAATCAGATGCACCTTCTTCTTATCTCTGAATAATCAAGTATTATACATTTAAATCCCCTTCTTTTAGGCAGCAAGTGAAAAATAAAGCAAACATTTCAGACCTGTAGTGATGTCCCTCCACAAGAGCTTTCCCTGGGTTCCCACATCTGTAGGATACCTCACAGAGACTAAAATCAGAGTCCATTCTGGGCTGAACTGTAACAAATGAAACTTAATGTAAATATTCAGGAAGCTCAAATGATCAGAGGAGCACAGTCTTAAAGGTCAGAAAGAATTTTTCTCTCTGCATCCTCCTTCTCTCTCCTAAATGTCTGTCAAAGAAACAAGATACTAAAAAAGGTCATTTGTTTACAGAGAGGGTGTGTTCATGTGGGTAAATGCATCTCCTTGAGGAGATGGTCAATACCAAAGTAACAATTCTTGGTTAAAAAAAAAAAAAAAAAAAAAAAAAAAAGAAAGAAAAACAAAAGGATAAAGTCCGTTTGTATGTCACCCTGAATTTCTGGCACTGCATTGCCTCCTGCCCCCAAACACTTAAGAGGGTAGGAAGACAATCCAGGGAATTGCTCTGATTTGAAATGGAGATTTAATAACTGGCTGTTACCCTGGCCTACTACAGAGTTAACAACAGGTGTAAACCACTGTGCTATTCCACTGCTAGACCTGAAATAAAGAAATCCTGAAATTTCCTGAGCTCCAGCTCCTTGGACCCTTAGAGCTTCCATCATCGCAGTTTGAGGATTCTGGTTTTTTTTCCGTGGCTGTCACCTGGACTAAGTTGTTCTTAAAAGCTGATATCCACCAGGAAGTCATTCCTCAGGCAGCAATTTGCCCAGACAGCAGCTCCACTTTGCACATTCTTTTTGCTGATTGGGTTTTGCTGATCAGAATTTGCTGGTGCTCAAGGGCTGCAGCACCAAGGCAGCAGAGCTCACCTTGAGAAGGGGCTGGAATTGATTTTGTTGGTTATTACAATGTGGCAGGAGCTGACCTCACATCCAGCACAGTGCAGTATCATTTGTGCACACAGCGCTGAATTTGTCCTTGTTCTGGGATTCCACTGCTTGGCAGGAATCAACAACTTTGGGAATGACAGTTCTGTGTTACCACAAAAGCAAAAGAGTTTGGGTTTGTAGCAGGGGTGGTAATAGAGTGTTACTGCAGCTCACAACCAGATCGTGTCCTTTAGCATCCCTGGCTCCATGGAATCACTTGGAATGTCACACAGAATTTACTCCGTGCAGGTAATTTCTGGCAGCACATTATGAGAAGCACCAGAGAAGTGACTACAGCAGCTCATGAAACTTTAGGCACAGCACAGGGAAGAAAATGAGGTTTGATCAGAGTCAGCACCATGGCCTTTCTTCATGAAGAAAAGACCATGAGGAGTGGTCAACTGCTCCAGCAAAATGGAGCAGCAAGAACAAATGTAAAACAATCCAACATAAATTATAGTAGAATTGTAAAATTATAGACATGAAGTCCCAACAGGCAATCTCCACCTCATCAAAATCCTTTCCTTCTGCTTAAGTTCAGCAGAAAAAGTCAATTAAGAAACAAAAACAACTGTTTGACCGAAACAGATTTTCAGCTAGTGCTGAGTGTACTTCAAATATTTACAGCATTAAATAGCTCAGAACTCAGTTACAGGAGTCAAGCAGGGCAGTACTCTTTCCTCAAGCCAAATGTCTAAATGAACACTGTGGTTCAAAATGCCTTCATGCACCATTTGATCCAAAGTATATAAAATATTAATGGAAAGGATTTTAAAATTATTTCTAGACTGGTAAGTCTAACTACAGCAGTAACAACGAGCTCAGCTAAATATGAACAACAATCTTACATGGTGCTACTTAATGATAGTGTTTTAATTTTTTTTTGTTTGTTTCAATTCTTGATTTTTTGCTATTTCTTACTGAGGAAAAAATACAGTCACTATTACAATATTCTGAGCTCCTGTTCTTGGTATGATTTTAGGCAGAGCACAAAGTGATTTAGGCACGTAGAAGTGGCCACCAGCAAGCTTGAAAAACACAACCAAGTAAAAGGATGTATTTTCCTCCCTGCCCCAAACCCCCAGTGCTGAGCTATTTCATCCTTCTGGCTATGTACTTATATTTGATGAAGTGAAGATCTCTGTGCTGCTCCCACACACAGACAACAAAACAAAGGCACAGATTAAACACAGAAGCCTCAGCTTTATTTTGGTTAACTGGAATCTGACAGGCTGCCAGCTACACCCACCTATTCCCAGACTGTTCCCAGCTGGGACCTCCCAGCCTGGAGTTCAAATTGCTCCCAAGGTCCCAAGCACAACAGCAATTCCCTCGGCAGCGTGTACTGGGATAGCAAAAAGTTATTATCTCCTTATCACTTCTGAAATCACCATTCACTGGACACAAAGTCATACCCTAACAAATGATATCGCTCCCTGAAAAGTTTACTGCCGAAAACTAATTTTCCTAAAAGAAGATGAAGCACATTTTGACAAGCAGGCAAATCAGGAGGGAGAAGATAAGATTTAACTTGATAAGGACAGGTTATGATAAAAGTGAACATAGTGCTTAACTTAGCAGTTCTGAGATGTAGCAGATAGGGAGACAACAGCAGGCTGAGGCCAGGAGTCCTTGTTTCATCCAGGGAGATAAATATCCGTGTATTTGCTCAATATCCCAAACAAATGCAAATATCAGGAAATGGAGATAATTCTCCATTTCCTCAGCAATGCCAGCAGCTTGGTTTATATATTCCACATGCTGGTGGATCCTGGGGGATAACAAAGGAAAGAGAGGATGGAATGGCTTCCCAACTCCTCTGGGACCTTACAGAGGGAAGACACAGGGTGTTAATTGTGTCCAATCATTCCTGGAAGGTGCAGCAGTGAAATATTGTAGGTTCTCTCAAAGCTAAACCACTATGCTTAGCTGCAGACACTGCCAGAATTCTGACATGTTTAAAAATCTCCTGGCAGACATAGGCAGATCAAAAATAAGCTTTTAAAATACAGCCTCACACTTATGATCCCATAATTAATATACCCTTTCCATTTAGCATCTCCAAGATTCAAGTAATCTACAAACTAATAGTTAAGTAGGAATCTCACTGTGTTTCTTTAAGTTTCCCTACCTTTCACTTGGGTCCACAAATAGATATAGGATTTTTACTTTAAGTCAGAAATTTGAAATGTTGGTTATTAAATTAGCAAGTTGCTCTTCTCTCTGCACATTAGCCACTGAGTAGATATCAGACTGAAATACATTTAATCAAATGATTCGTGAAAATGGCCAAGCAGAATGTTTCTGTACAGTTCACTGAGCAGGGAAGTGAAAACGCAGGAGGAAAGAGATTTATTAAGTTGAACTTTATATACAGAAATAATTACCATAATATATGCATGCATCCAGCTAAGTGCTGCAGGTCTGGAATTGTCTTCCTGCGCAGTGACCTCCTCCACATAATGCCCACCGTCCTCCCAGGTCACCTCCTCCCAGCCAGACCAGGGCTGCTCCTCTGCTGGCTGAGCACAATTAGTTCATGTCTCTGGATTTTACAGTGTTACAGGCAGATGTCTGGAATTGGTAACAACCATCCATTTCTTGTGCTCAGAGTACTTTTCTGAGGAAATCATTCCCCTGACGAGGAATGCCTTGTGGTTCCCGCTCTGCCAGTGCTCTGGTGAGGAGCTGGGAGGTGCCCCTGGCCCACGGCAGGTGCTGCCCGTGTTGTTCCTCTTGCCAGGAGCTCCAAAGGCCATTTCTCTGTGCTGACGGCCCTGGAGCAGCAGAGCAACCTGTGCACAGTGAGATGCCAGCAAGGCCTTTGGAATGGCGGCTCTCTGCCTCCCGGAATGGCATTCCCAGGTTCCCTCTCCCTCCAGCTGCCACAACTGCCCCTGCCTGGCAGGCTCATAAAAGACTTCAAAAATGAAAACAAGCTCCTGTCCTCCTCTCCTACTGTCCAGCCAGAGCCGTGCCTCCACACAACTGAACCACAAATATGCAGCAATTAGTAAATATAATAAATAAAGTTAACTCCTCCCAGGCACACAATCCCTGGCTTGTGGTGGAAGCCACATCCTCAACCCAGCAGGGGTATTAAAAAATAACAAGAATCTGAAGCAGCTTTAAGGAGCTGCCTCCTGCTCGTCAGATGCTCAGCCAACACTCCTTTCCTTTTATAAACACACCTCTGAAGCTCCAGTGGTGGAGGACCAGGGAAAATTGGAGTACAAGGAAGGTTTTGTTTCCCCACTGCCCACCCAGGAAGGCACTGTAGCTTTTATCTTGTAAAAGTAGCTCCCATTTAGGAAAGGAGGAAAATTAGGAAGTAGCCCTGACCCACACTTGTTAACTCTTGGCATTTACATTTTGTCTCCACAAGGACTTTGATTTAAAAGAAAAAAAAAATTAAACAGGACCCAAAACTTAAGATTGCTACTGAGGAGTCTTTCCCAGGATATCCAGGACATTTAAGTGTCTTGGACCATGAAATATACCTATTCTTTTAAGCAATTCTAGACAGAAGAAATGACACCATAGAAAGGTCAGGATCACCTGGGAAAGAGAAAATGCGCCTCGTGAGCTCAGTCCACCTGTGGGCAGGAAGAACTGCAACCAGTTTTGCCCTGCAGCACAAGGGCTGGGTTCTCCTTCTTTTGCTACAACTGACCCAATAACAAAAGCAGGTTTGCACAACACAATATTCCTGAGCCAGGAAGGATCTCTGAGAAGAAGTTTGCCATCTGCAGCAAACAGCACCTGCCTGTGAGGAAGCCTCATTACTTGTGTCAGAGTGGGAAACAGGCCTTAACTTCATTCCTGTCCTCCTCACAAGCTTTGAGGGGATGGTTTGGTTTGGTTTGGTTTGGTTTGGTTTGGTTTGGGTGCAGTGTTTGAAATGTTATGTGGATGCACAGGTCATTCCTGCAGTGCTGCCACTTGCATTAAGGCAGCAGATGTGGGTGTCCTAGCCTGGCTGAACTGTCCCTTCACAGGATGGCTTTCCCAGGGACCTTGTTGTAATTCTTCTTTTGCACAGACAGCCATTAAAGAGAGTCACCTCATGGTGCAATGACTGCTCTGTGCAGAGCAGTCTCACTGATGACAAGGCATGAAGGAGAATAGTGCTTCTCATGCCCTTTCTCTAAATATTCATTTACATTAAGAGCTTTTTGAACTTGGTGCTCCCAAGCAATGTATGGGATAACTGTATAACTAATGTGATGGTGAGAAGAACACGAAGCTTGGATGGAGAAAACGAAATACCATTTTTGTAAACTAGTTTTTCACAGCTTGAATTAATAGACTTGTTTCATTGTTTCCCATTTCAAAAACACAGAACTGGCTCTTAATAAACAGCATTATTGACTTTTCTTTTATAAACACTATAACAAGGAGAAATGAAAACTAAAGAAACGCTGTTGAATTCATATGGTCAGCAAACACTGACATCATTTTTGATTTATCCTTCATCCTGTATACATGTTGAAATCCTTTTCCTGGAAATCAATTTGTTTCCATTTCCATTTTTATTTTCATATTGAAATCTGCAAGAAGACACAATATGCCAGCTAAATGAGGATTGATGAGGAGCACACATCCTCACCTCGGCTCTGGCAGGCTGCAGGTACTCAAAGGGGTGTGTAAGGAGGAAGGAGACTGCAGCAGGATTGCTGATGCGTTTACACTTAGAGATGATCAGCAGCAGATTGCTGAGCAGGGCCGATCTTTCCTGTTACTCTTCTTAATTGTTCTCTTTCTAAAAGTTTCACTACAGTGCTGAGAGTTGGGTTCCTCTCCCTTGCAGTAGATTACAGGTTTTTATGACAAACCATAACTTTATGTTCACTGGCGCCAAGATGTACACAGCATCAATTTTCTTTCATTTTTGTGTCTCAAACACTCCACACAAAGACAACACTATAAATATGTGACATGACTAAATGATGAAGCAGCAGCTTCCTGCTGAAATTTTAAAGTGAGATAGACATTGTTTTAGCTGAGGAAGCCATTTAGATAGCAGCTGTTCCCACTGAAAAGATGTGGCAGCCATCAGCAGAAATAAGAAATGGTCTCTCTGTACATATTGAAATGAGTTTTATCTTCCTCTCCATTCCGCTTTGTGCTCCTCCTGGTGAAAAAGACAAAATTCATTTCACACCCGTATTTCCTCACAAGCACAAACACTGCAGGAGAGGAATCTTTGCACCCATACACACACTTAGGTGAGATCAAAACTTTGAAGCATATTCTGTCTGCAGAGAAATAAACTGCTGAGCAGTTTGGGAGTTTATAATGAAAGGTAAAAGAAGAAACTTGAGGCCATCTCTTGCCTAAAATTATTTTTCCACATATTTGTTTCTAGGTGGTTTTTGTGCCTTATAGTCTAATTAGAAGAAAATAACTTGATACATGTCAGATACCACTGCATGAAAAGACAGAATCAGTATGGATAGTTCAGTGACACGTGAATATAGTCTTATTTCACTGGATCTTAGATTCAGTACGAATCATTACAGTCGCATTTTAGAAAGTAGCATGCAGTTACTCAAAGGTTTCAGCTTGAAAAATACCATAGACTGTGCTTATCAAACTTTTCATATTACTATATCATCTGTTCAAAACATAATCTTCTAATGGTTGGGACAAAATATATGATGTGGTTTGCATCCAAAAAGAGGTTAAGAAGTCAACAGAGCTAACATTTCTCCCCAGAGATAGCATAAAAATCATTATATCATATTAAAGATTTTCCTCCTTTTGCCACAGGCAATCAATTCCAAAAATTTGATTAAAAAAAGCCTTGCATTAGTGTGGTATTCTCAAGCTGCTTCTTATTAACATTTGATTGTAGCATACTCTAATGACAACCAGTATCAGCTCTCATTATTCTAAATAAAGAGTACAGTCATTTTCTCCTTAATGTCTGAAGAGAAATGTGTCCACAGGGACATTTTAGTTTACTTTCTCACACAATGTAATATTGTCATTATTAATACTTCTTGAAGACAACTTGTAGACCAAAGTTATCTTTGCAGAGTCACCAGATTTTAATTTTTAAATATGCATACCCTCAGTCTTATGCAGTTTGATTCATTCCAATACAAATAACACTAGCCTTGAAATGCTGCAATACAACAATTCACATTATGACGCCTGTGACAAAACTAAACAGCAACAAAGAAATAGAAGCAAATTAAATTTCACATCCTTGTGAAGGAGGTAATTGCCACAAAACTCAGGTTAAAGAAAGATTATGATTTGCTCATTGCTGTGTCAGCCAGTGAGTCAAATACAAAAGAAGAGCTATGACAAAAGTTACTTGGACTATAAACTGCATGAAAACAGAAACTTCCCTTTTGGTCAGTGCTGAAGGCAGTGAAGTTCTGAAACATCCAGGATGCCTCTGGATATATGTACTTCAGCATAAACAAACAGACAAGGAAATACTTATCTACTCTTTCAAAGAAATGCAAAACCAAAAAAAATTTGTGTTTCCTCAAAGTATTAACCAAAGATTGGCTTTGCAATACAACTGGAGCAATCCAATAGCCACCAAAGGAGCTGCCCCAGTTCCACCAGCTGTCCAAAGCTCCCACCCTTTGCAGAGCTTGTTCTCTCTCTGGACCTGGCCATGGAGAGGCAGAAAGGTCACACTCCGATGGTTTGGGATCTAAATTAACTGACTATGCTGATTTTTTTCAAAGGAACTTTGGAGCCAAAGGATGGAGGACATGTTTGGGGGTGTAAGGGAGTGTTTACAGGAGGCTGGAATTGAACCCCATCGATTTCCAATCCAGACAGGGACCTGCCCAATTCCTCTGCCCCAGAGTAATCCTCACCATGCCCCTCTTTCCACCTGTGGTATGTGACTAGCGCTAAACATCCATTCAGTGTAAATTTTCATTGAAATCAGTGGTTGCTCGGGACTTTAGTAAACATTAGTTAGAAGAAACATCATTCAGAAAATTAAGCAGAGTCTGGGGAGTCTGGCTCTGTTTGGTTATTCTTGTCATTTGTTCTCAGCCACTCCCAAAATCTGCTGGACCAGGAGCTGTTTCTTCCCAAGCCAGGCAGGGTGCAGCCTCTCACAAGGCTTTTCCAAACAGGTGGGAACTGCTGCCTTGGAGTGGCTACCTTGAACAGAGACTAGGCAGAGTTCAAAGAATGAAGTGGGTATTTATTAAAGGCCTCCAACAGATACACCTTGGGCAGTCAAAGGCCTCCGAGAGGGTCTGCTCCCAAGGCAGATGATGGTCACGAGTTTTTCAGACAGACATAAGTTTGGTCTATTTGCATACCAGGGGTTAATTGTCCAATTATAGCTTTGGGTAATGAAGTTACGTTCCCCAGTTTGTTTCCCCCTGGTTCACTTTTGTTTGAACTTTTTGGGGCCTCAGGCTGTGATGGTGACTTAGGTTCTCAGGCCCAAAGGGATTTTTTGTCTGACCAAAGTGTGAAGAACTCCACTCTACATGGAGTTCAGAGTTATCCACTAATGCAGTACAGGATCTGAAAAAGAGTAAAGCTAGAAACTTAAGGCACCAGAACAATCCAATAGCTCAACATCTGTTAGCACCCAAATTCCAGCAGCCACCTTCTCAGCCGGCTGACTCTCCCTGCCAGGTGTCCCCTGACACGTCAGGCTTGGCTCAGACCTTGTGGCCCCACAAAGCATCACCCACCAAAGCCAGCTTGGATGGTGGCTTTAGGGGCCCCAGCTGTCCTTGTCCCTTTTCCCATTCCAGCTGGTGCTCTCACTAATCCTGTCTGGCACATGGAAAGGCTGCACAAAGCTGTTATCACTGCCTCCTACATAAAATATCCTTGCTTAAGTCCACACTTGTTTTGTATTAAATCCTGAATTTTTAGGAGTCATGACTCCTTCTGTTGGTATTTGAATTAAACAAAACTTTTTTATTCCCTGAGCAAACATGTAAGTTTGGGGTGAAAAAATAAGGAAGGCAGGTTTGAAACATGTGGAAAGGCACTGCCTTTCCCCATGTTATCCCGTGGTCTCCAGGAGGCATCCGAGGGTTTCAATCATCACTTGATTTGCAGGGTTAGTTTACATCTGCAAACTAACATCCTTTGTAACATCCTTTGGGGGTTATTATTGTGCTGCTACTACAAGTCTACTTAAACCCAGTACCCAACTTTATAAAACTCACCAGCTAATGAAGCACACTCAACACTGAAGAGGAAGCAGAATAAAAAAGGTTCAGATGGAAAGCAGAATTAAAAAAAGCATAAAAATTACACAATAAACAAAGAGGATCATAAATTGCTAAAAGATGCCACAGGAAGCAGTGTATTATATTTTCTGATACCAGATTAAATGTATTTTATTATCAAATATTAGAGCTTTTAAGTATCTAAACCCTAACTAATCTGGGAATCACTAGCTGAAAGAAAGCTTCTTTAAAGCCCTGAGCCTACAAGATTAATTTTGACTCTTGTTGAGTAAACAAGTGGATATTCTCATCAAGCACCATACTATACCACCACACACCACAAAAATTCCCGTTGGGATCAGAGAAATGTCCACAATTATAGGACAGAAAGCTGTGGCAACTAACAGAGCTATAAACTTGACACAAAGCATCCCAGACTCAGACTTTCTCCCACGCATACAAATCAACAAAAATTGTACAAATTTCCATGGAAGCAGAATCAGACATTGAATTTTTTGAAGACCAGAGCTCTGAATTGCTTTGTGTCTGCTGGGTTTATTTTTATTTTAAAAGTGTGGCCACCACTTGACCAGCTGGACGTGTTGAAACCAGCAGGTGTGGCAGAAATCATGGCTGAGCCCTGAGATTTTGTACTGCTCTTACTGCGCAGCAAGTGAGGCTCTAATTTGGTTTTAATAAAAAGTAATTGAAAGTAATTTAATACCAATTGTGATTGTTAAGGGGATACATTTTGCAGTTTATCAAGTCTATAGAAATGCAGTATAATTAACTCCAAACTGCATAGGCAATAATGTAATTATAATCTCAACAACTTTAAATTTCCAATCATTGTTTAAACAGTTAATTAAAATTTTAAAAGATAGTGCTCTGTTACATGTCTATAATGTTAATTGCTAAAAAATGCTAATCGATATTTGTTAAGTAATCCAATTAATTGAGTAATCCAATTTCGAGCCTCTCTGAAGCTAAATAAATACAACTTCATGCCTCTGACTTACAAACTATATAAATAGCCAGATATTGATTTAATAATCAATTACATATTAAATGATTGCAAGTTAGTTATTAGTTATAGACACAGGGCCAAGTTGGAAGCAAGCAGATGAAGATTTCAGTTTGATCATTTTCAGCAAACTGCACGGACCCAAAGCTGAGCTCAGTGCTCTGACATTCTTCTTCTGGATGTGTTGGGTGAAATGTTGTTTACCATGTTGACTGAGTATCTGCATGCCTCCCTTTACAACAGGTTAACTCAGCTGAGGCACAGAGCTGATGTTCCTTCAAATGAACAGGCACGGGGATCACATTTCCATCTGGTGCTTCCGGGGGAGCCCTCAGTGCCCAGGAGCTCCTGGTGCTCTGCATTTTTGCAGGGTTCCAGTTTTCCAGCCCCTCTCCTGCTTCCTCCTCACCACCAGAGAGCTCCATGTTACACAAAGGGACCTTCCCAGAACAGCAAAAGCTGCTTTCAAAATGCCTGCTTCTTTGCTCTTCTGCTCTGTGCTGTTAAATCTTTACCATGGAAGAAAATACATCCCTTTGCCATTTCTTTGCGTGCTATAAAGATGCACCCCGAGGTGGCAATTTGCACCTGGAAAAGCTTTATCCTAAATGAGGTATCAGCTTGTGTTTACTGGTGACCACTGGTGGCTGTTCCTAACTGCTAATTTAACATACTTCCAATAAACCATGATTAAATTATTGAACTCGTTTCTTTTCCTCTCATCACCGAGTTCTGTGTTTGTAACACACTGAACGCATCTAAAATAACCTCTGCTACCCTAATTAGGTACTTGCTCATTAAACCTACGTCAGCTCTGGCTGGAGGACTCACCAGGGCAGAGCCCACGTCATCAGTTGTGTTTGCAGCTCTCAGCACAATGTCAATATTTCCCCCAAACCATGATTTCTAAATAGCACCACAAACCCCAGCTTGAATGGATTTGACAAAACAGTGCATCAGCACAAGAAGGATTCAGGAGATATTTTGTTAGATCAATTCTTAAACAAATGTGCTGTGCAGGTGAAATCAGGGGCTTCATGGATAAAGACAGCAGTGCAGTAAGAGGTGGCATTTTATTTCTGGAGTTCAGTCTTGCAGTCAAGCCACACTCAATCTTCCCATCCTTCCCCTGAGGTTCAATCCTCAAGGAATAACTTTGTGTCCCCAGAGCCTCTTCATGCAAATGAGACAGAAAAAATTGCAGGGTCAAATGGCAAGCTTGACAAAGATGCCCAAAAGTTTTCACACTTATATTTAATGTAATAGGAAAATAAAAAAGATAATCTTTTAACATTTGGGCTTGTTCCAGAGGAAAGACAGTAAATAGATCACTGTAACATCTGGGCTTACCCATTCCTTTTTTCTTATTCGTTTTTGAATTGCCCTCTTATGGACAAGAGATTAAATCATCAAGGAGGGGAAATGAAAAGAAAGGTAAAATTGCACCTGGGTGCTGCACTTAGCACTGTCCATAGCACAAAGTATTT
The DNA here is from genome assembly GCF_015832195.1 of Motacilla alba alba. Lineage (NCBI taxonomy): Eukaryota > Metazoa > Chordata > Aves > Passeriformes > Motacillidae > Motacilla > Motacilla alba. The sequence goes on from NC_052026.1 coordinate 1,169,071, forward strand.
CAAGGGTGTGTTGTCCACACTGTATCAGAACTGGGGCTCCTTCTCTGACAGACTTCTCTAAAAACTGTGACAGTTTTCACTGTAAGCAACACTGAAGGACAGGATCTTGATTCTATCATTTCATGGCTGTCAGCCCCACAGACAGGAAGGTATATTTTAGGACAGTGCACTCTTCAGCAGCTGCTTGCATGAATAAGAACACACTTCCATCATTAGTCATTTAGCCCATATAATGTGACAACAACATTTATTACACAGGCTCGGAGATTCATGACAGCTGCAAGAATCCAGCATTGTTCTTTATACAATTTGCATGTGTTGAGTGCTTCAAGGAGACAAAGTATTTGAACATCAATAACATTTGTCTTCCTGCTACCTAATTTACTGGGTAGGGCTGAGGGAGGACTGACTCCCAAGGCTTCAGAACCTTGGGATGAAACACTGTTGGGTCAATCCCCGACTGTGATGCCAGGGTCTGGCAGCAGGAGACTCACGGTACAATTCCTTTTGGAAAGTGGTACCAAAAAGGGCACTGAAACTGAAACTGAAACACTGGAAAAATAATAACCACTGATGAGAAAGATCTAACTGGTTTTATCTATGGCATGGGAAAAATTCTGATAATAGAATTAACCCTTGTTCCACCCTCCCCAAGCCCACTCTGAAGCACCATCCAGCCTTTCCCAGGTGCCTCTCAACATGCTGACACACCTCCATGCCTCCTCCTAGGATTTCCCTTCCCCTGGCACATCTGCATGGAAAGGCAATGACTCGAGTCTAAGTGCTCACTTCAATCCAGCTGCTTTGCTGAAGCCTCAATTCCATGACATCAAAGACATTAATATGATATTTGGGTTGATCCTGCAGTATTTGAAGACCACAGCTGAAGGAAGCTGTGATGAGCAAACCCTTGAGAGAGAGCAGACTGCTGCAGAATTAAGGTAGCAATTCAAGGTTTAAAAAATTAAGGTAGCAATTAAAATGTGTGGATTGGTGTGTATTTACTCACAGCTTTTCCCCAGGATCTCTGACAGCCTGGTAAATACACACCAGGCACTTGGAGAGGCCTGGCTCTCATAGGCAAATGAGGTAAAAGGGAAAGCCAAACATAATCCACTTGGATTGCTGGAACATTCCAATTAGCCAAGGCAAAGGGAGGAGATGGCTCAGCACTGCACAGCTCTGTGCTGGGTCTCAGCCACAGCCTCTCATTCCCGCACCCACAGTTCCTTTGCACTTCAGCTTACACAGGAAATCTAATTTATATACCTAAACTAGACAGGGAACCAGCTCACTGAAAAACCCACCGCAAAACCTCACCAAGACTCCTCTGAACAAGCACAAAAGGCTAAGAAGGAGAAAAATCCTGGAATCCACACCCATATTGTCCAACCCTGACACTGCCTGCCCACACCATTCAATTAAGAGAAAACACTTTTAACTGATAATAGAAATAATGTTTTCCAAATCTCAGTTGTTCTGTGAGCATCAGTAAGTGCCAAAGCCCTGATAAATTTATGTTGCATCTCATATAGAATTCAAAATATAGTTCTAAGTATGAAAACAAGCCCCACTGCTTACCATGCACCACAGGGTTTTGTGTTTGTTTTCCAAACAGTCATGCCAGCGATGCTTCAGGCCTATTAGAAATTTCTTAACATCTGATGCATAATGAAAATATTTAATGGAGCATAAACACTCCTCTTTTCTTCCCTCCCTCCATTTCTTAAATGGTTACCAAAGCTCTGTGTTGTTGCACATAGATGAACAAGGATTAATTCCACTATAGTACTGTCTAAAGGATCTCGGAACCAAGATTATAGATTTCCTACCTGAAAACAGAAGGAGCTGGCATAGTCCAGCAGAAGGACCCCAGGTCAGAGCTTTGCAGAAGTGCACACTTGAATCACAACAACATCTGGAATCCCAGGACTTCCCCTCCAGCTCCCCAAAACTGCCCACATTTCCCTACCAGAGGAAAACCCTTCTGACCCTTCCAAATGAAGCCTGTAAGACCAGGCTGCCTTTCAAAATTTCATGTCATATGATGCAAAAAAAAAAATAGTTTACTGAGGTTTTTTATGCCTATAAGCATCACATTAAAAAGTAACTTCAGAAATTCAAGGTTCTAGTGACCTACATACTGTCAGCTTTTAAAAAAGCATAAGAAGAAACATTATGGAAACAGCTATGTAAATAAAGTTCATTTAATAAAAATGTAAATAGGATTCATGGAAGAGACTTAGAAACCTTGAAATATTTATATTAAATGAAAGGGATTAAGTCTTCAAGGTAAGATTTGTTTCTTAACTTGTAACTCCAGTATTCTAGGGCTATTGTGCATTATTTTATTTATTAAAGGGACAGTTCTTATAATATAAATACATTAAGCCACTCTAACACACTAACTGCTACTTTTTATTTCCTTTCAAGGACCTGTGATTGTTGCCACCTTGGTCTGAATTCAGCACATTAGAGGAGAAATATTCAATATCTCATCACTGCTGTTTTCGAGCATTAGTCATTTCCACAAATCCATTTGCTCTTTTGCATTCACACCTGGTTTGGCTTGGTGGCATCTGACACAGAAAACCTGACTGAAGAGGAAACAAAGAAACAAGAAAAAGATCTAAGAAAGCATCAGACAGAATTTATTTATAGGAAAACAAACGAAGGAAATGGAAGGGTTATTTGGAACTTCTTTACCTACAAAACAGAAGCAGAGATTGATGATCGGAGCCCCTTGATTTACTGACAATACAGCACCAGCAATACTTAAATAGCATCTTACTTGTACTTTCAATGATGGACCAGCTGTGAAATTGTATTTTTAGTCTTCTACGAAAAGAAGCTGATGCTTTTAGGAAATATTTATATTGAGTATGTGAGGTTGTTTTTCTGCATCCATTTTTACTAACACCTTCTGACATAGAAGTCAGCTGTGCTTCCTGCTAAAGCATTATCCAAGAGAGGCATTGATATCTGCCTTCTAATGTCAAAGTTCTTTGAAGAGCTGGGAAAAAGAGAAAGGATTGTCAGGAGAATTCTAAGGAGTGGATGAGGTAGATTCTACCCAACAGAAAAAAAAAATAAACCTTGGGAAGATTTTTCAACTGTAGAAAAACTTTACTACTTTTTGTCCACCAAAATATACTGTGGAGAAGTAAAAGTAAGAAGAAGTGAGACGTAGAATCCCAGAACCATTCAGGAAATCATTCCATCATTAATAGAAAAGCCCTCCCAGCCCATGGAGTCCCAGCTGTGCCCGATGCCCACCCTGTCCCCAGCCCAGAGCCCTGAGTGCCACCTCCAGCCCTTCCTGGGACACCGCCAGGGATGGGCACTGCAGAGCTCCCTGGGCAGCCCCTGCCAAGGCCTGAGCACCCTTGCCATGGGGAAATTCCTCCTGCTGTCCACCCTGAGCCTGCCCTGGCCCAGCCTGAGGCCGTTCCCTCTGCTCCTGTCCCTGTTCCTGGGAGCACAGCCCGACCCCCCGGCTGTGCCCTCCTGGCAGGAGCTGTGCAGAGCCAGAAGGGCCCCCTGAGCCTCCTTTGCTCCAGGCTGAGCCCCTTCCCAGCTCCCTCAGCCCCTCCTGGGGCTCCAGCCCCTTCCCCAGCTCCGTTCCCTGCCCTGGACATGCTCCAGTCCCTCCATGTCCTTCCTGAATGGGGAGGCCCAGAACTGGACAGACAATAATGAGTTGTGCTATAAACAAATACACCAGATTTCTAACACCAGGTAATTCATGCCACATGGGTGCCCATTCATTAGGACAAACTATTCCTTGTGATCTTCTTTGCCTAACTCTTCCTGGCCTATTCAGATAGGCAAGAAATAAGATATTCAGAGAGGATCAATATTCAGATAGGATCAATATTCAGATCAGATCAATAAAGCATTTAGCTCAAAGCTTCAGTGCTGATGAACTCAAGTTTGGGAATAATTTCTGTAGGATCTCTCCACACTGCTTTGAGCCTATTTCTAACAGAGGTGGGTAAGCAAGGAAACAGAGAATTGCAGTCATCAATCACAGAAAAGAAAAAGATTTGACTCAGAACTGCAGGACCAGCAGGAGACAGAACTAATGCTTGACCAGAGGAGATGTTTCTCAAATGCTAACGAGACACCTCAGAGACTTCAGGTACTTCAAGTTTGAAGGCTGAGGCAGAAATAACCTGAAACCTGCTATTATCTGCATTGTCATAAACTACTGGTCATCAGAGCCAGAGTTTGTGGGGTGGATTTAAAAAGTGTGCAGTACTGAGCCCAAATTATCCTGAGCATTGTTTCCCCAGAACTGCACTGCAGGTAATTACACTCTTTATTCTAGATGCAATGCAAGCACAAAGCCTGGAGAAGAAAATGCACAAAGCTTTAAAATATTTACAGCAGCAGCAACATTTCTATAGATCCTGATTGTTGAGTTCATGCTGGATTTTTAATTAGAAGTGGTGTTTTCTGGAGAAGCATTTATTAGCTACATGAAATTAAAAGTAATTATGAGCAGGTAAAGAAAAATTAAATAGGATATTGAAACCCACAAATAACAAAAGTCCCAAGCTCATTTGTGAAAAGCAGAAATACAGTGGGATTCAGGAGACAAACACTTCTGAATTGTTCTCACACTCCTCCTTCGGGTTATAAAAGGACACCTCAGCTCTTGGGATGCATTTATTCTTCAGCTGCCCTGCTCAAAGTGTTAACGAGGCTGCTAATTTATAATTTTTTTATAGTAGAAACTTGTATTGTGGAAAATAAAATCTACTCAGTTCAGCAGCACTTCATGGCACAAGGAATTCATCCTGACTCAATTCAATTCAGCAAATACCTCACATCACAGAAGGAACCAACAGACAAAATATTTGATACATTAACTCAAACTGATGTGCCAGTATTTGATCCCAGCTGCCTTTCAGATGACATTGAGCTGAATAGTGCAAATCTCAGTTAATAAAGCCCGTGAGTGCCCACAGGTGACCTTATCTGCTGCCCTGTCCCTGGCCTCCACCACCAGCAGCTGGAATATAACAGAGATTCCAGCCTGGATCCCTCCTGAACCTCTGCAGGGTGGAACTCCCCAGGAGCCCCAGGCTGCCCTGGCACAGTTCATTTTGCATCTGGTATAACCCTGGCACAGAGGGAACAAAGCCCAAACCTCATCTGCAGCAAGTGCTGTCAGCTCTCCCCTGTCTGCACCAGGCCAAGCACTGGCCCAGGCTCCAGGAAAAGTGTAATTCAGATTTATGAGAAGACATTTCACATCCAATATAATTGATTACCCGCTGTAATGTGAACAGAACCTAATTTGTACTAATGAACCTATGCATGATACAGCAAAGCATTTAATAACACGGAGACCACAAAATGCCAAGCCAGATGTCATTGATGGGGAGGATAATTTTCCCTGATGGATAAGTTTCCTCTTCATTTTGCTGCTTTCAGGTTGGAGAAGGTGGCATTTTACTCAGGAGGTGGCTCTGATCTTCCACAGGCTTTAGTTTTGTTCCATCACGGCCTGTGTTCTACACCAAGACACCTTCCTGTCCCAGTGAGAGCACGGAAATGCTTGTCTGCCCTGGCAAATTTTGATAAATGTAACATCAGATTAAAAATCATACAACTGCACATGGACAATCTGAGCAAGACTGCAGCTAACACATCTTTTTGGGTCTGTTACAGAAGAAAAACAAGATTAAACCTCTTGAAATTTTTAAAATATTCAGTTGTGGATTTGGTGTGGAAATGAAAGAACACATGAATATGTGTTACATCAATAAAAATGTGCCTTGGTGGGGAAAAAAGCAAACTGTGTAGTGTTAAAATTATTCCATTTGTTTGCTTGATTTTTAAGTTTTTTACATACTAGCACTGGTTATAAAATGAACTAATTGTAGATTATTCCATGCAAAATAGCAATTAGCATGAGGGACAGCCATGGATTCATACATTTGTAACAGGACTATTTCTTATCCCATTTGCTAAAATTACAAAGCCTTTTCCCAAAGTGTCAGGGTGTGCTGCAAAAAGACACAGAACTGCTCAAACTATAAAATTAAAAGCTGAAATTCAGCTTTACATGCCGGAATGCAAACTCAGATTCAAAGCAGTCAGAGCCTATAGCACAGACCAGCACGGTTATTTTGGTGGGCTCATTCCCAAACCCATTGAACTCTCTCAATCAATTATTTTTTCCAGAAGACAGCCTGCACACATCCTCTCATCTATGTGCAATCAATTCTAGTGAAAATTATCCAAAGTAGGTTGTAAATAGATCCCCTGACTTTGCAGGCTTCACCAAATTATACAACTAAAATATGAAAGGAGAACGGTGGGTCTGGGTAGCAGACGAGGCATTGCTGTTAATGAAGAGAAGGCAAGTATTTAAATTGAGAAGGCATCTTGATGCCTTCTATGCAAGCTGAATAGCAGAACATAATAGGGAAATAAACCAGCTATCAGCCAAGATAAATAGGAATCCATCAACAGGGACTGTACAGAATTAGAATGGCGCAGCAAGAGAAGCAAAGACTTTAGAAGAATATACTAAAATTTTTACTTTGCATTATAATGACATCTTAGAAGCAGATGGCAAAATGCCACTAGAACAGGAAGATGTCAAGAAATAATAGTGTCAGCAGCTATATAAAGAGCTAAAGATGCTCCAGACTACCTTGTGTTTGTAAGGCTGTGCTTTACAAAGGCTTAAAATAATTTCATCTATGCAAGCAAAACCAGCAAAGACACTGCAAACCCTTGCCTGGCCCACCAATCACTTTTAAAAACAGAATCTGGGTTCAGGATCAACCCAGATTCGGGAAACTAAGAGAACATATTTTAGCATATTATAAAGAAGTATTATTGTCATACCTCATTACAAACTAGACACGGCTCAATACATGCTTAGGGTTGCTTATTAAATTTGTCATGACTAATTAGGAATTGTTCAGGAGAGTTCATAGAGAGCGACTTGGGAAAACTTGCTTTAAATGTGAAGACCACCATCAATGTTATCAAAAAATCCTTTGTGTTCTCCAATGAATGGAAAACAAAATTTATATGGGTCTGGGAGTACATAAGGATTCAGAATAATTCATGAAAGACAATTTTTGGAACACCATAAATCTCCCAACCTGCCTTCCTTACATTCCCAGGGAAGCCCTGGGTGTTTGTTTGGCAAGGCACAGCTCTCAGTGCCACAGGCAGAGGAATTCACATCCAATGGGAGAAGGAAGGGACAAGAGATGACAGATCAGGAGGGGAAAATGCAGCATTAACAGCAATATCTGTTCAAGGAGATCTAGCTCTTTAGCTCCAGTTGGTGGGAGGAAGGACTTTGAGGCAGGAAAGAGAAGAGATGGAGGAGAGATGGAGAGAGAGCTCCCAAAGCCTCCCTGCCCACTCTGTCAAGCCAGTACAGCCACGTGCCAGGGCAATCTAAAGGCTGGTTCTGGAGGGCCTTGAGAATAAGGACGAACAATTTCTCAATTGCGCAGCCAGGGTGTGACTCTGAGGAATCCTACATAGCACCAGGACTTGTCAGACAGACCCTCAGTATACACATTCTTGGCTTTCTGCTGATTCTTTCTAAATTTCTCAAATCAAGAGCTTATCCCAGACTTTCTGAGAAATACTAATGCTAGGACTGCCTTTAAAATGAACTCTATTATATGATAAAACATAAAAGAACCCAACATTTTATGTTAAGTTGCACATGCAACAAGTCCCTCAGTTCTCAAGTTTTTATTATTTTACATAAATTGGAGCACGTCTGGCTGACAGAGCACCAAAGATCACTATGGGCTTGGTGCAGTCTGGGGACACAGAGCAAGGGGCAGCCCACAGCAGCAGCCTCAGCTCCCCCAAACCTGCCTGCAGGAAAACAAACCAGCTGAAGCACAAAAAAAACCCCCAAAAGCAGTCAAAAATACAGCAGTCATTGTAGCTATTATTATTTTACATTTGTGTTTTTTCATGCACCTATTTGTGCATTTGTATTTACAGCAGCTGGGAACAAATCCTTAATTCCCAGTTGCTCTGAGGAGGCTGGATGTCTCCAACTGCAGGGGACTCTGCCAAAACAAAGGTACAAGTATTTTGCTGACTTCAGCAGACAGAGTTGAACTCTCTCTACCATTTTCCATTTATAACATGGGGGTTGTTAGATCATTTGGGTCATAAAACACAGATTGTTGACTTGATCAGTTATTTTAGGGATAGAGCACATGGAGAACATATATTTCAATTTATTCCCCCAAAGGCTGTAAAAGCAGCCATAAAGCAATCAGAAAGCAGGTAAAAGATGACTTTTATGGCAGGCTAAATGAATGATAATTAGGCAACAAAACAGGAGGCATAAGTAGATGGAAATCTCTGTTTCCTTGTTCCATCAAGCCTTTAGGCTTGAAAATCCTGCTGACAGTCCTGAAGAGTTTGGGTGAGTGACAATTAGCAGGGACACATTGCCAGAGCCACTGTGCTGGAATTTGGCTATTTAAACCAATCATTACATCCAGGAATGACTCATCAGGGCAACAAATCCAAGGGAAGAGGGTCGGGAGGGAAGTTCCATCTTCCATTACAATTCCCACATTTGAAAGGAAAATTCACATTGTGTTGAAACACACAAAAAACCTGAAGGCACAAAAGTATTGAAGGCCTTGAGCAGAAATACAGCCCCTTTTCCCCTGACTCTCACATTTGTATCTTGCAAAAACAAATACACATTTTTAACCCCTTTCAAGCCAAGTTGCCATAGCAGGTTGAAAATAAAAACGCATGACATTTTTATATACTATTACATTTCCTATGTTATTTTCTTTTCTTCAAGATTTGTTCTAAACTTCTGCGAAGTCAGACTGGTGGTTTTGGGTCACAGGTTTGAATTAGATGCCACAAACACATTCTGGTTATGTTCTACTATACTCAGCTTGAAAGCTGCAAACTTCTGCCTCAGCTCTTTTGGAGGGATTCTTCCACTCAGCAGATAAGTCCAGTTCTAGAGTTTCATTGCAACCTTACATAATTTTACCACAAATAATAGCCTTGGAGCCTAAAGTTATTTTTATTTTTAAAATAAAAATAAATGCATCACATCATCCTTCCTTATTAACTCTTTTTTTTTTTTAGAAAGAGAGGTAAAAAAATTTAAGGGCATTTCTAACAGTCAAGGCCACAAAAGTGAAAGACAAAGACCTTTCCTCTTGAAATTCAGCCAAAATGTGGTGCAATACATATAAGGTGTTGTGTCTGGACACAGAAGGCATTCAAGGGAATAATAGCTTTTGAAAAAGTAGATTGCACCGTATTTCACAATGTAATGAAGATATTTATTTGTGTTAATGTTTTCAACACCACAGAGCAGGCCTTGCACATAATTGCACCCAACTCCTCCTCACCTCTTTTGTAATAATGCACAATAATTTCTCATGTATGGTTTGCACAGGTTTATTCTGCCCCACAACCTGAGAATCTGTATCAGATAAACCAAATTAGAAATCCCTGTGTGGTTACCATCAAGATTGAGTAAAGCAACTTAAAATAATGCTTTACTCCAGCTTGGATGGAACTCCTCCCACTCTGCCACGCTTCAGACAGGAGTCAGCCCAGCTGAGAGCCTGAGAATGGGGGGTTTATTTACAAAACAAAAAATATCGGCCTGGCAGGACTGCCATGGATGCATGACAGGGGCTGATCGCTGTCCAACATTAACCACCAAGGCACAAATCTGGCAAAACATATCTGTGAAATTGTTTAATATTGGCCTCTCTGGTGGGTTACAAGACAAATGTTCTACAATTCCTTCCACGGCCTCCACATCCCAGGTGGAAAAACAAAAGCAAAACAACATTTATGTTGCCTTCTGTCAGAGACAACTCATGTCAGCATGTTTCATTCTCCTGCTAAGGTTGAATCCCAGCTGAATTATCTGCAATCCTCTCAATCCTCAGACCCTTAAAAAAATGGGATCCCATAAAAGTTACTCAACCTTCCAGCCTGGAGAGGTTGCTCTGTACAGACCCCACTGACTTTTCCTGAATGTTCTCAAAAGATGGATGAGAGTTTCTCTAACTGTGCCCTTGATTATGTGCCATCATCTCATTTCTGAGAATTGCCACAGGAAAAAAAATGTGAAAAGCAAATGAGTAAACTTTTATTTTGCCAGAGGCAAACAGGCTTTTTCAAGGCAGCTGGTGGCACAAGAACTGGAACCTGAGCAGAGGAAGCAAGTCCTCAATAGTAGTTAATGACAAAGGTTTGAAAAGAGCTTGTAATCTAGGAAAGTATTGAGTAAGTCAAAGCAGGTTTGTAGAGAAAGGAATAGCCAAAAAAACCACTCAGTCTTGCTAAACCCATTTGACACTAAGGACAGGAATTCTGAATTACAGAGAAGTTCTGAGTAAATAATGATCAGAGGAGAAACACTTGCAATAAGGGAGGCAAAACAGAGGATCTTGTCACATTAATATCCAATTATTAACCTACACACTGCAGGGTGAGATAAGAAATCTGTGAGAAAAACCCTAACCAGTAGAGCAGCATTGAGAAAGAATGAAAGGAGGACCTACGTGAGGAAATCAGACACATCAAACTGGTACAAGAGCACAGAAGTCTCAGCATGAGAGGGGTGATATTTAAACAGAGTGCTCTTTAGCAGGAAGACTGGAAAATGCAGGCTGGTATAGGTGCATAATTGTCAACACTCCTCCAATATCAACATGACAATTCCAGCTCAGCTTCCCTTGCCTTTTTTTCTTAAGGAACTTTTTTTTCATTAAAACAAGAAAACATAAGATGGAGGTGTAGGAAGGCTGTGCCTGGCATCTGGTATTTAATCATCCTATCTTCTTAAAACTGCAAACTTCATTATGTCCCCCCATAATCTTGTCTGGTGTCATTGTGCATTACAGCCTCTGTTCTCAATAAAAGGATTGTTTGAGCCAACACTGCATGGAGGATCTCCATGAATTTATGCTGACTAGCACAAAATTAGTTACAGGTGCCCCTTGCCTCCCTCTTAATAACCTCTGGTGCTGCATTAACGTATCTCTAGCCTGCTGATTCTTCCACTATTGCCTAGGAGACACAGAGACACCAGTGCTCTGTCTTCACACTTTAATCCTCTTAAAATTATAGAATTATTTCAATTTCTCAAACTTTACCAATTGAATAAGTCCTTCTGTGCAATCTGCCCAGAAAGGTGGGGAGCTCACAAGAGATTTCACATGGGAATCTGCTTTTGGAAGGGCTCTGCTTCATGGATAACCTTTGTCCCAGAGTATTGGCCAGGTACCAGAGGCACCACTCAAGGGTGGAGTGCCCATCCCTGCAGGTGTCCCAGGAAGGGCCGGAGGTGGCACTCAGAGCCCTGGGCTGGGGACAGGGTGGACATCGGGCACAGACTGAACTCCCTGGGCTGGGAGGGCTTTTCCAGCCTCAGTGATCCTGTAATTCAGGTGGACCTCGGCACTGGGGAGCCCTTGCAGAAGAGAATATCCCAACCAGCCTCCAAATAAGAAAACACATATTAGAAACAACCAATAAAGGCAGAATTTTGGGATCAGAGCTGCTGATCCAGTGACTTACTCCCTCAAACAATGAGGTTTTATCATCTGTGCCTGAGCTGTTTTACACATATTCACATCCATGACACCTATTTCCATTAAAGTTAGATCTACTTGATCTTCTCTTGACAAAATCCTGACCAGCTCTGAGGCACAGCTTCACTCCAAACAGCAGCAGGCCTAAGACATCCCAAACCACCTGACAGTGAGAAGTACTCTGATGAACTAATAAAATAAATAAAATTCCCTGTATTTCTACTTCTACAAACAAAACATTGATTGGTCAATGAATAGTGTTAGTATTATCTTAGAATGCCAGCGCTTACAGGCCTCAGAGCCTGTTCAAACACAGCTGAATACTGAAAATTGAACAACAAAGTCAATCTCTCTATTTTCATCATTGTAACTTTGAGAAAGGGCTGTAAAAGTTTTTTTAATTGTGGCACAAGGTTATTTACCAAGTTGTGTTTTTTGGTTTGGGTTTTTTTTTTTGGGGGGGGGGGGCTGTTGGTTTTTTGTGGGGTTTTTTTTTGGGTTTTTGAGGGGTTTTTTTGGTTGTTGTTTTGGTGTATTTTTTTTTTTTTTTTTTGCTTATACTCTACATGATGCTAAAGAAACAGGAGAGGGAAAAACCAGCTAAGTTCAATTTACAGAGTGTTTTCCTGTGCAGACCTGGGTGAATCTGGCATTGAAGCCAAGCAGGCGATCCATGCACTCATGCAATAATGCACAGGCAATTACCTGTGCCCAGCCCCTGCTAGCCAAAATAAAGCAATTCCCAGGGCTGAGGTTTTAATCTGCTGTCCATCACCCGAGCTCCTGAAGTTCTGACGTGTCATGAGAGACAGTGGGAGAGATAATCACTGACCTGCAGCTCCTTCCCTGCCCAGCCCTTTGTAAATCACAGCTGGTAATAGCGACTGCAGCATATTTAGAAACACACAGCTTATGGTATTGATTCTCCCCTCACATTGGATCATGAACATCTCTCTCTTCTACCTGATAATATTTCAATTTAAAATGGGCTTAAATCCACTTTTATGTGTTCCTTTGGCGGCTTCACTGAAAGGCCAGAAATAGGAAAAAAGCCCTGATATTTCAGTAATACTCAATAATTATTTTTCCCCTCAAACTTTTGCTTTGAAGGCAACTCCTTTAAGCAGAAAAAAAAAAGAAAAAAAAAAGTGAACACCAAGCCCAAATAAATAAATAAGAGCAATCCCACTGCTGTGCACCCCTAAAATGATCAAATTATGTCAGTTCTTCACAACTTTTTCCAGAGTTCTTCCTGTTTCAAGCAAACCTGTCTGCATACTGTAGCTGAAAAGGAACACACCTCTATTGCTCTGACAGAGGACTGATAAATATATTAAGTATATATAGGCATGTATGTGTTAGGATAACAGGAAGTACACTGCACTTGAAATTAGGCCAGAAGAGCAAAAAAAAAAATATTAAGAAACATCAATTAAGAAACAAATGATTAATTTAGTACAGAACAAAAAGAATAATAATCTGAGTCTAGCTAGTATGTACCTTAAAATTCTAATACAAGGCAGTTGAAGTAGTGACTAAAATAGGAAACTCATTGTTTAAGCTATCAATAATGTTAAAAAAGGTCTCACCTAAACCTAAACAAGACCTCCAGGAAGCAAAGGCCAGTAAAAATTCTTCTTTTACAGACTATATAAAATAGTCACATGCAGACTACAAACAAAATTAAATCCATACAAGAAAGAAATACTGAAAAGGCAACATTGCTTAGTGAAGAAAAAAAGGGAAGATACTAAATAACCTACACTAGAATCTTTTCAGTTCAACATAATCATAAGTGATCAGGAAATGTGTACATAATGATATGAGAGAAAACAAGTTAAATATATATTACATTAAAATATTTAAAATTTTGCTTTTTTTTGTTTCCTTTTAAATTATAACTATCACCTCACTGAAGATCTACAGGAAGTTGTATGAAATTACAGTACCATGGCAGGCAAAAACTAAGTAAACTCAGTCTGGTCTGGTTGCCTTGTGAACAAGTTCTTTTTTTTGCATGAAAAGCGTAGACCCTTATCACATTTTGGGAAAGAGAATCAACTCCCCATCTTTTTGGCTGTGAACATACCCCACATTATATCAGGAATTCAGGAAAGACGGGGGAAGGGGGGGGCAGAACACAAAGCATGCTCAGGCCTCCCACCGTTATGTGCCCATGCCTCAAACACCTCACACTCATCACCACTCTCAGGCTCCAGTGACCCCAGGAGCAGCTCAGGAGGTGCAGAACAAAGACTTTGATCACAGGAATGGAATGGATTTCACAGAAAGCCAATCCAGGCAGTAATTTTCGAAAATAAGTGGTTGAGGAGAAATATGATCAAGGTCTATAAAACGAGGAGCAGCTCAGAGATAGTGAATAGGCAATGATTTTTCATTATTTGCCATTATTCAAGACATAAGTGGAATAAAATGAAATTATGAACAAGCAGTTCAAAACAACCAAGAAGAAGGACTTTTCCTTCTCAACTCGTAATTAAATCATACAGCTCATTACCCCAGCATGGTGCTTCTGCCAAGAGTATAAATTTTTTCAAAAGGAATTAGATAAATTCCTGGAGGGAATGTCCACCCTCAAAGCACTGGAAGCAACTGCTCCATATATTGGCGCAGCTGGGAGAATGCCATGGAACAGGTCCACCCCCAGAGGTGTCACATCCTGTCACCCCCACTGGGGACAGGACCCTGGCGAATGCAGGGGGACAGAGCTCCTGTCCTCCTCCAGCCATCCCATCATCACCTGGCAGAGCCTGGAGCCCCTCAGCCTACAGAATGTAGAACAGGGAACTAAAGGAGGCTTATAATGTTATGATGAATGTCTCAGACTCTCAGATTGTCCTAAACACACAGAAAATATTATTTTGGGCCAGTTCTATCACTTTAACAAAAAAACCCCAATGCCTCCAACCAGCTGGGATGTAGAAATTTCTTCAGCAGATTTAAGACGACACTAATTTCACAAGCAGTTTGAGAGCAACATAATACATTGTAACATTTTACTTAAATATTTTTGCGTTAAATACCTTAAGACTAATGGGATGTTTGTGGCCACCTGAAGGAAACACTTCGTAAAAAACTAAAATGGGATTGCAAAGGTCTAAAGAAAAATCCCTTTGCTCTCATTCCATGTCTCTGAGTACAAAAGCTTAAATTGTCACTGATATTTCAGTTTGTCTGGCAAAACTGCAAAAGCTTCTTATTAGCAGAAATTCTCTAATATCCTTGAGCAATAAACACTCAAACACTTTGTTGAGATTACTGACTCTATCTTCCATCAAGGCACAGCACAGTGCAGTGACAACTCTGTCACCACTCTAACAAAGAGAGAACTCTCCTGCAAAAAATTCTTTCCACTTGCAGGAGAGCTGTTCCTGCTCTGCTCAACAGGCCATTCATGCACTCATGGGAGAAACCCCACTATGAGTGCAAGACCATAAAATAACTTGCAATATTCAGCCTGGGAGCCTACACTGCAGAGGGATCAGTGCCAGGGTCACCAGCGCAGGGCGAGACTGGTGGGTCTATAACCACTCATATTTCACCCAGGTTTAGCTCCTGCTGCTCTCCTGCACTGATGAGCCCCTCCCAGCCCTCAGCTGCAGGAATGTTGTGCATCTCCTGCAGCCCTGTTGGATCCCAAGCGTACCGGACACAAGGAAAGGCTGACTGGGCTGCTCACCTCCAGCCACTCGAACGAACAAAAAAGAAACATGGGAGAAAAAACCCAAAAGTGTTTATTTCAACGAGGTCTCTGTGGCCCTCTTTAGAGGTTTTTATCCTGATGACCCATTTCTTGATAGCAAATCTTGAGAGCTCAGGAAATGTAGATTAACTCTGGGAATTGTCTGCCTCAGATTTCTTGTTCTATTTTCTCTTCCTTTCCCCAACATTTCCAGTCAACTACTTTGGTATTTCTGTCAATGACAAAAAGATTAAAGTCAACTTGAGTGCCTATTTTCCAAATGTACTTTGATTTGAGAGGAAAGTACTCCCAGAAAGAGAAATCTACCAGATTGATTAATTAATGTTCTTATTCATTAACTGATGGTTGAAAAAAAATAAAATAAAATTATGCTATAATAATGTGGTAATATCCCCTGCAGTTAGCCTGCTGTCAAGGAAACGCTTCAAGATTAAGAAAATAAGCATTAAATATAGTTAACATCTACCCAGAATGAGACTGAGATTAATTAAAAACCCAACAATATCACTATTTCCAATATACTCTAATTCTGTATTATCCAAGCTTCTAAAAACACCCCTCAATTGCTTTGTTAATTATGTTAGGTAAACACCAGCAATATATTAAATTCACACGTGGTAAATTCAACATGGGGTACTAAGGAAAGTGCATAGAAAGTCTAATTAGTCATTTAAGAAGTTTTAGATGTGCTTTCATGATCAAACGATGCAGTATAAAACAAATATTTAACACTTAAAACATAGCTACTCCGATAAGCATAATTTGGAAACCTTTAATGAATTCACCTCAATTAGCCTTTCATTAAATAGCTCATTAAAAACTGATTTGAATATTGCTCCAGAAGAAATCCTGGTTCAGCTGTTATGACGGGATAGGGAGTCAGTGGAGGTGAGGTTAAACACAAGCTTTGAAACTGTCTGAAAGTCAGATTTGTTCCAGGGAAAAAGCCATCAACCTCCTATGACATCAATATCAGACAAACTGAGCATGTGGCACAAACCCTGGAAAACACAGGGATTGGATTTTTCTGGTTTAATTCCATTCAGAAGGCAATCAGACCAAGAAATGAACTAAACCATCTGGAATATATGCCAGGTTCTTATCACCAACTCCATTCTCAACTGCACTTTCAGAAAAACAATAGGTTTTTGGTGGGGTTTTTTTCTTTTTTTTTTTTCTTTTTTTTTTTAAAGGATAATTTTAACTTGTATTTTCAGTGGAAACATCACGTTACAAACACATGGACAGCAAATCCGGGGGCAGGGAGGCATATAAAAGAGCAAACACCTTCAAGGGTGCTTGGCAAGTATGGCCCAACCCTGACTGTATTTATTTACAGAAGCTGTGTTGAGCAGCCTTTGTGGCTTAGGGACACAAAAAGGAAAATTTATTGCAGAGGTATACATTGTTTGTATTAAACTAATTGATCAGATGAGTGGAAAAATCCCCCTAATTGCCTCCATACAACTTCAGTTGATCTAACAAAAGATATTATTCCTCCATGACCTTCACTTCAAATGCAGCTCAAGGCTTTACACTATTTCAGGTCAAGTTAACTTGGAAACTTTGGAGAGCTTTAAGTGGAATAAAATCGAGACCCAGAGAGAGGAACATAAAAGAGTAGGGCCAGGCTGGAGGCAGCAAAGAGACAAAGTCAAAACATACCTTTGAATGTGACTTTAATAAGTGCACAGCATGGAAGCACTTCTCTTTCTTTTCTTTTCCTTTTTGCTGCACCGAGAAGGAAACCAATTCAGGGACAGGATTGTGTCGTGTTGGCTTGGCCTTGTGTGCAGAGGGATGTTTTGTTGCAATACCTGGAAGAGGTCACTGAACAGCTGGACTTGAAATTGTCTAAATCTAAGCCACATTCTGTCATTCACGGGTGCTGCAAAGTGCTCAGAGCCTACAGAACCCTTCTCCGTCCCCAGGAAAAGAGCTCAGGAGCAGTGCCTGCCCGTGAGCTCCTGCACGGAGGCTTTAGGCAGGGTCTGCACCTCCCCCTGCACTGCAGAAAGGTCACGGGGAGAGAGAGCAGCCTCAAACAAGGGCTGACAGCACCCCCATGGCACCAGGGCAGCAGCACTGTTAGCACAGAAATCCAACGCAACGCAGAGCAAACACCAATAATAATGTTGCAGCCATTAATAATTTAAACCAAATAAAACCAGCACCTCACAAGTGCATGCAAACGTTAATTGTCAATGCCGCCAAGTCAGCTCAGCCTGGGAAGGCATTTCTGGATCGTTCTGCTTTGTTCCACCAGTGATTAATGCATATGGATGGACACTCCCATGGAAATCAGCGCCGATATCCCAGGCCCAGGAAGTGATCAATAATTTTTAACAATATGTGCATTTTCTCTCCTGTCTCTGAGCACACAGGGGCTCCCAGAGGCACCCAGAGGCCAACGAAAAAATTCCAGTCGAGGAACTGTCAAAGGCTGCTGAGCACCAACACATCACCTCTGAGTCAGGAAATCCAGGGATCCCGACAGGCTCATGGGAAGAGCTGGGGAGGTGCTGATGCATTGCCCTTGCAGGATTCCCTAGAGCCCTCCCCATCCCTGCAGACACTGCTCTGCTTCACTCTGGTGCTCTCATGCTGTTTGGACCAAAACCAGTCCTGAGCACTGTATTTGAGCAGATAAATACAAATGATCACTCAGGAACAAGCACTATTTCAGGAAGGCCATTATTTCATTTCAGGCCTGGCAGACTGACCCATCCCTCTGCAGAGGTCCTGCATCCCAGGGAGCATTCCCAAACTCCAGTTCCATGTAGTGATGCCTCAGGATTTTGGATTTTTTTTTTCCATCTATTTGTCATCCTGCAACTCTTTAGTGCATAACTCTAAACTCCATGGACAGTGGGAGCTGCTGCTTCCCCATTTTGGGCAGACACAACAATTCCTCTCCAGGCCTGGAATCAAGGACACCTCACTGCCTCAGGCCCCAGAGATGGGAACAAAAGAGAGTTGGGGGCAGCAAACTTGGGGTAAGTGCCTTCATTAGCTGAAGCTGTAATTGGAAGATAAACCCCCAATGTGCAGATGGGCCAAACTTACAAAGTGTGAAAACTCCTGACCCATCATTAATATTTGGGTGTAGCCCCAGGGGGAGGGCTCCATCTGCCCAAAATGTGCCTGAAGGCCCTTCAATAAATAGAACTGCTTTTTATTCCCTTAATTCTGTCTGGCCTCTGTTTTAGGTAGTCCCAAAAAGACACCAGTGGGAGCAGCACTGCCTCTCCAGGGGGCTCTTCCCAGCACAGGCACTGACACGTGGGCTTCTGCTCTTTCATTCCATAAAGGCTGAGGGGAAAAGCCTTCAAGGAAGCACCTTCCTTCTCTCCCTGTCTGGGCCAAGACAGGCACAAACACATCCCACCGCTCCCAAAATTCCCCTTCCTGCCCTTTCCTCCTCCCTGCCCACTGCTCTCAGCGAGCAGCCAAGAGCAGGCACCAGGGCTTGCAGGCAGCTGCCCCTGCCAGCAGCTGAACCTCCACACCACAAACCCCCTCACAGGCCCCTGGGCTCTTCCTGGGGGGTTCATCACTTTAAAATGCTCCAGATGTATTTGAGAGTTCTCTCTTTTAAAAGAAGATCCTCAGGTAGATGTGTCAGTAAGTTACACTGGAAATAGAAAAGAAAGTGAATTGTTGATACCAGAAAGTTACCTGGGCAGGCTTGACAGAATAGGATGTAAAATTCAGGAGAGAATTCCCAGTCCTTGCTCATGTGATGGAGCTCAGCCATTCAGACACAGCCACCATTTCTTTACCTTCTGGTCACTTCACAAACCACTATAATTTCATCAACAATGAAACCCCTCATGAAAAGTAAGGCAAAGCCCAGGCCAGCCCAGCTGACTGCAATGACTACTGCTTTTCCCAGGAATAAAAACATCAGACTTGCCCTTCTCTGAGTACACTTCAGGTAGAGGAGGCAGTTCCACGACTGATGAACATCACCACTGACTGTAAGCATCTTCAAAACTGTTTATGTGCCTAATTACTCATTTTAATTTATATTTCATCCTCCTGGCAGCTCTGAAGAGCTGCAGAAGGTGTGCTGATCACAGGGGCTGAGGGGCTTCTGAACACCAGGCATAAATTCCACACCCCAAATCCCCACTCACAACAATTAGAAGCTAATGGGACTGGGGGGGAAAATTAAAGTAGAAATCACAGCATAAGAAATTACTTAGAGACAAAAATGGAGAAGCAAAAGGATATTTTTGACTTTTCTATGCCATGGAACAATACACAGAAATCTTATTTTGCAACCTTAACAGTGAATGAGCAAGATGACAATCAAAATACCTTATAAACCAGAGAGAAGCAGAGATCAATAACCAGACACTACAAGTGAATCCATATTAACCTTAGGAACTATGACAAAACCTCAATCTACAGCTCTTCAAACACAAATCTGCAGGGAAAAACAGGCAGAAACACAGCAAGTTTCAATACCCTAAAATCTATCATATCTTTCCATTTTGTAACTCTGGACAATAATTACTGTTTTCAAATATTGCACATTTTAAATCTGTAAATTAATTTTTCTCACATCCTCCAACAGATCCAATAGACATGTCTGTGCTCTGTTTACATGGAGTGACTATTTGATTCCACACCTTCCCTCCAAATATCTTTTCCTATCAGATTTCATCTATTTTGGATACTGTGGGTTTGCATTCAGGTGTTTTAAATCCTGAACAGAAACAGCAGCTTTTGAAAGGAGAGATTGTTTGATGGCTGCATTCCACTTCAATCTGTTTTGTGAATGATCCATTCTCAGCACAGGGGCTGCTGTGGGATGGGTGATGTTTTGAGATTTGAGCATTCCTGGCAGTGTTCAGGGGCAGCCTGGATGGGGCTATGAGCAGCCTGGTCCTGTGGAAGATGTCCCAGGTCCTGTGGAAGGTGTGCCTGGTCTTGTGGAAGTTGTCCCTGCCCGTGGCAGGGCATGGAATGACCTTTCAGGTCCGTTCCAACACAAACCATTCTGTGATTGCAGCTTCAGGGCTGGGAAAAGCAGGCAGAAATATGAATTCCTCCCTTTTCAGAGGAGGGTGGAATTCAGGAGTTGCCACGACCCACTGCAGGGGCAGAAACTGCTGCTCCTACTGAAATTCACCTGTGCTTCCTCATCTTGGGGCAGGAAAAATCCCCCCAATAAACCCATTTCCTTCATGTGGCAGCATTGTTGTGGTTCTGCATGAATAAAGAGCTTTTCCCCCTTCATCAGTGCAAACCCAGGCAGGGCTGGAGCATCCCCATCTTTGCAAAGCAGCTCTGCCCCCCAGGAAAAGCTACCAAGGAGCAGCAGATGCCCCAAGCAGGAGCTCTGCCCACCATTAAGGAGGGGTTGTTCCAGAAGGAGAACTGGGATGGGAAGGGATGAGTTCTGCTGCTTCTCCCTTTGAAACCCCATAGGAGCAGCTCCAGAGGTGAGCCGGGTGACACAAAATAACCTGAGGGAGGGAGAGGAGCTGTCCCCAGGTGTGCTCTGTGGGTGCGGCTCCCACTGCGGGAGGAATTGTGCACACCCTGCCCTGTTCCCCTCCTCGCCAGGATAAGGACAGCTGCCTCCCCTATGTCTGCTCAGAGCAGGAGTGAGCAGTCCAGGCTGCATTATTCAAAAGTGCCTTGAGAAATTTGCTGTGTGCTTCTAGGAGAGGGGACTTCCTCTCCAAAAAGGCAGATAGAAGTGAGCTGAACTCCTCTGGGGAGCTGTGAGGGATCAATGCACTCACTGCTGCAATTTCTGCAGCCATTTCGGAGCTGAGTCCAAGCTGTGCCTCCATCAGCAGCAGCTCTGAGCTGGTTGCTGGATGAGAGATTCACCTTGGCATTGCCTTCTCCCTTTTCATGTTACCACACGTGCACACTCTGCAATGCACAGCACTGCATACCTACACAACACTGAAAATAAAGAGAATTATTCAAGCACTTTTTCCTTTTGTTAGTGGCAATGCTGAAGTCTCCTGCTAATGTCTTTTTTTTTCAAATATTTTTCACAGGATTTTTTTTTCTTTTTGCTTTTAATCTTCATGAAATTTAGAACAAAGATGAAGAAGTATTTAATGATTATGATTCCTGGTGGAAATCAAAACTGAATGAGACCCACACAACCTGAAGCACAATGTTGTCTCCTGGTGTGTAATAGCAAAATTCCAGTGGCATGAGTGAAGGTTTGTCACTTATATTTGAACTTGCAATTTGGTCACACATTTTTTCAAAGCAGTGCAACTAAGCCTGTTTTTATGAAGCTGCTATACATCAGACAACTGCCATTTTTTGAGGCAAAAAAAAAAAATAAATCAATACAGCATGGAACAAATGAAGACTTGCACATTCTCTTGTTATCAAGGTTTTATACCTCTCCTCTTTTCTACTTCTTTTGAAATTGCTCCCACTTGCATCATAATATTCTTCATGACACAAAAAAAAAAAAATCACATTCTCTTTTTCCCCAAAGTTCTGTTTAGTAGTAAACACCTCCAAGAGTTCCTCAGTTTTGAAGAAAACAGTGTCTAAGTGACACGTCTTGGTTAAAATATGTCACGATCAAAGATTAAGTCCTCACCATGAAAAAAGCAGTTCTTTGTAAGATGCTTAGGAGGATAAAACTTTTTGTGTGACAGATGTCACAATAAAAGAAAGTAAAACTGTAAGATCCAGAAACATATAACAGTATTTTATTCTTCCAGTCACTGATGATAAACGGGGGAGGAAAGGGAAATAACTTACACACGTTTATCTTGACACATCAGCTCGGGTGCATACAACACTTTAAGCACACAAAATTTAAAAAAAAGAAATAAATAATCTTATCAGGCCTGTATCAAATGGATTTGTCAATGCTTAGATGAGTTATATTACAAATTACTGGTTCAGGTTAACATGTCTCTTGAGATTTACTTGTGTACCTGCAAGCCCCAAGGAGGGAAATATTTTATGCTCCCATATGCAGCTGTGGCAGAACAGTGCTAATTCTGCCACACTTCACTGTGCCCAAACTCTGCTGCCTGACACCCCCAATAGTTTTTCATGTCAACGCAGAGGACGCACCAAGGTGATATTGTGGCCACCATCTCCTGAACAGCCCTTTGAAGGATTCTGTATCCTTGTCCCTTCCCACCACCCCAGCTCCCATTACCTTCTCTCCCGCTCTGCCTCCAGCAGGGCTGGATGTGCACAGGGGGAACCCTTGAGCCAGGCACCTCCTGCACCTCCAGAGGCTGTCCTAGGGATGCTGGGCTGAGTGCATTTAGAGAGGGAAAGCCCAGGTGGTTCAGCAGGGGCCAGGGGGGATGGAAGGGCCATCAGGCAGACCCCGACAGCCTCAGATGCTCAGCTCTGCTGGCTGGACGCACCCAGGACAAACTCAACTCCTAATGGCAAAATCACAGTTACACAAATATTATCCAAGTCCTTACAGCTTACATGCATGCCAACAAGGAAAAAATGCAGCAAGAATTTTCTAAATTATGTACTTCAAACCTTCTTTTATATATCTCTTTAGAACAGGGGAGGAAAAAAATCAAGTAATAGCATCAAAAGCATAGTATTCCAGTGCAATACACTGGCAACAATTGTGCCTTCCTTTTTAAAGGCTGACTTTGCATTTGCCTATCAGTTGTGCAGAAAAAAACTAGTATAAGAATATACTAATATATTATAGAGTATATTATAGAAGATACTAACAGTAAGAATACTGTTGGTATTCTTATATTCTAATATTCTTAAATTATTATCATGTTCTCACCTCTCAGCTGCTGCAATGGAACCACTGGCCTTTCCGTGTTTTGCAGAAAGATGCAAGCTGCTCTTTCATCAGACCAGACACATCCTGAACCTTCTCCTACAATGGAAGTGGCCCACACTAAGAATATTCTTTTCCCACCACATAACCCCTGACAACAAAATGTTCTTACTCTGAATACAAAAACAAAAATTTGAAATATTTAAGGGGTTTTTGCCTTTATAGCAACAGTCCACACAGAACTGCCAAAGGCAGAAGAAATACATGGTTTTATTTACACACACAGCACCAGCTCCATGATGGAAGGAATAAAACCCTCCTAAGTAGCCCTGCCACCTCTCACCCCACCTCTACCCCCTGCCCCAGGCACTCCTGGAGCTAACTTTTGCATGGAGGCTTTTTGCAGACTGCCACAGCCTCTTTAATGTTTGACTTGTTAAAACAAAACCAGCCTGGTACAGGTCTGCAAAGCTGCTGTGTTCAGCTCACAGACAGCCAGACAGATGAAAAGAAGAATTTCCTGGGAAAATCCAAGGAAAAGCTCCTCATTCACAAGAAGCCGCTGCACTTTTTTGCCCTCTCTGCACATGCCATTGTACAGAAACTGCACAACTAAATAACTTTTCATCTAAGGAATTTTTCCTTTGGAGTCAGACAAAACTCTTAAAGCAATTTTTAGCAGGAAGGCACCCAGGATCACAGCAAGAGACAGCCTGACCATAACCCTTGAAACCTAACCTAAGATCATGTGGTTTATCCCATTTTCACCATGGAATTAGACACATTTCCAGTCACGGCACGTGTGTAACTTTATTTGCACTTTTATATTTCATGTTCTAAACACAAGATGACTTTTCCACCCACTGAACTCTCTTCTCCCTGGTCAGTGTGTGGGCAGGGTTGCAGGAGGATTTCTTGGAGAAGCAGGACAAGCCAGGGTGTTTATGGTCAGAGGAGCTGACCCACCAAGTATCCCACATCAGGGATTTCAGCTGCCCCACTGGGGTTTATCAGTGTCCCAAGGTCAGACCCACCCCACAGCAGCACAAGCAGCTCGAGCTGCAGGTCTGTGACACATTGACACATCGACACATCCTCACCACAAGGCTGAAAGCAACACTGATTAACACACTAATTACTCAGCAATCTCATGGAGAACATGCAGAACCAAAGCTCAGACCTCACCCAATTTGCACTTTTTGCAACCATATAAAACATCCTTCTAGGGACAGCTCGACCCCAAATTCTACCAAGCTAAAATAGTTCTCCAGTGAGTTTCAAAGTCTGGATGTGTGCTTTGAAAAAAAAAACCACCCCTAAAAAGCAGGAGAGAGGTGCTGTTTGTTTCCAATCCGATTGACTGCAGCCTTTTTTTCCTCCCTCCATGATAAATTGATGTGTCTGTCTCTCATCCCTAGCCCTGTTCACATGAACAGTGAACTTGTCAGGAACAGGGAATGCATCATTGAAGAGCTGTTGTTTTCCTGTGAGACATCTAAAATCCTGTCAATCCACAGATGGGCAAACAGAACCAAGCACTCTTCAGATCTGGGGGAAAAAACCCAAGAAACCACCCTCAATGTTGAGATTCAGAGCAAATACAAAGTAAACATTAAAAATTCCTCTAAATCATACCCAAAAATCTGGTGATCTTCTACTGAAACAGTTGAAATACAGCCTGTATTTCTCTCCAGTTTAGGACAGAAATAAAGATTTGCCTGTTTACCTGGAGAACAAAATTTTCAGAAGTCAGAATTTAAGAAAAAGAATCATTCTACTTCTGTTAAAACTCTTGAAATCATGAATACAAGGATGCCTGCCTTCAAAAGCCCCTGTGATTAAACCCTTAGTGGAGAAGTCACCTTTGGAACATAAAACAAATGTTTTCCATTTTTCAGTGGCTGAACAGGTTTTTTTCCCAACTCTCATCCATTCTCTTGCTCTTTGAATGCCATGAAACACAACTTTGGTCAACTTCTCCTTTTCAGTGATTTACACACATTTCATTTCCTGATGTGCTTTATTCCTGCTGCTCACCTGAGGGGAGGGGAGGCAGACACACAATAGCTCCCTCTTTTCAAATATTGCTGGTGATTAACTGAAGGATTAGATTTCTGCTCCTGTAACGATTTCATTTTAAAAATCTATTTGTGTGTTCAGACCCGAGTGCTTGGGGAATGGTTTTCCTTGCTGGGGAACAGATGTGAGGAGAGAGCACTGACAGCCCAATTTCTTCATTAATATTAAAGGAGCTGGTACAGAGTGGCTGCATTCCTCAGGTGCAGATAAAATGCATTGCTCACTGAATTCTGGAGATCAGAACAACTGAAAATAAACAACACTGGGGTCTTTCAGCTCACGCCAAATGGAGAGCAGCCTCAGAGCCCCAGCCTCCAGCACACCGCTGCAAAGCAGGGCTCAGTGCACTGTCAGAAGCCTCTCCTCTGGGTTAGTCTCCTAAATTTGCCCACGACAGTCTCAAGAATTGTTCCCACCCTGGGGATATTTCAAGCAGTAAAACAAAAATCCACTGGGCCCTGTGCATTTGGGGAGAGTGTGGGATGGCCTTCCCCAGTGCTACCTACCAGCACAGCAGGGACTGTGTCCAGCGGGGCCTCTCTTCAGTTAAATAATTTCAATTCAACCAGAGGAAAACTTCTTCATAAAAGTCATACTACACTTACCCAGTAACATGGTACCCACACCTTACCTCTAACACCTCCAGTTTTCCAAACGAGGCAAAAGATTCCTTTCCATCCCACAAATCCAGCTGTTCCCCCTCCTCTCCTGTGCCATGAAAAGCACACCCAGAGCCCATAGAAAATTCCACAGGAAAACCCAGTTCAGAGAAATTATGGTTTCTAACTCCTTTTGACATTCCCTGTAAGAACAGGTAAGAGATCTCCCTCAAATCTGGGACAACCTAATGTAAATCAGCATGTTTTCCTTGAAATCCAAACTTGTTGAATTTACACTCACAGGAAGGGCCATTGCTCTGAGTTGCAATACAATTGCCAACATTCAAAACAGCCTCACCATTACTCTGAAAGTAACAATTACAAGGGTAATAGTATAAGTGGTTTATTTTAATATTATTTTCACAATGCAGCACAATTAGTAAGCTAATTTTTGAACCGTTGCACTCCTCCCTTAGTGAGGAGACTGTGGTGCCATTATATCAGAGATAATTCTGTTTGCTCAGCTACTGAATTTAGATTTAAGTAATATCAAACAACCAATTGACAGAAAAAACCCACACTTTTGTGCATAGAACATATGCAAAGTTATTTATCATATGAATAAATAAAAATCAGAATGTAATCTTGATGAATTATATCTTTGGAATATACTTAATGTGAAATGAAAAAGATGAATCAACATTTAATTAGCTTTGGATGCCTTTTCACAAAACAGCTGATAGAAATTCTCTCCTCCTTCCCTCCCACGAAAGCTTAAAATGATTAAAACATTTTAGGACACTTGGTGGTTTGATCAAAATCTCCCAAAAGGTTCTTCAGTGTCTCCTTTATTTCTTGTACTTTACATCCAGAACAACAGAAAATAAGATATTACCAGCTGAACTAACAGCAATTAACAGCCTTGCTGTAAATTCCAAGAAAATTTTGAGAACAATTCTTTCCTTAAGCACCTCTGTCCTCCACCACCTTTGCTTTGTCAAATTTGTCATGTTTGTCAAAGTATTGATTTTTTTCAAATAATAAATAATAGCAATTAACACAATAGCTAATGACCAAACTAAAAGTGAGGAAATAAAATCCAGGAGAGTTTTTATTATGTTTAAGCTCTCATGGATTGCCTGAAAACAGGACTAACTTGGGCCCAATCCCACATCATCCCAAGGCTCTGACTAAAGACAAGCTCAGCTGGCTCCAGCAGGGCGGTTTCATTCCAGGGAAGGGCCAGGGCTGCAGGCACAAGGTGAGGCCTATGGAGAGCCAAAAGCTGCTTCCAAAAGGGATAAAGTTGACAGAAATTCCAGGTCCTGCCATCCAGTGCCAGATCCCAAACTTAGCACAGAACAATTACATTGCTGGTCCCCACAGCACAGAGAAAACAAAGGATTCTTTTACCTGCTTCTGTCCTTATGAGTTTCTGAATTTATATCCACAAACTAAAGCACTTCTTAATTTTACTTTTTTTTTTTTTTGCACTCTCTTCTGTTCATTTCCATTTGCATGAATTTTCCATTTTAGTGACTTAACCAAGTCACTAAAAACTTTCATTTACAACTACTAAGCGTATTAACACTTCTCTTCTGCTTCCCCAATCCAAAGAACACCAGATTCTCTCTTTTGGACACTGACCTCTTAGATAAAGGTCAGTTCTAACATTGTCTTATCCACAAGCTGCAAAAATCAAAAAAAGCCCAATATAACAACATTTTCCAGAGAAGTATCACAGCCGAATAACCCTCAGAGACAGGAGAAAATGCACTGTCAGGCAATTTGGGATTTGAAGGGGAGTTTTGACATAGTTCTTATGACAGTGTTATCTCCACATTTTGAAATAGAACTTGATAGATACAGTAAAACTTTGTGTTGTGGTAACAAAACAGAAAGGCACCAGATCTCATCACCTACTTCACAACCTCAAATTTTCTAGTTGCTGGTTCTATTTTCATTTACCATCTTTAACTGAGAAATAACCTAGAAAAAACCTTCAAAATTAATTCTCTGGAAAGAAATGAAAAATTAACCCACCCACCCTACTGGGTGGCAAAGGCTGTGTTTTGGAAACCTATTCTGATCTCACATATTCATAAAATCAGATTTTGAACTGTGAGTGGTAGGAGGTCCTACATTGGGGGAAAAACACCTTCCAACTTGGAATGCACTCATTGAGCTGTGCTTTAGGATTTAAACCAAATTTTGCTAATGATTGATATCCTTGAGCACCTTTTAAATATTCTGATTTAGGTGTGAGGTCACAACCTAGGACTACTTCAAAAAAAATACATCAGATTTGAGATTAAATCCCACTAAAAATGAAAAATAGCGTGCAAACACACACCCTTGACGGCAGCCAAGAAAACCAGGCATGCAGGAAATCTGAAAAACACAAAGAGGTCTTTCTGCTAAAGTTAGAAAGCTTGCAAAGTTTCAAATAACATCAGCTTTGCATTTTTGATAGAAACTATTCTGATTGAAAGCAGCACAAAAAAGTTGCACACAAAATAATCAGCAAACAAATGTTCAGGAAGATTCGGGCATGTAAGAGAAAAGATTTGTTAGTTTCAACTTTTATTATTAAAATAAAATAAAAAAACTATATGACTAAAAGAAGACTAAAATGAAGGAGAACATGTTGGACTTCCAGAGCAGCTGGGGATATCCCATCCCTGAAGTGCCCAAGGCCAGGTTGGACACTGGGGCTTGCAGCAGCCTGGGGCAGTGGAAGGTGTCCCTGCCCATGGCAGGGGGTGCACTGGGTGGGATTTAAGGTCCCTCCCAGCCCAAACCACACTGGAATTCTGTGGCTCTCCCAGACCCCACAAGTCAGGGCAGCAGATTTTCCAGTGGGGAGGGAAGAGCTCTTGAGCTGCTGGGGCTGACCTCAGCCCTTCAGGGAGGAGGGTGAGGGGCGCAGGAGCTCTGCCACAGGACCTGCAGCCAGCCAGGGGCACAGCTGCCAGGACAGGGGAAAAACCCAAGAAAACACCAGCGACTTCTTGCTCTCTGTCAGAATTATCATCTCAGTGTCCAAGGCACGCAGGATCTCCAAATGCAACCAGCGGTGCAATATCTCCTACAAGTTCCAAATGCAGGAAAGTGTACCAGCCTGAATGAAGTCAGTCAGGACAAACACAGGAAAGCAATGCAGAGCAGAGCAGGGCTGGGGCTGAGATCCGTGCTCAGCTCCCCAGGTCACTGTGAGCCCAGGCAGGGGGTAGCTGCCACCCTTGTGACTGCAGGCTGTGACATCACTTCCCTTGAAAAGGATTTTTATTTTCTCTCTTCCAGGGAAGATTATTCCTTTTGGTTCCCTTCCCGCCATTGCTGTGGCTGTCCCTGCCAGGGGCTGTGTGCACCCACAGTTGCAAACATTTTGGTTTTGCAAGAGATTTAGGACATGAAAAATGACACTAATTAAAAAACCAGATCAGTTAAGTGCATGACTGCGGCTTGCACTGCGGTCACAGGAGCGGAGAGATGCCCGCTAGCTGCTCCTCATGTGACCGGAGGGGGCCACGAGCAGCCACTCCCAGGCTCTCCCGGAGAACACCCGGGGGTAGGAATGTGCCCCCTATGGACAGAGCAACAGAACTTTCCTCTGTCCCCCAAAAAGGAAAGAGCCCAGAACTTTCTCCCAGTGATCAGGTAGGAAAGTCACCAATAGGACCTTGGGGACTTCACCTCAAGTTTGGGGACAGCTCATTGGCCATAAGCCAAAAGGTCCCGCCTGGGCCATTTAGTAGAAAAAGACAGAACAAAGAAGCCAAATCGCTTTTGTGAGGTATTTTACCAGGAGCACAGACCTGTTGCACTGGCTGGGTTTTGTGTTTGTTTTTTTGCCTTTTATTAAACCTTTTTTGTTCCTCACGCTGTCGCATCAGCCTCCTGCTCCTTTTATGCCTCCCAATGGATGCTGAGCTATTCTGGGGTATAACGTTTGGGTGTTGAGAGCTTATCAGACCAGCTCAAAACCCCAGGCAAAAACGTTACACCCGGGTAGTGGTGGAGGCTGCGGCGCGGGTGACGCAGGCCAGCGCAGGCCGCGAGGATCCAAGACGAAGGAATGAGAGAGAGGACGTTTCTATAAATACCAAGAAAGCTTTACCCCTCAGTCGGTCCAGGGTCAAGCACCAAAGAAAAAGGGTCTGGGCAGCTCTTATAAAGGGAGTGGGTGTGAGGGGTGGAAACATAAGGCAACCAATGGGCGAAAGCAAGGGCAGGGGGTACAACACATGGCAGAGCCAAGGGGATTATACAAAGGAGGGACGAAGCCTTGGAGCCGAATCCTGTGCTGAACTGGGGATGATTGATACAGAACGTTCTCGAAAGAAAAGGGGGTGGTTAAAATGACTAACGGGGTGGTGGGCAGTACTACAGGGATTGACAGGGGCATTTAAGGGCATAAGGGGAGGAGCAGGGGATCAGTCACTTTGAGGGACAGCCATGTGGCAGGAAAATCAGGGGGTAAACAGGCAGAAACCATTCTGAGGGACTGAAATGGGGGTACAGAGGATCAAAGCATTTTTCTAACTAACAGAAAGTAACTGTCTTTTCTAACAGAACCAACAATAGCACTTAAAAAACACATGACGCCACACATGACAATATTTGTTTGCAAGAAAAACTTAGAAAAGCACTGGGTGTGAAGGGATCTCAAAGCCTATCCAGTGCCACCCCTGCCATGGGCAGGGACACCTTCCACTGTCCCAGGCTGCTCCAAGCCCCAGTGTCCAACCTGGCCTTGGGCACTGCCAGGGATAACCATACATTTTAACACACACTGGCAAGATGTTTCAAATTATCCAACAAGAAATCGTTATTCGGAGATGGCAAACAACCTCAAGCAGCTTGAAGTTCTTCTAAGGTGAAGAACAAGGAAATCTGACAGGCTTGGGGGTTCATTTATCTTTATTGTCATTTAGCAAATAAATCCTGCAAAGACATTCTTCCAGGAGTCCTGAAGCACAGCTCTTCTGATTTCTTTAATTGTTTTATTTTGATTGTTTCTCTGTAATCTATTAATACAACCCAGAAGTTTCAGCAGGAAATAATTCTCAACAGCCTTTACCTGATGAGAGTGAAAATTGAACAGAACTGGAACTTCCCAGTTTCTGCCATTTCTTCCAAAATGCCTGGCTACTTTTATTGCAAGACACTCTTGAGTTGTGTAGAGTGTTTCCAAGGCAATTTTTAAGACTTAAACACAAAGGGGATCTTTGCTACTAAGAAAAAAAAAATAAAAGAGAAAGAAACAGTATATGAAAATCTAACCCCACCTTTCAGTCCAGGCATTTTCCATGCACAGAAACCCTGAAGAATAGCTTGAAAGATGACACACAAACCAACACAGAAAAATATGACTCTGTGACTCTTCAAAAGCACATGGCCTTTTTTTCCTTTGCAGAAGTCTATGTTCTTGACCTGCACAAAAGTTTTTGAAAGCTGACAAATCAGATTTGGCAAGGATTCAGATGCTCAGTGTATACTACTGCTTAAGCAATAGCAGAGGAAAGAATGGTAATCTAAAAAAAGGCACTGGATTAACAAAAGTTGATGGAGAAATGTTACACTGTGGAAGATGAAAATACAGAAAATGAAATGTATGAATTATTTAAGTGAATGAGCAGTTGCTAAAAAAACACAAAGTGTCAATTAATTCTAAAACTGTTTCTATTCTTGTGGAAATTTTCTTTTTGGGCTACAGGATTTCAAAGTTTTTTAAGGCAAAGACTTGCTGCACATAATGCAAGACTGAGTGAGGAACCCAGAAATTGCACAACTACACAAAATACAAATTTTGAATTTGGCAGAGGAAAGTTCCTCTACTTGTACATTCCTCAGTCTCTGACTTCTTTGTGGTCTTTTTTTGCCTCTCTGTGTTTATGTAGGAGAGGATGTGTATATATAAATATATATATCTGTAAATTTACATGCACACAGATATATTTATATATATATAAACATTCATTGATTCATAATGACTAAACACTTTACAACTCGTGCACAATGGTCACAAACTTCATTAAACAACATTGACCTACATCCTACAAGTCCACCAACACACAGCTTCAGTAAAGTTGAAACCATTCATGACAAAGCTGAACAGAAAATCTGTCCAAGTCTGGCTGGTGCCACTATTTCAGGATGAATGGAGTGAAAATCCTGTTGAGCTACTGCAGAGCAGAACCCAGCAACTTCCAGTGAGCTCCACTGTGTCTCTCAGGCCGTGCCAAAGTTTGACATGATGTGCCCACACGTGATGTGAGGGCTGTAATGACAAATAAAGGATAGCACAGTGCTTGCCAAGGGCTGCTGTAGGAACTGTCCCACCTGATATCTGCTGTGTATTTATAAAATGTGCAAGAGACTCTTTACTATGAACAAATGCTTGGGAAAATGTCCAAATCATCCAGCCCCAAATATCCCCCTGGTGTAAGTCTGTGTAGCTGCATGAATCTCTACTTGAGTATATCAGTGCAATCATTTGTGCTTCTCAAGCAATTTAGCCCAAAATGTCTAGGCTTCCAAGGATGTGGGTGCCTTGTTCCTGCCAGGGAGAGGGAAGAACCCCTGCAGCCCCTGCTGGCCACGTGGGTGGTGGACCTGCCTTCCCCACGGCAGGGCCTCTTTCTTTGGTGATACCAAGAAACTAAAGGTTGCAGAACTGGGGTGCAGACCATAAGCAGTGATTTGGGATGTGGTTTAAATCAGTAAGAAAGTTGCTCACACACTTTTAGCAGCACGGTGTAAATCAGGGCTGTCTTTTAGAAGCTCTTTTCCAAGCTATAACAGCCCCTGGGTCTAGCTGGGTTCTTAAAGAAGGACTAAACAGTTTAATCCAGCACTCCAGGCTCACAGTCTGGTGGCAGACTTGCATATTATATTGTGACAGAAATAACCAGGAGTTTCATCAGAAACCCTGCCAAATTTTCTTTAGCCCTTCAGTAATGCCACCAAAAGTGATAAAATTTGTGCAGCAAATGGGTGGCACTTAAAATATTAATGTTTCTTTAAAATTTACTTTGATAATGTACACTGCTGATTAATTACTTCAAGATTCAAATTTTTAATCGCCACTTGGACATCAGGATAAGTTCTTTTTTGCTTAAAAATAGATTCCATTTATAATTGCAATGTGCAAGTTTCAACAAAGGCAACCCCTGGCAAACAGTGATCCAGCAACAATTTTTCAACAAGTGTTTTAATTTTGCTAACAGGTTTTCAGGTGGGGTGAAGAGACACATCCTCATCAGACACCATCCCACAAGGCTCCCAGTTCAAGGCTGGCTTTGACTTTTTGAATTTTCCAAACTGTTAATGCAAGGTGCAACTCTACAGTGGAGGCCATGTGAAAGCTGAAGGACAAAGCAGGTTTGGCAAGGGTTACCTGTGCCTTGCAGCCTTATGCAGGATCCCAGCCTGACAAGACAGCGAGGAAAAGGCACAGCTTTTGGCTTTACTCAGCATCCTTCAGCCCCTGAGTGTTGAATGGGAAGCACCAACAAGTCCAGGCTCACAAGAAAGGTGTAAAAAGCAGCACTGGATCAGCAGCCTCCAGTTCTGCTGCAGGAGATGCTGGATGGCAGCTCTGGGAAGGTGTTTGCCACATCAGCAAACAGGGCAGGGTCTGGTGACACTTTTGCCCCGCCTGTGGGGATCCTGACTTGTTGACTGCAGAGGAGTTTTGCTTCTGGCAGAGGCAGAAGCATCTCCACACCAACAGAGCACGAGGCCCTTCTCCCAGGATGGAAGGAGTCACAGAACAATTATCTCAGTCTCTGATTACATTAATAACCTACAAGTTGGCTTTGCTCTGAGGAGCACAACTCTCCTTTATTGTCTGCAGTCAGAAAGCTCTTTGGGTGGTTACAAAGTCAGACACCAGGTTTGTGCCTGGCTCAGCTGTGGAGCAGTTCCTAACCAGGCTGCAGGGTTTGGAATATCTCTGGGTACCCCTCTCATGACCCTGTGCCAGCTTTGGGAGACTGCTGCATCCAGGCACTCACTGACTGCAGATGGCAAAGCCCTTTTCCTGAAGTGCCTCCTCGTGTCCTTCTCCTGAGCTGAGTCTGAGCTGGGAAATGTGGAACAAAGGACCAGTCCTGCTGCTGATTAAAGAGCTGGAATTGAACTGGTAGGAAGTTTGCACATCTGGTTCTTTGTCTCCTTTTCTGCTGCTTGTACTGCTGCAGAGATTATGCACTGTGTGAGTCACAGTGTAACTTCTAATATTAACAGCCTGATTTCCCACAGTTGCTGGTTTTTTTTTTCCCTCTAGAAGCATGAATTACAAAAGATTTCTCCTTCTCCTTCACTTTTGAAAGCAATTAAAAACAAACTATTTAACAAATCACTAACTGCCAAGAAGTGTTCAAATTAGATCTTTTCATAGCCTTCTTACTTTTGATTTGGAACAGAACCAATTGGCTTTGAGATCTCTCCTCAAAAAGATACTTCTGCTAACATTTCAGTCTATTGAAAGTTGTAAAACAAAAGAACTTTTAATGTTTTACAGTATGGCTTCAATGGGCTAGAAGAATTTCTAAATATGTACATGTACACCAGGTACTGTTTGGATTTAATTCCAATGTCATGTTCCTAGATTCTCAAAGATAGATAAAGGTTTGCTAATGTCATTCTTTCCTGGTTATTAAAATAAATGTTGATGCAGAACACAGGCAACAAAAAAAAAAAAAGAGAATGGAAGGGGGAAAAAAATCACTCCCTGTTTCTTAATAGTGTGGATAAGATGGATTTGTATGTTTTGGCTTTCGGTAGCAGAAGCAGAATTGCTCTATAAATGTCAGTTTGGGCAGCAAGATCCAACAACTGGCTCCCCTACCCCCACCACTTAATTCTGATTATTGCCAGACAGAGCTGACTCCTTCCAAGCAGCACTTGGAGAATGGTCCCATTGTGCAGGGGCAGAGGGGCTC
Source organism: Motacilla alba alba (assembly GCF_015832195.1). NCBI lineage: Eukaryota > Metazoa > Chordata > Aves > Passeriformes > Motacillidae > Motacilla > Motacilla alba. The sequence continues at coordinate 1,203,792 of NC_052026.1, forward strand.
CTGCTCCACTGGAAACTCTTCTCTCCCAACAGCTGCTTGCAGTTAACTGCAGCCCAACCTAAAGCCTTTAAAGTCTGCTCCTTGTTTAGTCTTGGATGTATGGGAATGGCTTTGGGGAGATTAACCTGTTGTGGGCTGTTGGGACAGTGCTGTGGAACTGAGCCACCACAGAGCTCCCAAACCTTGGGAGTAAAACTTCTGCTCTCTCTGCCTTCCACAGCACTCAGAGCTAATGAAAGGTTCAAACTGCCAGAGCTAAGTCAGCAGATGCCTATCCAAAACCATTTAGACAACCCTTAAAAAACCCCACATATAATGTAGAGATTTTAATACTAAAACATGGGAACTGGAAGAAAGAAAAAAAAATTCTTTCTTTTTTTTTAGAAGAACTAATTTAAAAATTAGTTCTCTCTTTTCTCCCCCAACAAAATAAAAAGCTGCCTTGACAGGTTTTCATTCCTCTTGATTTTAAGCTATTCCTTGCAGACAAATACCAATAGTTGCTTAGGATTCTTTCAGAAAAACAGAAGATTTCTTGCCAGCAGTACTTCTCTCCTGTTGATTCTTACAAACCTTAACAGGGAATAATATCACTGCTCAAACTGCTCCCTGCCACTTGGCCGAACTGTGAGCACACCCAGGAGGAGGCACAAAGGTTTGGCTGTAATTGAAACGTGCTGCTGCTGCTGGGCCCTGCAAAGGGAGGTGGGAGAGGAGGAATGCACACACACTGCTGCACCTGCAGGGAAGCTGCAGCTGAGCTGCAGGATGGACACTCCAATGCCACCTCGCTGCCACCAACAAGTTGTGTTTTTCCCCAGAAGCGAGCACAGTTCAGACACTGGGGGTTTAAGTGACCCCAGTTCGAGGTTAGAAGCCCCAGTGCTCCTTATCTTCTGTAAGTGCAGGCTGCTCTGTGAAATGTTCAGCACAAGTGACTACCCCTAGCAGCACGTGGCAACGTTCAGGGGGACAGCAACGCTTGAGGACTCTGCTCCTCCAGCATAACCTCCACAGCTATCTCCAGATGGGAAGGAACAAGAGGTTCAGTGTGATTCTGTTGTTCCTCTGCACTCCCTTTCCATATTCATAAGTAAAGCTTCTCAAATGGTGTATTTTTACCAAGCAGACCTCGTGTGGCCCAATATCCCCTAAAAGTTTAAGCACTCTCTTGTTACTGTAAAAATTTACCAACTATTTTGAGCAAGCAGTTACATTTGCTAAGTTTGTAGACAAACAGCAAGTTACATTTGCTAAGTTTGCAGACTCCTCCTGTGACAAATAAGGAAAGCTGGCTGAGTCTAGCAGGACTTTTTCAATTCTTACATTGAAGTATTCCATTGATTTGGAACATTCTCCAGTACTCGCTCCCATCCTCTCTACTACAGCCAGCAGGCAAAGTGGCACAAATTTTTTTATTAGATTTGACCACGTTATAGGGGAATGGTCTCTTCCTCTGCTCCTCTCTCTAGCAGAGCTCTTTAACACAGTCAGCCTGGTTTACCAGCCACTGCTGCCCCTGGCTTTAGGTTCAAGATGATCTTGAGTTATTTTGAACTGCTTGTTCTTCCTGAGAATTATTGAAGGGGTCAGGAAATTGCCCATAGCACCTACAAGACCTCTCCTTATGGTTTGAACGTTCTCTTTTGCAGCCTGGGATCTGCCAGGCATAAAACTCTGTGGTGCTGGGACCTTTGGAAGAGGCTGAGCCATGCTCAGAGCGCACAGCCCCTGGAGCACCGTGGGGGCAGGCAGAGATGCTGGATGCCCCCCCTGAGAGCAGGGCTGGCCTGAATTGCAGCCCCCAGCCACCTGCTCAATGAGGAGCTCACTTTTTGGGCTGCCAAAATAGCCCCAGGTGGGAGGCACATGCCTCAAAGTCTAACACAGATATATGCTGAGCTCTTCTTTCCTCTCTCCTTAGTCATAGCTGAGCACATTTCAAGCTCAACCCCAAGATTTTAAATTTACTTTTTTATTACTCACACAATTAAACAATTGAAATTCTGTATGTGTTAAAAAAAACCCAACACAGCACCAAACAAGAAGGGCATGTGCACATTTGGGTGTGCCTCTAGGCAGAAAAAGAAATCCACATTTCTCCTGGGAGTTAAAACAATGCCCCAAAACTGGGTTCAAGTGCCCAGCATGGATTATCATTAATGCAGAACACTGCATCCTCCAAAGGAATGAATTGCCTTCAAATAGAGTACAACTGAAGGACGTGATGTCTGATCCAAGAATCAACAACAGCTACCACCCAGCAGAATCTGGGGAACATCACAAGCCAAGATTACCCCACTTACACAGAGATGGGCTTCCAAGGCTGTGGGTAAAAGGCTTAACAGATTTTATTAGAGATGAGCTTTTTCTGAGTACAGTGGGAAAGATTAGAAGGATTGGCCTACAGCATGACAAAGAGCTGAAACACATCATCAACCCAGGGCACAAGCAAATGAATTGTTCCCAGAAATTTCTTTCCAAGAGATAATAATAAGGATGAGACAGAGGTTTTCTTTGGTTTTCCTTGGACAGTCAGACTGATGTCAGGCTGCCCAGATGGCAGCTCAACTACCAATTTATTTTCCACAGGCTTTCATACCCCAAGAACACATAAAATCAATTAATTGAGGGCCTGGGTGTCCTGTGAGATCAATGCAAAGGTATCTGCTGACTTTCCTGAGTTTTACAGCTGGTTCTTCAATTCCTTGGCTGTTCCACAGTGAATGTTGTTTACAAGGCAGGACATATTTTTAGTTTATAAAGGGAGCTCTTCTCAATATGACATAATTTTGGAACATTTACATGGGGAAAAAAACCCAGTGCACTAAATCACTGCAACATCCCCACAGAAGAGCGAGATGGATGTCTTAACATATTCCCCTTACCTTGATGTTGTAGTCATGAACACTTCATTTGAAACACAACCCTTGTTCTTAGGAAACATTTGGCATTGTGGTTAATGAAATTTGGCTTTTTTTCAATAAAAATATAAACAATATAAATGTACATAAATATAAATATAAATATAAACATTAAGATTAAACTAGATGCATAAATAAAAAATAGAAATATGATTATGAATATAAATATAAATTTATATAGAGCAAGTGAGGATGCCCTGGTTTATTTCACGTGCACAAATTGGTCCAACCCTATTTCTCCAACGTTTGTGGAAGGATTAATTAGAAAAAAAGAGGATGGATTCAGAGGAACCTGGTGACAGCCTCCACAGCCAGCAGAGGTTACAGAACATCCTCTAGAGACTCCTGACAGCACATTCCTGGCAGCCTTTGCACCTCTGCTGCTGCCCTGCGGCTGTACCCGAGAACCTTCACATCCTCTGAAACTGAGGGGCCCAGAACTGCTCAGAGTGCTCAAGGTGAGGCCACACCAGTGCTGGCAACAACAGGGTGATCATTACCTCATAATGCTTCCAAAATCTAAAGGGTTCCTTAGGTTGCAGTTCAATATTATTACAGTGTGTATTTTCATGGCTATTTCCATCACTTTTTCTCATTTATCTCATTCTTCCTCCTGTGACAGAACTGCATATTCTATTAAAAACAGTGGGAAAGATCAATAGAGGTTGAAAAATCATAAAAGCTTGGGTTTTTATGCAACTTCTGTGCAAGAATTTTAGCTAGATTCATCAGAATTTTTGAAAATATTATTGGACTCTTAAGATTGCTGTTATCCTTGTGTAGTTACCTCTGCTCATGGATAATCAGAGAAACTTGTTAGTTAAAATTTTTCACACTACTCAGATATAAATTGTAGCAATCAGGAAAATATTTTGAATGCAAAAAGGAATTTTATTTAGGACAGCTCTGTGAAGCCCAGCATCCACCTTGCTCAGGATGAAGGTGCTCTGCAGGGTGAGAGCAGCCTCAGCCCCAAGTCAGGGCCTACATGTGCTCCCTGCCCCAAAAAACACTAAAGACTTATCATCAGCTCAACTCAAGCCCTCCTGGGTACCAAAAAGCCGTGGTACCTCAAAGCTTTGCCACTGCCACCCACAGAGTGTTTCCAACATCTGGGTGATCCCAGCTGTGCCCCAAACCCAGCCTGGCCCTGGCTGGGCTCCCTTTCCACCGACTGCCATGAACAGTAAGCATTTTCTCCCTCCACCCCCCCAAAACCCTCACAGAATTCATTTAAATTCCTGTGTGAAATGGAATCAGAGTGGTAAGAGGTCACTCACAGAAAGATGATTTTTGCTTTCAGGATCTCTTTCCATTATGCTAATTCCAAACCTAAGGTCCATGACCATTATTAGCCCACACTTTTTATTCCTGTAATGCTGTGCAGCAGGGCATTAAAGAGCCCGCCAGCTAATGTGAGTGTGGGCAAGTAACAAAACTAAAAAAGCATCTTTAATAATGCTATAATGATTAAAATTCTGGTCAGGACTGTAGACTATATGCAGTCACTAGAGCAGCATCAAGCCATTCAGCAAATCTTTAGTTTTTCTCATCTCTCTGCCCCTGTGTTGGTTTGGGGTTTTCATTTTGAGACCTTTTCATTTGTTTTTGTTTTGCTTTGGATTTTAATTCTGTTTGTTTTTAATGAATCCTTTTTTCTAAGAATTGTAAAATATTCTAAATTTGTTTCTCAGCTCACATTATTTAAAGGAACAGAGTTTAGTTACACTCTGGGCCTGTAAATAAGTGACAATCAAATTACTACAAAAAGGCTTTCACATAACATACCTACAAATATAAATTCTCAGTTTTAAATTCTCTTTGACTGAAACTTAGTCCATATTTTCTTAAAATAAAGCATTTGCTTAAGCTTCAATTCTGTATCAGGCAGTGACATCAGACAATTCTGCAAGTGTAAGGTTTGTCTCTTATCCAGAGCTTTTTTCAGGATTAGAGGCCTAAATTAGCAACTCCAGTCTCAAAGTTGCAGCTGCTCAATTCCGTTTCTATGGGAGTTACTCACCTGAAGTGAAAATCCCTGCTGGGGAGGCAGCTCCAGTGGAGGAATGTCCACCAATGCTTCCAGCTCCACGGAATCCTCAAAAACAGGGACAGGCAGGATGTGAGGAACGTGTCTGCACACAAAAAGGGCCTGGTTTTATCCTCAGACACAGCTTTGGGTAATCTTGAAAAATGTGGAAATAGCCTAATGAATTGTGGTTTGTCATCCTGGGATTTAATTGTTCAGAAGTGGCAAAATATCAATTAACATTTGCAGGGCTGATTGTGTGTGTTGGCCCTTTGTTCCCCTCTGCTGGCCTCAGGCAATCCGAAAGCAAGAACAATTTCCCAAGTTAGGAAGAGGGATGGAACACATTAGTAATAAGGTCAAGATTAGAAAGATTGGAATAGAAAGAAAAGATTGCTAAGAGGGCTTGCAAAAAAAAAATCCTTGCACCAAATATCGCCATTATCTGCTGAACACAGCAATGCACTTTGGGTGGTTGAATTTTGGTTTGTGACAATGAGTTAGAAAGGAATACACCAAAATATGATTTTCTTAAAAGGCATCAAGAGAGGGAATTATACAGATCAGTCTGTGGCATCTCAAGAATTTATCTTGGATACAGAAATATACTTAAATAGAGTGGCACCAGCTGTATCCCAGTGAAAGACTAGGTGAGAAATTATAAAAAAGTAGGAAAAAAGCCATCTTCCGTTCCAGTTTGAGTGAAATGCCTCCTGAACTAAATGAAAGGGAGGAAGAGATAAAGCCCTTGGGTAAGTTCAGATTTCAGAACAAGAATCTTTGATGTTTTAGGGAGCTGAACTTTTGGAGATCGTTGTTCAGAGTATCCCATGGCTGTGGGAACCCACAAGGGCTCATCCTGACCAAAAGCAGGAGAAATCACAACGCTGTCACCTCATCCTCTCTCAGGCAGAGTCAATCCTGCCTGCTCCTCTGGCTCCAAGCTGAGGAAGCACTCATTAATGGGGATAATGAGCACTAATAAAACATGTTTAAGAAAAGTGATGTGGGGAATGCCCAGGCTCTTCAGCACTGAGCTGCATTTTGAACCCTGACAAAATCATAAAAGCCAAATTGATGAACAACTCTCTGCAACCATTACAAAGGGCCACACCCCACACCTCTCATTCCTGCTGGGAAAGAATATTCCCTTGCCATGGCAGCCCCTGGGAGTGGGGGTTAAGGAGCATTACAGCCAAACCCCGAGTCTCCTGAAACCCGTGGTCTCGTCTGGCACCTGCCTTCCCTGTGAGATAATTCTACTTTACTCCTCTGCTTGTGACAGAGTGAATGGGTGCTTCAATCTCTGGAAAAAATCAAAGCATGTACAAGGATGGCTCGGCCTGGCCTGTGCAGCCTTTTAGGGATGCTTTCCTCTCACACCTGGAGAGACCAGCACTTAGAGGGCATTAAAAGCTCATTTCCCCTGCTGTAATACCATGGCCTCTAATAGGGACTCATCCAGAAATTAATCTGCTAAATTTATAATCAAGGTAAATCTATGCAAGAAAACCCCAGAGGGCACACAAACTACTAAAAACTGATTTTGCTGGGGCTCCCTTCCTAATTGCTGAGGTGTTCCTACAATAAACCTTTCCTTGCTAGTAATACTGAAAACCAATTATGAAGACAGCCACTATAGTCATTTCTCCCTAATATTTTACAAGTTTGTGGTTTGGGTTTTTCTCCCATCCCACAAATTTACAGAGTTGTCCTTGTGAAGATAAAAAGGCAGGATGAGTACCTGAGACCATTGGTTTTGGCTGAGAAAATAAAACCCAATAAATTCCAAATACATGATTAAAGAGGGATGTAAGGAGACAGATGAGAAAGGGATGCTTTAGGTTTGAAATACCAATTCAAGCTGAAAGAACAGGATTTCCATGCAAGTGTGTTACACCTTTCCTTGCACTACAGTTCCTGAGGGACATATGGGGGTTTTACAGGGCTTAAAAAATTTATTTAAAATAAATTTACTTTTTACTGACACAGTCTGAAAGGTTTCTGATGGCAATCTTTCAGTTTTTTTACACAATCAATAGCAATCTAACTTACCAATATATATTTTCAATCCTCCTTATCCATTCTTCCAGAAATCAAAGTCTTCAGGTTTTGCTTACACAAAGTTTTTCTCCTGAAAACTCTGGAAGCTCTCAACTAATTAGCATTGATGTAAGGCTGTCTTGTTTCTGTAAATGATTTACAAGATGTGCTCTGATTGTTCTTCAGTACCTGATGCATTCCCTTCTACTCAACCACATTTAATGCATTTCAATAAAGGCACGAAATTATCTCCCCAGGAATGTGACTCAGCCAACAATGTCACGCACTGTAACACTGGAAGTTTTTGCTCTATTCTGCATTGCTTAATTATAAATGTTTTTTTCCTAATGGATGCATTTTGGAGACTAATGAAGAGAAGGGATTCATTTCTCACAGAGGGTGACAGCAATCATACTTAGGTGTTGAGCAGACATCTATAAAACCAGTTAGCAACAACAGGACTGTGAAAAGTTTATAGGAGAGGTTTTTACAAATTATTGTCTGCTGTAGCTGTCTGTTTAAAAGATTCCCCACCTCAGATATATTCCAGGCAGCCTTTTGAGGACAGAGAGGTTTTCTCACTGTCACAAACACACAGATCTGGCACACAACTTCCTGGCCAACACATGGAGCAAAAGATGTTCTGGCAGATGTGTCCCTTTGAAACAAGGAAGAGCTTAAAAGAAACCACCCTAAAAGCAAAACTGGTGATGGTGGCCAGATGTAAAATGGCATCCTGATGCCGAAGGATCACTTTTGTCTGAATTCAGCAAAAATAAAAAGGCATAAACTTTTTTAAAAATATACAGATAAGTGAAAGGAACTTGTGGAGGCAAGGTCTCTTCTACCATCATAAAGGAATTGTTCACGGTTTTGAAGGATCAAATGCTGGATCCGGCAGCACTGCTGCGAACCTGTGAACTGAAGTTTCCTGAGGGGTGGATTTGGTTACAAAACCTTGCTTTGGGCACCTGCTCTAATCAAGATTGTTGTTATCAGGTGTAAATCTAGAGGGAAAATAAGGAATAACCAAGTCCCTGGACTTAAAGTGGCTGAACAGAATTAAAAAACTTCAGACCAGCAAAATATATGGTTTTAAACCTGGTTTAACACATTCTAGAATCATGACTATTAAAGTTACGATTTGGCCCATATTGCCAGGGATAATAGTGCTTTATGTCCTGTGCCTGTGTTCCCAAATCCTGAGCTAATCCTCATGCCATGCCTTGATCCTGTTTTATCAGCAAGAAGCATGCTTCAGCATTAAATGTATTTGCCAAATCTGAATCTGTCACCACCAGCAGATCATCTGTCTGTCACAAAAAAACCCCCATAAATCTTACAGTGAATATTTCTAGAGAACAAACTTAATACAAAAATGAATTAAAAATTTTTAAAATTACATGTAGGCTGGAGCACCCAGTACTAGGTCACTTCCACCTTACACTCAATAATTGCTGGTTTACAGGTACAGATCATGCTGGGGACAAAACCCATGTTTGTTTACTCTTTGAAATGTGTTTTTAACATGTTGTATTGATCAAGGCATCTCCCTTCCTGAAGCAGGAGGGCTTAGACTATAACAAAAGTTATAGGAAATAACTTTTGTTATTTCCAATAACAAGTGATTGGAAATGCCCAATCACTGCACAGAGAACAGCAAAAAAAACCAGCTCTCAAATCTCCAAGAACAAGAATTGGTGGGGTTTATAGGCAAAGCTCTTAGGAGAAGTCAGGGAACAAGAGAAACCTCAAATCCCAGAGCAGAGCACGGCGTGATCAGAAAGCAGCACATCCATATCCAGGACACAAAACAACAATCCCTTGTCGGGAGGCTCAGGAGAATCAAATGACTCTGTGCTTCTGCAGACAGGGCACAGAGCAGAGCCAAGACACAGCTTTGCCTCAGGAACAGCAAGGAAACGAGGGACCAGTTCCATTTCCACCCCAGCATCCCAAAAGTGTCACCACGGGGTGTCCAATTGCTGATAAATCCCTGCACTGCAACTGCAAATAAAGTACTGCAAAGTTATTGCTATGGCCTCAAATACATATTTATGAAGGAAAGTAAAGAAAATAATACATCATCAGTTTTCAAGAGGTTTTATAGCAACCCCTTATCCCATTAACCTCTGGTAATTTATAACAAGCTGTCATATCATTAACACAATAAGTCAATAATTGCTGCCACTACATTTCCAACCCTGTGCTCACAGTGTTCCCCACTTCAGCAAGAGGGATGATTAATGAAGCTTTTGCACAGCCTCTGATACTTGTATTTATCTTTCAGCAAACACTAACTTCAGTTGATCACAGAACATGGGAAATTGACTTTCTTTTGCATCAGCTGCCAAGAGAACCAGGATGGCCATACCTGGAAAGTTACTTCATTTCATAGTAGAAGGGAAAAGGAGAATAAGAATCAAATGCTTGCCAAAGTCTTTTTAAACTCACATTTTCCTCATATAACTGTTTTCTGTCAAAACAAACCTTCATTCAAAAATGAAACTAGCTCTCTTCACTGGAGAAATAACCTTCACTATGCAAATCAATTCACTTTCCCAACCTTGCAAACAAATGCTTCCAGAAAGAACAGAAATAGTGAGAATCCTATTAGCAGCTTTGCTGCTCCTTGCACCCAAAACTCCCAATAGCTGCAACAAAAGCATCAGGAGCAGAGCGGAGCCAAGGCTGAGCACTTGGGAAAGCCAAAGTAGAATCTGATCACTCAGTGCTTACTTGAATTAACAGAAGAGTGAAGCGAGTCACAGCTTCTCCTGTCCCAGCAGAAAGGGAGATTCAGGTACTTTGCAAAATAAAAATTGAAAAGCTAAACAAATACTGAGATTTCCTTATTACAGCTCTTCTTTTTCTTCAAGGGCTGAATTTTTTAAGTCAATTAAGAGACAGATCTGTTTTTCACAAAGCTGTCACTATTTTTTGCATTTTGAGGGGTATGCTATGTTGCTGTGAAATTCCACAGCTTCACTGCTCCAAAGGAACAATGCACTATTCCCAAATTCAGATTCTCATGTTCAAACAGCAGCCCTGCCACAATCCAAGTCATGCCAGTGCTTTAAGCAAAGCAGCCCTCCAGAATGAGCCCTTTTAGATGAAGTTCCATGTTTGAGTAAATTCAGAATACATCATTAGGCTCTGCTGCAAGGAGCTCAGATGCAGAATAAAGAGCCAGACCCATCAATGCCATGAACTACCCTGCCAGCATGGGGAACAAGGACGGCATGAAAGCACATGTCTGAGCTCTCCCAAATTCACTGGCAGACCAGGCTTTTCTGCAACAGGAAACATCAGCTTGAAAAAAACTGTAGGTATGAGAATATCTCAATAATACGTTCCTTCTTTACTGGGACATTTAGCATTTTTAAACACAATGTATAAGCAACAATCAGATTTAACACCCTGGTGTTCAAATATCAAGAGGAAACAAACTCAGGTTTAAAGTCTAAATATGATTGTTACTGTGCAGGTGCTAGTGAAATGCAAATCTTTGAAGGAAAAGAACATCATCTACATGAATATTATTTCCCCCTTTGTTGACTGTTCTCTGGAGAATTTCTACAAAGCTTTTATTCAAACTTATATGAAACACTGATTTTTAACAAAACAAAAACTAAACCCCCAAATCACCCACCTCAGAAGCAGTGGTTCAAAATTCCTGCCTAGAACCCAAATTTTATTTATCTATTTAGTCACAACATTCATGTGCACACACATGCATTAGAGAAGATCCTTTTCCAAGGCTTTGAATACAGTACCCTAGGTATTTGAGTGTTTCTTTGAAAGACTTTAAAGTACACCAAATTTACATTCTATAAATGTTATTAGACCATTCAAAACATCTGACATTTCTGCAGAAACACATTAATGAGATACTCCAGAGACTAAGATTCATGTTAAATCAGTCCCCTCAAAGAAAATTCTAAATTAAATACATAACAAATACTGTCTCACACAGAAGAAAAATAGAAAAACAATGCTTAAGTGGAAAACATTTTATTCATTTGTTTTCAAACCCATTTTCTAAACATTAGTATTTGTATCAGTAATGTTTTATAACTCACTGTGAATAAAGGCTGCATTTATTGTTTATTCAAAGGTAGTTTTTGAACACTTTTGATCATCCGTGTAGGGCCTCAGATCAGTCCTACCAGGAGTGGATCTGAGGGTGCTGAAGATGGACTGGAAGGATGAGAGAGTCACTGCAAGCCTTAAATCCAGCACTGACACTTGGCTGAGCCCTGGGCAGCAAACAAAATGTATTTCCAGATCAGAAACGCTGCAGCCTCTCTCACCTGCTGAGCATTGCAGCAAATTCCTCCCTTCCACAGAGATGAGACCTGAGAGCAGAGCAGGAAAGGGAAACAGAGGCACCAACTGACCGAGCTGCACCCTGGTGGAGGGTTCCAAAAAACCCAATTCCAAACAGAAATGAGATTTCCAGCTGAGGCTGAGGCTCAGGTTTGAAGAGCAGAGAGTGAGGAGTCAATTCTCACTGCACAGAGGGGAGTGAGAGGCCAAAACCCCAAGGCAGCCCCAAGGGCAGCACTGGCTGTGCTGTGGGACACTGAGAGCCCTGAGAACCCAAACACACACCCAGGGCTCGCTGCCTTCTCCCAACCAACCCAAGAAGCTCCAGGAAACCCATTCCAGCTGGAATCCCAACTGCTCCACCAGCCTGGATTAGAACCTGCAAGTGGAGCTGTGTCACCTGCTGCTCTGTGAAAGGCTCCCGAGGTGGGGCTGCACCCAGAATGCCCAGAGACCTTTTCTGCCACATTTTCTGGTCACCTCTGCACAGGGAAGACCCAATAATGTGTTCCTTGTTGCACAGAAAACCCACTTCATGCACACATCCTTGAGAGTCCTGGCCCAAGCTGGGGGAGAATATTTCTTTTAAGCTGGAATTTAGAACCACTCCTGTGTCTGATTGTGGGGAGATGTGAACCTGTGGCTATCAGGGCCCCATCACTTACACTCATGCAAATAAAAGAAAATTTTATACCTGTCAGGCGATTTTGTCAGAAGAAAATTAGCATGTTGTCCCAAATTCAAGGAAGATATTTTAAACACATTCTATCTCAATTAGCCAGACCATTCTGATGCCCACAGCAGGTCTGATACAGAGACAAAAAGGGTCTATTTTCACAGTGGAGGAGGCAAGCTTCCCCTCACACCTGTGCACACCTGTGCAAACACGTTTGCTCTCATTTCCAATAACATACAAAGAACTTTGAAACAATTTGTAAAAAAAATACAACAATTCATTTTTCGTATAAAAATAGCATCTCTAAACTCTAATCTTGCCACTGCCTATGAGAAGAATGCATGAAAATATGCAAAAAGTAGAATGAAAAACCAGCATTATGCACTGGAACCTGTACCCCCCAATTCTGACAGTTCTACTACACTCCAACCAGTCTGTTCCACAAAGTCATCCTGGAGTGCAAAATCCAGAGGGAAGTGAAATTAATGTCTCTCATGGCATTGGGACTGGAGACAGATAGATAGATAGATAGATAGATAGATAGATAGATAGATAGATAGATAGATAGACAAACAGACAGACACCTATATATAAATATATACATATATATATTTAATAAAAGAAGTAATTTAAGTAAGCATGCTTAGATGGTATGAAGTTCAGTTTCTCTAGCTTGGAAACCTGAATGTTTTGTGTTCTTTTTAAACTCACTGCCACATATCTGTATTGACAAAGAAAGGAAAAATACCAGAATTCCCCTAATGTAGTTATGCTATAAATCAAAGCAATACAAGAGCCCTTTTACCTCCTAGAATATCTGTGTCAGCCCTCCTCCACCCCTCCACCTTCCTCCTCTCCCGAAGCCCACAGGACAAACCCCTCTGCAGTAACTGGAAGGTACCAAGTTCCCACTTTTGGGAAGGAGGAGCATTGCCATCCCTCTCCCGAGGCTCTCCCTGTGGATGTGCTCCTTCCCTGCTCTGCCTGGGAGCACCAGATTTGAGCCAGGCTGCCCCAATGACCCTGAGCTAAGGGCAGAGCTTGTACAGATGCTCAAGAACAAACTAGCATCTTATTAGAAGCTCTTTTGCTGAGAATTGTGTGCATTTAGCATCACCTTGTGAAGCTCCTCTGCCCCTCCCAGTCTTTCACCATTTTCTATGCCTGCTTTTGGGGCTAAGGTCATCAAGGGACTGCCTTAATTATCTGCCAGCACTCAGCACTGGGATGCCCACCTACACACTGCACTTTCAGTGCGGTGCCACAGGATTTCTATTCTGCTTTTTTTCAGGTTTACAGAGCAAAACAACATGAGTGTTTGAACCTTGCAAATATTATAACCTGACAGAGAATATCCCTCTGCTGGAAGCTGCCAGCTTTTCTCCCTCAGACCTCTACTCCACTTCTGAACCCGCTTCAGAAAGTGCTCTGTGTTTGTGTGGATCATGGTATTGTACAATAACTGTGTTTATGCAAACAGAAGAAATTTGCACATGTAGAAATTTGCCATGTAGAGGTAAAATACGACAGGAGCGTGGTACAGAGCAGGGTCTATTTCTGTCTTTGCCCACTAGCAGAGCCCACACTTCCTGGGCAGAATGACAGCTTCCTTAGAAGCCAGACTGAGTTTTTAATAGGGAACTGTAATAGCTATTAATCCCCACATCACCTTCCAAGCACGGAATCCATAAACTGCTTTCTAAAATAACAATATCATGCTTGAACAGGATGTGCACTCAACATATCAATGCTCTTACTTGAAATAACTGCTACTTAAAATAGACTATTTCTCCTCATTACTAATAATTGTTAATTAAATATTTAGTGTTTCACTTTATGGCAGCAAACCCCAAAATCTAAGCAGTCATTTGAGAGCAGCGTCACCCCTTACAGATATTTGGGGGAAAATCTACTTACTGTGTGAAAAATATTTGCTTTTTCTTTTCTTTTTCTAACTGCTCCCCTTTCAGATATCATAAGCAGGAAGCTTGCAAGGCACAGTATGTGAATTATCTTGAAAAGAGGCTGTCATCTTAGGTTTATGGAAATGGAGTAAATCTCCAGCTTAAACAGAATGAGAATAATGACTTCCTTTATATTCCTTCAGCATAGCTTTAAGAGCAAACACAAATCATCTGGGTGATATTTCAAAATCAAACTGAAATACAGGGTATATATTGCAGCCCTCATATATAGAGAGGCTGGTGCTGTTCTCTGAAAATGTGATTAACCAGGTTCAACAAGTGAGCAAAGAGCCAGTTAAACAAATACAGTTTTCCCTGCAAGTTCTACTTGTTAAGCTGGGCTATTTTCGCCTCAGATTAGAATTGCCATTTCCATGCCCACAGCTCAGCAAAGGCACCAGGTTTCAGGGGAGGCACAGCAAGCAGGGCTCCAGAATCCAGGAGCTGACAGCTACTAAACCAGGCCTCTGATGGCTGCCAGAATTGTCTGGCTAATTGGGATATAATTGGTTTAAAACATCTTCCTTTTATTTGGGACAACATGATGATTTTCTTTTGACAAACCTGCAATCAATACCTGACACCACCTCAGGGACTGGACAGAGGAGGGCCCCTCTTACTTCCTTTAAGGACTGGGACCTGAAATCTCCAAAAGAGGCTCAGTACTGAGCACATGGCTGAAGTAAGGATGAGTGTTGTGATGCTTTTTCAGAAAAAAAAATACTTTAGCGCAGTTCAGCTGCACAAAAACTACAAAACAAACCTTGGATTACAGCTATTAGGAACACATCTTGATCTTTAGGAAATAAAAAGCTGTCAGGTGCAAAGATACACAGAATAAGGTACATGACACCCAGTGGTGCCACCCTGTCCCTCAGGACACTGGGGCCTCCCATCACCAAACATTCAGGACAAGCAGGAGGCAACACAATTCCCTCCCCAGTTGTTGTCCCTTTTGTTGTCATAGCAGCAAGGCTTCTGGTCCTTGCGAAGTTGGACTTGTTGCTCCAAAATAATCATAAATAACATATCTGCTGCAAATATAAAAGAGTGGACAAATAGCTGCTTAATGAACCCCATCCAGCAGTTCATAATTCCCCATAAAGAGCCCAATAAAAACCACTTATCTCAAAGTGGCTTCACAGCCTGATCTCTGCCTGATAAAGACATAACCAGAATTCTTCTGCTAAACTCAAAAGCTTCACCACACTCAAGGTACCCCATGGTGGTGGGATTGTACATACAGCACCAATTCTGAAAAATGCCATTTAAAACGTGTTTTCAAGAGAACACTTCCTGCCACTTTAAAGATGACACAGGAGTGTTTCTCTTGCTTTCCCCTGCATGGAGAGAATTTGCATTGTTTGAGGTGATTTGCAGTTTGAAAAAGTTTTAAATCACTGAGGAGCTGTCCCCAGACAAAGATTTTTACATCTTTGGGTAACTGCTTTCCCTTTGAGAGTTTTCTTGTTATTGTGTAATTCCCCTTTTGAAGATTTGCATATTGATGGAGGAGTGCCTTTGAAGATTTCCACATTGTTGGTATGGGAGCAGCCCTTGGAAAAAAGCTCCCATCCTGGAAGATCCACCTCCAAAATAATGTGTGACAACAGGGTATTACCCTCTCAAAAAGAGTGTCATTGCCATCTTCATTTAGTGGCACAGAATGTTCTTTCTTAATGAACACAAAGCTCTCACTTTGTAAAGCTCCTGGAAAACAGATCACAAAAAAACTGAGTTCTTTGTCTCCAGAAGTTCTAACAAGAATTACCAAAGAGAAAGCAGGAGCTGACAAAGTGTTACCAATTTTCTCCTGACAAACAATAATGGTGTCACTCCTGCAGCAGTGCTGGTGGGGAGAGGAAAGGTCCCACATGGGCTGGAACTGGAGCTCTCTGCTGGGATCCTTCAGGACAGCTGCACTAAAAGCCCCTCATTTAGGCAATTTTGCCCTAAAACTACCGAATGTTGAGTTTTGGTTGTATTTGCTTTTGTTCTTTTTTTAAGACACTTTTTTACTTAGTCAAACCAACCCATTCTAAACCACCAGATTTTAGCAAAAAATGCAACAAAATAATTTGGCAAGCTTTACTTAACAACCAAACTACACCCAAAACCCAATTTGCAAGATGCTGTCGAGTTCCAATTAAGCATGAGTGTCTACTAGCACTTCCAAGTGGAAGAACAGCCTGGAAAAAAAACTGGTTTTTTAGTATTTCATTATGTAGCTAACATTCTGCACACAGCAGTTAATTTTTCTGGCTTGCTCTATATGCCAACAAATAGAGCAGTTACTGGTGTAAGAAACTTTTTTCATATACTCTAGTGGAATTCTGAAGTATTCATTTAAGAAAATGCAAGAGAATTCCCAAGTAATTACAAAAATATTAAGTCAATGTATGTATCAATGCATTGAGCCAGCCTCAAGTCAGCAAAGCCTGAAATAAGTCAAAGTTGGTGACAGGACAATCTTCTGAAGAACCCTCCAGTATCCTGAGGTCTGAAATAGCTCAGCTGATGTCAGAGCCACATTTTCAAAGCCTTCTAAAAACCAAATCTGGATGTTTTCATTAACAGAAATGAGGTTTGCAGCCATTGGCTCTGTTGGATATGGAGAACCTGGAGTTTCTGTCTTTCCACACCTCCTGAAATAAAGGAGAATTCAGCCACTGTCCTTTTGAGAAGAGAAAAAGGAGGAATAGCTCCATCAAAATAGGAGGGATTGAAAGAGTTTGATCTGTTGATTCAGGAGAAAATGAGAATTATGATCTCAACTGAAGGGCAGGTTTATTCATAGTGATTTTCAATAAATCACCACAGTTGTAAGTTAATTGCTATGAAAAATAAGTTATTTTTCCCATGCATGGCCATGAGATGGCTTTGTTACTGTAAGCATGAGCTTGGCTGTCAGGGATAATTTCCTGAAAGCCTCTGAAGGTTTCCTATGGCAATACAAAAGCAGTCATTCTTAGGGAGCAGGGCAGGGCAAGGGAAGGGAGAGAAATGAGCATTAGCAACCTCCATTCATCAGCAGGAAGCTGCTAAAGGCTGGTAGTGATTAATCAGATTAAGTAACTATTGACCAGCCACAATTAAAAAATATTAAGTGGCCTGCAGAAAGCTGGAAGGAGATATTTCATCCGTTCTCATATAAATTCGTTTCCTTGGTTTAATGCAGAGTGTTTGACCTTTAAGCTTAAAATCTGGATTTTTTAGTATTATCTCCTGAAGTTCATGTCAAATTATTAAAATAATATTATTTGAAGACCCCAGCCCATCACAACCTTGTAATGGACTCTTTGAAGAGGTGCTCCTGTGGAAAGTTTCAGTCTCTTTTTCCTCCTGCATCTTGAACTTCCACCATTTCTCATCCAGATATTTCCTCATATTTCAAACTAACACAGCATATAACATAAGTTTTAAGTGGCTGCCCACCAAAGCTAAGATCTCTACATAATTTCTGGCATTCTGGAAATTCAGTTTCTAATAAAGCCTCAAATCAAGGTAAAGCATAAAGCACAACAAGAACTCCTGGAAATGCTCCATAGAGCTCCAGTTTCTCTTACTTGGACCTCATCAGAAAGCAGATTTCTGGTTTCTAACAATAGGCTCCTCTTCCAAGAAAAGAAATAGTGAAAAAACCCAAACAAAAAATCAAAACAAACAAAAAACCAAACCAAAACAAACCACCCCACAAAAACAAACCACCCCACAAAAAAACCTCACCAAAAAACACCAAAAAACCCAGCCAATAAAAAAACTGAAAAAACCCAAAAAACCACCAAAACCACCAAAAATACTAACCAAAACCAACCCCCCCAAGAAAGAAACCACACCCACAAAAAATTCCCACAAAAAGCCAAAAATATTTCCATAAATAAACAATCAACCAACAAACCCCACGAGCAAAACCCGTAAAATATCTGAAAATACACATTACAGATAACTTTGGCCCTGGTAAGTCAGTTGAAGTGGCAAAAAGAACACAGCTCTTCTGTTATGCTTTTATTCAAATTCTATATCAGCACATTTCCCTAGTGGGGGCAGAGACCACTCCCGGATAACCTGAGGTTCTGCTGCAGCCTACAACCCACAGGACAAAGCTTCTCAAACACCTGGCCAACTGTCAGCAGCACGTCCTGACAATTCCCAGGCAGAGACAGGGGTAAAAAACCCCAAACCCACAAATACCAACAAACACAAGGCCAAAGAGGTGTCGTCCAACCCTTTAATGCTCCACCTATGTCAGGGGAAGGAGAAAAGCAACCCAAATGAATCCTAAAGGCTTCTTCTGACTCCCTAGATCCAAACCATTATCCCCAGTGCAACACCTCACATAAATCACTGTTCACTGAAACCCAAACCCATCCTGCCAGAAACACCAAAATTCGTGTTTTGGCACGTGCTGACCTCTGAGCACAGCAACACAGCTCCCTAAAGCTCCACAGCTACTCCTGCCATTAAATACTAGAGCCTTAAAAATGGGCCAGTTTATGCTTTAACCACTGTTCAGTGGTTAAATTGTGACAGTTTCAACAGTGACTACCCCCTCACAGAGGATCACAATGGCATCTTCTGGCTCTTAATTGCTATTAGTCACCTCCAAGGCACAATGGATCACTCACATGAGTGCCAGAGAGCCTGAAATATGTGAAATTAAGTTTCACTCACTCCAGCAAGGTTTGCACATGCTTTGAGATTCACCATTAGTTCCAAAACAGACACTGTACTTCTAAAATACAGGTTATGGTTTAAAGCACCGAGTGGCTGAGACTGCTCTGAGATATTACCAGGACACATCAACTGCTTCATAATTAACAATAAATGTGCAAATGCTGGGACAGGCTTCAACTGTCTAGGAAAGCTGGACATTCTTCCAGAATGACCCCTGAATTGCTCCAGGCTGGGGCAGAAGGGTTGGAAAGCCACCCAGAGGAAAAAGACCTGGGGGTGCTGTGACAGGGCTGGGCACAAGCCCAGGTGGGCCAGAGGCCGATGGCCCTGGGCTGTGCCAGCCTGGAGTGACCCAGCTCCAGGGCAGGGATTGTCCCCTGTGCTGGCCCTGCTGGGGGACCTCAGGGCTGTGTCCAGCCCTGGGCCCTCACAAAGAGGGACACTGAGGGGCTGGAGCGTGTCCAGAGCAGGGAATGGAGCTGGGCAGGGGCTGGAGCCCCAGCAGGGGCTGAGGGAGCTGGGAAGGGGCTCAGCCTGGAGAAGAGGGGGCTCAGGGGGCCCTTGTGGCTCTGCACAACTCCCTGCCAGGAGGGGACAGCCGGGGGGTCGGGCTGTGCTGCCAGGGAACAGGGACAGGAGCAGAGGGAGCGGCCTCAGGCTGGGCCAGGGCAGGCTCAGGGTGGACAGTGGGAACAATTTCCTCACAGAAAGGTCTCTCCAACCTGGCACAGCTGCCCAGGGCAGGGGTGGACTCCCCGTCCCTAAAGGGATTTAAAATCCATATGAATGTAGCACTTGGGACATGGGTTAGTGGTGGCCTTGGCAGTGCTGGGTTAATTTAAGATCTTAAAGTCATTTTCCAACCTAAGCAATTCTATGATTCCCAAAGAAATTCCCTCAGTGCCTCTACCAGCCAGAGCCCCTGCTGCAGGCAGAGCACCCTGCCTGTCCCTGCTGGCAGTGTCACCTGCACAGACAGAAAGGAAGCAGCTGGAGTTCTCTGCATTGTGACCAGCAGCACAACAACCCTCCTCAGCTATCCAGATCCCACCAGGTCGTGTATCATGAAGGTATCTATCGTCTCTTTAGGGTACAGCTTTGTGATGCTCCTTACGCTGTCAAGTCTCTTCACACGCACTTGTGTGACAGGACATGCTGTGTTTTGGATTAGATATTGTCACAGAGAATGTTTTAAATAATGAAACCTGGAAACAGTTTTACAATTTCTTATCCTGAATACATCCAGAAATTTTGTTCCAGCTTGCCCTGCTTTCCTCCCATGTTCAGCCTTGCTTTGACAGAACCAAAATTTCATGCCCATTTTTCATAATTTTGAGTAAAGCATGACCCAGAGATGTTTCTTGGGGTCACAGTGGAACTTACACAGGGATCAGTGACAAAATCACTACAGCAAAGTGCTCCACTGTGGGGAACATAAATTTCCTCAGCTTTTTGTCTATTCTGGAAGAAACAACTGAACTGTGAGCATACAATGTTCTCTATTATAAATGTAGGCATCTGGCTACAAAACACTGACAAGTTTGTAGGTATGGGTGATGCAACCATATTTTTCATGGAATTGAGACATTTTTAGGCTCTTCTATTCCACTAAAGATACCCAAACAAACGGCACAAAAGGCTTCATTTCCAACAAATATTCCAGCCAGCAGCTGAAGTGAACACTGCAAGACCCAGCCCTTAGTTCATGCTTAAAAAAATTCTTTGGTATAAATATGGATTTAATTATTTTCACCTTGCTTCCTTGTTCCCTTTAGAAATACAAGGCCATGAAGTTAATTATTCACACAAAAATCTCCTCTCCACACAATTACAGAATAATAATTTGGTTTATTCACACATTTGCTTTTTCAGAGCTTACAGACCAGTAAGAAATGAAAATATTTGAAGTGAAATTAGTTTTGTGCTGACAACTCATAAATTATGGGCCTTCACTTTGAGTTTGGATGACAGAGAATGTCACCTAACCTTTCTACGTTCCTATTCCAAGGCAGAATCATCTTGAAAATACAGCCCGAGCAGTGAATTGCCTCTTCCACTGAAAATCAGGTGACTTTCATTGCCTGGGACTGAGGCACAGCTTAACAAACTATTACAGAATGGTATCTTTGGTTTTAAATTAAATGTCAAGCGCAGTTATACAGTGGTGGAGTAGCCTGGGCTGCCTGGCAAAAGTGCAACATATTGCATGCAGAACGTCAGGAGATAAGATGGAGAAACCCAGCCAAGCAGAAAAGCTGAGCTGCAGCAGGGATGAGCCCAGAACAGGGACAGACAAGCCCTACCACTCCAATTTCCTTCAATGCTGCTGCCACTCAGCCCCTCTGAGCCAAGGCAGCAAACCTGGCACAGGAGAGGGTTTGCATGGCAAAGGAAAGATTCAGATACATAAGGAGGAAGCTTCACATTTTGTTGCTGAACAAATTGTTAAGGGAAATAAAAACCCAAAAAAATTAATTTGCACACAACTGCCCTAATGTTCCAATACCTGACAATTTTTGTAGCATGTGTGGGTTTTTGTTTGTTTGTTGGGGGGTTTTGTGTTTTGTTTGTTTGTTTGTTTGTTTTTGTTTGGTGGGGGGGTTTTGTTGTTGTTTTTTGTTTGTTTGGGGTTTTTTTTTCCAGTTTGTAGCATGCCTTTAGCACAAGGCAAGGAAAGGCACAAGTGCCTTTGTGTACAGATATGAACACCACCTTTAAAAGCCCAAAACTTCATTATGCTACTTCTTCATGGTCAGATTTTAAAGCCCTTTTCCAACCTAAGCAATTAGATGATTCCCAGAATAATGTGCTCAGTGCTTCTGTGTCCCCAGGAGTCCCTGCTGCAGGCTCCAGGGGAGCTCAGCCCTGACCCACCACACCCCAGACTGTGCTGCTGTCTGTTCCCAGGGGTCACCTGGAGGCTGCAGGGACCTCTGTGAGGAGGGAATGGGGCTGTCCCACGTCACACGCATTTCCAGGTTAGACATAAGCTCAGAGGTTAGACATAAGCTCATATGCATCTCTTCTGAGGACATATCCCTGTCCAGGTTCCCCTCGGCTCACCCAGAGCCTGCGGGGATGAACGCCGGCTGGCTCCTGCTCCCTTCCAGCAGCACTGCCTGTCCCCAGGGCATCCCCACAGACAGCAGAAGGTGAATCCTCATCTCCCCACACACGGCGCTATCGCAGGCATTGAGAACACGGGTCCCACTGTGCCAGCAGAGCAAAGGTTTATTACACAGTTTACCAGTATTTATTGGTCACTGCATTCATCCACAATTTTCCACTCTGACCCCTTTGTCCCAGTCCCCTTTAGAAACACAATCATTCTATTATTCTTCCTCTATTAATGTCTTTTGTTACCTCTTCCACCAAGGAAGTCCTTGTTGCATCTTCCTTCCTCAAAGTGGTCAGTGTTAGAGGGGCAGAGTGACCAGACATGGTGTCTTCACTTCTGTTCTTGCTTTGAGTTTATCTCTCCCTTGGCTTTCACTGCACCAGGGCCACAAGGTCTGCGATGCTGCCCAGCTCAGCTTCTGTAGCTGTCTGATCTCTGACAGCACACTGCCAGTGCCACCATAGCCCTACCACAGCACAGTGACACTGCCCAGCAGCAAGGGAGAGAAGACACAACCCTGGAAACACCCTAAAAACCAGGGGAGAGCCCTGTTATCCATCAGAGAAGATAGAGTTTGTACAACCACAGAAGGGTTTGGGTTGGAAGGGACCTTAAAGCCCATCCAGTGCCACCCCTGCCATGGCAGGGACACCTTCCACTGTCCCAGGCTCCTCCCAGTCCCAGTGTCCAACCTGGCCTTGGGCACTGCCAGGGATCCAGGGGCAGCCCCAGCTGCTCTGGGCACCCTGTGCCAGGGCCTGCCCACCCTGCCAGGGAACAATTCCTCATTCCCAGGATCCCATCCAGCCCTGCCCTCTGGCACTGGGAGCCATTCCCTGTGTCCTGTCCCTCCAGCCCTTGGCAATTGTCTCTCTCCATCTTTCCTGCAGCTCCTTCAGGCCCTGCAGGGCCACCCTGAGCTCACCCCAGAGCTTCTCCTGTGCAGGTGAACAATCCCAGCTCTCCCAGCCTTACAGGCTCCAGGAGAGGCACATTATCCCTTGGATAGGAAACAGATTTTATACAACATGAGGCAAAGCTGGCACTGAGGTAGCGGCAGCACCTCACCTGATCAATGGTCGCTGTCTCTTGTCACCCATCACTGCCAGAACCAGGGTGTTTATGCCACCACTGAAAGCTCCACTGCAGTGCACAGCGGGAGCAGCTTTATGGCATTTAGATTTTCCAGCCTTTGTTAAATCTTGTTTCACAGATGTGCCAGTAAGTGATCAAGAGCTTCAAATAACAATCAATAATCAATAATCCATCCTCCTGATAGCCTAGCTCTATCACAATTTGTGCCACCTGAAGCTGTCACTTGAGATGTTTTATGCAAAGATAGAGAGTGATACTGAAAGAAAGTTAAAAACCTGGTGTCATTCTCTAGGCTTGTGCCAGTGCGTGCAATGGGGGATTTAATCAGCCCACCAAATAAAAATGAAAGTTTCATATGGTCGTGACTGATCCACACAGATTTCATTCTCAAGAGGCAACAGAGCAGTTTAAAAGTTTGAACCATACAACTTTCATAGGTACGGTTAATTTGTGACTTTTTACTATGAAAACATTTTAAACACCTGTCATTTTTAACTTATGAAGTTATTATCAGGCTCAGCTAACAACAGAATACTGCATATTACTGCAGTAATTAGTAACCCATTTTCTCAAAAGGCTGAATTTTTTAAGAACATGACAATAAGCCCTTTCATCTTCATAAACTTTCAGGATCCAACATCAACGATTTCATTTCCAAAAGTCACAGGTGACAACCTGCTGCCCCCTCACCTATGCCTGACACAGCTGCCACTGCCATGAGGATGCTCAGCCAGGTGCTGAGGTGTTGCTTGTTCAACCACTGCAGTTTCTAACTGGAGTCAATAGCTATGAAATTTTCAGTCTCGAGCTCAAGTTAATTATCTACTTCATGAAGAAAAGCTAAAAGAACTCTTAGAACTCTGATTCCACCTAGCAGCAAACCAAGAGACATTTTGCACTGCCAACCATCCCTCCGTTGGGTGGTTTTCTGTTCACATCCTGTGATGACTTTATTTTAACCCCTCCTGGTCTCATCAGCTTCAGTAAAACACAATTTGCCTGTGTTAGAGATATTTGAGCAGGACATTTGCCTTACTCTGCTTTAGGCATCCTGGCTTACATTTGCAGCCACAAATTATAGCCCATATATAATTTACTGCATAACACACCACTGTTGTCTAATTAGATTGATCTGTGTAAATTAGATCTATAAAGTCTGTGTCTGGCTTTATAAAACATTTTAGAGCTATTATCATAACAGTCTTGATTTTTCAGAAAATGCTCAAACCCAGAAACTTTTCTACAAACCCCCACTGGAACTGCCAAACCAGAAGGAACGACACTGACTTTCAGTGAGGGTTGTAAGCATCGTGGAGCAGCCACCTGAAAATCATGGAGAAAGCCCAGGTAACCTTTGGGGACATGCACTGAAGTAATGTGCTATTCAATGACATTACAATAGAAGTGATGTGATACCCAATGTCAGTAAAGGGGAAGGAAGCTCTTTTCCTGAGACTGAAAAGAGAGCTGAAGTCAGCAGCAGGTTGACTTCCTACTCACCAGAAGGTTTCTCTTCCCACTGCTCACCGAGAAGAACAAGCCTTGGAAGAGATCCCAAGCACTTTCTGAGAAACATTTAATCGAATAACTCATTCTGACACAAGGGGCCCACATAATTGACAAATAAGAGAGATGGGAGCGAGACTGAGATCTGATATTTGTGCCTGCTGTCTATATCTAAAAGCATTGCTTTAAAACTGCGGTACAAGCATTAAAATCAAGCAAATGTACATGAAAGTCAACCCATCTTAATTCTGAAATACTTTGAGGCAACCTCTGAGGATCTTCTGATAACAAACCATGTTCTTCCTCTTGGCAAGGGGGGATCATGCTTGTAAGAAAACTTTTGTGCATCAGAGAACATCAGGAGGTCACTACAAAGGGAACATCAGGCACTGCACAAATATTTCAGGATCAGTGAATTTTCTGAAGCAATCAGGATATATTTAATTTTAAAAATCATGCAGTCCCTTCAGGCAGGCCTTTTGCTTCAAGGGAGAAGAAAATTATGAGTTGTAAAAGAATAAAAGATCTAAATAATCCACTGCTAAAGAGAGGGAGCCCATGGGCAGGGACACCTTCCACTGTCCCAGGCTGCTCCCAGCCCCAGTGTCCAGCCTGGCCTTGGGCACTGCCAGGGATCCAGGGGCAGCCCCAGCTGCTCTGGGCGCCCTGTGCCAGGGCCTGCCCACCCTGCCAGGGAACAATTTCTCCCAAATATCCAGTCTAGATGTACTCTCTGTCAGTTTGAAGCCATTCCCCCTTGTCCAGTTGCTCCAGGCCCTTACAGAAAGTTTCTCTCAATCTTCCCTTGGGACTCCTTCAGGCTCTGCAATGAAGTCCAGGACAGGTTATCACACACTGGCTCAGTTCAGTCCCCTTGCTCAGTCCCCCCTCCATTTTTAATTCTCCTGTGCTGCTGTTCTTCAGCTGAGCACATCAAGAGGCTGCAGGAAGTATCTGTATCTGCTTATTCTTGCTCCCAAAAGGGGTGAAAAATTTAACACACTGCTCTGAAAAACTGAAATGCTGAAAAAAAATGCTACATAAATCCAATTTTTCTAACTACTTTTTTTTTTTTTTTTTTTACCCCCAAAAAGTCAATATAATGATTTTTCTCGAAGCAAACATAGCCCAGGCAGTTAGGGGATAAAGACTTTACCCTTTCTAAGTTAACACCATTCAACTACTATCTCCCTAATAACTCCTGGCTATAGCAGTGACTCCTAGATATATTCACTTAATCCTGCTTTATCCAGCAGCCTTGGCAGGGAAATGCAGGCCTGTCCTAAAGACACACGGTGGTAAACAAGATCAATAACTCCTCATTTCTCACAGGAGCCAGTGGCAGGGCACACCACAGTCAGACTTTATTTACATGTGAAGCACTGACTGAAACCATGAAGACTTTGGATGTGCTAATGATCCTGCCAGTGCTGCACAGCCCCAATGGAACCTAAACACACATCCTGTTAGTCCATCATCTGATTATTGGATCCACCAAAGTAAAACAAGTATTAGAGAGACTTGGAAATGAAAAATTTCACAGAATAGCAAGATGCAGCTGTTGTTCAGGTCTAAAAACATAGCCTAAGTGTACCATAAATTCATTATTTTCTCCTATAAATCTAGAGTAAAAGATTTTAGTAAAGCTTTTCTGTGCTCTAAAGATTAAATTTTACATTTACAACTTTATTACATGACTGTGTATTTGAGATTGCAGTGTCCAGATTGGTCTGAGGGCACAAGAAAGTTGTTTCAATGTAGGAAAAGGTTTGCAAGGGCTCCTCCTCACATATCAATTGCAAAATCACTTCCCACATGTAAACAAAGGAATCCACAATATTTAATCTGCCCCAAGCAACAGCAAGTGACACAAAAGTGGTTCCTAGAAAAAAGGAAGGATTCTACAGGAAAATTAAGTGAGGATGTAATTATTCCAGTATCTTTTGTTTAATTTACCTCAAGATGAAGCCCATAGTGGGAAGAAACTGGAGTTTAAAACCCATTTTCCCTGAAGAAAATCCCTTACAGGAACTTGAGAACAGCTTAAAACTGTGCTAACAGTTTTTAGAAGCTGGATTGATTACATGCAGGAACTTCAAACATCCAGAAGTTACTACTACTGACGCAGATTTTAAAATTACTTTATTATTGACTCATTGTTCAATTAAAACATCTTTACTCTGCATTTTCTGCCTGAAAATAAAAGCCACTAGGGAGCCACAGCATGTTTGGAAGCTAACAATTAGCAACAACAAACTTTTCAAGTGCCTATAACCAAGTCTTGTTTTCAATTAAGAAATCCTTAATGAGGCAGGTTCAGGGGTTTTTGTTTGGTTGGTTTGTTGTTGTTTCAGTTTGATTATAAGGACACTGTTCCTCCCATCACTGCTGTCCTGCTCACCACCAGAACATTAGGCTGGACCACACTTCTGCAGAGAAAGTTCAGCTACTCTGAGGACTAATTACAATTTTCAGGCTGAAAATAAGTTTATGTTACTTTCAGTAAACAGATTTTCATTCTTTAGGGATCACATATCATTACAGTGCTACATCTAAAGGTTAAAATCTAAGCATGCTGCTGGAAAGTTGAAGTGGTGTCCTGAAAAGCCACTGTCATTATTTATAATGGCTGCCCCAGCTGCAAAGGGTGGTGGATGGCACAAATTAAATGTTTGCTGAGAGAAAAACCTTCTGAGATGAAAACAAAGCAAACAAAAAACTGCAGATGGTTAGCCAAGAATTAATTGAGTGTGCCCAGGACTGAGGCTGGAAGGCTCATACCCCTCACTCTACGGACTGCCCACAAGTTGGGTATTTCTGTTCTCAGGGATGCCCAGGTATAACCCCTTTGTGCCATGTAAGCAAGATGCATTCTGCCAGCTCTGCCTCTTGACTTCCTTTGGGGTGCACATTTAATTGCCTCATTAGTGACCATTTGTAGCTGCATCCTTTGCAGTTGCTGTCGTATCCAGCACACTTCAGAGCCTGCTGCAGGAACAGCAGCAAGGCTGGGCAAGCACAGGGACCGGCTGGGGAGCAGCAGCAAAGGGCTGATCTCCTCCAGGGAAGGCAGCACAGGCACTCATTTGTGGGCTGGGCGACGATACGGGATGCAACCAAACGAAACAGCCAAGGACTGCAGTTATCATGCTACACAGAGATAAAATCCACCAATCATCTCATCTTGCAAAATGAAGTAAAACAGACCCATCTTCAACCATAGTTTCACACCAATGGAGGCAAAAGAAATCTCAAAGCCAAAAAATACCCAATCTTTTCTCTGTTTTCCTCTAGTTCTTTAACTCTACTGGAAATGAAAGAGAAACTGATGATCTGGAGTATATGCAGACACTGAAGAGCGATCCAATCCCAGCTGGGTTGAACTTCAGCTTCTATTAGTTCCATAGAGACGGCAATCAATTTAAATACCGCTCCACCTCTAACAAATGCATTCAAGGCATAATTTATTTGATAACTGTTCCCCTATCTGAGGGATGCATTCCTAAAAGAGGTATTTAAAACAAACCAAACACCCCCACACCAAACAACACTAAACAGAAGCATGGTGTGTATGGGAAAAAGCAATTCTAATTATTTCTCTTAACATTCTGCTCCAATCTCTCTTTTCCTTATTATCTGCTTAACATTTAAGCATCCTTAAAGCACCATAAGACTGCTCTGTTTTAGCAACAGGCTCCTTAGACGTTGGGAAATGTTCCGGGGAAACCTTGAGTGTGTTTTGACACACACTGAGCCAGATAAAATGATTCTGCCACTTGTTTACAGCACAAGTGACAATATTATTTCAGAGTCCTA
This sequence comes from Motacilla alba alba, assembly GCF_015832195.1. Classification (NCBI taxonomy): domain Eukaryota; kingdom Metazoa; phylum Chordata; class Aves; order Passeriformes; family Motacillidae; genus Motacilla; species Motacilla alba. The sequence continues at coordinate 1,231,966 of NC_052026.1, forward strand.
GCAGAAGTGATAGACAACTGGTAGCCTCGGGGGAGCTCGCAGACTTGCAGGCAGCACAGGATTTTGGCACCACCCTCCAAGCTGTGGACACGACTGTCACCTCCCTGATGGCTCTCAGCCACCGCAGGCTCCATTCAGGCCTCCCATCACTGCTCCAAAGTTATCCATGCTCTGCCACTTTGAGCTACTCACCCTTTTTGGTGTATTTTTAACTCTTAAACCAGCTATATTATTTTTTTATGCTCTGTTTAGTGTTATCCCAGCATGGCAGGAGGTTTGGGCTCGTTCATGCAACAGGCAGGGGGTTTGGGATGGTTTACATCAAAAAACCACAGAATTACTGGAGCAAATCTCTGCAGGTTTCTGCTGCCCCTCCAGAGAAACTTAACTCTTGCATTTCAGACTCACTTTGGGGCTTGTGTGAGTGGTTTGAAAAGGGAAAATAAACCAAATCACTTTTGAGCTTTTGAAGTTCCATTTGCACAGCCCAGCATCTCAGAATTTGAACAATTAAATAAATAATAAAAACATTTATATTTCAAAGCACAAGGGGAAAGCAAAAATCTGGAACCTCATTGGAAGGCCATCAAGTCAAATATGAGAAAGAGCTATTCACAAAATAAGTATTATTCCTATACTCTTGCAAAGCATTATAAATTGTTTCTTTCTGGAAATAGCAGTGGAGCACTGGGCAGAGGTAGAAGAGCAACGCAATGACTCATGTCATCTTCTGCAGTGATTCATGACATTTCTGAGAATTCAGCTGCAGCTGAGGCCCTCAATTCCACAAACGCAAATTGCACAAATGCAAATCTGACCTGAACCTCCACACAGCAGGTGTGTCCCACCTGGAACACACATGAGAGACTGTGCAAAACAAGGACTTCTGAGCTCAGCTGGAAAACCTTGAATTCCTAGAGTTTCTCTACTGTAAAAAGGAAAAAAACCTTTTATAATTCCTAGAAACAAGAGCCATTTTTGTCTCACACTAATCATTGTGAAAGGTGGCAATTTAAAATGCAAACTTTGGAGCACATTTCCATTGCTCCCCTGAAATGTGACTGAAGATAGCATTTGTTTTTCAGAGAGCTCACAGATGCACTTGACTATATTTTTCATAATTTTTAATTTCTTTTTTTAAACAAAGAAGAAACATTCTACCTCAGCTTCCTCACATGCAGACCCAGTGACACACTGATAACCAGAGCCATGCCAGTTCTTACTCCTGTGAGTGGGACACCTTTTCCCATCTGAAAACCATGGGTGTTTCTTAAGATCCCACAGGCAGGAGTGGATTTTCAAAGGGCTTTACTGGAGCACCTAAACCACATTGGACAGATTTTGAAAATACTCAGCAATCAGCAGCTCTTGTTTCCAATAGCTGACAGTTAATGAGCCTGGAGATATAATGAAAGTATTTTGAAAATGACCAGGTCCTTACATTTGGACCATTCTCTGTCCTTTGCACCAGGTGCCCTTGCAGCTCCTCAGCAGCTGAGCTGTCTCTCTGTGCTGGTTTCTCCTTGGAAGCTTTTGCCATGAAATTTCTGTCAGCTTGGAGTCATCTGCGAGCCAAGGAGGAGGAATCCAGGCTCACATATTGCAGTTCTGTCACGTCTTGGTGTTCTTTCACTCGTCAGTACCTCCCTGACACTTCACAGATATTCCCTGGCTTCTCCCCAGGATGATCTCATGGACCTACCATGGAGCTAAAAGCTGATGTATTTCGCAGATCATGTTTGGTGCCACTGCCCTCAGGCAGGAAACATGGGCAGAGGAATTAACTCTTGTTGTGGGTTTGATTTACAAGGAAGTTTTAGTGAGGCTGAGACATGAGGTGGGGTAAGGCAAAGGAGTATGAGAAGCAGGAAAAGACCAAGATAAAGAACTGTGGGATATTTACAGTCTCTCCCTCAACCTTGCTGCAGTAGTTCTTTATGAGAGACTATGCCTCAAATTACAACTATATTTATATTTTTCTTTCCTTCCTGTGCTGCCCACATATGCTCACTCGTGTACCCAGCACTACGTGAGTTCTACCAAAACCTTACAGGAACACAGCCATGGAAGGAACCAGAACTGAAGGTCATAAATTGAAAAGTAACATAAATTTAAATGAAACCTATTCAGAAATACAATGAGTAAAAGGCATTTCTGAGCGGGAAGGACCTATCTTTGTTAATACAGAGTTTCTAACCTGTGGCAGGAGGTGGGGTGTCAGATAAGGTGGGGAACAGGACAGGTTATGATCTGTGGGTTGGAACAAAGATTTCAAACCATTACTACTAATGAGCTATTCACACTCTTGAGACACATTCACCATTTAACCATGACTTAGAAGGTATATTATATTTAAATCACCTTTATCTTCACAGTAACTAAGGAAGAGAAATTCTTGGGGTTTTTTTTAATCACTATTAGGCACCACAAACGAAAGCAACACAATCACAACCAAATAATACATAAAATATTCTGGTTTAAACACACAAAACCACACAAATTAAGAAAATATTTGCAGCCATCAACAGAGAAATTAATCTGAAAATGCTTCAGATGTTTCAATCTTCTGCCTACTCCAAAACTATTGCATTCCAAGGAATTCTTTGCTTCAACACTTCTTAAAGGTTAAAAAGCACAGTTTAGGAAATAAAAGTTTGTAAAAGAACTTTTAGAATTTTCAGAATGCAATTTTCAAACAGTGGCTAAAATTACATAGAACAGTGATTTTTAAAAACATTCTTTCCCCTCACTTTTTGTCATTCTGTGAGGAACAGGGACAAAAGGGGAATGCCAAAAATCAAAAGCATTAACCACCACATGCAGCATTCAGCTAATTAAGACCATAAGAACCCCTCACCATTTTCTGAAACCTTTCCATTTTTTTGTCTCTTTCATCCTTCAAAGCCAAATCCAGACTTCTCTGAGGTTAAAGCAATCCTGCCAAAACATCTTGAGCCAACTTTAGTGAGGTATGTTTGGGAGGAGGAAGAGCACTGCGGCATTTCCAGAATTCTGAGTGTCTGGAACGCGTGTTCAGGCTGAAAACCCCATTTCAATGTGTGCTTCGAGTGTGCAACAGGCAAGGAAGGCTTCAAATCCCACAGGATTCCTTTCCTGATGAGCCTTTTCAATGTATAACACATTCTCTCTGCTATATTTACAGGAATAATACCAGAGCACAATAAGCAGCTTAAATGAATTGCTGCTGTTACTGTTAAAGATCTCTCCAAGTTCCCTAACTCCAGCTACAGGAACATCTTCCCTGTTCTGTAAATCAAGTAACATTGTTTGATATCTTTTCTATCCTTTAGTTATTAAGAATGCACAGATCAAAGCTGGCTTCTAATTATTTTTTAGAACTCACAGCACTCAAGGGAAGAGTTGTTACAGATCCCAAATGTCCCGAGCCAGCAGTCCTGCTGCCACACTGGGCTCTCTCAGAAGAGGATTCACACATTTTAATATTCCCTTATCATACCAAGAGCTCTTCCTCAGGACATTATGACCTAAACTTGGTGTGCTCTGGTTTGCCCCTGAATTAGGACACCATGCCACAGGGATCCACCCCAGCCATGTCCAGGATGGAGCTGCAGCCTGGGCACAGCCCCTTCCCTCTCTCCTGGTGGTGCTGCAGCTTCCAGAAACATCATACATGCCAAGTTAACTGTTAGCAGTGTTCCACAGCTCCTTTATCTGTCAAAGGCATTGTTTGGGAGCAGAAACATGAAATTACAATGGCTAGAACTAGTGAAAACAGATTGTCCTGGAGTTACATCAGTATTTAGCCTGGAAAGAGAAAAATTCCAATACAAGATGAAAGATGTTTGAGCACCTAATACCAACACAACCTGCAGATCAATTTCTCACCCAAGTGTTTTCCTGCCTATATACAGAGTTCCCTGTTCCATTTCCAATGCCCCAAGAACGAAATTCATTCCAACAAGTGGTCTGGAAGAGTTTAGCACTAGAACTCAGGAGCAGTGCTCAGAGAGGGGCAGGGACGTGTAGGTGGAGCTGTGTCCATCCTCCCTGGGGATCACAGGAGCTTCCCAGGGACACAGAGGAGAGCAGCCCTGGCAAGTCATGGAGATACACACTTCAAAACCCACGATGGCTGGGTTTGGAAGAGACAGAGATCATCCCATTCCACCCCTTGCCATGGCAGGGACACCTTCCACTGTCCCAGGCTGCTCCCAGCCCCAGTGTCCAACCTGGCCTTGGGCACTGCCAGGGATCCAGGGACACCCACAGCTGCTCTGGGCACCCTGTGCCAGGGCCTCCCCACCCTGCCAGGGAACAATTCCTCATTCCCAAAATCCCATCTATCTCTGCCCTCTGGCAGTGGGAGCCATTCCTCCTTGTCCTGTCATTAATGTGGCACCAGGAACAAGTTGGGTTTTCAGACCTTGGTGGAGAAAATGAGGTCTTTTTCAGACAAAATACTGTAAATTACCTGTACTGATGTGCAGAGAACCAATGCTTTTGTAATCATTATATTTCACACTTGCAGAGAATCTTGGATCTCTTCAGGTACTTCAATTTATTCTGGGGGATGAGTCCAGTATCTGACTTGCCAAATTGTACTGAAGGGTGTGTAAAATCTGACCTTCTTCAGATTGTATCTGATCTCCATAAAGATTGCACAAGAGACTGCTTCCCCTTATTAAGGGACTTTAATTCCCTCCTTTGCTAATTATTTCCCTATAGTAGAAAAATCGAGTTTAAAAAAAAACAACAAAAAACCCCAACAAAACCACAAAAAACCCCAGCAAAAACATTTTACTCCTTACACTGTAGAAAAAAAAATCTTATAATATAAAACACTCAGCATTTATTAATCTTCATTTTACATATTTACATGGTATTTCATCCAAATGTTTGGTAAAAACTAATGCCAAATATTGTTATAGGTTTAAAATGTATTGTGCTAATTTTTCCAGAAATTGTCATGGTAAAATTAACTTGATTTGAAGAAAAATCTGGAATATCAATAATAGGGGCTCAAGACCGAGTCTAAGAAAAAACCCTGAACACCATAACATTGAACTCAACAGGGATAAGGGCAGAAGATCAAAACCACAAAACTGGCTTGGTTTTAATCCAGACTTAATTTAAACATTGGCTTTGACCAAAAGTTATTTTTAATTTCTTTTGGCTAAACACAAGGCAAGATTTCCAGTTTCTCTAAGTACATATTTCAATATGACCATGGGATAAAAAACTTTACCAAAATTATACTAAAACTTTATCAGTATTTTGTGGCTTTATACAATTTAAAGTTTTATTTTAAAATTTGCATCAATTCTGAAATATGTCCTTTTTTGTTCTAGCCAAAAGAAAAACAGCCTTCATTCCTTCCATGGAAGGATTTTCAGTATCCTTCTCTCAGCTATAATCAACAGGTCCTACACTGAAATTCATTAAAATAATGAATGTGTGAGTGTATGTTTTGGTCAAATGGTTCTTCTTCCAAATAAAATTCCATAGAATTTCTAAACAAGATGAGATTGCAATTTTGGCACAACCAGCTGTGGATTTGTACCCACCCTGTGTGTCTACAATGGAAATTACGGAAAGATGAAATGAAATTTAAATTAAAAAAGCAATCAGGAAGAGAAGAATCTGGTTTTACTTGATAAAGAAAGACTACAATGAAAATTTAGAGTGGGCTCTTTAAAAGGTTTTGCAGCATATTATGAAAAGCACAATGAGGGTCACTGCTTTTTATTTTTGCAACAGCACCTATTTTCTGCACATGAATATATTTAATGTATTTTAAGCAGATTAGAGGAGGTGATGGGCAGAAGCAAGACAAAAGTTTATCAGCTGTTGAAATATAAAAAAAAAAAAAAAAAGTTGCACACCAAGGTGATCATTAGGAAAGTAGAAACAAAAATCTACTGCCCTTTTTAGAAAAATCTAAAGGTGTGCAGTTCTGCAAGGCACCTCTGGAAAGCCACAGGCTCCAGGGCAGGCAGGGTTTTCCACACCTGGCTGGGGGTAAATGGGTTGGTCTCTCTCACCACTTTTCTGCCACAGGATGCAAAACAGCAAACCCATTTCATTGGCAACATCCTGCTCTCCAAAATTGCCTGTTCCCTTCTAAACTCCTGCTCCCACATAGTCACCAACAGCTCCGAGTGTGTCTTAGATGCAGGAAAACAGAGCTAACAGTGCCTATAAATAAATAAATCATGGCATGCTAAAGCTGAGAAATTCTCCCTAAAATGCAGCAGAAATCCCTGGTGGAAGGAATCAAACAGTCTTTGGAGCATGTCTGCTCATTCCCAACCCTGCCACTCGTGCCAGCATCATTCCAAGGCAGACTTTTCTCCAGCTACTCAGCTTAACTTCTCTTAATAAATAAGATGTCCTAGAGCACGGGAATCTGCAGCTCCCAAAGGGGGAATAAAACACGAGGTGGAAGGGAAAGAAAAGATCAGTTTCATCCAACACGTCTTCAAAGCCTCGTAACCTGGTTTCTATTTGCTAAAAATGGAAAGCTGAAGCTGCCTCTGAGACAGTTATAAAAGTATAATGTATCAGTTTCCCTGGGCCCTCTTGTTCATTAGAGCTTGGGATTTTTTTCTTCCCTCTCCTGTAGGAAAACTGCCCTACTGCAAAGGGCATTAGAAATAAAGATTGTATTTCAGCTGAAGACAGAGTGAGTAAAGAATCTTTCCTAATTACGCTGCTGATTACTTGAGCAGTCCTCCATTTGACAATACAGTTATACAAAAGAGAGGAGAATATCTTCATTGCACTGAAAAAAAGGAGAAAGTGTGTTTTTTCCAGCTTTGAAATTTATGGACTATGAGCCAGACATATAAAACTTTTCTTGAACTCTAAAAGTCCAGATAAACTTTCTGAAAACACCAGTTTTTCTCTTACACAAATATCTGTGCTACATAATTCATATTTTTACATTGTTTGTAGGAACTCCACCTACAGGGATGAGCTAACCTCAAACTGGAGCAGTAATACTGGCTCTAGGCTTTGGTACTGGTTCCATTCCAGGGTCTTCTCTAGCAGATTTCTATTTATATCATGCAGAAGTCAGCAAAAAAGTCAACCATCCAGCCACATCTGGCTGTTCCAAAGGTGCAACATAGCTCAGCATCCCCGAAACACTTCAGCTGCTTAAAAGCAAAGGCAAAGAAAACCCCAGATCAAGTCCCAGCTGTAAACTGTAACTCCATAAAAAGCTGCTGTGCAACACCAGGCTGGTGATGACTATCATCCTGGTGATAAATCACCATCTTCTGACCTCTAACCTTCAAAATAATATTCTTTCTTCAAGCACTCCTTGTCACCCTGTTTTGCAGACGGGTGACTCGGGCAGGTTGGGAGTTGGCACCTCCCTTTGCTGCTGGCAGTGGAAAACTCCAGCTGGTTCCAGTTCCATAACTCATTGGTTTGTCTGGTAATGCAGCACCAGGCCAGCTACAGCCAGGACACCCCTGATCATCCCACACAGCTCCCAGTGTCTGGCTAGGTTTGGGTATGTTCCCAGGAACTGAGCACAAGACAAGAACAGGCATCCTTTGAGCATGGAAAATAGGGAAAACAGAGAATTCATCAACAGTTCAGCCCAAATCAGCAGCTTCCCTCAGCACTGAGGGTGCTGCTGTGCTGCAAGGAACAGCTCAGCTGGCAGTGCCTCAGTGCCCTTTTATGTGGTGTCACAGCACATTAAGTTCCTATGTCTATACAGAATATATGGACACACTTTCTTTCCAGCTGCCCCCACAGCTGAGTTCAGAGCCCTCAGCTCCAGTCCTGCACCCCACAGTGACCCCACCCTTCCGTGTGGAACTCCTCACTTTCAGCCATCTCATCACTCCATGTGATGCAAACAAAAGAGAAAAGAGAGCTCAGATACTCCAAGCCCCCCTCATCAGTGAATTCTGACTTAAAACCCTCGTCACAGACCAGCCCTGGATAGACCTTCGAGTAACAACACACCAGATCACACCGTTCCCATCTTTAACTGCCATGTCCTTTCCACACCAACTCATTCAATTATTTTAAGATTAAAAGCTCAACAATTATCTACCATTTAATGCTTTCAATTAATGCTATTTTATGATCATTTGAGTAGTGGGACAGAGAAACAATTAAACCTGCTCATTACAGAGCACTGCAAGCTTGTTTACTGGAACTGTGTTAAGTAATCTTTCCTTTCTGCTTTAAAAATAAAAAGACTCATTTAAATCACCCCCAATGGTCCAATTTCAAGCACAGTTTTTAAGGCTAAGATTTTGAGGAAGAAAGCACACATTGCACTAATAGTCCTGTGGCTCTGAGGATGCAAATGACAGGCACATTTTTTGGTACCAGGGCAGGCATGTTTCCACCCTAATTGCCTCCAGCAGGACAAACAACAATCTTAACTTAAGGAAAATATCATTCCACTCTTTTTTTCCATGTAGTGGGTCTATATTAGGGAATAAAAAGTTCAAATTTTAGTATCCAGCCCTCAAAGCAATAAGTGCAAGTATCTCAAACTCAAAAGCCAAGAAAATTCACTTGAGTTTCTCTCCATTCCCCAGCACCCCTTATCTATCCCTGGGACACTCTCTAAAAGAGGTAAACATAAATGAATATATACATAAATAAAAGATACATATAATACACATCACTAAGTCAAAGAGCAAGGACAGACTGTTTTATTTAAGAGATAAAAACTCATTGACCAACTTACCTGAGAGAGCTCCTTTCTTCATGGACAGACCTCCACAAGAGCCCACACACTTTCCTCCCTCAGCTTTCTAAAGGGAAATCTCAGCCCTGTCCCACACAGGTGACCCTCCAAATGTCACCACTCCCACTCTGCTTTCCATGGTGAGGTGCAGGGGATGGGAACAGGGTTATGCATCTCTACTGATCTCGCCTGGACTAAACTCAAAACCCAAGGTAACGTCTCATGCCAAAACATTTCTACCTCAAAGCCTTCCCATATTCAGAAGATCCAAACTACAAGTTCTCTGCAAGGCTGTTACCAGCCCAGTTTGTGCAAGGAATTTCTTAGTTCTTGTGCAATACTCAAATTTCAGAAACCAGCAGAGAACCACATATGGTCTCTCTACATGGAAATTGTTTCTTTCACTATCATCACAATCAATGCTCCATCCCTGGATGGATTGGAAGGAAGAGGCAGACACTCCATCTCTTGAATCTAATTTATTTAATGAAAAAGAAAGCTACACACATTTGAGAGATTAAAAGAAGTGTGGCTTTTTAGCCTTGTAGTTACTTTGTTCTGTGAAATGTGAAACCTGAGTTTCCAGCTATATCATAAAAAGATCCACGGCAGGGTACAACCAGGGTTGTATGGCAATCAGGTGTGGTAGAACCCTAGAAATTGCCTCCCAGGAAGACATCCTTGGGTTGCATCAGCACTGTGCTCTGTGGTCTTCAGGGCAGCCAGGATGAGGGTGAAGGGAAGGAAAAATCCTGACTCCATGTTTCAGAAGGCTGGTTAATTATAATATCATATATATTATATTAAAAAACCACACTATAACTATACTAAAAGAACAGAGAGAAAGATGCAGCAGAAAGCGAGACAGGAATAGAAAGGAATGAATAACAAAGTTCTGTGACTCCCAAAGAGTCTGACCCAGCTGCCTCCTTGATTGGTCAATATGTAGAAACATCTAACGCAGACCAGTCAAGTAAGTACCTGTTGCATTCCACAGCAGCAGATAGTAATTTGTTTACATTTGTTCCTGAGGCCCTCTCAGCTTCTTAGGAGAAGAAAATCCTGACAAAAGGATTTTCATAAAATATCATAACTACAGTCCTCCTCTTTACACATTTTGCCCTAATTCTGCGCAGCAACAAAGCTTGGGGAGCTATTCCCATGGAGAAACCTTCACTGCTGCAGTAGGAAGGAGAATTAAATGCAAATGTCCCATTCCACAGAGTGAAGATTGTAACCAGTATGATTTGACAAAAATCTGGTTGCAACGGCATTTTCTAAGATGGCATCACTTGTTGGAGGATTTTTTAAAAGACATGGCTCTTCTAAAGAAATACAGATATTTATTTTCATCATTCCCTCTGGTGCCTGAATCTCTCTTAGATTCATCTTAAATGTTGCCAGTTCGGCTCTGCCAGTTCTGAGCCTGGCAGGAGCTTAGTGACTCCTCCTGGCTAGTTTTAAACAGCCTACTTGGATTAAATATTTGGAGTCCCTACCTACACATATCCATCCATTTGGGAAGCAAAAAAAAGGTCTCCTGACTTGGAGAGATTTCTACCAGCAAGCCCAAGACTACAGCCAGAACTGAGGGTGCCAACATCCATTATTCAGCTCAGTGCTTTGTCAGAAATCAATGTTACAGGGCCAGTTGCCGCAAAGAACTGAAATCAATAGGATGGAATCTTCTCCTTTTCAGAGGACTGAACTCCAGTTAGTCTGAACTTCAGAACAGGCAGATTCTGAGTGAATGAGTACAAATAAATGCTGAAATCTCAGAAGATTGATAAGGACACATTCTCCATCCCACTGTAATTGAGGAGCTGTGGAGTTGTAACTCTGGTCAGGGCCCTGTGCAGGGCTGAGGTAAATGCAGGATAATAACCTGAGCCTTTAAACCTTGCTGCATGTCCATGGATAAAAATAGCTCCATGTTCATAAAGAAAATTTTATAAACGTGGAAAAAGCACTTCACATTTTCCTTTGCATGTGTCAGAGTGATGTGTTGTGATGGACACAAACTAAGAGTGAGCACCCAGATGGAGAGTAAAGGGAGAGGTGTGTTCCTTTCTGCTGTCTGCTCCCCGTGGACTGATCCCACAGGCTCAAAAGAGGGACTAAAACATTTGGGGATGTTTGCAATGCTGTGCAACTCCTTCAGTACCCGTGGGCACAGCCCTGCTCCCTGGTGTGCACAGATTAAATCTCATTTACTGCGGCAGGGATGGGCACAAAGGACACCCTGCACGGACCAGCCCGACCCAGAGGAGCTGCCAGAACAATTCCATGGATGCAGCAGCTCCAGTCCTGCTTCCCAGTGCACAGCAGCTCATTTCAGCCTCCTCAGCTCCTAATCCAGGCATTCTGCACAGGTGCTCTTCGTCAGCCAGTTCCCACGTTTTTCCATTGGCATTTTGTTGGTCAGTGCCTTAAGAATTTGTTGCAAAGATTTGGAGTGGGCTAAGGATGATCCACTTGCATTCAGTGGCATTCCTGTGCCCCCAGCCTGCCTTGGCATGAATCCCCCCTTGCTGCCCATCCTTTTGAGCCAGCAAAGCAAGAAAGTGCAAGTCAATGGAAAACCTTATCAGATTATTCACTGAGCTCTTTCCAGCAGTGAGATAATGAGAGTCTGGAAGGAAGTTGGAGCAGCCCTTATCTTCTGGGTATTTCAAAGGTGTTCCACAATTTCTCAGGCTTCAGATGTTTTTGATGTATTTTTCTGTACCATTTTGTAGTTTCTTGACTCCAAAACCTATCCAGATATTATATAGAGCCCCTTTTACAATGTAATAAAACAACTGAAATTTTCATTTACATGAACAAAATGGTTCTGAAGTTGGTTTAGAGAAATCTAAAGTTTATCAGTAAAAAATTTTCTGCTTCTGTACTTCTTTCTTTAGTGGTCAAGTTTGCAAATGGATTGCGTAGACCTGCTCAGCTTTCAGCACTTGCCACAAAGATTTAAAACAAATGGCATTGCTTATGAGACAGAACAGAAGCAAATATTTGTGAGGTGAGGATTTACAGTGGCCTGTTTTCAAATGAAAAGGTTTTTGCTTTATTATTTAAGTATTTTGAATATTTAGATAGTTTTGTAGTAAAGATACAGAGCATATGAAATGCAGGGTAATGCACCATGTGATTAAGATGGGATTTGGATTTCATTCCAACGAGCTACACAATTTAGGCATTCCTATTCTAACAAGAGCCCAATTAGATATATTTCATACAAACAATAACCTATTTCACTTTGTGGCAACTTGTCTGTGAGCAGCTTACAGTTGAACTGCACTGATCATCTTCAGTCATTAATTTAGTCTATTCCAAGCATATTTATTCTACAAACATTTTCTTTCCCTGGTAAGTTTTTATTCATAACAGAAGAAAAGTGATCTGAAGAAACATAGCTCACAGAGCCACATCCTGATATGATAGTCAGCATCATGAATTTCAAATTACTTTCTGTGAGAGTTCACTGCTGGATAATAGAGCCAGAAACTCCACAAAAATCTCCTGCCAATCCATCATGTAGGGAATGTATTCAGAAACTCCAGATAGGGAGCAATAAAAAGCCTTAAGATAGGTGAAAAATTTTGTCTCCTAACAACATACTGATGTTAACATAACAAAACCTGCCTTTCCCGGCAAGTCCATGTAAACAAGTACTAAAGCCGTGTATTTTTCCAGGCAAATGCCCCATGGAGGTGTTGGCACTGCCAGGCTGTGCCAGGAGCCTCCCTTATCACAGTGGCTCCTCCTGATGGGAGGCCAGGCAGGAGCCGCCACGGGGAATTTTGGGCTTTCCTTGGCCCTCCCTTAGGCTTTTGGTCTTCCAGCCCCGGAAAAGAGATGCTGGGAATCTTTGGTGGCTTTCAGGGAGGGAGTGGGAGGTGAGACGGGCGGGGTGATGGAGCATGCCGCTTTGGTGGCTGTTTTCTGAACCCCTGGCCGGGCTCCCTGCAGGCCCGTTCCGCGATCAGCACTGCCAGGGCCCCTCAGGCTCGGCATTTCTCTCTTCCTGCAGGGCTGCTAGACACCGGAGTGCTCGGGGAGGGGAATATTGCAGCTCTTGCCCAGCCCCATCCCCCAGCACATGAGGGAAATGTGGTTCCCATTACAGCAGGCTCTAATCCCGGCGCATTCCTGGCTGCAGAGCCGCCTCCTCCCGTCTGAGGCGGGGACCAGGAAACTTCTCAGATGGCCCTGATCAGCCCAGAGCTCCCTGTGAGCCCAGCCCAGAGCTCCCTGTGAGCCCCAGCCCAGAGCTCCCTGTGAGCCCCAGCCCAGAGCTCCCTGTGAGCCCAGCCCAAAGCTCCCTGTGAGCCCAGCCCAGAGCTCCCTGTGAGCCCAGCCCAGAGCTCCCTGTGAGCCCCAGCCCAGAGCTCCCTGTGAGCCCAGCCCAGAGCTCCCTGTGAGCCCAGCCCAGAGCTCCCTGTGACTCTCAGCCCAGAGCTCCCTGTGACTCTCAGCCCAGAGCTCCCTGTGAGCCCAGCCCAGAGCTCCCTATGAGCCCCAGCCCAGAGCTCCCTGTGAGCCCCAGCCCAGAGCTCCCTGTGACTCTCAGCCCAGAGCTCCCTGTGAGCCCAGCCCAGAGCTCCCTGTGAGCCCAGCCCAGAGCTCCCTGTGACTCTCAGCCCAGAGCTCCCTGTGACTCTCAGCACAAAGCTCCCTGTGACTCTCAGCCCAGAGCTCCCTGTGAGCCCCAGCCCAGAGCTCCCTGTGAACCCCAGCCCAGAGCTCCCTGTGAGCCCAGCCCAAAGCTCCCTGTGACTCTCAGCCCAGAGCTCCCTGTGACTCTCAGCACAAAGCTCCCTGTGACTCTCAGCCCAGAGCTCCCTGTGAGCCCAGCCCAGAGCTCCCTGTGAGCCCCAGCCCAGAGCTCCCTGTGACTCTCAGCCCAGAGCTCCCTGTGAGCCCCAGCCCAGAGCTCCCTGTCAGTTCCAGCCCTGGCGTGTGAACCAGAGGCAAACTCTTGGACTGAGTGTTTCTCATTGCAGCTCACACTTGGTATTTGTTTAGCCCTGGAAGACACTGACTGGATTCCAATGCAAGGAAAACACTTCTCCTTTGAAGGCCCTGGTGTAATTTATTTCACTATTTCTGGCTGGTTCCTGATAAATGTGATCCATGAGTGAAGGACTGAAATAAGCTTGCTCCATTTTTTCTGGTTTTCCATTATGAAGTATGGCACAGAAAGAGCAGGATTTCCAACTCGTTCTGCTGTCTGTGTGTCAGCCAGAAAAAGCCGTGGCCCTATGCAGATGGATCTGAGCAGCCCTGCCATGGGGAGGCACTCAGGAAGAGATGGGGCTAGCAGTGTTCCCAGAATAGTTCAGGGAAGTTATTAACATCTGTAAATTATGCTCCTGTTTCCCTGACAGCAGCAGCTTTGCTTGAGGATCTCAACATCACTGCCAGCGTAAGAACTTTAGGTGCCTGTTGCCCTGATCCCTTCCCAAAAACACATCAATCACTAAAATAGAAGAGGTCTGAGCTCCCAGATCAGAGCTTTTATAAAAATATACATGAAACAGACTCCTGAGCCTCTTAATTCTGTGGAGCTGCAGCCTTTTATTAAAAAAAAAATAGGGCTGGATGAAAATAAAGATGTTTCCAACATCAAAAATGCACATCAGCTCTGTTCCTGCAAATTTTTTCAAAAGGTGAATGTCCTGGTGATAAAATTAACCAGCATATGATGAACAATAAAAAACTCACCCCTGATAATTATCAAATTCCCCTGAGCAGCTCCTTTGAGAACCTTCCCACAAGGTTGCCCTTCTCCCCTCAGTACGTAGAGGGGGAACTTTTTTCCTTTTTTAAGACAAAACCAAAATCAGTGGCTCAAATGTGCACACAAGCAGGTATTACCCCAGGAAACAGTATTTTATAAAAGTAAAAACCACCAAAATATTTTTTTAAAAACAGAGCACTAGACACCATGAGAGACTGATAGTATTTGGGATCCAGAATTCCAGTGTTTCCCCAGGGAAGGGCACAGAGAGCATCCCCATAGATGGGCAACGTGTCCCATGGGCAAAGGCAGCACCTCAGCAGGAGAATCTTGTGTTCCCAGTGCAAAGAGGTCAGACAGACACATTTTCTACAAACTTTCTGCATTTTAATGTGTTCTCCATTAGCATTTTGGGAGGATTTGTCTGCCATGGAAATAATTCATTTTTATGAAATTTGACATCTGTGATCAGAGGAATCTCCTTTATAGGCTTTAGGTACTGATACATGGTTACATTTCTGTGGAAGATAAACTGAGGGAAACTAAGGAATTTACTTGTTAAATCTGCTCACATAAATCTCTCTGCCTACTGAAACAATTAATCAGCAGTGGCTTTTCTCACATATGAATGAAAAAGGATGCAAAGTCTGGAGCACTCAGTCTGGAGCCATAAGCAGGCTGCATATTTGAATTCCTTTTATTAATTGCTTTGTTGTGACACCAGGAAAATACTTTGTCAGTTGCCTCTACTATAATTTGGTATCAAATCCACTCAATACTTTTTTTCCTTCTTTTTTTAAAAAATCCTTTGTCAGGATCAAGTTGTTTCTAATTTAGTGCTGTATGTCATTTGCAACAGGATTCTTCAAGTTTCCTTTCTTAATTCATCACACCTGTTTTTTGTTATTTTAAAGACAGCCAAGGACACTGGGGCATTCACTCCACACATTGTAAAAACTTTAAAAGGGTGGCACACAGATGTATATAAACAGAGGCAGAGAGTCTATTCTGTTCCTGAAAAAAATATGATTTTAAAAGAGTTGGGAATGTGAGTGTGCGTCACATTGAAAAAGTTGGGGGTTTTTGTGTTTCTTTTTCTCCCTCTGTGGTGTCAGGTCAGAATTTAACATGGCTCTCACAAACATAAAAAAAAAATCATTTCAGCTGAATTCCTGGGGTCAGTGAGGGGTAAGAATCCCACCAAGAAGCAGCTGGGAGCCATTCCTGCCCCCGGTTCTGACATTGCCAGAGTCCCCCAGAGAACTGCACGTCTGGAATTTGAAAGGCCATCAAATTTAGTGGGACTAAACTCTTCTAAATTCATCAGGGATTTTAAGGTGAAGGTTTAAAAGTGTGTCAAGCAAATACTGGGATTGGCCATGTCATTCATTTTACATTTTTTAATTATTCATGTTGAGGTCCCAGAATGAGCCCAGAGTATTTAGGAGAGCCTGGCAGAGGAAAGCCCCATCATCTCCCCCAGAAAGATGCTGGTCACACATGTCCTGTCCAGTTTCACACTGAATTCCCTGTGTCCCTCCTAGGGCATTCTGTAGTTCATTTGAGCTGCTTTTAGAATTAGAACCCCTGGGAGGAAAGGCACATGGTAGACAATGCCACCAGCTGTGCCCCACTGTCACATGATGGGATGTAACCCCATTCCCTCAGCATTCCCAGTGTGACCCATGCCAGAGGCCATGTGAGAAAATCAGGGATGTGGGGTGCTTTGTCTGACAACAATAAACATGCAAGATTGTCATGGGCAGATAGAATAATTTTGGAGAATTGAAGACATCTAATTGCAGTGTTACAGACATTGAAGAATTATTATAAACAATATTCTGTGGCAATAAATCATTTTGCCCTCATCCAGCAAACTCCACCGCACCTCAGTAAATCACTTGAAACACACCACTGTACAAAATTCTGAACTGACAGAGTGGACATTTCCAGGGATTTTGTTGCAGATGGTCACATCCTGGGTTTCTGTGGCACTCCAAACACTGCCCCAGCTTTGCAGCCCTTTGCTGGCTTCACCTTGGGCTGCATCTCCTGCATGGCTGGGTCAGAACAGCACCAAACCCACAGCATTTAAAGGTTCTTTGTTTTCTTTTACTATTTATTTTCTTTTATTATTGCTTCCTAAATAACAGGACTAAACAGAATCCCATGCTTGTGGCTTTCCTAACGAAAGGATTGTGGATTTCCTTATGAAAGTCCTTAGGGAAAGCCTTGAAGAAGGAAAAGCAATATAAATGATTCAATCATTTGAAGGTTTGGCCTTTCTTTGCTTGACCATGGTTTCAGCCATCCCTTGCAAAGGGCTGAGCTCCATTATTCCAGCTTCCTGTCCCATTCTAAGATTCTTAATCTGATTTTATGAACACTACAGCATTAATAATACGTTGCTTCTGTTAATTTTCCCTTCAGTCACTACCTACAACATATGGCCATTATTTTCTCACTGGCAATATTCAACAGAGGTAGAATTTGAAGTACTAATTTAGGTATTTAAAGCTTGAAAGTGTATTAACTTCAAACTTCATTAGTAGGCCCCTGGCCCTCAGTGAGTGACTGAAAATCAAAGTGGCTGGGTCAGGGATCAAGTTTCAGAAGTCAATTTTCCAAATACTGTTCTTCAGAGAGCGATATATCGGTATTAAAATGACAATTTGGACAATAGCCAAAGCCTCAGCTATTCTGAGTCCCACAAAAATGTTAGTTTATGCAAATCTCTAATAGCTTCAGTGCAGGAATGCAAATTTATATCAGCAGCTGAGAAATTAGAGAGATGACAAGGATTGTTGTGCTATCTGAGATACTTCCTTTTGAATTCTTGAGCAAGGAGTGTAACCACCTTCATCCCTAACATGGGCCCAGATTGGTGAAGGGAAGACTCTGAGAAGCAGAAAATAAGATGAATATTAAAGACATTTTACATTCTCAAGTGTTTTCCTATATTTCTCCCACTTTCTGCATAAAAACAATTGTGCATTGTGTAAAACCCATTTAAATTATGGGTGAGTTGGTTATATAAGACTCCTGTAAGATGTACATAAAAAGCATAAAAGAAAAGAGAAAAATTCAAGTATAACAACTTTTTCCTTTAAGGGTCTCAGGACAATAATTTCTGACAATATTCTGCAAAATCCATGTTGGGATAGCCAAAGTAAAATTGATGGTCCCTAGAAAAGGTCAAAATCTCTTAAAAATTTATTGTGATTCAAGGAACTGAATTTGTGACTCATTACAAAGCCTGATTTTCTCAAAATATTCATCATCCAGGCACTGAAAATCAGGCAGCTGAAATAATCTGAAAGTTTTTCTGAAAATGAAAAGCACCCAAACTGTCAGGTGACTTTTGAGAATCTGCAAAACATAAAAATACCTTACAGAAGCTGTTATTTTTTATTATTGCCTCTCCAGTAATTAAACTTGAAAGGGTATGAGGTACAGTCTAAAATGAAAAAAAAAGAACAAAATTCATTATGGAACTAGGAACAGACATGCCAAACCCAGTATATTCTGCCCTTTTTCCTTCACAAACTATTGAAATATATTTAAATAGCTTTAATTATTCATATTGTTCTTTCAATAATTGAGAACAATTTATTTCAACCAAGTTTTTTTTTAATGAGAGGTAAAACTAACTTGGGTACTTTTCACTCCAGGAGTTGACAGCTGCTGGTGGGTGAGATCACATCAACCCCCAGCAGAGGAGCACAGGGCAGACATTCCTTCTACAGACACATATATAAAAATACTGTTTGTTTTGCAGTTTCATTTCCCAGAACCAAATATTTGAGAGATGTTTGTGTTGGTTTCTAAACAGTTCACAAAGCCCAGGCCTTGAAGGTTTCCAAATGGAGCCACAAAGTTTTTCACTGATATTAATGTGTGGTTTATTTTTCTTGTAAATAGTTATTATTTTTTTGTCCTAGAAAAATATTTGGATACAAAGTCTGCAATGCTTTTTTGTTGTGTTGTTTGATACCAGATACTTTCAGCATTAGAATAACAGCCCATGTAAGAAAATCAGCCAGGACTATCAAAATATTAAAATAATTGCCATCACTGGATGATAAATCTGTCTCTGGTCTGATGTATAAAAGACATATCCAAATATTTCATATTCAGGGGTATTATTTAAACAAAAATTACAGAATTGGCTACCTCAAGATATGTAACACTTACCTGTGCAAACCTTTATCTCCTCAGGAATTCTGAGGTGGGTTAGAGCTCACACAGGATTAAGAGAGAACAGGCCTGGAACTGCTTGAGAACCAGTATTTTAGTGATGAAGGTGTTAGCCAGCATCTTGCCACTGCCATTGCAATTTTTCCTGGCTATGATCCAGTTATCGAACAGATTAATGAGAAACCCAAATAAGTTGGTGTTGGGCAGACTTAAACACACTTTCTCCAGCAGAAAGCGGGACAAGCAGTTCTGAACTATCAATTACTGTTAATGACTTCCTTCATAGGGCTGCTCATGGAAATAGTAGGAACATATTAACTCATCAAAACCCACACTTTGCACAGAAACTTTCTGGTTGCCATAAAAATTCCCAAAGAGGAGAATTTCCCAGTGTATAACTCAGTGCCAAGACAGGACTAATTTTGAGGTATGTGGGTGCATCAGTTGTTTGAATGTTAGCTCCATCCCAATGCTGAAGTCAGACCAAACAACACACAATAAACAAGAGAGCTGGATTTATTATTTTTATGATGCCATAAAGAGATGTCCTGCCTCTAATTTTTAAAAAATATTCTGGATGGTCAGAAGCACCTCTCTGATGACATCATGTTCCTTCAGTGGTGTTAAAAGGAGGGAAAACAAATTCTTATTTTATATATATATATATATATACACATTTAATAAATGCTTGCACACCACGAAGAAAAGCAGCATCAGCACACTGACTGGATCTACAGATACACCAGGGGCAGGTATATACAGGAAAAAAAAAAGTGTGGGAAAGGTTTTGGAATATAAATTCTCAGAAGAAAGGGTTTTAGTTCTCAAATTCCTAAGTCACTCAGTAGTTTAAGAGCTGAATTTGGAAGGGGATGGGATGTAAGGACAGAGGCTCAAACCAGAGGATCATCTGCTCCATCATCCTGTCTGTAGCACCTAGACCTGTGTACAGCAGACATAGGATGGGACATTTTCTCTATTTTCCCAATGGTATTTTCTCAGTATCCAACATTATTTGCATTTTCACCTTCACCAGCAAGCAGCTGTTTCCTCTGTATTTGGTAAGTCTCTGTGTTTGTACCAGCCATGAGCTTCTCTTGAGCCCAAGCTCTCAGCACCCAGAACATCCTGTGCTGCAGCTCTGCACAGCTCAGCCACAAGAGGTGTGAACAAGTTGCTGGTTTGCTCTGATGTATTTTTAACCCCTTTGTTCCTCTGTCCTGCTCATAAAAAGCACTGAACAATCAATCTCCACAGTGATCAATCCATGGGACACGTCTCCCTCCCCAGTCCCAGTCATCTCTCCTTAAGCTGAAGTGCCCCAGCCAGTTTAATTGTTCACAGCCCACGAACCATCTCCTGCTTTTGATCATCCCTGTTTCCTTTTCCTGACCCTTTTCCAGCTGTGTGGGATCATTTTTGATGTGGCAGAGCCACACACAGAATTCAAGATGCTGATGAGTCCCAGATTTATAGAGCTGTGTCAAGAGGCTCCTCTGCTCTGTTCCCTATGCCTTCCTCAATATGTAATATCTGATCTTTTTATCTATTACTCTAATAGATAAATACTTTTATAGAACTGTCCTGAATTTTCATAGATTTACTTTGTTACTGAGAGGTATTGGGCAATATTTTCACTTCATGTTTGACGTTTTCACCCCTGTTAACGATAATGGTCTCATTTACATTTAATTTTGTGTGATATCTCAAAGCCAAATCACAGAAGCCCTCACAAGATCTTGCTGCATCTCTCTGAAACCAGCACTCATTAGGCAGGAAAGTCCTAATACTATGGACTGAAGATAGTTTTACCAAGAGGAGTTAAGATGGTAGTTGTTACAGCCAACCTAAAAACTGGAATGAGATCATGGTTAATAAAGATAATTTAAGGATATTCACCAGAAAGACAGAGCCAGTTGAAAGCACATGAAAAAACCAGAAGTACATTGAAATAAAAGAAGCACAGTTTATTCCTTTTGTTCTTCCATTTGTAAGGAAAAAAATGTAATTTTCACTGTGGACTAAAGCACTGATACTTTTTCTGTTAGGTTGGGGTTTTCCACCAGTTATTTTTCCAGTGACGACCCATTTTCATTTCCCATCCTTGTCAGGAGACTGGAAAAGTTTTATGTGGATGCAACAGTCTGGTCAGAGAGAGAAAGCCAGATAAGCTTTCCTGGGAAAGCCATTAATTAGCAGATGGTGTGACGAGGTGTTGACTAAATGACCAATCAGGTCCACCTGTATCAGAGCAGTGTATAAAAGAATGGGTTTCTAATAAACTCAGATATTAGCCTTCTGAAGAGACCTAGAGTCTATGTGTCACCTCACTCCCGTTCCTGACTCAACGGTGACAGGTCTACAGCTCTTTCAAGCAACTTATGACCAAAAAAAACCCAACTAAACAAACCACAACACACACAAAAGCCCCTCTAGATAAGGGTAGCTCCAAAAGTTTTTTTAAATTAATACACTTGCCACTGTTGTCTCCATCCCAGCCTTAGGGCAGCCTGGGAGGCTGCAGAAAGCCCAGTGCCACTGGTGGAGGAAGCAAAGGTCACTCTGCTGCAAACCCCTGTGCCTTTCCCTCTGCAGGGTGGTAAATCTGAGCTGAGCAAGAGGTAAATGACTTCTGGCTCTATCAGCTGAGACAGGAACTGCCTTGCAGCACTCAGCTCTGAGAATGCTTTAAAGGTGTTTCCGTTCCCCTTCAGCACCAGGCTGGGTTTAACCTCCACCAGCACCAAAAGGTCTCCTTTGGGACCACACAGCAGAGTTTTAAAAAATGACTGAGTGTCCTCAGCCACCCTTTGTACAGCAAACCCAGAAATCTGGTGTGTTATCAAGTCCCAAATCCCATTAAAATGCAAATCTACCTTTGTGCCTCATCACTGCTGTCCCACAGGTCACAAGCCTTGAGCCAACAAGAACCAACCAATATCCTGCAACCTCGAATATTAATGTTGGATCATAGATAATTTAATAATTGCTGTCTGCCTCAGCATTGCAAGGGAATGCTGCCATCACTGGCCTGAGCCAAGGGAAGGCTTGGGGATAACTCCTCTGAGGTGTGATCAGATATGTTCCAGGTGATTGTAGCTGATACAGTTTATTTAATAAAATATCTCCTGTATGGTCTGACAGGTAAAAAATATGTCAGTGCAGTTAGTAGAATAGAAAAAGGGGGAATCCTTTTGTAGCAAAATTTCTCTAGAAGAAAATATCCCACTGAAATATAACTGAGTAGTCTTCTGCCTGTGGGCACAATTCTGGATCATTTAACAGACAGAAATTAAACATCTCTAGCTAAAATTGAGCTATTGTCTCTCTCAGCAAACCTTTTCACTGAAAATTTCAAACAGATGAAAATGTGACAAGCAGCCAGGGACCAGAGTGTGTTTGTACAAAAGAGATGAGGATATTCTGCAGCCTTAAATAATTTTATTAAATAGATGAAGATGGAAAATAGAGAGTTAGAACCACTGTGAACAGCCTGACAACATCTTACCTGTTTGAGAGGATCCTAATGACAGACACAGTCATTAGTTAAATTAGATTAAGGTACCAAGGACATCTCATGCATGATTTTATTGCTTACAACCAAATAGAAGTTTAACTGACAACCTGTCACTAAATTAAGCCGGTAGAGAAAAAAAACCCCAGCATGCGATGACACAAAAGATTATTGTCTGATAAAGGGGAGAGAGGAAAGAAAAAAATAAAATTTAAAAAAAATAGTAAAAGCAAACTAAGCAGCCCCGAGTGAAGAAGCAGCCTCATGTCCTAGGGCTGCCTTTTGGAAATCAAACCAATTTTAAGTTAGGGAAGAGTAATGTGTAAATTCTTCCTCTTCTGGATTTGTATCTAAAGTAGCATAGTCTTCTCTGTTTTTAGGGTGAAGCTGGAGCTCCCACCACAGACCCTTCCAGATGCCAAGAGCAGCTCATTGTTCCCTTTCTGCATCCCTTTTTTCCTGGGGACCCCTCTGGGTGTGAGACAATGCCACTTCCTCCCAAAATGACAGAGAGACACTAAAGACAAATCCCTCATTTGATAAATTATTTAACTGTTACAAAGGAATGATTATATTGATATAAAATGGAATGGTTTCACCTTTTCACTACAATGTTTAGTGGCCTTGGTGGTGCTTGGTCATAGGTTGGAGTCAGTCTTGGGACTCTTTCCCAGCCTGAACAACTCTGGGCTTCTCTAGACTCACAATGTGTATGTAATTCACACATCCAGAGCTTTTGGGAGTACAGTCAACAAATCACCAATCCACAGCTCCCAAAGCACGTGAAATAAAAGAATAAAATACAGATAATAGAAACGTACATATTGTTTACCCAGTTTGTTTTCAGTAAATTTTTCACACAAAATTTTTACCTTTTTCTATGAAAAAAACCCAACAGAACTAAGGCTGCTGCAGTGCTTTGACTGCCAGCTCTGTAGTACAGCACAGATTTTGAACATTAGGAAGGGTTTAAGAGCTCTTGCAAAGATCACAGTATTAAGAATATAGTGAGAAAGGATTAATTTTGTACTACTTCTATCCTCTTTAAACTGTTTTTAATCAGTCACACTTTCTATTCTTTCCATGAACCTGTGAAAGAAAAAGCCATCACAATTCTAATTAGTAATATTAGTACTGTGTTTTGTAATGCACGTTCCACATTCTTGTGCCCAGAATGCCCCAAAGTGCCTTTTCTCCAAGAAATCACGAATAATTTAATCACTCTGAAATTACAGACCACCAATTCAGCCCACTGAAAAAACATCCCTGACCTTTGAGAGCAGACACTGGGTAAGAGATCAGGGAAATCCCAACAGAGCAGTGTGCTCACAGTAGCTGGGACAGGAGCTGACATCAGTTTCACCAACTGTCATCTAAGTTTGAGAAACTAATTAAGAAATCAGAAATTTTCTACAAACCCTCAGGAATGCTCAAAAGTTAGTCTTCTGCAGTATTGGGTTTAATTACTTCAGATATATGCAAGTATATACCAAAAAATTACTTGTTCCAAGCAATAAATTATGGAGAAATACCAATCCATTGATAGAAAAGACCTTCATCCCAGATATACTGTCCAATTGTCCCTTCAGAGAAAATCAAGCAAAGATGCTGAACTCCTAAGTAAAATTTAAAAAGCAAGCAGCAGGAGTATGTCTGCTGCTATATTATAATTTCATGTTTGCTAAGTAAAATCCTATCTCCTCCTGACAAATGAACTCTTTGAAGTGTGCAAAGGAAGATGATGGCAACTGTGTTTCTTTGGCTTGGTATTGAATTCAGTTCAAGTCTCACTGAGCTTTTCTTGGTTATTTTTGCTGTTTTCTGACATTCCTGGTGCCCAGAACCTGACTTTGGAAAAACCAGTCTGGCCCCTGGCAAACCCATCACTGCACGTATTCAGGGGAGCTCCCCTTGACATCTTGGTGCTGAGTATATTCATTAAAGCTTCTCAAGGTCCAAGCTGCTTTTACCAGGTCCCTCGCCAGTCTCCAAAGCCTGGGTGGGTCATGCAGGGGGCTCAGGGGGGCATCAGCTGCTGCTGAGCTGCTCTGCACAGAACTGCCTCTCGGGGCCTCCCGGTGTTCTCTGAGCACCAAGGTGCCTGATAAGGGCTGCAATTAATGCACTGCAGCTCCTCCCTGGCACCTGCTGCAGCATCCCTGCCCCGGGGCAGCAGCAGGGATAAATGAGAACTGTGGAGGTTCTGTGTGAGCAGCACTCACTGAGCAATCCCACTTCCTTGTTGTTTCATCATGGGCTCCTCTGAGAAATCTGCCTGATAACCATGCCATCCCATATCTGCCTTTTCCCACTAGTTCCTCCCCATGATATAGCTCTGCACAGTAAAATGCTGCCTCATGGCAGCTTCAGTGTAACACACAGCTGAGGCAGGTGGTCTGTCCTAGCTGGAGGTTTTGTCCTGCCAGAATGTCAGGATTTTGGCCATTTGCCCAGGATTTCCCAGTGAAAAATCACTCTTCAGAAAAGTCACAATGACATATCCAGAACACACTAGATTATACACTGTAACCCCAAAATATGTCAGTCCCACCAGATGATGTGGATTTGCTGGTGATCCCAGGTAGCAAAGTGGGAGGCTCCCCAGTGCATGGTGGGCCCTGTGGAAGCTGCATTTCAGAGCAGGTGGCGTGTCCTGCCCGTGTGACAGCTGCCACAGCGGCATGTCAGCGCTGCCACCTCACCAGCAGCCCTGCAGTGACAGCAGATAAAAGGGGTGCTGAAGATAATGACTGTACTTAGCAGTGTGTGGAGACACTGGGAATTCTGCTTCTCCAGGCAGCCCCCAGTGCTTTGGTCCTTTCATGCAAACATTTTTTAATAATCCATATCCGTTCATCTAATGCCACTCTGCCATCAGCTCCATTTAGCTTCCAAAACATACAGAAGCAGGAAAGAGACTGAAAGAAAATAAAACATAAATCCTTTATGTCGCCAAATTACCAACGGATGGCAAATTTCTTTATTTCAAAGAAACTAAGAATAATTAGGTACACTGTCAAAATGTCTGGCTATTTCTACCAGGAGAGTTTTAATTTTGTGTTAAAACAAAGGAATTTCAGACTATTTAAAAGGGCCTGGAGTGACAGGACAAGGGGGAAAGGGTTCAAACTGCCAGAGGGCAGGGATGGATGGGATATTGGGAATGAGGAATTGTTCCCTGGCAGGGTGGGCAGGCCCTGGCACAGGGTGCCCAGAGCAGCTGGGGCTGCCCCTGGATCCCTGGCAGTGCCCAAGCCAGGCTGGACACTGGGGCTGGGAGCACCCTGGGACAGTGGAAGGTGCTCCTGCCCATGGCAGAGGTGGCACTGGGTGGCTTAGAAGTCCCTTCCAACCCAAAGAATCTTTACAGTGCCACCAAAGGAGGTCCAGGTCAAGAGTAATTAGGGAAAGACCAATAACACAGATTGCAGTAACTGCTGTGAATTCAGACAGGAAAATGCCAGGATTTGAAAATCCCACCTCTGCAGTAAGGGCCCCCTGTGTGTTTGCAGATCTGTTCCTGTCCTGTCATTAGGAATTTCTCCAGCACAAATGCAAAGACATAATGCAGGAAAGATCAGTTCATATCCAGAGTTACTTTATTTGCTTTGCTTTACTGCAATCAAGTTGAAAGCATATAAATACATCAGAAAATAAAATAGAAAATCTTATTCACTGGACAGTGAGAACCTACGTTCAGCAGCTTTAGCACCACTCAGGCTTAACTGAAAAGTGATTAAGGTCTTGTTGCCATCATAAACTCAGTCTTACAGCTTTAAATAAAACGTTTGACTCCAGTAGCCTCTTAATGAAACCAGCAATTTCCTACAGAATGGAGCCATAAACGTGACAACTTTCTCTGCATTTTGAAAGATTATTGAAATAAAACAGAAAAAATTAGGTTTTGTGGGTATCCAATATGACACTGACTGCTAAATAGAGAGGTTAAGTTTGCATAGAATACTGTGCTCCTTTCTCAGAAACACTTCAATTTAAGGACTGGAATTCCATGCAGTGTCCATGTAAATAGCCTGATAAAGAGGTTTAAGAAGACAGATACTATTCTAAATATTTTTAAGAAATTTTCCAAACATTTAACTCATTATTCCTAATAAAAGGAAAACCACAGAGAATTACAGAAATTAATTTTTGAGGCCTCAGCCTTTCTTTCTGCTTCATATGGGAAGCAATCATTCCATCTGAAATAGTGAAAAATAGTAATTTCTCATAAATTTTAATGTACAGATACATGCTATGATATATCTCACTATGTGCACTCAGTGAGTTAATGGGATTGGCTTAATTGGTCATTACTGTTACTGACTACAGAGAACACCAGATTTTTAGAGACTAAAAGTGGAGTTTTAAAATTACACCATACCATGTAAGAGTCAGCTGTTTTGTGAGGCACCTTTTAGTGCTCAGTGATTTATCATACTGCAAGAGGCAAATTCCCATAAAAATCAAACCTCTTAGAACTGTTTTGGTTCAAGCCACCTGTACAAATAAGTCAGATGTCTGCCATTTAACAATGGGGATCTCTAATTTTAGACAAGATAAGTGATAGCTCTAGGCACTAACAGACTCTGTTAAAAGCCATTAAAAATCACACACTTTTAATCTCAGGTTGGCACCTGCACAGGTCTGTGATCTCCCTGGTACCTTCCTCTCCTGCATTCATCACCTGGGTCACTGCAAGGCTTCAAAATCTGTCCAGTTTTTGCATTGTTCCAGTACCAAATCATGCCCTACTGTGACATTGCTCCTCACTCCACATAAATCAGGCAGAGGCTTTGCCTGACAGAGCTCAGATCCCCTTGTCTTGTGCAATCACTTTTATCGGCACTCCCATGCCCCAGTTAGTGCTCCTTGTGGTCTGCCTGCAGAACATCGACCTGCTGCACTCCTCCTTGCCTTTCCTCTGTGGATAAAAGAATGAACTTTCCATATCTGACACACACATGCTCTCCCAGAATAAAAATCTGCAGTGGCAGGCCAAGTACCCTTGCCAAGGATAAATAAAGGAGCTGGTTATGCTCCTGCCACATCAGAGAGCTGCTGGGAAAGACATCACTGCTCCCCTTTTCACACCCTCAGTTAAATCTCTGCAGCCTTCCCTACTACAGCAAGTGCAGGAGTCATCCTGTGAGTTTTCCTGGATGCTTTTGACAGCTCTGGCACTGCACAGTCAGCAGAGCAGCTCCCTGGAAAGCTGCTGTGCTGCCTCCCAAGCAACAAAGGTGGACATTCATCTTGGCTCCAGTTTTCTTTGGTGCACAGGTTACAGTCCTGCTTTAAAGCTATAGAAATGTGAAGGGAGAAAAAATAAATACAAGACTTTGATCACATTTAAAGCTGGCAGCATTTGCTGTGAGAGCTGAGCTCACTCTTAGGGAAATGGCTGCAGTTCTTGGGACCAAGATCTTGTTTATCATTGCTCTGCTGTGGGCATTGCTCCTCAGGCAGAGCAGCTCTGTCCATACTCATTTGAGCAAGGCTTTCCCTGTGTTTGAAGCATTGGAGTTGTATTTCATGAACCATTTTTAGCCGTTATGGAAGTGTCTTGGGACTCTCAGACACTTTACAGCCCCATTACAGTTCATATCCAACAGCTGCATAGGCAAAAGTAGCTCCTGATTTAAAGGGCTTAAGCATTTTCTTCAGCCAAACCGGGATCAACAAGTTGGATGGGGTTGCACTAAAAATACTTGTCTGGCTATAGAGCAGATACAAACATATGTTGTTTGTCTGCAGCTAATTTATCCTCTCACTTCTGTAATGTTCCGAGCTCCCACCGGGGGAGAAACAGCCAGGGAGAAGTTAAATCATAATCACATGAGTAAATTATCAGTGACACCTCAAAGCAGTTGCAAACTGCCCTATGGTTTCAATGAACGCAGCTGCCTCGTGTCTGTATTAGTCAGGCAGCACCAATCAGTAAATTGTTGCTGAGGCAAACACCATAAATCTTCATTGGCCAACAGTGATGGGAATTTCCTGCAACGTCCCCTAACTGATCCCTACCCTGGAATTTTATACCCTCTGGATGGGAAGCACAGCACTGGAGCCATGCTCTCTGTCTGTGCCCATTTCCTGCTCCTGAAAATCCATCATCCCCTTGGTATCTCTGTGGGTGTTTGCAGACAGAGCCCAGCTTAGGCACAAAAGATTAGTGGGAGCTCTTTCCAAGAAATGCCAGCACAGCACTGATGAACACAGAGGTTTACAAAGCTCACACTCAGAGCCCTGGCCCAGCAGCAAGGCAGTAAAATACTGCAAAATCCAGGTTTGGCCCCCTGCCATCTGAAAATTCCAAGGGACATGAGGAGCAACTCACCACACTTAGCACAGCTTAACACTTGTTCTTACCACATTTCTGGCACCATTCGGTGGCACAGCCTCTGCTGGGAGTTTCTGACTTCTCAGAATAATTTTGGGGAGGGTGAAATTATAGTTCATGGTAGAAGATCCAAAATACTCAGGTATTGCTGGATCTGAAGATTTATCAGAAAGAACATAAAGTGCTGAAGTGTGTGCCTGCCCTCACAGATAATATAATATGTAAAAAAAAGTACCTACTACTCCTAGGGCCTGGGTTATTTACCAACTGAGCACTTTCAAAGGCCCTTCTGAGGGACAAGTAATTCCCAGCATTCCCACTATGGCCTGATACATAATGTATAAGGTTATAGGAAATGTGTATTCATGAGACTTGTTTGGCTTTTGTCAAAAAGAACTGTGAAAAATTATGATGGAACAATTTTCATTTCTGACACATTGTTTTTATAGCTCATTCATGCCTGGGAATTGAGGGCTTTAGAATTGTGTCTGCTGCAGATGTTGCAGAGAGGAGAGGAGCTGCAGAGCTGCTTCCTCGCTGCTTTGTTGCTGCCCCTGACAGGAGACCCTAAAGGAAATACTTCTCCTGACATTAAACATGATGAGTAAATCCCCAGGCTGCTCTCCCACTTTGCTGTGTTAGGAAAGCCATGGCACAAGGCATTGGGCAGCACATGAAAAGAAGTGTGTTTTTTCACCAGAACAGGCAGGAAAATTTAAATTTCAATAGAGGACCCTGGAATTGTTTACAACAATAATGGTAACAATGACAACAATAATTATAATGATTTTAAAATTTAGGTAAAATATCATAGAGCTTAGTAAGCCTGGCAAACAAAGGAATATTTTCTTTTTAGACAGAACTTTTATTTAAATGCCTTCAATATGCACACTTACCCTTTTCACTGTATTTCCTTCATCCAGACATTTTTGTCTCTGGTTGCAACTGGCAGCATGACAAATTCAGTGGCAATTAAGGAACACAAAAATCTTTTAAAAAATCCAACTTCTCCTTTAGAAGAAAATAAAAATAAGACAACAAAAAGCAGAGAACTCATTTAAATTCAGAGTTAGTTGTCAGATAGCTCAGATAGCTTTGAACCTTTTGTGGGGGTAGAAGTTCTGAAGAAAGGAACAGCACTGGAAGCCTTTCAGGTTTGGTCCCTGCCTGAGCCAGGCATGACCACAGTGGAATTTGAGAACTTCCCTGCCCATGAGTTTTGCCAAGATTGCTGTAACCAGACACAATTTATTTCACTGGAAAATTGAAATATCCCTCCTTTCCCTCCAATGCATGGTGTAACTGTAACATTTAGTATTGTTTATTTGCTCCACTTTTTGTTTTTGATTTCAGCAGGTGTGAAGCCCCCAGCCCAAGCCCTGGTGTCACAGGCCAGCTCAGCTGGAGTGCCCCCAGCTCCAGCAGCCACTCCCCCTCCTGCAGGGCTCCAGCAGGAACTCAGCCCCACCAGAACCTCCTGGGCCTGACTTCCCCTGCAGGAGCTGTTCAGTGAAGTCCCCGGTGGCTCTCCCAGGTGCTGCAGAGACCAAAGAGCAGGGCTTTGTCTCCCCTAAAGGATTGCTTGGGCTAGGTTTCCTCTTTCCAACAAGCATTGCTTTTCCTGGATCAATACACTGACTGAATATGAAACAGGATATTTTATGTATCACTCCAAGTGGCATCTCATCCATGAGCACCAATCCTCTCTCCTGGTCGCCCCTACCCTGTCCAAGGGAGGATCTGACATTCCTTTCTCCCAGCCTATGCTGTACCCCACAAACACACCCAGCTGGTCCATCTCCTCACTGCCCCAAAGCCCTCCCACTCTGGGCAGGAATTCTCCTGTCACACCACAAAGCCCTGCATTTCATATCATTAATGTGATCCCAGCAGCTCTTCTGCTCCCCAGACAACTCACTCCTCCCACACAATTCTCCCATTCTCCTTTCTGCTGCTGATTTCAACTTTAGCATGAGCAAACTTCTCTGCTGTGTTCCCAGCTTGGGTTCACACCACTGAAGAAAGGACTTTTGTGATCCCAAGCCCTATTTCAAGAACTCTGTCTACTCTCATCCAGAGCTCTCCCTGGCTCCCCATCTGTCTCTGAATTCACCATTTAGATTTGATCAGCCTTAGCATTTTCCCCCAGTGCAGCCAAATCAGCTTCTCAGGTATAGGCACACCAGAAATTCACATCCAGAAAGTTTTCTGCTTCATCTTAGAAATCAGATTAATCTACTCTGAACTGCTTTTCATGGCTTTGTACACCACTGTCTTCCCCTCCAGTTCCTTCAGGTTTTGTTCTTTAACAACACCTGGCCAGTCAATCCCTCCCTGCTTTTTAATATAAAATATTAATTCTCCACTTTCTGCTCCTGCATCATATCTAGTGATAGCCACATCTTACACACTTTGCTACCAACCCTTTCACTCTCCCACCTGTCCAGAACCAAAGGGTTCTCCTCTCCTCTCCTCTCCTCTCCTCTCCTCTCCTCTCCTCTCCTCTCCTCTCCTCTCCTCTCCTCTCCTCTCCTCTCCTCTCCTCTCCTCTCCTCTCCTCTCCTCTCCTCTCCTCTCCTCTCCTCTCCTCTCCTCTCCTCTCCTCTCCTCTCCTCTCCTCTCCTCTCCTCTCCTCTCCTCTCCTCTCCTCTCCTCTCCTCTCCTCTCCTCTCCTCTCCTCTCCCTGAGAGATGCTCTTCTTTGTTTCCTTGTGTTCCCTAGAATGTTATCTCTTAATTCAAGAGGTTAATAAAGAAGGACAGTTTTTTATTCTCCTGGCTGAGAGGCATCTTTTCATCTCTGAATTTTGAAAATGTGAAAAAGACACAGCAATGAGAGAACTTTGAGGGAGATTACTGTGCCAGCTTTTTCTCATCTGCTGCCTCAGGCACTCAGACGTTTATAAAGAAACAAAAGTGGAAATATTAAGTTTCAAGAGAGCAGTGACAAAGCCTAGGAACTATTTCTGTCATGGGCATGGTTCAGGAGGCACAAAGACATTGAGTCTTAGCTAAACAGAAATCTGGGGAGTCAAAGACATCTTAATTAAAAGTTCAGTGTAAACACTGCAATTATTAACCTTCCCAAGGAACAGGCAATAAACAAAGGGAGCTGTTCTGGACCTGCCTGTGCAGTGCTTGGATTCATTGCTCTGCAGCCAGCCAAGCTGGGCTGCTCACAGTAAACTACACAAAATTAGCTGGCTCTGCATCACTGCTACTTGCTGTAATCTTCTAAGAATTAATTTTTAAGTGAAAAAACTAGAGAAGTTTTTTTAAGCTTTGCTCTGTTAGAGACAGAAAGCAAGGCAATCACTAGTCCACTGCCATTTTCTGTGCTCTTAGCTCATATATTCAGTTTATGGAGATAATTAATGTATGATTATTGAATTCCACTAAAATTTAATAAAATCATTCTAAATGAGCCTTACTCAACGACTATTTCATTTTATAACCTGCCATCATTGATTCTCATGCTCTTCTTTTTGTATTCAATAGCTTTTAATTTTACAATCAGGTTTCATCAAATTCAAAGTTTGGTCCCTTTTTATAAATATTTTTAAAATATTTTAATATATATTTTAATATATATCTATTGTATAGAAATATTTTTATATATTTTTTTTTACTAATACATTGGCATACATCATTCTCTTAAAGCAATACAAAGCTATAAAAATGTAAAATTCTTTGTGGTAATCCAGTCTGGAAAGAACTACTTTTAAATATATATATTTTATCAATTGTTTCAATTTCCAGTTAAAACATGAGTAGATTTTAGGAGATTTTTGCCAAATCACAGCAAAGTGTTTGCACTGGTAGTCACAAAGTTCAAAAACATAAAAGTCAAATTGTTGATTTTCCATTTGGTGCAAAAAGAATCAACAGCAGGGCAACAACATAGCCAGTGAGATCTACACTTTGTTAGATTTAAAAATAAAAACCTCTCTGAACTGCTCCTAAAGGCTGATAATAACACATACACAACTCTAGCAATATCTGCATTTTTCACACCAAATTCCCACTTGCTGGAGTCCAAGCTGCAGCATAACTGTGGGGCTGCAAGGATGAGTTTAGAGCCTGGGCCAGTTGTGCTGGAGAAGAGAAAGTGCATGAGGGCCCAGGGAGCTCCATGAAAGCAGCATAAAGACATCAGCAGGCTGAGTGTCATCGCTCTCAGCTGTCCCTGCCAGCCTGTGACATCTGTGACATCTGTGCTGGAGCCGGGAAAAATCCCCTGTCCCCTCTTAACTGGATGCTCTTTTCAGGAAACATTATTAGCCAGGAAAAAACCAACCCAGAAACAAACCTGACACAACATTAATTGAAGCCTAGTGATTTATGTTTGTTTTCTTTTCATCCAGACCAATTCAATACCTTTCTGAATCTTTTATGATGCTTGTTATAGCCTTTACACCTGATTTATTTCCTGCGCTATCCTCTGAATCATCCCAAATGCAGATGTATTTGTTTTTAAAGATTTTGCTGAGACGTGGAAATATTTTTCCCTTTCTGTAAAGGCTCCTTAAGCATCCTCTTAAATTACTCTTTGCACAAGCATACAATGACAGCTTCTGCTATTACAGAGTTCAGACAGGTTAATTTTTATCTGCTCCTGTGGTAGTAAAGGGAGAAAGTACAAAACATCATCTCCTTCTCTTCCAAAGGCTGGGAGGACAGAGAAACTGTTCAGCATTCCTGTGCAGCTGGAGAATGATCCCTTGGGAGAGCACCAAGGACAGAGGGGTCTCTGAGGTGATGTGGTGGCATCTTATCCTTCAGCTGAATTGGAAGAAACTATTTCTGCAAGATCTGTCAGGTCTATAATTTCCCAATCACCTCTCCTGAAGCTTAGTTCAGTAGGTGTTTATGAATGACTGATTGCTCAGCTGCAGTGGCAGTTCTGAAAGAATGGCAGGTATTTTTCCAGTGGAAGGTGGGGGGAAAAAGAGCACCAAGCTTAATGTTCCATTAGTTTCAAAGTTAAACTTTCACCTTTGATGCAGGTCTTGTATTTCTCTGAGGTTGTTTATGTAAAGAAACTAAGAAAATTTTCTAGTAGATAAAATTAAATAATGGCAAATATTAAAAATATCCCGTGCCTGGTCCTGTCTCATCAGCTTTAAGATGAGGAAGCACTTTTTATATCAGTTTGATGTTCCAGAGGAGACAGGTTGTCTTCTTGAGAGCTTCTTGCTAAAGACATAATGCTTTTCAAATTAATTGTATACAATTTCTTGATTTTACAGCAGGAATATAATAATGCATAGTTAAAGCATAGCTTATTTTAGTTATACTAACTGCAGCTGAGCAAAGAAAATATTCCATTACTTTTCTGGTGTATCCAGCCCCAAAATACTCAGGAAATGCCCCTCAGTGACACAGAGGCACCACCAACATCAACTTTGTGATGAGATACAACCTTTCCCTGAGTAATAAAGTGTTCCTTTGGTTCAGAGCAAGACTCTCAGAGTATGGAAATCCCTTCAGTTTGAGTTTTCATGGAGATGCTGTTTGCTGCTGGACAAGCAGCCCTCAGGATAGCTGAGAACAAAATTCAGGTAACATTTGCACACCTGGCCATGAGAGCAGGTGAGGTGCCCTGCATGGGCAGGCTCACACAGAAATACCCTAAAAAAGGGAGAAACAGCCAGAAAAAAAAGTGTAACACAAATCAGGAGAAGCTCAAAATGCTGCACTCTGGCACCAATTAATGCCTAAACACAGAGTGAGCAGCAGCAGGGGAGGATGCGTGACAAGGAGTGACACCTAGAGCAGGAGCAGCAATCCTGGTGCTGCCCCTGCCCAGCACTTGGCAGATCTCAGCTCTTTTCTCCCTGAAGGAATGCTCAGGCCCTGGGATGAGCTCAGGTGGTGCTGGCAAAGACAAGGCTGTGGTTTCGATCCCTGGTTGTGCTATTCACTAGAGATGGACTCGATGATCCTTGTGGGACCCTCCCAACCCAGAATATTCTGTGAACTCCATGAGGATAAGCTGCCAGGAGGGGATAGAGCCACCATCTCTGGGAGTGTCCAGGAGGGGTCTGGATGTGGCCATGGGGACATGGATTTGGGGTGATCATGGCCCTGCTGGGCTGATGCTTGGACTGGGGGATCTTCCAGCCTTGGTGACTCTGTGCTCAGATCTGGGCATCAATAACCAACAGAGGGAATGCAGTGAAGCTGACCTAAAGAGATAATGCATTTTTCACAATTCTAATCCCAAACTGCTGCTCAGGCTGTTTCCCACAGCAGACTGAACTGTTATTATAAAATATATAATAGGATGCCCAGTGCTGCTCTGCTCCAGAACACAGCATTTTTAATAAACACAGGCTTCAGACAATAGGCTTGGCCTTTCAAATGTTTACCATAGTGGACAGGCAGAAAAGCCAAAGAGTGTAAGAAAAAACCCAGCATTTTGCAAAACAGCTGAAAATTTCAGTTATGTAATAAAATGTCGTTTCACAATATGTTCTATGTATGTGGACACACAGGTACTGCCTCATGATGCAAAGTTCAATTGAAATCCTATGTTCTACACAAAAACGCCACATCCCTCTTCTCCAAAATAAAAGGGTTAAATCAGAAGGTAATCAGAGAATGAAATTATGTCAGTAGCATTTGCAGATTCCTCTCACATCTATAATGAGGAAATACAGCTGGAAAGGGAAGACAGAGGAAGCAGAAGTTCTAAAACATGCAGAGCACCTTTTGTTCCTTTTTGCAAACTCTTTGGGTTCTTTCAAACCCTCTACATCTGCACTATTTGAAATAAATTAAGTGGATCCACAGGAGTACTTTGTCTCCCAAACGGATGTTTTCAGTACAATATGTTCTACCCTCATGAGTCACCCTGTGCGACCCACAAAGCCCTGCTCTGGTGGTTCAGATGTTGGACGTTCCTCTAATTTATCTTGCAAGAAATGCTTCAAACTATTTACGGTTTTGTGGGTTTTATTTCCAAGCCCACATTTTGCTTCTGCAATCCTTTCCAGGCAAAAGGAGGAGCACAGGCCACCAGAAAATCTCTGAATTTCCTTGCACTTGGTGGAAGCCGAGGGGAGCAGGAACCTCCACGGCTGCCAGGGGTGCAGTTGGGAGGAAGGTTCTGCACTCCCAAATTTCATACTGGGTGTAAGCCCTTTTCTCACAGCTGCTCCTGAATTCACAAAGTAGGAGGGTAGGAGTATAAAGCCTTTTAAATTATTAACATTTTCAAAGCCAATATAACTAACAGAAACAGTCCCATTTTTGTTTTCACCATAAAAATAATATATTTTCACATTATTCCTCTAAACTACACACAGTCAGTGTGTAAAATATATTGAAAAGAGCTGTGGAACATGTAGACTGCAATAAAAACCATCTTAGGTACAAATTAACTTAATATTTATCTCATCTAATATGCAAATCAGACAATGTATTCTCATTAACATCGGCTCTGTTCCCTTTAAGCTAAACCTAAATCTTCAGCCAGAGCAGGGAGAAAAAAATTATCTGTGGCTGTGTGTGAAGCTAATGAGGGGGTGCTCATGGAGAGCTCAGGAGGGCTCAGCTGGGGACAGCAGTGCCCACAGCCCAGTGAGG
Organism: Motacilla alba alba; assembly: GCF_015832195.1. Classification (NCBI taxonomy): domain Eukaryota; kingdom Metazoa; phylum Chordata; class Aves; order Passeriformes; family Motacillidae; genus Motacilla; species Motacilla alba. Next base: position 1,268,047 of record NC_052026.1, read on the forward strand.
ACACACACACACGGGGCACCCTCAGCACTCATAAAACACCCCCAGAAGGGCTGAGCTCCAGAAACCTTCTGAAAGTCAAATGGAAAAGCATTTTCTGCAAGCACACATTGAACAGAAGCAGGTTTGACACAGCCCTTGCTGTGATGCTGGGAAGCAGCAAGAGGGTTTTCCAGGAGACAGGACATTTTATAAGCTCAGAAACATTTCACTTACTGCAACCAGCGCATCTGCTCTGTGGAATAACTCTTAGTACTAACCTGGTTTAAAAGCACACGGGTTTCTGTTCAGATTTATAAGAAAACCCAGCCAAAACAACCCCAAAAAATCAACCAAACAAACAACAAAAACAAAACAAACAAAACCCAAACAAACAACAAAACAAAACCAACAAGAAAACACAAGAATCCCCACTAAAAGTGCACCTCCAACGAACGGTGCTGCCCCCTCCAGCCTCCAAAGATTAATGTGATGACTTGGTTGCTCTGCTAAAGAGGACAACATAATGTTATTTATAAAACCGGTTTTAATCTAAGTTGTCCTTAATGATTGCCTTTGATTAGCAATTTGAATTCTCCCACTTGCACACACCTGAGGCAATGAGCAGTGTGGCTCCCAGCAGCCTCGGGGACTGAAAGGTGGGAAATGTTGTGATTCAGGACTGTTCTTAATTTCCACGTGTTGCTGAGAGCCTGAAGTGTCAGCAGCAGTGGGATCTGAGCAGGGACAGCAGAGGTGACGGTGCAGAACATGGAGAAGAAAGTGCTGGCTGAAGGGAATGGGAGCAAAACCTCTGCAGCAGCTTCTGCAGGGAGCTCTGCCTCTGTCACAGCTAATACCAGAGGAGCCCCTCTCCCCTGAGGGGTTTTACACCCAGCGAGGGATGAGTAAAGCCCGAGGGGTCTGGATGGGAGGGCAGGGACACCTGGCAGGGCTGAGTCTCACCCCCTTTGGGGGAAGCTGCAGGGCTGGGACACAGGCAGAGCTCTACTTGAGAGAAGACCAAAATCCAACTGGTTTAGAAGCCTTGAAACGTCTCCATGGGCTGCTCCCGGGGTGGATTGGCCAGAGAACACAGCTGGGCCAAGGGCTGGCCAGGGCTGTGACACCTAGGGGGATGTGGCACATCCAGGGACAGTACTGCATCTCCCACCCTGCAACAGTGGCTGCCACACCACAACCAGATGAGTGTCCTAAAGTTTTAGCCCTGAAAGCGGAACTGAACCCACTCAACCTGTAATTCAGTGACAGTGACTGATCTGTTCTGCTCCAGCTTTTTTGTTCTTATCAACCTCCCACACCTCCTTTACTACTACTTCTACTACTACTACTACTACTATTATTATTATTATTATTATTACTATTATTATTACTTTTATTATTAACAACAGCAGACATTTGCAGTGCAGGTCCTGGGCTTGTTCACCCCTTGCACCCTCCAGAGCTGGGAAGCTCAGAAAAACTGCCCCCAGGAAATGCAGCTTTTTCCATACTGTCCATGCAATGAGAGCACCTTCCACACCCTCCCCTGGGGCTGGGCATTGCTGCTCTCTTTTACACCCAGGGCAAGCCAAGTTCCTGCCCACAAACCTGAGGGAGTCACTCCAGTTTATCCCCCAGGAGCAGCACAGGGGTGTGGGGCACATCACCAGCCCTCCCTGTTTATTGGAATGCTGTCAGGAACACAGAGCCCCAGGACCAAGAAGAACGAAGAAAAAGCCATGTACAGCTTTAAACCCAGCAGCATTTTAAAAACCTGACAGTGCTTTTATGGTTTATAAATCCATTTTGTTTTATTTTCCTTAGTCCTATTTGCGGCAGACTCATGTACTGCTGCTAAAAATTCTTTTCAATGCCAATGTTTTCCCTGTGCAGTATAATCTTGAGAGGAAAAAAAATCACTTTTCACATTACTGAAAAGACATCTAGTGTGTTTTATAGTCTCCAGCACCTGGGAAAAAAACATAACAATTGAGTGATATGACATTTTTGGGAGAACATGAAGGCAATCTCTAAATGAGATTTGAGCTCTTAGGCAGCTTTAGCACACTCTGATACTAATCTGGATCAGATCTTACTTCCAGGAGTGATGTGAATTCAAAGCTAGGGCCACTTTCCAATTATAACAAGGTAACAGGCTGCTTTTTCCAGGTAACTGGGAGATATGCACAGGTCCTGACCCTCCAACATCAAACTTTTCAAGTAGAAACCTCAATTTAGATCTGTTTTCTAATGTACTCCAGGTTTCATTTTTTTTCTCCTCGCCCCTGTAAGCCCCCAGGCAGTTTTAGAAATTCCCTGTCCCAGCCGATCCCCCTGCCCTGTCACTGTCACAGAGCTGTGCCTGTTTTTCTGAGGCCTCTCCCGTGTCCTCTGGGGTCACCAGGAGCCCCTGGCCAGGCTCCTGTCTCAGGTTTGGGAGCTCTCTGTTAGCTCCTGCAGTATTTCCACCCCCTGACATTCTGAGGAATGCATCACTGTGCCGTGTCAGGAGGAAATTTCCCCTTTCAGGACTGCAGGGACCCCACAGTTCTCTCCACGGTCACTGCCCTGGTGCCACCCCTGTGTCCATGGCCAGGAGGCCAGCCCTGTGCCACTCACAGCAGGAGAACATCCCAATGCCGTCTTCAATCTGGAGGAGCAGAGCACTGTCTCCTGTGAAAACCTACCCTTTTTACACCTGGCTTTTGCCTCTGGAAATGTCTCTTTAACTTATCAAATGTTGAACTCATCCCCTGTCTCTGGCCTGGTGTTTGCCCAGGGTTTCATTTTAGAGCTTTGTACTGAAGGACACGAGACAAGGCACCTGAAAAAGCAGGAAAAAGCAAACCAGGCTTCTCTTCTGGCAGATGAAATCCAGACACACTTACAGTAGCAAACAGAACAGATCCAATGCAGTCAGGCATCTAAAAAACGTGTGACAGCAGCTTGGGAGCAAAGCAGAAACACAGGTGTCCTGCGGAATGAAGCCAGAAAGGGAAAAAACTCCAACAAAACAACCCATGAGTTCCTCAGTTCAAAGAAACACTACATTTCCTGAGGAATCCAAACCTTTCAGTTTGGGGTGGGTTCTTGTTTGTTTGTTTGTTTTTGGTTTTGTTGTGGTTTGGTTTTGGTTTTGGTTTTTTTTTTTGTTTGGATTTTTTTTTCCTGATGTCCAAGGAAACTCTGGAAATTTGTATTTAACTCCTGAGTTTTCCAGTTTTTCAAAGCCTGTGTTTCCAATTTGCTTTGGAAGCAAGGTTTTTTGGTTTTTTTAGATGCTAAAATCAGCCCTACTGAGCAGCAACAATAATAAGGATGTCCTTATATAAACCCAGATTTATTTGTGACAGACATGATGGAAATTAGCAGTTGATATGCATGTAACATTGTGTATATTGGCATTAAGGAAGCCCAAATCAATGTGCAAATAGGAAATATTTGTATACAATCACACTTTTTGGCTTAGGAAAATGACAGGCAAATAACTGAGAGATCCATTTTCCTGACCTTATAAAAATCACAGAGATTTCAGAAGACAATTTCTCCTCTGGATTCTTTTTGTTTACTGTATGAATAGAATAATACCTAACAAGAAATGGACTTATCAAGCTACTTGTCTTTAAAGAAGATTTCCTGTGTAATTAAGGGAAGTCTCCTATGCTCAGACATCACCCTATTAAATGTGACATGAAATGTAACCAATACATAATTAAGTCTCTTATTCGTTATAAATAAAAGATCAACAATATGATATTTTAGGAGCCACACTCAATCAATTATCAGTATTAACTTGTAATTACTTAGAGATTAACAGATTTAAAAATTAAACTAAAAGTTCAAATAGAAAAAAAAAAATCTATTTGGAAAGGGTATGATGAAGGAATTTCTCTCATCTTGTGCAATCTGTGACTTTTATCCCATATATTTCATTCCTGGGTGAGCATTTGTTGGCTTGGCTGAAGTGATGAGCTCTGCATGTCAGGAATGACAGGATGCAAGTGTTGAGTTCCCCACATCCATGAACCCTGGCACAAGGAATGCCCTTCACAGGAGGCAACATTTCTGAACCCTGGCACAAGGAATGCCCTTCACAGGAGGCAACATTTCAATACCTACAGATATTTTTCAGTGATGCAAAATGGTTCATTTCTTATTAACTGGGGCTGTCACAACACCAACAGCTCTGAGGTGTCTTCCTGAGCAAACTCTGTTCGACAGACAGAGGTGCTTCAGGCATCCCCTCCCTCCTGGCACAAAAAATCTGGAAGTCACTGCTGATTTTGTGTTCCTGGGGATCCACAGCAGCAAGGTCCAGGTCTGGTGTTTGTTTCCATGAGGGGAGCACATGGAGAAATCTCCATTGCTGCAGATGAGTTAATTGTTGTATTCCATGGAAAAAACGTGTTTGGTTTCTCTGGAAAACCAAGTTCCATCATCCTGCATCTTCAAGAGCTGGGTGAAATATCCAACAAACCGAAATATGCATTTTAGTTTGCAAGAAAACAAATGAAATTATTAATTCTTTCATAATGCATTTGTTCAATCTACTCATAACATGCAACAAAACCTTAACTTCTGTTATTATCTCATACTAACAAACCTTAACCTAAACAAGGGTGTTTGGATCTGTCTGCTTGTGTTACATGAATTAACACAGAATTACACACACACACACAAAATTACCACTCTCTTTCCTTCATAGTTCTGCAATCAAAGGGAAAAAAAGCCCAAAAGAGATGCAAAGCCCCAGTACAAGGTGTCAGGCATGATGATAGTCCAGCAGTTTGCCTCCCATGCTCCACATCTGAATTGCACAGCACCAGGAAGAGGCAGCAGCATCAGCCACAGAACAGGAGAGTTTCAAGTTAGATGGTCTGTGGGCTGGAATTATATTGAAATGATTTTTTAAAAATAAAATTTTATGAATGGCTCTTTTCAGGAAGAAAGGTTCTTTTCTCTCAGTAGCTGAAATAAATTCAGACATCAACATCTGCAATAATGGATGCAGACAAATGAACTCTATGTACTAACAGCCTCCAACAGAACTGATTTCAGCTGAACCTAATGCACAATAATTCACTACATAATTATCTAAATCACAGGATCATAACCCAGGGAGAAGAAATAGTAACTTTTAGGAAAAATAAATACATACACAACATCATGCACAAAGTGGGGCTTAGAACTCTCCCATCCTAGGACGTGACCTAATGAATTCCATCCTAATGACAGGCAATACTTCCTCTAAGAAAAAACTTCTTTGCATAATGAGATGTTGGAATTTGTGCTCCTTTTAGCTGAGACAAAAATGTCCCATGAAGGCAGCTGGAGTTTCAGTGCTGCCACGAGTTGTCAACATCCACACCATTGACTCTAAATTTGCCCAGCTCTTTTGAGTGGATTTTCTGTATTGATCCTGGTGCTCAGAGGCTGTGATGCTATGTATAGCACACGTGGAATGTGGTCTTCCTCAGTGCTATTTCTGCACACAGCTGCGGAGCAGAACTAATACATTTAACTGATAAATACATCAAAGGGAGCGTGTCTAAAGCAATAAACATCTTCAGTGGTGGTGGTGTTTATGCACTGCAGGAGGTGTTTTGCTGAGCACTGTGGCCCTTTGATGCACTTATCATTATTCTAATGAAAGCATTAGTTGATCTGATTGCTTTTTAAACACCACTGCTGTCCACCATGGCTCCATTACACAAAGCTGTGTTCATTAACAGGGAATTAAGGGCTTTTCGTTTAGGCCTGGGTGGGTTTGTTGGAAGTGTGGCTGTCACACCATAAATCCAGCTTTTTCTGTTCTCCTGAACTCCTTGTTCTAAGGTTACTACTGGGGATCAACAAATTTGTGTTTCCACACCTTACACCAGCAGGCTGACCTTGAGCATTGCTGTCATTACAAAAGATTAATCAGTGCACAGAAAGAAACTCATTTGTGTATCTATCTCCCTGAAAGAATTCCCATAAAGTTTCCAATAATTTCTGCTTATTAAAGCTCAATACAAGCCCAGTAATATGTTTCTGATCAAACCCTAAATGCTGGAAATCAGCCTCAGCACCAATATATGCCCTGAGTGTGTGTCCCCACAAACACCTGCTCATGCATAACATTTGGTGATCAAATATTCATGCTCAGACTTCTAAAATTCCAGTGCTCTCCTCATAGTCAGGACTTCAGGAATGACACCTTCAGCTTCAGAGGAAGGAAGTTTAGACCTAGCACAGTACTTTGCTTTCTGAAATTCTAAAATTCTGAAATTCCCTAGGTTTTTCTTAGAAGTTCTGAATGTTGGTCTGAGCAAGTGTCTCATTCTGGAAATGAGCTGTGTAAGGAACACCAGATCATCTCTCCTGAAGGATGTGGATGAAGAGCACTGGAACAGGTTGCTCAGAGGCTGGATATTCATGGATGGCTGTTTGAGAGCTGCAGGCTGGTTGAAGCTGTGCTTGACCTCATGGAGTGGCTGTGACAGGGCCCCTTCAAGCAGGAGGCTGGACCAGAGCACTCCAGAGGTCCCTGCTGTGACAACGCCGAAGTCAGAGCAGCCATCCAGTGCCACTTCAACCAAAACCAGATCTTCACACATGCAGTAATGCAAACCAGCTTCAGATGATGCTCCAGGAATATCCTGATTCTTCTGTTGTTTTCCAACAGGCACAAGTGAGAGAGTGCAGAAAGGCAAACAGCACAGAGCAGGAAGAGACAAAAGCTTGGAATTAAGAAAATCCCCTCGAGTCAATGCCTTGAGTGTGTTCCAAAAAAAAAATCTTGTAAAAGCATTTCTTGGGGCGGTCAACTTTGCAGGGATGACTGTGATTTCAATGCATGTCTACAGGCATAAATACACCAGAGATAGCAAAGACATTTTTGGCCAAAGCAATGCTCTCGGTCACTGAAGTTTGGAAATGACTTTCACTAGGTTAGAAACAAGCTGAGTTAAAATTAATTCTTAATGTTGGAGATTGGTAATTGACAGCAGCATGAATGGAATTTATTGCCACAAGAGCTCTAAATACTTAGAATGACAATATTTAAAACTTTTTTTAAAGACAAATTAAAACACTCAAAAGACAACATAATTAAACATCCTGATGTCCAGGTCAATGTGAATTTAAAAACATGTTTTGCAAAATAAATTCATTGCTTAGGAGAGCAACACAAACAACTTTATATTTACAATCACTAATTAGGAAGAGGTACAAAGAATTCTAAATATCTCCTGGTTAGACAGTAAATTTTAAATGATTATGAGGAAGGGTTAATGCACATGTGACAAATCCTGCCAGTCTGGTTTCAAGATACTCTGGAATCACTCCTTATGTGTATCCCTGAGAAGTTAATCGGGGAGGGGGGGGGGGGGTTTATGGTCAATTAGGAAAGTGCTGCTCCACATGGGTAGTTTTCAAGGAAAGTTTGCCAGAAATTCTCCAGACAGCTTCTAACTGCTCTGGAAATGTGAAGAGTATTGAAAATGCACCCAGTGCCAATATTACATCTTCCTTGCTGCGTGCTTGGAACAAATGTCATCGCCTAATATTTGCCAGGAAGCCTTAGGTCAGTTGTGGTTGCAGCAATCCCAGTGCCCAAAACTCCCTCTTTTCTCCATTAAACTATTTCTTGGTGAACATGGGAAACATCCCATGAACCATACGGGAATTTCAGAAATCAGCTTTATTTAGAAAACTAGACATATAGGAACTCAGTGACTGAATTTTCCTCATAAGAGGATCCAACTCTTTGCAATTGTCTGTGATTTGTGTCCTGCAAATGATGAAACAACAGAGAAAACAACACTAATTCATGGATCCAACGGAACGCTGCCAGAAGCTAGTGGTTGTTCATGAACAAAAATGTGCTTCTGGAAAAGGAAGGTGTTAAAGGCAAATTAAACTGTAAATCAGAGCAAAAACAGGGCAAAGTCAGCCATGCTGAAAAAAGCAGTGTTTCAGCCTGGGTTGCTATATCACTTAAAGAAGTCCAAGTCTGCCTTGCTTTGGTTGGGCCACAGGCTTGCCCAGGTTTGCAGGGGGGTCCCAGCCTGCCCCCAGGTCTCTTGAAGCAGGAGTTGGATGAGGAAGAGGAAGGGGAGCACAAGGTCTCAAATGTTCCCCATGAGGAAACACCACAGTGCCATCCATCCATCCATCCGTCCCTCCATCTATCTATCTATCTATCTATCTATCTATCTATCTATCATCCATCTATCTATCTATCTATCTATCTATCTCTCCCTCCATCCATCCCTCCCTCCATCCATCCATCCATCCATCCATCCACCCCTCAGACTGCTGAACCCATCCCAGGAGTGCTCCTCCTGGAGCAGCCCCTGTGCTGTGGCCCAGGAAGAGCCCCTGGCAGGGCCTGGGTGCGGGGCCAGCCCCAGGAGCACAGGGGACAGAACCTGGGGGTGCCCCAAGCGGTGATCGCGTTGTCCCGCTCTCAGCTGGGAGCCCAGCCAAGCCATCCTACAGGGACGGAATGGCAGGACAGTTTAGCCTGTGTGTGATGGGATGTGCCATAGGCCTCCCTGCATTGCTCAGCACCAGGAAGGAAAAAAAACCAAACCTCTGAGACAACCCATAAAACTTCTGTGTGAGGAGGAAAGTGGATTTTCTTCTTTAATACTGCAGTTGCTTGGTTGGGACTACACATGACTCAAAGCAGCAGGTCCAAGGTAAACCTCGTTGAACATTCCCCAGAAAAGGAATTCTGTTGGGTTGCTCCAGTCAAATTGTTTCCAAAGAACATAATTGTTCCTTTTATATATAATAAACATAGTAATAGTAATCCTTTTCTATCAGAAGTGCTTTCCTGCTGCACACTGGGTTTTCCAGGAAGACACATCCCAGACACACAGCTCCATCCCAGGAGCAGGACAAGTCTTGCTGTCCCTACGGCCAGGCCAGCTCCAGGCATGTCCCCTGCCCACACCCCAGTTCCTGCTGGGACTGAGGGCTCGGGTGATGCCATGTGTGACCCCGTGGCAGGATGTGGCTGCAGGTCCCTTGCTGGGCCCTTTGTTGTGGTGGCTGCTTCAATGCATTAATCTTCTCCAGCCAACTGTGTCTTGCATTATCAATTTCTCATTAACATATCCCTTTTTTCCTGAATATTGGGGTTATTTTTTTAATGCAAGGATTAGTGCAGCTGTATCTCATCAGACCTCCTGTGTTTTTCTGGGACTTTGTAAGGGACCGTGATTAAAGACTCTCTCAGCTGTTGTTCTGCGTTTTTCCTTCTATGTTGCCACTAAATAGTGAGAATCTCATTGTTTCCTTTTATAATTACGTTAGTGCTTGGGCACTTTAAAGGAAAATAAAGTATTTTTTATTGAATCTTTCCTTCCCTTCTCACCATCCCCCCTTCACATTTTGGAAATGCACAGCATGGTTTTAGAAGCCTCGGCAGACGAAGTGGTTCTGGGTTCTCCATGAACATCTGCTGATCTCATTGTTTTCACAGATTAATCCTCCCTAATTGAGCTGTAACTTTGAAGAGAGCCTCCATTCACCAGGAACGAGCTGCCCACCTCTCGCTGTGGTGCCTTTTCTGTCTGCAGGTGCAAGTCAAGACAAGCTTACAAAAAGATCATAAAATCAAAGCCATTAGAGTGACCACTGCTGAATAAACCTACTGGCCAGGTCGATGAAATGCAACATGAACAAAAGCCTTCTAAAAAGTCTGAAAATTCTCCTATTCTTAGCAAAAACTATCCTTAGTTTTATTTTTAACTGACTTGTTGACTTGTAGCCTTCTCCTGCTGAATAAAGTTATCTAATAAGCAGAAGACAGTGGCCATACATTAGACTTTTAAAGCCATACATTTATAGATATGTACATTTTTCTTAAATGGCATTTTCATATTGAAGCAGCCCTTCAAATTTAGCAATTTTGTGCAGTGGTGTTTTTAAAACCTCAGAAGCAGTTTAGAGTGCAGTTTATGCACAGAGTATCCGGGTTGTTCCTGAGAACCACATAACAAAATTCCCCTTTTTTGTGACTACTCATAAAACACAGATATTTTAATTCAATGTCATCACATAATACTTTATAACTACAGGAAAGAAAATTAGGAAATATATTTGTAATACCAACTGCTAACTACTTTCAGCTGGCAACACTGTGCCCTTGCATGAAAATTATCCAATTACATTCCATGACTGTGCATGAAATGTAAAGCTCATGGCTCCTATAAGAGACAAAAGGTGGAAAAAAAATAAATACCAAAATGATTTGTGTTGCCACAAGAAATAAGGCTAACATTTGCTTTCCTTGATCCTTCTGCTCCCCTCTCTACTACAAGGTAGAATGCAAAATTTTATTTAGTCTTTGCAGATATTTCTATTTGCCCAACCTCTCAGAAAGACTAGATGATTCCTAGAAAAGCATTTTAATTTGATAAACCTAAGAACAGGAGATTGAAAGAGATCATGTGAAGAGGGTTAAAAACAGGGTTCATTTTTATTTCAGGGATGAAAACGTGTTAATGTCAATGAGCAGTTAACAGTGCATCTGGCCCTATACAGAAATAACAGTTCCACAGAACTCTAGCCAGGAATTTTATCAATTATGTAGGATCTGAATGTGAATGGAAGGCAAGGAACAGATTTTCAGTGCTCTGATGTTCTCATGTGCTGCTTTCTTCCACCCTTGTGGCCAAATTTCATCCTCCGGGGTGTGGGAAATATCTGAATGAACTTGGGCACCACCTGAAGAGTTCAGCTTATCCACACTGACATGATTTGCTCTTTTGATGCACACAAAAAATGTCCCCAGAATTTGGCAGCTGTTTTGAGCAAGATAATGATTACTTATAATGAATATAATGAATACTTATCCTTAACAGGTTTAAAAAATCCCTTTAACACACAAAGTTGTCTTTGGAAATTTCTTCTTTGCATGTACCAAACAAGAAATTCTCCTTGCAAATGGAGAGTGATGTACCAGTGTTCTGAAACACATAAAAGAAACCACCACTGAAACAAGAGTTGGTTTATCCATCTCTTGGGAGAGAAGGTGGGAGCTGTGATTTGCTGTGTTCCTGGAAACAGCGAGCCAAGAACAAAATGCCAATGGAAAATAATTTTATTCATGGCCCTTCCAACAGTCAGCCTGTCTTAGTACACTTGGATTCATATTTTCCTTCATTTTGCACTAAACAATTACCCTGTGGCCCTCCTATTGCCCTTGATCCAGAGAGAGTGGTGTGCCCAAACTGAGGACAATCAGATCTACAGCTGATTTTTTCCCAGCTATTTTTGAGGCTTGGCCATAAATTCATGGGAAAAAACCTTGAAATTTACTATCTTGTCCTGAGATACCTGTGAAATGTATGATAGTTTTTACAATTCATAAAATAAAATAAGTATGATTTACAACGCGCTGCAGTGGCTGGTGACAGCCAAGGACACCCACGGCACGCTGCTGCTGTACCTCAGCCCATAAAAACTGCTGCAGGTCCTCGATGAAAGGGAGCCCAGCCCTTCCAGAGAGGGAGCCCAGCCCTTCCAGAGAGGTAACCCAGCTGTCCCAGCAACTCTGGCTGTGGGAGCCGTCCCTGGAGGCAGGGATGGGGTTTAACATCCGTGGTTACTCCTCTCCCTGCTCCTCACAGCCCCCGGAGCTGGCAGGCTGTGCACAAGTCAAGGATTTACCTCCTGTTTCCTCGTCCTCCTGAGGACCAGTAGAAGGGCTCACAAACTGGGCTGGAGCTGCAGTGTGAGACTTTTCCTGAGATCCCCCTCATGCTGCTGCTGGTAAATCCCAATTCACCGCTCAGCCCAGGGAAAGGGACCCTGTTGGGAGCAGGAACAATCCCGTATTCTCCCATCCATGTCACAGGGGCTGTAAAATCCCTACACCTACTGCCTCCAGCAAGCTGGATTTCTTTCCTGACCTGAGAATGAAGTGCCTGCTCTTTCCCTGCAGAAATAGTTTTTGTGAGGGACCAGTGGACAGATATAACTCAGGTTTTATTAGATCCAAACTGTCACAACCGAGCACCCTCACCTTATTTATGGGACCAGGGGAATAAACTCTCTTGCCATCCTCCCATGACATTGCCTCTAGGGCTGTGCAGACATTAACCATACTTTCCAAGCATTTTTCCCAGCTACCAGGAGTCAGGGAGGCTGATCCAACCAGAGACTGAGTGTGGTCCTCTTTCCTTGCTGTGTAGCTGGGAAAGAGGAACAAAGCAGGGCCATTTTTCCAAAGCTTTTGGGAATCTGGCTGCCCATAATGGCAAAGGAAGGAGCTGCAGGGAGTTTCTCCTACTTCCTGAGGGATCCCGGGGGATCAGGGCTCCTTGGCAGGGTCACATCTGGAGGAATGACCAGTCCTACCTTAGGCAAACTATTTTCACCCACTGTTCACTGCACACACTTCCTGTCAGGTATATTCTATTCTATTCTATTCTATTCTATTCTATTCTATTCTATTCTATTCCATTCTATTCATTATATTTCAATTATTTTTTAAATTTTTATTATTGGCTGTGCAAACCCCAATGTCTTCAGGACCTCATTCTTTCCTCTAAGCAGCTATTTCCAACCTGGTGAAGAAATGCTACATTTAAACTCCTTAAGGGGAACTTATTAAAAGGATTTCATTTCAGACACACACGACAAAATTGTTACAAATAACTTCATGTAGTTTACAAATCCAGTGACAAGCCTGTGCTTTGAGAACTGAATTCATTCCAGGACCTAAATAAGGTGGACTTTTCGTCAAACAAATTTGGCAGTGGCAGTCACAGCTGCCCCAGGTCACCCCTTCAACCTCACCAGGCGAGCAACAATTCTCTCTGTTCACTGCCTTCCTTGGCTTGAGGAAGGAAGGATGAAGGGTTTTGAATGATCACCTAAAATTTATTTTATCCAAGATTATCACAGCAGCACATTACCTCTAAATAATTTAAAGGAATTTCCAGTCACAAGACCAGAGCTGCCACATCCCAGCGTTAGCTTACTCCAGACAAAGTGTGCTGCCCAACATTTTGTCTCTGTTTCTCCATTTGTAAAAAAAAATAAAATAATACAATGAAACAAACAACCCTCACTTAAAACCCTCCCTCCAATTAAGCAGTGCAAGGGTTAAACAGATAATATTTTAGTGAGCTTTGAAAACAATGTCTGAGGATCTAATGCTCTCTTTCCTCGACAGATGGCTCAGAAGAAATCTGGGAAGCCTTACCCATGGAAAAAATTACTAGCCTTAAGAACAATTCATATAACATATCTGAACACATGGCTGCCTTTCAACACTTATGCTTAAACTGGGAATAGGATTCAAAAGCCACCATCCCCGAGGAGCTTTTCTCTTTGCAAAGATCCCACGCCGTGGCTCTCTTCTCCCTCTCCTCAGCGCAGGCTTGCCACGCTGTTTACTGAGCTGGGGGACTGAAATAAACCCAGCATCTCTATTACCTTGTAAAATGTTGAAATACTGCTTGGTAATTTTACAGATAAGAACTTACTACCATGAATGCACAGCCCCTAAGTATTATGAGTGTTGGCAGAGTAGATGAAGTTTTTTCAACAAAACCAGCTTGGGGGAAAAAAAATGGACATAAGAAAAGGTCTCAATTCACTGGTCAAAAAAAAATTAAAATTGAAGCTTCCTTAAACTAATATTTAATCAAAATTAAATTGAGGTTTACATTTAAACAAAATTATTTCAATATAAACAGCATAAAAATATTTCCATTTAATCTCTTGTTCATTGCTAAATAAAATCCTCTTACAAATTCTCACAACTACGAAGCACCAATAAGAATGACAATCTGCCCAAGGGTGAAGCATTTGGGTATTTTCAGTAATCCAAGCCTTATGTTCTAATTGCCCTCACCCTTAAACTTTTCCAGTCACTGTCCCATGCCCAAGTGTGGTGCAGCCTTCCCCATCCCACCTCATGTCCCAAACCCCTATTGATCCTTCAATCCCTTAAAACTATGGAGGAATCCATTTGCTATTCATGAGCTGACTGCTGTCTGCTCCCATCTGCTGATCTTTGGTGGCCCTGTGAGTGTGAAGTGACCAGGAGCCCCCAGCACAGGCTGGCCCCGGCTGCAAATCACCCCCGTGTGCCCCACAAAGGCATGGCTGTGCTGCCAGGAGCACCCCAGGGCAGCAAACCCTGCGGGGACAGTGGGTGCCAAACCAGGACTCCTGCAGCTCCTGCGGGCACATTGTCCCGCGGGCACATTGTCCTGCTGACACACTGTCCTGCTGACACATCGTTCTGCACACTGTCCTGCTGGCACACTGTCCTGCCCTCCATCCTGCACACTGTCCTGCTGGCACACTGTCCTGCCCTCCATCCTGCACACTGTCCTGCTGACACACTGTCCTGCCCTCCATCCTGCACACTGTCCTGCTGGCACACTGTCCTGCACGCTGTCCTGCACACTGTCCTGCTGACACACTGTCCTGCACACTGTCCTGCTGGCACACTGTCCTGCTGACACACTGTCCTGCCCTCCATCCTGCACACACTGTCCTGCTGGCACACTGTCCTGCTGACACACTGTCCTGCCCTCCATCCTGCACACTGTCCTGCTGGCACACTGTCCTGCCCTCCATCCTGCACACTGTCCTGCTGGCACACTGTCCTGCTGACACACCGTTCTGCACACTGTCCTGCTGGCACACTGTCCTGCACACTGTCCTGCTGGCACACTGTCCTGCACGCTGTCCTGCCGGGAGGGCTCCGTGCTGCTCGCCAGCCTTGGGGAGCCCCTGGAAGCCCCCCAGGTTCCCACAGCCCCTGCAGGAGCCTGAAGCCCCCAGTGTCTGTGCACCCCCCCAGCAGCGAGGTGACACCTGGGGTGACTCCGCTGAGCCCCCAGCCCCAGTGCCACCATAACCACAGCAGGAACCCCCTGGGACCCTGCTGAGTGCTCTACACCATGGGGCCACCCCAGAGCCCTGTCACAGCCACTGCTAGGACAGCACGTGCTGCAGCTGGCTCTGCTTCACCTGCACAGCCCTAAACATCCCTGTGTGCTGCCACACACCCCATCCCTGTCCCCTGTCACACACAGGATCCCTGTCCCTCACCCCATTCCTGTCCCCTGTCCCACACACCCCATTCCTGTCCCTGTCCCACACACCCCACTCCTGTCCCACACAGCTCAGTGCCCTGGGTTTCATTTCCTTCATTTCCACCCCTGCAGGGCCACCCAGAGGAACTCAGCTCTTGCAGCTCCAGCCTCCCGATCCTGCTGGTTATTCAGGAATGCTGCTGGAGGATGGAGATGAGGGAAGCTAAAGGGACTCTGGCTGCTCTTTCAGTCCCCCACAGCATATGCTTTAGCCAAGTGGGTGCACTGCTGCTGGAAGGGACTTTCCTCCAGGCACAAGACAAGGATATTTGTAGTGATAGCATAGCCAATAAAACAGGGAGATCTGGGATCAGGAAACTCACAACCTGTGCTTTAATAACCCTGCTGTAGACATAACACCGTGTTGTGGACCCAAAATGCACGGGCAGCTGATATAATATCAGATTTATCCTCTTATTATTACTAAAACTGTACTGAGTGACATCCATGTGTTCAGCCTAATGGAGAACTTCCCATTCCTTCCCTCATTCTGGCCCACTCCCCACATTTTCTGCCAGTCTTCCCCAGCTGTGGCCTAATTAGGATGAACCTAGAGTGCTTGATTTATATTTATCTCACTCTCTTATCTCTTTTATTCATGGTTTTACCTTTATCAAAGTGTTGCTATCATTTGGAGACTCTCATCAAATCTTGATTTCCTAAGGACCACCTAAAGTGGTTCTCAGCTCTTCTCATCACAATGACATGAAAAGCAGAGTCTTTTGGGGGTGATATCATTTTCTCTGTCTATTGTCTTGTCAGCTAAATTCTTACAGGACAGATTAAAATCTTCAGCTTCCTTTAGGAAAAGGGATAGGCTATAAGATTCCTTAAGTGCTTATGTGCATATCTGCCTGCCAATAAGTGTGCTTCACTCCCCTCCTAGAGCCCTTTGTTACCCACCAGAACAGCAGGAGGTTCCATCCCAGCTCTTGGTTGTCCCTCGCATGGTTGATAACAGACCTTGGAGCAGGTGACGATTATGACAATAAATGACAGAAATGATGGATATAAAATAGAGGGGACCCCTCAGTGCCCCTGCTCTTGGCAACAGAGGTCCTTCTTTCCATGTCCTGAGCAGAAGCAGTTCCCATTCCCTGGGAGTGAGAACCATCCCCAAGCATCAGCCTTCCCCTGGCTGTGCACATTCCCTCCTTTCCCTTCCCTTCCTCCTTGGTCCCCAGCAGCTCAGCATGCACTGCCACCTCCTTCTTTTCCATATCCTGACTTCCTAAAAGTTTGGGCTGAGGTAACCGGTTTCAGTTCCCAGGCCCTCTGGGGCAGCACAAAACAAGCCAGAGGAGCTGCAGCTCAGAGGCTGAAGGACAGAGCAGCCCTCCACCCCCCATGTTGTACACACAGAGCTCAGTGACAGCCAAATACGCATTTTAAATGGATTTTCTCCCTTCTGCTACCCTTGCACAGCATAGAAAACCCCCCAGGAACCCATTTACCTCTACTTTGGGACAACCCTGTTACCAAAATCTCTCCAGGCAACGTTTTTCCATGACAAACACCAGTCTGGCCACCATACATCCCATTTTTCTTATCCAAGGTCCCCTTTTTCTTCTTTTTAGTCCTTCAAGATTGGACTTGCGGCATTTCTAAGTAGCTTGAGGACATAAAGTCACTTCTCACACAGCAATATTGTAATGGCTGTAGGGCTGAACTGTGTTGGCACCTGGTCTGTCAGCTGGTGCCAGGAAACTGTGACCTGAAAAAACCTCCTCTGTAAACCTCCTGCGGGATCAGGGGGGATGGATAAGTTTTCTCTTTTCACTAATTTTCTAACAAAAATAACCAATGGGAAGCATTTAATGCCACAACTCAACCTGCCACATCACAAGATGTTTGCTCCTCATTCTTCTGAGGCTATCAGAAAATCATTCATTTTTCCTGTGGCATTTCCAAGTGAATAAGAATAAAAAGTCCATCACAAAAGAACAATGACAACATGGAAAGGAGTAGCCAGCATCAAAATTGAATCCCTGGTTTAATTCTGTGAGTCTCATCAAAAGGAATCATCTCTTGTTCCCAGTATTGCTGTTTCTTCTGCTAAAACCAAGGGAAAAGGTCTGGTGCAGCAGCTACAGGGCTGCAGGAACAGAAACCAGACTCTGCTGAGGGCACTCCTAACAATAAACACCTAAAAGCAAAGGGAAACACGAGGGCACATAAATGCAGAGAACAAACAATCCCTGGCCTTCGGTTATTCCTCTGACTCTCCCATATTCAGAAAAATGCCTCCACCCTCTCCACGGGGATTAGGCTGGTAGGATCCCCCGAGTGTAGAACAGGGTATTCTGCACTAATCTGGCTGGGAGGGACATGCAGCTCACATCACTAATCTGGGGCAAACAATCAGCTCTGCACCAAGCAGCTGAGGGGTGCAGGGATGCTGGTTTAGCAGACGTGGCCTTCTAATAAACACAGAGCCAATCTGTACATAATGAGTTTAGGGCGACCTCTGAAGTATGAAGTTGCCTCTCGGTGGTCTAGTGTGGATTTCAGTGCAGTTAAAAATCTGTAAATCACAGGAAACTCAGAAAAACATAAATTGCTATGCACAGTCAAAGAACCAGATCCTCTCGTGAAGGATCCACATTGTATTTTACATTTATGTGATTTATTTCTTTCCTTAGCCATATCATGAGCCTATAAAAACCTTTCCATTAAATTAATGCTCTATGTCTCCTTTACCTTGCCTGATTAAAATGCCACTATATAGTTTTCCCCCCTTTCTTAAAGGCCTAATCCCATAATACTTTATAAAGATCTTATGTGGAGATTGGGCTCTTTTTTCCCCCAAACCTTTCATCTTATTCAGTTTGATTAGGGTCATGGGGCCAGGCTCATCCCAAGCATAATTCCATCAGAATCAAAAGAGCCACTCCACTGATCAGAGCAGACCACAGAAGCAAACATTTGGTGCCCTACATTTGGCAACACAAAAGGATAATGTTGTATTTATTCCCTTTTCAGTCTGAACCACATTTTGATAAATCATTTGAGATGCTAATGAGTCAGACAGCCTTTTACAAGAGTAAATACTCCAGATATAACACACTCCTCAAATTATCTCCTTGTTCCTCATCCTTTCTCCAAACCTTCCAGCCACTGCAGTGAACACTCTGGATGTTTGCTGCTTCAGCTCTAAGGATGGAAATTATCTCCTGCAAGTCATTTGAACCAATCCATCTGAGACTAAGCTGCTGGAATCTCCCTCTGTACTTAAAAGGCAGAATTCACAGTATCATCTTAAAGATTTTTGTCTCCCTACCAACCATGCAGCAACTTCACAGTAACTTACACCTGGCTAAAATTGTCCAGTTCTACGTGTACCAGCTCTGCTAGCTGTAATCTGAAATAAAGTCACCTAAGGACAAAAGTCACTGAACTATTAAAAATCAACAATTTTGTTGTTTGGTTTTTTTTCCCCTCCACCCAGAAACATTTGCAGAGTGCTGCAAATTCTGTCTTGTTTAACAAGGAGGCCTCGTACACAGCGGCTTCACTGAAAATCCATGGCTCTTCCTCATTTGGGATGAAAATGAAAAAAAAGAAAGCCTAAAGGAAGAAGGGATAGGAAAACTGTGAAAGTCCTTGGAGCTGCACTGTGTCTGAACTGCAAATATTTATAATTTTTATGTCATCCTATAAAACCTGGACGTTGCAATCCATTTTATGTAACATCCTCTTTTAGAGGTTGATAGCCCCCATTCACTTCACAAACTCCAGGTTTACTGCTTTCCCATTCTGCTAATAATAAAAAAGGTGCCACAGATAATTAAAAACAAACTCAGTTCCAGCATTCATTAAAGAAGAAAATATGAACTTCTGAAAAGCTGTCATATATAATAAAGCAGTGTTATCTGCCTAGAATTACTACATTGATTTCAAATGGATAAGTCTGGAGAACAAAATCCACCAAAATGCAGTTAAATTAATTGCTGTTTTACAAGGGGGAGCTTAAAAATGGAGTAATTAACTGACCTAGTGCTTGTGACAATTTCCCTGTAGTTAACGATCACTCCTGCAGAAGACAAAAAACCAGCCCTGTTTCATTTGAAAAGAGGTGAATCAAATCAAAGCAAACCAAGACTGCCAGTGTTTCTGTGACAGGGGAATTGTACAGGAAAAAAGAAAGAATATCCATGAAACAGGATAAATTCCAAACTCACTTTTGTCTTTGCAACTTCACTACACCCAGCAGCATTATTTCAAATTAGGACTGGGGTTCTCCCCGTGCCCTGACATTGGGAATATTTAGCCCTGGGCTCCCAGTTACCTGGGTGGAGAACAGTATAATTTGAAATTAATCCAAAAAGTCATTTTGGTAGTGGAGATTCAGAAAAATATATGTGTTCATTCACTGTAGGGACATTTTATTTACTTGTTCATTACTCTGAAGCACATTGTGCAAAATACCTTGAAACAGGGTTTATTAATGTAGCTGCAATTGCCTGTTTTGTCATGCACAGAATTCCTAATAATTTAAACTAATTCTAAAAAAAGCCCCAGACAAACAAAGCAGAGATTGCACTCATATTCCAAAGACCCCTAGAGCCTGTGAAAATATCCAGGCACATTGGGTAAGTGCTACTTGGAATGCACCAAAGGCACAGAAGGAATATTGGGATCCTTTGGGATTTGGGAGGAGGAACATGTGGATGGCAGTGCCCTACAGAAGGAATCAAATAGTGACAAATTATGAACAGGGCACCACCTATAGAAAGGGCACTGCAACCCTAACCCTAAATGTGGAGATTTCCATGGCAATGCAGGGTCAGGAAAAGGGGAAACATCCCATACACAGGATGTGGGCACACAAAGCTCCATGGCAGAATGGAGACCTCTGTTCTGTCCCTCCCCCTGCTGGGGTTCCCTAACACTCAGCTGGGAGTTTGGCTGCCCTCAGTATTGACTGATTTTGGAAAACGGGCAGTGACTGCAGTGTAGCTCTTCCTAAGGTGTGATTATTCCAAATAAGCATAAGCTGGGCTGTTCCCTTCCCTCTGTGTTAGCCAAACTCCTGCTCACTGCAGTTCATCTGCTCCCACACTGCTGCTCCCTGTCCTCAGCTCCTCTAGGTTTTCTTGTCACTCATAAAGTATGTGATGGCTCAGGGGAGTCCTGCGCCACCTAAAAGTTGGGTGTTTCAGTGTCCACTTCAGTCTCCAGATCATCAGGGAAAGAAACAAACCTATTTTTTCCCTGTGCCAGAGGGCAGGGCTGGATGGGATCTTGGGAATGAGGAATTGTTCCCTGGCAGGGTGGGCAGGCCCTGGCACAGGGTGCCCAGAGCAGCTGGGGCTGCCCCTGGATCCCTGGCAGTGCCCAAGGCCAGGTTGGACACTGGGGCTGGGAGCAGCCTGGGACAGTGGAAGGTGTCCCTGCCCATGGCAGGGCTGGCACTGGCTGGGATTGAAGGTCCCTCCCAACCCAAACCCTTCTGTGATCTTCATCTTGCATTAGACGGCCTCTGGCAGCAGGACATGGACTCTTCCCAAACCAAGCACTGACCATTGCAATCCTTGTTTCATCTACATTGAGGGCAACTGATTTTTTTTTTTTTTACTTTTATTCAACCTTTGATTTATAAACTCACAACCTTTTAAAAATGCAAATATATTACACGCCCCCTGAATCCCCATTGTTATCCCTTATGGAGATCTTCATGCAACTCCTGCAGCCACAGAAGAGAATTTCCCCCAACAGGAGCAAACCTTATCCTAACAGACCCCATTTATCCCTGTGCTCAGTGATTTTATCCTTTAGGTGAACCCCTCCATCTCCCCAGGGACTGAAGTTGTGCTTATCAGTCCTTTGCCCCTCTCTGGGACCCCACCTCAAGCCTACCTTGAAGCCTCAATGTGCGTTCCAAAAATATTAGCACTGGAATCAACATGGGTGGCAATTCTGGTTTGGAGCCAGCTTTGACAGAAAATTTCAGAAATACAGCCTTTGTAAAATGCCTCCTCATATTTGTAAAAGAAAGTAGGAGCAGACTAATCTTTGTTTAATGTAACTTTTTTTACAGTTTATATGCACAGAAAGATTTCAGATCAAAAGTGGACCCTAATGAAGAATGCAAATCTCACAGGTGTGAGAAAAATACAAGGTGCAAACACTTTATAAATGTGGGGGAACTTCTCTAGATGCTGTGGGTCTATCCCTTAAAAATAGTTCTATTTCTATGAACAAGGGCATTGGAAATTCTCCCAGTTTCTATGAGCCTTTTTAGTGCTGTGTCAAGGATTTTGATGACATCCTGATTCAGTCTTCAAGAGATATCAGTGTGTGGTTTTTTGTAATTTAATTCAATATCTTTGACTACTAGTGACTCATTAATATAAAATATCATAAATGTCTCTTAAAATAAGTGTAATTGGGGGTCTTGGTAGATGTTTGGGGGTTTATTGATTTTGATTTTTAAAAAAGTTGAAGTCCACAAATATGTGAAAAATGTATAAAAACATCCCAAAGTACACCAGGACTTATATTTTCATGTTTGAATATTCTATTATTCATTCCTCCCTTCCACACTCATTTATGAAATTATGCCAGTGGATTTTACTTGAAGAGAGTTATCACAATATCTGGATACAAGGTGATGCTTTTTGGTGGGCAATGGTTGTGGAATATTCACCACCAGATCAGATCATTCAATCAAACACAAACCTCAGAGATTGCTCCAGCTCAGGATTAATTGCACCCACTGGAGGCAGACAAAATATATTTTGGCACTGCTTCTGACAGATGAAAATAAAAACAATAAGGATTAGCTTGAAGCTAACAATATGCAAAATTAAAGAATATAACAATTTTAAACTTTTATGGGTGTGCTGATTAGCTTTTGTTCTGAAAGCTGCAAAGAGATTTTGCTGTTAATCTCGTTACTCATCCACCCAGCAAAGAGAAGCAGGGAGCCTCAGAAGCCTCCCCTCACACAGGATCACAGACACTGCATCAATGCTGCTTGGCAAAAATGCCGTTTGTTTTAATTGGCCAGAAGTAGAACAGTAAGAAGCTCAAATTATCTCTAAAGGCATCGATGACTGTGTAAGCTGATTATAATAAAGTGTGTCCTATGCATTTTCCATTTGAAGGTTAAACTCTCAATTAATTTTTCAGCTTGTTGCCATCTCAGCTGAGTGTGGTTGCTAATTGCAGTGAAACAATAGTTTCCAAAAGCTTTGAATTCATGTGCTGGATTTCAGACACAGCCAGAGATCCCTGAGAGTGCTACAGCACAAACCAGAACCACTGCAAAACCCCCAAATTCAAACACTAACACAACTCCTCAGATTAATATTTTAATTTTTTTTTTTAATTCTGGAAATGTAAAGATTTGTTATGTTTATCCCAAATTTTTCAGACTCATTTATTTATTCTCTTGAAAGTGAAAAACTTCAATAGCCAACATCTTAAATACTCTTAAACCCAACATCTTAAATACTCTTCCATAAAATGTGTAGAGAATAAAGAGAATGCACAAAGCAATATTTCAAAGTTGAGTACCTGAATGAATTTTATCTACAAGTAATAGGCTTAAAAATCTAGTCTATTGTAAACCCAGAATTAATGAGCATCCTACTGAGGAAGAATATTCCTGAACATACTTTTCTTTGTTTAAAGCCTTTTAATCGCTGCCTACTGCACAGTTCTGTGCCAGTGATCATCACAAATAGATGGTAGTTCTTCTCTTAGTATTATTTTTTTTTAAATATTGGTATTAAAAAATTACAAATACCCATAAAAATATTTATATTCTCTACAGATTCCAACTCCGTCTCACCCCACATTTCATCCAGGGCAGAAGCAGCTCTGGACCATGAGAACTCCAGGATTGTTCTGTCCCTCTCTGATGTTTTGCTGAGCCTGTCTAAATACATCATTTGGTTCATAAATGTCAACAGGGAACAGTGACAAAACAGCTTCAAACTTGATGTCATCCTAGGAAGAAAGATTGTTTTTGAGAAAGCACAAATTCTGATGGAATCCTCCCTGTTAAGGCTGGAGCCCAGAAGAAAAGCAGCCAAGTTAATTCAAATATCTTACTAAAGCCAAAAAATCACATTTCCATGGCAGCACAACTAAATTCTTTCATAAGCTACAGGTACAAGTGAGACAGCTTGGAATTTTGTCTTTTTGCAATCAAGGAAAACAGTGACAAAGCTGAGGCCTAAAAATCTGCCAGCAGCCCCTGGCCCAGGTGAGCCAGGCCTGGTCCTGCAGGCAGAACAATTCTCACAGTTCTCCCCTTCAGAGAGCTGCAGCCCCTGAGATGGACTCTGTCCAATTTTAAAGCAAATTACAGCTGAACAGACTGCAAACTACAAAACAAACAGCATTTTAATACACTTAAGATAAGCACATTTCTCACCAGCTCCCCAGAGCACAGGTGCAGAGCTCTTAAATCACCTCCCAGAGATCCTGGGAGTCAGAAAGAACAGGTAAACTGAGGCACAGAATGCCTGGAGGGATTTGGAGTGGACCAAGATGGAAAGCTCTGGCTGAGGGTGGGGTCTCCCAAGTTCCAAAGGGTCACTCCAGCCCAAAATTTGTCCCCTCTGTCCCCTGGGCACCGAGGCAGCAAAACCTCCACACACACTGACCCCAACTACCACTTCCCGTGGACATAAAGAAATTACAGGTAAAAAATATCCAATACATGAATGTGTAGAGGGCCATTAATTAACCTAGGGACCCTTCAGCTATGCTGCATTTTTTTTTGAGAGGAGCCGGGGACTTTTTTAGGTTCTGAACTACATAATTTCCTTACATTTAGACAATGTGCACCAAATTCTGTTGCTAAGTGTTAATGAGGGAAGACATTCACACTTTTTTGAAGCTGACATCTTTATTGTTCCTTTATTTACTCAAATACAGTGATGAGGCAAAAAAACCCCATAATCACAAGTAGAGAGTACAAAAGAAGGAGGAAAAAAATCTAGCAGGTAAACATTTAAAAGATTGCAAGGCAGAAAGAGTGGGAAAAATTACCTAAAAACAGTATATCACATGAGGTAAATTTTTATCCAAAGGTGGATGAAAATTCTGGATTTCACATCACCTAAGGATTGAGTTTGCTCTTACAACCCACCTGCTCTCCTGTATAGCTGTGGAAAGGCTCCTCAATGTCAGGCCATTAATCTTGTGACCCTTAAAACATTTCTTGGTCTGAAGCTGTGAAAAAAGACCTTCACTCAAGCACAGTTGCAATCAATGGAGAAAGCATTAATCACCTGAGAAGTGGTGTTTTGAGACTCGTGAAATTGAAATGAATCACAATATGAAAAAATGCAATTATTTTTGAGGGCTTTGTTTTGTTAACATTCAGTCACTCCATCTGCCTTCCCTGCTTGTGTGTTTTGGGGGGAGGGAGGGGCTCCAGGGCTGGTTTGGGGCCGGTGCCTGCTCCTTCCATCCTGCCCTGCACAATTCCCTCTTCCCACCCTTATCTTCCCTCCCAGCGCCTCAGCTCCATCCCACACACAAACAAGCCTGAATTTCCCCATGACACACAGGATGATTATCTGTCTTTCTGTGAGTGATTTTTTTTTTTTTTGTTTGAAGAGGCTCTGCTTTCCTCAGAGACCCACTAAGACAAGCATTCAACCTTGGAATAAATAAAGAATTCACTTGCTGACTATTTATGGACCTATTAGCTTTGAAAGGCTTGTTTATCTAATAGGTCTAGAACCTGCAAAGGGCTCCATAAATTGGTGTTCAGAGGAATGTGCCAGTGAACCAGTGAACCAGTTTGCAAGTACAGTTTGGGACAAGAGTAAAAGCCCGCTGGTGGTTTCTGCAACTCCCCTTCTCTGGAGGGAGCAAAGCAGCTCTGGCTGGGCAGAAAATCAACATTGACTTCCCAGCAGCCAGACCAGAGCATCACATGGGACATCAGTCAAGTATATTATTGAGTCTGGATAGCTGGATAAAAATAGGCTGCCAGAGCCACACAAATGAGACGGCCCTGACAGACATGTTTGAAAACCACTTGCAGAAAATGTACAAATTTTTACCAGTTGTACTGATGGTAAATAACACATAAGTTTTATGCAAAGGGAGAGCTCAATTATTTTGAGCAAAGTATTGCTTAACATCCCAGTAAGTCACAAACTTGTAGGTCCAAGGAAGGTGTTGGGTTTTGTCTGGAGCAGAACCATCAGGCCATAGTCAGAAAGAAGAATTTTTGATTTTAGCTGTGGTGGTGATGTTGTTGGGAAAATGTGGTGAGTTCCTGGCTCCATTCCCTCCCAGAGCCATGATCCCTGATTCCTGACAGACAGGGCTTTCCTGCCAGGCTGCCAGGTTTTCCTGGGGCTCCCAGCCCCAGGGGGGATTTCAGTGGACACAGCCTGTCCCTACCAAATTTTCAGGAGTTCTGCCCACAGGTATCTGCTGGCAGCCCCCAGAGCAGAGGAGCAGCTCAGCAGTTCTGGCAGGAGCAGCCCAGGAACTTCTCCAGGACACACTGTGTGAACAGCAAACCCTGCCTGTGCCTGAGGACCACAGGAGAATTTCCTTTCCCAGGAAATAAATACCTCTGAAGAAATGCATAGATTGCAAATACAGATTGAGCAAATGATGCCCTCAGCTGGAAGCTCTAAAGGCTGCTGGCCAGCACAGTGGCCCCAAATTTCCAGGTAGGAGGTACAGGAATCTCTGGTCAGAATCCTGAGCTCTCATAGGATGCAAAGGCATCAGACAACTGTGGCTGTGGCCACCTGCACCACCCCTCCAACCCCAAAGCAGCAAAGAAGCAAAATAAACAAGAACAGCAACAAAAGGAAATAAATTATTTCGATCATTATTAAATTAGTCTGTCCACTGACCTGGGATAACCTAAATTCCCCAGGAAGACAAGAAGATCTTTGGAACAAGATGAAACTTCAGCCAAATGCCAGAAAATTGTGGTGACACCACGAAGGCCAGAAACCCCTTCAGTCCCCCCAGCCTCAGGAGCTGCGTTGGTTTTGGGGGGTTTTATCCCCTCCCACTGTAGGACTTAAAACTGATTGCTCCAAAGAAGCATTACAGGTGGCTTATATCTGAAAGCCAAAAAGTGGAGGCTACCATAAACGATGAACTTAGAAATTATAAATTAGGAAGGA
Source organism: Motacilla alba alba (assembly GCF_015832195.1). Classification (NCBI taxonomy): domain Eukaryota; kingdom Metazoa; phylum Chordata; class Aves; order Passeriformes; family Motacillidae; genus Motacilla; species Motacilla alba. The sequence continues at coordinate 1,294,265 of NC_052026.1, forward strand.
ATGTTCTTTGCTGTCTAGTAGAAAACTTCAGATTTGATGACAAATATGGCAAACATTGCATTGTAACAAAATTCATTAATTTGGTGGGGTTTAGAGTGTTAAAAGTGGCTTTTAAAGCAGTTTTGGTATATGTAATGCTCATTTGCCTGAAGATCTCAGGTTCTACATAGAAAATTTCAAAGGAAATGTAAAAATACATAATTTTGTTCATTCTCTTCCTGGCAAGGCCTTCCACCATACAGGGACTAAACTTTCCCTCTGCTACAAAATTAACCAAAGAAACTCCAGCTGAATCTTGCAGTCATTTTTCATCCTAATCTTCTGTGCAGAACTTTCCTCATGGCTCAGACTTCAGGGTGTCAATTGGAAACCCTCCTCTCTAAACAGCCTTGATTTAATGGGACAGAAATCTGACTGTGAGCTCCAAACACAGAGCCCTTGTTCAGCTACAGATGTTTTCACCTGATGCTTTTGAAACCCATTAATTTAAAAATAATTAGATTTCATTTCTTTAGAAGAGGCAAATTAGCACACATGCAGCTATAGAAGTACTTTTGCTATACAGATCAAAGCAGTATTTGCAAAATAATGTACATATTTGTCCTCATTTTTTGATAAACATCTTTTTTTTTTCTTTTTTTTTTTTTCTTTTTTTTGTAGTACTCAATAAATTCTTACCCTCCTGTGGCTGTACTGCAAATCCCTCCCTTTCATTCAAGGTCTGTGTACTAACCTGGATATTGCTGTCAGAGCTTACCAGGGATTTATAGAAGGCCACATTACATTGCTACAGAGCTGCAGTTTCTAATTTCATTTACACATCACAAAGTCCCTCGTGCTAAAGAGCAGCAGAGAGAACTAGAGGCCAAATCTGGTCACTGAACTAAATGTTTATCTTCTGCTAATTATTTTCAAATGACATGTAATGGAAATAATTTATTTGTTGGCCTATTTTTGTCTCATTAGCAACACTTGTAATTTCAATTAGGTTAATTAAGTAAAGTTCCACCAGCCAGGCAGCCTCAATGTTTTATTCCTTGCAAATTTTGCTCCTTCTCTGACGAGGCAAGCAGAGTTTTGTTGTTGGGGTGGTGACAGTTGTTTTGTTAAACAGAGGGATTTGCTAAAGCCTGGTGGGGCCAATTCAGCCATCAAATGAGAAATGCAATTGAGAAGAAGGAAAAGGTAAAAGCTGTGAGGAGAAGAAAACCACAGGGGAAGAAATGATGCAAGGGGTCACCAAAAAGAGGAAATTGCTCATGGTGGTTCCACTGGCTGAAGGATGCTGGGTCTTACATAAACCAAAAACTAACACTTAGCAAGACATTTTGTTTAAATTGAGGGCAGACTGGAACCTGTAGCACAAACAACTCCAGCTCTGACTTGAAAAAGAAAAAAATCTTTCATTCTTTTCATTTCCTTCTGTGAACAATTTATAGTGCTAACATGTTTGGTCCTCTGAATTTGTTACTCAAGGTCCCGTTTGGTAAGAATTGCCACAGCATGAGAAGGCACCAAAGATCAGCTGGAAAGAGAAGCAAAAGGCTGCTTTAGGCTGCAGGTTCCAAACCTCAGCTGCAGAGCAGAAATAATGATCTCACTGCTTGCCACAGAGCTGGGGGAAGCTCAGAGTTACTTTGATATGTGACATTATCCCACATACACATAATGAGCAACAAGCACAAAAACCAAAATAAAGAGCAATAATACTTAGATGGTGAGTAGATACTTTATTTTAGTGAGTATATATTTTATATGGAGGTTTTTTTTCATACTAATACCTGGTATAACAGGGATTTCACCAAAGCCACCTTCAAACAGGGATTAAAGCAGCAAAGTCTATTTGTGTGCAGCTCTATAATGAGTGTACAGCAGTAGTTTATGCTTTTTAAGGTCACACTTTCATACTGGAAACACTACAGCAGATCTGTCAGGTTCATGTGATTAAACCAGAATAATAAGGATAATAATTTAAAAAATAATAGCCTATTCACTACTCTGGGTGAGTGCAAAAATTTAGTCTTGAACACGAGCCCTGCACACTGTTACAAAAGTACTTGTTAAAGATGTGAAAGATATTAAAGTGTATTTCAAGAACTGCTTATTGACTGGCTTCCACAATACACCCAATTCTGTACAACTCTGCACAAGTACCTCTAAAACAAATTTTACTTTTGAAAGAAAATTTTGGAACAAAGAGGAATCTATTCCTTTGGCTCTATTCTTCCTCTGTGAAAGCTGTAGTCATGCAAATATCCAGCTGCCTTTATTTTTAATAAGCACTTACATGGGGATAACTTGGTACAGCTGAGAAACTTCAGACAGCTCTTGGAACAGATGGAAGCTTTACAGTACCTGAACATTGCTAAATACTGTTCTTAATACTGATCTGAATTTCAATTCTTATTTTCATACCAACCAGGTAAACCTGAATTAATTCTATTCTACTCAGTGACCAATTACAAGGCCAGCATTCTGCTTTTATTTATCTTGAGCTTTTTATCCATTTCAAAATTGACAAACCTCCACTGAAGACTATGCTTATCTAAGACATGGATGATTTAACAAAACAAATAATAAGAACTGATATTTTATCTTAGCAGTTCCTGAAAATTTTCTAGACATCCTTAGGATGAGACATTAATTCCATTTTCATCCCCTCATCTTGAAGTATAAGAGCATCACAGGTACAATTAATTGCTTTCTTAATGGTATTTTCTGTCACAGTGTTGTGGTAAGTTCAGACATCCAGGAATGAAGAGTTTTAAATCCAGAGGAAAATCAAGTGATAAAGTTGTGGTGAGGGGGGATATTCTGGAAACATCTCATCCTCTACACGGAGCCTCAGCACTCTGGGTGCATCTCAGCAGGACAGGATGGATAATCCTTTCTTTGGGATCCTTTCCAAATTTATAATATCGTGTAACTCAACTTGGAGCAGAACTGTAGCCCTGGGGATTATCTCAAGGCATTTGATTGAAACTCACTTTTCTAGAGAAACTCCTCAGCCTTCTTTGGGAATCAAACATAAGCCAGCCTTATTTCCCACACCTCTCACCTTGTATTTCTCTGTGCTCCTAATAGTCTGGCATTAAATGCTCTATAAAGGAGGAATAGTGACCTAGACATGGGATTTTTAATTTTGCTAATGCTCAGTCACAGCCCAAAAGACCGAAAAATGCTTTATTTGATGCCATTGTGTCCTCACTGAGCTTTTTCAAGGACCGTGTCCTGCAGAATATAATGGACTTCTAACACATTTGTTAAAAATTTAGAAAATTACAGGATTTTTCCTCTGTGCTTTGTCAAAAACCATATTCTAGCATGGGGGAAAGGATTGGGGATGTTATCCTTCCTTACCCCCTTTTTTCAGTGCAACATGGAGTGGTTTCATAGGTGAATTAATGCACTATTACTCCCCTTTGACAAAAGCAGAGCAGTCATTTAACAAACAAATAATGTGCCAGCACTTGTGGAACAGAACTGCCTGTTGTACCTCCAAAACAAGCATGATAAAAAACAATTCTCTCCTGAAAAAAATATCCTAAACTGCATCATTTCTTTATTTTCAAGTCATTCTAACCCTGACTACAAATACAGGGGCCAAATATTTATGTCACACAAAGTATCAGGGGACATTTATTCCTTAAACTGATGCTGGCTGGTTCAGGAGAGTCTTCACTCTGCTAAAAATCTGAAATTAAGTTAGGCCCTACAAAAGCTTGGACCAGCTGATAAGGAGGTAGATAAAGAGGCAAATAAAAAAACAACAAATGCTGAGCCTCAGCTCATAAGTTTCAAGAATATTTGAGCATCTCATTTAGCTATACATTTAGATTTTAACTCCTTCTTTCACTCTGCTTTGCTGGTCTCTTCCTTTCTACAGCAGATAGCTCAAACAGAAGATATAACTCCTCACTTGCTCACTTGACCTCAGTGACCTCTGAAATGATTGTGGGGAAAAACCCTTTGGCCTTTATCAAGTGGTCTGAAATCTGCACATGAGCAGAGATTAATCAATGTCTTTCTCAAGCCCATGTCATTAAAATACTCAGGCATTTCTTACTCTCCTTATCAAATGTTAATTATTGACACACAAATATTTCCAGCCAGAGATGCTTTTCAGGATGCCTCAGGGTTGATTCACTCAATATTCCTTTTGGTAAGAAATATTTCAGTGGAATGCTTATTATCTTAGGAATGTCAATTATTTTGATAATAGAAATTTTAATTATTTTCCTAAGAATTTTCTTTCCTTTGAATGGCACATGAACAAAGTAGGTTTGGGTTTGTTATATTTATGACTTCTTAAAGGTTTTATTCTTACGTCAATAAGGCTTAAAACTTTCCCATTATCTGGTGTTCTGACACTGAACTTCTGAAAAATGTTAAATGGTTTTAACAATGCCAAATAAATGCATTCTCACAAAAACATACACAAAAGCAGTAATTTTTAATGGTATTATTATGTAAAAACATCACACTACTCATCAACATTTGAAGAGCTCATTGAAATAATGAAGTGGCTCCAGTTATTTCCATTAAAAGGTTTATAAATAATATCTGCTGTTTGGTGCATTAGGAGAGCATAGCTGGGTAATAATTGAAATGTCAATACATCTTCCTGGTGAAAGTTTCTACTTCTGAAAGGAGCATCTGGCTTCCTGTAGGAAGGACATGGAATTGCCTCGCCGTGCTCCATCCCATTGCTCGTGATTTGAACAGTGGAGCAAAGCAGTTCTTGCCATTCCCACTCAATTGTTTCTCTAGTAAAGAAAACCTCATGCAAGGAAAGAAATAACTATTTCCCACTCACTCACATTAATACAGTCTCTTTTAAGACACGCACAACCTTGGAGCCCTTTTGCCTGATTTTTCTTCTCTTTTTCATTTTGACTCAATGGCAATCTAAGCAAGGGGGAGCAAACAAGGCGAAGATAACTCAGACATGAAGCTGCTCAAACAGCATTGTAAGAAATGATGAAGTGTCAGGTCCATCACCTCTATTGTTGTGAGCAGGCTCCTCATTATGCTGAAATTTTTCCTTACAAAGAGTTTTCAGTTACATAACAGGATTTTTCATGAGTAATTTAGGAGCTGACATTGTGGAGAAAAAGAAGAGCTTTCAGAGGCTGCTGTCTCTGGCTGTTCCATGATGCACCTTCTCATTTTCATTGAGCCCATTCTCCTTCAGAGTCCCTTGGAAACCTTGTGGAATCTTACTGGTTATGGAACTGGAATGGTGATTGTTTTCTGTCAGAGACCCAGAGACAAAGAAAAAATCTGCTATGGAATTTTCCACAGCAAATCTGAGAGAGTAGGAAAGAAAAGAAGTTTAATGCCAGACACCAAGTTGCCTTGCTGTCCCATCAGTGTCCTTCTGATGAATGGTGAGGATTTTTATGGTGAAAGCACATTGACCTTCATCCCCCTCAGCTCCTCCTCTTTGCCCAGCTGACCCAAAGTTCTGTCGGCTGCTACTGAGAGTTTATGGTTTCCTGGTTTTCACCCCTTTCTCCTGGAGCCAAACCTCTCAGGTGCTGATGAGCCAGAGGATGTCCGGCAGGCAAGGCAGTGAGAGATTTTTGCTATGAAAGCCAGGTCTGATTGAAGTCTTCTTCAGTCTCAGACATGCTGAGCAGAGAAGGGCATTTTGCTCCCTGAAAACTGATGAGATTTTTCAAAATATGCCAAAATGAAGTGCCCTGTATTTTTTTGATACCTAATCAAAGTCGCACATCAAAGTTTGTGAAGGAGATGAATACATAAGGAGGGGAAAGAGGGTTTATTATTTAATAGAGTATAAAAGTCTCTTAAGTCTTTCTCTACATCAAAATCTGTCAGATGGTTTTAAAAATGAGATCTTACGTGGCTGATGTCCTGATCAAAATTTCAGAATGGCATTTAAACATGAATGTCTGCAATGGCACAACACAGAGACCACACGGGTAGATTTATTTGCTATTATTGCTGCATTTCTGTTCTCGGAGTGGGATTCATGACATGAAAAGTCACAACAAAAAAATTCATCAGGACCCAGCACACTGGTGTGAGTCCAGTCCTCACTGCTGTTGATAAGACAAAAATTTGGCTTCAAGTATTCTTATGCAAATTTCCTCTGCATGAAAGAGTTTTCAATGAATGTAAATCCGGCACTGCTGTCTGTGTAAGTGGCCTGAAATGGATCCTCCCCACCTAGGAAACAGATGGCACCACAATGGCATGGATAGGAATGGAGAAGAAAGGAAAACAACAAGAAAGCAAAAGAGATTTGGGTAGAAAACTGGTGATTTGAAGAGAGGCAGAAGCCCTTGGCAAACAGAGCTTGGTGTCTGAGGCCAAGGCATGGAAAAGCAGGAATTTGGGCTGCAGCACAGCCGTGGGGCTGGGACTGCACAGGAGCAGTTTCAGGTGCTCTCACACACAGCTAATACACCTTGAGCTGCTCCCAGAACATCCCTCACCCACCTCCCCTCCAGCCCTGCTCCAGGGCTGGCCTGACCCCGGGCAGTGCCTGACACAGGGGGCACGCAGGGTCTGCAGCCCTCCACAGGACACCACAGCCTATGCTGCAAAGGCCCCTTCCCTTCAGAGCTGAACACACACGAGCTGGGTTTGGGTCATCTTAGCTGTGTATCCTAAGAAGTGTCCAGAAGTACCCTAGGAAGTGATGCTTCCCCAGTCCCACTGCCCCTCTCTGCTGTGCTCCTGCCGACAGAGGAGAGGTCGAGCAGAGGGAGCTGCACCCAGATCTGAACAGAAGTTTTCATTAATTCAATGGCTTTATAAATAAATTACAAGTGAAAATGTTAGGACTGTCAATGAAATGTATTCCATCTTTTAATTTTTAAGAAATTACAAGTTTTTTCCTCCTCCAAACTAATTAGGCTGATAACCCATGCTGCAAGGTACAGCTGTTTTCCTGACACCTCTGAGTTCCGCTGACTCTGAACTCCATTTCGTTGAACCCTGTCCACACTTGTTTCAATGGCAACAGCCTGCAAACACAGAAAAATACCCACTTTAATTAACTTTTACTCCTTTTCAGGGGATGTTAAAAGAAACCAAGAGCTATTACAGAGACAAAGTGAGCGAGCCTTCCAGGCAGTGAAGGCTATTACATCCAACTGTTTGGCAACACTTCTATTCAAGACTAACAATTTCAGAGACTTATGTTCTTAATAGAGCAGGCTAAAACTCTTCTGATGAACAATTTGCCATCAAAAACTGCTGATTTTCTGGATCAAAACGTTCCCTGGGAATGTTTATTCCACTCAAACTTGTGACAAGCAGGCAGGCTGGCTGGAGGGCTGGCAGCTTGGCTTGGAAGGCTGCCTGGGAGCTGGGCTGGCAGAGAGAGGCAGGCTGCCTGCCCAGCGTGCCCTGCCCAGAGCTGCTCCCTTCCTCTCACAGGTCAGACACATTATGCATTATAATCATTTTTATTAGTGAATTTGTCAACATTTCTAAGCAGAAAACACAATAGATCAATTCAATGCAGCCTGTTTCAAAATGTACTTTGGTATGTTTGGCATGAAGATTCTCTTTTTTTTTTTTTTTTTTTTTTGAAAAGTAGCTTAAATATTTTCTTGTGTGAGATACTTATATTTTTTGTTCTAATTCAAAGCAATAATAAAAAAACCCCAAGTGAAACACTGGAGCTTCTGAAGAATGGGAGCTCCTGGTTTCAACCCCACAAACAATTCCATGTTCCCAAACAAAAGCATGTTAAGCTATGGTGTTTCTACAGAATTTGAAGACAGTTGCTGCACAATATTACCTTTCATTTTCCAATAATGCAAGGAATTGATTAATTTGTCAAACCTTAAGGATTTATAGAAAGGTTTACTCTCTCTTCTTATTAATTCTATGCTGATCTATTCTTTTAAAAAGTAAACTGTTACCATTAAAATCACCATAGCTGACACTGGCAGGACTTGGAAAACCCAAATTCTGGTTGGGGAGGTGAATTTCCCCCTTATTTATATAATAAATATAAATGTATATGCTGTCAGGAAATAAGGTCTATCTCCAAAATCCTGACCACACTTCAAACTACAATAATTATAACTTCATGATAAACTTGTAGACATTGCCCTCACTAGAACAGTCACTTTTAAAACGTCCAATGAACTAAAGGAAGTTATCATGGCTTAATTTTCTTGAAAACTTTCAGGGAAAGCCTGGTTTAGGTCAGTTTTTTGGGGGGTTTTTTGGGTTTTTTTGGTTGGTTGGTTTGGGGGTTTTTGGGTGGGAGGGCTGTGGTTTTTTGGTTTCATTTTTTTTTTTTGGTGGTTTTTTTGGTGGGTTTTTTTTGGCACTGGAACCATATATAGGTTTTGGACATTCTCTCACATGAGATGCATTTAAGCTTTATTGTTCTGTACAGGCCACAGCCATGAACACACAGAACAGAACCCAGAGATTCACAGGTCTGCTACCCAAGATATTTTACACCACTGGTGAATTGTTTCTACCAGAAATAAAATGTCTTTTACCAGTTAGACTCCACCACTATGAACATCTCCACAAACACTCAGCAGCAGCATTAGAAACCTGTGTCTGAAGAACTAAAAGCTGACTTAGAACTGGTGAACATCTGTTTGTTTGGGGCTCTTTCTGTTCTGAAAACCCCTGGTTTCCATGATCTCCAGAAGTCACTGCTTGTGTTCAGAGCATTTAAAAATAATTTTTCCCTTGCCCAAGCAGCAGCTTTGCTCCCTGCATTGCAAACACTAAATTTAGCAGCCATGAACTCACGGGGGGATGGAAAGGTGACACGTGCAGGACATATAGATTAGGGAGTATTTATAGAAAAAAACCTATAAACCCTTGCCAATATTGCCTGACCCACGAAGGAAGGACAAACCTGAAATTTCTTTGTCTGTGTTTTTTCCACATAAAAACTGAAATAAATTCTACCCCTGCAGTACCCAATTACCACGGAAAATACAAAATGCTCTGCTGATATGATGGCTCTGCTGAGTGAGAAATATCATAAAGGTCAGGAATAACAGAAATCAAACACCTACTTGACAGAACTCCCATTGCAAGGAGTGGTGTTGGTGATTGACATAGGTGATGCACACAGCACAGCTTAGAGCCATAAAAATTACAAGAGAAAGAACTCCGAAATTAGGCATTAAAGCCTGCAGGTAAAAAGGTAAATATTCTATTCCCTCCTAGTGTCACCTTCCTTTGAGTCAATATTGATTCAAGCTTCCTATCACAACTGTATTGTTTTAGAAAAGGCAGCCAGTCTGGAGTTAATCACAACCAGGCTTTCAAAACCTGAAAAAGAAATGTCATGAACATTTCACACCAAAAGATTCCATAAAACCCAGTTTGTGCTGGGTTTCCACCACACTTAGTTATCCTTCATTTCCCAGTAGGAACCAATGTGTAACTTTACTGAGCACTCTTCAACAGCTCCCACGGGATGCAAACATGAAACCTCAGCTCCCTGTTTTTGTTCAGGACAACAGGGCAGGACCCTCCAGTCATCCCACCTTGTTCCCAGGTGTGTCACCCCAGCAGAGGGGCTACTGGGCTCCACCTGGGCAGATAAAGAACAAGTTTCTGGTCAGCAAACCAAAACCCAACTGAGCTGTTCTGCAAATCTTCCAGTGGAGCACATGGCATGGCCAACATCTGCTTTGTGAATGAAGCTCAACCACAATTACAGGGTGAGGCCTCAGCCTCTTGTGGGAGGTTTTTCTTTGGGTCTAACCACTGCAGGATAAAAAGATGTGACAGAGCTGACTTACCTTCTCACTGGTGGGAACCCATGTGAGGGAAGAGATGACATTTGAGATTTTTGGACTAAAGAAAGCAGAATTTACCTAAAGGCATCCACTTTAAGAACTGTTAACCTTTTCCTCCTCCCCATTCCATCCCCCGGAACCTTTTTTCACCTAAGGATCTCCAGCCACCTGCAGCAGACCCTCACCTCATCCAGATCACCATAGTCCCTACAAACATCACCTCAGCTGATATCAATCACCCTAGTCCATACAAACACAACCTGAGCTGATAAAAATCACCATGGTCCATATAAACAAACAGGATTCTGAACTTGTTATCAAGTGCAGATCTCCCACAAAACTTACCTGGCTTTAAATCTTGTCCTGGAAAACTCAGAAATAATTTGGAAAATTTGTTGGATCAAGGTGTCTAACAATGCTCCATAAGTTTAAAATTCTGTGCTTTGCAAAACAATTCCCAGCCATAAGGAGAGTTCCACAAATGACCTTTGGTGAGAAGAGTTCATTAGAACTCCACTGGCTGAGTTACCTGGGAGATTCTCTTCCCTGCAGCTTTAAAAGTGTGGGGTTTCTGCCCTGTACAACATCAGCTGAAGAGCTACAGAGTCTTTAAATGTTGGGAATGACATGAAGGAAACAAAACCAATCAGATTTAGCACTCGGGGCAGCCCACAGGGCAGTGCCAGCTTTCAGAACTGAGATTCTGAACTTCTAGAGTTGTACTGTTTAAACTGCATAGGGAGCTCTCGTGGGTCTCTGTCTTCTCTTAATCAAATACAAGTTTTACTGGCTCATTACTGCCAATTAGGAAAGATTTGCCTTTAAAAATTTATTGAATGCTGATGAAAAACAACACAAACTCTTACAAAGCACAATATTAGTTAGATGTCAGACTCTAGAGTAAACTCAGAGAATGTATAAACTAGAGTAAATATTCAAGTTTTCCATCAACTGTGTGAGATCATCAGAGCCTCTACACTTTGCTTATCACTGAGGAAGCATTTTCTTTAACCCACAGGATCAGGGCTCTGACCTGAACTCCTTTCCCTAGGAAGCAAGGAGCACATGAGGGATTCAGGGGCATTCCCCTGAATTGCTGGAGTCATCATCACCATTCAAAGTCAACCTCTAATCAAACCTCACCCAGAATCGCAGAATCATGGAATGATTTGGATTGGGAGGGGCCTTAAAGTCCATCCCATCCCACCCCCTGCCATGGCAGGGACACCTTCCACTGTCCCAGGCTGCTCCCAGCCCCAGTGTCCAGCCTGGCCTTGGGCACTGCCAGGGATCCAGGGGCAGCCCCAGCTGCTCTGGGCACCCTGTGCCAGGGCCTGCCCACCCTGCCAGGGAACAATTCCTCATTCCCAAGATCCCATCCAGCCCTGCCCTCTGGCACTGGGAGCCATTCCCCCTTGCCCTGTGCCCCTTTGCAGGCTCCTGTAAGGGTCCCTCAGGCCTGCCTGGCACAGGGCATTTTTCTGATTACAGCTGCCTTGCTCACCTGCCCTAATACAAAACCCACATTAAAATACCTGTGACCTTAAAATCCGTAAAGGCAGATTTTCTTCTTTCATGTTCCCCTGAAGGAGCTTCACTGTCCAATTAACAGTGTTGTTTCATTTTCTAATGGTGTTTCTTCCATGGAGGGTGTTTTGTTGTTGTTGTGTTTGTTTTGATTTTCAAAACAAAAACAATCCAAGCCCAGTCCGCAACAGGTATGACTAAACATCATTAAACTGGCCTTGTTTCTGGCATTTCAAGTGCTTGGGTTAACATAAAGTATGGCCTGTTGAAGCACATTGTATCTGAAGGATCCCCAATGTTCACTGCTCAGGCTTTTAACACACAAATTCTCAAACTCACATAGAATTTTTTTATTTACACATTACCTAAAATGCACCTTTGACATTTAGACTGGATTTTATTGATGTATGACACACAGTGACAAAAAGTGTTGACAAATTAGTTCCCAGATAACTGGAGAAAAAAACTTTCCTTTTTTTTTTTGCCCACCCAAACATGTTTTTATTCCCCCATGCCTCCCCAGTCCATGACTTTTAGAAGTCCCATTAAACGGAAAAAATCAGGAACATTCTGAGAATCCATTTTCTATGTTGGGGTAAAAAAACAAAAAACCAAAACCAAAAACAAAACCAAAAAAACACAACAACAAAAAAACACCCTATTTTTAAAAATCAGATTTGAAAAAAGATAACCTAGAAGTGTAGTTATGGACACCACTTTTGTCTATAAAATTCTTCAGGCTCAAGGAAACTTCCAGGCAGAAGTTAAGCCCAGAACAAGGAGCAGCCCAGCAGATAGGTCAGGACATGACCACACTTCCTGGCAGGAATTAGAAGCAGCATTCTAACATTTGAAGCCTCAATCAGTGGGTTTATTGACTTTCTGTGGCTTTTATTATCTCCCTTTTCAATGATAGATAAATGAAATTAAAGGCTTATTTTATCTTGATGTAGAATAAAAACAATTTAGGGCTTATCAGAAATCTTGGGTTTCAGCCATCAAGTATTCTCTGAATTAGATGCTGACAGGATGATGTGAGTATTACTTATTATCTTTATACTTTCTAAAGTTAACTCTTTCTACAAAAATATTGTAATGAACCAAACAACCAAAACAAAATAATAAAAATTAAAAAATCCAAATTCCCTATGTATATATGATTAATCTGCATACACATCCTGAAATCCTCGCTGGGAAAAAAATAAATCTTCCTAACTTAGAAAAGCAGTGCCAACAATGCTGATGAACACATGTGCAGATGTGTAGCTCTTGTTCATAAGGGCCATTTCCAAAATCAAATCCATGTCCTGGGCTGAGCCAAGGAGTTTCTTTCCTTTATCCAACATCATCGCCTTCCCAATATTAGTGACAAGTCATATAAAGATTCCTGGCAACACTAAAGGGCTTCTCAAGAGCAGCCCACAATTTATAAGAGCATTAAGCTGATCTTTAGAGTGTTTGTGGAGTGCAAATGCAAATGGGGCTGTTGCTAATGTCTCATAATGTCCCATATTTCAGCCGGCAGCCCCAGCCCGTGGATTTCCCATGCACCAAAAACGCTCTGCGCTAATGAAAATGAGGCAGAGGAAGCTCATAAGTCTCTTGTTTGTGTTCCAGCATGAAACCAACTCTCAACATTTGCAAAACCCCCAGAAGCACAGCTACTAAAATCTATTTATTCTCAAGGAGTGTTATTTGTTCCCGAATTTAACACTGAAGCTGCATTTCTAAAGGGAAGCCCCGTTTTTTCAGTGGTTGCCTCCTCTGCCGCAGCTCCCTCTGAAAGGGAATCTGCTTCTCTGAAGTGTCACATCCCACAGCACAGCTGGGATGAAAATCTTCCTGACATTCTCGGGAAAAACAGAAAAGGCAAAGAAAGGGGTGAAAATCCCTAATAAAAGGTTCTTTATCTACATAAAAAAATAATATGCATGGCCTGAAAAACCTTATGTGTCTATAAAAAACCCTTCTGTACAGCTCCAGCCCTCCTCTGGTAACCCTGGAGCTCCAAGGAAAAGACTTTCTAATATTGAAACATCAATATGGAGAATTGTCAGGGGCTGAACAAAATGGGCTGTTAAGGGAAGGGACTCAACTGCTCCCAAATTCATGGCAGTAGGGAAGGCTGGTTACCTTGACCTTTTTGAGGTTTTTACTACTTTTTCAATTCTATTTCAAGCAATGACTGTTCCATTGAGCAGTAGCTGGAAATTCAAAAAGTACACGAGAAATAATGTGTATAGGAACACCCAGCTCTGGCTGCAGATGTGTCCCCCCACATTCCCCAGGATTCATCCTCAGTGGCTTTGTACAGGCTTTAAATAGCAGAAGCAATATTGTTCTCCAAACCAATTTTAGCTTCAAAATGTTCCACAGTTTCCTGGCTACTCTCTGCCTAATCTGCTCTCTGTGTCGAGCTGGTGATTCAGTTCATGCCTCCCAGGGTATGAACAGGAGAGAAAACCCTGCTGTGGAATCAGGGGTGGATATGCATTTCTAAGGAGTTTATATTCAGAAGGAAAAAAATTGTCATCCTTTAAGCCATCCTTTGATCAATTTATTCTCCAAGCACTCTGAGTAAATTTATCTGACCTTGCTGTTAATTTTGTCAAACAATATTTTCATCTGACAATGGCTATGCTCTTCTGATTATTTCATCCTCTGCAGTCAAATCTTGTGATCTTCCTGGAAAATTGTCTCATATGGGATTCTGAAAGTGTTTGTCCCTACAAGCATTCCAGAATTCTACTTAAAATAAAAGGAGAAGCTGCATCACAAACATTACCATAGAAACAAAGTGCCACAGACAGAGTTATTAGCAAGAATGAAAAGGAAAAGCTAATTCATAAAGATAACTCCCAGTCTTCAGTCTGTAAGAGACACAATTCTAATAGAATAGAAACAGGTTTCATTAAACACTGAACAAACTATCAGAATAATATTACTATGTCCTTTATTTAAACAGGGGCCACCATAATTGAGATGAAGCTCAAATAAAGAGCCTGACTCTGCAGACTTCATAGACATTCAGGAACACCCTCCTGCTTGAATTTGTCACATCTTTTCATATCAGCCCTGATTTCCTTTTGCCCAACCACCCCACCATTGTCTGCATGGCATCCTCTCCATTCCCTGCAAATGAAAATGTGATCCCAATAAGTCACCAGGACTGGGAGCAGCAGACCTTATCTAGTAGCTATTTTTCAGCAAGGCAGCACTGTGCTCTCTTTGTTTTAATCTCTTTGGTATATTAAAAAATATCCTGCTTTCCTCAAGGAGGAGAAACAACTCCTAGCCCATAATAGTCTGAGATGCAGACATGTCCAAACTAAGGGCACAAGAGCTGTGATGAAGCTTTGTCCTCCCTACTGCAGCTTCAGAGAAACAACAGCGCAAAGGAAGAACTGGGAGCAAGACCCAGACTAAATTCTGCTCGTTTCAGATTGTGCTCTGCCTTGAACATCTTCAGGATGGCATAAATTCATCCTAATAACCACCTTGCCCCTGAGCCTTGCTGCCAGTTCCAGGAGGCTCCACATCCCCAGTCCTCTGCAGAGGCTTTACTTCATTTCTTCAGCATCCTGCTCCTGACCTTGATGTTCATGTGCTGATAACTGATCTCCAAACCCATCAAATAATGATTTTTTTCTTATAACTGGGCCTTCAAAGCTTGAATTTCCAAACTAAACTACTATCTTGGTGTGACTAGGGTAACATATTTAAAAATCAGAACAAAACAAATCCACAACAGAGACATGTTCTCCATTTATTTTTTTGTGCTGACAAAGTCAATTTTAACTTGGGAATGCACATTTGAAAGACTCTTTAATGGACCAGAAAGTTCAGCTGTGGATTGGATTTCTCTGAATGCATTAGATACAAACAGATTAATATATAATAGATACATAATATAGATTTACCATATCCTAAGTATTTAATTACTTCTAATCATTGACAAAAAACATTCTTCTCAATAACAGCAGAACTTAAAAAATATCTCTGATTTAATAATGCTGGTGGACAAATCTTTCTGTTCTCATCCACTGTTGAACAAGTGTATTCATTCTCCAGTTTTATCATTGGATAAAGGAAAAAATAATATTAAGAAACCAAGGAAAAAAGAGCAATATGCACTATTTTCTATTTTTGGGAAAGGTAATTCTTCAATCTTGAACACTTCAAATTTGCATTTGTACTTAAATATTTTTCTCCTGGAGATTCTTTTCAAATAATTCTTGTTTGGTACAAGCAAGTTTCAAAAGAAGTGCAAAATGAAGACCTTTTTATAACGGTTAGAATTTCATTCCACAACGGCCCCCATAACATGTAATCCCTCAGACACTGTCATTTCAAGGTGGTCATAAACACAAACAGGGAGAGCCAAAAGCCCTTTTGGTCTATTTTTTTTTTTTTTGACATATCCAAGAAACGAGCAAAGATAAATGTAGACAGAGGAGAAGCTTTTAATTTTTTACTCCCCCACCAGCCCCTGGTTTGATCATCACTGTACCAGAAGACAACATCCTGTAAAGCACATTTTCCTTTTGGGAGCCTGCAAGCTCAGGACTTTTTAGAAAAAGAGAGGCAGCTGAGGCTCTGATTCTTCAAAGCTTTCTCCAGACTGGCTCTTTAAGTACCTCCGGCTATGTGAAGTTATAAGCAGAGATGAGTTCCCCAAACCCTTTATTGTAGTAACACTTCCACAGTAATTTAAAAATAAAATAAAAATAAAATCATAAAAGTTCCCAAGTAAAACACAGATGTGCAATACCCAAATTCTTGTATAGTCTTGAAGTGCCTGGGAATGAAATTTTAATTGCTCTCCATTAGATCTTGTATAACATTGCTGGTTTCTGCAGAGGACCCCATTAGATCTTTCTCCCACTCATGCTGAGAGCACAGCAATGGAAATCTCCAGGGCTGGGACAGAGAAGTGCTCTGCCCAGACCCTGTTTGCTGTGCCCAGAGATCTACCTCATCATCAACTCTGTAAAGGTGAAACAGAGACAGAATAAAATCGTGTATGAAAAAATGAGAATAGGACAAAGTGATGCTTTGTGATAAAACCTTTATTTATGCTGTAGGTGTGTGAAGCACCACTGATATCAATGGTGTTTTTTCTCCTTTTCCTTCATAGCAATGCATATTCATATATTAAAATCTGAGCAAGCTGAGGAACAGCTGGGTGGATAAAGAGGATCAGTGTTCATGGAGCAGGAGCAGTTTGAGGTCTTTGGGCAGGGCTGGCTTGCAGCAACCAGACTGCAGGACAACTGAGCAGCCAGAGCTCCTTGACGTGCTGCAGCAGGGCTCCCAGGATGTTCCTCACCTGGGTTAAACCCATCCAGCCCTGACAGACAGGCCCTGTCCTCTCTGTGTCCCCTCCCCACCGTGGGTGGCACAGTGGGACTGGCACCGCCCGAGGGGACACCTTGGACACCAAACCCAAACCAGCCCTGGGGAAAAAAATATAAATATCAATGTCAGGGCCTGCTCTTCTCAACCTGGGGGGTCCTCAGCACAGCTTTAGTCCCACTGAGGGACTAAAGGGACTCAGCAGTTTAGGGAGCACAGTTTTCCTCATTTCTGCCAAAAAGCAAAGTGGGGAAGTGAATGTGAAAAAAACCCAACTTGCTGCTTCCTTACCATGCTGCTAGGGAATTTTAATGGCTCAATGTTGAGTTTTTCTCTGTGCCACAGCACTCTCCCCACACTCACCTTCCTTTAAAAAGCTGGGAAACACAATTATATTACTATTTCTTAAGACTTTAAGTCATAGAAGAAAATTCACATCAAAGTTTCACAAATCCACATGATATTTTGAACAAAAGCCTCCAATTTTATGCCATTCCTTCTCATTTATGTTGTCAGATGTAGCGTGGCATTAGGCTTAAAAGGTAGACAGTGCAGGCAACACAGGAAGCAAGAAAAGCAATTAAATTTTCTGTGTTTACAAGTGAAAGTCTGCTGTAAATAACCATGTCAAGTAGATCTTGCTGTGGGTAGGTGGGATCTTAATATTGAGAACTAACTGGAAGAAATGACAATCAGAAACAAACTGCACAGAGCAGAGCTGGAATGAGAAAAAATTAGATTTAGCCAAGCTGCAGAAAAATAATAATTTAAAAAAAAGGAAACCAACAAAAAGTAAAGAAGCACTGTTAAGATGAATTGGGGAAGGTAGAAGGTGATGGGACAGGAGGTCACCATTTTGTGGTTTTTCCTGCTTCTCTGGATTTCCTCTACATTTTTTGGATATTCTGCTAATGTTTGATTGCTCATTTATGAAGTCAGGTGCAGCAGTCTGCTCCACACTGCCAGCACTGGCCCTGGAGCAGTCAGGCTGGAGGAGCTCCCAGCTCCACCAGGAGTTTTACTCTCCAGGAGGAGAAGTGTGCACACACCCTGCCAAGCCTGAGGAGAGAGCAAAGCAACCTCCACTGCTGGTCCTGCACAGAGCTCAAGGATTCCCACGGGGCTGGGGGCATTTCCTCATCCAGAGATAGTCCTTTCTCCCAGGCCACAGCCAGTGATGAAGATCCTGTTATCACCCCAGCAGGGGAAATGTCAGGATGTAAATACGTACAAATGTTAAATGTAAAGATGTACAAATATTAGATGTAAATATGTGCACATGTCAGTGCGCAATCCTGACAGGATTCCTGAGAAACCCTCAAGGAGAAGTCCCAGCAGAGTTAAATCCAATTGTTCTGTCATTCCCATTCCTCTTCTCCCTTTGGAGAAGAGAGCATCTGATCAGGGATGAGAGTGGACTTTTAAGGGTAAGGAAAATATAAAGTAAGATGAAATATCCAGTGCCAAAAGCAGCCAGACTGCAAGTTCTGTACTGATAGTCTGGCTTGGCTTTAGAGATAATACAATAACACAAACAGCAGCATTCATTGCTACATGTTTTGTCAGTAGACTCATTTAAAATGAGCACATTTTACATTTTTTTTTTTAAATACTCATAAAGGCTTCCATAGCATAAAAGACCCTTCCAGTTCTACTCCAATCTTGCTCTGCCTGATAGAAAAATCTCACCACAAGAGAGAGTTGGCCATAGCTCATTCTCTAATCATTGCCTGGCATTAAGAGTAGTGAGAAATCAATTATAATCACTGTTAAATAAGGAGGTCACCATCAATATGCTCAGAGCCTTGACAGAAATGTTAAGAGCTCAATTGTTAAATATAATTTCATAAGGATATCTTTCCCATGATCTGTAAAAATGTGGGAAGCTGAAGGGGGAAGGAAAATAATTGCTGTATGAAAGTGTAAAATGATGAATAAAAATTAGGTTTATTTAACAATACTTCCCATGGCATCATCCCTGCAGTTAAGGTATTGTCCACAGCTGAAGAGGGAAGATCACTGGAAGCTTTGCAGTCAGTCTGATGAGGCTGCAAATACAAATAATCCAGCAATTTTGGGGTCCAGCATAAACACCCAATAGTGTTTAAAGCATGACAATGTTTTGGCTGGTTCAGTTTCACGGACAAGTGTCCATTTGGCTTTTTCAACTTGAGCTTTTATTTTCTAAAGTTTCATTAAAATAGAGACTGTTTTTACACTCTAATTACACATGAATATCAACTGCTGCTGAATAAAGAGGGCAGCTGAAAAGTACAAAACCTTTTGTACTTTTGTCCTTTTCCCCCTCTCACCCTCCCTCCTCAGCCTCTGTCTCGTGTTACATTTGCTGTTAAGTCTCCTCATAGATGTAAGGCTCTAATCTTCTCCCCTCTGAAATACTCACCCTGAAATCTATGTTTTCACTGGTAAATTCTAGTTTAGATCATCTTACTGTTTACAAAGCTCTTAAGAAAAGGCCATCTGACAGTAATTCTACAATACAAAAAACTGTACCAGGTGCCAACAGAATCATCACTAGGAAAATAAATCAGGTTATTTCAATACCCATCTTAGACTTTTGCTGATATTCTATTAGAAATTTGAAGTCTTGAACCTGTCTGCATCAAAAAATGCACCTTTGGAAGAAAACAACAAAACCTGAGGAATTCTAAAAAAATGTAACCCAAGGGCTTTGTTTCATTTGTTTCACTTCAAATTTTTGTCCACCATACTGTGAGAAGTGTTGGCAGAGTTTGGGACTTGGTTTTATATTTCCAACTACATATCCAGATTATAAACTGAGCCAGTAGCAAAAAAAAAAGAAGTCCCATATTTTAAGGAACTGGAATTCCCTGTATATCTGCATGGACAGCTGACGTCCAGGAATCATGAGAAAGCCTGGATCATAAGGGTGGTTTCTTTTTCTGCCCCCCTAGTAAATATTTTTCCTCAATATGTGCCCCAGTACATCCACACTGAGCATTTCCCCCTCCTGGTGTTCTATTGATGCCATACACACAGCTCTTGCTCAAACTCAGCTCCTCACTTTTTCCAGGCACTCTCAGGAGAGAAATCCCAGTTCAGAACAACCTAAAGGTGCTTTCTCATACTCCTAAACGACAGAAACACTTCCCTCAGTTCTGCTACTCCACTCCCACGTACATTCTTGATGTCTTGAGCTACAACTTCTTTTATAGAAAAGCCCACCCTCCAAAGCTGGCAACTGAATTATGAAGAGCAGCTCCAAAGGTCTCCTGAGAGAAGCAGGGCTGAACCAGCAGAAGCTGTCCTGCTCTTTGAATTCTGCCTCTTGAAGTATCAGGATCTGGAAGCACTAATTCACACAAGCTCCTCCTGCATGAAGGAACAGCAGAACAGGTCTGTGCTGGTTGCAACCTCAGCATGGAGACTTCATCTGGGTTTATTCTGCAAGGGAACACTGTGCCCTGAGTGTGTTGGAGCCACTGGAGCAGGTGGAATGTTCTGTGCAGCAGGACACTCCAGATGAGTGAGGAGGCAGGGCAAAGGTGCCACAGAGCCACACTAAAGCACTCAGTGCTGGGTTTCCTTGGATTTCCTTCCAGCCATCTGTATCTCATCTCTACAGACAAGAATTTTCTCATCTGCCCTTGACAAGACATAAATTAAGACACGCTACAAACACACATTCTATTTTAATAATGGCAGAGATTCTCATTTCAAAGGACATTCCAAAGCCATCCTCCCTTACAAAACATTAGCATATGCTTCTTAAGTGCTCCTGAAATAAAATTTGTATCACCACAGTCATGTGGCATTACTCTGCCTGCAAAAGCTGCTCTCAGCTGCCTCCCAGTTAAGGCTTGAAGCATAATTTCCTTGCTGCAAGTGTTTTCTCTCTAAGGTGGATAATTTTACCTCTCACTCCTCCCAAAAATTACAAGACAATCTAAAAACATCCTCCACTCCTGTTTGTGTTGTGAGAATCTCTTTTACACCAGCCCTCCTCCCAAACAGGAAAGCAGCATAAATTCCATAAGCAGAGGAAACAAAATTCCTGGGTTCTTCTCAATAAATAAATACAAGGTTTGATTTTTCATCAACCTTAAAAATAGTATTATTTTTAGCATGCTTATTAAAACAGTGAATTATCAGAACAAAAATGAAGGAATTATGTGCACATTATAATTTTTTGTTTACAAGCCCTAATTAATACCAGGAAATCTTGACAAGTTACTGTGTCTCAGCTTGCAGAGCTCCTGACCTTGGCCCTGCAATGTCAGAACCACCATCCCCAGAAGAACATGAGCTTTTGTATTTGGCTTTAAATTACCCAGTGTTTCACCTTCCCAGGATACAGCTGGCTTGATTAAATAAAGGTATTCATATTCATAATATTACTTTAAGAGGCAGGGATGAACCAATCCATTTCTATACATTCAGAGCAGTCTCTATTCTACTGAAATTCCAATAATAGCTCACGTGGGCTTGAATTAAACTTCTATTTCCCCACCAGCTCTTTAGGAGAGATTCTGTTTCCATACATTGCAGAATTACACAACTATAATTAGTTTAAATTGTAAATAAACAGGCTTAATTTCTGAGTCTCAAAAGCAAGGAAGAGCACAATATTTGCCACACTGTTCAGCAATCAATAGAAATAAGCTCAGATTCTTGTGACTGATTTAGAACTCTGACAATTCCATAAAAAATAGGATATTCACTCAAAATAGGCACTGTCCCTTGGTTTTTTGTGCCAAACATCAATATGCAGTGGACCTGCTACAAAAACAGCAATGCTGAGAGAGATCCTCCCTGAATTTAGGTTCAATCACACTTGAGTGGTTGGAAAAGAGCTTTGCTATTTAAATGTGATAAAAAGGAGCAGGACAAGGGGGAAGGAGCAGGTGATAAGTACAAAAGTAGGTAAGACAGGACCCATTTGGGAAGAGAATATCATACTTCTATAGAAACAAAGTGATTTTGTGCTGCAGATTCAACCTGGATGGTGGAGTTCTGCACAAGTCAGAGTTAATAAACAGAAGTCTTCATTGGGAAGAAAAAACATGGAGACTCAAGAGCTCAGGAGATGAGAACTGTTCCCCTTTATCTACCACACATCCCATGGGTTTCTGCAGAGCCACATAAAACGCCTGCATTTCCTGAGCTGCTCCACTGCCAGGGCTCTGCCCATATTGATTAGGGATAAAACTTTGCAAGGACAGCCAGCAGAATTCAGCAAACATAAATCAAATCAGCAGGGCTGCTTCTGATCCAGGGGAAAGATTCCTACTGAGCCCATTTTACCACTAATAGGGCCCCGTGTCAGCCAGACAATGCCTTGATTTCCTGCTCATATAATGAATAAATATATCAAATTCAGTCCTTCCTGGGGAGAGCTGCTGCCTCAGCACACCTTTCCCACTCCAGAACCTGGGGTGATAAATTCACCTTCAGACATTGTTTTTCCTAAATAGCCATTGTGTAAAACCACCACCAACGTCTGGAATATTTCACTATCATCACGTTGATCCATAAAGTCCCTGCAATACCAAGGTTCAATTTCAAACATATCAGCACAATGAGTGAAAAGTTTATTCCAAACTTGACTGCTGAGCAGGGCATGGCTTTGAGAAGACCCCAAACAGCAGAATGAAGGTCTCAGAGATGCTGGACTGCTCCAGTTCCAAAGAGAACATTCCTGATGAGCAGTTCTCCTCAGGAGCACACACAGAACAAGCCCAGGGCAGGGGAAGACTCTACCAAACTTCCCACCACACTTCCCAAGTGTCCACTCAGACACAGAAACAGCTCTTCCTTTAATGATAATGACGTCAACTCAATAAATCGCAGGTTTTTTTCACAAAAAACCAAAACAAACAAACAAAAAACCAAAACAAAACAACAACAAAAAAGATAAAGACACCAAATAGAACAAATAACTGCTTATCTTGCTGGGAACTTCAATGTCCAAACCTCTGCCTTTTCTAACCTGGGCTCACTATTTTGCTGTTAAACAACTTAGTTTTCCTTTTTATCCTTTTAGTCCAGATGGATTGCAGGCTTGACTAACAACATAAACCTGGTTAATCAACTTTCATGCCATATTTATGTTACAACAGGGAGATTTTACTGCAGTCTGCAGTTTACCAATGCATACTGTGGAACACAGCCAGTGCTTTATGTACCCTTCAAATTGCAAGCTGCAGTCCACTTTGCCATCAGTGACCCCAAATCAGGTACTGACAATCAGCTCTTGTCTTTGCTGAATATAGATTCAGTTAAATTTAATTAAAACAAAAAAAAAAGGAAAAAAAAAAGAAAACAAAACCCAACCAAGCCAAACAAACAAACAAACAAAAAACCAAATCCTACCCCTCCAGGAATTATATTACACTTATGAAAATTATGAATTTTCAAACCTACCCATTTTCTTGTGACAGAGAAACCAGTTTAAAATCAAGAAATGTGTATTTCCTAATTCATTTGTTTTGCCATCACTACCCCATCCTTACACCAAGCTTTTGGCCAAATAAAGAACTCCCTTTTACAGAAGCTGCAGCGTAGCTGTGACTCTATTTGTCATGTTTTGATGGTGCTGCTTTGATTTTACTGGAGTTATTTTCCCCAGCAAGCTGAAAGGCTTGCAAGGCAAAAAAAAAAAAAAATCCTGTCAAAACCTGTTCTGGCATCCTGTGTTCCCTAAATCACTCGTGGACATTTATGGCAGCAAGGAACTTGGTAATTAAAACTCCCATTCTATGGCTGCTCAGAAAAGTCAAGGCTCTGATACAAACGACAATTAACAGCCCATACTTGAACCACACCAATTACACAGACCTGGCAATTAACATTATTACTCCTAAATTATAATGGGCAATGTGTTTTGCCTAACATGAGCAAGGAGGAGAAGAAGGGGGAATGACTCATGTTCCAGCTCTGCTGCTCCCCCATCAGCCTGGCCGGGCAGCAGCCCAGGTCAGCCCAGCTCCCCACACCCCAAAGGCCGCTCCAGGGACGGTTGGACCAGCTCAATCCAATCAGCTTTGCTCTCAATGGCTCTTTTCACCCACACATGAAACCTGGACAGCACAAACCTCTCCCAAATGGTGTTTGGGGTTTATTTTCCTTCCTTTTTTTATTGTTAACAGGATTTTGATGTGGTTTAACAAGGTTTTTTTGCTAAAAAAAAAAGAGAACTTTTTTTTTCTGCAATGCAGCTTAGTATAAATCAGGTTCCTATGGCGATTCTATGTAGTAGAAACTTTGATGGTTTTTAGATTAATACCAGTAAAATATTTGAAGGTTTAATGCAATACAAGGTTATTTATCATAAACCAAATGTAGTTTATTTCATTAGCTTGAAAAAAGAGGCAATTGATACTTGCCACCATTGGCACTGCAGATTTTTCTCCCAGGAAGAAGCTTTCTGCCATTCCCAATGATAAAAAACAGAACCAGCATCCTATTAATAGTTTAAAAATAGTTGTTTCATGGGAGGCTATACATTCATCATCAGGACTAAGTATTATTTGCAGGTGTCCTGGATTAATTTGATTTTAAGGAAAATGGGAAGGCACAAAAACCCAACAAATTTGGGGTGGTGACATCATCTGAATTGCCTGAAAATGTGGAAGCTCCAGTGGGCTCCAGCAGCAGGAGTTTAGCAGAGAGCAGACAAATACAATGGTTCTGAACCATGAGAGAGAGGGGTACACTCTTATCTACAAATTGCTTAAACCCCTTCCTACAGAAACAGTTCCTGAAATTTCATTTTCCTATTCTTTTCCTTCCTCCATCAATTTCTTATGTTGCACTTTTTAAAGCCAGTTGAGGCCAGGTCATAGCGTCTCACTAGCTAATATCAAATTTAGAATATTTTACTGTCACAACAAATTTTGGCCTTTCAAATTTCAAAGATGCACCTCTTTATACCAAACCTGTCATTTTCATAGGTGGCCTACTTTTATTGTATTATGTTATGTTTCACTTAATACCATTTAAAGTACAATTAATTTCTTTATAAAGCTTTAAAAATTTAATTTACAAAATGTTTCTCAGAGTTACAGTCCAGCCTGAGTAACAAACCTAGCTGCTGCTGGTGCCTCCTTGGTGCAGGTTCTCAGGCTGACACGGTGTTCAGAACTGCTACAATTTTAAGGAAATTTGCAATAATTTTGGGGCAGTAATGCAATGTCCAAACCCTCTCACATAAGCAATAATCCTGGAAAGCTTGAAAAGGATGATAGCAGTGATGATTTAATCAAGGAGGAAGGTGTGCTTTGCAGAAGTCCTGTGCTGAGCCCAGAGATGACAGGTTCAGGACACACAGCCCAGGACACTGCGACTGAGCTGAAGGCACAGCTCCCTCTTCAGCTGTGACTCAGGGAAAGGGACACAAATCCTCATCCAGGGAAAACCTCCACTGCAGCATGTTTGTGATTCGTTCAGGACCAAAACAAGGACATTAGATATGCATTTATTACTAAAACAAAAGGTGCTTTTCTCAGAGTTTAAGTGATTATTCCAGAACAAGTTGGACACCACATCCACACGGAGCAGCACCTTATTTAGGTATGACCTTATTTAGGGTATGAAGCCACACCAGTTCAGCCCCAAACAGGAACAAGATCGTTAAATATTTCCTCAAATCCTTTACCTTCCCTGCCAGCCACCCTGTCCTGCTTTGCTGTGTTTCTGTCTGTCACTGCTTCTTTTTTCCCCCAATGGAGTTCCACCCTTCTTCTGTGTCTCTCTCCTTAAAAACACAACCAAAAAGCAATCTCTCTTTCTTAACTGAAAACTTGCTATTTCCATTATTTCATATTTCCACCTCATAACAAACCTGAGTGTTGATCTCCTCCTTTTGTCATTGGTTAAGGCATTCAGCTGCTTGCACCAAAGAACCTGAATTTGGGCAAACCCAGCCGAAGACTCATCTCAGTGACAAATGTTATCAGTGCACCCTTACTAAACTTAGCAGCATAATTGTGGTTCAGCAAGGATTCAGTGTCAACTCCAAAAATAATCCCCTTAGATTAATCTCATCCTTGTTTGTGAAAGTGAAAAAATCACCTGCGTGCTCTTTTTGGGAGCCGCTCAGTGTTCAGCTGTGGGGAGTGGGCGAGAGACTTCCAATTCCAGACCAGCAATATTTCCAAGACCAGAATCTACAGAATTTTTCAGCTTTTGATAGAGGCATCCTTGCTGTCAGTTTTCCTTTTTTACTGATCCATTAATTCTAAGAAATCCTATTAGAAATAATAGAAAACACTGCCTTGCAAACCCCTGTTCTCTTATGCTCCAATATCTTCATTTCCACAACTGCCTAATTGCATCATTTCATACCAAATTTTTTACAACCTTCCTGTAGTAAGAATTCTCTGTTCCTCTATAAATGGAAGTCCTGGATTTAACCAATATTGAAGAGAATAGGTTCCCTCATTGCTTGGTAAGGAATGAGAAGCACTGGTTTAAAGTTTCAGCAGAGTTTCAGCCATGAAGAATTGCAAATGGCAGGACAGAAAGCCAAAAGCTGCATCTACAAGGCTTAGTGGCCTTAGTGACCTTAGTGGCAGTCTTTCTCCTGCTAAAAATCACTTTTCTAGAATTGAACTAATAAGATCTATCTTCAGTATTGTGTATATTTTAAATTCTCATTGTTTATGTATTTTCTTTGATATTTTTATTAGTTCTGCTGAGATATTTCTATAATCATGACAAATATAATATAATATAATATAATATAATATAATATAATATAATATAATATAATATAATATAATATAATATAACATAATATAATATACTTTGTGTACCTGAATGGGAAAGGAGAGATACAGAGCTTCCCAAATCACACGTATATCTATGGAACTCTTGAATTTGTAAGATGAAAAAAAAACCCCAAACTGTAAATTTACAAGGGTTTCTCCAGTGATCCTCATTCAGCCTTGAACAACATAACTAGAATCATGAACAAATTAAAACCTTAACTCATATGCCCAGGTTCCATCACATTAACTATTTTAAACACCCAGATCCATAGTATTAGAAGTTTTCTTCTCCTCCTCTTTGAAAAAAAAAAAAAGGATCAATCCAACAAATCAGCCATTCAAGGAGGAAACTGGAGCTTTTCAAAGTGTGGTTCTTAGAGCAACATTATATTAAGCCAGACAGCACTACTGATACAGTTTCTTTAAAATATTCTCTGTGAGTCTACATGCAAAGATTTCCCCTGAAATCACAGGAATTCTGTATGGCTTCAGACCAGCCTGAGGGTTGAACTTTTAATGGCAGAAAAATACTACAGGAGAATAAAAGCAAATGTGATTTGATTCATCTGAGCATCCAACCCACGGTCCCTGCGTGTCTGGGTGGGGTTTGATGCACAGGCACACACAGATCCTGAGATTTGGATCGGCAGGTTTAGCAGCTCATGTTATAAGGAAAGAGAATTAGAACCTGAAAAAAACCTAGTCCTCCCTAGTGCTGAGGACTAAGTACAACATTTTGGGTGTTTTATAAGGCAGGGGAATTCATAATTAAACATCTCATAAGTAGGAGTATTAGTTGCTTTAGAGGAAATTGGCTGCCATGGGAATCAGCAAAGAACATCAACAGGAAATGCTGAGACGCCTCTTAAAATCCCCTGCCCCTCCAGAAGCTAAATAATTCATTGGTGATGCAACAGAGCCATCAGTTTCAAGAAAGACTGAGAAGTTTGCCAGACTCTTTTTGCCAAGTACCAGTAATAATAATGAAAGTATTGATTCACTTTTAATTAATAAAACTCAGGATAAGGACAGAGTGCAGAATATTCATCTCAACTTCCAACAAGCACCCAGCTCTAGGCAGAATGCACTGGACTCTGTTTGAGTAGTTCTCAGGTTTTGATGTTGAACATTCTGCTGTTTTACTGATGGAAATATCCTCCTTTTTGTATCACATTTCTGACTGATCCACAAGCTTTGGCATAACACAAACCAGCTGCAAATGGGTCAGACCAAAGCTGACACAGCTACCCATGTCAGCTTTTCCTGTTAATGTCAATAGTCATAAACCAAAGAATTTCAGCTATTTACAACCACTTATTTTCTAAAGCAGTTTCAATAAAATTGATGTCATTTAAATCATTGATTTATTTAAAACAAATTTAGCCATGACTGTTAAATCAAAGTTATTTTACCATGTTTTATAGTCCTTCCCTTGACATCAGTGTCACTGAGAGGCTCTAACTAAATGTTTAGTATTCTGAGACCACAAAGTTTTTAATTTTAGGCATTTGTCTCCTTCTCTTTATTTTGGGTCCATCTTTTTTGAGAACCTCACACAGCCCTTAAGAAATACAGCATAAGCCATTTTCAAATACAAACTCTGTGTTTTACAAGTCCAACCTATGGGGATGGGGAGGGTTTTCCTGGCTTTTCCCTGCTCCTGCCCACCCCTGGGTTTTGGTATTCCATAGCCATCCCAGCCTACAGCCCCTTTGGAACAACCAGCACTTCCATTACCTATCCCTGACACGCATCACAGGTAGGCAGCCAGGATTTCTTTCACCCTTTTAACCAACCAACTCAACTAGAAAAGAAAATCACACTCCAAACCTCTGCTTCATTGCAAAGTGATGAAACTTTCCAGAGGATTACAGCCCCAGAGCCTATTATAAGTCTTCCGCTATTGCTGCTGGTATTTCATCCCATTGTTTTCCTCCTGGTAGGATGTACAATTTAGAGCAGTGGGACTACTTTGAACGAGGCATCTATTCATAGCAGGGTCTCCACAAAGCCAGTGGTCACTTTCAGTCCTTTCTATGTCCTAGGTTTTTCTTATCTATCTAGCTAGCTAACAAGAAGGGAAAAATTAAATTGGGAAAGGAGTAAAACCCAATGTTTTAGGATTTAAGCCACCATTAAATAACAGAAATGAGGAGCCAATCTTCCATTTAAGTGGAAAGTCCCCTGTTCCATATTCTCACAGCAGCACTTTTGAACCTGTCCCTAAAGCACAGCTTGCTCTCCTCAGCATCAGACACAGCTGATCAAAAGACGCTTCCGAGGAGCCTAAATTATGCCAGAATTTTTACAGCCCATCTCTTCTCAACATCAAACACATGAATGTCATGGAGATACCCACAAGTTTAAGACACTTAGTTTGATAGGAAAAAAAAGGAAAAATGGAGGTGGCCACACCTTAGTTGAGGCAAGAGCTGGTTAATTGAGACAGGAAAAGGATGCACTTCTAAGAACTTACCTTCAGCCATGGAGGGCATTGTCTCACTGATTGCCAGACAATAGTGATATTGAGGGGGGTGGTTTTTTGGGATTCAAATGTTGCTAAAGGTTTCATAGCTGTAGTAGCACATAATGCTGGCTTCTGTTTGTGACTCAAGAGAATAACCTCACTCTGGGTCAGAAGCAGCCTTGCCAAATGTTGGTGTTGATCATCACTCACCCCTCAGGCATGGGAGGTGAGTTCTCTAAACACACGGTGGGAAGAAGCTAAAATTCAGCCAGGAAACCCCTCTCCTGTATTTTAAAGCCTGAGGAACACAGAGTATTTCCTAACAAGCCACACACCACATTTCCTGGGATGCTGTGTCTCCAGGTGCAGTTTCCCTGGCACAGCCCACCTGGAACACAGTGGATTTACAGCTGTGGACAACCATGCATTGCACAGCCCTTTCAGAGCAACCAGAGAGCTCTGCACAACCCCTGAGTGTTCCTTCTTTAGGAGAAATTTAGGAGATTGAAATGCCTTGCAAAACATAGCAATCCTCCTAACCCTGCTTCGTGTATCTTACAGATGATGCTGCAGCCAAAGACTGTGGTGCAGGCTGAGGTCCCTCTCCTCCCTGGGAGGAGCAGAGCAGAGCAGAGCAGAGCTAGCTTTTTAAACAGAATTCCATCCCAAACCCCTCCATTCCCTCTGGACAGCAATTGCCAATTGGCCTTAAGCACAGCAGTGGAGTCAGGCTATGAATGATTGCTAAATAGTTTCTGTCACCTCTCTGTTTAGGAGATGCAGCAGTGGGGGAAGGCAAGGAAATCCTGCTTTCACTAGAAGAAAGTTATTTTAAGTTGTATCAAGGTTCATCCACATAAATTTAATGTTATAAATATTTTTCACATGAGACTGTCCCCTGCTTATTCCTGTTCTCACCTCAGTTGAAAAACAACAGCAGGCAGAGGGCCAAAGGGCTTCAAACCCCAAGTTTTACAGTGACATGGCATCAATTATCATATCTCTATAAGAAAAAAAAATAGAATATTTTTCAGAATACATCATTCTCTCACTTATTTTTTTTTCCTTAGCTGAAGAGCTTCCGTGAACAAGCAGCCTTAAAAGAGGTACTTTAAAAGAGATGCACCTTGATGTGTGTTTGTAGTTCCATAAATGAGCACAGATTTTCTTTTACCCTGACTGTTAATGGCCAGTTTAGGGCTGATAACAATAAATACACAGCAATGCTCAGGAAGGCAACAAGGACATTAAGAATTTCTATATGTGGATAAAAAAGTCATAAAAAGGGATTCTACATCCCAATACCAGAACTTTAAAGTATGGACTTAATTTGCTTTAAAGGGATTTGTTGTCTAAATAAAGCCTAAAACATCTAACTCTGTAGAGCTTCTAAAATACTTGGAATCTCTAAATATATAAAATAAATAAAATCAATAAATAATGTGGGTAAGTGGAAAAAAAATTGACCTCTGCTCATTTTTTTTTATTTTTTTCCATATTTATACAGGATTTACTAGAGACTTTTCTATTCCTAAAATTGCTCAGCATCTTAAATGGTTTCAGAAATGCGCCCTCCTCCCCCCAAAAAAACCCACAAACACTTTAGTATAAAATCAGCAACATTTTCAAAAATAGTCATTCTACTCACATTATCTCTAAATTACAGAAATACTGGCTTCATGTTCCCATGAAATGCACAAAACTGTGCAAGAATGAAAAATCATGTCTGAATTCCACCCACTCCAAACTCTCTAGTATTAGCAAATACATTTGGTAATTTGGATAGTTGAAAGTAGAAAGTGATGATGAATTAATTGAAAATTGGGTTTAGGAACCCCTAGTTGTCCAGGCCTTGTGTTTTTTGTCATTAATCTCATTTATTAAAGACAAATACCTGTTAATACATGTAACTCATGTGGCACTCATGGAAACTCTGTAATAGAACTCATCTGCTGGGATTTCCTGTAGAAACCATGATTCATTCTGGACCAAAACCAACTTAAATACTTTCTGCTTTCAGTTAAAAGAGGTTTCTGGCACAAGATGTTAAAATTGATTAGTTTTACTGCACCTCTAACCCTTTTCCTCAAACCAAAAAACTCTCAAAATGCAAGATGCCACCTACAAACTTAGTTAAATCTAATTAAAAAGCAAGACCATCACCAATGAAGCAGCAAAGTTAATATTTCACTGAAGGTCCCAATGCTAAGAGTTGTGGACTCCTCACATGGCCAAATACTCAGTACAGAACTTAACAAGTATTCAGCTGCAGAGGGGTTATTGCACTCAGCCAAAAGCAAAAAGACAAAATAATGATTTGGCAGGGAACACACTACGTTTGTACCTTATGGCACTGAATGTTATTAAAAATGTTTTAACAGCCACCTCCACCAGATTGCTTCTGAAAGCAGACTATAGAGCAGCATAAAACCCTTACATTTTTACACCCAGTCAACATTTAGGATCCTACACCCTCGCACTTGTAAACTAAATATTCAGAACTCTCCCCTGGTCAAAAGCCTATTTAAAACTTAGGACCTGCTCCCCCAACTCCCAGGAGGAGTCATGGTGGGTCAGGAGCCATGAACCCCCAAAATCTGGCTCTATCATTACATGGTCAGTGAGCAATGTTGCAAAATCTTATTACCATGTCACAGATGAGAAAACAAAGACAATACATGGAGGTGCTGAGGATGAAAGTCCACAGAAGGAAAAAAGCCCTAAGAGATACAGACCTACTGGCAAACCCAACCTTTTCTTGAACTGATTGCTGGTTTTGTTTATATTTACTGTTGCTAACACTGTCCTCACCACAAATAAACACATTGTATTACTCCAGCTTTCCACAAGAAGATCCATGTGCAACCCAAATCTCCCAAGGTTTCATCTACTAAAGACTAACCCCAATGTTGGAAGAATTATTTAATTTTTCATGTAGAACTTTCTAGTTTTGTAGTTTCTCTGTCCCCTCTGATTACTTAAACAATACATTGTTTTATCTTTGTCAACATTTATGTTTCTTCTTAGTATCAAAGGAAGCTGAAATCCAGGGATTTCTAGGAAAGGTTTTTGTTCTCATATAAGCACCTGTGCAGCCCCAGGTTTCAGCTGTAGCCCTGCTGCTTTGATTTTTCACATTTGATTAATAAATAAATACAGTATTTTCCTATTTGTAGTTGGCAAATCTCTCCTGAGATGTGCAGCCACCCTGATGCAAAAAGGAAACAAAAGAACTGGAAGTTTATTGCAAACAGGCTCTGATTTTGGACTTGTGCATTCTCTCAGGTTTTAGAACTGCAGTTGAACCCCCTGGACTCAATAAAATTTTAATGATTGCATTACAGTGAACTAGTAAAAATACATAGAATTTGACACAGATACCCATCAATCTTTAGAGTCTTCATTTCAACCTATTTGTTGTACTGTGTAAATAGACTTGAGTGGAAAAACGAAATTCTGGGTTTAGTAAGAATTCAGTAATGTATAAACCCCTATTTAGAGATGCTTTAAAAGGACCTGAAATTTTAAAATACAACTAATACAAATAAAATCATATCTTCTTACATAAAATAAGTCAAAGGCAACTTCTCTTGCATCATTTATACCTTAGATATGCTCTGCATGCTTCTGGATTGAAACAAACAGCAAAAATGCCCAAGAAGGTATTTGGATTTCCCCCCATTTGCACAGAATTAAAATTTTTTGCAGCCTTTATAATTTTTCAATAGCAGTTACAATATAATTTATAGCACCATTAAGAAACTTCATGCAAACTTACTTGGTAAGTTCACAGCTCACAGCTTTGGTTTGGGGTTGGCAAACCTTGTCAAAATTCAGCATTCCTAATTTCATGTGAGGATCTATATTCTACAAGAGTTTCTCAATAAAAGTACTAGTCATCAGGGTCTTCCCATTTCAACCTCCAAAAATCCAGTCCATTTTTAAGAATTACAAAAGCTGGTCTTAAAAATAAGTATCAAAGCAGTTAAGATGGAAACCCAAGAGTGTTTTATGCTTGTAAAAGCAAATCAGAACAGGACAGGGCTTCTGCACTGGGAGAAACTCCTTGATACCCAGAAGAGAGAGCCAAGGACCTGGGTTCTCCCAGACCTCACGAGGCATGGCTGAGATGATGATCTTCCATTGTAAGATTCCTTCTGTTGTGAGCTGAAGAGCAGTGAGCAGATTCCAGTGCTACAATCCCTGTCTGGATTTACACAGCTGGATTTGCTGGGTGTGGGAACACAGCGCCATGGGCACTTCCCTTCCCCAACAAAACACAGCAGCCACTGCTTGGTGCCCCAGCCCTCCCTGCCAGGGGCTGCTCGTTTGTTGGGAAGAGCTCTTGGCCAGGGATGGTCTGCAAATGCCTCAGCTTGGTGTCAGAAAAAGACTAAACACATCATTTTCATTGAGTTTTCAAACTCTTCACATTATTTTTATACACATCACAATCTGGGCGAGGTCTATGTCCTACTTGAATATTCCACGTGCATGAAAGGCAAACAAAACAGTAAAATAAACCCCAAAACCAAGCAACATTGTTACCTTCATTTTCAAATACCTTTGAACACTGATTTTTAGCCTGTACTCCTAAACCCAAATGTGAACTAAGGAAATGTTGCCAGGTACTCAGAGGTCTTTCTGCTTTGCTAAGGACAGGACTTTAGTCAGGCTTTGGAGACACACTGACAGCTGATATACATGCCAGTGTTTAGACTGTCTGAGGCATTGTAGTACCATAAATGAAATAAAATTTCTCCTCCTGTATTTCATAAAAAGACCTTTGTTTATGCCCCTCTCATCGGCATTATTTGTAAGCCATATTACTTGCCACATTACTGGCCCAGAAATAACTCCCTAAGAAAGAAACAAGCCCACATTTCTAGAGAAGAGCTTCCAGAAGCTTTATCTTACCATTTCCTCACATCATTTGATATGCTTGGCTGGACCTCTGAGTAAAAATAAATTATCACTTGAAGTTTGAAGGTGTACTTTGGTAGTGGATTAAAATTCATGCATCTTTTTATTTGATTACTGCTTCAGGCTTTCTTTTTAGGCAGCTTCAAAAGGGGGAATATATATATATATATACACACACATAGTGCTGAGCTGCCTTTTTAAGCTGGACAAATATGAGGTACGATGTGCTTCAAGGGAGACAAAAAAGGAGCACATTAAAACTGTCACTTGTATGAAGAAAATAACTCCTGAAATAGACATTTCCATGTTTTCAGGACAAATTCATCACAAGCAGAAGCAAACTTCTTAAATATTCTTCTTCAGTTTGGTGAGGAAGTAAGGTAACTATAGCAAAAAATCCCAACTGCTTTCAAGTTTAAACATAATTTTGCTAAACATTTAACTCATTATTAGCTTTTAATGACTTATGAAGCCTAAACAATCATAGATTTTGTCAACAGAAAATTTATTATTTCATTCTGATTCAGCAGAATTACCCAGAAATGCTTACAGTCTTCAACTTTGTTCCTAATGTAATTCTGTGCATAACATTTAGTCATCCAAGCCTACAGAGATAAATTTGATCAAGAGAATTGGACATAGTTTAGATAACTTCTGGAATCCTAATTTGTTTTGTTGGTGGTGGGAGTTTTCACTGTCATAGGGCTCCTGTCCTGCTTCTGACCCCACAGCAGAGCCCCAGGTTGGGTCAGGCTGGAGGGGCCCACAGGGGCTGCTCTGGTGCCACCTCCCTGCTCCAGCAGGGCCATCCCAGAGCACAGGGCACAGCAGTGTGTCCGTGTGGCTCTGCAATATCCCCAGGGAGGAGACTGCACAGCCTCTCTGCACCATCTGCTCAGGGCTGGGCACTGCCCAGGGCAGCAGTTCTGCCTCCTGGGCAGGGGCAGCTCCTGGGCTCAGGCCCTGCCCGTGGCTCTGGCGCCATCGCTGGGCCTGGAGCAGAGCCTGGGCCCTGCTCTGCCCCTCCCTGCACACAGGGACACCCAGGGCTGAGGGCCCCTCTCAGCTGGGGCTCCTCTCCAGCCGGAGCAGCCCCAGCTCCCTCAGCCTTGCCTGGGCACCGAGATGCTCCAGGCCCTTGCTCAGCTCCAGGAGCTCCTGTCCCTGCTGTGCCGAGGACCCAGAGCTGGACACAGCACCCAGAGGTGCCTCCAGGGCTGGGCACAGGGGCAGGATCACCCCTGACCTGCTGCCAAGGCTCTTCCCCATGCCCCCTGGGCACCCTTGGCCTCCTTGGCCCCAGGACACTCCGCTGGCTCAGGGACAGCTCCGTGTCCCCCAGCACCCCCAGGACACTCTGCTGGCTCAGGGACAGCTCCGTGTCCCCCAGCACCCCCAGGACACTCTGCT
Source organism: Motacilla alba alba (assembly GCF_015832195.1). NCBI lineage: Eukaryota > Metazoa > Chordata > Aves > Passeriformes > Motacillidae > Motacilla > Motacilla alba. Next base: position 1,329,463 of record NC_052026.1, read on the forward strand.
GGCTCAGGGACAGCTCCGTGCCCCCAGCACCCCCAGGACACTCTGCTGGCTCAGGGACAGCTCCGTGTCCCCAGCACCTCCAGGTCCTTCCCCCAGAGCTGCTCCAGCAGGTTCCCCCCAGTAGTTTTGTTCCTCTGAATTTACCAGAATATCTCACTCCAGCATAAAAGACTAAACACTCCAGCATAAAGACTTTCCATAGAAATGTCTGTATCCACGGGTGTGAAAGAGGCTCCTTCCATCAGCTCTTACATGAAAACAACACACAGTATTATGTTTCAGAAAAGTTTGGTCTCTACCCTACCTACTTCAAACACACATCCTACATGGGCACAGAGCACTGGGCAAGGCAACTGAGAACCAGAGTCAGAAACCAAATTCTCTCAGAACAAAATGAAGCCCCAGTGTCAGAATAAGGTTTCGGAAACATCTGGAAAAGCAGACAGGTCTGATCAGTAGGAATTCATGCACATTCAACTAAGAATTAGGGTCCATCAGGAGCAAAAGAGGTGAAAAATCCTGAAGGATTGGCAACTGGTAAATAGATTAGGAAGGAAAAGTGTTATAAAACTTCTAGGTGGATAATACTTTCAGAAGTCTTTTATGCAATATTACTCTTAATGGCAGCAAATACAAATATTACGCATTTTCAGCAGAGCAGATGGAACTTTATCATTAAGCAATTTTACAACATTTTTCAGAAGCAGATTAAGAATTTCACAACAACATTATAGCACTACGTAGAGCTGTTTCTTTCTGTGTTCTACCAAAAAAACCCCTCAGATAAAATAAATAAATAAAACCAATAACAACTTCTACCTCCATTCATTACTGGTTCAAGCAGACAGGAGGATTGTCTCTAATTTAAAGGACTCCAAATTTACAAGAACTTCAGAGGAATCACTTATAGGTGGCACAGATACCTTCCACCCTCAGCAAAAGGAACAGAAATATAACTGGAGTTATAAATAGTGCATTCTAGAACTCTCTGGCTAAATGGCAAACTTCATTTTGTCTGGTTTTACTGCTGGTACGTTTCCAGGAAAATATTTAGTGAGACACTGGGGCAGAAGTTCTGAGAGTGTCTTCAAAGCACTTTCCTTTCAAGAGATGAAGTGCAACCGCCCCACAGTGCGAGACCTGTGCAGAATTCCCACTGCTGCACATCTAATTGCAATTATGAACCCCACACCTTAAATGGATAAATGCCTTCAGAAATTCCCAACACTATCATTTAAAAATAAACGTAAAAAATACCTTTGGCAATTACCATGTTTCAATTCTCAGGAAAATAATCTGCCTTCAACAGAATCACCTGACAGGTGTTACCTGACAGGTGACCACCTACAAAGTCCAGTGAAAAGGAGTTGTTTTCATGGCCTGACCCTGTTGTTTTACAGCTGCCAACAGCACACAAAAATGCTCATTTAATTTAGCTGAGACCAATTCTATTGTCTATCAGGGAATCTTGGTATTATTTTCCCTTCATCTTCAAAATGATGTGTGACCTTCTGTTGTTTCATTGATAACTACTTATAAAACACAATAACATATAACTTAAATGTGCAGGCATTTACTACAACAATTCCAGGTCTGGCCAAATTCCCAGTGCTGCAGCCATGGAATACATGAGCAGGCATCACAAATCTAGAATCAGCTCTCTGTGCTGGCTTGTGCAAATAAGTTCAGAACAAACACAAAAGCCTCTGAAATTGAGAGATCCAAAGCAAACGAGGCTTTGGGATAACACCATAGTCATTTAATGTTCTGATTTTATAAATGTTGAATAGCAGAACAGAGAGACAACTTGCTCCTGACTAATACATTATCCCAGGAGTAATGAGACAGAACTGACAGATGAGAAAGAAAGTCATGCTGGTATTTTCTACAGACACACTGCTTTTTTCTGAGTAAAAGAAAAATAACGATGCTTTCCAGGGAAAAGCCAGTGGTGTGGAGCCATTTTTTAGAAAGGTTCAACCAGGACAAAATATTGACAAGACCCAAAAATCAACAACAAGGAAATCCTAAGAAACTGCTAGACAGGCATCTAAAATGAATATATTAATTTTACTAGGTCTCTGTTCTGTACATCAGGCAGTCATTTAGGGCCTACTCCACTGGAGCTCATTAAAGATTTCTTTTGACTTCTGTGATCTTTGGTAGAGGAACTGAGATTTTTGTAACTATAAAAAGAAATCATCCCAGTTTGCACAGGTGCAAATTGCAGTAAAAGGCAGGGGGAAGAAAGAGGTAAAAGGAAGACCTTTAAGTATTATTTTATGGCATAAATAACAATTTAAAAGGTTAATCTAGTAGCACCATGCAGATGGTAGCTAAATGAGACCTTCTCTGGGTTGCTGGAGGTGAAGAGCTCTGGGGAAAATCCAGAAACTGTCCCTGTGTTCTGCTGGATTGCAGTTGTCACAATATAGGTCAAGCCTCCTTTCCCTGGCTCAAAAAGCACTGCACTTCTCTATTTTGGTGCCTGACCTTGAGAATGGTATCTCTGCACCAAGAGATTTAACCTTGATAAATCTTTTTTTTTATACACACCTCACATATTTAGAGTACATCCACTTGTTCGCTAGGCTCGCTGCAAGAGCTAGCTTCAATTTTCTGAGAAAAAGTGAAAACCATGAAGTGATGCCCCTTTTTGTCACGGTGCTGGTCTCTTTCCACAAGGATTCCCCAGCAGGAGGTGCTGGCTAAAAGCTCACCCCAAATTGTGTAAGCCAGACAATCCCCACAAACATCACCCAGTGTGGCTGTGGGCCAGCTGAATGTCCAGCTACAGCAACTGACCCACATTTTTTCATCCTTCCTCTTTGCTCTCTCACTTCTGTGCAACATCATGGTTGCCTTCACTGCTGTCTCTTCTTTCAGCTGCAGCTGAGCTTTGAATTTCCAAATTCTCTCCCTGCATGGCATGGACACGTCTCTGTGTTCCTCCAGGGTAACTCATCAGTGCTTCCACTTTCCCTGTGCCTCCTCCTTGAGTCTGAGCTCCTCACTTGGCCGTGCTGGCCTCCTTCTCTGCTTGCTTGACTTTCTAAACTCTCCAGTTGCCTGTTTCCATGCTCTGAGGAGGCTGTCTGTGAATAAATACCAAGCAGCTGTCCTGTGTCCCTCTGACTCTCCGGGCAGCCTTCCATTAAGCCTGTCAAGATGATCCCTGAGTAAGCCAAAATTCACTTTCCTAAAATCCAAGCTCACATCTTCTTCTGACGTTGTCTGACAGGATGTAAAGCTCCAACCCTGTGCTTCCTGCAGGGAAGAATTCTGGTGCCCTTGATGTCTTTGGCCAGTTTTCCCTTGTTTTTGAGGAGGAGATTGAGCAGAACATTTCCTGTATTCACCTCAGCATTCACCTGCCTTAAGAAATTCTCTTCTGCTGCACCCGAGCTTATTATCCAACAGATTTTGGGACAGCTGGAGTCTCTCAGGGATTCAAGAGTCTGTGCTTTCATATGCTTGTGGACACATTAATTTATTTCACTCTCACCAATGTTTTATCTCTATGTCTACTGGCAACAGCACCACTAAATCCACTTTCCAGAGGTGGCAGTGCCACCACCTTGTTCTGCATGTCCCTGTGACTCTGCTGCTCAGTTGGAGGCTGGCCTGCCACGGGTGCCACCTCCTGAGAGTTACAGGTGTAAGGTCCTACCAGCAGGAATGGATGGAATTGATAGAGAATTGATAAAGTGCAGTTTTATTTTCTATTAACTTCCACTGCTCATCTTCCCACTCTGATTGTTAGATCAGAACTGAGCTCTGATATGAGATCCTGGGTCTTAAAACCAAAATTCTTATCTCTTGATCCTCTAGCCCAGCCACACCCCGGAGAGCACATCACTGCATTTCAATGCAGCTGCAAAAAGGGTGACAACAGCAACAATTCAGGAGAATAAATCTCTAGGAAATGACTCCTGGTGCTTTCAGAAGCAAAACAAACACTATATACTCCCTTTTTTCTTCTTTTTTTTTAATAGCATAAACAAGAGACTTGGAAGCCTTTCCTGTTATTTCAGCTCAAATAAGGAATGTTTTTGTTTTCTCACTGCTCTTATCCCTTCATGTTGTAGTGACTTTTTCCTCCTTGGTGCTTCAGCAGTGGAATTGAATGCCGATGAGACAAAGGCAGGTGCAATACCAGGCAGTCCCTTTCAGCCTGATCCCCTCCCAGTCCAGGTTTTTCACGTGATTTACCACACTGCCAGGAGTTTAAAGTGGCAATGAGCTCCATTCACACAGTCCAGCCTCATCAGATCATTCTCTCGTTCTTAACCAGAGATTAATAAACATCCTTGGGTTTGGGGAACTGGACAAAGAAATATTTTAACAACTTTGACACACATATTTCATCTTTGTGAAAGAGGCACCAGCAGTCACACTGCCAAATCCCACTGAAATCCCTTTCTTGTGAGAAAGACAACTCCCAAAATACCAAGGTATTTTCAACTACCTTCACCTGGAAGCTCAACAAATACCTGTGACAAACATTTTAAAGCTCCTTATCCAATGACAAAGGTGCTGTGCTGACAATTCCTTAGCTTTCCAACAAAGGATAATATTGACAGATCATCAGCACCCCATTCTGATAAAGCAACTCACAATTTATTGAAAGAAGATTCAGTAAAGGATAAACATTAGAATCCAACTTTCTGCAAAACCAAAAAAAAATCTAAAACAAATCAAAAGAATACCCCACATATCCACAAAAAAAAAACCACTCATTGTCTTGATTTCACAGTTGCTGACCATAAGAAAATCTGGTAAAATTGCCAGAGACTTCCAAAAAATATAAAGATCAAAGTAAAAAACCATTTAATTTCAAGTTTAGATCAGAAAACTAATGTTTGGATCTGAGTATCCAATCAGTAAAGTGCATGTCATTATTTAATGCTAAATAGAGCATAAATCCCTTCCCTCAGTTTTCCAAAATTTGCATTCCTACTTGGATACTCTCACAAAGCTCCCACGATGAGAAACTAAAAGGTAGGGATTCTTTCTTTGGTTTGGAGCCATTTGAATTGTGTTGGCTGGAAGAGTAGAAAAAGCACAACATTTATGAGGAATAAAAAATTTCTGAATAGCTAAAATTTTCATTTCTAAAGTATAAATACATTTGGAATATTAATTTGGATTGTTTCTTTTAAAATAGCATAGAAACTATTCCAGAGCTTCATGTTTCTAACAGCAATGGAAGCACATTCTGATTTCCAGTCTAACTGTATTTATGTTTATTTATATCTGGTTTATCTCATAGGATTATTATTTTTTATTTAAAGTAATCCTTCTCACAAAGTTTATTGCACATGGATTTTCAGAAACAGCAGCCATTTCCTCTTTCAACCTTTATTTTGCTACCTGAACAAGTCAAGACCTCAAATAAGACCAGTTCTTTATTCCCATCATGACACTTGTAGGTCTTTTCCAAAAGTACTCCTGTTTCCCTGCACATTTCTGAATGACCACACATCTACTAGCAATCAATTATTTCTTGATAGACGTTAATAAAATGTTCCAGTAACAAGAAAAATATCCAAAAGACAACTACACAACGAACCTAGAATTCTCTACAGAGTTTACAAATCATGTTTGGAAACTCCATTCAGGCATGGCATGTTAGGTTGGGAATTTTAGTGCCATTGTCTAAGAAAATCTCAGAATACATCTACTTCTAGAGTGACTGACAGTGCCAGCAAATTTAAGCAAAAAAAAAAAGAAAAAGGAGGTGGTAGAAATTTTAAATGGAGATAAAAAAATCATCCATTACAATAAAACAAAAATCTATAAATCACATTCCTCATTTTTCTCTGGTTTTGATATATACAGAAAGTGATGGAAATCAATCTGCACCTTTCCTAAGCACTGTTATACAGCTTTGCTTTGAAAGTCAGTTTTGCTCAGGCTTAAATAAAAGGTTTTAATCTCTGCATCGGCTTGGGTCAGTAATTTGGAACAGTTTTGCTTTCCTATATTCAGCCTCAGAACTCTCCAGTGATGCCAATATCCCCAAAACTGCAGCTCTCTTTAGCAACAGCACCCAGGATCATTTCCTCCCCCTCCTCCCCCACACACAGACCACGGCTGTAACTTTTATTTTGGAATTCAGATTGTGATAGTCTGTACAGAACCCAAAGTGTTCTCAGGAAAGGCTGTTGCACAGTAAAGACAGCGAGAGAGAGAAAGAAATAAAAGCTGAGAGAACAGGAAAGCAAAAAGCAAAGCCAATGGCTATGCCTTGAATATTTTAACATTCTTTAGGAAGGTTTCATTATCATCACTATGTACATTTATGATGCATGTGGTTTAAAAATAAGAGGGACAACACTTGAAGCAACAAATCTAAAAATTATCAGGATTGATTGATTGATTGATTGATTGATTGATTGTAAATAAGCAATGCAATATAAGTAAACTGTATCTTTTGGCTATCAGCACAACTGTCACTCAATGCTCAATATTAAAGTGAAAAAAGGAACCTTTTATAGAAGTTTAACCTACCCAGCATAAATCCCTGCAAGTACATATCAATCCCTGGGACCTTCCTGCTCTTAAATATTTGAGTGCATGTGTGGTTTTATGCAAAAATAAATCAAGGTGCTCAATAGTCCAATTCCTATTCAAACGTTACTTGGAATTCTGTTTTGCAAGGATCAAGGATCAGCCTCCTGTGAATGTATCAGATCCACATTTGTAAATACTGCTTGAAAATTTAGGATTAACCCGACAGCCCTCAGTACCTGACTGGAAAAGAACGATGTTGAATTTTTTTCCCTAGGGTGAGGTAAAACAGTGTATAGGATCAGGAACAGTTCCTTCCCAGCAAGTAAAGTTCCAGGTGTGCCCTCCAGCACACCCCCAGCACAGCTCCAAGCCAGCCAAGACTCAGAAATGTAACAGCTAACTCAGAAAGGGGGAAAGAGAATTAATAAAACACCTTTTTAGCTTTGTGGAAGAAGGCTCCAGTGACATTTCTTAAGTGTCCCATACAGAGCTTGGCAAATTTAATAAGACCCTGATATTGTGAGCTAGCAGAAGTTGGCACATCCCCCTAAATCCATCTCTCCAGCAGCAGTGCCACCCCTCACCCTGTGAGATCCTAACCTGATTTGCTGTGAGTGTTATATGAACCACCTGAGAATTAAGATTCTTTTTCTTCTGCTATTGATTGGTTCTGGAAAAAGTAGTTCCCCATATAATTGCTGGGATTTGGTCTATAGGGCAAGAATCCAGATGCAGGGTAAAATATGTGCACATTTGCTACACATTCTGCACTTGCCCTGTGCAACTACAATGCAAAAGGTTTTGAGAGAGGATTTTTCTTTAAGGAGGAAAATAATGTGCATATTCTATTGCTTAACAGAACAGGACTCTGAAATTTCATATGAGCCAGGATTCTAAAATTCACACAAGACAAGAGCACAGCGGTCCCAGTAACAGACTGTGAGCATAACACTGCTCTTCTACTTGACGAAAATTACTTAGGCATTATGATCTGTGCTGTATGAACTTCTGCCAGATAGTTCTGTGCAAATTAAACTGTAAAAGCTATGCCTTAATTAAGCCGCATTCTTTTCAACTGGTCTGCTTGCCATGAGCCTCAGACAGGAGGATGTTTGTTTGTCTCTAATTCTGAGCTCAGCCTGACACAGCTCAGGTACCCTGAGCATCTCTGCCCATTCAGCAGAGGTGCCGCAAAGACAAACAACAACTTCATCTCAATTTTCAGAAACATTCTATGGCTGCAAAACACATTTTTCAAAAGGACTTCCCATTGTTTAACAGCCTGTATGAGTGTTAGTAGGTTAAGATTAAGAAAAGGAGCACGAAGAAAATATATTTTAATTAACACTGATTAAAATTAAGACACAAAGCAAGCACATGAGTATGAATTAAAATTCCTAAGGAGAAGAATTGTCCTTTGTAAAGTACAAGTAACATGCACAGAAAAATATTACAAGAGAAACACATATCCCACCTCAGCTATTATGCAAAGTTAAGGCCATGAAAGTAACCTTTTTCAGTTTGTTATGCCTTCCTAATTCAATTAAATGAGAACAAAACTAAAATGAGGATTACATTTGCAAAGACATTTAGCATCATTAACAGTGTCTGCCAGGGAGGTTTTTTTCCTTTTTTTTTAATTTCCTGAAACAGAAAAAAAGATCATGGCCTTTGAAACTTTGTAAATTTTAAAGCAGAAAGAAAAGCACTTAAAAATGAAAGCCTGTACAACAAAATTTCAAGCCATAAACAGTTTATGAATTCCATGGGTGAGTAGCTCATCTGACATGACCTTTATTTTCTACAACGGCATCAACTAGTGTTGCCAAAGAAAAGATGAAAACAATGTCAATATTTTCAGAGCACCCATTTAGCACTGCCAGAATTTTTGGTCTTTTTTTTTGTTGCTAAAACCTAAAATATAAACTTGCTCTCCTCTGACTATGTGTCCTCAAAAAGAGTGATTTTCAGTAATTTCAGGGAATTTTAGCCCTTCAGGGGTACAGCAGACGAGGCTCTTACAGCGTTTGGGGGCACAGTGAGCTATGGCCAAACACAGGCAGGCAGCTCCTGCAAAGGCAAACTGCCTGTAGTCTGTGCTCCAAGGTGAGACACATAACCAGCCCTTCCCTGGAAAGCCCTGGGTGTGAGAGCAGCCTCCCCCAGCTGCAGTGCACACAGGGGAGCACAGCACTGAAACAGAGCTGTACTCGTGTGTGAGCACAGGATTCGGTGTGCCAGCCTCAGGCGCATCCAGAACCAGCTGTGGGAGCAAAGAAACTCCTGTGGAAGACACAGAAACTTTGGCAAAAAACAACCAATGAACAAAAAAATAAACCAAAAAACAAACAACACAGAAAACAGCAGCAAAAACAAAGAAAAAAGATCCTCAATCTCTAGCCTTAATCATAGAACTAATCACAAGTCTAAACTGGAAGCAATATATCTTTATCTACACCATTTTCGTGCTAAGATTCCATGCAGGAGAATCTCTCTGCATACCCTGTCAGCAGTAGCAGCACATTGTGTGCAGACAGCTCTGCTGTAAGCTCCTGCACAGGAATCACCATGAACTCTCACTTTCCTTTTATTACAGTCAACAGCTTCATTTTCACTGTGTTTTTCCCATTTGTTTAAGATTCTTGTAGAAAACTTATTTATAACCCAGATACTTCAAATAAGTGACACTGCATTTCTATTCCTAGAGAACAGAGACAAACAAGACACATCAAAGCATTTCCCTTTCTGTGATTTGCTGTTGTGTCTCTTCACTCTGATGCTCCATTCCCCCCGAGCAGGCTGCACGTTATGTAATGCTGTGGGTTTGATAATGCTGCAAACAATCTGCAGCACATCATAAAACCTGGTCAAGCAAATCTGTTCCTCAGCAGTTCGGTACCAGGCTAGTGACACCGCTACCCCACCCACACCTGGAAAAACCTTTAAAAATGCCTGATGGATACTTAACCTTCTCTTGCCACTCTTGGATTAGAAGCTAAAGAATGATTTCCTGTTATTTTACATAAAAATGCAGTAAACACCAGAACAAAACTCTTCTGGCTTTTCATTCACTTTGGATAACTGATTTGACTGCAAAGCATCTCTACAGACTTGTCAGCAGAGTGTCCTGGGGGTGCTGGGGGCACAGAGCTGTCCCTGAGCCAGCAGTGTCCTGGGGGTGCTGGGGGCACGGAGCTGTCCCTAAGCCAGCAGAGTGTCCTGGGGGTGCTGGGGGCACGGAGCTGTCCCTAAGCCAGCAGAGTGTCCTGGGGGTGCTGGGGGCACAGAGCTGTCCCTGAGCCAGCAGTGTCCTGGGGGTGCTGGGGGCACGGAGCTGTCCCTAAGCCAGCAGAGTGTCCTGGGGGTGCTGGGGGCACGGAGCTGTCCCTAAGCCAGCAGAGTGTCCTGGGGGTGCTGGGGGCACGGAGCTGTCCCTGAGCCAGCAGAGTGTCCTGGGGGTGCTGGGGACACGGAGCTGTCCCTGAGCCAGCAGAGTGTCCTGGGGGTGCTGGGGACACGGAGCTGTCCCTGAGCCAGCAGAGTGTCCTGGGGCCAAGGAGGCCAAGGGTGCCCGGGGGGCATGGGGAAGAGCCTTGGCAGCAGGTCAGGGGTGATCCTGCCCCTGTGCCCAGCCCTGGAGGCACCTCTGGGTGCTGTGTCCAGCTCTGGGTCCTCGGCACAGCAGGGACAGGAGCTCCTGGAGCTGAGCAAGGGCCTGGAGCATCTCGGTGCCCAGGCAAGGCTGAGGGAGCTGGGGCTGCTCCGGCTGGAGAGGAGCCCCAGCTGAGAGGGGCCCTCAGCCCTGGGTGTCCCTGTGTGCAGGGAGGGGCAGAGCAGGGCCCAGGCTCTGCTCCAGGCCCAGCGATGGCGCCAGAGCCACGGGCAGGGCCTGAGCCCAGGAGCTGCCCCTGCCCAGGAGGCAGAACTGCTGCCCTGGGCAGTGCCCAGCCCTGAGCAGATGGTGCAGAGAGGCTGTGCAGTCTCCTCCCTGGGGATATTGCAGAGCCACACGGACACACTGCTGTGCCCTGTGCTCTGGGATGGCCCTGCTGGAGCAGGGAGGTGGCACCAGAGCAGCCCCTGTGGGCCCCTCCAGCCTGACCCAACCTGGGGCTCTGTGATTCTAACATTTGTTGACTGAAATTTCATTCCCAGTACTGGTGGAATTCTGTTCCAAACTCCTCATTCCAGTTCACACTGTCTGCAGCTCTTCAGGACACAGAAGGGCCCCCGCTTAGCCCAGGACACAGAGCCGAGAATCTGGGAAGAGCAGGATGCTGTTGGCTGCCTGGCAAGCCCCACTCCCTTGCCTGTCTTTTCTCCTCATTCACTAGAGGCATTTGTCTGCTGAGCAAATCGAGGCTGACAGGGAAGGTCACTGTGCCCAACTGTGAGTCTCAGCATACAAATGTGCCTTTTGGCTCCCCAAACAGTGACCGTGTCCTATTATTGATAAAGCCTTGAAAATACTCTAATGCATCTTCATTTCAGAAAACAACTGCCTTCAAGGTTGCTCTGAGAAAATAAGCAGCCACAATGCTGAAGAATTCTCCAAGTTGGCATTCTCCCGAAGATTAAAAGATAATAACACTTCTATTAGAATCACTCTGCTACGCTGTATTGATCTCATCAGGGAGGCCACTGCAGGTCTAATATGAACAGAGCAGTTTTAGAATTAATCACGGGAGTTTTTATTATGGTTCATAGGGCTCCTCATTCAAATGGCATAGTTTGCAATATTTATGGCCCAGATTGGTTGCCATTATTAAGTGCAAGTGTGCCACATGGTGTCTGGCCTGCTGTGTTAAAACACAAAGTCATTCTTCAAAAGTAAATCTTATCTAAACTATGCACAAAAAGCCAATTACTTTTTGATTTACATTTTAATTTCACATTCAGCTTTCCCCTTATATACAAACCTCTTACTTAATCTTTGTTTTGGATTAACTAGCACAGGCATACAAGGTACACTCCATAGTTTTAAGTAGACTGTTACAGCATATTAATGCACTCTGCTCAAAAAGACGTATTTGGTCAGTGACAAGGCACACTTAGTGTGGGAGAAGCAAATGAAAAGCTGGAAGCAATAGAGCACCCTGCAAAGTGGACTGGCCACTGATCTTCAAGATAAAACACACTCATTAAGACTCTTAACTTAGACTGTGCACTTGGAAATGAAAAAGGTGTTTGTCAGTGTCAGAACAAGTCCTCAGCGAACAGATCCAGTAGTGATTTAAGGTAGAGCTCTTCCATTTCTATGTTCCCTACTTTGCTAGTTTTTTTTTGTTTTTTTTTTTAATCTTCTTTGCCACTGCTTCAGCCAAGCTCAGGTTTCAGTCCTGCTCATTCCTGATTGCCTGATCCCACCAGCATCTTCCTGCCATGAGGGTGACAGAAGTTGAATCTCAGCAAAGGTGAATGAGCAAATGCATTCCTGATGCTAAGTTATTCAATTAATTAAAGTTCTGGGAAAATATGACAGAGGGGTTCTTTTTGATTTTGGTTTGTTTCTTTTAAACCAGAAAAAACTTTAGAGAGTCTGGTGAAGAATGTTGAAATTTTTTGTCCTTAATTCTGTTGAGTTTTTAGTGAATTTTGGACAAGAAAACTGCACTCACCTTTGCAAGGCCACATAGGGAATGTCCAGAACAATTTCCCATTAAACCTAATCATTAATCTATAATAAAATTAATAAGAATTGCTTGCTTGTATAAACATCTCTGTTGACTTTAAAATCCCTCATATTCTCTTAACTCTATTTGAAAACAAGCTATTATTATGACATTCATTTAATTTGAGGGACTAATTATCTGTGGCAAGCACATACCTAAATGCTTTGAAGGGTGGAAAAACATTTAATGAACTTAGAGAAAATTGTATTTATCTGCCTAGTCAATGCAATAAAACAGGTCTGCTCATGCTTTTTTCTCCTCACAGCACAAGGCAGAAAGCAGCAATAGAGAAAAGACAAAATAAAAATGAGTTGGCAAAAGCCTCCCAACTTATTAAGACTGCAAGGGATATTCGCTTCTAAGGGATAGACATTGTCTTAGGTTGCAAATGCAAGATGTGGCCGGGGGTGTGTATTCTATTGCCATCTGTTAGAGGTGGGACTGTTATCTGCTGTTAATGGGCCAGCTGTTAAAACCAGGTGGGGCAGTTTTGTTTATCCCTTCCTTGACCATCCTCCCTCCAGGAGATATCTTCTGTTAATGGGCCATTGAGTGTCACTGCGTGACTGATGAAATTACATCATCCCATTGGAAGATGCTCCACCCAGGGGGAGGAGCCAAGCATTCCTACCTGGATATAATCTGAGATTTTGGGACACTGGGACAGCCTTTCCACTGGATTCCCAGAGGAGCAGCTGTCTTCTCCACTGGATTCCCAGAGGAAGACTAGGCACATCTACACCACCACTGGCCCTTCAGAGGGAAACTCCACCCTTCTACAGGATCATTGATCCAACAGAACCACACCTGGCACTGCAGGAGGGCTGCAGCCACCATTTAATGGGACTGTTACCAACACCCTGACCCCACAGGGTGTCAGGTCCTATTCTGTCTCTGTCAGTGTTGTTTTGTATCACTGGATTTTTAATTTTTTTATTGTTCCTAATAAAGAACTGTTATTCCTACTCCCATATCTTTGCATGAGAGCCCCTTAATTTCAAAATTATAATTCAGAGAGAGGGGGTTTACACTTCCCATTTCAAGGGAGGCTCCTGCCTTCCTTAGCAGACACCTGTCTTTTCAAACCAAGACATACATTTACAAGGGATATACAATTATAAGGGATATTTACTTATAGTGGATGTAAAAGCTCTTAATTAGGTAGAAAAACCAACGCCAAGTCGTGCTAAGAATCACCTGCTCTCCAGTCCCCACCTGATCCCAGTATTCCCTGTCTCAGAGTGACTTTAACCATGGTGTCATACACTTGAATACACACACACACACATTTATTTTCATCCTGCATCTCTTCCAACACAGTCAACTTCCATAAGCAACTCTCCCAATGAATTCTTTGCTAACAGAACACCAACACACCTAATTTCAGCCTGATAGCCAACAGCAGTTTATCACAATATGCTGGTAAAGCTGTTTGCTTCTGCTTTCCATATATTCTGCATTTAGTGTGGAAAATAAATTCATATTCATAACTTCATTGACCACTGCGCTTTAAAGCAAACAAAACTAGAATCAAGGCTGGAATTCACCTCTTTCCTCTCACAACATTCTAGGAATCCACTTATCCACTTATGCTCTTTTTTTGATAGATAGTGAAAAATAATTTTTTTGAGTTTTGGGTTTTTTTGTGTTGTTGTTTTTAGTTGTTTTTTTGGTGGGTTTGTTTTTTTTTGGTTTTTTTTTTTTTTAGAAACTACCTATCTACTGTGCAGCAGAGCTCTGCAAATGAACTCTTGGATCACAGCACCACCTTATCTACTCCTCTGTACCAGCCAAATAACATATTGACTATCATTCTCACCTCTGACAGATCTAACCCAAGTCTCCCAGAATGAAAGATTAGGAAGTTAATCCATTTTGAAGCCTTGCTGCGAGATATTAATGCTTTCAAAAACAAAAGTGATGGATGAATATTATTCAGGTCAAATAAAATCAGAGTTCTAAGAAGTGCTAGCCAGGTTTCAGTTCCAAGAAACAGTGCATGATAAAACCAAGCCATGAGATAGGGCATCAAATGGGAATTCAAACACATTTATTCCTAGTTTAGGGAGATATTTTAACTTCATAATTAATTTAACACTAGAACACAGTTTTCAGCAAGTCTGTTCAATATTTACTATAGGATGCTTTGGGAGAGATGGCTCTGATACCATCTCTGTTTTCAGTATCATTCTTTAATTTCATTCTCAGTAATTTACAGACTCTCCTGCATGTATATTCCTACACACACCATGTGTTTGTACATCCTGATACTCACACACATAAATGCAGTCCCTTTCCCACCACTAAATCCAGATTTCATACCTAGATATTCACACATATGAAAATACAGCCTTCTGAAATCCTCCAAGTTCTGCATTTAACACCCCAAGCTCATATTTCAGGCTATATTGAATTTATGTATTTTTTAAGTGAAATTGCCCATGCAATACTGTTCAAGTGGTTGTCATTAATTATACACTTGTATTTATGTCATAATTTAGTGTGCACTTGAGAACAGTAATTGAGATTCACTTAGATTTGGTTCCCCAGCTAAAGGGAATGAGACTGAATGATACAATAAAAGGTTAAATCTTTGCCTGGCCAAGATGGGAATCCCCAAACAGAAATAACCAGAAAACATCTCCAGAGGGTCAGGAAAGGCCAAATACACAGAAACTCTCCTGAAAATATAAAGCAGGGCAGCATGGGGAAGATCACCCAGTTCCACCCAAGATTCAAGCATTCCCTGCTCTTTTATATGTATTTAAGGTGTCCAGCGGAGATTTAAGATGCACAGTACCTGGGGGCCTGCTATGCTTCCTGCAGCCTACTAAAGGAAGAAGGGAAAACAGGGAAGGAAGAAGGCAGGAGTTCCTAAAGAACAGACAAAAGAAATACTACCAGCCAAATGTTTGTCTTGCACCAAATTTTAAACAATGTTGCCTTGAAATTAAATATATTTCATTAAAAAATAAAGAAATCAGCAACCAAAAAGCCCAACTCAAAGTTTAACTCCTAGAAGAGGCATCTATAGAACTAAAAAACAGGTATGCCCCCATTTTCCCTTGAGGTTATTCTCTAGATAAAATGGTAAGGAACTGTAGAACAATTATAGAAGCCTCTCTTCAAAATCCTTCTTTAATTTTCCTTGTTTCTGTGACACACTGCCTTAGAAATTATGAGTAAATTCTGAGAACTCTGTTTTCTAGAATAATTTTCAAATCACCAACCAAAAATGTTTCAGTCAGAAGCTGATAGGCAAAATCCACCCCTCACAGGTATGTTTTTATTTTAGTGTTAAAGTAAAATAAAGTAAAACAATTTTTACTGAAAGAAGAAGGAACTTAAGAGTAGTATCTGTTTAGTTTGGCAGATAAACACAGCTTACACCAGACAACATAAGACAGCACAAGGTTATTGTTACGGAGGGTGGTTGGTTGGAGGCAGGGATGACACAAACTCTAAGAAATCCACAAAACAGCAGCAACAGTTTATTATGGAAGGTGCCTTATATAGAGGGTTTGAAACTCCCTGCTTTAAGCAGCTTGGTTGGGATCTGGGTTAAACAGCTGGTTGGCTGGGATCTCTCGCTGCATAGATCTCTGGCCAGTGGTGTCCCTGCATCTAGGCTTGAACAGGCTTGGCTGAGGGTTCCCTGTACAGGTTTGAATCCAGCCTATCCAGAGGTTTACTGCGGTGACAGATTATGAACTTCCTTCTGGTAAAATGGTGACTTAACAGAAGTCCACAGGTAACAGCATCCTTCTATGAGGAATTACTGACAGCACAATGGTGTTTAGGAAGGAACAGATTCAAGATACATTTCCAACCCTCAGCAAAGCTTGTTAGCTCAATTCTCATGGCAGAATAACCCAGAATCCAAATCTGAAGAAAGTTACAAAATTCAGAACAAATGTCTTCCCTGACCTTCGGCTTTGCAGCCGCCGCAGCAGCGAGCGTGGTTTGCTCAGTGCCCCACGCCCTCCATGGCTCTGGGTCCCGTGGGGCACGGCTGCATCTGCAGCTGGCACAGAGTCCCAGGAGATCAGAGCTGCTGGTGGCACTGCCAGACAGGCAGTGACGGGCAGTGACATGTAGCAGGGGCATGGGGATGTGGTGGTGCCATGCTTGGGTATGTCACCTGACAGTGCCAGCTTCAGCAGCCCTGCAGCTGCCACCTGCTCAGCCTGGCACAGCCACCTGGGCAGCTCATGGACAGCCATGGGAGCCCAGGGGCACAGGGACACAGGCAGGGGGACAGGGACATGGGCAGGGGGACAGGGACATGGGGACAAGGACACAGGGACAGGGACATGAGGACAGAGGGGCAGGGACACAGGGACACAGGCACAAGGACACAGGCACAGAGACATAGGGACACAGGAATGGGGACAAGGACACAGGGACAGGCACTGCCCAGCTGCCCTTTGCTCTCCCAGCACCACCCCCCTCTCCTAGGGTACTTCCAGGTCCCACAACAGACACACTGGAAAACACCAACACCACAAGGACATACAAAGAGTTAAGGTTAAATCTCACATGCAGAGTTAATCCCCATTCTCTTCCCAATTCTGTTTCAAAGCAAATACAAAATACAGCACTACAGAGCATCTGTGCATGCAGCACATTACTCCATGAGTTATTTTGTTTTAATTTTGGGGGAAAAAACAAATATAAAGTTGGCTTCAAAGGCCACTTTTATATTTGGAAGAAATCCTTAGAATAAGTTGTCTCCAGTTAACTGACGATGCACAATTTCAGAAAAATCATTTTAAACTGTCAGTGATCTCCTTATTACATGCTTGACTAATTCCTTGAACAGAGGAAAGCCCCACATGACTGCAGAACAGATAGAGGAGACGGATGATATATGGACTCTTGTTCCATAGAATCCAATTGCTGGTTTCTATAAATATGAAAATATATTTTTGTGATACTAGCAATGGCAAAACATGACTTAGCCTCCTGGTCTGTTTGAAAATGCAAAGGTTTTTTCACAGTAAGAAGAAGCCTGGAATGTGCCTTGGATGCAAAGATGAACTAATGCCTCAAATCCCTACAGTGCAAGTCTGATTATAAATTTCTAACTCCCATTTAGGGTTTTAATATGGCAGAGATTCACTGGGACTACATGGACTGAGATTCATTTTCATTTTCCTACTGGGAGGTGTTTACTGCAAAGAAGCTCAGCTTTTTGTATTGTACATTGATATTCTCCCTAATTATTTTTATACCCCACGCCCTCATGAATTCCCTGTGATCTCTGTCAAGGGACCACATCTAAAACCCAGCCATCTTAATCTTTTAGATCAAAGTGTGGACTGAATAGACTCAAAGTCAAATTATGGGATAAACTATTTTCAAAGCTAGAATCATAAATAATAGGCAGGAAATGAGTAGCAGTGGGAGATTACAGGGCACCTTTCAACTGAAGAACAGGAGATTTTGTGTAGAGTGCTCCTTGTTAACAGAGCCATGGGTGAGGACCACCTGGTTCAGTGCCCAGATAACAGGACATCTTTAGAGGAGGGAGTGGAGTACTCGGGGGTGGGCTGGGTTTTGTTAGACTTTACAAACTCACAGAAAGTTTCAAACCCCTAAATGTGAGTTAGACATTTATAATCAGACTTACACTATGGGGATTTGAGGCCTTATATCACCACTGCTTTCAAGGCACATTCCGGGCTTTTTCTCAATGAGAAGAACCTTTGCATTTTCAAAACTATTTCCCTCAGCTTGGCTTGGAAGCTGGATACGCATTTATTTAGGCTGCCTGGCTGCCTGTTCACCTTCCAGGGCAGAAATGCACCTGCAAACCTGTTGGACTGCTCAGGAAACCTTTCTTGCAGCTCCATGGCCAGGAGCAGAGCCCAGGTTAGTGCACCACAGGAAGTGCCACACACTGACCAGAGCATCAGGGGACACCACCTCTGCACCTGCAGTAAGGCACTCTCTACCCAAACTACTCAGCAATGTCTCCCCAGCTTTCCCAAATTCCACAGGTGTGCCCAGCAGAGCTCAGGTTTGGCTTATCTGAGGCCACCAAACCCACCAAATTCACCACCCTCAGTATATGTCCCAGATGAACAGTGGGATGTTTGACACCCAACATACTCAGTCCTCACCACCTGTAGTAGAGCTGCTCTGTTCCTACCAGATACAGCCTTGGTGCTGCTGCTGGAATTATTAGATCTTTATAATCTCCCCAATTTACTCCCAAACCATCCCTATTTCAGAAGCCAAAGACCATATACTAACACATATTTCTAATCACAAGAGATGGGAAAATTGTTCTATTCCACCTCCAGTCCCTGACAAGGGCATCAGACCTTCTGAATTTCAGCTGCTCCTGTTTCCCTGGCATGATGAGAGGCACTCACACCCCAGAAATGCTGGGCCTAGGCAGTGCCTAGCTGCATATGTCAAATTATCCACTGCAAATTCAGACTGGTTCAATTCTTTCCATCAGCAGTGGTGATTCATTTCTCTTAGCATATGGTTACACATCACGTGTCTAACTCTGCTTCTGCCCTCTGAAAAATTATCTGAGGCAGGATTTACTGAAGTTTTAGATATGGAGAAATTTAGCAGTGAAAATTATTGATGCTCACCATTATCTGTTTGCATACAGAGTCAGCAGGCTGGGCAGGGAATGTTCACATGGCAGTGCTGGATTAGTATTTTTAAACTCTTTCTATTATTGATTTAACCACTTGAAGCAGCTGGAAGCAGAGTTCCTGTCACAGCTGTTAATACAAGAGGAATTAGGGAAAATCCCTGCTGTGGAGGTGTGCAAAAATGTTCACACATCAATGGTGAGATTTCACTTTTCATCAGCATCATGTACAACCCCAAATCCCCATTTTCATTCTGCTCAGCTAGATAAGAAACATGAAAGGGGAGAAGTTTGGGTTGTTTTGGTTTTTTCTCATTTACTTTAGTCCTTTCTAAAGACCAGGATCCTGAAGTCTACCCAAACTGAGCAGCACATTTTTCCCTCAAGTTGTTCCATTAACGCTAATGCAGCCACTTGCAGAGCAGGGCTATTCAAAGAGAGCAGTGGTATCAATGCAGCTCTGCATGATCACAAGGCCATTAACAAGTTCCTTAAAAAAAGGAAGAAAGTGGCTTTTTGAGAAGCTGAAATTGACTGGACTATGCAACACTGTTAAAAACTACATTTGGCCAACACAGTAAGCAAATTAGTTTCTTGATTTAAAATAAAAATTAAGGTAACTGACTTCCAGACAACATGAATCAAGAAAAAAAAATCTACTTAAAATTAAGTTTTGACTTCTCTGCAGCTGAAAATTCATTCTGATTAAGGCAGGAGATGGATTCATGGTTTAAAAGCCATTCTAGAAGTTCCACACTTGCCATGTCTTACTTTGAACAGTTCCTCATTTAATTAACCTAAAATAATTCCTGTGCAGAGAAGCTCACAAAGGAAACACTCCAAAAATGGCAATGATTTTCAAATTCATTGATAAGTATTATGTCCTTCGTTTCTTTTTCATGTTCCTGCATCTCTATTCTGAGTGATTGTTTCATTGATGCCAACAAAAATTAGCACATTATTGCCATGAATCAAGTCTTTTCGTTGCCTTGACAATGCTGCCCTTCAGTTCTGTAAACACTTGAAAATTAAAAAGTTCCAAACTATAAACAATAGGTCTAAAAAACCCTCCCACCACCTAAATCCAAACATTTCACTTGTGCAGAATATGAAAGCAAGGTAACTCTCATTGTACTCTGCCAGTGCCTGAAGGGATCCTACAAGGGGGATGAAGAGGGACTTTGGACAAGGGCTGGAGGGACAGGACACAGGGAATGGCTCCCAGTGCCAGAGGGCAGGGCTGGATGGGATCTTGGGAATGAGGAATTGTTCCCTGGCAGGGTGGGCAGGCCCTGGCACAGGGTGCCCAGAGCAGCTGGGGCTGCCCCTGGATCCCTGGCAGTGCCCAAGGCCAGGCTGGACACTGGGGCTGGGAGCAGCCTGGGACAGTGGGAGGTGTCCCTGCCATGGCAGGGGTGGGGCTGGATGGGCTTTAAGATCCCTTCCAACCCAAATCATTCTGGGATTCCATAGATAATTGCAAAACCCCATTTCAAAACATCTCTGTATACTGAATGTTTGGGTGTGTCTGTGCACTAATTAATGTGCTAAACTGCTTCACCTATCCCAGCACCATGTGCAGCTCTGTTGGTTCAAAGACCACTCAAAACATCCCTATCATGGAACAAGGGGCATTTCATTCCTGAAAACAGACTCCAACTTAGCAAAGCTGAAAAGTGCAGGAGAAACCCTTTTTCTGGAAAAAAGGAAGAAAATTTCCTTTTTAAAAACATTCTACTCTGGATTTAAATACAAAATTCCTATGATAAACTGTGGTTCATTACTAAGGTGCTAACATGCTCCTCTTAAACGCACTTGGTCTGTGGGTCCAACTGATATATAAAATAGGCCCATTGCTGCTTACAAATCCACATCTGGCAGAACTGTGAGTTAGAGAATTATTTCCTATTTGAATTGAAAATAGACAAGGAGAAAAAATAAAATTAATCAGAGCAGAAATGAGATAATTGCCCAAACTCAGCTACTACTCAATGAATTTATTATAACTTTGGTCTGGAGAATTCCTAGAAGTGCAAAGTTACAGCACCAGTGAAAGACAAAAATTGGGGATGTTTCAACAGTGCTGCTCAGAAACAGAGCTTCTGAACAGCAGCAGGGCTTGGATTTCTGGTGCAGGAGAGAGGCACCGAACCCCTGGCTCTCTGGGAGTGCTGCTCTTTGACAGTCCCATGCTTGATTATACTCATTTTCTACTTCAGCAAGCAGCAAAATTTTATGAGATCCACCCCCATAGATGTTTGTTCCCTGACAATCTGGTGTACAGTTACAGAAGTTGCTAAATATGATTATTGCCTGGGAAGCAAGGAGAAAACAGAAATATTTGAACCCAGTATGCTAATCCCAGTGATTCCCCTCGGCCCCCCACCAGCAGCAATGCCATACAAGGCACTGCCACTCACACCCCACAAACAGGGAAGCACAAACCAGTAAATTAAGTTAATGAGCAGAAAATTATTTAGCTATATTTGAAGATAGCACATGGATAATATTGCTTTATGTCTTGCTCCAACAGAAGGTGGGTTTTTATCTCTTTTAAGCAGAGGGCAGAAGGTTTGTAATTACCCAGCTGCAAATGGGGCAAAAGTGTCTGCTCCTGTTGGAACCCAAAGCTTAGTCACAAACACCTCAAAACACAGAGGATATAAAATCATTTTTGGTGTGATTCCTTCATTCATTATTTCTGTGTCTCTGTTTCAGTCTGTTCTTATCCTGTAAACAAGATTATTCCCTTTTTTTCCTGCTTGGCCCCTCAGAGTGATTTACCTGGGAGCAGAGCACTGTCCCCCTTGCCCTGATTCCCCCCAGTTATTTTTGATAAATCTGAGAATCTGAGGCATTCAACCCCTGCATCAGGCAGGTATGTCTCTCAGGGATCCTTTTCCCTGCTGCATGGAATTGCATCCTTTCATTAGCAAATGTTGCCAAACAAAGCAGTTCTCCAACAACTTCCCATTTCCAGGCATATTACAGGGTTACATCTTAGACCAGCTTTACTGTTATAGATTTAGATTGAATCTGCCTCACTAAGTTGTCCCATTCTGGGCTGATGACAAAACCTGAGCTATCCATATGCCTAATTGCACTCATAAATGGAGCTCTTAGCAGGCTGTGGTGGTGATGGTGCTACAGTTGCTGTTTATGGAATTGTTCTCTAATTCCCTTTTTTCCTAAGCTGAAGTATTTTTTCCTGGGACTTGCACACATTCTGATGGAGAATGGTATTTTTCATGAAATGTTCTTGGCCTGGAAACAGCAGCAGAAGGGAGAGGAAAAGCAAGTGAGAAATAATCAAATCAGGGAAAGAAAAGGTAGCAGTGTACCCAGCCTGGGAGGAAATCATCCCAAGCATGACAGCAGCCACAGCCAAGCCCCACAAAAGGGGCAGCAAGGCTCCAAGCACCCAAGGAGCCATCTGGGCTTATTCATCTCATCACAAACTCCTTCCAGACAAACATCACCTGCCAAGCTCCCTGCTGGGGCATCTTTGCTCTGGGCCAGGGCCAGCACCCAGGAGTGGCTGGAGCTGGGCCAGGGCAGGCTCAGGCTGCAGAGCAGGGAAAGGTTCTGCTTCCCCCAGAGGGTGTTGGCACTGCCCAGGCTCCCCAGGGAATGGGCACGGCCCCGAGGCTGCCGGGGCTCCAGGAGCCTTTGGACACCAGGGATGGACAGGGGGGATTGCTGGGGGGTCTGGGCAGGGCCAGGGGCTGGATCCATGATCCTGGTGGATGTTCCAGCTCAGGACATTCTAAGCTTCAAACGATCTTCACTCACAAAGTGGTTGCTTTAAGGTAAATTATCCGCATTGGGATAATTCAATAGGGAAATATACAAATTGATATGGGCACCAAATCTTTCAGACCATATAATTTGTGCTTTCTTAATATTCATTGACATGAAAATCCCCCTGGACTTGCTGCTTGCTTTTTGAGTCTTTTCTCTGGTGAACACACAAGCTGTGAAATCGCCCAGGAAATTCCTTACAGCAACATATGGACTGATGCTTTGAAATTACATTCCCATTTCAAACAGGACTCAGATAAGTTTAAAATGGCAACAAAAGTTTAACAAATAAGGAAATCAATGAGTCACTTAAACCATTGTAGGTCAGACTAACATAAAACTTAACAGAAAACATAAACTCATTAACTGAAAATTCACTTCTTGGTTTGGGTAGGGGAACGCAATCTGAGAAGATACCATTTCTCACTAACTGAAGTGGGAATGACAGAGTGGCTTAAAACACTTTATGAGAATTATTTCATAAACACTCTTGGGAAAGAGCTCAAACCCTCGAAAAGCAGTCTTCAAATCAAAATTGTTACTGAATTGCTTCACCTGATTAGAATGATGCTTTCAAAATATTTTAAAAATCCAAACAACAGGATCCTTTGTCTCTCTGCTGTCCTGGCTCCTTCCTCCTCACTACAGCAATATGGAATTTTATCAGTTTGGGTGTAAATGCGTTCCTTATAGGTGATGAATTCCTACAGCACTAATGGTCTTTGGAAGATTTCTGAAACTATGGCTGTGGCAGATCTGAGAGAATCCCATTCCTCTCCCCCAGTACCACTCTGCCAGAAGGCATTGGCCAGTCCTGTTCTGCAAGTTTAAACAGTAATTTTATCTAAACTCTCCTTTTTAGGGTATACAGCCCAGCTGACAGGATGGTTATTCTGATGTTTGCAGGCTGGTTCAAGCCCTCAGCCTGTCACTGCCACCGTGAGCAGCCCAAGGACATGATCCCAGCAAGACCTGGGTGCCTCAGGGGGAATTCTCTGCTCATTTATAAGCTGATCAATGGGCTTAAAGGCACTCAGACATGCATTAAAATCTGTCAGAGACAGGAGCTTGAAGTTAATTTTCAATTGATTCTGTCTTGCAAATGCCACTTAAGTAAGAACCTCAGTCTTTTTCTTTTCCCCCATTTTCTCTTCTTCCTCCAGAAGGCAGAAGCTTAATTAGGAGGATGCCATTCTGCTTTGCTTCTCCCAAAGAATGTAGCTGCCACATTCCAATAATCATTTGTACATGTGGACCATACTTGAAGTGACTTGAAGAATTTAATTCCCTGCAAAAGAATGATGTAATACAGTTCACAAGCTAGACTGTAAAACCACTAAGTGTCATGGTTCACCTAAGTCTATTTCACCTCACAGATTTAATGCATTTCTACTAAGAAAGAACAGGTTAGGGAGAGTCAATTCCACAGTTTTAATACATAAGCAAAAAAAGAGAAAAATTACTACAGCCTGAGAGGTGGAACCGTATTGATTTTGCTGTTTTTCACAGGAGTGCAATATCAATTCTGTTTGCAATTATTTTGCATTACTAATCAGCTCATTACCAGCCAGTCAGACAATGTTAGTTTATGCTACAATACACTCATGGGTCATTTGCCAATAGCAATAAAATTTCACAACATACCAGGTGAAATTTCGTGTCACTCACAGTACCTGTGGAGGCTCATCTGCAGATCTGCTTTATTGGGGATGAGAAAGCTACCAGAGACAGTAAAACCATGGCGCACATGAGGAAATCTGACATTTAAAAAGGAGGAAACGTCTGCTGGAGAGGAAATTCAGCAGCTGAAAAGCAACAAGGAACATCCACTTAAAGGGGCTTAAATTGAATAACTATTCAAGCAGCAGAGAGCTTTAGTAGGAATAATATATAGCTTAAATCTGGGTCCATAACATGCAAAACTCAGGCACAGTCACTGGAATTGTTTTATTTAATCAAAATACCAAGACTGTTAGCAGTAAAAATGTGGCCTGTGACACTGCAAGGGCCACATGGCTACTGTACATTACAAAAATGTAAGCAGTGGGGTTGGGAAAATTTAAAATTTCTTCATAAATGTATAATCATTATACACAGTTGGGTTTGGAAGCTTTGGGCACACTTTAAATATGCTGGAATTTTCTATTTTTTATTCCTGCAGTACTATTTTCTCCATAAGTATGGAGCTTTCAGTACAAACCTATTCAAGAATGCAAAGAAGCAAGTAAAAATTGGTGTATTGGGTCCTTCCTTGTTTCTATAATCCATAAAACTTATGAAAAACCAGTCTCTTGAAATTTATTTCAACCAATGACACAGAATATGAAGTAGAAGGACAAACAGTCCCCTGCACGACTCTATTAGAAAATAAAATTTATGTATATATGTAAATACTCTCCTCTAAATACCAGTTAGGATTGCAGAGTCCTTCTAGCATGGGGCTCATATTTAGAATTTTCAAGAAGAATTATTTTCAAAGTTGACAGTAAAACTTCTCTGTTCTCTTCCATGTATGTTGAAAATCTTAATTACTTGCTTCAGTATGTATTATTTTTACTTCAACATTTCTAATTTGGTTCCTAGTATGATAACTATCTATTGAGAAGCAATTATTCTATATTTCTCCTTATTACCTACTCAGTTTTATTCATTCCTCTATACTGAATTTGCTTTGTAAATGAACCTCATAGCTGTAGGACTTTGTGGTTTTCCAAATAATTTTTCTTTATGAGAATACTCTGAGTCAGAAAGGTGCTAATACAGAGATTAAAGTAAAAAATGAGCACCAGGCTATCCAAGACACCTCAAGTGAAAGGGCAAAGTGCACTTCCCAGGGAGTAGAAGTACATGAAAACCAGGAATCACATGAAAACCAAGAACTTTCAGTAATATTAATACCCAAAATGTCTCAAGGCAGGTTTGAACGCCCAAAACTTCTGACACACACACTCACGCAAATCTGGAGACCTGAGATTCAGCCGACAAATCCTTCCTTTTTTCCCCAACAATCTGCCTTTGCAGGGGCCGTCCTGCTCTTGAAGGATTCTTTCCCATGTTCTGAGCGAAGATCAAGGTTTAGGGGGCAGCACTAAGAGCGGCCAAAGCCAAACCCTGGCAAGTTCCAAACCTCTCCTGAGAAGAACAGGGAACATGTTTCCAGAAAAGCCTCACAAGCTTTAAAAAATTAAATAATTTCTTTCTCTGGCTTGGTCCTAAATGTATGTCTGCATATAAACTGTCCATTCAGGTAAGTTTCCAGAGTGGTTCCAGCTAAGGCTCACTCCCAAGCAGATGAAGATGGATATCCATCAGGGGAATCACGTGTGGGCCCAGTGAAGGGCATTCCTCAGCACAGGCTGTGTCAGCTTAGAACCACAGCAGCTGCCTGCCAGTAACTTTGGAGCTATTATGGGAGTGTGTAACAACTTCAGGTTTCATACTGGAGTGCCATGTCTCTATTTCAGTCCTTCCCCCAGCTCTTTTGTTACTTTTCTCTTCATTTCCCTATCCTGAATGAGATGTATTGAGGAACACCCTCGGTTTTCCATCAAATGAAGCAATTTGGATGCCAAAACCATCCACCCAAGTTCAAAGAAGCCTCAAAAGAAGATG
Organism: Motacilla alba alba; assembly: GCF_015832195.1. Lineage (NCBI taxonomy): Eukaryota > Metazoa > Chordata > Aves > Passeriformes > Motacillidae > Motacilla > Motacilla alba. The sequence continues at coordinate 1,355,680 of NC_052026.1, forward strand.
CAGATCACACCTTTTCCATCTGACACTGGGCTATTTTGGCCTTCAGACTGAGGCACTCAACGGAAGAGCTGAAGACTGATGTTTTTCATTGTGTGTTTCTTTGGAATTTCTGGTCATGTTCCTGCTGCTATTAAGATGTACTTTTATTGTGCCCTCTAAGATTGCAACTGCATGCTTTACAATACTGTTATATATTTTAATATTGTGATATTATCTGCTAGATATCATCCTTATTAGACACTAGACAGAGCATTTATCACACTAACATGCTTCACCGTTCCCAACCCTGAGTGTATTTTTATTAATGTATACAGGTGATAAGAAATACAGAGTACAGCAGAAATTCAACTGAGAACCTATATTACCACCCATTTCAGAGTTCCTAATATTTGTATCCATTGTGAGAGGTGATTTGCCCTGAAATGAAATGTTTATCTTGGCTAGCCCTAACTCACAGCAGTAGCTCTTCTGAATGCTCCTTGAAAATACTTAGAGATATTTTCTGGCTCTTATTCCTCCTTCCCCTGTTAGATTCTAAACAAAGATTTGTTCTTCCTATTCCGTGCTCAGTGTGGGCAGGCTGCTGGTGTGAGGAATTCTAGTCCTGGCTATTGTACCCTGCAAGAGGCACCCTGGTGGTTTCCTAACCCCGGCTCCATTCAGCGCCGAGGAGCTCCCTGAAACAGCCCAGCTTCCCCAGGAGAGGAGAACAGCATACAGGAACAGGTATTTTAAACTTGCTTATGCTCAATAGTCACAGAGAGAGTCAACAAACAATCCAGAGAAGCCTCATATCATATTATCCCTCTCCCTTTTAGGCAATAGATGGGAATTCCATCTTTGCACAGAACTTAAACATTCAATGACCCTGCTGCATGAAAAATGCCTTTCAAAGGCTCTCTGCAATGCTGTGAGGGCTGAAATATTACATTTATTGTGGAAATACATCTGTTTGCTAATGCTAGTGGGCTAGGAACACCTACACTTACCAACTATGCCTAAGACAAGAAGAAAGACTTTTTTCCACACAGAATTTCACAGTAAATAATACATTTGTAATTTTCAAATTTTGGTCTCTTGGACCTGGTTTCTCTCTCCATCTGCCTCGCACTGTAAATTTGGAGTACACATCTAGAATTTAAAAGGCACAGGATACACCAGGCATGGTTTCTCACTCATCTTCCCAAGTTCCTGCTTGTATAGCACAGCCTTTGACTTTCCATAACACCACAGCAATAAAACAGTACAACAAAAACACCAGAAAAAAAATAAATATTCCAGATCTATGAAAAAGCTCATTTTAACTTTATCATAATTCATTAACTGGAAACTGAAAGTTGATCAGGTGCAACACTAACCAGACTTCTCTTTGTAGCAACCACAGCACATCAGCACACTTTAGCTTGACCCATGATGGCTTACATGGTCAAAACCAATATTTTCCATAATCAAAATAAAGACTAAACTCAGCAAACAAACTCCCTGGGCAGTGGCATTTCCCTCTGCTGTAAACCTGCCTTAGGATAAAAAAGGGAAAAATTAACTTTGTGTTGAGAGGTGTCCATGTGGTGATTCAGTTTTAAATAAATTGCACTGTCACAGCAGCCTCACCAGTGCAATCTCTCAGCAGGGACAGCACAGCTGGGGACAATGGGGCAGGCTGTGATCACACACCAAGCACACCCTGAAGGGCTGAAATGGAGATGGAGCAGATTACATTGACAATTCCCAAAACATTCAGCCATGCATCCCCAAAGTCCCTCATACTGAGCTGCCATGAGACAAGGAAGAGCTCCCAGGACAGGAATAAGGGTTTAGATTTTTCCAGGGAGAGGAAGAGCACTGCAGCAGCCTGGGCCAGTCAGCAACACTCCCAGGGATCAGGGAAAAGAACTGGATGGGGAGCAAAGCTCCTGAGATGTTCCTGAGAAGTCACCAAGGGTAGTGGTCATGGAATTGCAGAAAGGCCTCCCAGTCCCCCCTGAATGTGCTGAAAAGTCCTTGGCATTCAAACAGATCATTCAACGTTCCAGAAGGACAAAAAGAGAAAGCAAAGTCTTGGAAATTATAAGGGGAAAACATCCTGCATATCCATATGCAGTCACATCCCAACAGCTGTTTATGGTTTTGTTCCCCCATCCCCAAAAGTCTCTGCATTCCCTGGACACACAGAAAGGTGCAGAGAAGGGCAGCAAGGTCAAGGGAAGGTGGGGAAGTTTCAGTGTTTTGCAAAACAACTGTATGTGTACATGTGAATGTACGTCCAGAATTAACACAAATATCTCACTTCCTCACACAGAAGTTAAGCGGCGCATTGTGCCCCTGGATTTTAGGAATGTTAAAAAAAATCCAAAAATCCATTACATTAGCAAACCAAAAATCTGTCGAGTGCCTTTAAACACAGCCACACAGAAAATCCAGTGCTGAAAGACAACACACCAGAGTCTGGGAGGCCTTTCTGGGGAATCATCACTCCATCTGTATCCTACCCTCCCACAAGACAGGAGGAAGCTGTGAGAGGGCAGGAAGCCTTTGGTGGAACACACAGCTGGCATGGCTACAAATGCATTCAGTTCCCCAAGTGCCAATCCAGACAATCCTTATTGTTTCTCCTTAATTCATTTTGTGAGAATTCAAGAAAGCCGCTCACACAATTAAGGGTGGTTTCACATTTCCCATTCTGTTTTCATTTACCATTCATATGTTCACATATCTGTGCAGGCAGGGCTGCCCACTCCTTACCCAAATAAAGAGAAAAAATGGGAGGTCTCAAGCAATTAGCTGAGGTACTCTGCCAGTGCTTAAATGAACCATCTGTTCCAAGGTATGCAAGAGCAGCGTGCCTGGAGCCATGAGGCAGCTCTGCAATATCCAGCCCTGCTCTGGAAAGGTTCTGGCTGCAGATGTTTCAGAATTAAACCCAAAAAGGGCACCAGCATCAGCTTCATCTGCCACACACAGATGAGGCTCAGCCAGAGGCTCCTTTGGCTTGTGGAGATCTGGGGCTTAGCAGAGTGGGGATGGAAATGAGCACACAGAACACCCAGAACAGGATGGGGAAAGCCACTCCAAAAAGTTTCCTGAATGTATTGTGCAAAACGAGATGAAAAATTAAAGGTCAAAATGGTGGAATTAACAATATTTCACCATGGCACAAAGGAATTCTTGAATGAAGAAATTTGGCCTTTGCTGCTCAACTACAGCTTTTATCTGGGATGGAAAGGGCAAGCCAAGGGAAGGAGGCTGGGGTTGTGTCTCCCCAAAACCAGACCTCCAGCATCCAGTTCCAGGAGTGTTTTATTAGTACATGGCTGACATGTATACATGCCAAGACTGAACATGATCATTAGAACTGTTTATTAGACAAAAGGCTACTAGGAGAATGATAATTAATCACTTGGCATTGATTGAAATTCTTGATGAAATGAAGCATGAGCTGTCGAAAAATAATTGAATGTAATCACAAAATCCATGAATCATTCATAGAAAGCACATTTATTACACCAGAATTCATAAGTAAGGTATTTTGTCTGGCTCTTTTTCTCCTCTTTGGATCCTGTCCTGTTGGATGAACAGACAGCTGTTCCTCCAGCACAGCTCCACAGAGCAAACAGGAAAACATCCCATGCAAGAGCAGAACAGCAGTTCTGATACCTGATTTATTACCAAACTCAAGGAGTTTTTTGTAAACCAAAAATCTAAAACCTGGTATTTGCCATGAGAATTCAGGAAAACCAAATTGGTTTTATGCTACAAAACATTAAAATCTTAGCAGCCTTCAAAAGGAGTGAGCAAAATTTTCATTTATAGGTGAAAAATTTAGAATTAAATCAGGATATACCTGGCTATTCTTTCTCAATACCAATTTCTAAGGAAAAATAAATAACACAATGTCACAATTTCAAAAGTCTTGCCAGAGGTGTCCCTTTAGACACAGAACTTCAGTTGCTGGTGGTTTTATTTTAATTTTAAATCTATCATTAACTAAACACAGATAGAGCCAAGATGAATAAAGCTCCCAGTAGAAAAAAAAACGCTGACCATATTAACATGGAACAGATATTTAAGAACTGGGATTGGGTTCAAAGGGAACATCATTTTCCTAAGATTGCAATCAAATAATTTTATATAAATTCTGCTTTTAAATTTCCTAATTAACAATAAGTGCAACCATTATAGGAATTGAATTAATTCCCCCTAACACTGATTGATACTCAAGTAAACATGAACTTTGCCCTGAGAGGCTAAAATATTTATATAACAGGCAAAATTGTAAACAGTTAATCCCAAATGTTAGATTTCATAAAAATACATCTTTAATCACGTAAATTTATATTTAGCAAATTAAAAAGTCCAATGTTTTAATAGAATTTCAAAGAGAATTTTTTTCCAGTCACTGCCTAAAATTAAACAAAAATCCAAACTGCGAACAGACACGGTGCTGATTTATCTGTTAAACCACAAAAACCTGTATCAGAATGTCTGAAGTACACAAATATTTCTGTTGCAGTAGATGATTTTTACTAGAAAAATCTTACTTATCCTGCTGCTCACATTCCTTGGGAGCAGGAGCACGACACAAAGCCAGGAAAACAATTCCTCCTACAAACACTGTAGGCACAACTGAGGTCATGGGTGGGACTGAGGCTGGCAGTGACTGAAACCATCTTTATTTCTGACATTTCTCCTGCATGAAGAAGCACCTTTTCCATGGGACACAGGCACCCACAGGGAGTGAGACAAAGCTCTCAGCTGCTCCCACTCATGGCCAGCCCAAGCAGGAAGGGTAAATCACACAGCACAACCTCTGACGTCCACAAACACCAATTTATCATCTGCCAGAATGCAGAGAACTGCCCTGGTACTGCTGCAAAAACCCTGTGCAAAAATCCCTGTGAACAACAAAATATGGTCGTTCCAATTGCCAGCTGAAGGAGTGGGAAGGAGGGAGAAGAACATCTGGACCAACTTGTGGAGCACAGGATTCCCCAGGCAGCAGCATCCTCTCTGCCATGGGATATCTGCACTGCTCCCAAGGCAAGGACGGGGCCAAGAACATCACCAGCACTGAGATAAACTGGCTGTGCTCTCATAATCCCTGGCTGGTCTCTTCACAGGGCCATTTTCCTCTGCCAGAGCAAAAAGATCTAGACTTAAGAGGAGAAAGACTTTAAAAAGTCCCGAGCTTACACATTACAAAGGAAAAAGCATTGGGCAAGTTTTAATTTTCCATTAAATACAAACCCCACCACTGTAAATTCATTTCTAATTCAGCTGAACCCCACAGAGGTAGCAGTAACCTACTAAAATTAACTTCTGGAGCAAAATCTGAGTTTTGCATCATTATATTTCTGCTGCTGAGCTGCACACCCCCTCACACACCCTCTCTGATATGCACATAAACCCTTAAACAGGCAAATATTACCATGACATTATTTGAATAGGATGCTCAGAATAGATCTAAATGAATTCTCAATATGTGACACCCAGAGAACTTAACAAGTGAACTGTTAATTTTTCTTGACACAGGTTTTCCTACAACAATCAATGAAGTCGTGCCACTGAACTCATTTCAGGGAGACTTGAGGGGACATCCCTGCTTTTATGGCATCACCAAAAGAGCCACGATGGCAGCAGAAACAGTGCAGCAGCTGCTGGGATTTGGGTGGGTCTCGGTCATTTCTGTGAGCAGAGTTGTGTGACGCAGGAACTTTTGCCCCCCTGACAGAGCATCTACAGCAGGGCACGACGGGCATGGGCTCAGCCTGCGTGCTACAGATAAAGACAATAAAAATGCAAGCTCCAGGAATAACCTCGTGGAGAATTTTATCAAACAGACTTTGTTTCCATGCATTATTTATCCACATCTACATTTCAGTGAAAATGGCCTCATTTGAGTTAATTGATGCTTTCCTAGGGGTATTTGTTAGAAATCAGTACTGCACATCCCCTGGTTTATGTTATATTTGTAGCTTTGTGTCATCACAGGTACCCAATAATTATAAGTTCAGCTATTTAAAGCAAATAAATAGCAAATAAAGACTTCATTTACTTGTTTCAATCATCAAATAAAGTTGCGGGCGTTTTTTTGCAGAAGTCTGAGTAAAAAATGTACTGCTTTTTTGGTCCTTCCCCTGCTATTATTTCTGAACCAGTGCATTTATTTAAGATGGAGTGTTCCACAGTGTTAAAAAAAACAAAATGAGATAGCTCAGAAATTAAAAATTTAACTTGTGAAAGATGCTGCTATAACTGGAATTCATAAGGATTTAATAAAAGTCCTCATAAAGTTCTTTTAGTATTACAATAGCAATTATTCCTTCTCTTCCTCATCAGTGATCTCCCCTTCACTTTCACAGTGTATTATTAAACCAAGCAGCCTGGTTTTGTAGGGAAAAAACCCTGACAGGCCCCCTTGTCCAGGCTTAATGGACCCTCTGCCACCCCACTGCTTCTTCACCCCTTTCAAGTTCCCTTCCTGCCCCACCACATGCCAAAGATTAATGTTTTTCCCCAGGTTTTGAGTCCATTCAAGGCAGAGATGAAGGTGCAAAGGGATTTATTCCCATTTCTGGCCAATTGTACCTTATGCCCCTCAAGAAAAAAATCTCAGCAACGTCCAGCATGGCTCAGTTGAGCCAATTATATTATATCTGGTCATGAAGGAGGGGAAAGGAGGCAGCACTGATGATGCTTAAGGAATGATTCTTGCAAAATTAGAGTTCCTAAATGTCAAATTAAGGCCAGATAGAAGTAAAAACACAAATCCATACTTGCAGCTTTTGAGCACCCCGTATGGGAATGAAGTGATGGACTCCCACGTGCCTGGTGTCCGTGGCTGTGCTCTGATTTCACACCATGCTACCCTGGATACTGCAGGTGCCTTCAGCTTCGCTGGGAAGAGCCAGGAAATCTGCAGGGAGCGCGGGAGGGAGCAGGGGCAGCACAGGGCACAGCCCCTTCTGGGGGAGAACCCTGGAATGGGGGCACACAGAGCTGCCCTGGGGGCTGAGCAGGCAGGAGAAGCTCAGGGGGAGGGATTTTATTTGCAGCAGGAGCACCCAGCCCTTAGTGTAGGGCACAGGGCCTGGGTCCAGCGTGTGTGGTTTCACAGCAGTGTCGCGGGTGGGTTAATCCGAGCTGGAGATTTAAGGGTTAAAGAGCACTCCGGTAGGAGATGGCAAGGGCACAATGGCTCCTCATGATCCTGCAGGTGGCAAAATACTCTGCATTTGTTTCCAGCCTGCCCTCCCTACAGCAAACATGCTGCCTTTGCCTTCCTGCAGCTTTTGCCCTCCTCCCTTCTCCTTAAGCTCCCACAGCAGTGGAATCCTGGAAGGTTGCCTCCCAGTACAGCACCATCTTCTCCCTCATGCTCTAAAATGCAGCATTCTCAGTGCAGGAAAAATGCTGCTCTCCTGATGTTATTTCCAGCCTGACAATGGACGTTTGGCCATGAATGGATCTGCTAGAGCACCACACAATACTTTCTGTGAAAGCTTCATGCATTTCCCTGTGAATAAGATGACAAACCCTCGTGTGTGATTCCAGCAGGCCCAGCCTGTCACAGTGAAGGTGGCTGCCACAAACCTCCCTGGTCCCCTGACTTCAGGGCCAGGGTGGCCAAAAGGAAAAGGAGCAGGAACGTTGGAGCTGCCCAGAAAAGAACTTTAACAAAGGGTGAAAACAACAAACAAAGAGAAGCTGTGCACAGTAGGAGGACAGGATCAAAACCTGAAACACAGGGGAATTAACAATAACCCAAGTAACACCTGGGGGTGGAACATTCTAGAACTACAACCATAGGGAAGTAGAACTTGGACAAATTACCATAATAACCCTAAAGGCTTATGGAGGAACTCTCAGACTTGCCTTAAATTAAACAGATGATTCCTAGGGCTTGAAACTAATGCCTGGGTCTTTTGGGGTAAAATGCAGCTGATTTGGAGTCACAGCTGGGCCAGTTTCCACATTAGCCTATCTGCTATGTCTTCACACCACCCTGAACTGTTCTATACCTGTCACTTTCCATACAGAGCAAAGAAGAGTCAAAGCAGTTCAGTGTTTGTATCTCTGGGGATGAGGTTCATGATAAACACCACACGTTTCACCTGCACACAAGGCAGGGACAGGCTGTGCTGCTTTGATTTCAGGCTGTATCTAACCCTTGGAAGGAGGTTTTCCTTTCCTAGTCTGAGACTGGAGCACCACAGAACACTGTCCCACTGCAAAAATGCTATCCTGCTTTATCAGGACTTCTTTATTTCCTTGCCCTTTTAAATATTGGAGCAGCTCTCAGCTGCTGACAGGGCGCTCTACACAAGGCAGGATTCTGCCTGTGGTAGTGGGAATGGAGCTCAGGAAGGATTTTCTACCCAGCCTTCCCACAGCTCCTGTGCTGCACAGCCTCTCCAGATGCTGAAGGAGCTGGATCCATGCTTCCTGCAACTGGGAATGCTGCTGCCTCCTGGGCAGGGCATGACCTCTGGGTGAAGGGGGGGAATTCTGCCTCAAACCAGGAATTGTACTGTTGCTGAAGATTATCTGCATTCCCTTTAGCTCAAGTGAGGATTCAGTACCATCTTGAGGGACTCCTAGAAACTGGGAAAGTATCTCATTTTACAAAGTTGATTCTGGTCATATTGAAACATTTATAAAGGGGGTGAGGAAACAAAGAAGTGGTCCCTGCATTCAGCATTATAACAAACATTACTCTTCTGTAAACAGGGGCAAAAGCTTCCATGAGGCCCACCACATCGGTGTCCAGGGGGTTACTGCTTTTCCTCCATTTTATTTTGAAGGACAGAAATGGAAAATAGTCTTCTTACAGTCTATGGAGTCCAAATCAGAAAAATAAGTTTAATACTATTCATACAGCCACATATTTGCCTCAAAAAGCGGAGAATGCATTCCTGATAATGGCAAATCAGAAATAGAAAATAAAAAATCTAATTCTGAACTTGTTCCCTTTATTAATAAATTGCAAGAAGATAATGCATTTCTCCTATATTTTCTAGTGGAAGCAATGCTGCTCCCAGCAGCAATGCTTGCTTTCTTCAATATTGCAGCAATGAAAGCTGCAATATTAAACTTGCTGCTTACTCATCATTTTTCATGTGAGAGTCTCATTGGCAAGAGGCCCAGGCACAGAGAGGATGCTATTGTAATCCCTATTCCTACCCAAACAATGTTGACTATTTAATTATTAAAGTATTTCTTTCTAAGTAGTTATTTTCAACCACAAGGTCTGACAGAACTGAGAGAACTCCTCTGTGCACAGGTTTGCTCAAAAAAAGTTGATCACTGAAAAATAACTTCAATTTTCATGTTTTAAGCTGGTTGTGTCCTTAAATACAAATTCAGTTCCTGTGCCAGCAAGAAGCTGATATGAAGCATTGAACTTGTTATCAAGCAATGAAAAAGCTGAAGGTCCACATCTCGTTCCCAATTTCAGTCGTATTTTCTCTCACACTGCATTTTTCATTCCCCGGTTAAGCGAGGCAAACAATATTGAGAGTATTCACAAAGGTTTGGAAAACTATTTCTGTTTGTGAAAACAGGCATTTGTTTTTGCTTGACAACCCTGTGTGGCTTGGTGATAGGCAGGAGAAAAGAGAATTAAATGCACAAGTATGCTATTAATAGACAAAAGCTTTCTGCACCTGCCAGGTAATTTTTAATCTGGGATCCATGCATGTAGTCAGCATGGAAAGGGAAGTCTCTAAGCATTAAAAATGCTTTAGACCTGCTCACATCCTGCTGCCTGGGTCAGTGTTGGAGGTGCTGCCCCTGCTCCAGGTGACAGCAAAAGGCCCTCACAGCAGCCCTTGCTCTAAACCTGAGCAGGACATGCAGCCAGGGACCTCGAGCAACCTCCATAGCAATACAGATCTGTGGCTGCAATGCCTCTGTAGTGTCAAGAATCTTATTCCTTCAGTGCATTCAAGTATTAAATTAGTTCAGCCTCTGAAGGTAGTGGCCACTGTCTTTACAAGAAAATATGTCATTTCAGCAAACTCCACTGTTGCCAAAGAGCCTCATTTATTCTGAGATTAATCTGGAATAGACTCCTCATTTCAGGCCTCCCTGGACTGAGCAATTCCAGTAACTGATTCAGCTCCTGGACCATTTTGGGTGTTTGGGGGTGTTTCAGCAAGAGCTGACCAATGTCCAAAGCTCACAGCATTTTAACAGCCCTCACTCAGCTGTGCTGCAGCAACAACCAGAGTATGAAATAAAAGCTCTAGGCACTCTTATTAGCACATATATCATAATTACTACATTTGCAAAGGGTTTAAGCTTATCTCAAGCTGTCAACTCATGCCTTTTGTGTCGTTGTGCATTCTGCTGTGTGAGCCTGTGCAGTTGGGCAGTGCCAGGCACACAACATCAATCCTGAATAAACAGGAGGTCACAGCACTCACGTCCTCAGAGCTATTACAGAAATTGCAGGCTTCATCCCATCTCAAATCCCAGTGCTCACTTAAAAGCTCCAACCATATAATTAAATGTAGGCCAGCTTAAAAGTGGACAATTCTTTTCAGGCTTTGCACAGCGCTCCTTAGTGAAGCCTTCAGCAATTCTGCTCTTTTATCTCCCAGGGCTGACAGATGGTTGTCAAAACCAGGGGCTTGCTGGCAAAAAGTTTTAAGGCAGAGAAAAAGGTACAACCGTGTAGGAGGAGATACTTAAAAGAGAATAAATCTCTAGCTTGCTTTCTTCAAAGCTAGAATCCCTCCCCTGTCTCAGACACACTGAGGATGAGTTTAACCCAGGGTAACTCTTCTGTAGTCTAATGGCCTTACACCAATGAGTGTTTTGACCCAAACTGCTTGAAGACATGCCTGGAAAAATAACCTTCTGTTTTGCTCACAGTCCTGCTGCACAGAGGGAAATCTTTCTTGTCACTCCCTCCAGCTCTCACGTCTCAAGTTGAGTGTAGAAACTCTCCCCTGCTCCCTTCAGCCCTAGCAGTCGCTCCTCAAGGGGCAGGCTGGCTTAGCCTGTCCTTTGCTCCCACAGATTCCACTCTCAGATGTATTGCTGCAAGTGTTGGAAGAGCCTGCCCTTGGGGTCCTGCCACGGTTCCTCTTCTCCTCACAACAGAGAGGGACCAGCACAGGAAATCAATGTCCTGCCTTGGGGCAGGTGTGCTCGCACAGGGCTCCACCTTCCTTCTGTCCTTCCAAAGCTCAGTGGCATACAGTGTACTCAGGGTATTTTCTGCAAGGAAAACTCCTCCTGGGACATGAAGGGGAGAGGGGAGCACCAAGGAGGAAAATGGAACCCTGGCATGTGGGGAGAAGCAGCGTGCTCAGGAACAGACATGCTGGGGTGTGGCTTCACAAAGCACAGCCCGGCTTGTTTCTCACACGTTACTCCTTTTCAACCCAGATCTGTTTTAATCTCAATGGAACTTGCCTTTTGTCCACTTAGCACAACTAAATCAACTCTATACAATAAATGAAGTAATATTCATTTGCCATTCTTCAATACATGAATTTAAGTATGTTTAATACTTTTTGTCATTAAGCTGTTCTTGAAATTGCTTTAGTGTGAGCAGACTACACTCCTTTAAATTCCCTTTTACAGTAACCTATACTCTTTTCTTATCTTTCAAAGGAAAAAGCCCAATGTGTTCTTAGTGTTAAGTATTCAGATATTCATTATCAATCTATTCTAGGAGACATCTACACATCTTTTGTTGTGAAATCAAATCATAATTTAATTACTGAAGATTAAAGACTGCCTAATCGAGCTGTAATTTTTTTTTTTTTTTTAGTCAGTGTAAAAACCAGTGAGGCACTGCACCATTAAATAAGAGAATCCAATCCATGGCAATAACTAAGAAACATCATTCAAACCGAAAACAACAAAAACATTTAAGTGGACACATAAACATCTCATATTGAGACAAGTTTTCTATTTCAGATGCTTCATCATTATGCTGTAGGAAAAATGCATTTTCTACCCAGTTTAGCATTCAGCTAATTTTAAGGCCAAAGAAGAAAAAAGACAAAACCCAACACCCCCAAACCACCAAGGTCCTTTGTACTGGACAATTTTCATTTCCACAAGGAATTTCCATGTCACTTCAGTACTTAAGACTGAAGTTTTTAGGGGCAACAGATTATCCAAGGTATGAGTTATACCCAAGAAAAGAATTCACATTTAGGCACTTGTTTCTCACTCCCCTTTCCTCTCTCCCTTTTTGCAGTGCATGGCTCTCCTTCCCCAGCACTTTCACTGCAGCCAGATATGCTCTGGATCCTGTGCTACCACAGTGACTAATCCACATTACTTCTGTATTACTAAAAGCAAATTCCATGTTTTCCATGTATATGGGCATGATGCAAACCTCTGATGTCATCAGCAGGATGATTTAACCCAAATTCACACCATCTGCAGCTTGATTTTTTGATTCTTGATCCAAATGTCTCTTATTCATGCAAACAGATTAAACTTGAGGAAGATTCCATTCCCCACATCTGTGTCCAGGACTTTCCAGGGAGGTGTGCAAACAAGGAACAAACAAGGAATAAATCTGTGCAGCATTTATCTCACTGTCAGAGTAGCCCGACAATCTGGATCTGTCCATAATAAACCAGCACAGCAGGCTCTCCATTGCCCAGAATTCCTGGGAATCCTGCAGACACAGAGTCTGCATATATCCAATATCCAGTCCACTTGTAGGTGGCAGCAGGACAAACACTCTCCTGCCAGAGCCAGGGGGAATGCTGAGTAACAGAGAGAGGAACATCTTATCCTGCCACTGCAGCAGCTTTGGACAACTTTTATTGCTTTAGAATCAGATTCCATCTCCCACATCTCCCTGCTCTCCTCTTTTGTTTCTTTTTTGTTTGTTTGTTTTGTTTTGTGGTGGTATTTCTTTTTTTGTTTGTTTGTTTTTGGGTTTTTTGGTGGGGTTTTTTTGTTTGGTTTGGTTTTTTGGTTTTGTTTGCTTGTTTGTTTGTGGGGGTTTTTTGTTTGTTTTTTTTCCCTCACATCAGTACCAAAACACAACTCAGAGTTTTCAGCCTCCTTGGGTACAGCACAGTTGCACAGCCTGTGCCTGTGCCACAAGTGGGACACCTGAGGTGACGCCTCACGCCTTCAGCCTCTGGTACAGACATGAGACATGGGATACAGGGTTGGAGCAGTGATTTCTGCTGGCTCCAGAGGAAAAGAGCCAATTCCTGGCTCTCCAGAAGTGAGGCAACCCCATTCCCCACCTCTCAGCACCCCACAGACACAGCTGGCACTCTGCTGTCTGCCACCCAGCCCTAGCCACCCTCCCTTCCTCAGTCACACATTAAATTGAACTGAATAAGCTCATGTTTTCTTGATTCCCAACTGGGAGGCGCTTTCTTCTTCCAGACACCTAGAATTGTACTTAATTCCAGTCATAATTCCGAGCAGCCCTTCCTGATAACAACAAAGCCCATGAATATTGGCATGAAGACATCCCGCGCACTGTGCCCCAGTTCTGCTCCTGCCCACAGTCCCACTGCTGGACGGGGAGAGCAGAGCTGCCAGCGTGGGGCTGCAGCTGGGACAGCTCTGTCAGGCCAAAGGGGAACATGCACTTATTTATGCTATTACACAGCAAATATTGAAACCTTGAGATGAGATACAGGTCAAAGGTAGTAAAGCAGGACCAGTGGGTTCTGTTCACCCCTCAGACGAACAGAACTTTATCAGTAGGTATATTATCTGTACACTCAGCAAACACCCCTGGGCAGGCCTTTCAGAAAGCAGCTTCTCCTTTAATAAAGCAATTAACCAAATTCAAACCATCACCCCTCCCTTCCAAGTTATTTTTGCCACTGGAGACATAAACGATGAAAACTTCCCAGTGCTGTTTGCAAACACTGAGCTTGAATTTTCAAGTTAGGCACCAGTCCATGGAAACAAACCAGTGCAGAACAGAAATCCTTGTGATGTATCCAAACATCCTGCAGGCAGCAGGTGTCCTCTCAACTGGTGTAGCATCATTCACACACTTACAAGAAAAAACCTTCTCATGTAGTGGATATGGGCAACAATTTAAAAGAGTGGTTCTATCACTACTCACGTGCTGTTCACCCCACACTCAATAGCCACAGGCACCTGGAAAAGCTCAGAACACTCAGTATTTGGGAATATAAGTGAGCTGGAAGCTGGGTAAGCCAGAAGTAACAGCTGATATTAATCTTCATTCTGATTCCCAGGGAATTAATACTGAAGAATGTGTATTACTATAATTTGCTAATTTAATATAATTTAATAATCTTTTTTTCTTGGTCCTTCACTGTTCTTCAAATATCTTTGGAAAAAGACATACTCTTCCTGTCAGAATTTAACATCTTTGTTTCAGCAGAGACCTGAAATTATCACAAGGGCAGTAAATTAAAGTTCTGGATTTTTGAAAACCAGAAGGGAAAACCTGATTTTAGTGACAAGAGACAAATCCCTTCTTGCCTCCCTCACCTTTATTTATTTCTTTTAAGAGAGAGCAGAATCTCTGATAGTCTGTCTTTCCTGTTCTATTTACAGAACAGGGTTGGTGTCTCCAGACTCATTCCTTTGGCATTCTCCTTGGGACACACTACAGCTGGCAGGATAGAAATCTCATTAGGAAAATATTTCATCTTATGGAAATGAAAAGTCAGATGCATGGAAGCACAAACATGAGCTGTATCTGTATTCGGCAGCCAAGCAATCTTCAAGGAAACCTCTGAATCAGAGTAACAAAGGTAAATGAAAACTAGAAAATGGATTTAGGAACCAATATTTATTTTTTCAGAACCCTTGAGATTCTTTTTGAAGACAAAGCAGCATTTTAATTTAAATTATTAATTAACATCTTGCATGTGACAACTCTGCTCCAAAATTTGGGGTGTGTGGTATAGCCCAGTTATATTTCCTCTGACTGCTGCTATCACTTAATCTCTTGGAATCTTCTTCAAAACACTGGGAATTGATGATCTCAGGAAACTGGTTTAGCATTAAGTGTCAACAGCAGAAAGATTAAATTATGATTAGGTAAACATAAACAAATCATAGACTCTGCAGCAGTGGCTGCTGTGCCTGCCTGCCAATTTGCAATCAGTTTTTCAGTAATCTCCCTGGGCTTTTTTGCAATTTTCCTGACACACACCTGGCGTGGTCTGCAGCCCTGAGCCTGCTGGGCAGTGCTTGTGTCACTTCCAACAAATTCCACGTGCTTCTCCTGCTAACATCAACTCAAAGGGAATTCTGAGAGAATCCCCAGGTCCCACTGATCTGCACCCAGTGACAAAGCCAGCAACAAACCCAGGTGAAAAAGGACTGCAGTTTCTCCAGGAGGAAGGAATTATGCAAGCCCTTCCCATGGACTGCATTTGAGCAGGACATGAGGTATATTACAAATTATTCAGTGTACATTCCTCAAAAAATAAGGAATGGAACTTTGATGGTACAAAAACACTCTGAATTATTTCTATTCTGTATATATGGTGCAAACAGAAGAGTTGTCAGCTGCATTATTGATTTTATACCTAGCACAGGATCATGGAATGGTTTAGGGACCCCACTCCTTGGGCACAGCAAAGGGAAAACTTCATGGAAGCCTTTCAGGAAAAGCAAAAGAGAAAACTACAGAAATTTAGTGACCCTGAACAACTGCGCTGAAAGAAAGGATCCATTCTGAAAGGGCACAAAGCTGGGAGGATGATTTCCATGGAGTCTCAATTTAATCTATTTTCATTTTCTGTGGTCTACTTCCATTCCTCTTGCTTAGAACCCCAGACATTTCAGTAGTTTCTGTTTCTCAACACCAAGGAAAAAAAATTCTATAATTCTGCTTTAAAGTTTTGGTAAACTTGTGTTTCAGTTATCACAGGGAAAAACTTAATTTATTCCCTGGCCAAAAGGAGCACCGGGTGCACTCAGAGAGCATTAAAGTTCCATAAAATGGGCTCCTTATTGAGCTCTGCAGGAGCCTATTGATCATTGCCAATAAATCACCATTAACTGAGTCTCCAATTAATTCTTCAATGCAGCAAAAGCAAGTGTTCATGTCACCACAAGAGAAGAATTCTCCTGCACCCCTCCATCTAAAGAGCAAAGCACAAAAGTCTGGACACAAATTATATTTGAAGAAGAAAAGGAAAATATCTACTTCAAACAGAGAGGAGTTTATATTTTTTCGTTTAAAATATTATCCACCAAATTTCTGTTACAAGTATTAATACAGTCCAGTATGGCCAGTAATAAAATTATTCTTATTGAATAGAATTTTTAAAAATATATTTAAAATAACCAGCTATATATAATCAAAGTGAGAATATACAAATTTTTTTTCCAAACTATAAAAAAAGTTGAAAAAGAAAAGTCAAAGTTGAGATTCCATTGATCAGCCAACATTTCTGAGGTTTCTGCTTCAATAAGGTCTATGGATGCCCCCACCCTGAGAGTTTTAAGAAGCCACCAAAGAGTCCTGCTCAAATTAACATTAACCTTAGTCCAGCTGTGCCTCACCATGGCCAAGCTGGGCTCATGTCAGTCAGTGCTACAAATCAAAAGCTTCATGGACCCTTCCCAGCACAAAACACAGCAGAAAAGTTCAATTTAAAGGATCAAATTAGGAAATTCACACTATTGAATTACTGAACATTCCTCTTTAACACTGTGCAGTCACCTGGCATTACCCAGGACAGGGGGATGGATTGGAGAGCAGAGACAACCACCACTGGTTTATTTCTGATATTAAAGAATAACTTTAAATACTCAGAAGAAAAGAAACACTGGAAATGGAATAACCTTCAGTATTTGGTGTTAAGTAATATTAAGTGACAAACTCAGTACTTATCATTCTTTTTTTCCTGCTCTAATACCAGTGTGACTGACATTTTTCCATTTCCACAGCGTCAAGTCTGTAATGCTTAAAATATCTTGTGAAATACAACGCTCAACTTTGTCAACTCCTGAGTTATCAGCATCCAGGGAAAATAATGCCTGTGTCATCAGCAACCTTGTGTGTCACCCAAGGGTAAAACATCCTGCATTCTTCCTTTTCTCCACCTGCTTGATAAATTAAAAAACATAGGCACTGCTCATCAGTTTCCCAGAATTATTTCTCTCACCTCTATGGACCTGCTCAAGAGTGAGAATGAGTCTGAGATATTTGTGTGCTGCAAACCAACCTGCCCCAGCTGGATCCACTCGGACCTCTCTCGCTGCTGGCACACATGACAGGCACAGAGCAGCACCATTTGTTATTTCACAGCAGAGTAAAAAAGGTTCCTCTGCGAGCTAGCAGACAATTCCACCCAGTTTTCCCTGGGAAAAAAAAGAGTGACAATGCCATCCCTGCTAAAGGCTGCTTTCCCAGGCCTAAGTGCTTTATGCTGCATTTTCCCTCACCTTTTGTTAGAGGATGCGGATGGCTGGGACACCAGGAAGAGGGGAAAAATTTTAAAGAAAATTAAAAGAAAATTATAATTTTCCTCCCCAAAATTCTCATTTAACCTTCATGCAGAGGGAGAGGCCTGTGGGAGGCTTGTGCAGCACAGTGTTCCACAGCCAGCAGCTCGTCCTGGAGCACAGACCTGTGGTGCCACACAGCCTCACCTGCAACTCAAACCTAAACTACTCTGGGGCAGGGGTAGCTTGGACATTGGGAAGAATTTCTTCCTTGGAAGGGTGATTCAATGTTGGAATGAACTGCCCAGGGGGGTTTGGAGTGCCCATCCCTGCAGGTGTCCCAGGAAGAGATGGATGTGGCACTCAGTGCTCTGGGCTGGGGACAGGGTGGGCATCAGGCACAGCTGGGACTCCATGGGCTCCAAGGTTTTTTCTAATTTAAATGATTCTGTGATCCCAGAAAACAGCCAGGAGCCTGAAGCCTGAAAATGTTTCTCTCACACGGAAACGGGATTTGGTCCTTAGAAGGGCTGAGGACACTGAGCTCCTGGAGACTTCAAATCACAAATAATCTTCTTCTTCTTTCTTCTTTCTTCTTCTTCTTCTTCTTCCTCCTCCTCCTCCCCATCTTCTTCATTATCTTCTTCTTTGTCTTCTTCTTTGTTGTCTTCTTCCTCCTCTTCACCTTTTTTTTTTAGTTTTGGTTTGGGGGTTTCCTGTCTTTTTTTTTTTTAATGTATAGTGCTGCTTTAGGCCTGTTTTCCCTCATTTTTACACAAATTCTACTTCTCTGCAGTACCATTCACTACAATTTGCCATCCAACGACAAACTGTCAAACCCCCTGATACCAGTAGAAGTTATTCTAAGCCTGTTTTAAAACTTTCTTAAAGTGTGTGGAAAACATTTAAAAGCTAAAAAGCCTAATAAGGTTATCTTCCTTTGAGTCTCCAATCCCCCGTGAAGATCCTCAACCTCTTCTCCTCCCCGTGTACCTCTGAAGGCATCCCCTGTTCAGAGCAGAAAATTACATATGGGAAGGGAGTCGTGTGCAGCTGAAACTGTGACCAATATGATTCCCTTTTTCCCCTCACTCCCTTTCCACCAAGTGCAGCTGGAAATGTGTCCTAAAGGTACAAATGCTTCAGGAAAAACAATTACTTGTGCTGTTCACACGTGTTGGGCACAGCTACCTCCACTGAGTTTTATTTCTGCCTGACAAAGGAAGGTGGAAGCACATCCTCAGAACAAGCATCCTCTCAGAGGCTGCCTCTGAACACCTGAGTGCTGCATTGCCAAATCTGTGGCACAGTCATGCTGGGGACACCAGGGACTGATTGCCACCGAGATAAAAGGAGCTGATGTGACAGTGCTCATTTCAGCAAACCCAAAAATGCATTTTTAAGAAGACTGGTAGGAAAAGGAGCACCTTGAAACATCATGGAAGAAATTAAATACTCCTCTCCCAGCAGCATTACGTAAATAATAATGAAAGCCTAATTACAAAGTAATTATTACTACTAAAATAAAATTTAAAAAAAAAAATAGAAAAGTACCATGTCTGTTTCAAAGGCCCAGGTGTTATATGAATTCAGACTGCTTTAATTTTTGTTAGCTGACAACCTAACACAGCTTTAATGCTTGTAGTGCATTGATAAAGATTTTTGCAACATGTACAAAAAGGACATCCTATCCAGACTCCAGGCATGCTAACATCAACAGAACTGGCCTTTATTCCAGAACAGCTTTTCAGTGCTTAATCAGAAATCTGCAAAAATTTATGAACATTTTACAGGACATCTGCATTTGGAAAGTGGTTTTCCAGCTTTTACACAACAGGTTCTTTTTCCTGCATGGTTTTATTTCATAAGAACTGGAGTGTTTTGGGTTGGAAGGACCTTACCATAAGATCATCTCATTCCAACCCTGCCATGGACTTCCACTAGACCACGCTGCTCAGAGACCCATTTGGCCTTTGACAGCTCAGTTTCCCACTTTTTATATGAACTATCTATAATTTCACAACATAAATGTAAGCTATAAAGGGGGTTTTTTGAAAGACTGTGCACAGAACGAGGATGCCCCACATGGCACACTGCAGTGCACACCTATTCTGTTTATTGCTTCCAGCCCAGCCAAGGGGAGATTTTCTAAGAGGAAAGAAGGTGACAAATTGCCAGCGAAAGCCCAAGGTAATCTTTTCAGGAATTCCTTAAACAAAACAATAAAGTAAAGTTTTCAAGTAGATGGAAAGGTGTCAAAGTTCATAAAAGGTTTATCACAATGTCAGGTGAGAGCAGGAAAACAAATTGTAGACAAAAAGGAATCCAAAAGGAAACCTGAACAAAATCCCCTGTCCCGTGGCTCAGCAGCTGCCTGTCCTCCCCAGGTGACATTTCAGTTCTGTTTTACCTGTGAGAGGCAAGGGAGGAGTGAAACACACATGAAATGGAACAGGAACACCTAAGCCTGGTTTGCAGCTCTTGGCTGCACCAACTAAAGAGACAAAAGCATCGGCCAAGATCGGGGTGGGAGGGGGAGGCAGGCTGCAGCTCCTCCCATGTCTGCAGGAGCACAGCATCCCTGGCACTCTGCAAGCACCAAGAGCTGAGAAAAACAAGGAAAATCTTTACAGCCTCAGCCCTGCTGAACCCCAAAAGCCTCCCAAAGCTTCTGTGGCCCAGCAGCTGTGCAGGACGTTTATCTTATTGCAGTGAGTCTCAGGGGAGCACGTTTAATTTCAGTCCCTGAAGTTAACACCATTAGAAGATACATTTCCTTGATGATTAAAAATTAACCACAGAAGTATTTCAAAGCTTTTGAAATAACTCCGAACTAATGAAGGACTAATTGCTTCACTACATGTCTTCATATAATAATGTATAAAAAATTGGTGTCAACTGTCTTATGTCAACTCCTGCATCAGTTAATTACATGTTTGCCATCAGTCATCCACAGTCAATATTAAAACAGGAGAATATTGTTATAATTAGTTTTCTGGCTTAAAGCAAGAGACAACCGAAAGAAATGTTGAAACTTGGTTTACCCTTTTTTGTTGCTAAATTGCCACAGTCATTAGCACCATTTTGTGAATCAGCTCCATGGGCAGCTGGCTGAAGGGAATTAAATCTCTGAGCCTTGATTCACCTTGAGAAAACTCTTGGACTTTGCAAATGTCAGTTTACAAATTCTGATTTGTTCTCTTTTAGCTTTTGAAATATCATGAGCAACATCTAGTTATTTATCAGATTAAATACACTGAAATTTCTTGTGGCAAAAAGTCTAACACATGAAATTAGCAGGCAACCACTGCCTCTGCTATTGTGTAAATAAAAACCAAGTCGGACTGGAGAGGAGGAACCTTCATCCCCCCTGACTGATGGGGGAAAATCTGCATATCAGAAGTCGAAATCAGATGTAGCAACTGCCCAAATGCCACTTGAGCCCTACATTGTGAGCAAATTCCATGGGAACAGCTCCACTGAATTCCCTGAGTTTCTTACACAAAGAATTAACTTGATTTTAAAAGTTGGTTTGCTTTGTTGAGTTTTGGTTATTTTTTAAAAACTAAGTATTAATACATCAGAGCATCTCTATCTCAGAAGCTTTCTGAATACAAATAAGCAATTTCAAGAAGAAAAAAACCTGGTCTTTTAGAACTAGAGCTGCTGCTCTCTGGCTCCAAACTGAAGTTACTGCTCCAGCAGGGATGGAAGTCAAACCCAGCTGACAATAAATAGGTAAAGGGTGACAGAGAGAACACCAGGAGCTGTTCCAGAGTCAAGGGATATGGCAAGGCAGCATCTTGGACTTTGAAGCATTCCCTCTCAACCTTCCAGAGAATGAAATCCTTACAACAAAATAGAGCAAAACATAAGGAAAAAGGGGATAAACTTCAGCAAGCAGAGCTTGTCTCACGTTTTAACCCATCCCTGCTTGAAATCCAGAAAAAGCAATTTGATCACCACGTGTGCAGGGAGAACTTGGTGAGTGCTGGTTCCACTGGGCTGCAGCACAGCCAGACCATTCTAACACTGCAGGCCACCACCTGAAGCACACCAGCTGCTCAGATGCCATTTCTTGTTGAAAATTCATTTGAAACGTTCAAGAAGGATGGAAAAAAAAATCATCAGAGTGTGGAGAATGCCAGAATCAGGCCAGGGGAAATCCCTGGTGTAAGCAACTGAGCACACGACAGCTTCAGTCACTTGCATCCCTCAGCCCACTCCTGGTCATTGTCCAACATATTCTTGTTGAAGTAAAGCTTCAAAATCAGAAACATGATTAGAAATGTTGTTTAAAGTGCTCCTCTCAGCCTTCCCTCATGTTTTAAAAAGCTTCTCTGAAGAGAAGGGTTTAAAAAATCATGAAGAAACTTTAAACACTAAACATTGTCTCTATTTAGAGTTACAAATTATTCATTTTACCTTCAAAACTGTACATTCACTGTGAAGGTACAGTACATCAATCACTAAGAAATATGCTTTTACTCTGCGAGGTTGAAATTCAGAAATTTTAATAGCTTTTAGGAAAACGTACCCGGTTTTGTTAGTAGGGCCCCAAAGAAAATGCCATTTTAAAATTTGTATGTAAAGATCCATAGCCCTGGCTGGGATTTGTGCTTGTCATGGAGCACGGGGGGTGTTAATTCCCCAAGAGAGCAGAGCAATCCTGCTTTTGGATCTGCTGTTGAGGATGGGACAGTCCAGGATGGAATTTCACACAAAATACATTGATGACAATTCTCTGTTGGAAGGATCTAAACAGAGGAAACTTCTTGGATAAAAACCTCTGATGGCTGATGTTGCAACACTGAAGCTGAGGAGAGTTTTGACATCTTCATTTATGAACCCAAAGTCAGATGATTCTTCTTTTTCTCTCCCTTTTTTGTATTTTTGTCTTTTTTAGCATGCAAGTCATAGAAGTTGTGCCAACAGAAACTGCCAAAAAAGTGTGCTGAACCACTGCAGGCTCTACAGAGAACCCTGGAAGCTGTAGATACATTAATCAAAATGGGTTTTATAAACTGAGAATATATAATTGAGGGAGGGGAGAACAGAAAAAATTAATGTCTTTGCTCACTGCTTGACAAATTTAGAACCTCATGCCACCACAGCCAAAAAGCCAAAGATGAACCAATCTTTATTAAAAAAAAAAAAAGACGCTATTGCTATGTTTATAAAACTGAACAGATGTTAATAGCTTATGCCATTAGGGAATACAAGAGATTAAAACCCCAAACAAACCCAGCTCCAGTGTCACCGTGGCTGGGGCAGCAGCAGGCACAGGGCAGCCCTGAGCTCCCCGGGCTCGGGGGATTTGCAGCCTGTGCCATCCCCTGCGGCCCAGAACCAGGGCTGCACGGGCAGCTGGAAGGGTTTCCAGTGCCTCCCAGTGCCACTGCATCCCAGCTGCTGCCATGGGAAAGCCACATCAGGAGGAGAATGAAAATCAAAGCTTGTACTGTGGAGCCAGCAATAAACCACGTTAAACTGGCATCCAGCACTTCCACCAGCAAAACTTCTTTGGACTGCAGGGCCTTACTCCATCTACTAGTTCTCAGTAACTTGAATTTAACTTGAATTTTAATAACTGTCTCTGAATGAAGAAAGAGAGAAACAAATACACACAGAAAGATTTAATAAATTAAACTGAAAACATCCCCAAAATAATGCAGTTCACAGAAGTGGCAGAAAAAGAAAAAGAGAAAATACATGAATCATTTATGTTATGTATATGAACAGTGAGATGGAGTTGTGTAAAAATAGATCTAAGATGGATCGTTCAACTACCCAGCTTAAAAATCCTAATAGTCAATAAATAGAATAGTTGTCCCAACTTGCTCTGCTTTTAATTAGCAAGTCCTTTCAAGTAAACATCACCAAACAGGCAACAAAATTTCCTTTGTATTTCCTCTGAAAACAAAGAGCTTTTTATTGCTAAGGAACAATTTGGTGACTAGAAATCAAAATATACAATAAAATTAAAAATTGTGATTAGGTGAAACACAAGCACCATCTTAAAGGTCATCTTTTCCCCACCAAATAAGCAGAAACCCCCTAAAAAACCAAGCCTGCCCTATATTTTGTATTTATTTACATACCTGGCTGCATCTGCTGTCATGGTTTTGGGTTTTTTTTCCCTAAGAAACATCTGCTTCCTAATATTTGGAATTATCATGTACAAATAAAAGTCCTTGGTGTCGAGGCATAGTGTCAAAAAACTGCTGCAAATATTAAATGCTAATTTTCATGTCCTCCTATCAAAACTAAAAATATCATCAGTAAATTTATAGTTTGAGATTTATCAGTCCAGTCCTGGTCCTGTCTGCAGAAGAGGAGTTACTGGCCAAATCCTCATCCTTCTGACTTCATTCAGGATTTGGAGGTTGATTGCAGTGGGAACAGGGGGCCACAATTTCTTTACTCCAGTTTTATTGACAGTCTTTGCAGACACAGGGTTTGGCCTGTATTCCAAATTTCCAACTGCTCCAGTGCTCAGGACAGTTCATTTAAGGTACATGAACCCAGTACCAACATTCTTCCAGCTTTTGGCTTGATCCTCTGCAATAAGAGGCTCAATTCCTTATGAGAACAAGGTTTCTTTTGCATCATAATTTAGACAGATGCAGGGCCCTGCTGTGAGCTCAACCCTCTGCGTGCCCACAGTGGGGTTCTGGCACTTCCTGCAGCAGGAAATAACCCCAAAACCAGCCCACAACTGCAGCTCTGCATCATCCCCTATTCCAGTAACTCACCCTCATCCTCCCCCTTAATAAATAAATAAATAACAAACTGCAGAGAACCTGAATAGGAAATTACAAAGTCAAGTGAACACTACATTACTTAGGGGACATTTCTTCATATACATTTAAGGTTACTGTGAGACCAGACACAGGTGGAACCAGGACAGTCCCAGTTTATTTGACTAACAAATTCTCCTTTTAACAGCAAGGCATATTTGCTTCCAGCAGAGACACATTTAAGAAAGCCTTGATGTGACATAGCTGTTGCCCTCAGGTGCAATTCCTTAACCTTTATGAACTGCAGGACGTGAAGCTGGGATCGCTATTCTGCAATTAAAATAATTGTAAAATAGTGTGTGTGCACAAAGAAGTGGCTCAAGGTTACAAGGGCAAGCCAAGATTTTTCTAATTCTTAACCTTTAAGACCTAACTTCCAAATAACTTGTAAAGCTGCAAAGCAGTTTTTTAACCTTGATATTACAAAGATAAAAGACTTTTCCTAATATGTACTTAGGGTTGGCAAAATACCTATATCCAAGCTTATCTGCTGCTGCCCTGATTGGAGATGAGATGCTGTACGTTATTTGAACGCTGCTGTGTCCTGCAGATAAGTGTTGGCAAAAGTGAGCAGATCCCAGCTCCAGGTCCCAGATGAATTTTGAGATGAGGACTCTGGAGCACAATGCCCAGAAGGGGCTGGGACATCTCGTGTTGACAAGTGTCAGACACGGATCCACGCACCACGGCTGGGGATTAAAGGGAACTACCCCCAGCCAGCTGCTGCCTCACTTTCCAGAACTTCTGCTCCTTCCAAGTGCTTGATAACCTCTCCAAGGAGTGAAAAGGAGATGCTTTAGGCTTGGCAAGAGGCAGCAGTAATAAGAACAAGCTGCGAGTCCTGCTCTGTGCTGCTTTTCCCGCTGAATTCCTGCTCAGGCGGCACTTGGGGAATGGCAAAGGAGCTGCAGCTCATGCTCCTGCACAGGTGGAAGGCAGAGGGGCACAACCCATACAGCTGAAATAGGAACAGAGTCAGGAAGAGGGGCTGTGGTGTTTACTCCCTCCCAGTAAGGGAAGAGCTCAGTTTTAATTTTCAGGCTGGAGCAGCTGAGTGAGGTGAACATTCAAGAGCAGAGCTAGGGAGTGCCCGGACTTGGGCTCTCCTCAGCCACACATTCCCATCTCCCTCACTGGAGCTGTCCTGGAGCAAACAGCACACTCAGAGATCCAGGATGGGCATGGTCCAGTAGAAAATAACTCATCAAAAACCATAGCCAGTCAGGCACCTCCCTGATTTGTACAACAGCTCTCCTTACACTACCAGCAAGGGCAGAAGGCAGAAACAGTGTAAGAAGGAAGGGAGAGAAGGGCCATGGCTGCCAGAACTACCATCAGGAGTTATTTGTCCCAGTGGATCCGGTAATCCTGTCTGGAACCATTACATTTCAGTAATACTCCTTAAAGAACATACTTTTGATGGGTTTTTCTCATGATGACCCAGGACCAAACTCCTGATTGTAAGTTTGTTTTCACCTGTGCTTTTAGACCTCACATGGTTATATTCAAACCTAAATATCCCAGAACAGTCTAAAACCAAGCACACTATCTCAAACAAAATCTGGTTAGGAGACCTTTCCCACCTGTACCTGCTTAATATCAAGAAATGTATTTTTTTATAAAATGTTTTGAGGAGATATATATATATATATATATATATATATATCTGAATAAACCATAGAGGAGTTTTAGGAATTATCATCTCACCATCCTAGAGGTGTGGAAGTTAAAGCAATTTCTTAATTCCCCTCTCAGGCATATTTTTTGGAAGTACCCTCTGTTTTGGCAGTTCTAATCTTGCTTGGGGTGTCTGCTGGCAGCCCTTGAGCAGGTCACCATGGGATCAGAGTGCTGGGATTTCCAGCAGTGCAAACAAACGGGGCCAGGGACTGCTATCCCGTCCCTCCCCAGGCAAACAGAGATAAGGCTCAGGCACTCCTGCTTCCAGGCACAGCCCCAGGGAGTGCAGGAGATAAATCTGCCTTCAGCTGCCCCAGCCCCTCTTGAGCCAGGCCCAGCTCTGAGCCTGCCTCTGGGGCCTGTCCGTGCTGCAGCTGTCAGAGCAGACAGCTCGGCGTGGTTGTGGCTGTGCATGGCTCTACTCTGCTCTCAGCTCGGTGTGGCTCTGTGTGGCTCTGCTCTCAGCTCGGTGTGGCTGTGGCTGTGCATGGCTCTGCTCTCAGCTCAGCGTGGCTGTGGCTGTGCATGGCTCTGCTCTGCTCTCAGCTCGGTGTGGCTGTGGCTCTGTGTGGCTCTGCTCTCAGCTCAGTGTGGCTGTGGCTATTCATGGCCATGCTCTCAGCTCGGTGTGGCTGTACCCATGTGTGGCCATGCTCTCAGCTCAGTGTGGCTGTGGCTCTGTGTGGCTCTGCTCTCTGCTCGGTGTGGCTGTAGCCATGTGTGGCTCTGCTCTCAGCTCGGTGTGGCTGTGGCTGTGCATGGCCATGCTCTCAGCTCGGTGTGGCTGTGGCTGTTCATGGCTCTGCTCTCAGCTCGGTGTGGCTGTGTGTGGCTCTGCTCTCAGCTCAGTGTGGCTGTGGCTCTGTGTGGCTCTGCTCTCAGCTCGGTGTGGCTGTGGCTGTGTGTGGCTCTGCTCTCAGCTCGGTGTGGCTGTGGCTATTCATGGCCATGCTCTCAGCTCGGTGTGGCTGTGGCTCTGTGTGGCCATGCTCTCAGCTCGGTGTGGCTGTAGCCATGTGTGGCTCTGCTCTCAGCTCGGTGTGGCTGTGGCTGTGTGTGGCTCTGCTCTCAGCTCGGTGTGGCTGTGGCTGTGTGTGGCTCTGCTCTCAGCTCGGTGTGGCTGTGGCTGTGCATGGCTCTGCTCTCAGCTCAGCGTGGCTGTGGCTGTGCATGGCTCTGCTCTGCTCTCAGCTCGGTGTGGCTGTGGCTCTGTGTGGCTCTGCTCTCAGCTCGGTGTGGCTGTGGCTCTGTGTGGCTCTGCTCTCAGCTCGGTGTGGCTGTGGCTATTCATGGCCATGCTCTCAGCTCGGTGTGGCTGTGGCTGTGTGTGGCTCTGCTCTCAGCTCGGTGTGGCTGTGGCTCTGTGTGGCCATGCTCTCAGCTCGGTGTGGCTGTAGCCATGTGTGGCTCTGCTCTCAGCTCGGTGTGGCTGTGTGTGGCTCTGCTCTCAGCTCGGTGTGGCTGTGGCTGTGTGTGGCTCTGCTCTCAGCTCGGTGTGGCTATTCATGGCCATGCTCTCAGCTCGGTGTGGCTGTGGCCATGTGTGGCCATGCTCTCAGCTCGGTGTGGCTGTGGCCATGTGTGGCTCTGCTCTCAGCTCGGTGTGGCTGTGGCTGTTCATGGCCATGCTCTCAGCTCGGTGTGGCTGTAGCCATGTGTGGCTCTGCTCTCAGCTCGGTGTGGCTGTGGCTGTGTGTGGCCATGCTCTCAGCTCGGTGTGGCTGTAGCCATGTGTGGCTCTGCTCTCAGCTCGGTGTGGCTGTGGCTGTGTGTGGCTCTGCTCTCAGCTCGGTGTGGCTGTGGCTATTCATGGCCATGCTCTCAGCTCGGTGTGGCTGTGGCTGTGTGTGGCTCTGCTCTCAGCTCGGTGTGGCTGTGGCTGTGTGTGGCTCTGCTCTCAGCTCAGTGTGGCTGTGGCTCTGTGTGGCTCTGCTCTCAGCTCGGTGTGGCTGTAGCCATGTGTGGCTCTGCTCCCAGCCCAGCGTGGCTGCAGATGTGCTCTCCCAAAAAGGACAGACGTGGCTGGGCCCCTCCGGTCTCGGTTGCCTCCTCCCTGCTCAGAGCTGAGCAGACACATCCTGACACTCTGGGTGTGTTTCCTTCCAACACTGCAAGGGACGAGAACTCCGCAGTGGGTCTGAGAGGTTCAAGATAAGTTCATTAAGCCAATTTGTTAATCATCTCCATGAACTGTGCTCTCATTTCTTATGAGGATTTGTGTAATAGATTTTATAAAACCTTAATGAAAATCTAATTAGAGCCAAAGGTCTTGGAAAGATTTCTTTTTTTTTTTCCTTCTTTCTCCTCCTCCTCCTATTTTTTCCTCCCTTTTAATTATGAATCGGAGGAATGGACAAAAAGGGACAGTAAAGGATGGGAGAGTAGCAAAGAACACTGTAGATTAAGCTTCAAACTTTCAGTATTTTTTTTTCATATTCATGTGCATGCACAGCAGGAGAGTTGATAAAATTCACGCTGTTTCTCTGCACTGATATTGCACTGCAGGAATGGCTGTGATGGGAGATACTCACACAAGAGTCACAGCACCAGACTCTCACAGCACTTCTTCAAACAGGTCAGTGTTCCCATCAATGAACTCGCTGAATAAATAAAAATATCACTTTTCAAAGATGCATTTCAAGGATGCCACTCCACGGCTCGCTCTGGCCTCAACAGCTAAGGATCAGTCCCTTCCAAAACCATCTCAGTCATTCCCCCTTTTCTCCAGCCACAGACTGTGCACCAGATTTTAGGGGGGATAGCCAAGCATGCAAACACAGCCTGAGGATCCCAAACTCATGGCTGTGGGAGACACAGCATATAAACCATCAAGCTGAGCAAGCTGGGGTAGTGGGAGGTGTCCCTGCCCATGGCAGGGGTGGGAACAAGATGACTTTAAGATCCCCCCAAACCCAAACCATGCTGTGATTCTACATGTGTTTGAACAGGTGATTCTATATAGTAGAAAGAGACAAAGCGGCTGATTTCACCTCAAAAAAAAAAAAAAAAAAGAATCAGTGACAAATTCAGTCTTTAAGACATTGATTTTGCAAAACGCCAGTATTTTGCAACTGATTTAAAAGTATCAGCTTAAGTATCAGAACATGATTCACCAATGCACATGTGTACGCCAGGAGATACAATTACTTCAAATACTTACAGATTTCATGTAAATATGGAGAGGAAATGGGTTCTATATAACATAATTCTTTGTGTCATTGTACCCAAAAATAAAAGCACAATGTGACTCTTTTCTAATTCTTTCCTCTTTCCCTTCATACCTTTATTTCTAAACATGAAAACACAGAGTCTTTAAGAACACAAACTGATTTGGGACTTTTGGGGTTATTTTTTTCTCCCTCCCCCCCAGAAGTATATCTGCGTGACACAGAGTTTTGTCCCTTGTTTTATTTTCTTTGGAAGATTTTCTCCCCACCTCCCTGAAAAAGCCAGGTTTTCTGCAAGTTTTTATGATTAAGAAGCTACAAAGTAGACTCTTTGAAATATCCAAACACGCATCTAGAATGCAAATACAGCAACCTTATTATTGCTTATTATTAAATAAAAGAAATTTTAGAGATAACTGCCAGGCTTTACACCCCCCCTAAACAGAATGCAAGATGTCAAAGACCCTGAGGGACCAAAATAATTAAATTAATTTGTCCTATGATTCAGTAGAAACAAATGACAAATAGTTTCAGCTGAAAGGAACAAACAAATGCACTGACAGGGAACCAAATCCTGAGGTCTTTGTTCAGCCTTAATCTCGCAACTCCTGCTGATATCCCCTGACTTCGCTGGGAGATGCAGGGAGTTGAAACTGAGCAAAGCTGGGAGGATTTTCCCCGTGAACTGATTCCATAGAGGAGCATCGCAGACACAGAGCTGGGTGTCAGGCAGGATAAGGCAGTGAGTGCAAGCCAACAATGGAACTCTGGCATGTAAAAAGTGATGATGCTATTTAGGTCACAGCACTGAGGATGTAAAATAAGCACGATTATCCGAGTCCCATTAGATCTCAGCCCGTGCTTGGAAGCAGCAGGCCTGGGAGATGGACAGATCAGAGGGACCTCAGAGAAAAGCATCTCAGATGATAAAAGCATTGAAAAATAAAAACTGTGCTCTGAGAAAACACCACATGTTAAGGAAACTTTACAAAGAGAAATGGGAAAAAAGTAAGGAAGTTGCTGCAACAAAGTTGTCAGGGTTCAACTTGATACAAAATTATTTTCTAGGCCATTTCCAGCATAAAAAGTCACTAGTGACACACAGGAAAATATACTAATATATATAAAACATACAAAAATATTCATATACTGCCCAAAGTATCGCAGTTCAGTTGTAAACTTGCAAATTAAGACTGGCGGGTGTTAATCTGTCCTGTCCCATCCAATCCACCAATTTTATGGATGGACAAACAGAGCATTTTTCTGGAAATAATCCTACAGAATACCAAGTGCAGTAGACTGAAGCCTACTAACCTCCCTTCACTTTAAAATCATAGAATCATTTGTGTTGGAAAACACCAACCAAGACCATCAAGTTCAACCATTAAGCCAGCACTTCCAAGGCCACCACTAACCCATGTCCCCAAGTGCTGCATCCCCATGGCTTTAATCCCTCCAGGGATGGGGACTCCACCCCTGCCCTGGGCAGCTGTGCCAGGCTGGAGAGACCTTTCTGTGAGGAAATTGTTCCCACTGTCCACCCTGAGCCTGCCCTGGCCCAGCCTGAGGCCGTTCCCTGGGCTCCTGTCCCTGTTCCTGGCAGCACAGCCCGACCCCCCGGCTGTCCCCTCCTGGCAGGAGCTGTGCAGAGCCAAAAGGGCCCCCCTGAACCTCCTTTGCTCCAGGCTGAGCCCCTTCCCAGCTCTCTCAGCCTCTCCTGGGACTCCAGCCTCTTCCCCAACTCTGTTCCCTTCTCTCTGTTGTGCTTTCCAGGTTTTTAAGATTCACAAAACCTCAGAAGTTTAAAACTCCTTTGCACTCATTTTTGAATCTCAAGAATGAATAGACACCTTATGGCAGGACAATATTTGAGTGCTGGAAAAACAGAGCTTTACATTTTCCCTCAACAATTTTGGTGTGCTTAAGCCATGAAAGCAGCGCCCATCCTGCCTGCCCCTCCGAGCCCTGCCAGCTCCGAGCTGCAGCCCTGCTGATCAAACACAGAAATCAGGAGGGAGGCACCCAAGACAGACTAAGTAGATCAGGAGCAGCATCCCACTGGCATGGCAATACTTTGCCTGGGCTCTCACGAAGATCTCTGCAGAGCTGCACTGCACAGGAAAGCAGAGAGAGGCTCCTTCCCAGGAATGAAGGGAGGGGGATGTGCAAAAAGGAAGCTTTCTAATGAGGTGAGAGGGGGCAAACAGGACACTACATCCAAACAAAAATCAGTCTGCATTAAGGCACACCTTTTAAGAGTCAAGGCAAGCAACCAGTGGCAACTACCAAGAGAAATGACTAGAGGACTTCAAGACATGATTTCCTTCTTTTTTGCCCGCAAGCTGAGTTGCAGACTCACACACAAATGTTGACACAGCGATAACTTACAGATGAAGTCATATAAAAAGTGATAATAAATTTTCTGCATCCTTCTGGCCTCAATACTTACTACCCTAAATTAAAAATGTATTTGATGTTGTGCTGCAGGTCTGGAAAATGTAGAGTTTTTGTTACATTGGCTGCAAGCACAGGGAAGTGTCATACTGCTTTTTAAGTGCCCTTTCAGCTGAATCCAGGAACATAACTCGGTGTGGGAGGCAAATTGAGAACACTGCAGTATGCACGATAGGAATAAACAGCAGCTGTCTCCACACACACAAAGCCCACCACCAAATTCAGTCCAGGATCCCAGGCTGCCCCCTCTCCCTCCTGGGCTTTGCTTCCTGCGTGTGGCAGCGTGGAACGAGGAGGTGCTGGGGGACAGCACAAGCAAAACACTTCTTTCCCTAGGTATGGATGATAAATTGTGTTATTTACACCGTGCTGATGACACAGAAGGCGTGTCACGGCCTATTCTAGGGGCTGTTTTAGGATATGTGCAAGCCCATCAAAACTTCTCCATGGCCAGACTTTGCTGCTTTACTGGAACTCGAGGGGCTGAAGTTGGTTCCACCTTTCTTCAGCATTTCAGAAAGTATTCTCTGTTTGTTTTGTGCAGACTCCGTTGGTACCCCCAGTGGGATTTTAGTTATCAGTGCTAAATCTCTCTGCTTGTCGGGCAGCTGCTCACTCACCAGCCAGGGCCAAGGGAGAGGGCTGAGCAGCTCTAAGGACGTGTTCTGCTCTCCTGCCTGGGTACACCAAGGCTGCCCCAGCCACAAAGAGACCAGCCCAAAGCCCAGCCGAAAGCCCAGCCCAGCCCAGCTTTGAGACACAGGGCTGTGCAGCTCTTCCCCCTCCTGCCCTGCCTCAGGCAGGTGGCTGTGCTGTGAAAGGAGCAGAACAAATGGGTTTGGATCTTGGCACAGCTTTCTTTAGCCCAGGTTCAGGAGCTTGAGGTCAGGAAAGCTCTGCCAAAGGCTGGATCTCTGCTCCCCATCATGGTCAGGAGGCTCCTCACTGCTGTTTGTGGGTCAGCAGTCAGAGGCAAAACAGTCCTACCCTGATTTGTCTTTTGGAGCAGTTCTGGGAGAAGGTCCAAGGATTCTTGTGACAATATTTTGTTCACAAAGGTACAATTCAGAGGATCTGCATCTCAGTTTACACCTACAGAGTGACAGGCTCAGAAACCCACAGCTCGTGTCCCCAAGTGACTGAGGGACTGAATAAGAAGTCTCAGTTTTAAACTTCAAAAATACACTCATAAAGGGAAATCTGTGTTTAAAACTTCTCCATAATCCTGTTCATACAGTGTTCAAGATTGGAATTAACTCCATTTTAAACTAAAGCTGACCTAGGCCTGCTAGCTGTGATCAGCCCTGGAGTACACATCTTTTGAAACTATTTTCTCCTTTTCAGTAAGGACCTTTGCCAAAAAGCAGGTGTTCCACATTTCCTGGGGATGCAAATTAGCAATTTCACAGCTCCTTTAACATTTCAAATGCAAAACCAAAGGCTTGGATCCAAGAAAATATATATTTCATTATTTTACTTTATCACCAAATTAAAATTTTACAGATTATTATCCATAAACATCTCCCCTATAATAAGCAGGAGCATAACTACATCATGTCTTCTGATAAATCTTGCAGGATTAAAAGAAAAATCTCAATTACTAAATTCTGAGATGCAGCTTAGATTTGTGCTGTCTTTTCAGGCAACACACATTTTAATTATAAGAAACATCTTACCTATGTGCATTTATGTATCATAGATATTTTTCTTCCACATTTTTCAGTCAGCTGCAAATTAGCAAAATATTCCTACACAGAGGACCCACACAGATCCAAACCAGACAGAAAAGTAAGTGAAAATGTGGGGAAAGTTTGACTTACATTTTCCTCCAGTCAAAAAATATTAATAGCTAAAAATAAAAATGAGAATTATGTGCATTTATGCAAAAGTTTCACTGTGATTTCAGTAATTCAGTACTAGAAAGGCAAAGGGCCAAGTAATCAACATTTCTGCTGCTTGCCACTATTCCCAGAAGCAACATCACACAATGTTACAGTTGCTACTTGATTAAGTTATTTTAAAGATTACCAGATTACCTGCTGGTACAGAATCTGCCCATTATTCACAAGATATTTCAGGTAACATATGATGAATATTTCAGTAATACTTTTTTTTTTTTTTAATATATCAGATGTTTCTTGGAAAGTTCTCTTGAAAAATTTTAAATATTTGGTAGTGTAATGTGTCTGTGCTAAGTGCACTGTAAGAAAAAGCTGGAAAATAAACTTGCTTTTTAAAAAGCAGAATAAATAAAAACAAACAAAACAAAACCAAAACAAATCAAACAAAAAGAAAACAAAACAAAAAAAACAAACAAAAAAACCCCACCTCCACACAACAAGAAGACCAAAAACCAAACCAACCAAAAAAAAAAACACACCAAAGAAACCAAATCCAAACCAATCACGGAATTAATCCCAAAAAGTCTTTTCAAAATTGTTTTCAATAGCAAGAAAACTGCTTGTTGTACCTCAGGAGCCCTAATCTCTGTAGGTCAGATGGGGTTTTCTAACAGTTTGAAATGAGCTTCTCAAACTTGAGGAACTGCAAAACAGTTTGCTGCAAATAAAGGAAAACACAGAAAGGAGCAATACAGCCAAAAAAGGCATATCCCAAGCTAGAAAACCTGTGCAACTTTGTTTTTTTCTGTTGTCAATATTGTATTAACTCAATGAAAATATGTTGAAACAGCAGAAAGGGAGATGGGGCCCAACACTGAAAGGCAACTCTGTTTGGACACATCACTGGTGCCAATTTTAAAGCCTCATTTTTAGGTTGCACTGAGCTGGTTCCAGGTTCTCTCTGGGACCACTCAGGACGTGAGGAGCCCCTGCATAGGAAGGATCAGTCAGATCCAGGAGTTCACAGTATTATTACATTTTCAATTTCTGTCCAAGTGCAAGTGTGTGATCCCATACCCTTTGGATTTCAAAAAGCCATTGCATTGAATCAAACCCCAAGAAGGCAGATTAAATATAAATAACAAAGTGTTTTAACACAGCTCTGAAGGAGGGCAGAAGGGTCTTGAAATATGTTGTTTTCAGTTGTTCCACCTGTCACTCAAAGCCCTGAGGAGAACAGCAAAGCTCACATGAGGATGGTGCTGCAAGTACAGAGACATCAGTACAGCAACTGCTCAGGTCTGCTAACAGTCCTGGCAGGAGGGAAGACAGAGAACACCTTTGAACTGTGAAATGCCATGGAAAGATGGAACGCACTTCCACAAATCCCTGTGCTCTGGTTAGCAGCAGCCCTCGTGGCTCTCACATCACAATTCGTGGTGGGCTCACTCTGCTGCTTGATGGATTTAGCAAATTTTGGTGCAGTAAGATCTTTTTATCCCTATAACAGAATTAGGACCTCATTTTATTTAATTTATCATTTTCCTCTTAATTTTCAGGCAGCTGTTGCAGTTTCCCAGCAGACAATTTTCTTTGCCAACAAATCAGTGCTTTAACCAGTGGGATCTGCTGCTCCAGCAGGGAACGAGCAGAACAGAGGGACAAACCTCAGTGTCTCTGGGCCACTTTCACCCAGCTGGAGAAAGAGCATTCCTGCACAATCCCTGGGGTGCTCTGAAGCACTTTTACTCTCTCAGACCTGTCCTCTTCCTTGGTGAGCCACCACTCCTCATGGAATCTCTCCTGAGCAGGAAGGACCCTGCTCACACCCTGGCAGCACCACTCGGGCTCTCCTGGGAGCTCTGCAGCACCAGCTGCCCTTTTTCACTAAAACACTGATTAGAACTGCATCTGACCTTGGAATCCATAAAGATAAAATAGATACAAAAAATAAAGCAAAAGAAAAATTGGACAGAACAGAGGCTACAAAAAGCAGGAGGTGCTCAGCACCCCGTGATTGAGCACAATCTAAAAGCTCAGTGGGGTTCCAAATTATGCTCACTAGGGTTGATCCCTGAGCAATCCTGTGACTGAGCACATCTTAAAGAAACACAAGCACATAATAATTATTGACAGAATTTTTCTGAGAGAAATTTGAGGAGGTTGTGGGTTCGGGGGGTAAGGTCTGTGGGATTTAATTTTCACCAATTCTGTTGTCAGGAAGTGTTACACAACAGATAGCGGGCAATGTGTTATATCCTATAACAAAAATTTCAAAATATTTTTATTTTTAGAGCAGACAGTACCGACTTTGATAAAGAAAGCAGCAGGAATGGGAGATGTTGGAATGCTGTACCTATCCAGTCAGATGCCCCTACAAGACCAGATTTGAAAGGAGTTGAGGAAAGTTAATCAGAGTATCAGCAAATGTTAAGAAGGAGAATTCTGCACGGGTAGGAGAAAACACAGGAAGAGGAATGCAATAAACCTTAGTGCTAGCACCTCTTTTCTGGGAGTTTTGGACCAGCAAACCCACAGAAGTGCAGCAGATAAAACATTGCAGATAAAGCTGAAAACTGCATGAAGGGATTCTGGTGGGCAGGAAGGATCTGTACACCTGATATTGTGACCAACCTGCTCAAGAAGTTCTCTGTAGCAACTGTTGCAGACAGTGGGGAATGTCCAGATACACAAAACAACTGCTAATTCCTAACCTCTCACTGGCCCCAGACTCTGCACTGCCTCCTCCCTCAGCACTGGGGATTGCCTTGGATCTCAATCCAGTTGCTGCCCTTTCTCTTTGCCATCCCCACTCCCTGCACCCCTCAGCACCCTCAGGTTTGTCCCTGTCACCTCCGAGGTGCCCTGACCTGGGGGCAGTGATGCCCTCGCCCCCTGCCTCTGCTGCAGCCTCTTGCCTGGTGCTGACTCCCTGCAGGGATAACTGATCCCCTTAAAACCAGGATCCCAAAAGGCAAAAGGAAGCCCAACCCCGCTCCGTTCCCAGTCGAGCTCCTGCCTGCTGGGGCCTGGCAGAGCCCTGCTGCTCAGGGAACACATTTCTGAGCAACTGCAGCCTCACACAAGGCTCACTCCCACTGCCAGGACACCTTTCCCTGGTGAGGTGCAGCTGGAGCAGTGCTGGCACTGCTCACAGGGTTAGGATATTAAGCATGAATAGCTGAGAAATTTATGAGATTTAAACCTGCGGCTGAAAAGCTGTTGGTTGGTTCTGGGAGTTTGGTAGGCACGACAGCTTCTTTTGTGATTAATTCTAACAATAACTTAGTTTTAGGACCCTCTGACATAAAAGTCTTGGCTGCTACAATATTAAATAGGAGATTAATCCAGGGAAATGTATTTGTTAATAAATCTTTTCTTTTTTTAAAATCATCTTTATAATATTGCCAGACAAAGATCTCAATTTGGAAAGCATTGATGCATCTGGAAATTTTATCATTTTTGTCAGGACACAGCAAAAGGAATTTATGATTCCTGAAACCATTTTTTGATACCCATGTACTATATTTTCAGAAATTCTCCAGGTAGCACACATTAAGGCTGAAATTTTACAGCTGCTTCACAATATAAGCAGAAATCCAAAAGGAAATTAGCTGCAGCCATCACAACTGGGGACCCGCTCGTCAAGGACAACTCTTGTGTGCTGGTGCCCAGTGCTCTCAGACACTGTAATTGAACAATCCAGAGCTGACCACACGGCTTTGTACCCCCTAGAGGCTCACCAGCCATGGAGAAACTGCAGCTACAATGAATTCAAGGCGAACTCTATCACAGGCAGCAGTGAGAAGGAACTTCAGTGACAGAACAGACAAGAGATCCCTCTAGGGACTGTCTCACCTGTTTTCACCTTTCTACCAGAGATTTTTCCTAGGAACATCATCTTCAGAACCCCCAAGCACAGCTGTGCCTTCCTTCCCTTGGCGTGCTGACTCCTGGATTCAACGTTCAGATTCAAAAATGGGGCAAACAGCCCCCAGTGAACGCAGGAGAGAAGCAAAGGCTGTGCCCTGGGAGCACAGGGCACAGAGAGCAAACACACACAACATCTCGGGGGCACAGCCAACACACAATGGTCTGGGGCAGAGGCTGGAGGCACAACCAGCTTGGAGCAAAACATCTGAGAGCTTTTGACCTCCTCAAGCTGAGGAGACTGAAGGACATTCCTAATTGTAGGTGCCTCGGTACCTCTGCTGAAGTCCAGCTTGCTGAAATCCCATGGGAACTGGGGAGGGGATGGTCCACAACTCCCACCCTGCAACAAGAAGTGAATGGCAGGGGTGACAGCTGGCTCTAGGTATTTTAAAGCACATCAGTGAGGCTTCCCAGAGGATATTGCAGACCAAGGTAACTGGCCAGCGCTTTGTCCAGTTGTCTAAGAATTTATGAAATCACAATGCCAGCACCTCTCTTCCCAATGCCTTCCCAGTCTGCTGGACAACACTAAAAAAACTTAAAAAACCCTAAATACCTTAACAAAAGAGATGGTTCTAACAAACCCTGAATCCTACATTTTAGATGGTAATGATACACATCTGTCTGAATTGCTGTTTGTTGCTCCACAGAGATAATAGGCCAAAGAGAGAGAACTGGATAAAAAAAAGAGAGAAATTGCATGTATAATTAATAGCTTAAAGCAATTTCTTGTTCAGAGATGGCAAGTGCAGAGGAAGGTTTATTAGGAGAAATTACTGAGGCAGAAACACCACAATGATTGAGAAAATTTTTGGTTTGCATCCCCTACTTTAGAGATAACTAAAAATGAAATAGGTAAGGAAAGGTGTCTTACACACATTTTCTTATTCTCTCATCTATATTTCTTTTGTAAAAATAAGCGATGCTATTAAAATTCAGCAGTTTTGTTTCTTAATGCATCAAGAGATCAGTTGGTTTATTATGACAATGCAGTAAACCAGATTTTAAGGAAAATTAAGGTTCTTTCTTCAGACTCCAGTAAGAGGTAACTGAAGTGTGAACTGCTGACAAAACATGGCCCAAGCCCTGCTCTTGTAAATAGTTTTTGCTGTTAAATTCAGACTCCAAATGAAATGGTCTGCTCCCAGTACAGACCAGTCTGCATGACCTAAGGGGGAGAGTGTGATCAGGCTCTTGTTACCTCAAGTTCTGAAAGCTCCCCTTCTTTAAATTGAAAGTGCAATGTGGACTAAAATAAACAGGCAAATTCATTTGATTTCAGTGCAACTACTGAACAGGATACTTTGAAATCTTCAGTTAGTGTTTGGCTACAACATTCGAGCAAATGAACAGCAAAACTCAAGAGCCAAAATTTCACTGCTCAGAGTTTTTCTGAGGAAGGTGGCTGAGATCAGCTGCCAGTACAGAACTACACAAAAAGATAATCAATTCTTTTTTTTTTTTTGCCAAAGATTAAATCCTTTTCTGAGATAGTAAGCACTAAGAACTGTTAATCTGTTTAATTTAAAGATTGGAAAAGAAAATTAGGACACTTTACTCCTTTGATTAAAATAAAAGCACAAAAACAAATTTAAAAAGCAACACCTTGACAATCTAACCAACCAAATAAAAAAATAAAAAAATAAAAACAAACCCAAAAAGCCAAACAACAGTAAGGGGATTGTGCTAACTATCCCATGATAAACACAAAGTGTGTTAAGCTGACCCAAAATCTGCAGGGGCAATGCCCTCCACCTTGTTTTGAATAGTCGTAAGAACTCTCAGATCTAAAGAATCTATTTCATTTTACTTCATGCAGATAATTCAGTCCTTTGCATGCCTTTAGTAAGATGAGAATTCACCAAAATTCTGTCATTTAATCACAAATTAATTTCAATCTCTCCCAAACTCCATGAGCAAGTTTATAGCTGTCACTGATCACTTTAGAATTCATTCATTTTGTCACTTACGTGCAGGCAATAAATGATATTGAACTTCCAGAACATTTTCCTAATTAGAGCTGAAAAGAAAAACCCAATGTAAAGTCCTCTTGCTGTAAAAGAAGAAGGGATACAATTAGCTTTTCCATAAATAAATGGCCCCACCCAACTCAGGGGCTAACAGCCCTGGCACATTTTGGTTTTCACACTCTAGTGTGTGTTTTATTCGCTGTGCTAACCTGTCTGTCAGCTCTGCACTGGTTTCTGGTCAAGCACAGGTGTCTAGGGCAAAACAGCTCCAGAGATGTAAAGAAAAACTCTTGCCAAGGGGGTCCCAGGGATGCCCAAGACCCCCAGCCAGGACCCTCCACATGGACAGAAGGCAGAGGGCCTCCTGAGCTGGCTGAGAGGAACAGTTTTGACCCTTGAACTGGGACCTGAGGTGACACTGACAATCCCAGCAGGGCTTTTCCAGCACTTCTGAATGCCAGGACAGTTCCCACCTCTGGCCACCCCCACTCAGAACTACAGCTCCTTTCAGCTGAGAAATTGAGAGTTGATCACCCACCTTTTGCTTGTTTTCTAGCAAGTCCCTACATCACCCCTGGCCAGCAGTCAGGCATCCCTGAATGATGGTCCTGCTGCAGAAATGGTCCTTTCCTGGTGAAGCAAATGGTAAATTGGTGAAATCCTGTGGCACCAGAGCAATCTGAGCCAGTACTGCTCACCTGCCAAGCACAAACCCTTGTTCCTGAGCTTCCAGCCTGCTGCTTGAGGCACAGAGACATCTCAGTGAGCCAGGAGGAGGATGGCTGGTGTAAGCACATCCCTCTATGGCCTCAGGGATTCAGGGGCTTGTGGCTTATTGCTGGGTACTGGAGGTGGTTGGATGAAAAATTTTGTTAAGAGAACCTCTGTGAAAACAAGTTTGATCCACTGACCCCTGAGTGCTTGGAGCAGAACTGGACCCAGTTTGCAGACAGGTAACACAGGGATGTCAGATGGGGACAGAACCTGACACCAAGGGGTGACCCAAGGATGAGAGCAGGATTAGCCCTGCAGAGGCACAGTCTGGGGGTCAATACCAACTCATCAACAGCAAAAGTGTGGCCATGGGTCCCTTGAGAAGACACACATTTCTACCAGTAAAGAAAATGTCCAGAAATGCTTGGCTATCCCAGCATTAAGTGTGTAAAATCCTAGTTATTCATTGAACGGTATATTTTGACCTTATATGCAGAATAAGTTGTGTTCATCCATTTTTAATGCAGAACAGTCCTTGCACTCTTTCTGTGTCCTACAGAGTGCTGGGGGCACTCTGCTGTACTCCTGGTAAAGGTCAATTAGTTAAAATTAGTCACAGTCACAGATCACAGCCACAGACCTTTCTGAGTTGGAAGGGACCCACAAGGATCATCGAGTCCAGAGCTGGCCCACACAGGCTTGAACCCACAAGCTTGGTGTCATTAACACCATGCCCAAATTTAACTTTTTCTGCTTTTACTTTTATGTCTGTCTTGTAGTTTTTTTCTGTTGTTTGTCTGTGGTTTGGGGTTTGAGGGTTTTTTAAAGGAATGGGTATAATTTGGCTTCCCAAGGAAGGAGATAGTGAACCTTTGTGTGCAAGTAGATAAGGACAGATGGGTTACATGGTCTGGATTTCACTCTCACGTGTCACATAGAGGAAGTCAATCACCAGGGATCCTGTACCATAGAGCAGAGCTTTCACAGACCCAACAAAATTTCTCTTGCCTTCCCTGAGTTCTGACAGTTGCTCTTTCTCAGACACCAGACAAGTGGAGACACAGCACAGAAACTAAGCAGAAGAAAACTCAAAGATGAGGAACATTTCTACAGCTTGGTTGAGAGCTACCCATATGTACTTTTTACATTCTTGGCAGGATCCTTTTTTCAGAGTGCAGGCACTTCCACGTTCTCTTCCCAGGGTCTCCAGATGTCACCTTTCTTCCCTGGTTATCAGCTCTCCATCACCCTCACAACTGCAGCTTAGCTACAGCAGCAAATTAATGAGTCAGCTGTGCTTCCACCACTGCTCAGAGCACAGTGCTGGACAGGAGGGACATTTTCTGTGCTGAACAAAGAACTGTAAATGCACCACTGCTCCTCCAAAGACAGTCCAGGTTTCTGAGCAGCATGGTTATGTCCCTCATTAACCAAATGTTTAACTAAGAATAGCAGCACCTGTGCCCACTGTGCACACAGTGTCTTCCAGTTCTAAGGACAAAACAGGGCATATGCTAGGGGGTCTTAATTGTAGCCAAAGGTTTCTTTTGTGTGGGTGCACACCTACACTTTGCCTTGAAGGTATTCTGAATTGTGGTTTGAGCCCAGGTCTGCAGGTATCAGATGTCAGAGGTCAGAAGAGAGCAAAAAATGCAGCTTCCTTCTGTCCTGTCCAGGGTTCTTCAGTGTGAGGGGCACTATATTCTCTTTATCTCTTTATGGCATCTGCAGTACTTCCCATCACCAGAGCAGACCAGGCTTCTCAAACCTTGCACAGAGCTTATCATGAGGTTTCCTTGTGGCTCCAGCCTGCTCTGTAGAGAGACATGAGCCAAAACTCTGCCTGACTCTTCTCATAAAGAGCCAGTCTTTGGTTACACCTTGTATTTTTAACATTTCCCAAGTCCTGAATGGATAGGAATATGTATGAAAGTCTCTGGAGGAAAGCAAAACCAGCAGTTCAAAAACTTGAAAACACCGGAAACTGAATCCTCCTATCAATTTGGAAATTGAATCCTCCTACAAAGAACTCAGCAGGGAAATACCCATTTCCTTTGCTGAAAGCCACTTCTGACACCACCTCACCCATCCCTAACTCTCTAAGACCTCTGGTATTAGTAGCACAGCACTTTAAATAATCATGTGCATGCTTGCCTGAGCTCTGGAGCGTCTGTCCCTTCTTTGCTGAGGCTGTGGAGTGAATCAGCTGAGCAGGAAAACGCCTCTGGACTCTCTGCTCACAGCCTAGATGTGCTGGGGCATTCCCAGGCACAGAGCAGTTCTAAATCCAAATCTGGATCCCTTAAACACAAACCAACATCATGCTTTTGAACTGTCAACTGATTCAAATGCAGCTGCTGAAAATTTCATGTTGTAGGCAAGCTGTATCACAAAGTGGCTGGAGACCACTGGTCCTGAATTATTTGAGGCAGACAGAGTGAATAATAGAAGAGGTTTCATCTGGTTACCCCAGTTCAGCAGAGATCAAATGCCTGTAAATGCAGCCCAATCTGCTCAAAGGCTGCTTCCCACCTGCCTGCAGTGGAGACTGACCAACAGAGAGAACTGCCTCCCTGCAGGACTCACTCCTGCAGATACTCAATTTAAGCTTAAACCTCTTCAGTTCTGACTGGGGAAAAAGAAACATTAGCACTGCTGGGTACTTTAGGTGAAACAGTAGTTCAAAGAAAAAAAAAACAAAACAACAAAACAAAATCTCCCACAAACCTCCAATGTGGGGCCTGATCTTACAAGGGACAGCCAGTTTTGGTGCCTCTCCATCCTCCAGGAGCAGCTGGAGGCCCCAAGACAGCCTCTCCTGCGGCTCTGCACCACAGCTGGCACAGGCACTGCCAAACCCCTCTTGCTGTGGATGAGCCTTCAACCTCAACAGACTTAACAGCAAAGGTACAAAAAACGTCAGAGGCCTGACAATTATCTGTAGGATTTATGGCACTGGTCTTTCCCATCCATTTACATCCCAGACATCTGTTTAGTTGGAGGCTCATGGCTTGATGAATTCGTTTATTATTTCAGATGCATTCAAAAATAGAATAATTGGCATTTTACATTGTAACTATTCACCAGCTTGACATTACCATGCATTTTAATTAACATGAATACCTAAAGCTTGGGATTGAAGAGGGAGATAAGTCATATTAAAGTCTATAGCTGTCATCCTTCAGTTCAAATCCAGACACAGAACAAAACTAGACGTGTCTATCAATGCTGACATTTCAACAGCATTGGTTAAAGGGGACAGGGCTGATGCAGTGTTTTTAAAAAGGCTTTCACTAAATTCAAAATCAGTGCTCAGTCCTCTTTGAAATAATCTTAGGTCAAGCACAGAGCCTGTGCACATCACCTGAGCTCTGTGGAACTCGACTTTAAGCAATAATGTCAGCAGCGAGGCCACCCAGCTTCCATTAATCAGGGCTGAAGTCTCACAGGGCAGCTTGGCCAGAGGCAGCCCCTGTGCACAAAACCCCCCGGCACGGGGGGCTCCTCCCCAGGGCCCTGGGTGAGCCTGGGCTGCCCCACTGACATCAAGGATGGAACCAGAGCAAACCCCAGCACTCCACCCTGCGCCTCCCAAGGCAGTCAGGACTTCACCAAAGAACTCTGAACATCCTCCAATAAAGGATATAGTGGGATTTCTCCAAAGGAACACTGACTACGTCTTTCAGGCACAGGATGTT
Source organism: Motacilla alba alba (assembly GCF_015832195.1). Lineage (NCBI taxonomy): Eukaryota > Metazoa > Chordata > Aves > Passeriformes > Motacillidae > Motacilla > Motacilla alba. Next base: position 1,399,322 of record NC_052026.1, read on the forward strand.
TACATCTTGTGTTTAAGTTGCCCTGAGTCAGTGTTCCTTGGTGAAATCCAAATATATCCTTTAGGAAAGCCTTCAGCTTTCTCCCATTGACAGTGCCATTCCACTCTGGATACTATTTCTCCCTCAATAACTGTTCCAAGCCCAAATCCACCTCCTTCTTGCTAAGTTTGGTTCCAATTCGTGCTCTGCAACAAACAGTCCTTAAAGATAACTGGATAACCATGCCAGTTAAACATCACAGGAGAAAGATGCACATGCGCTCATCTACAGTTCATTATTTAAAGGGGGAAAATAGAATTCTTAAAATATAAATTTTAAATAGAAATATAAAGGAATTTTTTTGTTGTTAAGAGTGTGTTGTGCCATCATTAGATTTCTCATGGAAATGTAATATACTGGAGGTAAATTATAAACCTATGGAAAGAAAAACATCCAGTGGTGGCTGTACTAAATTTTCCATGGAAACACTATTATATCTAATAAATTCAGATATAAATTAGATGCTTAGCATGTTATTAAAACATATAAATGAGTAAATATAATTAAACAAACACCAAATTTGCACTGAGAGCGACAGGGAGGAAAGAAGATCACGGTGGCTCCTTTTAGATTAGGACTGTAAATTGGTAGCGAGACTGGAGAACAACTGTGGCCAGTCTGTGCTGTGCTGACTGGGCTCTGCCATGCCCAGAATTCCAGTTTTCCCTTCAGCTTGTCCCACACCCACCTCCCAGCTGCATATCCACACAGGGTTCCCCCGTGGCAGAGCACTCCTACACCACTAATTCAGGGAACTCGCCACTGAATTAAGCCATTGTAATGCTGGAAAGATAATTACAGAAATAAATACTTTCCAAACACACCAAAATCTGACTCTGAGAAGCGCAGGAGGGCAGGCCAGGAGGGGTTTATGAAGCAGGAGCAGCATCCCAATCCCCCATCCTGCAGCCCCGTGCCTGTCCCACAGCAGCCCTGCCCATCCTCACCCCCTGGTGGCCTCTCCCAGCAAATCTGATTTGATCGAATTTCTGATTCTGAAATCCCGTTTAGCCCAAAGAAGCTCCAGCTGGGCAGGGCAGGAGCCCTGAGCCAGGCTGGGCTGTGGCAGCAGCAGGGTCTCACCCTGGGCACGTGCTCCCCTCTGATCACTGCTTCCCCGGGCAATAAATGAGGTTTGTTTATATTTATTAATGGCTTTCACCATGAGGAAATGCTCATCAGGGTAAACGTGCTCCTTCCCCAGAGGAAGCACATGGAAGGGTCCCAGGAACATTTTCCTGCCTTTTCTCTTGTGATAAAGATTTATTATCCAGTGACATAACCACAATGTTATAGCTCCAACAGCCCTGACCTTTAAGTGTTCTTTATTTTCTGCTCTGAATTCCAGGTTTGCTGTCCCTGAGCCCAGGGTGGGTTTTTTGCTTTCAGAGCATTTTCAGACTTGTTATTATCCATTCTGCTCCCAGTTCTGCTCCATAAGAGTGCAAATCACTTGTGGGCAGCAAGGTTGGTGGAGAGCAAGATAAAACCTGCTCTCCAAGGCTAACTGATTCTAGCTGGAAGGTGCTGCTAAGGAGGATCTGACTCTCTGGGCACTGGCTGGGCTTTAACCACGTTTGCTTCCACCTCTTTCTCCAAATGGCTAAATCATCATAGCACCAGTGAATGCAAACTGCAGGGATGGGGGCTACAGAACACCCTCTCGAAGGACATCTGGGGATTGAATAGCAGCTATGAAATCCCATGGGCTTGTATTTCCCACCTGAAGGGAAATCTGAGAACAGCCCCATCATAGCCCAACACAAAACCCATGCAACCTTAGCATGAAAATAACTTTAAAAATGACAGCAGACAGCAAGTGCTGCTGGTGGAAAACAGGTGAGGTTTTCCTCCTAGTCAAACAAACAATGACAAATAACCCACATTCACAAGCATTTCTTGAATAGCTTGTCAGGTAACAGCCCTGTGCATTTTGGAGTACTGCAAATGGAGTTGTTCCACTAAATTCTTCCAGTCAGTCGATTCAAATCTAAAACATCTCTTGCAGTCCAGATGGAAACCTCACCACCAAGTGACAGCAAAATCTGGGAGCAAAGAGGTTGTCATTGCTGCTTACATCAAGGCCAGGCATAAGGCTAGCAGTTTGCTCACTTCCCAAATTAATTTTTCTGTAGCCACAGGCTGTCAGGTGCTCTTTGCTCCTTCCTGAGGGCAGTCACTCCTCTCATGGCAGCAGCTGTGATCCCCCAAAGCCCCGGGTCAGAGGCACAGACACAGCACAGCTGCCAGGGCTCCAGTCCTCTGCTGGCACCAAAGGCTGAAGGAACAGCTCCTGCCCCAAACCAAGGCTTATTTCCCCTTTTTGCCCAGCTGTTTCACGCACATTCATGGGGGTGTCTCAGGGCTCCCCAGGTGTACATGGCATCAACTAGATTAAGGGCCAGGAAAGAGAGTGGAGCTGTCTTAGCACGTGCCTCACACTCAGGCCAAAATCAATTGATTTTTTCTTTTACAATTTAGAAGACTCTAGTCCACTGCTTTGAGCTATATATAATACTAACATTTAATTTTAACATTATATATTTTATTACATTTTACTTAAATGTTACACCAGAAGCTGACAGTTCCCATAGACCAAAGCAAACCTCAAATTAGCAATCTCTTGTTAATATTTACCATGACTGTGGTGTTCTCTCTTCAGGAAAGACCTGTAGGTAAAACCCTGTTCATTATGAGTGAAGGAAACTGAGAAGGAATTGTTCCCTGGCAGGGTGGGCAGGCCCGGCTGTGGCTGCCCCTGGATCCCTGGCAGTGCCCAAGGCCAGGTCGGACACTGGGGCTGGGTGTCGGAACCCAGGACTCTCCTCTGGGTGTCCTGGATGGCCAGAGCTGCTGGCAGGGGGCTCTGGGACCCTGGCATGCAGCCAAAGACACATGTGGGGTTTTGATCTTAGCCCATGGAGCAAGTTACTAACTCTGTATGAAGAATTACAAGCCACACACACAAAAGTTTAGATATTGTAGTAGAAGTAGTCACAAAGTAAAGAGTAGGATTTCTGAGTGCTGTAGAGGGGGGTTTTAAGCCTTGTACGCAGGGGTCCAGGTTTTGTACATGGGGGTCAGGAGATCTAAGATGGAGGGACTTGGGTGTGCCCTGTCCTCTTTCTTTCTCCTTCCTAGCCTCCATGTCTTTGGTGATGTTGGCACTCACAGATTGGTTTACAGTAGAAAGTCACCATTCAATATAGATAGTAGGCATTGGGGAAAAAGCATAAACATGTAGTACGTAATATATGATATAAAAGATGGCACCAGCCTCCTGGGAGGGCAGAGTGCCTTTGTCTGAGCTGCTGAACGGGCCACAGCAGCTCAGGGAGAAGAATCTTGTAGATAACCAACAATAAACAACCTTGAGAACAGACAACAGAAGACTACTGAGTCTTTCTTCGAAGGCACGGGTTGGAGGAGGGACTTTTCCATCTTTCGGGGTCATCCCAATCCGGGGGTGAAACCCCACAGCTGGGAGCAGCCTGGGACAGTGGAAGGTGCCCCTGCCCATGGGAGGGGTGGAAGAAGGTCTGCAAAGCCCCTCCCACACAGATCATTCATTCTACAGCTCTTTGATTCTGTGAATTTCAATCCTAAATCACAGGTGAAGTTGAACACTGAATATTTATTAATCTACTAACCTTAGCTGGTACTTACTTTCTGTTCATACCTTAAAGTACATACCATAAGTACAGCAGACCACTACACTCCAACAAAATTTGGCTTAAAACATCCTCAGTGGACCTGCATGTGTTGGGACAGACCCTGAGACAGGCCTGCAATGCACAACCTCAGGAGCTTTCAGCACCAGAAAGACAGGTATTTATTTCTCCTCACACCATTTTTTGCTGCTTTGTTTGCATCACTGTCTAATGCAGTAAAGAGCTGGCTAAACTGGCCATCCTAACACTATAGATAACTTGTAGAAATGCAACATATTGCCTTCCTTTAAATTGGAATGTTTTTGAAAATTAATTGGGTTCTAATAGTGACACTGTGCACTGAGTAATTGAGTGAGAATTGCTATTACACAGAGCCTGCCATCAGCACATAATTAGTGCACTCCCACTCCCACTCCAGGCAGGAATCTCCATCCCTGCCAGCTCGGGTCAGGCTGGCAAAGTGGCTCTGCAGAGCAAGGAGGCTTCTGTGCCAGCTGTGGGGGGATGGAATATAAGAAAATAAAGATAGTGCAGAAGGTAATCTCACCCCCAAGGAGGTGCAGCTGGGCCAGTTACCAAAGATTAGGAACAGGCCTGACTGTACCAGGCCACAGCTGTGACCAGTGAGAAGAAGAGAGCTATAAGAGAGTGGGTTGGGTGGTTGAGAAGGGAACTGGGGTCAGTTGGTCACTGTGGGAAGAGGAAAGAGCCAGTGCTCTGAGGAGCAGCCCACGAGAAAACACCGATAAGGTATGAAGCATTTGTGAGAAGGAGACAACAGAATGGAACTTTTACATTAAGATGACAACAGCCAACTGCTGTCTCTGCTCTGAACCAGGCATTTCCCTGGGGAAGCAAGGAGAAGGGCTGGCCTGGAGCACTTCCCTCTTCCAGCCATCCCTGGAACCCCTCAGGCTTTGGTTTCCTTCAGCTCTGGCCCTTCTCACCTGCCCTGTGCTGTTCCAAGTGTTATTTCTGATTCTGAAATCCCATTTATCCCAAAGAAGTTGGAAGTCCTGCGTGGGGATGAAACCACATCATTTAATCTCAGCTCTTTTGTTTTGGCCAAACATGTTAATTCTAACAGCCTGCAAGGAATTTTCATTGCATCCAGCTTAAAAGCATCCTGCTCAGTTTCAGTTCAGGGCAGCACTCAGATATTTCAGGAAAAACTGATATTTGTTGGCACTGATCCAGAAATTATTTTTGAGATGCCTGAACCCCTTGGTCTGCATAATAGGGTGTGAAGCATTAAATGAACTTTCTCTCATCCCACTAAAATCTAACAGTATTCTTCAGTCACCTCCCTCAGACTTCATTGTGAAACAACCAATTTTTTCCACAGAAGCAGAACAGGATACTGGAAAACTCCTGTCAGCATGTGCCAGGCTCTGCTGGATATATTAGAATCCTAACAAGGTCAGATTCTTTGATTAGCATGTTATTATTATTATTCAGTTTATTTGTGTATTTTCAAAGAGCAGTTTGGACGCTACTTCACTTTCTTTCCTGCCTGTGCCAGACCAAAATTTTGCTCATCTCTCAAATAAAATAAATAAATAAATATAGTGGCCAAAAGCATATTTCATCATCTGCAAGTCCAGGAAAACAAAGTGGAGGGATTTCCATGGGAAGAAAAGCAAAAGCATTTTGGAGTGCCCAGCACTTCTCTTAATGCTGAAAATACAATACTTCAGATCACTGACCCATTTACCAAAAGTGGTATCAAATTAATATAAGCACAAAAATGCTCTCACTCCCAAAGCACATTTTTTCCAGGTTGACACAGCAGATTAAGCACAAATTCACTTACCCCACTGTTCTATCAATACAGCAATTATTACACACAGCAGGAATTTAATCACTCTCCTGATCAGCTCTGGCTGTGCCCACCACTTGTTGGGCTGAGTTCCACCCCAGCCATACACCAGGAGCAGCTCCTGGCCCTCCCTCCCTTCTCCAGCCTGCTCAGTCAGGCAGCCAAGAGGCAACCAAGGTTCACAGAAAGATTTTAATTGATTTATAAAGCCCAGTAAAAGGAAATTTCTGTGTGGGCAGACAAAGAAAATGTAGCAGAAATAAAAAAAAATGAACCCTAAGAGTGTCATTTAGTTCTTTCATTTATCAAAAAAAAATCTCTTCAGTAAACATCCACCTGTAAGAGCAATTAAAACTCTAGATAACTAATGCAAATGTGCCTCTTACATAGCTAAATAGTGGAGTGTTCTGGTCTCAGATCAGATTTGTTTCCAGTCCTTCAACACCAGAAGAGATTTAGGAAATCTGTATAAGTTTTTATGGAGAAAAGATCACTGTCCCTTAATATCATTGGATGTCCTCTGTGTTGAACCATGTCTATTTTCATTTCCAGCACCCTGAGGTCCCCAAACAATCCCAAAAGTTTGTGTTTCTAAATGTGGAGTTTTCTATATAGTCAGAAATAGTGAAAAGAAAGAAAACCCTCAGAAAAAATGGATCATTAACTTCCAGCAGGGTAAATATGTCATTGCATAAAAATAAATTATGGGAGTGACAAACAGGATTTGTACCTATTTATCTACACTAAATCATCTCTGTTTATATCATGAAACAAAAGAAAAGAGTTCTGTAGATAATAACTACAGAAACTCAAACCAGAACTGGGGGTATCACCCAGAGCTGTCTCCCACAGAAAAGACCAGAAGCACAAAAAACACTGTAAAGTTTTAAATACAAACACTGGAGCTTTTCCTGGTGTAAATTATTGACTCTGAAGAGCTTCAACAGCTGCAGAGCAGACTCAGTGTAATGAAATTCTGCCAAGTGAGACCCACTGAAATGCTAACCAATAAATATAGATTTATCAAATCACGGCTGAAGAATTACTGGTTTTGACAAAGGGATATCAGCAGTGATTGTGCTGCTGCTTGATCCTGTAGCAGACACCTCTGCAAGGAGCACGTGCCAGCACTGCTTTTGCCTGGCATCCCGCTGCCAGCTCTCCCCCCGTGCCTGTCTCCTGCTTTGGGGTGTGCAAGAGCTCACTTGTGCTCAAGCACAGAGCTTACGAGTCCCTGGTAAAACTCTGCTCTGCTTGGCTGTGCTCCAGCAGCAGCTCATCCTATTTACTTGGAAGCTGCTGCACTACTCTCTGTTTCTCTTGGAAATAGAGCCCTTTTCATTCTTCCTTTTGATCCTACAGGTAGGATTTTGAGCAGTGGAACTGTGGGATACAAAAAGCATCCCTCAGTCCTCAAGAGAGACCTTGCCTGCCAAGCGGGGCTGCAAAGCCCAGCTCCTGCTGCAAGACTTCTGCAGGAGCTTGCTCTGCTTTCCAACATGGTGTTAATTAAAACACCATATTAAGGCTGCTCTGGAGAGTCAGTTAATTGATTATAGAAATCCTTTCAGAATGAGCTTTAGAGGCTATATTGCATTTCATAATAATGACTGGAAAATTTTAAGGTGCCTATCTGGTAAAAATATGCATATATATGTATCCATGAATATGAAAACCATCCTAAATGCATTACCATAGCTGCTGTTTATGAAATAGGAGCCACTTGAAATGGTAAAATAATGAAAATCCAAGTGCAAATCAAGCCTTGCTCCTCTTTACGCAGTCCTGAAAGGTACATCCTCAGTGTATCAATCATCCCCCCATAAACACTTAGAAGTGCAGATCCATAATCAGTAATGACTTGTGGAAATTCTGAAGTAGCCCTCCTGAGTGCATCCTCCTGTAACTATGCCTTGGGGCCATGATAATCAGCGTGAGCAGCGCAGAACAGATTTAAGAGCTTTCATCTTGAAGCTGATTTATATTCTTGTGCTTATGTACAGTTCCTCCCCAGGTCTACATCACCCTGTGCTGTAGTGCAGTGCCACAGGAAAGCATTTCTCCAGAATTCCCACCAGAGAACGCCTCCATCTCCAAGAAAGCCTTCCAAAAATGCATCAAAGAGCACAGGACAATCTGAGGACACTCTTGACTTGTTTTATCCTCCTCATTTCCCTGAGAGGTTGCCCTGAGACCACACTCACATAATTCTTTCACTACATAAGGGGGTAAAGATACCCTTACTGCACAATAATTTATAATAAATCACTCATGAACCCATCAACTTAATCTTCATTACAATCTATTGCCACAAAGATTTCTATAGTCTGACAGAAGACTTACTGAGTATAAAGATTTGCCTCAGGGGTTCAGTGTAATCAGAGAGGGACAGAATAAAAACACAATGGGCTTGTTACTACTGCTATATAAAAACACATGAGGAACTCTTAATAATGGGGAACTCATGGGAAAAGATGGATTCCTTTTCTTCACTTTTCCCAGAACAGCAAGATCTTGCCACATTCAATTCATTTTTCACAGGGACATTCCCACTGATTTGGAGGAGACATCTGGTTTGGGCTGTGGAAAGTTTGTATTCCTCAACACTTGCTTTTTGCAAAGTCCAGGAGAATTTAATAGAGTTAATCAGGGAGACTGGAGAATGAACAAATGATCTGAAACTGCAAAATTACCTTTTCCTTCTTCCTTCAGTAAAAATACCCCCCAAAAACCCCAAACTCACCACAAGAGAGCAACAGACAGGTGCATAATAAATAATGCTGGTGCTTTTGTGAAGTCTCTCTTGCCTTCTGTCAGTTACACTCCCTGACCAAGCCAGGTCCAAGCAGGGAAGGACAGAAAAGCTGCTCCTGACTGACAGATCAGAGTCTGGAAAAGCAGCGAAATACTTCCCTCTCCAGTACTTGAGGACTCAGATTTATGGGTTTTAACCTTATTCTCATGTCCTGTCTCGCTGACCTGACTAATACAGTAAAACACTGGTTCTGTAGCCCATACTCTGTTTGCAGCATGGAATGACTCCTCTATTGACTGCACTGGAGTGATCCCAGCCCCAGGAATCATAGGCAGGGCTGAGTCCCAGAGGATCCCGGTGTGTGCAATGCCTGGGAAATGCCATTTGCTGTGGCAGTGATGGGGCCGTGGTGTCTCCACTTGGACCCAGGGCAGGACGGGGTCCCTGAGGATGAGGATGAGGGGCAGCGACTCAGAGCTGCGGCTGCAGCCCTGCACAGCCCTGCCTCCTCCACCCCTGGTGCTGTGCTGCCTTCCCAGCCCCTCTGGAGAACCCTATGCCCCCCAGGAGCCCTCCTGCTCACAGCACTGAGCTAATTGCACTCATTACCCCTGCAAAACCCTGCCTGGGGAATGATGCTGGTGTTGGGGAGGAGTTTGGTGTGAGCTGCTTCACCAGGGAGAAATCCCCCAGCAGAGGGTGGGAAAAGGCCCTGCCAGAGCATCCCTCGGCCAGACTGAGCCCAGCCACAGACACTGGGCCTTGTGAGTGAATTACACGAGTGCAACTCATTTTAATTCTCCACAAAGTAGAGAATTAAAATGGTCTTTTCACAGCACAAAGTGGGATGCTGCATGAACAAGGCTGAAAACAAACAAAGGAAACTGGAGACTGGGCAATATTGTTTATCAGGAGGAAACAGGGAAAGCAAGAGAACAAAATCCAACGGCCTCGAGAGTGAGGCTGCCTGAAGCAGGCTACCTTTATTCTGACTCCTGTCTGTTACATAAAGATCAGAGTTTATATTGGTTTTTTGCTGCTGCTGACTCCAGGGACACTGGAGGGCCGGACACTCCACATCAGCTGCAGCTTTGGGGGATGAATTGCCTGCTAAAATACACTCTGTAACACATTGGAGAGCGAGAAGTAATGATGATTTCTCTCCTGCCCATTGCCAGACAGGCCCAGGCTCTCCCCTGGTGTTCTTACCCATGGGCAAGTGGCAGTTCTGGGCTGTGCCACAGCTCTGGTGACAAGGTTCACGTTCCAAATGTCCTTACTGCTGATCAGTTATTTGCAAGCGACCATCCTGTCCTTTACAGTCCTGTACCGCAGAGAGAATTTCATTCACTGAAGTGTTTTTATTATGCACAAAACAGGCCAATACATTACCCTGCACACAGACACTTGAGTTGGCACATGCATATCCCAACAGATTTTTCCTAAGATTTAGCTCTCAAATTCTCCTTGCCCCACCCATTGCATTCCATTGATTTCTTCTCCCACTCAATCTACCATTTCCTGAATGTTTCTGAGCTGTTTTACGAGGAAATAAAAAAAAACCACTGTCAGTTTTCACGCCTCTGAACTTCCTTCAAAAAGTGTTCAACTTTTTCCTCCTCAAGTTTTTATTTTTTCAGAGGCTGTGCTGTGTGCCCAGCCTGACCTGTGGCTGCCCAGCTCTGGGGCTGGGCAGGCCCGTGTTCTCCCCTGGCATCCATCTCTGTCTGCGTCTGGTTCAGCTCCCCTTCCCCCACACTCATTATCTTGCCATGGATTGAGCATTTCTTGGAATACATCATCTCGTTGCTATCTGTCAGCCCCGGCTGCCTTTTACTGAAGACATATGGAGAGGCATTCTTTCTCCTTGAGGGGTGACCAAGCAGACAAGGCTTTGGGAGCAAACCCTCCCCAGTAAAATTGGGAATTGCGGCTGCGGCATGAGCTGGGGGCGCCCGGCTGCAGGACATTGCACAAGCCCGGACAAATGCGTTTCTCCCCGCTGACCCAAACAATGTTGCTGGGGCTGGTGATTAATATTGCTCCTTAAAACAGTTTTTTCATCATCAGTTCCTGCTAATGAAGCTGGCCTGCTGGAGTGAGGCCGCCCAAGGCAGCTGAGCTCCGTCTGCAGCTGGAACGCGGCTCCTCCGGGTCCGAGACCTCAGGAATTCTGCTGCTCTGCCAACTGACTGAGCCAGCCAGCTGCTAATCTGCTCCTCAAGATACCACGGTCACATAAGATAGCATTCAGAATTCCATTAACCTAGGAGATTTCAGCCACTTTTCCCTTCCACCTCACTAATAAAAGTAAATGAGATCAAGTTTCTCCTCGCATATTCCTCTCACCGCCTTTGTCGTGCTTCAGGTCTGTTTCTTGTCTGATTCATTAAAGTGCCTTGATGCACAACGGATTAAGTACTTAAATAAATAGTTCACTTTTCCTCTAAATTGCAAAAGTGATTTCAATTTTTTAAGCTGTTCGCAGAAAACATTTTAAAAAGATAAACATCCCATTCTTTGTGCAAATATAGAATATTTTTTTCATGGCCCAACTTTCCATAAAAAACATATACTAGGACAAAAGTTGTTAAAAAAGAAAAAAATAGTTTGAATTCTTGCTTTGAAAGGCACAGCAACAGCTTCAGATCCAATGGACACAAGGCTGAGCTCCTCAGAGCCAGACTGGCAGCTCAGCCACGTGTTTTTAATCACCCCCTGCAGGAAAGGGGTTCTGCTGGAGGGAACAGCCCCTGCCTGTGTGGGCTGAGAGCACCCTTGGGAGGAGAAAGGAACAGCTCTCACACTGAGCTCACTGCAGGCCCAGGTACCAGGATTGATCAGCCCCATTCCAGCAGGAATCTCTTGCCTGGCACAGTCTGCCTGTAGAAACAATACAGGAATATTTGCTTAGACACTGCTTATTTCAGTATGAAACAGGCTGGTCAAACATTTCCCTTATGTTATTTTCATGCCCCAGGGCAGTCTCAGATGGGGATTGATGTCATTTTCTTGAAATATTTGCTGTAAAATAAAAGCTGCTTGTTTTTCAGCCAAGGAAATCTAGCCTGGGAAATAGAGAGAGGCTGAACTTGGCATTTTCTCCCGTGGGCAGCACATCCCGGCCCTGGCTGCACTTCCCAGCTGGGTTTGCCCTGCAGCCCTGCCACAGCTCCAGAGTCACATGTGTGATTTCTGGAGTGCTTGGAGCCTGAGGCTGAAGCCAATCACTCTGGGCTCCCTGCAGAGCTAAAACAGAGCAACCATCATCTCAAACAGGTCCTTCAGCCCGTGGGAACTACTGACCAGGCTTATTTTTGCCACCACCTTCACAGAGCAATTGGACTCCTGATTTGGGAGACTTATAAAGGTGCTTAAGATTAGACAAAATTAAATCCCCGAAGCCAGCCCAAATCAAGCACCAGAGAAGCCAGCTGGGCCTCTGTGACCACAGAGGGACCTCTTTGTTGAAATAAATCTCTCTGCATAAATCTGTAAGAACAGTCAATAGGAATCACTGGGTAAAGATCCAATTTCCCCTTTTATAATCCCAAGTGAAGTTAAATCATTTCTTCAAATTCACCCTCCCTTGCTGCTGGGTGTCCCAGCTAATTGCATTTTCCCTGCTAGAAGCACCTGGCCCCTGGCCCTGCTGGACTTAGAGCAGCTCCAGGGCCCCCAGCCTTGCCCTGGCACAGACATCCTTGCGCATCCAGCACAGGGCAGGCAGGGCCCACATCAGGTGGCTGCTTTCAGCTGACAGCTTCCAGACACAGCCAAGCACTCCATATTTCAGAAATATAACACCAAAATGTGCCTTGTAATGAGTTATAGGTGCAGTTCAAGCCTCGCCATTCTATCTGCATCTGCTCAGTGCTGTTTGCCAAGAGAATTTTGTCAGTCCTTCCTCGCTGCCTCCGGCAGGCACTGCCACTGTCAAAGTGCCTCTGTGCTTTGGGCTGTGCTCAGCTCCCAAACTAGGGAGGAGAACTGTTCCTCACCACCTTCTCCAAAGATGAGGTTTTTTAAAAAGTGATAAGTTCTCCCCTGTTAGAAAAGGTTGGAATTTTAAATGCATTATCAGTAGCCTACACCTGCACATTTCATTTCAGAAAGACCACTAAAATACCAGAAGAAGCATTTCTAAGTGTTAGGAAAGAGAGACAAAACCCCAGAAATGAAGGAATGGAGGAAACTTTTTTTCCCCTTGATAGCCTGAGTAATGAGCTGTACATATTGCAGGGAGAAAATGAAACTCCAGGATGGGAAATACAAAGTAGATTCATAAGTGCATTAAAGGAATTCAGAGTCCACTTCAGGTGAAGGAACACAAATAACAATTAGGGAGGGAAAAAAAAGCTCTTGGCTTGAGCATGTGAAACTAAGCAGTGATTCCTCACAGTACATCTCAGAATGTTTCTGTATTTTCAGCTCAGAAATGTTGTAATCCAGGTGCAGCTGGTACATTTAGTGACATCCACAGATCTTCCTATTTTATTTTTTAATATCTTAGGTTACCTTTGCCAGACATTTCTAAAGCATTCAGGGGCATCTTCTCCCTCTCTAAATAGCTAGAAAAGCAAACACTTTTGTACCTCTGTCATAATAGACAAAAAATCCCCAGGAATTTAATTTGACAGAGTCTCACAGGCGTGAAGGGTCACTCCCCATGCCACTGACTAGAGAAAAAAATAGTGGATATTTGTCTTTTCTGCCAGCAAATGGGCAATCCAGGAAGGCAGAGATCTCCTGTAGTAGCAGTACAGAAAAGCTCCAGTAACTTGATGAGAAGGAATTAATTAAAACAACTATACAGAAAATGGGTATTGTGAGCTGACAGAAACCAATCACTACCTGATAAATCAGCATGGAAAAACCAGAAAGGTTACTCAGCCCAAACACAGCCTGGGAAAACAGAGCAGAGTTTTCCTAAAGAACAGAAGGGCACTGATGCAGGGCTGGATTATTGGGGGTGCAAGAGGGACAATCATCACCTATCCCATGGAACTGCAGAGGGGGTGTCAGGGTCAGGCAGAAGTGAAATGAAATGAAATGAAATGAAATGAAATGAAATGAAATGAAATGAAATGAAATGAAAATAAACAAATAAATTAAATTAAATGCAGCCAGACATTCAAGGGACCACCCTGATGGAACAAGGGATCCCAGATTTGAGAAGGTGCAAAGGCAGCACATTAACCAACAATGCAGTGCTAGAAAGATTTCCTCCATGATATTTTGGTCGAATTTACAGTAATTTTATGTTGGTTTCTTTTTTTTTTTTTTTTTTTTTTTTTTATTAAAAAGGAGTGGTAAAATGGGCAAAACAGGGATTTTTCCTTTACCCTTTAGAGTCATCAGTGTGTTCTTGGAATACAGTTCTTGCTCTGCATAATGCCAGCAATTCAGAGTGATGCTATGCTGGGGCCTTTCTCATCTCCCCTTTCCCTCTCATTAGATAACATTTTCAAAGCTCTTCCCAGAATGAATGCTGACACAAGACCCTGGCCATGGAGCCTGTCCTGCCCGTGCTCATGCAGCTCAGTGGCCCTGTGACCCTGCTGCTCCATCTGCCAGGAGATGTGGGCCTCTGCAAAGGCTGCACCCAAAACACAAGGAAAACATGACTGAGTTCCTCAGGGCCTGGAGCTGATTGCAATTTATGACTTGAGAGAGCTCTGAAAGCTCCAGACATTTCTTTAGAGGTCACAATCCCATTCATCCACTGCAGCACAGCTTTTGTTTGTTTAACTTCCCTTGTATGTTTTACATTCCTTGTTTGTCAGCCATGAAAGCTACTTGGGTAACCATAACTTGCAGCTAATGTGGCAATTTCCCCAACATCAGCCAGGTTCCATTAAATCCCCAGGTTTTCCTCGAAATCCATGGTGGAAAAGATGATGCTCCACGGTGGGGTTTATTAATGCATAACATACCAAGTGCCCTGAACTGCACTGGTCACTGCACCAGCTGCACAGGGATATCAGAGACATGGCTGTGATTAAAACATAACCAGACGCATGTTAGTTACACCTGGTCATCAGAGGACATTCACAATATTTTTGTCACAGCCTGGGGCCCCGTTCTCCTGGGGCTCGGGGGTTCTGCAGCCGGCCCTGCCCCAGTGCAGGGCAGTGCAGGGCTGCATTTCTGTGTGTCAGGGAGTGCAGGGCTGCATTTCTGTGTGTCAGGGAGTGCAGGGCTGCATTTCTGTGTGTCAGAGAGTGCAGGGCTGCACTTCTGTGTGTCAGGGAGTGCAGGGCTGCATTTCTGTGTGTCAGAGAGTGCAGGGCTGCACTTCTGTGTGTCAGAGCAGTGCAGGGCTGCATTTCTGTGTGTCAGGGAGTGCAGGGCTGCACTTCTGTGTGTCAGGGCAGTGCAGAGCTGCATTTCTGTGTGTCAGGGCAGTGCAGGGCTGCATTTCTGTGTCAGGGCAGTGCAGGGCTGCATTTCTGTGTGTCAGGGAGTGCAGGGCTGCACTTCTGTGTGTCAGAGCAGTGCAGGGCTGCATTTCTGTGTGTCAGGGCAGTGCAGAGCTGCATTTCTGTGTGTCAGGGCAGTGCAGGGCTGCATTTCTGTGTGTCAGAGCAGTGCAGGGCTGGATTTTGGTGTGTCAGGGCAGTGCAGAGCTGCATTTCTGTGTGTCAGGGAGTGCAGGGCTGCACTTCTGTGTGTCAGAGCAGTGCAGGGCTGCACTTCTGTGTGTCAGAGCAGTGCAGGGCTGCATTTCTGTGTGCCAGGGCAGTGCAGGGCTGCATTTCTGTGTGTCAGAGCAGTGCAGGGCTGCATTTCTGTGTGTCAGGGAGTGCAGGGCTGCATTTCTGTGTCTCAGAGCAGTGCAGGGCTGCATTTCTGTGTGCCAGGGCAGTGCAGAGCTGCATTTCTGTGTGTCAGGACAGTGCAGGGCTGCACTTCTGTGTGTCAGGGCAGTGCAGAGCTGCATTTCTGTGTGTCAGGGCAGTGCAGGGCTGCATTTCTGTGTCAGGGCAATGCAGGGCTGCACTTCTGTGTGTCAGAGCAGTGCAGGGCTGCATTTCTGTGTGTCAGGGAGTGCAGGGCTGCATTTCTGTGTCTCAGAGCAGTGCAGGGCTGCACTTCTGTGTGTCAGAGCAGTGCAGGGCTGCATTTCTGTGTCAGGGCAGTGCAGGGCTGCATTTCTGTGTGTCAGGGCAGTGCAGGGCTGCATTTCTGTGTGTCAGGGCAGTGCAGGGCTGCATTTCTGTGTGTCAGAGCAGTGCAGGGCTGCATTTCTGTGTGTCAGAGCAGTGCAGGGCTGCATTTCTGTGAGTCAGGGCAGTGCAGGGCTGCATTTCTGTGTGTCAGAGCAGTGCAGGGCTGCATTTCTGTGTGTCAGGGCAGTGCAGAGCTGCATTTCGGTGTGTCAGGGCAGTGCAGGGCTGCATTTCTGTGTGTCAGAGCAGTGCAGGGCTGCATTTCTGTGTGCCAGGGCAGTGCTGTTTTTGGCATTTCCAGGTCAGATGAGGTCATTCCAGAGCAGCAGAGCCCGGGGCTCTCTCTCCCTGAGTTTCACAGCCCAGGCTGGGCTCCTCCAGCCCAGCCTTGGGCAGAACTGAGCTGCCAGGGAGGAGACAGCAGGAGGGAGACTGATCTCAGTAAATGATAAGCCCAGCTCACTAAATGCCTAATACTTGCAAATCAATTAGAGCAGGGCAGAGATGGAATGATACATGATGTCTGCTAACAAAGACTTTCAAAATATTACTCTCAAAGGCTTCATTTCCTTTTTTGATACCCTTGGAACAATATGTGCTTCTTCGAGACTGAAACATCTGAGTCCAGGGCAGGAACATTCAATCACATGAGTAGTTTTAACAACATTCATTCAAACTATTTCTGTGAATGCAAACAAATTTCAGAAGTGCACTGGGGCTGTGAGAAAGCTGTATTTGCCTTCTTCCTCATTTCTGGGTTATACAGTCATTGCATTTAAGAAGAGTAGAAAGTTCCCAAAAGATTGGATGGAAGACTGAGAACACCACAGGTCGATTACAGTGTGACTCAACATCCCCACATCCAAGCAGCTCTGACTCTCCAAAGAGCTCCCCTCACTGTTCTTGCAGAGACTGTGATCACTGCAGAGCAGAGCAGGGAAGGCTTTTTCCTCCTTGAAAAGTGTTTTTCCAACATGTGCCTTCAAGATGATAGTTGGATTATTTTTTCCTTTTTTTCCTTCATGGTATATCCTCAACTTTCACCCAGACACAAGTACCTAAATTAAGCTTCAATGCAACTGAAGATCAAAAATGTTTTCTCCCCTTAAAAAATAAAGTCCTCAAGAAACTGAAAATAATGATTTTCTACTTTTATCTTTGTAGAGAGACAGGACTTGAGGCTGTCAACTCGGTATAAACCACCCATCCCCTCAAACAGCCCATCTTCACCCCATTTCCTCACACTTCTCAAAAAAGGTGTTAAGTAAGATTCTGGCTTTCTGTTCACAGGGATGATAGGCCATGTAGCTTCATTCAAATTTATCTCAATTTGTTTCTTAGTCTAAGGAGCAAGTTCTTGAGAATAAATGGTAATTTCAGCCCACTTCAGCAGGGAAGTCAAGGCATTAATAACTTAAATTGAGCTAGAAAGATATTCAGACCTACACACAAACTAGCTGCCAGAAAAAGATACGTGTCTCTTCTTCCCCACACTGAGAATTTTTTCAGCAAAAATCTTTTCAATAATCCCTCTCTTCTAAAAATACTCTATTTAAATATATTTTACACCCCAGAGACCCAATCCTGTACAGACTAAGCCCCATCTCTCAGTCAAGTGGCACTGAAGTGTTGATACTGACTTAACCCACCCTCGCAGAGACTCCCATTTCCCACTCTGTTTAGAATTCTGCAGGGTAGCTTCAGTTCCCCAAAGCAAACGTCTTGGAGTTACAGAAATCACTTCTTAACAAACAAATGCATTATCACGGAGATACAGCTTCCCATTGCCTCCACCCAGCATTTCCCAGGATGCTCCCGAATCTCGTAAGAGGTGTAAGTTTCCCCTCAGGAAACCAGGGGGTGGTTAAAACCCTTCAGCAAGTACCATGGAAATAAGACTCAAACAGGCAAAAGATCAGCTGCCACAGTGGCAGGAGACAGGAGGAGCCAGGCTTTCCATAGCAGCCAGGAATTCTCCATCAGTGAGAAGTTTGCAGAGGTAACCTCAGTGCTGTAAAACAAGTTCCAGGCTGACATTACACAAATGAATTTTCAGATTTCAGCTGACTGCAGTGCAGTGGCCGCTGCCCCCAGCATGCAAAGGTTAATAACTTCACCGGAGTGCAAGCCCATGTTCCTGCAGTGCTAACGTGGTGGCAGATGTGGGAGATAAGTGACACCAGTGCTCTGCCTCTTCAGCTCACCACGGAGGATCTCAGGGCCTTGGGAACCTCCTTTGGAGGTCGTGAAAAGCCTGTAATAGTCACAGCTCACAACAGCGAGGCTCTCACACTCCCTCTCCTTGCTTTGCAGCAAGGAAGCTCGCTGAACTCATCCCACACATCCAAATAAAGCCGGGATTCCAGGCTCAGCCTGGTCCTCTCCAGCACCAGCCATTGCACAGAGCCAAGGGGTACGGGCACAAGGAATGATGGGCACGGGTGTTTGTCCCTCGGGCTGTGCTACAAACCCTTGCACCTCTCCAGCTGTGCTACAGACCTTTGTCCCTCTTCATTGTGTTAACAAATACTTCCCCTCTGCGTGGTGTTAATAAACCCTCCACCTCTTTAATTGTGCTACAAACCCTTGCACCTCTTCATTGTGCTAACAAACCCTTGCACCTCTCTAATTGTGCTACAAACCTTTGCCCCTCTTCATTGTGTTAATACTCCCCCTCTTGATGGTATTAATAAACCCTCCACCACTTGAATTGTGCTACAAACCCTTGCACTTCTTCAACTGTGTTAACAAACCTTTGCACCTCTTAGTGCTAAAAAGACATTGTCCCTCTTTGTTGTGTTAACAAACCCTTGTACCTCTCTAATTGTGCTCACACACTCCTCTTCTTAATTGTGCTACAAACCCTTGCCCCTCTTCGACTTTGTTAACAAACCCTTGTCCTTCTTAATTGTGCTACAAACCCTCGTCCCTCTCCATTGTGTTAACAAACACTTCCCCTCTTTAATTGTGCTAACAAACCCCTGAAGCTCTTTAGCTTTGTTAACAAACCCTTGTCCCTCTTTGGCTGAGCTCACAAAGCCGGTGTTTCAGTGCTGACAAACCCAAGTGACACTCAGTGACACACCTTGGACAACATCAAGTCCAAATCAGTGGAACTGAAGAGCCATGGCCCCTCGGGCACGGGACAGCCCTCACTGCTCGCATCATCTCCTGGCAACAAGGGCAAGCCACTTCTGGAAAAGAAAATTAAAATGCTCACTACAGGTAATTAAAGATCATAGGTTAAGACTCAGAAAATGATGATAAGGTTAAACAGCTGGTGTGAGTTACTCAGAATTTATGTGCAGTAGCTGCATTTTAAAGTGATGGTCCAACACCTGAAAAGATAAAGGAACTGCTCCTGAGATTAAAAAGTACAGCTGGAAGTACATTTATACCTCGTACTTTTGGTGGAGGAAAAAATGTGGAAAGATATGAGAAAGAAAAGAAAAGAAAAGAAAAGAAAAGAAAAGAAAAGAAAAGAAAAGAAAAGAAAAGAAAAGAAAAGAAAAGAAAAGACAAGACCCAGGGACAAGAAATGGATTGTATTTTGCACTAGACAAGTGGTGATATAAAATGGTCTGTCTGACACAAGCCCAAGGCAGCTTCACTCTGATCCAGGCAGTGGAACTAAGGCAAGGTAACCAGCTGAAAATTAACTTTACATGCTGATTATGAAGAAAAACATTTATTCATAATTCTTCCCTTTCCCCCTCTACCCCCTGCCCCAATTTAAACTTAGAGGAGAAAACTGTAATTTTATCACAAGCTTTCTGAGGGAAAAAAAAAAGTTTTCCCTGCAATATATATTTTATATTTAATAAAGTGATGTTAGAATAGACACACTGTACCATCTTAGAAGAGTTATAGCTGTAGAACAGCTGTCAGATTTCAACTGCACGACCCTGTCAAAGTCTTACATGCTTTCTTGCACACTCTTCCTCAGAGGTTTCATAAATTTCTGAATTATTACATTCTTCTTGTGTTTTGCCTGTCTCCCTCGTGCCACCACTGGCCTGTGCTCTAGGAAAAAGAAAAATAGAAAGCTCCCCAAAAAGAGGTCCTAAAGAATGAAAACCCCCCAGCTGTAGGGAATACAAGGAGATTCCAGAGAAGTATCATAGCAGAGCCTGGAAATAAGGGGGAAGCTGCTCAGTGCCCAGTTATTTTTGGTCTGAAATATGGGTGTTGCTGCCCCAGCAGCTTTGGGGTTCATTCAGCAGCAAACAGGGAGGCCTCGTGGGGGTGGGAGGAAAAAAGTTCATTGTTTGTGCACGTCAGGCTGAGAACTCACTTGCAAGGGAAGTGATTTCACAGGAAAGGCAGGATAGGAGCCCTGGAGATTTGGGTTCCATTCTTGTCTCTCTCACAGCCCCTTGAGTAGCTCCTTAGGCAAGACTTGACCCTGACACCTCAGCATTTCAGCTTTTGTATTTTCCATCTATTTGTCATCCTGCAACTCTTTAGTGCATAATTCTAAACTCCATGGACAGTGGGAGCTGCTGCTTCCCCAGTTTGGGCAGACACAGTTCCTCTCCAGGCCTGGAATCAAGGACACCTCACTGCCTCAGGCCCCAGAGATGGGAACAAAAGAGAGTTGGGGGCAGCAAACTTGGGGTAAATGCCTTCATTAGCTGAAGCTGTAATTGGAAGATTAACCCCCAATGTGCAGATGGGCCAAACTTACAAAGTGTGAAAACTCCTGACCCATCATTAATATTTGGGTGTAGCCCCAGGGGGAGGGCTCTGTCTGCCCAAAATGTGCCTGAAGGCCCTTCAATAAATAGAACTGCTTTTTATTCCCTTAATTCTGTCTGGCCTCTGTTTTAGGTAGATGCAAAGAGGCATCAGCCCTGCCTGGAAATGGCAGCAATATTTTCCACCCTCTGCATTCCTGCAGCACATCCATAAGGACAGGGAGGATCCCCACCCCCAGCACCTGCCAGGGCCATCTCCTGCACCCACCTGGGGCTGCAGGGGCAGTGCAGAACAGCCCCTGAACACCAGTGCTGCTGGGACATCCCCACAGCATCCTCCATCCCCAGACAAACCCTGCAGGCAGAAGCTCAGCTTACCCAGCTCTGGAAATCCCACCAGCACGCTGGTGTATATAAAGCTGTATTTCCTAATCATGAGTCCTCTCACTGACCTTATCCCTTTTGATAAAATTCCTCAGCTCCTGGAGGAACACTCAGGCAGGGGGACTGGCTGAGAAGAGCCTCTGTGTCTGCAAGTGAGCAGAGCTGAGTTACCCCTGAAGAATATGAATTACCTTCCCATGTCGTGTCCTCGTTAGTCAGGCTCACTAAATATGATTCTCAAAATACTATGAAAATTAGAAAGAGCATAAATAGATTGGATTTCACATGAGGCTGAGCACCAGAAAAGCTGCACTATTAATCTGATTCCACAAAAATGTGAATTTGGAGCTGACACCCCTCATCCATCGGTCAAAAGCAGCAGCCATTCATCACTGTAAGCAATGGCAGCTGAGCTCCGAGCTCAAATACAGGCAGAACTCCCTGGAAAAGTGTTTATTCTGTGCTGAGAATGCGGATTGGCACAAAAGAAAAACTATTTAAAGAAATATACACACAGGATATTAAATACATATACCACACAGATATACATAGACAGATACCCAGATCCACAGGATCAATGCAGAACATATGAAATACAGGAACACAGCACATTTCTTCAGGAAGGATCTTGTTGCATCAACCATAGATCCAACTCAATGTTTTTAACAAAAAAAAAACCCTAAGGAAAGAATAAATATAATAAAATATAATATAAATATAGTAAATATTATAAAATTAATCCCGACCTAATCTTCTACTAAGTACCCTTGTTTTCTTCTATCTTGTGGTCTAAAAATTGGACTGGACCTTATAACTTTATTAATTGCTATTTGAAAAGACATTTTAAGCCTCTTACCCTAAGTGCAAAAGAGCACTAAAAGTATCCTTCAAACTTCAGGAAGAGATGACTTTGTAAATATGAAATGTTCTAAGATTACATTCTGTCACAGAGCTCATATAAATCTAGATAGAGCTACCATATTTCAAGACTTAAAGAAGGGTGTAATTCCGTTTTAAGCACAGAAAATACATGTTGATATTTTCATATCTCACACATCCAGGTGTGTGTGGATCTGGACCACATTCAAGATATTTTTCTCATATAGGGCTGATTTTTCAGTGCATGGTATATGCTTATCAGCACGATTGAAATCACAAATAATAATAACAATAACAACAACAATAATAATAATAATAAAAAAATCCCTCTATTGGTAGTCTGCTCAAACATTGTCAACAAGCTCTGGGGTCATTTAATGCAATGTGTACCTACACTGAAGAGCATTATTTGCGTTTTAGAGTAAAAGCATTCTAAGAGGATTCCTCAGCTTTCAGTTACACAATAGAGTTAATGTCCTGTCTATTCATAGGATGTGTTATGAAATTGTACAGATATCACTGCAAATGAACTCCAAAGAAACACCAGAGGAGAAGGCAAACAGCTGAAGGGAGCAGTTGCATTATAGATTTACTTCTGTTTGGGTTGTTTTGCTTTTTATTATTTGAATTATACAAAGTGAAACCAAATGTTTTGGAAAATTTTAAACTCTACAAAAACAAAGTACTGTTACCTTTACATTCCAGTTTTGAATGGGAATGTGTTTTGGAAAACCTGAAAAATCTCTATAAGGTAGAATTTCAGGTCTCCACAAAGCTCTGCTGACCTATATGTTTGTTCCAATACATGACATTTAACTGGCACTTTGCTGTGCTTTTCTTGCAAAAACTTCAAACTGTTTTTTTGGCAACTGAACTTATTGAAGTTTGGCAAGATGCAGATCTGAGCCCTGAGGCACCTGTTTGCAGAGGTGGTGTTTCCAGGTTGCATTTGGTTGGGGTTTTGTTAGGGATTGGTTGGGGTTTTTTTGTAAACACCATATATTGTAAATATCATATAATCACCAGCTTTTAAATATTAGCAATAATGGCTTCATTTTCCCTTTAGTACCACTTATAAATTATAAATTAAACTGATCTATCCCACAGGAGTCCTAATATCTAACAATAACCTCCTTCAGAAGCCCATATTCACAGGAGAGTGACACAGAGATCCTAAGTAAAGTGAATTTACAGAAACCCTTTATGAGCCGATTTCTCAATGCTAAAGCTAAGAAAGTGATGAGGAGGAATTTTAAAGCTCTAGTTCATGTTTTAGGTTTAAAATATCCTCTTGAAAGAAGGGGTCAGGGGAAAAAAGAGGGAATTTTTGTGAGCAAAGAGTGGGTGCAGCTGCTCATAAATGGAGAATCAGCAGCCTGGAGATTTCCCCTCCCCCTTTCTCCTTCACTCACATTCTTTGTCACCTCTGTGGGTGTCCAAGCATGCAGTGCACCCAATCTCACTGAAATTCAGAAAAAAAAATCCAAAATGATGGAGAGAGAATCTGGGATTTTATTTATTGTATTTTCAAAGCCCAGGGAAAGCACAGTTGGGGGAAAACTCTTGGATAAATTCCTAATACCATACCTAGGACAATTCCTAGAGCAGTGTGATCAGCAGCTCAATCAGCAGCTGAAAATTGATTTGGCAACAAAATGTCTTGTGAAGAACAGACCAGAAAGTTCAACCATCCCTCTTTGATCCCACAAATTCCACATCCAGAAAGCTCAACCATCCCTCTTTGATCCCACAAATTCCACATCCAGAAAGTTCAACCATCCCTCTTTGATCCCACAAATTCCAGATCCCAGCTTTTGCCCTAAACCCCAGTAACTCAACCACTTCCCAACACTCCCAGGTTTTACATCTCTGACACATCACACACAGAGAAAAAATTGCAGATGCAAAAATTTCTTATTATTGAGAAATTATCTCCATAAATACAGTGCTGAAACAACAGAAAGCTGGAGTTTTGTCAGCCTGGGCAAGTGAAAGGATTGGATTTCTGTGTTCAGGTTTTTATTGATAGGGAAAACTCACAAGAGCCTCTTATTGCAAGGTTTAATGCTATTTCAGATGCAATTTATTATGGCATTCTTTATGATTAGTTTTTCTGTAGTTCAAGATGAGACATTATCTGGAATGTATCACCACTCAGCTTTGATACCATCTTTACTTTCAATGCTGTGCTGTTTAATGTTTGTTTAATGTTTGTTTCATCTTGATTTTAAGTGATCATGTAGGAATGCAACTTTTAATTAACTTTATATGTACTTTGGATTAGAAAAAAATAGAAACATTATATTGCATTCTGGGAACTAGGATAATACTAAGAAAATTTTTTTTTTTAAATATAATAATAATTTGTTATTAAAAATTGCTGTGAGGGGCAGTTGCACTTGAAGTTGTTTCAGAAATTCCAGGAAAGCAAGGCTCCCAGTTGCTCTAAATCAATCAGTCAAAATAAGACAAAAAAAAAAAATCTGTGAAAATCCCCAGTTTGGTGTCCAAGCTGAGCTCTACCTCAGCAGAACATCCCCAGCCCTGTCCTGTTCCATGAGCAATTTGTGCAGCTTATCATGAATTAGAGCCACTAAGTGAATAAAATGCCTCCTTTATTTGTTCATCATGGTCAGGCAATTTCTTCTGTAAAGAAGCTTAACAAAAAAAAAAAAAAAAAAAAAAAAAAAAAAAAAAAAAAAAAAAAAGCAAGCTAGAATTTTATTTCTGAAGCAAAATTCAGGAGAAAATAGTAAAGGCATACACACAGAGACAGAAAACCCAAATCAACCACAAAAAAACCCAAACATTTTTTGAAGAACCACCACATGAAAAGGGCTCCCCAACACTCCTAAGCTTTTTAGCTCTTCATTCCAATGATATGATGGCTATTGAGAAACTCATTTCAAACTCTATGTGCATCTATATGGGATGGAAATGAGAGAGCTATTCTTTAAAGGAGGTGCAACATTGAACCATGGCACTGACCTAGAAACAATATTTTCTTTTTACAACTGATTGAAATTTATAAGGCCAAAAGTACATGAAAGAAGCTACTAGAAGCTAGAAACTAAGAGAAAGGGGTAACTTCCAGCAGGTTTGTAATGCAGCAACATTAGCTAAATTAACAGATTTAAAGTTGGGTGAGTCACAACATGCAGCCCAAAAGAGCTGAGCCTGCAGCCCAATAGGTTACTTCACACTGCTGTAAAACAAAGGAAAAGGGGAAAAAACAATTTAAAAAATCCCATTAATGAAGTTATATCTCTCTGAGGCTTTTCTCTTTCAAACCAAACTTTGCAATCAGTGATTAATCAGCTGCAAGGCAGAGAACTCACCTAACTGAAGCCCTGCCTAAGATGTACCAGTGTGGGGATCAGCCCTTGCTGGGATGATAAAAAACTGACCCATGGGGGACAGAAAAAGTGCCCGAATATTGGCAACCTCCAGCCAGGCTGCACTTGCCGCTGAAACTGGGACTTCATGGCAGTGTGGCTGAGGAACAGAGACATTCCTGCTTCCCCTCACTCCCTCTGCCTGCTCCAGGGAGTCCGGGCTCCCAACCAGGCGCAGAATGCCTGGCAGAGAGGGCAGCTCCCAGCTCCCCAGCAATCCCAGAGCTCCAGCTTCACTTCTGCCCCCCTGCACCCCCTGCTGCAGGGTGCAGGCTCTCTTTTCCACACAGGACACCA
Organism: Motacilla alba alba; assembly: GCF_015832195.1. Lineage (NCBI taxonomy): Eukaryota > Metazoa > Chordata > Aves > Passeriformes > Motacillidae > Motacilla > Motacilla alba. Next base: position 1,424,430 of record NC_052026.1, read on the forward strand.
GGGCTCACCAGGGTGCTGCCTCCTGGCACAGGGGACAGTGACCTCAGCCCTGTGCGTGGTGGTGAGCAGGGCTGTCCCACTGTCTGTCACATGCCAGCCATCCCAAGCCCTGGCAGGAGACAGGAATGCTGGCAGGTAACAGGAATGCTGGCAGGTAACAGGAATGCTGGCAGGAGACAGAAATGCCTCCCAGGCTCTGCCCAGTGGCCGTGACACTGCCAGCTCCTGCAAGCACCAATTCGAGATGAACCTTCCAGCTGTTCCATACTACAGGAAAGGTCATATTTCAGAAACAAAGTCTCGTATTTCACAGACAATGCTGTTCTAAATGAGAATGAGCCTGGGCACGCTGAGGATTCCCCTCTGCCCAGCCACCACCCTGCAAACAGCAGCAGCAGCAGCAGCAAAGGGACGTGCCAGCACCAAGGGTGACGAGTCTCAGAGCTGCAGCGTTTCACAAAAGGGAGTTGGAGGCAGGAGGGATAATTTGGTGTCACAGAGCCAGCACACCACCCTTCCCATAGGGGAGAAAGAGAATTAAACACTTGTTAAGCATAGAGAGGTCAAATAGAAATGTGGATTTTCAGACTGCCATCATCCTTGACCTTTACTGCTCGTACGAGACTTCAGGAAAGAACATTTTCTATACAATATTGATAAGGCAGGCCTTGCAAAAGCTCAGAAAAGTTCAGGAATACAAGGCTAATTATTAAGGATAAGTCCAGTCAGGAGAGGGGAGGTTTTTCTGAGAGCTGCAGCAGGTCTGGGAGCACTTGTGTGCTCTGCAATACAATGGCCAGCTGCAGCTCAGCTACTCCCTCATCACCTCACTGAAGGGAAAAAATAGAGCACAATTCTAAATGGCAATATTCCTACTAGCAAATACAGGAAATAAAACCCACAGACCCATGGAATGCCAGAGCTTTACAGCAAAATACACACAAAAAAAGCACCTTGTGCCAGGGAAGTCACTCACACTGTCCAGTTGTCCAGCCTGGAAACTTCTGCAGAAGAGCTTTGGCTGTCATTATTCATGTCAGCATGCCAGGGAAAGAACTTGCTATTTTCCACCACTTCTGGAGATTAGCCTTTTTTTCTTTGAGTGTTCCACTAATTGTTTTTTCCTCACTTGCATCAGCAGGAGACCCAATTATAGCTCCAGCTTCAATTTGCAATAACCTCCTTTTTAAATAGCGTGAGTCACCTTTTCACCTTTTATTACAGAGATAGCACCAAGGTCTGATGGAGAAATAGTGCAAATCCTAAACTCGATTTCTCAGAAATGGGATTTTATAATTGTTGGTCACTTTCCTTGATTTAATTTAAATCACATTTACATCCTAATAGGACTTAGAAGAAATTATTTCACAGACACAGTTTTCCATATGTAGCTCTAGTCTTCTAACACCGTATAAACTCTCTCCTATTTTTACTGATTAAAATATTTTTTTTCTCCTCTCCAGAAGCCCCAGCATCACTGAATCTATTGTCACTCACCGAAAGTAATTTTGTTTAATACCTAAGTAGGCCATCTATCCTTGGGCAGGCAGGCTGCTAACCTTGAGAGCTGCTGTGGGAGGTGACTGATGTGCACTTGGTGCACAGAGAGGAACAAACTGCAGCAGGATTTAGTTGGAGGAAACTCCCAAGACACTATTAATTACGATTCCAAAAAGACAGCTCTCACTTCCACCTGGCAAATGCAATTATGCAATAGAAGGGGAGTTCAGCAAAACAAACAACAGCTCAGACCAGCAGCTGACAGAGCGACGTGCACTGTCTGCTTTAAATATGTTTGGGGAGCACAGCAGTAAATCAAAGCCAAGAGCTCATTCATTTTGGGAACCTGAGCCTCCAGGACACAGCGCAGTTGGCACTTGGAAAACAATCCTATAATCAGTCAAAAGCATAAAAAACATTTTAAAATAGGTTCTGTAAGCTGAATCGTGGCAAGAGCCGTTAACAGTAATTAATGTATTGAAAAAAGAGTTTTGCAAGCTTTGAAGGAAAATGATCCTCACTGAACCCCAATCAGCACAAACTCTTTCAACTCAGGATAAACCCCTCACTGGCCTCGCCAGAGAAAAACAAGGCTGACAAGGGATAGGAATGAAACTTTAGGATGCCAGGGGGACTAGCAGGACAGCGGCCTTGCTTTTTAGGGGGTAAAGCACTGAAATAATGGCAGAGGCTGGAAGGTCACTGCTAGGGCTGGCACCTCTTCACTGAGGGAAAACAAGTTTTCACCTGCAGAGAATTTGGCTCTAAATGAAAAACTCATTTCTAAAAGCTGTGCATATTTTGAAACAAGCGATGAAAACCACCAAGATGGTTCGTCATTGGGATTTAGGTTTTCTTACAAAAGGCAGAAGTGACCCCGGTGCTTCCCCCTTGTGACTTTGAGTGAATAATCTCGATTCTTCTCGCAGCTAGCCAGATTCCAGGATCAAGGGAGCAGCCAGAGACTGTTCACAGAGGCAGAGCTGTCAGTCAGGCTCTGCATTCCCCTCCCGGGGCTGGGACCCTCCCTGCATTCAGCCTCCTTGCCCCCAGCGCTGCCCAGCAGCACCTTCTGCCGCCTCCCCTCCCCAGCCCGCCAAACCCTGCCCTGCCTGCTGCAGCTCCCTTGGGGCAGGAGGACAGGGCACTTTCTGATCTTCACCTACTTACAATCACAGCTTAATTTCAGCAATAAAACAGTAGCTATGAGTGAGTATTTTGAAGTATTTTAAAAGAGGAAAACCAGTACTTTAAACTAAAAATACAAACCCTAAACTCTAAAATCCACAGCAGGAAAAAAAAGGCACACAAACACAAGCCAGGGATCCAGGAATCCACCCGTGCTCCCTGGTTTAGCTGGAAAGAAATGAAGCGTCTGTCCTGCCACACTCACACTCCAAATTAGTAGTGACAGGTCTGTAGGAGGGCAGATAATCCTGTAGACTGTGCATCAAAGCCCTTCATCACCAGAGCCACACCAGGAGTGCAACCCATACATACTGAGACTGCTCCAAAGAAAGATTGGTTTAACTCTATTTATTTTAACATACTAATAAAAGCTTAAAGCATCTCAGTGTTGAGAATGGCACTGGAGGCAGCGTGTGCTTTCCAAAGCACCCTGCTCCCTAACACCTGCCTGAATTGCTCCTTCTGCTGCAGGCCAGACTAGTGCAAAATGCACCAGGGCAAGGTCTGTAAACATCAGAATTCTCATCACTAGCAGGCAGCAGCCCCAGCAATTTGCAGGTTCATGGAAACAACAATTTCAGGCTCCTGCTGACTCAGGAGCTCTGGGAACCTCCCCTGCATTTTCCTCAGGGGTAGCCAAGTACAGAAGCAGCTTTTGATTCAACTGCTCCCATGCACTTGTTTTGGTGTCTTTGAAGAGCTTCATTTGTGGGTTACAGAGAATTAAATTAATGATTGGAATTATGTATTTCTTGTGACTGAAATGCCTGTCCTGGCTGTGGCATCTGAGAGCCTTAGATAAGATTTGGGAGCATGGTATGTAGGAATCAGCTTCTGTGCATGGAAAACCAGGATAGATGGCACATTTCAACCTGAAAAAACCCCAAATATCACTTTCACTGCCACTGTAAGTATAATTCACAAATGACACTTACCAGATGGTGACACGAGGACAGAAGGGCTCAGCTCAGTAAATCCAATGCACCTGGGTGGTCGCAGTGCCAGGGATCACCTGGAATGAACCTCAGGAACCAGGCATCACCAGGAGTGCCCACAGGATCCAGGGATCACCAGGAATAGCCACAGGAGCCAGGGATCACCAGGACTGGTCACAGGTGCCATCAGTGATCTGGGGTGGCCACAAGTGCCAGGGGTCACCAGGGATGTGATGCCAGGGTGTCCATTTTTTCAGGATACCTCCTCAGAGACACCAGCTCGAGCTGTGATTTTGTTGTTACAGCAAGATTAAATTATTTCAAGGACCGGGACATCTGAGGCTCTGCCATGGGAAACCTGAAGCAGAGGAAAAGCTGGTGTGAGTGTGGGGAGCAGCTGAGGAGGGGCCTCTGTCCCAGCTCAGGCACTGCCAGGGACCCTTGGGCATGGTCAGGATGGGAATTTTCCTTTACCCCGCTTCTATTGCAAACTCAAACAAAGGTAAAGAAACTGCTACATTTAGGGGAGGCGTAAATTTTATTTAGGCCAAGCTATCAGCCATCAACATCAATTTCACATAAACTGGTGAATCCCTTCCCCTGCCCTTAACCTGCAGGCTGTCCATGCTGTGACTGAGTTCCCAGTCAGAGGCACACTCCAGGTGACACCTGCTCCTCCCTTCAGCCCCAGGATCACCCCAGAACAGCCTGGGGGTGCCTGTGTGGTTACTCACAGGGAGCACAGCCCTGCTGGCAGCCTGTAAAAACTCCCTCTTTGACCAAACCCTGCATCTGTGGAGAGGAGACAGCCCAGTCCTGTTGAAACCTCTTTCATGGGTCCCCCTGATGAGGAGACCTCTAAAAGCTTTTGTGTTAGGAATGAGAGATGGATGGGATTTTTGGTTTTTTTGGGTTTTAGGTTGTTGTTTATTTTTCTCTTATCAGCAGTTCAGCACACCGTCTACATGTCAGACTTAGAGTACAAAGAGAAGGCATTAAAAGTCACAAGACACACAGGTTCAAGGTCTTCCAAAGCTGTTTTGTTTAATTAACTCTTAGAACGTACTTTATTTTTACCTTTTTACCAATAATTAATTAATTGTCTGTCCACACAACATCTGTATTGTGTTTTTTTCTAACCAATCACCCTGTGCTCCCAACACTGCAGAAAATGGAGTAGATGAAGAACAAGGAGGAGATCGGACAATGCCTAAAATCTTCCCTTTTGTCTCCCATCCACTTCCATGCTAAAAACCCAAAACTCTAAGTTTTTCACCCTGTGATAAACTATACTACTATCTATTTTACACACTTGTAGAATTTAATTCACCCCAAAGTCTTGGCAGCTTTCTCCATGGACGAAGGTTAAAAGCAGTGTTCTCCTGGGGGTCAGGACGCCTCAGGATAGGTAGAGAAATATTCCCTGTGCCCTGGGTTCCAGCACAGTCCTGCAGTGTTGCAGCAGAACAGTGAAACCCCAGCACCAGCCCATCCTCAAAGGCAGTCCCCACCCTAACACCTGGAGCAAGAAAACTTGGCCATCAGGGAATCACAAACCAGGCGTGACCTTGCCAAGGTAGTGACAGCATTGTGGCACGTGCAACAAATGGATTAAAAGAGGGGGAAAACCTGCTGAGCCTAAGAAAATACTGCCTGTGCTGTGGAATGGCTGACAGCTCTGGGTGGGCTAGGGAGCCAGGTAAGCTTAGGGGATTTAATCTGGGGATCACTTGTGACTTGTAGGAGAAGTAAATTTCCAAGGAATTCCATCCATGAGCTTACTTCAGAACCAATGTGTCTGTGTTGGGTTCCATTTCCAAAGCTCTTTGGGCTGTTGTGTCATTTCAGCTTCCCCTCGGGGGCCATGATCTCAGGAGAGCTCTCCAGGAGGTTTTGGTCTGTGCACTGGTGTTCCACTCGAGCAATCTGGAAGGGGTAAAGGTGTGGGCAAAGGCAGAGCTCACTGTGCACACTGAGGGGTGTGAGGCCCTGCTTTCCTCTGGGGCACAGAAGGGCACTGCTGTCCCCAAACCTCACAGACATCCCCCCTCAGCACAAAGCTGCCTCCCAATGAGAGGGACTTGCTAGAAACCCAGAAAGTGCCAGCAGGACAAGTCCTCCTCAGTTTTATCCTTCCTGGACCAGTGGAGCTCCATGACATCCCCAGGCCTTATTCCAGAGCCTCTCCCAGGGTGTCTGTCCCCCCAGAGGCCCAGCAGAAGTGGCGGCAGGCAGGAGCTGCCAGACACACACACGACATCCAAACCAAACCCGGGCACGGGAGCTGGAATCCTGCCCACAGTGCTGTCATCCTTGGGTTCTTTAGCCCAGATTTAGCAGGTGTGCAGTGCTCTGTTTGGGTATTTTAACAGGCGGAAAATGTCATCTTGTCATGAGAGATTGGATGTAAAGCACTCCCGTGCTCTGTTGCAGTGGTTTCTAGATCTCATTCTCATCACCAGGAAATGGAATAGCTTGTTCCAGTCCCTGACCCAGAATTTAGTTTGTCAGCTCCTGGCAAACACATTTCAGTCTTGCAACCCACAAATATGTAAAAATATCGAGTGCATTGTGTTGTTAATAACATGGTTGGAAGTCACTCACGGCAATTAAACTTGCATTACAATGAAATCTCTTTGACCACAATGATGGTCCTGCTATGCCATTTTATTACTGCACTCTGAAAGGTGCAATTAAATGTATGCAAGAACATGCACAGAGCTTTACTCACTTGTTTTAAGTGCTTTTAAACATTGTCTTTTGGAAACATAAACTGGCATAAAAATACGTTATATAAAGATTTCACACCAAAAATTACTTTATTTTCTTTGTTTATATTTCTCAAGCAATATGCCCAGTTACTTTGCAATACTAGATATTTTATCTAGCAGATATTTTGAGCTTTGGCAGGAAATTTTTTGCTGTGATTTCCCAGTTGAGAGAATCAATGAAATGTTAGTAGTCTCAGAATAGTATCTCTGAATTCAGCCCCTCAGCCAGCAATGCTGCTTTGCAAGTATTATTTACCATTCTGTTGGGTTTGTCTTCATAATCTACTTTCCTCCCTTAATGTATCATTGCCCACGCTAGCAAAAAGCAGGAAATTGCAAAAACCTTAGCCAGCAAGATTTGGAGACCAAAACTTCTTTCAAGTGACAAAATAAAGAAAACTATTCATTTCACCAAACCTAATCCCAAGCCTTTCTTTCCAATAGTTCTGGATGTAGAAACTTCTGTCTAATTCACACTTGAGAAGGAGGCAAAAGTTACTTTATGAGGACCTAAACCCTTTTTTTTTTGTGTGTGTGTGCTGGAATTCTAATGCACTTTAACCCCACATTCTAGAAAGATGAATTCAAACTAAAATAAGCAGAGACAAGGAATCCTGGAATGATGGAGGAGCTATTGCAGAAAACCAAACCTTTGGCATGTTTGGTCTCAGTGGATCAAAGGCTGGGTGTTATTTATAGAGGGCAATCATAACCAACTGGAAAAGTGAACCTAACCCTGCAAAAACTCTCCTTGGAAGGGGAAACTGAGGCAGAGATGGGAGGGGCTAAGATGTTGTGGTTATTGCCACCAAACAGATTTATTGTCCCTCAAGGCTTCTCGTGGTTCAGTGTTGGTCCCTTGCCATGACAGGGGGGGTCTCAGGGGTCCCTGGGCATGACAATGGCACTGAGCCAGGGTGCAGCTTCCAGGAAGCTCCCCCTGCAGCAGAGCAGCCACCTGCTGTCCCACCACCCCCAGCTAAATGGTCCCTTTTTTGTCCTGAACTGCATTAATTACTCAGCCTTGCCTTGCAGGGAGCTTTAGTTAGTCATTAAAGCCCACTGGTAGGAATCATAAGGTTGGATTATCTCTTAACTCTTTCAAAGCTTCATTGTGGTTTTTTCCCTAATCTTCTGCACCACTGGAATGGTTCTTTTGCTGCCTCTCACAAGGGATCTGGCAGATAACTGATGGATTATTGAAATCACTTTCTGAAAACTCTCCAGGCACCTTTCTGCATCTGAAGATGTCTAAATGCATTTAAAAGCTGGCCTGAAAATTCCTCCAAGCACAGCTAGAAAAGTACTACAGAGGTGCAAAGTATTATCTCAGTGATTAGGTATACATGTTTCCTTGGATACAAGTCAAACTAAATCATGCTTTTTGCTATATGCTAATAGGCTTCTGCAAATTAATTAATGAAGGAATTGGGCATACTAAGGGAATTATTTGAATGATGCCTGCCTGAAGTTTTTTTAACTTCATTTGCTTGAAAATTGGAAAGTAGGCAGGAAATGTCAGGTTGTGTGTCCGAGTCTTTCTATTGCATCCCACAGTTAAAAAAATAAAATAAAATAGATAAAAAAGCCTTTTTCATGTGCAGAAAGAAGCAGAGTCACCAGAGAGCTTTTCAGTATTCCATGTTATTCCTGTTGCTAAGGAAACTTTCCCTCATCTGTGCTAAGTAAAGTATCCTAAAAATTCCTGCACAGAAGGATGGCATTGCAGATCAGTGTCAGAAAAGTCAGCTGACAATTAACCACAGAACCAGCCACTGGGAAGTTTTAACAGGACAGTTCCTGACTTCTCTTGTAAAGCCCAGGGAGATTTGCAGCAGGGAGGAGCCTGGGGGAACCACAGCCAGTCTGTATGATTAATCTTGTCCCTACAGAATTTCCCTGAAAAAGCAAAATAGGAAAAAACAAGAAGCAAACCAAACGTTTGGCTTGGGTTTTGTTGGCACTGTGATCTGTTCACTCTTCACTGTGCTCTCTAGAAGACAAAGTAAAAATCCCCCCACAGAGAGACCTGGAGATGTTCTTTACCATCATCTCTATTTAAGAGAGAGAGTTTAAATAAAGAGAAAAAGAGCTGCAAATAAAGAAATGCTTGAGATCTCTGTTGGCTGCAGTAGATTTCACTCTGTTGCATGTGTTTATTTTCAGTCCATCACCAGGTGGTTTTAACACCACTGCTCACAAAACAAGGAGCCACTGCTGAGGGAGGGAGCAGAGATGTCTCCTGCAGCAATAACAGGTGAGAGTGTTCCATCCAACTTCTGTTGTGGAATTTCTTCTTTTTTTCCCAGCAAAGATTCATTATCCAAGCCTGGAAATCCAGGCCAGCAGCTGCCCTTGTTCTGCCCTTTGATAAAAGTCAAATACTACAAAAACACTGCGTGTCCTGGGGCAGTTTGGAATCCTGGTTCTTCACATTTCATGACACAGTAAGGAAAGGGGGTTTGCTGTTCCTCTCCTCCTCCATGCCAAAGGTCTGCTGACCTCCAAAGTGTCTGGCTGACCTCCTTTCTCCAGCAAAATTAGAATCCCAGGATCTTTTGTGATGTAGAGCTACCGAGAACAGCTTCTCTTTCCTTATATATGTGGCTGCCAGCCATGTGATTATATACAGCTACAGAAATACATATACACACACATATCTATAATATGGATATTTCATAAACATCAGCATTTATTCTTGTCTTACAGATAAATCACCAAGTCCAGTCCATTCCCAGGCCAGTTCCCTCTTCTGATTGTTACAATCTTTTCTGGTTTTCCTCAACCATGTGCACAGCCCTCGGTAGGAGCTCTGTGTGTATGATTTCAAGACATAAAATCTTCTTTCTTATTCCTTCTTCGTCTCCTGGATGAAAATGCACAAAACAATCTGAACATCTACAGGAGCTGTGTATGACCTTCCATCTTGACGTTGCTCCTCTGGAACCTGCCCTAACAAGCCTTGTGCTGTGATGGATGAAACTGAAAGCAATTCCCTCTTCCCAACAAATTGAGACCCTCAAAGGGATCCCATCTCTTTTCAGATGGCCCAGGTTTTGCTCACAAGACCTTGGCTTTCATCTTGGCTAGCAGTAATTCTGAAGGAAGGAAAACACCAAAGTATTGTGGTCTGTCTGGAATATGAAAGACACTTTCTGCTGCTTCTTTGATGTCTCATGAAAGAAAACTGAAAGAATACAAATGCAATATCATTAAAACATGTTACTAATCCTGCAGGAATGGAGAGGCTTGAGCATTAGAAATTTTTCCTCAATGCCATTTCAAACTATGATTTGTAATCTATTAAGGAAACTGTCATGAGTAATGGCTTGCAATATGACAATGAATTTTAAACTTTCTCAAGTGAAATATGGATGACAATTTTTTTACACCATTTGGAAATAACTTGAAGTGGCAGTTGCTGGTTAGAGAACAAAAAGCCAAATGGCATGGTTTAGATACACAGAAAATGGAAGATAATGATGCATGAAATAAATGGAAAAGAATTGAGGAAAACACTGGAAAGAGGAAGGGCAGAACAGTTTGACCCACCAGTGAGCCTGGTTCTATTTCTATGGAAATGAGCTCATTACTGCTAATTTTTTTTTTTTTTAAGCTCCTACTTGATTCGTGAAATGCTGTTTGAATTCCGATAAGGGCTTCATGAATCACTGAAAAAAAACCATTTGAACAAAATATCCAGAGTCAAATGATTACCAATCCTATAGATTAATCAGCTGTCTGAGCACTTTATATAGCAGAGCATCACCAGGAGAGCCAGCTTTTCCCCTGGCATCGTCAGTCTATAATGCTCCATTCTGCAAAGAAAAGGGATCGTGCTTCTGAAATCCCATTCTGGATGGTTACTCCATCCACGAGCCTGTACTAAAAAGGAAAGATGTTGTTGATTTTTTCCCCCTGCTATTTCCATGTTTGTTCTGTTTTAAAAATCAGCATCCTGAGCATTGGGCCTGGAATTGCCTCTCATCCCTCAGAACCAGGAGGCTCTGTGGCATTTGTGGTGCTGCCACGTGTCACACATCAGGGTTGGCTGGGACACCCCAGTGTGCAGGGAAATGCTCCAGGGCCAGAGCACAGCTTCCTCCTAAACCTCCAGGATGCTGAAATAAAAATCCAAGGAAGCGGTGGATTTAAATAGCACGTAAGCTTTATTTATTTTATAAAGCCATCAATTTTTAAGGCTGTCTTTGGACGGGAGCAGAGTCTGCTTGTGACAGCTGGATTTTTAACTGAACAGCACTGATCGACTTTGTGTGTTACACATACAGCATCTACACCCCTTATTAATTCTCCAGACACTTCAAAAAGGATGCCCTTGGCAAGTTCTGTGACTCGCTGCTAATTTGCCTTGTACTAATTTTCAAGGTGTGCAGAGGTCACTGCTTCCTCCAGCTTGCAGCTTGTAACAACGCACACGTGAGGGATTACACCAAACAAGCTCAGCCTTCTGCCTAAGCACTTTGTGCCTCATGCCAAAACCTTTCCATTTTGGCAGCGGCTCAGCAGATTGTACTTCAGCCATGACAAAGAGAGCAGCAGTAACCAGTCCTCACTGGAAATGCACAGGGCAGGGTATCCCACTGATCCTTTCACCACTCCCAGGACTCTGCTCTGCTCAGCTCCAAGGGCTTAAACTCACATTGGAGGTGCAATTACCAAGGCCAGGCTGGACAGGGCTTGGAGCAACCTGGTCTGGTGGAAGGTGTCCCTGCCTATGGCAGGGGGTGGGACTGGATAGGCTTTAAGGCCCCTTCCAACCCAAACTATAATGGATTCTAAGAATTATTTGGATTATTTTTAAAAAATATTATCTAGAGATGGATGGACATACAGCCCCACCAATCTGCAGTTATGACAGGCCTTAGATAATTTTCATTTTAAGACCAACAGGAGGTTGAGAGATAAATTTCATTATAATTTACATGGGGAACTACAGTGGTGCAAATAAGAAATAATTTGGCATATATGACTCTACAGAATTGGGACAGACTTATACTGATTTCAATTTTCCAGGATGCAGAATTAATTTGGGAAGAAGGTTATAAAGCACTTTGCTATTCAGTTGATAGCATTATTAATAATGCAAAGACAGTATTTCTGTTCTGGATGTTCCCATACATTCAGTCAGGACTTTGTGAGACACCAAAGCTGCTTTGTGAAAACACTTCCAAGGCTTTCTTTTTGCATCTCACATTTCTACACTTCTCAGAGCACCAGGAGCAGAAAGGAATCAGCATTTGAAGAAAAACAAAGACAGAGGATTGATGTGGAAAAGGGAAATCTCCAAAGCTGTTTCTCTGCTGTGAACTCCCCTGGCACAGCTGTGGGGGTGAGTGCAGCTCTGCAGTGCCAGGGCATGGGCTCTGCATGGGAGATGCAAACTGAAGGTCCAGCAGCACCCTGGCACTCCCGAAACCATCCACTCCCAGGCTTTTTAGCTGCAGTCTGAGTTCTGGCACTACTGATATCTCAATTCCCATGGCCTTCAAGGCAGGACTGCGGTGTAGGACAGAAGATCATTTATGATGATTCTTTAGGGGAAAAAAATAACACACATTATTTTCTCTTTGTTATTTATTTACACTTATAGCTGGGAGTAATGACATTTCTTCCTATTCAGTTCTGATTTCAAGATGATTAAAGTCTCATTTAAACTAAGTAAAAATATAATAGTATCATTACAAATTAACAAGGATAGGCACTCCCTTGTGGTAGGTACAGTACAGACCTAGACCAACAGGTAGTTCTTCTTCCAAAATGTAAACAGCAGGTGAAGCAGAGAGAAGCAGGAAAAATACCAGAATACCTTGTTAGTGCTGCCTATCAGACATAGAGAAACCCCCCTCACCCTTACTTTGTCTTTATTTTAATTATTTATCTGGGGGTCTTGTAAGAGAGACAAAGAATTCAAAGAGTGAAAACTGAAATCACTGGGAAGAGGGGGATATGAGCCTGGAAAGGAAATGAAGAGTCTGAGGCAGAAATACTCAGAGGAAAACTGCTGGAAGCAGGAGTCAGTTCAGCAGAAGGGAGAATCTCCAGGAAAAAACCCCAAAGCTTTATTGCTGTTACATCTCAAATCAAACTAATCCCCTTTCCCAGCTGTGCTTCCCAGCTCAGATACACAACCCCATCTCACGTTACACTCACCATGAAAGCCCCCTAAGCTTTTAAAAAGGTATGCAAAACACTAAATGTTTTAATTGTATTTTATTTAGGTTAAAAAAAAAAAACAGATGGTATCACTTCATATTGTAAGGATCACATAAATTGTACAAAGTGGAGTTAAGAGTTTGATTTTCAGATTGCACAAACCCTATTTGAATGACAAAGTTTCCCTGTCAAAATAATTTATAGTGCCTTTCCTCACTGAAGTTCATCAACTATATGTTCTTTAATCTGATTGTAAAGGTAAGAATCCTGTAATGCAGAAAATTCCCATTGTATGGCTTCATATAATGTGAGATCAAATCATTGTTGTGGAAGGAAAGAGAGCCCAGCCCTGCTGAAGGAACTGCCCCAGACAAAATCTGCTTTGTGGAATCCTGACCAGCACAATTCAGCAAGTAGTAGAACAGGATCCAAGTGCTCTTTGCATGGCTACGGTCAGGTTTTCTCCACAGATTTAAGAAGCTGGACCTTACTCTCCTATTTGACTGGATTTTTCTACTAACAATTCATATTAGTTTGGCTTTTCCAGCAAACAGCCATTTGACTGGGTTGGCATCACACTTCCCCTACTTTGGTTTCAGTATTTTAATAACATTAAATCTTTAAATATTTTGTTTAAAAAATTGGTTTGTTTGCTCCTAGTTAAAAAGAGTTAAATCTACAGAAATGTGAAATGATTCATTGTGCCTTTCTTTTCTCTCATGGGAATCTGAGATGTGGCCAAACAAACCCACAGGATTCAGGCTGTGATTCCCATTCTGTTTCTGTGACAGGGGAAGGCCATTGTCACAACACAGGTGCCCAAACCCACAACACAGGTGCCCAAACCCACCATTCCCTGCTGGCCACGGGAATCCTCTGGAGCTGTGCTTTGTGAGCAAACATCTATTTAACCACAGAGCACAGCTGTGCTTTTGGAGAGCCATCAGAAGACCCTAAAAGCCTCAATGCAAACAGAGTAAATGTCTTCCTGATGTCCCCTTGGCTGGGAGGCAGGTTTTCCACAGGCACTGCCTGGTGACACCATGCAGGGACAGAGATCTGAGCCTGGGAAAGGCTCCTTGTGTCACACTGGGCTTTGGCAGCTCTGCCATCAGAGCTCTCAGTGAAGAAGCTTTGGTTGCTTCAAAGAATCATTTCCAAACCCATCCATCCTACAAAAATCAAAGAATAGAGCTTGCCATTATTCCCACTGTTAGGCAGGATAAGTCCACCTGTGTGCCCGCAAAGGGCAGGGCAAAGCTTGGCCCATCCACAATATTCAAGTCATGCTCTGCAATAAGTTACAAATGCTCTATTGAAAGGAAATTCACAGAGATGCCTCGGTGGTGTTTCCCTGCTGTGTGCACACAGTGTATTATTCTTCCAGACTCCTTTCTTCCCCCCAGGATAGACACATTCATGTTCACATTTAAAAAATCATATAGCAATCCATGGCCAGTCAATACAAAAGCAGCAGAAAGATAAAACCATTGATCTGAGTGCACAGGCCTGATAAAGTCGGTGCCCTCAGTGACTGCAAAGCCTAAGCAAGCCAGAACTCAGGTGGTTTTCCTTTTAATTGTATTGTGCCTTCTCTGCCCTCCTCAGGAACCCAAAAACCACTGCCCTGCCAGTCCCTGTGCCCTTTCCCTTCATGGGTTGGAAAGCTCCACTGCAGTACATTTCAACTGCCTAAAGAAGCCTGCTGCATTAAGAGTATGTAATCAAAACCTTTCTCCTGATTAACAAGCCTTTTTTCATCGGGAAAATTTTAAGCACATTTCACTTTTCATCCTATGAATGTTGACAGACCTCCTTTATCAGGACATTAATTAACAGCAGGTGAGGAAGGCAGAGTGACTGTGAGATCCTGTTACTTCTACTTGGTTTCAAGGCTGCTTAGGAGACTTTCTCTCAGCTCAGGGTTGAAATTGTCTTATCTCATACATTCCCAGGATTACTGTTTCATGTAAATGTCATTTTTGCTGTCCAAAACATTAAAAAAAAACCCACACCAGTGTGAACTAACTCCCGTCTCCTTCTGAGAGACATGAGGGAAGCTGAATGCTTTTGATCAAAGACAAGATCCCAACTTCAAAGTAACACCTCATCTGTAAATATATTACACCATGCTCTTAGTACAGAAAGGGGGACTCCTTTATTTTAAATAACCTGAGGCCAATACCGTGGGATTTGCCTGCCTTTGCAGAGTTTAATCCTGCTCCTCTGAATACCAACAGAAAATTAGACAAAAAGATTTTAAAGATCTTGGGCTGCAGTCTCCTCTTATTTATCCAAGTCCAATGGACCCATGTCCAATATTTCACTGGAAGAACACCCAGCTTATTGTGGACTGAGAGAAGACCATGGAAAAAACCAACAAAATTCAGAAGCATCACAGATTTTTTTAAACCTAAGACCTAAATCTTTCTTCTAATGACAGAAGCAAACTACGTGCTACATGCCTGCAGATGCTCTACCACTCTACCAATTTGACTTCCAACATTTTTTGGCCACAAGGCCACTCCTTGCACATGAAAAGAAAGGTTTGGGTGGGCACATAGGGTCAGTTTTACCCTCAGGTAACGATCAACAGTGTCAGCGTGCAGGTGTCACTCCTGTCCCTATGCAGTCCACAGGAAACAGCCCAAGACACTGAAATCAATGACATTTTCTGCACAAACACCCATAATTCATTTATCTAGGTATGTTTTCAAAAACATACAATTATCATTACATCTTATAAAAGGAATAAAATCCAGCCATCTAAAAGTATCAAATTTTAATCTTCAGAAACTGAGGTTATTCAAACATGTCCTGTTATTCTACTAAAACATTCTGTGTCTCTCAAAAGCAGGAAAAAACTCCATTTACCTGATGTCAATATGCAATGTTGGAAAAATGAGCAAACTATTTATAATTAGGGATTAAAACCTCTTGAAGGTTCAAGGCTTGTTAATAGGCTAAAAGAAGCCTTTGTTTCTGTTATATTTACTCTCAAGGTGTGCTGCTTCTCCTCCTCTCTGAATGTGGTTGCTGCAGTAAATGCAGAGCAAAAAGAGCTCAGAGCTCCTTCTCTAGGCCTGGGAAGAATTAGTTCTTCCTGGGTTTCTACATAAACATTTTCACTGCAGAGCAAAGTAAAATCTTGTGTCAGAAATGTGGTTCTGCTCCCTTCCTTCCCACCCAGAAAGGACATTTTCCCCATGGAGGGAATGGTGCCTCTTTGGGAATACCTAAAACAGAGGCCAGACAGAATTAAGGGAATAAAAAGCAGTTCTATTTATTGAAGGGCCTTCAGGCACATTTTGGGCAGACAGAGCCCTGCCCCTGGGGCTACACCCAAATATTAATGATGGGTCAGGAGTTTTCACACTTTGTAAGTTTGGCCCATCTGCACATTGGGGGTTCATCTTCCAATTACAGCTTCAGCTAATGAAGGCATTTACCCCAAGTTTGCTGCCCCCAACTCTCTTTTGTTCCCATCTCTGGGGCCTGAGGCAGTGAGGTGTCCTTGATTCCAGGCCTGGAGAGGAATTGTTGTGTCTGCCCAAAATGGGGAAGCAGCAGCTCCCACTGTCCATGGAGTTTAGAGTTATGCACTAAAGAGTTGCAGGATGACAAATAGATGGAAAATACAAAAGCTGAAATGCTGAGGTGTCAGGAAGAGCACAGCCCAGTGGGACCGAGATGCCTGCCCTGCACCCTGGGATTGCCATTCCCATTGCTCCATGTCCTTCCCACGTGCAGTGCCTCACAGCCTGCCCTGGGCAGAGCCAGCCCTGCCTGTCACTGTGTCACACACACACAGAAGTGTCCTGGCAGCTCAGGCTGGTGCAGCAGGCGCAGGAGGAACGGGCAGCCCCAGCACTTCCCAGGCCCTTGGCATCCCCAGGGAACATTTGTTTGTGTTGGTGTGGGTCTGAGTCCTGGCCCAAAACCAGAGCTGTCCCGGGGGACAGACTAAGGCAGGGTGACCCCAGTGAAGGTGATTCCCACCCTTCTGTGCCGGCTCTGCCCAGCTGAAGTGGAACTTTCCCTGGTGTGCAAGTGCAGCACGTGGCAGGTTCCTCACCTGAGGGAGCCTCCAGCCATAGAAGAGCCAGAACGTGCCCCACCCCTGCAGCACAGACGCTCACAGAGATGTTCTCAAGGTGCTCACAAGCCCACAGATCGTGATCGTGCTGCACGGAGCTGACAGCCCCTGTTTGTGCCATTAGCATCGAGCACGGATCCTCTCCCATGCTTGGCTGCATCCTGCCAGCTCCTGCCCCTGTCTGCGCTGGAACTCCCACCACTCCCAGCAGGGGAAAATTAAACACTGCAGCAGGCAGAGTGGGAATCTGCAGTTTGTACAAGCTCAGACCGAGCCTGAAAAGCTAAGGGCATACCTGGAAACACTTTTAAAATATATAAAATTCATGAATACTTTTCAGCTGGCAGCTGAGACATAAATATGTGTAATGAGCATGTAACAGACAACTTCCCTCTCTAGCATGGATATAGATCTGCTGCTGTTCCCTCCCTTGGAAGCAGACTGATTTAATGTGCTTTGCTTGGTAAGTCACCCTCCAGCAAAATAAATTTGATTTCTGCTGCAATCAAAAGAATTTAAACAAAATCACCTCTCAGTTCTCCTTAGGTTCATTTATCCAGACATCCATTTCAGTCTTCATTTTCAATACAGAGAAATTAAACAGGGTTTCGTTGAGGCATTCTTTATGATTCTCTGAGGAGAGGTGTGAAATCTGGTCTTGTATGGGCACATCCTTCACATGGGTCGTATTTCATGAGCCTGTGCTTAAATGCAGCTCTTTGAATGAACCACTTTCCCAGTTAGTTATTGGCACCTCTCTGTCTCCTAAAAACAAAGAAGGGCAAGGGCAAGGGCAAGGGAATGGGAAAGGGAAAGGGAAAGGGAAAGGGAAAGGGAAAGGGAAAGGGAAAGGGAAAGGGAAAGGGAAAGGGAAAGGGAGGAGACTCTTCCCCACCACTCTTCCACCCTGCCTAGTCAGGAATTTCCAAGTACATCCTTCTCCAGGTAAACAAGGAAGAGAGTGGCAATGAAGCAAAATCAGCTTTTGGAAAATAGAGTTTTCATTCTAAGCCGGCAGTTGAAGACTGAAATAATTCCTCCTGCCAATTTGTAGCCCCAGCCTCAGTGCTCATCCAGCAGCAGCATGGAATTGCAGAGGTGATGGACATCCTGAATTCCCCTTTCCCTGCAGGATGGCTCACTGCTCTATGCTCCACATAAGCATGAAAACCTTCGCAGAGAACAGCCTTTTGTTTAAAAAAGACAGTTGTAACCATCCTGCTCTCTTCGCAATATTCAAACCATCAACAGTAACCTCCTCCTACTTAGTTTTGTCATATGATTGATTAAACAATGGAATTTGGATACTTGCCATGAAAGAGAAGTTGGAAATCACATTTCTTAAGTCAGGACCTGCACACTTATTAGTGCAGTGTGATAGTGCCATGTAACCATGATTTTCCACCAGTCATTAGTTAACAAAGCTGTCTAACAGGTCTGGCCACCACTGAATGCTCACACAGAACAAGTCATGAGTGTCTTTTTCCACTGAAATGCTGCTGTCATAATGTTAAAATGCTGGAGACAAGGACATCTCAAAGGATATTTCCTGTGAAAAACAAGCTTCTTTTTCACCTACATTACTTAACAAATTACTTACTCTGTTCAATTCCCACTGAAAATTTAAAACACCATTTCTAATAAATTTTAGACAAATACATTGAAAATTTTATTTCCCAAGTGAAATGTACCACTTGCAAAACTGCCTGTCACAAATTTAAAACAAAAAAAAACCTCACAAGGTGCTCAGAAAATACCAATTTAGCAAATGTTTCACACCACTACCTTCATTTCAGCAAATGTCCAACTTCAGCATGTACTGTCACATATTTTATCCAGAATGAGGGAGACTCACCTGCCCACAGAGATCAGGCTTTGGAGACAGCTGGAGGAGGTCAGAGCCCAGCTCTAAATCAAGGAATGTGAATCTGAAATCTTGCCCTGGTTTGGCATCTGACAACAATTTTTTTTAAATGAGGTTATCAGAACCCTCAGGGAAGTGGGGCAAAGGCTCCATGACTTTTGGGAAGCTTTATCCCACAGCAAAACAAACAAAAAACCCCCCAAAAAACCAACCAACGAACAACAACAACAAAAAAAAACAAACCCAAACAACAAAAAAACCCCAACCTCTGAAATCTGGGAAACTGTAAGATCAGCAGGAACTGGGGGCTGAGGAGTCTGGGAATTCTGGTTCAGTTCCAAAAAGTAAGGCTGAAGTAGGTAGGGGTTTGTTTCTATGATTGATTGGTTTGCTTTAATACCTATTATTCTAATTGTTCCTCCATGAGAAAATTCTTAATAATTCCAGTTAATATTGTGTAACAATGAAAACCTTTCCTAAATTAAATTTCCCCAGAATATGTCTACCGAAGTTTGGCATCTCTCCTTTAAAGTCAGACATAATCTTGGAAAAATGAGGTCACTGATTTGTTTCCTAATTGAACATTTGAGAATCTAGCTTCCATTGCCCAGGAATTCAATACCAGTCAAGTTCTTTCCCCCACCTTTCAAATATCTTATACTTCATCTTGCTGCAACAATGAAATCAGATTGTACCTGGCATTTTCCACCAGTATTCTGCATCTGTTTTCATAAAGTATTTTACCCTCAATTTGGGTTAAAATTTAGCTTAATTGTGCCAAATTACCAACAGGCCATCTTTTGCTAAAAATCTTTTTCTTCTCTCCCCTGTCATTTTTACAGGCAGCTCAGCAGATAATTTTATGCTACTGCAGTCACACAAGGCAGATTCTAATATTGATCTGAATTTTTCCCTTGAATATGATTTGCATTCCCAGCCTGATCTACTTTTTTTTTTTTCTTCCCATAGAACATGATTTACATTCTTAGGTCTTGCTGCTTCATTTTAAAGCCATCTTGAAAAAGTCTCTTTCTAATCATCCTTCTAAATTCATGTGGGAATAACTCTTCCTACTGATGCTTAGGAGAAGAAAATTTCAGATAAATTGATGCTATTCTTGCAGACTATAATGACTGGAAACTGTATTTGTTGATGGAAATTAGAGAATTTTTATAGCTTACTAATAATCCAGCCCTGGGACAGCTAATTACCAGGGCTTGCCATGTCTGAATACTGAGGAGGTGCATTCAATCTTCCAGCTCCTGTGAACAGGGAAAAATCAGCAGGAGCAGCCAAAGACCATCCTTGTGCTAGAGCAATCTCCAGCACAAAAATCTATCCCACATGGAGAAAATACAGAGATTTTCTCTGGATTAAACATGGGTAGGTTGGGGAAAATTAATTCAATTTGTCTTTCCCACTGGAGAGGCAGATTGATCCCAGAGGGTTCATTCCATGGCCTCACCCCTTTGGGCTCTTGCCACCCTCCCAAGGTGCTCCCAGGGCTGGGCTGCTCTTCCCCAGCCAGGGAATTGCAGCTTCAGGTGCCACATTCATTAAATCCCCCTGCCAGAACCACAGGGCAACCAATAAAAGGTAAGTGGTTGTCTCATGCACTGTGCCCAAACTTAAAGAAGCTCTAGGGCAAGAGTCAGTGATACTTTCTGAGTTCTTACTCAGTTATTCTAAGTTCATTCACTTTATTATCTCGTTTTCTAAAAGCACCTGTGTTTGAAATTTTGCTTTTGCTACAATGAAAGATGCCTGCTCAAAATTCTTTGGTAGGTCTGAATGACAAAAAGGAATTTACCTTGCAACGACACTCTTATCCTCTTATCATCATTACATTCCTCTTTTTCCACATGTATTTTACCCACTAGAGGCAGTAAATATTGCACTTACAGTTTTGAACACTGCTGACATGTCACAGTTGTCCAAAAACACTGGAACAGGAAAACAATTCAATTTCCCTTGCATTTTTTTGTAGTGGAATATTGTATCACACTGGAAAGACACAGTGGGGAGGTTTGCTACATTACTACTTACTTGATTTTAAGTTTATTATTACAATGTATGGGAAAAGGAAACTCAGATTTTAAGGAAGTCCAGGCAGGACAGACTCAGCCACACACACACAATGACTGTCTCAGCAGACATCAAACATTGGACTGGATCTTGATTACTTAAAAGCTCCCCTAGGATGCCAGCATGAGAGTAGTAAATATATACTAAAACTTGTTTAGCATCGTGCCCAAAATAGTTTTGGGACTGGAAGCAAAGACAGTATTTATGACAAGAATTCATATTTCTTGAAGTATTACTGACCAACAAACATTTAAATGACAGGTAAATAATGGAAAATCTGTCATATTTCCTGCTTCTATTAACTGAGTACTACTTTTTGCAAGCCAAATGAAATTCCATTCACCTTTAAATAAACAAACAAGAGATATTAGTACATTTTAAGTTTCCCAAACAATTTGAATAGTGCAGGCATTTCTGCTGAGCTTATTTCCCACTCACAGCTGCCTTTGTGTACCAGCAGCAAAGACAGGTGGGCTGAAGAGAAGCAGGGACCCTGAACTTTACAAAAGAAGGGAAAGGTGCCCCAGGACAGTGATTTGTGGGATTGGCAGGATATCTTTCCCACCATCAGAAGCCTTCTCTCACTCAGAGTACTCCCTTCAGCTGTGAGGCTGCTCAAGCACCAGTGCTTTGGGTGGTAGAATTTGCAGAGAAACCTGCAGATCCCAGAGTGTTCACCTGAAAAAAACCCTTTGATTGCAGGACATGCCCTTAACCAGATGACAAAACTGCAGCACGTGCTTTTAAGGTGGGATTCTTCATATAAAACGTAACTCTGGCCATTTGCAGGGCAATGGTTTTGCCATTGAGCAAGTAGTGAACAATGCAAGGTGCTCAGAGTTTAGTCCAGCACCAGAATCAATGAGGTGATCTCACACAGCATTGCACTCTGCAGATTGCTCACTGGAAGTGAGTCACATTTGCCTGTGCCACAGCTACCAGGGTTTGTGCCTTCCTGGGCCTGTGTTTGCCCAAAGAGAGCTGGAGCCCAGAGGTGAAGCCTGGTGCCCTTCACTCCGTGCAGGGTAAGAGCTGCAGGAAGGGGGGCTGGGATCAGGACTGCCCTCTGGAGCGGCCCCCCCTGTGTTGGTCAGAGAGTGATGGGGGGATTTGGCTCCTAAACGGTTCAATTTAGCAGGCACAAACTTCTACCTGAGCATTCTTGGAGCTTGGCCTTTAAATCTGTGACATTTTTTACATCACCATTCATTAATGATTTTGTCAATATGCTCTGAGTGTTTACTGAGACCACAGAAACCAAAGTGCAATATCAGAGTATCACTTTTTCTTTTCAAAAGCACAAAAATTAACATTTGGCTACACTGCAGAGCATTTCTGATTGTTTCTTACTGTTTCAGTAAATTCTGATTACTGCTGTTCTGATTATTGATCTAGTGTTTCATTGCTGTTTTTATGACCTGTATTCTGATATATGGAAGGTTTTTTGCTCCTTCCTTGTGGGGTTTCACCCCTGGATTGGGATGACTCCGAAAGATGGAAAAGTTTCTCCTCCAACCCGTGCCTTCGAAGAAAGACTCAGTAGTCTTCTGTTGTCTGTTCTCAAGGTTGTTTATTGTTGGTTATCTAAAAGATTCTTCTCCCTGAACTGCTGTGGCCCGTTCAGCAGCTCAGACAAAGGCACTCTGCCCTCTCAGGGGGCTGATGCCATCTTTTATATCCTATATTACGTACTACATGTTTATGCTTTTTCCCCAATACCTACTATCTATATTGAATGGTGACTTTCTACTCTAAACCAGTCTGTGAGTGCCAACATCACCAAAGACATGGAGGCTGGGAAGGAGAAAGGAGGAGGACAGGGCACACCCAAATCCCTCCATCTTAGATCTCCTGACCCCCATGTACAAAACTTGGACCCCTGTGTACAAGGCTTAAAACCCCCCTGTAAGCACTCAGAAATCCTTCCTTTCACTTTGTGACTACTTCTACTACAATATCTAAACTTTTGTGACTTCTTGTTCTTCCTGCAAAGTTGGTAAATTGTTCCATGGGTCAGATTCAAAGCCACAGGGGTCTCTGGCTGCATGCCAGGGTCTCAGATGATTTTGACCTGGGTCTGGAACGTCCGAGAATGTCTGTGGGACATTCTGAGTTCCGACACTTCCTTTTCATCCAGAGCCATTTTTTGGTGTTTTTGAAGCTGTGGCTGCCCATGTCCATGCTTCTGTTTCCTGGTTCTGTGCCACCTCTTGGTGGATGGAGGTCATATAGATTTTTTTTATTTGATTTTGCATTTTGAGATGCTTGCTTACCTCACTATTTTAAGGTTTCAAGTAAATCCTCTCCTCCTCTAGCTATCATAACACAATTAATGGGCTGATTTTCTACAAAGGTCAGTCCCTCGAGCAGGGCAGGACAAGCATGGGAATAGAAATGAAGCCAGTCAACTGCCCCCACATCTCAGCTGAAAGACACTGCACATTTCTGAAAAGGTTTCACCCTGCTAATCAGATTAGCAGGGAGACCTAATCCTCTGAAATACCAATTGCTCCAGTGCTTCCCAGGAAACCAGCAACAGCACAAGGGGAAACAACCTCAAGTTTCACCAAGAGAGGTTTGGATTGGATATTGGGACAAATTTCTTCACTAAAAGGATGGCCAGACCTTGGAACAGGCTCTTTTGTTCAGGAGGGAAATTATATGTCATTTATATGTCATCACATACATTATTTTTATTTATTTGTATAGGTACAAATAAATAAAAGATAGATATAAAAGATAGATATAAAATACTATACTATATAATATAAAGATATATATAAAATACTAAAAATACAGCAGCTACATACCTGAATATGGCAACATAGGGTTGCTGTTTGCAATGTGTCAGCAGTTTTTTAGGAAATCCAGGGATTCTGGAAGAGTTTTAATCCATGCAGTTGGTAGTCTCACATGTCAGCCCATCTGCATTAGTGGCACACCAATGCTTTGCCAAGAATTAAAATATCAAAAGTCTTTTGGCACTTCTGAAATCATCTACAGATTTGACACTTCAGATTACAGTTGCTTGAGGGAAAAAAAATTAAAAACAACACTTTTCTAGAGCAGCATCAGAATGATTTCAGAAACAGTGCTTAATTTGCTAAGATGCATGGAGGGAAGAGAGGGGCTAAGGCCCCAGCAGCTAAATATTCAGTTTAGAGTTTGAAAAGGTTCCCAGAGCTGCTTGTTCCCCTGTCTGTGCATTATACAACAGCTCTGGAGAGCAGCCCCAGGGCAGGCTGGAGCCATCAGCTGAAGGAGGGAATTCTCATCTCCAGGCAAAGCCAGAACTGCTGCTAATACCAGAATTCTCACAATGCACCACCAGAGAAAGAGGCTGGCTGCAGAAGGGAGGTGTGAGAGACAAGGCACGGGGTTCTCTCTAAAATATGCAGTGATAATTCTGTTCTTGCCGAAAGAGAGAAGTGTTAGAAATTACTAGATTAGAAGACTTTTAATAACCTTGAAAGGGGGAGTAAAAAGAGGACATGAAGAGGATGCCTTCAGTATGAAAAACAAATTAGATTGATACATGAAGTAGTTAGGACACTGGAAGATAATTTATTTTAATTTGGAAAAAAAAAAAGCTATGAACACTTGGTACATTCCCTAAAAGTGATTTTCATCTGCTTCAGTGGTAGCAAAATTGCTTCAAGGAGCAACATTGTCAGCTTCCAATAGTTCCCTTGCACCTTTGTCCTGTTCCACTGTCACCTTGTCCATGCAGAGCTCGTTTGTTGCACACATCCCCCGGAGCAGGGCTTGTTCTGCTCTGCTCTTCCCCTCATCTGAGGGAGGTTTAACCCCAAGGAAACAGCAGCAGCACCACTGACCCTAAATGGCTCCTACACCCAGAGACAGACACAGAGAGACAGCCCTGGCTCTGCTCTGGGGGACACTCAGCCAGCCCAGGGGACAGAGCTGGGGACATGGAGGGCAGTCCTGTCCCCATGAGCACCTGCCAGACCCAGAGAGGACAAAGCCATGGCAGAGGCAGCCCAGAGTGCAGCGAGATGGGAAAACCATCCCCAGACAAGCCCACGGCCAGCAATACACTGCAACAGGGAATTGTATATTTAGACTTGCTCAAGTTTTCTGAGGCACAAATTAGCACTTTTAAGAGCTGATCTTTTTCCCAATTGACTTTAATCAAGTGCTTCAGAAGCTGGAAAATGTTTTAAGTGAATAGAGCTCCTAAGCAGAGAGCCCAGGGAGCAGGATAACAGCAACTTTGTGCTCTCTTTCAATGGCTTTGCTTTGCTTTTTTGCTTTGTTATTGCATTTTTACAGTTTTCAACACAAGAGAAGCACCACAGCTGTAGGTTTCACAAACAAAATGAGAGGTGCAGGCAGAAAGAGACCCTGAGGGAACAAGTTCAAGTGAAAAATTAAAAACGTTTTCTTGACAGTGTCAACCTGATGATCTCCTAAGTGTCCACTTTGCTCTGATCTCTAATGCACTTCATGAAGACATGAGACTGATATTCTCTAAATTACAGAATCCCTTTGTTTTCCAATATGCTATATGAAAACAAAGTCACTTTTAATTTATAAATAATACCTCAGGAAAAAAAAAAACAAACCATCACACTTCATAATATATGTCTTCAAAGAGGTTTAGACATGAATTCAGACAACACCAGTTACATTTTAAGACAAATAGTGTCGGGAATCTGATTAAAAATCTTCCATGAAACAAACAACCTGTTTCATGCATGGCATGGCCAAAACCTGGCAGAATTTCCTACCATCGAAGGCTGATGAAGGATCTGGTTTTGTTGGCAAATATACTGAATTTATCCAGCCAGGGTCCCTGTAGCTCCTTCTCTCAGTGCCTCCTGAGCCTTGTTCATCCCCCCTCCCTCCCCTGTGCCCCACTGCTGCCTCCCTGCCCTGCTCTGGAGCTCTGAGCCCAAAGCCACAGGAGCAGCCCTGCTTATTTCACCTCTGCCTGCCTGTGCTTCTGGCACAGGGTGTGAAAATGGTCAGGAAATGGTGGGGAAGGGCTGCTGGCTGCTGGCAGAGCCCGGGGAGCCCCAGCTGAGGCTGTGCCCACCCTGCAGAGCAGCACTGCTGGCATTTGGCAGAGCCCTGCCCCAGCACCACCCAAACAAACCCCCTGCCTCTGATGGTGCTTTGCCTGAGCAAATTCATCTGGGTTTTCTCTCAGAAAAGCAAGGAAAGGTAGAAATCAGGTGACCTCACATTTCCATCACTTCTGCTGCTTGACAGTGCCAGGAAACAACTCCTACAACCAAGGGACTAAAAGTGAAAAAGTCTTTATTATTACAAAGCAACTGAGTCTTCCAAAACCTTACCTGCAAAGTGATTTGGGAAAGGCTCCTTTCTCAAAACATAGAATGTCTTTCCTGAACTTGTGGGAATAAAAGCAGGGACAGAGCTGACAGGGGTGGTGACCAGGAGTTCAGTGCAGTCACTGTGACCAGTGGAGATTGGGAATCAGAGTTCCACCACAACCCCAGAAGTGTCTTTTGAAGTTATTAGGATTTAACAATTAATAGAGAGATTTGTTTGATAGCTAGATGCAGCCAGATACAAAAGCCATTCCGTTCCAATTTCCCATTATTTTGCCTTTAACACATTAACAGCATACTTTGATGCATTTTTATATCCAAACCTGTATAATTGAAAGTGAAAAAATTCAATTCACCCACTTCACTACATTCAAAAAAGAATACTCGGTTCTCTTTTAATAACAAATGTGCAAATAGTCATGACTTTGAACTGAAAGGATGAAAGATTTAAGTGAAAACTGAGGAATCAGTGATGATAATTTTCTATGTTATCAATTTTAATACTTACACAATATTTCTGTGATGGTTTTCAAATATTTTACATTGCCTGAATTGGTATATATTGAACTAGATAGTAAACGTTCATCCCACTGCAGTCAGCAGCAAAAATCTTTCTTTTTTTGAGAGTTATTCTTTATTAATTGGGTCTCTTGATCCTGGCCCTGTTAATTGTTAACAGCAAAGGGATCGAGAGACCTGGGACTGTGTCTGATCTGAGTTACAGCCACTGAATGTGCTCTGAATATTTAATTATAAGACTTAATTTTGCACCTTGAGACAACTTGAAATAGCTATTATTTTTCCGTACCTGCACTCCCCATTTAATGTTTAATGCTCCTCTCTCTCCCTTCTCAAAAAAAGCCTCAAATTCCCTCCAACTTTGTTTCAAAACTTCTATTTCACAAAATTTAGAATGGATTTATACTACGTGTTCTGAGTACTTCACAAGGTGTTCTTCTGGTATGCTGCTTTTATTTTTCAAGTGCCTCCCTAGCAGGATTTGTTTAATTAAAAATATAGTTTTATTAACATGTAATTCCATTGGCTGACTATAAAGCTACCCTTAATTAACTTTTATCCAAGTTCAATGCGTGCAAGCAAACTTCCCATGGCTCTCAACACAAACTGGAATATTTGGTTTTTCCCCATACAGAACTTGGGAATTACTTTGCTGAATCACTATGTGCTTTTAAGGAGAAAAAATATGATCTGTGTACTTTACAATTTTTCACAAACCTTCTAAATATCTGCTAATCCAAAGTTCTGTACAAGTCAGGGCTGCTGCAAACACAAACACTGGCAAACATCAGAGGATGTGGAGTTGCAAACATAAATTTCTCAAATTTTGGAATTGGTTCCCATTAATTGAAATACATTTTTCATCACTTTGCTATTTTCCAACTTGTTGATAATTTTTGTATTTTTCTGAGTCACTCACAACAGTGATGCTCTTCCTTTGAAAGATAAAAGTTGGTCTTTCTTATAAATTTGTGTGCCTGAGGTTTGAAATCTTATAGAAGACATCAAATATTCCACCACTTGACAATAAAATCCGAAGTGGCAGTTTGGAATATTTATTCTAAAATAATCAAAGGAATTCTTTGATGCATACTTCAATAATTATTTAGTACATTTTATTCCTATAAATATGTTTCTTTGCCTTACAGACAAAATGAAAAACTCTTAAAAGATATTTCAAATGAATAATTCAAACAATGACTGACAGTATAATTGTTTATATTTTTTCCAGGTTGGCACATTCACTTTCTTCCTTCAATTTATAAACCAAGTTATCACACTCTGTGATATTTATAACGTTTGAATAAATGAAAGAAAATTTATAAAGATATCTTGTCTTTTTTTTTTTTTCTTACAGTGAATCTGCTCCCATTATTTTAGTTCTTTAGTTGAGAGCTCCTGGTACCACTTGTATCCCACCTTTGGTAGGATTTTAGCTCTTCTAAGAAAATGCATAAGCACTGGCAATTTAATTGCCTTTTCAATTTTGTACAGCTTATTAAATTGTTTTATTGTACAGGAAGATTAGTGTCTTCCATAGAAATGGGAAAATACCTAAGTAGGAGTCCATTGATTAAAGCTGTGTTATTTTGTACCAACCCGCTTTCTGAAGGAGCTCTGAAAGAGACAGAAGTCAACTGAAGTTAGAATGTAAGAAAAAGAAATAAAATCAACAAGAATGAAATTACTAAGATGGAATTTGGAAAACTTCCATATGTGTGGAAGAATCTTTTAGGGAGTGAACCTAAGGAGCAAAACTGTCTTATTTTTTTAACATCTTAATGAAAAACAGGAGAAAAGTAAGGCTACAGCAAGAGGTGAAAAACTCACTATCAATAAAAATCTGTTTGGGGCAAACGAAAAAGCTATGAGCAGCTTTAAGAACTGAGCAAAGAGCAGTGGCAGAGGAGCAGGCAGGGAATGGGACCAACACGTGGAATTGTGGCCAGCAAGGATTTTGAGTTCCTGAGCTGGGCAGCAGCAGCAGCTCACACAATAGGAAATACGGAGAGAGGCACTTTGATGTTAGCAAAGGCACCTCTCCTTTTGGCCCTGATTTTGCAATGGCGGCTGCAGAAGCTCCATGAGGACCGGGGGCGATGCCCACGCTGGGGATGCAGCACAGGGCTCCCCCAGGCCCTGCTCACACAGCCCAGGACAGCAGGATTCACTCGGACACCCCTGGGGTCCCCCTGGTGCAGAGCTGCCCCCAGCACCCCCCAGCTCTGGGGAGCAGGGCAGGGGGGCTGGGGGATGGAGCAGGGCAGGGAGGGCTGGGGGATGGAGCAGGGCAGGGGGATGGAGCAGGGCAGGGGGATGGAGCAGGGCAGGGGGGATGGAGCAGGGCAGGGGGATAGAGCAGGGCAGGGGGGATGGAGCAGGGCAGGGGGATGGAGCAGGGCAGGGGGATGGAGCAGGGCAGGGAGGGGCTGGGGGATGGAGCAGGGCAGGGAGGGCTGGGGGATGGAGCAGGGCAGGGGGGCTGGGGGATGGAGCAGGGCAGGGGGGATGGAGCAGGGCAGGGGGATGGAGCAGGGCAGGGAGGGGCTGGGGGATGGAGCAGGGCAGGGAGGGCTGGGGGATGGAGCAGGGCAGGGGGATGGAGCAGGGCAGGGGGATGGAGCAGGGCAGGGAGGGGCTGGGGGATGGAGCAGGGCTGGGGGATGGAGCAGGGCAGGGGGGATGGAGCAGGGCAGGGGGATAGAGCAGGGCAGGGGGGATGGAGCAGGGCAGGGGGATGGAGCAGGGCAGGGGGATGGAGCAGGGCAGGGAGGGGCTGGGGGATGGAGCAGGGCAGGGAGGGCTGGGGGATGGAGCAGGGCAGGGGGGCTGGGGGATGGAGCAGGGCAGGGGGGATGGAGCAGGGCAGGGGGATAGAGCAGGGCAGGGGGATGGAGCAGGGCAGGGGGGATGGAGCAGGGCAGGGAGGGGCTGGGGGATGGAGCAGGGCAGGGGTGATGGAGCAGGGCAGGGGGATGGAGCAGGGCAGGGAGGGGCTGGGGGATGGAGCAGGGCAGGGGTGATGGAGCAGGCCAGGGGGGATGGAGCAGGGCAGGGGGCAGGGGGATGGAGCAGGGCAGGGGGATGGAGCAGGGCAGGGGTGATGGAGCAGGGCAGGGGGATGGAGCAGGGCAGGGGGGATGGGGGATGGAGCAGGGCAGGGGTGATGGAGCAGGGCAGGGGGGATGGAGCAGGGCAGGGGGCAGGGGGATGGAGCAGGGCAGGGGTGATGGAGCAGGCCAGGGGGGATGGAGCAGGGCAGGGGGATGGAGCAGGCCAGGGGGGATGGAGCAGGGCAGGGGTGATGGAGCAGGGCAGGGGTGATGGAGCAGGGCAGGGGGATGGAGCAGGGCAGGGAGGGGCTGGGGGATGGAGCAGGGCAGGGAGGGGCTGGGGGATGGAGCAGGGCAGGGGGGATGGAGCAGGGCAGGGGGATGGAGCAGGGCAGGGGGGATGGAGCAGGCCAGGGGGGATGGAGCAGGGCAGGGGGGATGGAGCAGGGCAGGGAGGGGCTGGGGGATGGAGCAGGGCAGGCACCAGCACAAGGCTGGGAGGGAAGGGACTCTCATTATTCACAAATAAAAGTACAACTCCAAAGTGACCACTGCAGCCTCTGGGTGGAAATGTGAATTGGATCAATTCCTGGAGAGTGATGATGAGTTAACTCAGCTGCCACAACACTGTCACTTCCCTGCAAGAATTAACAATCATTTCTGAAGGTGCTTCTAAACAAAAGCCCCATCTTGGGAAAACGGATGCTAAGAAGCATTTAACACATTCACTGTTGGGAGACCAAGGCACACACTGGGGCCCAGAGGAAGTTGAATGAGTAATTGAATTTCAGCAAATCAATTATGATTAAATCACAATGAATTTTTAAAGAGGGAAAAAAAAAAAGGCACTACCAAAAAAAATTCTCCTGGGATGAATGCCACCTTCCTAGTTTGCAGCCAGACAGTTATGTTTTAAAATATTTTGCTCAGAATTCAAACATCTGCTTTACTGTGTGTTTGTTTTGCAGGTTTTGTGGCAGAGGGTCTGGCAAGGGATGAGGTCTGCTGTTTAAAATGCTGTGCTGCCTCTATCTTCTCTGTTTTCAATTTTTTACCTTATTTAACTTATTGAGGAAGATACTTTAAAAATTGCTAGGTCTCACTGCAATGCCAAATAAAATTAAGGATGTGCTTAAGCACTTAATGGCATGAAAGGAACAGTCATTCTTCTATTTTCTTCTTTGTTACTGGAGACTTGCACTGGGGTCAGTTCATTGCTTTTCAAAAAAAACCAAAAATCAACAACATAGAAAACTTTGCTAATTCAATTAAGGAGCTGAAAGCACACAATAAAGCAAAACATCATCCAGAAAATCCATGGCTTTTTTCTTTTCATGGCAGCAGCACCCCAAGGTGAAAGAACACAAAGGGTGGCCATCCTTCGTGGGACCACTGCATTCCAGGGAAAAGCTGTCCAGGCTGTTTGGGACTCAGAGAAAGCAAGGGCAGGGCCAGGAGGTTCCTTAAACTGGCCTCTAACTACTGACACAGGAGAGGGAGTTACAGCAAATCCAAACCAGGGGGATTTATCTGTTGGTAGCAAAGCAAGGTGCTGTTAAACCTTTCTTAGGATTCATAAAGTCCCTGTTGCTCAGCTGGGAGAGCAGATCCTTCTCTGAGGAGCCAAGAGCTTCTGAGCACTGAGGTGTTGTGCTGCTCTCAGAAGTGATGCTCTGCAGCATTGATTCTGCCAACACTGCTCCTAATCCTGACATTTCCCGACATTTTTGACTTTGTAAAATAAGAAGTTTAACATTTTTAGCGTTGACCTTGACATAATAAACTGACGGATCACAGCAAGGAAATTGAGAGAGTCTGAGCATATTTGTTCCAATCTTGACTTCTGCTGCTATCAAAACTGCAGATTAAATTATAGGTTTTTTTTAATCAGAGAAACCATAGCTGAAAAATGGATTCTTCCTGCGGAGGGGGGGAAGCAATAAAAATATTCCATCTTATACTGGGACAGAAATCCAAATTACATTTTAATTCAGGAAGAGTTTTCAGAATAAAACACATTTAGATACAAACAATGGGATACACTTTTTTTTTTCAGCTTGCCCAATTTAACTACCTGCCCATAAACTAAAGGCATTTGAATATGCAATCTAAATCCAGAGATTTTGCTTTGGTGACATGAAAAAAAGTAAGATGTTGTGCTCACCCGTGGACAAGCAAGAGCTTGGTATGTTTAACTATTAGAACTTCTCTCCTACTAAGAATTTGAAATAAAATATTGAGAAATTAAAATATGTACATTTCTAATGATCTGCTCTGTGTGATTGGGGTGCCAATCAAGTCAAAAGGCAAAGCAGTTTCTCTCCTTGCCTTAGTCCCTCTCTTCCTACTAAACACACATCATAAAAAGAGCAGTGAAACAAAAACTTGAGATGAAATAACAGGTGTGACACCGACACTCTTTTTTCTGCCTTCCATGAGTTAAAACAAATGTCACTGTTTGTGTTGAGATCAGCTGTGATCAACTCCTCTGACAGCATCACTTCATACCACAAAATCAACTGATTCTGTTGGATAAGTCTCTTTGTACAATCCCAACAACAAAAGGCATAAGAATTGAGATTGGGGCAAAAGGAGTCTTAATTTGCTTAAGCAAAACTGGTTTGTTATAATATCGCTACATACTCCTTTTTTCTGTCTTCCCTCCCTCATTCTTATTTGAGGATCACCTCAGAAAGGCCTTATGTACTGAAATTGAAATCTTTATTGTTTTTAACCTATCTCATACTGCCTTCACACATCAGTCAGAGTGAGGAGAGCATCATGGCCAACACCCAGACAGGGCAGAGACACCTCGGTCACCCCGGCTTAAACACAGTTGTGCAGCCCAGGCTGTGTGGGTCTGCATCCCTGCCCACAGCAGGAGGAGCTCTGAGGGGCTGACAGCATTATTTATTCTTTCAAGCAGCCCCAGGAACCACAAGGATGGCCAATGGAGAACCCTCAGCCTGTGGAGCGTGGCCTGCACAGGAACAGCCCAGAAGCCACGTCACACAGATTGACTCTAAAAAGGCTTGCCAGGGATGTGGTTGGATTCGTAGCTCACCTTTTAAAAGGCCTTCCCAAGTCACTGAGCCCCTGAATAGCTCTTTCCAGTGGGGTCCTGCAAGAAAGAAAAAGAGGATGCCAAAGGGAAAAAAGAGCTGAGTGGTGGTGGTTGAAGTGGGGAAGGGCAGGAGCTGAGCAATTGGCAGGTGAGGAAAAAGGAGGGAGCACAGAGTAAAAGGTGGGAAGGAGCCAGGAGAAGTGGAGGTTAAGAGAGGTGGGGGACTAGTGAGGATGCACCTGAAAATCAGAGAATCATTGAATGGGTTGGGGTGGAAGGGACTTTAAATCCCATTCAGTGCCAGCCCTTCCATGGCAGGGACACCTTCCACTGCCCCAGGCTGCTCCCAGCCCCAGTGTCCAACCTGGCCTTGGGCACTGCCAGGGATCCAGGGGCAGCCCCAGCTGCTCTGGGCACCCTGTGCCAGGGCCTGCCCACCCTGCCAGGGAACAATTCCTCATTCCCAAGATCCCATCCAGCCCTGCCCTCTGGCACTGGGAGCCATTCCCTGTGTTCTGTCCCTCCAGCCCTTGGCAATTGTCTCTCTCCATCTTTCCTGCAGCTCCTTCAGGCCCTGCAAGGCCACACTGAGCTCACCCCAGAGCTTCTCCTCTCCAGGCTTAACAATGAGGTGGTTAAAAATATTTGTAGCTTCTTTCTGTCATTTTAGATATTTCAAATTCTTCCATGGGTTTCTCCCATATCAAAAGTCTAATTGGAGGGATTAAATCCTGGCTTGATAAACAGAGACCTTCTCTCTTTTCCTCTGTGTAAGACTATTTATCTTCAAACTGTTTTGGAAGGGTTGATGTTTACAGATCCTGCACACACGAACAGCAATGCCTGTGCCTGCCCCAGCTGAGGCCAGGCCTGCTCTGTCCATCCTGTCCCTGGGGCAGGGTGACAGCAGGGCCCTTCCTTCAGCACAAACCCCGGCACACAGAGCTGGAGGGTGGCACAGGGTCTGAACTGAGAAAAGAGGGATCATCAATAATCCCCTCTGGGGATGTGTGCCCAAAAATGACCAGAACCTTCTGCCAACTAATCAGGCCTGGGTTTATCTCTAAGTTCTTCTCATGGAGAAATCTTGTAGAATTGAAATGCTGAACCAAGACAAGGAGCTCAGAGCCATCTGTCCACTCTGCCACCTCTTCAGACAGGCCCAAGGACAAGTTTGCAGGAGGCTGACAGTGCTGCTTTCAACATTGCTTATCTCCAGCATGATCCATATTGGCAGGTTTAACTTCAATCTGCTGCTTTGTCTTCAAAAGAGGGACAAGCGCTTTAAATAAATCTTCTCCTCCTGCACTCAGGGCTAGCAGTTAATTTTCTCTAAATTCAGTGAAGCATCTATCCTGATTTAACAGACATCTGGGAGAGACAGGAGCAACAACATTGGTCATGAAAGCTTCAGGCCGGCTCCAGAGCACCTTGTAGCAAATGTCCTGGGTCAGTAGTTCAAGCTACACTCAGAACAAAGACAGATTTTTCCATGTTGCAGCCCAGCTTCTTTCTGTCTTAGTCAAATCTTATTGGAGTCAAAGAAAATGACCTGGACTGGGCCTTTTGCTTGTCAAAGGCAGCTTCTTTCCCACACTTTACAAGCCTCATATTTCTTTCTGACTGCTCGATGGCAACCAGTGAAATCTGAGGAGGAGCATTCAAAACAGATCTGTCTACCTGCACCTCACCAACCAGCCTGGAAGGGAAAACAGTTATTTAGAGTCATCACATTCCATTTGTGAGAACACACCATCCAGTGCAGTGAAAAGCCCCTGAGAACTATTTCCCTTTCAAATATTTCCCAAGAAAAATCCAACGTCCCACGAAGGCAAAGCACGGCTACATCAGGAGGACAAGGCAAAAACCACTTTGTGGGCTAAACAGCCACATCAGTGGGAAAAGGCTGTCTGCTTATTTTTATTTTCCCTCTACAATTGCAACTGTCATGTAAACTCTTTAATAAAGAGATCAGATCTAGTCACTAAAGTGCTAGTCAGAAATGCCAGGCACTGCAGAAATCAGCATTTTAATTTGAGTTTTGAAGAGAATGAAGCCTTAACATAGCTCTCAAGCTATTTAAATATGGGGGAAATTAGCTGAATGAATGAAAGAAAATAACACAGCTGGCAACTATTTAAAAAGAGCAGACTGACTTTTGTAAGCTCAAACAGAGCTGTTGAGAAATTACTTCTTATAAACTATGCAAAATCAGATGTTGTAAAAATATAATCTCTATTTATCTCTCCAGATCAAGACTTTGGCAATAATTAATCATAATGAAAGTTTCTCGAAGAAAACTCAAAAATACTTCACTCTAAAAAAGCCTGCAAAAAAAATTATATGCATATATATATATGTGTGTGTGTGTGTGTGTGTAAGTGTGTGTAAATGTGTGTTTATATACCCACGGTTGAAACTAATCTACTGCAAAGTTCCTTTTAGAAGCATCTCTTCTTTCTGTACATTATTTATCTTCACTGAATTATTCTGTAGCATCTGGGAAGACTAATTTAGGCAAGGAAAATTTCCAGCTAAAACCAACATCCAAGTTTTTTCCATTTTTTGAACTCCAGTAACACAACAGCTACTCAGAGATTACACACAGGCTGCTCCACCCTCTTCCTGGGCAGGCTCCCAGCAGCTGTCCAACATATGGCTCCAAGTTCTAGAGGAGTTTATTTTGCCATCAGAACGTTACAAAATGTAAAGTTTTTTTCCCTCTGCAGGCAGAAGCCTGGAGTGGGACAGGAGCAGCAGGGGAACCTGAGCTCCTCAGCATCCAGCAGAGTGACAGAAATGTTCCTTGCACACAGGATCCCAGCTTTGTCCTGCAGAATTCAGCTGGCAGAAATGCTGTAGCTTATTTTTAAAGAGAGAGAATGAGAGAGAGAGAGAATAAATACAAAGGAGGCATAATAAACTCAGGAGCTGTGCAGATAAAAAGCTTTCAGCCATTCAGGTGCTGATAAAACTGGAAGACCAATGGAAGTTGTGTATCTGTCCCCTCTTCCCACTGCCTGTCCTGTCTCCCACTACTGCCAACAGTATGGATAACCCAGCGCTTCTTGTTCTGAGAATACACAGAATCGAGCTCTTTGCTTCATGTCTTCACAATTTGTACAGGTCTGCTTATTTTATGTCAGTCTCTTTTGAAAGCCAAATAATTTCTTTTCATAGCACACCCTGCAGGGCTTCACTTGGGATTTTTGATTTAAAAACCTGCTTTTTTAAGCTTGATGGGTTTGCAAAAGTGTATCAATTTTTTTTGATTTTCCACTTACACCTTTGCTAGTGCAGCCCCACAGAATCCTTCAGTGGTAAACAGCTCCAAGATGAGGAGGGAGGAGAAATCAGACTGCTGACATTGTCTCTGCTGCTATCCCAAGACAGAAATGCAACCCTAATTCCCCTTCCTGGCACAAGATCTGGCTGGTGCATTGTCCAGGAAGCAAACCAAGAACACATTTGCTGCCTGTCAGCCAAGGAGTGCATTCTGCTGTGGCTAGGGGCCATGGGAACTCACCTTGAAGATGATAATTCATCACTTCTATAACAAAGCAGAGGAGCCCGTGCTGTGACTGGGTCTGTCCAGCCTCCCACTACAAGGAGCTTTTAATGTCTTCCTGCTTTTATTCAAACCTGGGCACGTTTTCCTTCCACCCTGAATGATTTCTCCTGGCCAATGCCTTTGAAACCCATTCAGCAGGTGGAATGTTCCAGGATATCACAGCTTTTAAAGCCCAGGCTCCTGTTTGAGGCTCTCGCTCGTACAGGATTGAGTCTAATCATTTCCAGTACCATTGAACAACTTAATAAGCTGCAAAAACTTGATAAGACAATGTAATTGCCAGCTTTTATGTATATTCTTAAAATAGCTCCGTTCCTCACAGAGGTTGTGCGGGATATAAGTGTTAGCAGGAGCAATTAAAGTGAAACAATTGAAGCAGATTGGAGAATCATAGCACGCAAAAACTGTAAAAAATTCCAAACAATTTGTCCTTATTCCTTGTCTCACATAAACAATAATTTCAGGTACTGGAAGGAACTAATTACTCAAAACCAGAAAATCACTATGAGAAATAAAGATAATATTTACCCATAATGCAGGAAAAATAGGTATAAAGACCCTTGTATCAGTTCGGGTAGTTGAAGATGCTGGAGTGAATGAACTTTCTCTCACACATTTCAGCTACTCAAGTCAGTGGAATAATACTGACTAAGTCATTTTCTTATTCCAAATATTGGTGTTCAACAGATCAGCAGGTAGAAGTGTAGTCTTTATGGTAAGTTATTTCCATCCCCTCACCCAAGACCAGGCTCCATCTGTTGTGTGGAAGCCCCAGGGTTCCCCTCTGTGCCCTGGTCCTGCCTGCAGCAGGCTGGACAGAAACTCAGTATTTCCAGTATCTGATACAGCCTCAAACAAAAGGCATGGTTCACACTCTCTCCTCTGTTTTATTCCAATAATTCCACCTCAGGAACTCCAGGGCTTACTCATGAACACCCTTTGGAAGTTGCTTCCCTTTCTCATCCAAAGCCAGAAAAGCTCAGCTCCCTTGAATACTAACACAAGTGCGGAAACACAAATAGGATCACAGAGGAGTGGCTTTCCTCTAACCTTGACTGCTATCAGTAAAGCATATTTTCTTCTCTCTATCACATTTTAATGGATGCTTTGCACCGACACTGTCAGCAGTAATATAGGTTTGCTGTTCTATTATGCATCATATTAAAAAGACAGCAAGGTTTTTGCAGGGCAACCAAAGGGTAAAATAAAAGGATTTGTAGGAAAGTGATTTGGAAGACACTAAATTAATCTTGCACTCCAATCAATCTGCAGCTGAAAAGATACTTGACTCCATCTGTCAGCAGAGTCAGACAGGTATCTGATCAACTCCATGGAAATCCTTTTATAAACTCAAGCTCTGATGAATGCTGCAACCTTACTTGAAGGAATGGCACTGCCTTGTACTCACATGCATGGTAATGGAGGTGAAATGTGAAGTCTGAATATCTGATCAAGGCATTTCTCTGTTTCATAAAAAAGATCTCTCCATTAAGTATTTAAGCAACAGCACTGTTCTATCAAAGGATGAGACTTCTAAAATAATGATTTTGAAATTTCCCCACGACAGAAAATGTCTACATTACATAACCAGACAAATTCTGAATATCTGCTCAGTGCAATACATCTGAATAATAAGAAAATAGTCAAACTAGGAGGACATTTCTAACCAGTATTCTTGCAGATTTCCTGCAATACAAATTCAAGCTGTCATGATAATCAACATAACATTTTTTGCATTTAAGTGCAGCAAAATCAAAGGAAGTAGAATTACTTTATAGTTCTATCTTTGCCCACTTGAAAGTCCAGGTCAATGTTAAATTTTTAAAGGACATTTGATAGTCAGATACTTCATTACCTTTTTCCTCCAACACTCCATTACGGAAAGCAACAGGGTAACCTGATACATTAAGGGTGTTAAACTCATTTCAATCCCATCCAGCAGTTACAAAACACCTGCTTCCTGAAAATCAAAGTGCATCTGGGATGCCAAAACTGCAGTCAAAGCCAGAGCTCGCCTCTGTCCACGTTTGCTTTTCCTCTCCACTTCAGATGCTGGTGAAATCTGTTAAGGAGCATCATGAAGAGATGTTTATAAGGAGGCTCCAGGATGAGCAGAGGGATGGAGCAGCTCTGCTGGGAGGAAAGGCTGGCACAGCTGGCATTGTTCACCTGCACAGGAGAAGCTCTGGGGTGAGCTCAGGGTGGCCCTGCAGGGCCTGAAGGAGCTGCAGGAAAGATGGAGAGAGACAATTGCCAAGGGCTGGAGGGACAGGACACAGGGAATGGCTCCCAGTGCCAGAGGGCAGGGCTGGATGGGATCTTGGGAATGAGGAATTGTTCCCTGGCAGGGTGGGCAGGCCCTGGCACAGGGTGCCCAGAGCAGCTGGGGCTGCCCCTGGATCCCTGGCAGTGCCCAAGGCCAGGCTGGACACTGGGGCTTGGAGCAGCCTGGGACTTATGGCAGGGGTGGCACCGGGTGATGCTCAAGGTCCCTTCCACCCCAAACCAGTCAGGGGTTCTGTGAAAAGCAGAAGAGGAGCTGCAAGGCCCATTGAAAGCCCAGATAGAGTTCCCAGCCCACGCTTTGCACGGTGGCCCTGCAGTGACTGTGGCACTGAACCCTGAGCAGTTCTATTTCTATTTCCAGCTGGCTCAGGTTGGTCCCTCCTGTAGCCAGGCTCCAAGGTGGGACAGTGCAGCAACAGGAGCTTGTCCATTTATCCCTTTGTGTAATGATATTTAGGAGGGGAAATGCGGCCCTGAGCCCCACAGGAGGGTGTGGGGCTCCCAAGGCAGCTGCTCTGCCATGCTGCTCTGAGCTGAGAGCTGCCCCTGCAGAGGGACAGAGCCTCAGCAGCCACTGCTGAGCACACACTCCTCAAGGAGCTCGTTCCCCCTACTCCATCCCAGCCCAGACTGCCTAAATCCAGCCAAGCAAACATCCCCTTCACACCTGACAGTGCTGCCTTTGGCAGGAAGCTGAGCAAAAACTGCACAGAAGCAGAAAGCAGTGGGGGAAAAGCAGGAGGAAAGAAAAAAAGTGTGGGGAGAGACTTTTTTATAGAGGCTGAGGACATTTTTTCCCCCACTAAGAACAAGGATTTACCATTCCACATTAAACACATATGCTAAAACATACAGCTCACGTGGGAATGAAGCCTCACAGAGCTCAGGCCCCTTGGTGCCAAATGATCACTGACTCCAGGACAAGGGTTAGCCTCGGTTATGTCCAACAATAATGTTAAAAGCCTAACAGGAATAATATTTTGTCAGATGCCCATTCCTCTGTCTGATTCTATACTGGAAACAGAGTGAAGAGGGTATTCTAGGGAAATTCCACCTTCATTCAATATTAGGAGGTCCTGGATGCTCTGACACACACAAGAGCGCAAGCACCTGCTGTGCTTTTCCTGAAAACTTCTCATTTGCCACACGGAAAAAGGAGACAGACAGAGGGAGGGGAGGTGTTGAGTCCAAGCGTGGGTAGCTGCATCACTGACATTTAACAACAGTAGGCTGTGTTTCAGTGCTGAAAGGGAGCCAGGAAGGCTGAGAAGAAAGTTTGCAGTATCTGAGAATATTGCAAAGACAGAAACTAAAATAAAGAAGAGAAACACAGCGATTGCTATTTAAATGACAAGCAGATACTGGGGATGGAGCTGGGTGTCTGTGGGAACTTCCATTCCCAGCCGATGAGTGCAAATCAAGGGCAGGGCCAAGTGCTCTGTACTTTTTTGGAAATTTGTAGACCAGACTCCAAGTTTATGTGCAGACTTGGGCCTAAGTGAACCCATCTGGATTTACCCCATCCAAGGCTAGTCCATTATTACAGGGATAGAAGACATATGTCACAGTGTTAGAGGTAAGTCCATGTATAAAGTTAAAATTAATAAATAAATCAAATTTCAGAGCAGCTTTTGATGTCAGAAGGGTATTTCAGCTGGGTGATGCCATGATAGTGCATGACAGCAATCCTAACAGATATGTCTGGGACTACAGAACAACAATTCTGTCATTTAAGTTCCCCTATTCCAATCTGCAAATGTCTGTTCATGTCTCAGCAGGTGCTCTGGGAGACAATGACATAGGAAAGGCCTCTCTGTCTGTGAACATGTGACACAAAATTAGGCCATGTCTGCAGGAGCAGCTTTTCAGTTTCAGAACCAAAATTTCTATTCCCAATGCAGAAGAGTTCTGCTTACTACAAACAACCACCCCGTTGTACACCAGCAGCTGTTAAAAACCCACCACCTTCATTGATTATTGAGGCATAATCTACAAAGGTCTCTAAATTATGCCTCAGTAATCTTAATAAATGTAATCTGGGTACAGCCCAAAGTGGTGGCACTGCCTTGGTTTGACCTCACTGACTTACAGTGATCATGGTTCATTGTGGGCACTGCACCTGACACACCAGTAAAGTTCCTGAAAAATCTCAGAGCAGGACATCCTGACCAAATCTGAGAATCTTCCCAGCCATATTTTCCTTGGGTGTAAGGAAGATGCAAGATAAAAACTGGCAAGGGAGGAGAACATTGATTTCAAATCTAGCTGATGAGAAAACATAAACACATCTGATTGTGGACATTAAAACAGTCACAGGAGGCTGCACTGAATAATAATAAAGACAGACACAAAGAGAGACAAATAAATTCTTGAATAATTTAGAGAAAAGCACACATAGACTATGATACAGCTCTATCGCCTGCAGCCTATGGGTTCTCTCCTCCACCAAATAAATCCTGGGCCCTTTCTTGTTGAATTGCGGCCACTGCCACCAGAACTCTGCATTCATATTCCCACCAGAAAGGCAAAACTGCTCTTACAGAGAGCTTGCAGCAAAAGAACTCTTATCTGCAAAAGAGAATATCATTGTGGGCTCCAGCAAGAAAGAAGTAGATGCAAGAATGTTGAAGAAAGAACAGAAAACCACTGCAAGAAGATAAATTATTTACAAATAATTCCATCCAGGAGCACAACTCCCTCATGCCCCTCCCCCCCTTTCTTTAAGTCACATTCTTTTAAGCCACATTCTTTGATTTCAGAAAAGAAGCAAAGAGGTGCTGAAGGATAAATAATAGTCTCAAAACTACACAGTGCACTTAGCAAAAGGGGAGAGAAAGGAGTATCAACAATGTACAAATAACAGACTCATCTCAGCTGTACTTATTGGCATTAGTTATTATTTTAAAAATGTACAATTGCTCTTTTATCATAAGCACTTCGCATTAATCCAAGCTGTATCTGGGGAGTCTGTTGTGTGTGTGCCAACTTTCACAGAAGTGAGACATGGTTATTAGGCTTTTAAGTGAAATATGTGAAACTCAGAAGATGGTCAAGATCATTTGTGCATTGTAATGGAATGACTACTGGAAAAAAAAAAAGATATTTTTATCACATCCTAATAGAGCCTCTGGATTAAATACTAATTAATGTGCCACCAAAGCTTGCTGTTAATCAGCTGCATGTCAGCATACGTTCTGAGTGACATATAAATTATAAAGTATGGTGGCATCATCTCCAGTCTTGCAAATTTCCTCTTTGCAAAAGTCACAGTAAACATTATGTGTCAACTGGAGGTATCATTAGTCCCATGTTCCCTCTCTGCATGGTTCTCTGGATGACAGACTGGCTCAGGCTATGGAGAGCACGCTTGCACCACTTCGGAAAATGCAATTGCAAGTTTTACAGCTGACCTTTGGAGATCCAGGCTCCAACCACCAAGCCCATTAACAGTTGTCTCGTTAGGTTTATGTGCAGCTGGTGATGTTCTCCACAGCTGGGACTCAGCTGAGTGCAGAAAACACTGAGAAATCCATCAACAGTGCTTTGGCCAAGACTCAAGCTCAGAATAGTCCAGGAGAGACAGGAAGTTACAATCCTGCTGGGAGATGTACGAGTTGAATCTCAGTCTTAGCTCTGTCTGAAAAATGTCCATCAGCTGAAGAGAGGGACTGAAGAAT
Source organism: Motacilla alba alba (assembly GCF_015832195.1). Taxonomy (NCBI): domain Eukaryota; kingdom Metazoa; phylum Chordata; class Aves; order Passeriformes; family Motacillidae; genus Motacilla; species Motacilla alba. The sequence goes on from NC_052026.1 coordinate 1,466,531, forward strand.
GATGAATGAGTGGGGGGATGAAGCAATTACAGGGAATAATTGATGCAGTATCTGTAACAGTATCACAAATAGTTACTGTGGGTTGAGATTTTAAAAAGTAATAGAAAATCTATTCAGTGAATAAGCAAACCATTTTGTTGATGAATAATTGGGACATGGAAGGAGAGAATTAGTTTTTAGGCTTCCTCGTGTTTGAACAGTCTATTAGTATTTGACAAAAATTATAATTGAAGTGTCAGCTCCATCACATAATGTAAACTAAGGCAGGACACTGGATAAGGGGATGGAATTGTCAGAGTGTTACAAAGCCTTCCAGAGACTCAGTGTGTATCAAATATATCACATATAGCACAGGCACAGCCATTAAAGCAGGATTCCAACAGGAGAGGCCAAGAGGGACTCCACAGAAAAAATCCACGTCTGTCACAGCACGGGAGAAATAAAATAATTTATGCCAAGACAGACAGATTCCAGCAGCCTCAAAATTTTCCTGAAATCTAAAGCAGTATCATGGAAAAACCTTGAGGGATGACTAAAAACCTTGGAAGAAATCTTGGTGGTTTTCTTAGCACAATGTAAAGGGGGGAAAATGACACATTAGTTCTAACTTATGATTTTGGTCTGTCAGATTTTGAGCTTGGCCACTAACCTCAAACCAACAACTGACCTTAGATATAGACTTGGTGCCTAGTCAAGCCCAATCAAAGGGGAATGAGAGGACAAAAACCTCCAAACTTCCCAAGCATCCACATATGCAAGCACAGTTTTCATTCATCATTGCAACTGTTCATGTGTAAAACTGCCCCCAGATGGAGCAAAAATATCAGGTCTGGAGGAAAGCTTGGGGTGTGCAGCATCTTTTCCCATCCTCAGCTAGCTCCTGTAATCTCTATCTAGCCCTCTGAGACTCAACCACTCAGAATTTGTGTGGAGGTTTGTGAGGTGAGCAGCAGACCCACCTCATTCCTTCTCTTTTGGCTCCACCATCCCCACTCAGCAGAAAGAAGCCATTGTCCTTATTCATAGGTGGGAGGGTGAGATTGTTACCAAGGAAACAGGCTCAATTTGATAGAGATTTGGAAACCCAGACCCAGCTGGAGATGGGAAATCTGAGTATCCTCCCCCTGAAAACATTTGAAAACTAGATGCAATCTGGCAGCAACTAAAACCCAGTTAACTCTTTACTCCCTTCCCTTTGTGAATCCATCTTTCATTTTCTTTATCTACTTTTTAATAACTCTCTTCTTTGACTACATGGGTTTGAAGGAAATAGCAATGAATCCTCCTGAGAGACAACATCCAAAAGGGACACAGACATATATTTTTGGATTTAGAAGCAGTACTCTCTCATATTCAGGTGAGGAAAGTCCCACCTTTGCCCCAGCTGCACACCTGGGATTCCCACTTTAAATGAAATTCAATCAGCAGGACCAGGACCAGAAGTTCTCCTGGGGCTGGAGCCCAGCACAGTAGAAATGTGCCATCGATTACTTGGAGAGGGGCTGTAACAATGATTAAAAGGCCCAGGATAGATCCTGAGCTGGTGTAAATCCACGGCAGCCCCATTGATTTACTCCGAGACAGAAGAGATCTAATCGAATTTACACAGGCTGAGGATGTGAGGCCATCACTTCTGAGGAAGTGGGGAGTGGAAAATGATACTGCACAGAGGGGATAGATCAGAGCAATGTAAATAAAATAACAAAACAAGAATAGGGAGGAACTGCTGGAGGTGAAAAGTCCAGGAGTAATGGCTGCAAGCTAGACAGGAGAAGATCTACTGCACAGAGGTTAGATGCATTTTAAAGGATGGACTTAGAAGAGAACTTTTTTTCCAAAAGAGTGGCCCGGGTTTTTTCTAGACAGGTTTTGCATTTTGTTTATGAGCTTTATTGGCAGGAAGAAATTTTAAGAGGGTGAACTCTCAACAGCTGGAGAGGACCGAAAACCATGGTTGTTTTTGAAATAAATGTTTCTGTAGAAACCTGGGCCCAGCAGATTGCACTTCAGCAGGATGAAGCCTGCTCCAGTCTGGAGCCCAGCAAGTGAATCACACAGAAATCGCTCACTTGCCTCTATCCCTGAGTGTCAGAGCAATTCCTGCCCTGTTTCTCCTCCCAGTTCTGTGTGTGACACTCACAGACGGGTCACTGATCCTGCCTGCCACTTTCTGTCCCTTGGAGATTTTTTTTTTTTGACTGAACTGAAAAGCTGCAAGGAATTTGGTTTCTGTTGGACCCAAAAGGCTGTTTTCCTCCTCCTGAAACCAGTTAAAATGTCTAGTGGGTCTACAGAAAGTCTTCCATGAGATATCTACAGGAGGCTTCCAGGGCATGACCCAAACTAAATACCCAGGGAACTGCTTCCATTTTGTCCCAAACTAATGAGCATTTTCCTCTTATTTCACCATGTTTTCTGACAAGCCTATAATTTGAGGTTGGAACCTGAGCTATAATACATCAACTGTAAATTTTCTTGGTTTTCCCTATGCCAGCCAGTTAATACTATTTACAGTGCTGTCATTGTCTGGCATTGATGTGCAGTAATGTAATACCAAGTCAGGTACTCTGACACATTTTAAATTAAAATGGAGAAGATTGTCCTTTCCCATACCAAGTTCCACTACCAATAATTAGTCACATATTGTTCCTGAAATTTAATTGTTTAAAGCCATGATGTTAATTCAGAGATTTACAGGTGGAGATTGCCAGCTGGCGAGCTCTAGATGAGAAATGACACTGACCTTCAAACGTGTGTCTGCCTCAACCCTCTGAGAGATCACCTTGTCCAGCTGGAAAAACAAATATATGTCAACTCTCTTGACTGGGAGCATATAGCAACCTTGGAGATGGTCTATTTCACACACATTTAGGAAAAGATCAAATGAACTTTTTGTACGTCAAGATTCCGACTCCAAATTACAAAATAAGAGTTCTTTTGTTGGTTCCCAAAGTTAAGATAGGATGATTTAGGACACTTTATCTCCACAGGCTGTGGCATCACTTCTTTCCTAGACAAACTGGACATTCTTCCAGGGTCCAGGCTCTCCACAGGTGGAAAAAGATCCTTGCTGGCCGAGACAACTGACATTTTGCCATGGCATGAGAGGCAGCCAAAGTTCCCAAACTGGGGGAGGATTCTCATCTCAAATCACGTGCTGGACATTAAAGTTTCAAAAACTGGAGAAACTCTGTGGTACAGACTTGCCAGGAAGCCGTGAAAGCCAAAATTTCTTACTTAATTTTGAGATTTGGAGACGGAGACAGAACATTTATGACTATTTGATTCTAGTTTTGTGATAGCAACAAAATTGTGCCCACCATTGTAGGATCAAATAAGAAACCATTTGTACTCAAGGGGCAGCTTCTAGAATTTATCCACATTCTGGAGCCAGCAACCTGCTCTCAGATTTCCATTACATCCCAGTAACCATTTGTTCTTAAAAAAAATACTAATCTTTGCTTTAAATATTTGTTATTATATCATATATCAGGTTGGAAGTTTGACATTCTTGATACAGAGAATTGGAATTAGAAACATCTTGAGAAGAGCATTCTTGTTATCAATCATGTCATCTTGAACATGTTTAGAAGCTTGCTGCTGGCACCAGGAATTGATATTTTATTCAAAAGAATGTATTTAAAGAAAATGACAGCACTTTTCAATTCAGCTTTTCTAAAACAAGAAATCTTTCAAGTCTTCCAAGCCATGTGGATTTCAACATTCCAGTGATTAAGACTATTTTCAATTATACATGCTTTCCCCATTATTTTTTCATAGCTTTAGGGTAGATTTTCAACACTCTGCATGAAGAATTAGACACACAAATCACTCACAACTATTAATGGGAATTGCACAGATGGTGGAAGAACTGGTACAGAACAAGAAAAACCAACTGAAACCATCAAAAACTTGAGAAAAGCCTGCCATGAACTTCGCAGGCTGCATGGATCTGCCATTCCTCTTTCTCATCTTGCCAAGCTGCAAACTTCCAGCAGGCAGCCCCGGAAGTGGAACTGGAAAACAGCCACCAGAAAACCAGAAGTGGTGAGAGAACTTCCCCAGTTTCTGAGAGCAACCTTTTGGTCTGGATAAACAGAGCTGGATGGCCCTGGGTGATGTGCATATGCTGGAACCTCTGCATGAGCAGTGCAAAAGAGACATTTGGATGTCCCCATGTTTCTCTGTGACTATTTGAAGAGACTAAAGAACTAGAAATTAACTGGGAAAAAATTAGAACATACTGGTCTGGTTTATCTGAGTGTTCTTTAGCAAAAGAGCTGTGATATTTAAACAATATTTGTGTTTTCTTCTCTTAACCAAAGGAAACATTAATGAAATTGCAGAAACTCACTTCCTGACACCCCCCCTGTTGCCTCAGCAATCCACTTTCCTCCAAGAAATGATCTCTCTATTCTAATTTCATCAATATAGCTTCAAAAATAACTTAATTGAAGCATTCATTAAACCAAACAGATCTCAAGCTAACATTTGCCAGACTTTAATTCTGTGAAGGGAGCTCCCATTTTCTTATATGTCTTTATGACAGCTGCAGACAGAGTTTCCAGGAGTGGAAAGCCTTGAGAAAATGACACAAAGAATGGTTGAAAGCAAGTCCAGACTCACTACTGCCATTTTCCCCACCCCTACTTCATATATTTTTATGGGCAAGAAATGGTGTTTGATTTTGCTGCACCCTTCATTTTCTCACGACATTATAAATGGATTTGAGGAATGCCAGCCATGTTTCAATTCAGAGCCAATGCAAGGAACATCCAGGCCAGAATTTACACACCAAGATATTCTGAATTACAACCCTGCATTGTCAATGCATCCCTCCCCACACAAAGTCTTTACTGTGTTTGGAATATACAGTTTCAAAACTCAGCTCAAACAATCTTGGTTTTGGCCTCAAGCACAAGTGTTGTTCATAAACACTCAAAGGGGTTTGGGGTTTGTGACCAAAATTATTCTCCTTTTGTGTATTCTCAGCCTCCAAAATACAAAGTCCAACTGTTCACTTTCAGACGGAGAAAAGTATTGTGAAGTAATGTAGTGTTCTTCATCATCCTGACAGAATTTCCTTGAATGGAATTTCAGCACAGTTTGGAACTGTCTAGGAGAATAACAGTAGAGCAATAAAGTGTACAAAACCCCACAAGTGTAGGAAGTGCACTCTTGATGTAGATGTTGGACATCCTGAAGAGCTCCCGCCACATTCTCTGCTCTGTGTCTCAGTACCCAAGTGCTGTAACCTCAGTACCCAACCCTGTAACTCTGTTGTATCGATTGGTCCTTTTTATGGCTCCCTGGAAAAATAAAACTGTCTGCTGGCTTTTCAGATGTTTCTGCATTGTATTTTGGTACATGCACAAAGACTAAAATAGGTAATTGTTTTATATACAGAACACCATAATTTCTACAACCCAGGGACTTTTATAGTTAAATTCAGATTCTGGCTCAAGGGGAAGTTTCTGAATCAAACCCAGAACAGCAAAAGGGTGAACAAATGGAAAGTGTACAGCTAGAAGTTATGAATCATACTTCATAAAATTGGGTGCATCTGTTTCCTGATTTACTTCTCTGAAGTTTTCTCTTCTCTTACTTGCAAGTTTAATTCTTCTGCAACCCCAAAAGACAGCAATTAAAGGCAGTCAGAAGGGTATGTGTGCTTTGCAACCCACCTTTATAGGCAAAAGGCATTTGGAAAATGCTCCCCTTCACCTCTAAAACCCATTGCTGGCACACTGGGGTTCCCAGGTTCTGCTGGGAAAAGCAAGAGTGCCCCTTTCTGATGAAGATTCCAGCTTCTTATCCCACCTCCTTGTGGAAAACACGGATCTGGAAAGAGAGAAGGGAGCAAGCAGCATGTGGAGCCTCAGCAGCAGGCAAAGCTGGAGGAAAGGCTTGACCCAAATTTAGTTATTTCAGGGATGACTCAGGGAAGTGAAGAAGTTTCTGACTTCACAGAATGAAATTTGTCTCCCAGCCATAAAAGGTATATTTAAGGCAGGTGTCACAGACAGCATCCCTTGCCAAGAAGGAGAAGATTTTGTTTAGGCCATATGAGAACAAAAAAAAAAAAAAAAAAAAGAAAGAAAAAAAAAAAAAAAAAAAAAAAAAGCAAACCAACAACAACAACAACAACAAAACAACAAAGCACCAAACCAAACTTTAAAGCAGTCTGTTTTCCTCCAAGGTGTTCCTAAATACCTGACCAGCGCTCACTTGGCAGCATTTCTTGGCATATAAAGATATTTACAGGAGTCACAAATAATTTATGGCTGCAAGTACCAAAAATTCACTAATGTTAAGTGTTCACCTACCTTATAGAACTGTAAATGTTTACAAAAACTGGAAAGAAGACATCTGCTAAGCCTAACACTTTGGTAGTTGAGCAAAATGGTTTAAAAATTTATATTACTGGGATTTCTAGCTGTGGTTTCTCTTATGATCTTTGCAGGGATAAGTTGTGTTCTTATTTGAGAATCAGGAATATTTATGTATTTCATGTATGACAATATTTATGTATGACATAAGGTCTACTGCAGAAGAAAATCTTGCTAACCACTGAAAAAGGATGTAGATAATAACCTAGCACATACATCTGCTCTTTCCCTTGACACCTCTTGGAATCAGAATGGCAAAGGAGGTGAGTAACTGCAGCATCCTCATCTTTGTAACTCCTCTGGAGCACAAGATATAATTACACTGCAAGTGAACTCTTATTGCATCATATAGGCTCAAAATGAACAGCAATCTATTTTTACTTAGGAGAAAAGAGACTGTGTATCTCATCTGTTAAGCTGTATTTTATGCCCAGCTGCTTTTTATGCCCTGGTTTCAGATAAAAAGATGCTGGAATCTTCTAAGTGCCTTGGAGAGCCCATTTTGTCCACCCTCCTGAAAAGAAGGCTCCCAAATGCTGTGCACTGACAGGCTGACCTGCAGGGAGGAGAACACACTGCAGCTCTCAGGTCTGGGCAGGAGCTCCACGCTGACATCTCTCCGGAAAAAAAAAGTGGAATTATATCCATAGTTCATGCCTACAGGTCTTCAAACACATGACAAAAGGTTAATTAAAAACGAGCTTAAAAGAAGATAAGCTGGGTGAGGAGGCACAGCCTGGTTTGAGCATACCACTGACCCCAAGCAAGGTGAGATAACAGCGCCTTAGAGGACACCTGCAGCAGCCAGGAGACCTGGAAATGAATGCTGGGTGCTGGCACAGGGTTCTAAAACGTGGCAGAGGCCTCAGAGGGTGCAGATTGCCACCTTCTCAACATTTCCCTTCAGTACCACAAAGCTTTTCAACACAATTCCCACTGTCATACAGCATGCAGCACAAAAAGGCTCTTCCTATTATTATAACATATTTTCAAATCAAATGTATTAGAAGGGGCTTTTAAAACTCCATTCAGATGCTAAATACGCAGCCATGTTTTGAGAAGTTGGGGTTCCATTCAACAATGAAGTAAGCAGGTTCTGGGCTTCCAACTCCTCTTCTCAGCTAAAGATTTGAAATCTTTGTTTGCATGTCTGAGCAGGAGCTAAAACTCACCCCGTCTGCAGTTATCCAAATATTCAAAATCCCAGACCCAGCTGTAGCTGCCTGCTCACACACAACGCATGACTCAACATTAATCTCCCTTTTTTCTCTCCTTTCAGTTTCTGCCTTCTCTTCCACAATGCTTTCCTCTACCAGACCAGCAGCAGTTGAGAACTAGCAGTGTTTTTTTCAGGGACACATTGATAGTAAACACAATTTTCCCCTGACACTAGGAGCTGGGATGTGCCTGCTAGAACAGAGCCCTGGATGTGCTGCGTGCTAATAACCTGCACAGGCCTCTGAAACATTGAACATTTCAGTGAGTAATGCTGCAGATCTGCATTAGAAAGGAGATGCTCCTATTTTATCAGTTTGAGAGCTTTTTTAACAGGCAACTGTTTGTTCTAGAAACCCCCTTTGCTAAGCAAAGGGGAGCAGAGGTTCTGAGTGGACATGGGCAGAGTGAAGGAGGACACGGGGTCAAAGCCACTGCCCCTCCCATTCCTGCCCCATTTGGGAATTTCTAATGTGCACATTAAGTGCAGACACAACCTCCACAGGCTGCTGCCTTACTCAAAGGCTCTCAGCCTTGGCAGAACAGACAGAAAATAAAGATTTCACATTAGGTTTTCTTTTCAATCCGCACAGAAATTCACAGAGGTTGGAAAAAACCCCTGTAAACGCTGGGGGAACTACAGAGTCAGAGGTATCGCCTCCAGCTGGCAAATTAAAAATGAGCCTTCAAATATTAAAAGCTGTTAAAAGTTTTAAAAAGGTACCTGTTAAAAGCTACCTACCTTTATTTCCTTTTTTTTTGCTTTTGAAGGGAAGAGAATACTGGCCAATTGCAGCAGGGCCATGAACACAACCAGGATGCACAGAACAGTGTTAATCACCAGGCTACCACTCAGGAACAAACCCAAGCTTAGTAACATTGTTGACTATCAGGAGAATAAAATAGAAGAAAAATTGCACTGTGCATATTCATGAAAAAAAAAAACCCAGTACTTTCAGTTTTTCATCAATGAAAACTGTCTTATTAAAAAAAAAGAAGAAATCAAGTAGATAAAGATTCCAAGCACGTCCCACATGTAAAAAGTCTCAGTAATGCACTACATAATTTTCATTTAGGTCTAAAGTAGCAGAACAGATGGGGTCCCAGTAGTCAAAAGTAAGCACGTTATGATTATTGGCAGCTATTAAACTTCTGCTAATAAATGACATTATGAAGTAATATGTTGTGCCTAACATTGTAAAAGTTTGTGATGATAGTTTACAAGGAAAAAGATATTGAAAAATCATAACATGAGGAACAACAAAAAGGAAGAGAATGATGTAACATTTCAGCAAAAGAAATTCCAAGTCTTTTTTAAAATTAGATAGTTATCATTTATTCTTGCTTTAAAAAATACTCAGCATAAGCCAAAGGACACTTTTTTGATATCTCAGCCAATTTGTATTGGAGTGCACCAAGTGCTTTGATATTTTAAAAACAAACCAGTTATCAATCAGACAAACCCAGGCATTTAACTTGACTTTCTGTTTTGATTTACTTCCCCAGTCCCTTGCTGTCTCCTTTAGTTAATACAAACTGCAGGTGTGTGACTCACAAACAGGTTCAAGCTGACCATGCCAGGTGATTTAGCTCAGTTCCTTTGGCCCTGGCCCTCATACTCAGCCACAGAGCTGATTGGAGATAAGCAAATTGTTGAACTTGATTCAAGCCTTATCAAATATTAGAGATTTTTCTTCCTTTCCTATAGCAGCTTTCTCAAATAAATATTTATGCTTTTTTTTTCTCTGAATAGCCAGGGGTCAGTGCTAATGGTTTAAGTGCTTCTACAATAGTCATATTACTTTTTTTTTTTTTTTGTTCTTAATCATTTAATGTGAAAGCTGGTTGGTTTTCAGTATGGGTTTTGCAGATGCTTTGTGCTGTTCAGAAGAGCCTACGTTGGCATGAAGCAAATCAACCCAAGACCACACAGAGCATGGAAAACCCATCACCTTTGCTGCTGCCAGCCCAGGGTGCCAGGGGCTGGCCGTGTGTGTTTTCCTCCAGGACCACCTGTGGGCCAGCCCAAGCTCTGCCAGAGCTCCCAGTACAGGAACAGGATGGGGTATTTCCCATATTACACAGCCAAATCCTATGGGCAGCCTAAAAAGCTGCAGCTGGGTTTTGATTTGGGGAGGAACCAACCCCTTCTGCAGGGTCTGGCTGCTCTTGGCCGAACACGAGCTGGAAGCAGCAGAGCCCGGTTCCTGCAGGGAGCTTTGGGAACACAGGCACCAACGAGGGCTTGTGCAGGGCCTCCAAATGCTTAGGCCAGGCCCACAGTCAGCTGAGCATGTTCCTTCAGTAAAACTCTGCTCACCAAGGCTCAGCACAGCTGTGGTTGCTGCCAGTGTTCGTCAGGGCAGGGTTCCTTTAATGACTGCTGGAGTCAATAGAAACACAGGCCAAGGGCAGGGGACCTCGCCTTCATTAAGACTCCCAGTCAATCCTAAAAGATACTCCAAAGGTTCTTCTGCAGCCTCATGGAGCCTCTGTTCAAACCAGTATTTAGTCACTAAATCAGGCTGTCAGCTGGAGACCCGTTGGAACAAGCTCTGCTTTTCCAGAGGAATGATACAGCAATTTCTTAAAGGCAATTCACTCCTGCTTTTAGCTCCTGCTGCAAGAAGACAAGCCATGAACAAAATTAGTTAATTGAAATAATGGAAGGTTGATATAATTTTGCAATATTTCTATCTCGATGGAAAACACCTTGTAAAAAATTATATCCCATATCTTCCTCTTCCTTTCCACTTACCGGTGAGAATGATAAATAATTTGGAAATATAAGAACTCCAAACAGCATGGTCATGGTGAGTGATCCCAGTGATCCCACACCCATTTCGGAGTCTGGTGTAATCTAAACCATGCTGTGTCAGATAGGATCATCTAGAAATTATGGAATAAGTAACAGAAACTCTAGATAATGGTTGAAATTCTGTTTGCAGTAGCACTGGAATGTTTTACTCTATGTCATGAAGTAAACAAGAACACATACCAAAAAAATACAAGCAATAAATCTAATTTAAGGAACAAGTGACTGTTTTTATTCTTGGCTATACAAAGGAAAGCAACACAATAAAGAAAGACATTTGTCCTTAAATTAAGCATTTTACTCCTGTGCTATCCATGATCCTGGAGAATGTTACTGTCAGACACACAAGACATTTCAAGGAGCAGAAAAGGAATTTGGCTGATGAGGTTTAATGATCAATATATTGAAAATGAAGTAAATCCTTCCCATGAAGACAAATGGAAAGGAAGGGAACAAATAGAAATATTGTGGGCTAAGGCTTGAAATCCAAAAGTGAGCCCAAGTAGCATCAGACAATCTTGTAGGAATAAGGTATTAATTCCCACATCTGAATCAGGACCTGATTTACATCTATGCTAAACCCATGGTTTTCTCTAGCACGGTACAGGATTAATTTTGGATTGCATTTCTCCTGGTAAGATATTTCTTGGCACTGTGTGAGCATAAATAATACACTTTATATGTCCCTAATATATAAAATACCCTTCTCCTCAGTCTACCTGCCCACTTATATATTTGATCTCTTTTATGCTCCTCATGAAAGGCTGCCTCTTCCCAGGGCAGCCCAGCTGAGCTGCAGCTTACAAGTGTATTTATTGAAAGGAGTACAGCAATAACAACTGTTCTTTTGTCTCTGTGAGAAAAGGCTGCCTAGAGCCAATTATCGTTTATCACTCCAGATACACATTTTATGATCTTTGTGCTAAACCAGAAAATAGTGTAAGAAGAAGGAGCCAATTTAATATTTTCAAGTTCAATCACATCAGAAAGGATCCTTTAACTTGCATTGTATGTAGTTCAGTGTATTTGTCAGATTTTATTAATTTTACATGCTAAGCTGGAAACATTAGGCACAGGTTTCTTCTTGGAAGAGCAGCAAAGCTAAAAACAGCACAAGCACCAGAGGAAACTGTGTTTATAATTGCTCTGTTTCCTAGTTGGACTTTGTCAGCTCAACCTGGGTGGCAGCATGACATGGAGAGAAAAAGCTCGCTTTGATTTGGAAAAGGTTGTTTGCAGGTGTCAAAACAAAGTCTACCAGGAAACCAAGGGAAAAATTAAATGCTGTGAGCCATTATTGCAGGTGTGCTCCAGTGAAAATTATCATTCTCATGTTTTTGCCTCAGTAAATACATTGTGCAGTAGAGGCCAAATGTCGCTCGGAAGGCATTTAAAATACTGTAAGCTTACAATGAAGCTCAAATTAGTATTTCTTGGTCCAAACACACAGATTAGAAGTTAGTCATCCTACTCACCGAAGACAGGAATACAATGCAGGCTGATAATGAGCAGGCACCAAGGACTAAATATGCAAGAAGAGGCATTTCTGACACTGCACTGTGGCATGTCACCCCCAGCATTCACAGTCTGTGTGTGTCCCCAGGAGGGGACAGCGCTGGTGCCACACTGGGAGGGCACGGCCAGGGCTGCACCTGCCCCGTGGCAGCAGCCACCAGGCTCAGCCCAGGCAGGAGCCCAAACCCATGGAGCAGCCCCAGCCCCACGGAGAGCTCTCTCCAGTGCCAGGGAACGTCTGGGCTTGGGTCTGGGCCAGAACGAGCCTGGCACTGCTGTGTCCCAGGAGCCACATTGCCCAGAGCATGGAAACAGCTGCTCCAGGCTTCTCAGGGCACTGGCTGGAACAGGGACTGCTCCTACACCCCACAGCCAGGCTTTGCAGTAGGACAGAGACTGCCTGTCCATTACACATTTGACAGCAATGCAGATTTTATCTGGGACAGATAACAATCTCCAGAAGCTTTTCCAGGGGTGTAATCCAGCCTGGAGAAGCAGCCCCCACAACATCGTGGCACTGGGATCTGGAGTGTTTCATGCAATCACATTTGTATTGACACCAAAATCATTAAATGGTGAATGATGAAACACCTTCCCCTCTCCCCCAGAGCTGGCTTTTTGGTAAATATCCCCATCCAGCAGGGCTTTGGAGTCACCAGAGGAGGGAGGTGAAGTCCTAACAGTTGAGGTGACAATGTGAGGAGCTCTTAAAGAAAATAAGATGCCACCAGTCAACTGGATACTGAGTGAAGTAGTTTGGGGCAAATAAAACCTATCCAACAACCACTGGAATTATCTTTAGAGAAGAATATAACCAGAAATGAGGAGAAACAGTGAAGAAGGATCAAAGGACATGGCATGAGCATCCTTGGTATGACCAAGTATGGGTGTCAATGTTCCTGCAACACAGGCAGCCTGGAAATGGGGCTCTCAACAGAGCAGAGATTCATAACTCCTGTGCTGCTGGAAGCCATTAATTCTGTGAGCATCCATGATTTTAATGGGTAGTGCCTGGGTCCTTTACAATGTCTTGGCTCTATGAGGTGCCTGTGGAATCTGGAGGAAAAGATTAATTCTACCAAACAAGGCAACTGAGAAAATGTTCTTCACACAAGGCAAATTAAAAATCAAAAAACCTGAGCCTGTTTACTCTACACTGCTTTAAAGGGAAGGAAACAAGCTGGAAGGAGCTGAACTTGCCAAGGAAATATTGTGAGCAATTTTCCTGTTTCCAGCGTGTGTTTGTAACCCCGAGTCAATCAGGGCAATGTGTGTGCTCTCAGAAACAGAAATTATTGCTTTCTCTGGAGTGTTATGCTTTGTTTTTACACATTTCTAAGAAGTGGTACAAATGTCACAATATTAAAAACTGTTCATTTAATTCTTTCTCATTGGCTGTGCAATGGTTAGAACATGTTTTGCCCCAGCAAAGCTCAGGAACCACAAGGATTTTATGCTGAGTTGGCTTCCATGACTGCGGGTTAGAATTAAAACACACACAGAGGCTCCTGTGCATGAAAACCAGGAGAAAGAAATAGTGAATACACTGTGCAAGCCTTTCCAACAAATATTAAACACAAACACACTTCAATTAAATGAAGCAGGAGACCTGAGTGCACAGGTTCAGGGCTGAATTATGTTCTAAGTCAGGGCTGTCTCCCTGTGTTTGCTTAGCTCAAGGTATTTAATTCAGCACAGCACACAGTGACTCTCCTGAGGTATTCAGAACAGCAGACTACTTGGGCTGTCTGCAATGCTGGAACTGGAGGAGTTGATCTGTCATGTGTGTCCCCAAACACAGCTCCATGGAACCCCACAGGGACTGGAGTCCCAAAAGGACTGGAGTCCCACAGGGACTGGAATCCCAAAGGCACTGGAACCCCACAGGGACTGGGTGGAACCCCAAAGGGACTGGGTGGAACCCCAAAGGGACTGGGTGGAACCCCAAAGGGACTGGAGTCCCACTACCCCACCCCTGCTCTGTGCCACGGCCTCTGCACTGGCCCAGCTCCATTGAGCCTAAACAGCCTCAATTCAAAGAACACTTTGGAACCTTATTCATAATAAGAAAAGACAATGGTAAAAGCAAAAGAAACTTTCATTTTTGCAACGCATCAATTTCTCTAACTAAAAGAAAATCAGAGCAATCAAAGCATATTAAACAGGGTCATGCTTTTCTGATCCAGAAAGCACAGGCCTGTACATTAAAATTAACTAAACCAATGCAAAACCCTACCACAGCATTATAAAGGCACAAGGCAATTTCTGCATATTTTGACTAAAAATTTTACCTACTTTTGATATAACAGAGCAAAAATCCAGGTAATCTCCATCATAGCCAGGGATATTTACTTCAAAAAAACTTCATATTTTTAAATACATTATTTCCTTTTTAGCTGGCAGTTTTATATCTTATTTTCTATATAGCTGCTAAAGTTTCCCTGCTTTCCCAACAGAGTAATCATTTATCTGTTGGTGGGTGATCTTTAATTCCTGCCTTAGAAAACCCCTAAGACTGTTAATACTGTAGCTGGAAACCTCAATGTGGCTTTAGGGAGGCCAACATCACCACCACAGTTTATTATTAATGTTTTCATACCAATAATCTCAGAAAATATAATATTTCTCAGACTACATTAATATTCCATCACTTCACCTTTTTTTTTTTTCTTTTTGGGGCACCCAGATCAGAAATGTTCATTGTACCCCCCTGTGGAGAGACCCAGAGGTGCCATTTGCCCAGAAAAGTTTTCCTATCTGGGGAACAGCTTTTTGTCATGCAGCACAGCAGAGAAAATGATCTATGACCGTCAAACCCCAGCTACAACAAGTGGACAACCTGTGGCATATTAAAAAGTGCAGTTGAAATAGCTTTAGAATTTATAGCTTAATTATAAAAACACAATTTAAAGCTCACGTGAGGGAAGCAGAGGCAGGCCCTTGGAAGGTGCTTTCAGTTCAGCAAAATTTACTGCAATTAAGACTGCAGGAATAAGCTATAAAGAAAGTTCAGTAGTGCTTTGAGGTCTGCATTTATGTCCAGTGCCCTTCCATATATTTTTATTCCTGGCAAGGGCCATGAAGCTGTAGCAGCTGTCTCAGCCCCCTCAGTCACTGGGAGGAAGGCAGCTTTTACTGGGTTCACTGGTCCCCAGACACACTCTGTGACTCATGACCCACACTGAGCAGGCTCAGACTTTAAAAAAGCTTAACCCTTCTGCTTTAGGGTTTTATACCAAATTTTCCATTAAGGACAACAAAAAGTAATCATTTTGGGATATCCATGCAACTGCCCAGTGTAAGCATGAGAGCAGCCAACATCACCCTGCCAGACCTCCCTCCCAGCAGGGCTTTTGCTGTCACCAGAAAACAGCTCTGAAAACAGAACAGGCCTTGAGTTTTGGGCCCTGTCAGCACATCCCCACCTTCCCTCTCTGCTCAGGCACATTAACAACTGCATAAAACTGCATTTCAAAGGGCCTCAGCAGCAGAAAGCATTAGAAGTGAAATATCAATAACATTTTCTCAAAAGCAATTGAGTGCCTCAGTTTATGGAGTAGAACCTGGTCATCAGTTAGATAATCCTCTCTTTGCTGAGTGTGGGACTGCATGGACGTTTAGATGACATCCAAGATGATCTCTGTTGTTTTGGTCCTGAGGCTTCCTCAGCAGCATTTCAGGATACCAGTTTTGGTGGAGCTGCTTAGAACCGCCTCGAAAGGGGCTCAGCAGCAGAAATGGTGGGGAGATGCAGGAGCTAAGGCAGGTGAGCCTGCAGTCAAGGGCTGTACAGAGAGCTAAACAGTGAATGCAGGGAGGAAGAAAAGGGTAAAAAGCTCCTTATTGTGTTATCTGGTTGCTTCTTTTTTGATAAGTTTTTGTTTGGTTGCAATTTCAAAAATATAATTAGGAGTCCCTAGGCAAAACTGAAGAGGTGGAATACTAATGGAAATTTTAATCTTCAGCATGAGAAATCAAAAACATTTGAATAGCCTGCATACACACACATCCATTATTTACCACTTGAGACCAATTCAAATGGAATATTTTCTTACCACCCAGGTCTCTGTTGCTTTCCACCTTTAAATGTTTTCAGAATTCCATTTCTGTGCCCACCTGTCCCTGTAAGAGACATTATATTGGTAAGTTTCATGTTTGGAGAGGCAAGAACAGTAATCTAAAAACTCTGGGGTTGGTCTGTGATAAGTATTGGGCAAGTAGGATGTTCTGTCCTCAATTTATTTATTTAGGTTATGGCCCTTACAAGCAAAGTAAAATAGTCCTGGAATGTTCACACAGAGGCTCCTGCTCCCTCCGAGTTACTTCACTTGCCCTCTTTATTTCTTTCTTTCCAAGAACTGCTCCAAGATTACTGCAAACACCTCAGTGCTTTCAGGCTGTGGTTGGTCTTGACTGGAACAGATATTTTTCCAAAGCAGTGTTAAATATTCTGTGATTTGAAGATTCTCTGACTGAAGCAGTGACTCAGAGAGAAGGGATCATTCCTGCTGTTGTCCCTCACTGGGCTCCAGTCACAGGTTTGATTTGGAAGATTCCCTGATAGTACAAAGCAGCTCAAGGCTAAGAAGGAAGCCACAGCTCGTGATGTGATTTGGTCTGAACTACACATATGAATATATACACACACATTTGTATAGATACTTCATCTGTAAGCCAGAGACATTTAAACTGATTGTCCAACAGAAAAGTCATCAGTTCCAGCCAGGGTAATGCTCCTTGGAGAGCTGAGAAAGTGCCACTGACCATTTATCCTTTATTTCAGGTTTAAGAGAAGTGTCAGGGCTGCCACTGACACCCATCATAGCAGGGAGGGAAGGAGAGGCACAGAAGATTTAAAAAAAAAAAAAAAAAAAAAGGAAAAACGAAACAGGAAAAATGAAGAAGGATAAAAATAGAATAAAGAAAAGAAATGGGAAGTATAACAACTTCACTGCAGGTGTGAATTGCTGTTCCTTGGTGTTACATCTCAGTAAACAGAATAAATGCTTGGTGGTGTGTGACTGCTTTCCAATCAGTGAGAGCAACGTGCTGTGACTGGTAATGGATCATGCCTCAGCCTTCCTTTCCATGGGGAGAAACAATGGCAGTGATGACTCAGTGCTGGACTGAGAGCAGGGTGGCTGCTCCGTCGGTGAGTCAGGAACTCTCTCATCTCATGAGTTAAAACCATCACTGCAGTTTAGGCTGGGTTTCACACGTGGTTTGATGTGTTTGTAAAGAATACTCCAGTCATTAATGAACCTTTCCCACTCCCTTCCAAGGCAGAAGCTCTGCCCTCAGCTTTCCCCACAGCCTCACTTGGGCTGTCACTTCTGTCTCCATAAAATCTTTTCGCAGCAGCAGAGTGTACCCTGAGAAAGACAGGCTAGAGAACCACAGCTGATGGTGTCTGCAGGTGCTCTGTACCCTCAGCTCATGATTCTGAAAAAACAGATGAAACTTGCACAAGCACTGACATGCTCAAAAAGGCATAATATGCACCAACAGTATAAACCACCAGCTGCAATAACAAAGATATTGCAGAGGGCTTGGGTCCACCACAGATGGGTTTTGCTGACAATATTTTTTTTAATTTCTACTAGTGGCAAATTTACATTTCCTAGTGGAAGGCCATTTCTTTTATTATGATCTTCATCATGGCCTACAATGGTTAATGCCAGTTCAGGTTGCCAAAAGGTGACAGGAATTTACAAAAAAAGAAAATAAGCTTGTGTATTTGATTCCTGCAGGATTCAGACACTTGAACAGGGATCAAAGGCGGCAGATATAATTTTACCTGAATATTAAACAGTTTATGAGCTGTGCCATCCCTCGCCGTGTCTGCCCTGCTCAGAAAGTCCTCACCTCAGTTTTTAAACCACTAAGGGCAGCAGTTTAATTTCTTCTCCTACAGAAAGAAATTCCAGTTGCTGCAGAGTTGAGTGATATTGAATCAATGTCAAGTGCTCAAGTTCTTTCTCATACATCAGCGTGACAATTGAAAGAAATGGAAATTTCCTTCTTGTGATCTCACCAAATCCTGATCTTGTTTGAGGGCTGCAAGAGCCAATTTTGTGATTTTACTGTTGACTTTTAAGTTTTTCCCAGACAGCAGAGCCATTGCCCTGATCCTACAGAAAACCTGGCAGTCAGAGATCTGCTGGGGTAGCAGGGTACTCTCACCTGGTGACCAATATTGTCCTGCTCTCCTTTTGTGCCTGTTTTGTGTCTCTATGTCTGTAAGTCAGAAACAGGATACATGGGAGAGCAAATGCAATTTTTCCATCGTGGCAAGTTACTGCCTCAGGTTGCCACCTTAGAGAGCTAAATTGGATGTAAATAATGTCACTTAATGTACCAAATAACATTTATATGCCATAAAATCCTCCCTTCAGATACTAACTGCCTACTCTCTTTTATAGGCTAACACTCAGCAATTAAGGCACTGAACATCTGGGCTTCCAATCGCTCAGTAATCATTAAAATCAAAGAGAAGATCCCCTGAATGCCTCCGTGGGTCAGAGTGGGGAAGAGAAGCCCAGAGCAAAATATCTGTGCCACATACAGAAGGGCACACTCTGGAAACAGCTGATGCCTCTTATTCAACATTTACTAAAGCAGGGGAGGAAGCTGAGCATCCTGATGATTCATGTGGATAAATAACCTGGTATGATGCAAAGGTTTGCACATCTTTATTACAATAAAACAGCACCTGGTGCCCTTTTGTTGCCATCTGCATGCTGAAAATAATTTGGTCAGCGTTATTGGCTTGGAAGATAGCCAGGGAGTCAAATTATTCACTGGATGGGGGTGCGGGCAGGAATTGCAAGCAGGTTTTTGAAGTCTGCTAACAAAACTTTCCCACATGTTGTCCCAGCTGAGCTCACTGGGAATGGAAGGGAATGGAAGAAAGTGGAAGAGAATGAAAGGAAATGGAAGGGAAGGGAAGGCTCCATATACCTGTGGAGCTTCCTTAAAACTGCTCCTTGAGGTACCTCTCCTACCCAGACTTCCCACTGCAGACAGAGGATGCTGCAGTCATCGTTTGTCCTTCACAACTCCATCCTCTGTGGGCTGCACATCTGTCCCAGAAAGTTCTGCATGTCCACACTTCAGATTCCAAGTCATTTCATGAAGAAATAAATAACATATAATAAAGCAATATTTTTTCTCAAGTTTTGTCACAATTCTACCTTACCATACTTCTACCAGCTTTACCAAAAAGAGCTGTTTAAAGGAAGATAGATAAAGAAATAGCAGCAGATTGAGTAGAGAACCAGCACTCCAAATGCTCATGGAAGGTTCTCCAACACTTTGATGCTGGGAGAAAGCTGGGTAGAACTGAGGGAATTAAATTTCACTCCAAGGAGCTGCTCATACTAAACAATTTTTCTTCAGGAATTGTGAAAGACAAACTTCCTTCTTATAAATGTCCAGCACTGGTGATAGTCTAATATGGAGGCTCTTTGGCACCTGGAATTCCACCTGTATGGACAGGGCAGATGGAGTTCAGGCATTTCTGTTCATCCCCAGCTGTCAGAAGCTGTGAGCATTCAGAGACAACCTCAGAAAGCATCACCCATGGGTGGTGGGACCATCCTGCCCCTCTCCCCTGGGATTGCTGTTCCACGGAATGCACCTTTCAGCAGTTTCCAGGATTTTAATCAAGGGCTAAATGGTGGGAAGAGCCCATGAAATGTTGTTAGAACCAAGATATTTCATTGAATTTACAAGTATTAAATCCATTAGATGGAGGAAAAATGAGGAGATGCACGGAGGAGGTGTGTCCAGTCTGGGATCCAGCAGCTGAGGTGTTCCTCCTTTTTCCCTGTGAAAATTGGACAGCTGTGGAGCAACTCTGACCCCTTCCCAATCCAGTTTGAGTCAGACATTCACAGATATTACAGGGTCTATAAAATTGACTTACCTTTCCTTTCCTAAACACTATTTTTCATGAATTACTGCTCGATCTGCTTCGAAGTGCATTGACCTGAAACACAGAATACAAGCGAGGAGCCCAGCAGCAATGTTTCATGTTCATATAAAAAACAGTGGAATGAGGCTATTTTGGCATGTAGAAAACCAAAAATCATAATTTGGGATTCCTTCCAGTGCTCTCCTAGGAATCACTTCATAATAAGAGGTCCATTTTTATATTCCAAATCTAGTTCTGTAGTTCAAAACTTAGTGCTGCCTTATCCCCTGAAGTATTTGAACATAAAGGAGATCTAATATGAATATTAGCCTCTCTGAATAAAATATAAACAGCATTAGATTTTTCTTAAATTGCTGAAAATCCTATTGAAAAGGAAAGAACATTTAAGTAGCTGTCTCTCATAACACAATATAATTCTAGAAATTTGAGGGAATCAGAAATAAACTTCTAGTGAATGTTTCCCATTACTATCAGCCTTCCTTTACTAATGCAAAAGGTTATTTACAGCAAATGTAAATAGAAACAGAAGAAGACATAACAACGGAATTCTTGGATATCCTGGGATAGTTTGCTTACACTGGATTATTTTAATGCTCCAACAGGAAGCAAGAAAGGAAGGAAGAAAAAGAGAAATGCTTCTTTGTTATGAAAGCATGGCTCCACTATCAAGAATGAGGATGCAACTGAGCAAACCCCAGTCATCATGAGAGTGAGCAGGCTTATCTACTGCAGCTGAGGACTGCGACAATAAATAATGCATGGAAAAGGCTTGGATACTGGGGGACTAGTCAAATTTCATTGACTTTTTTTTTTTCTTTCAATTTCTAAAAAATACAGAGTAGAAACAAAAGGACCCCAGTCTTTGTTGCCATCATGTTCTGCACAGGAAACTTGTCTCTCTTCCAGCAGCTCCACAGGAATTACATGGAAAGATGCTCAGATCTCTGCTCTTCCTTGTTTGTTTCCATGAGCACAGACACTGTTGGGGAAATCTGCCAAAGATGGAGTTAAATTTCCTCTTTCTTTTTGTTTTGTTTTGTTTTCTCCTCTGAAATGAGGGGCAGTCTCAGGCAATGCTGCCTGTCCAGCCCAGGTAAATCCCACTGTGTGCAGGTTTCCAGCACTGCACTCATCCTGCCCTGCACAGAGCCACAGGTGCTTGGAAATTAATTTCTCTGACCCCAATTAAGGTAAATTTACAAATCCACAACACCAAAGCATGTGGTTTAGACAACCTGAGTCTCTAAACAATCATAAACTCTAAGGTGAAATAAATGCACCAAGGGAGGGTTTTCCAAGCAAAGCAGTTTCAGGATTGCTCAGGAAACACTGCCAGGTGCCCCAGCAACGTTCAGTGCCTGCACCTTGGCCAGTCAGGTGCAGAACACAGCCCAGCTTGGCTCACCTGGGCTGGAGTGGAACATCTGGACTCGACCTTTAGATTAGCAAAAAAAACCAAAAAAAAAACAAAAACAAGTGAGATCTACTTTGAAACTGGAAAGGGTGAACTTATAAATCTGTCTCAAATTCCCCCCCATTAATTTGTCACATAGCAGTTTTTGTGCCATAGATATTCTTCAAGGTGTTTTGTTTCTTGGCCATGTACCGTGTTTTTCAAAATAACTTTTGGAAAATCAATGGGGTTTTATGTTTTCATATGAACAACAGCGAAATCTGCTGCTTTTTTTTTCCTGTGGTCACTGACACCTGAAGGTTAACGTCACCAGATTCTGTCACTCAGTTTATTGACAGGTCTGGCATGACAGAATTAAATGCTTGGATGATTCACTGATGTTGAACATTATCAGAAGCAGCTCGGTGTAATAGGAGGGAGCACTTTTTATTCCCATAACCATGACCATGACAACTGCCTGTAGGATGAAGCTGAAGGGAGAATATGAATGAAGACTTTCAAATATAGTTTTATATGAAAAATTGTTTGTATCTTGAAAGCCTAAGGCAGGTCAAATGACACAGGAAGTGATGTCTGAAGATTTTTTAAATTTGTTTTTCATATATTTGTAACTTTGTAGACTGTTAGTACATAGTTATAACTTCTAATACTTTTCCTGCCCTCTCCCATAGTTTAACAAGTCCTTACTAAAACATTCTTGAAATTCTCTTTAGCCTTGCCTTCAGTCTAGCAAGGACACTTTGTTCTGAACCATATATTACAGACACCATAAACTATAGGGCTAAAAGATCTGGGGGGAGGGCTCCAGTGGGGCAGAACCCAGGGAAAATCACCTAAGTAACTGCTCTTCTAACTGGACAATATTTGATAGATAAACTAATCACTAACCTTATAAAAATTACAGAAATACTGCACCACATGTGCATATTGCCATACTGTCGACCAGGAAGGCTTTCAGCTAAAAACTTGCTTTTACATTATCATTTTTAACAGTGTTTGGAAAGGTTTTGTGCTTTATTCCAGGCAACAGAAGCACTTTCCAAACCTCACTCTACCTAATGCTGGCTCTAGAAACCAAATTGACATTTTCAGACCACACTGAACTGACATTCTGAGCCCTATCAGCAAGGCCTCTGGCTTCAACAAGAATTGTTTAAGGGGATCTTGATAGAACAGGCCCAGGAATCACCAGAGAGTGATTTGCTCCTGAAAGTAAAGACAAATATTAAATACGCAATCAGCTCAGCTCTACCTGTGTGAGCAGAAGATGCAAATGTGTAATTTGAATCCAAACCCACCAGCACCCACCACCCACTCCCAAGCAGCAGCAGCACCATGGGGTTTGCCACTCCAGCTGATAATACACTTAATAAACACGACTTACACCAGAGAACAATGAATCTCTGCTGTCGTGCTAATTAAAAAGCCAATATTACATTACTTCCTCAAGGGCTCATTTCATAATTTTTCGGATTATAGCACATTGATTAATTTATACAAGTTTTTAATCCCCTAGTACTTAATGAAGTCTAGGAACTTGGGAACACGTGCATAATTCAGATTTGTATAATTTTATTACATGGGAGAAAAGTTAGACTGGTCATGTGCTGCTTCATGTAGAAAAGTGTCTGAGCTCACCAGTTCAACCATCATCCCATTAACCATTTGCAACAAAAAATATTTGAGCCTAAATTAATTCTGGGTTTATTAGATTATTTTTCAGCTTGCTAAGGACTCCAGCAAGCATTGCTTGTCTTCTGTGCTTGTCAACTGCCTTTTAATTAGCTGCTGTGGAACAACTGAGCACAGTGGGAAACTAATATCTGCTCGAGTTATCTTGCACAGCATTTAGAGCGCCTCAGAAGCAACACTGTCATTACCCTGCACAGCCTCAGAGTTCCCCATCCTGGGAGGTAAAAGTGCCTGGCTGCAAGGAGAGCTCCAAAAATGCATTGCAGATAAACCCTATAGCAAAATTAATTGTTGAGGAGCAAATATCCTACAAAGATAAAGTGCTGCCTTGTATTTTAGGCTGGTTTCTGGTTCATTTTTACAGCCTCAAAAATGCAGCTCAGTCACTTATTAGACCCACCCACAAATCGTAGGCTTAAAAACAAAATCATTTTCTTTAAAGTCTTCTGCACACAATATAAATATCTCAAAAGCTAAAGTTTCAGGAAGTATAATCCTGAGTACAAACCCTAGCCTTCTTATACTTCATGTGGGGGGAACAAACAAACAAACAAAACCAAAAGGAAACACAGGCACTGAATTTTGAAGCTGTGTTTAACCAGATCTTATTGTAGGTCAGGGACAGACCCGACTCTGGGCATTAATCAAAAGAAGCACAACATCTTTGGATGCTCAGGGCTTGTTTCCTGGTCAAATGATGGCCAAAGAGAAACATCCCTGAAGCCCCAGCTCTCTACAAAGTGTAGATACAAAGGAAGGAGATGGATTATTCAGAGCACTGAAGATTATTACAGAGGTGGGGGCACAGTTCTATTTAACAGCACTTCCAGAGTCTGCAAATATTTCACTTGGGAGGCTCCAAGTTGTGAGGCATTAAAAAAACAAGGGGAAAAAAGTAAACTTGCAGTCACAAATACAAGCTGAGCCTGAGCAATGGATCTGCTGAAGGACTAGATTTATGAACCATCCCTTAGTGACATACTGCAAAATATGTTTCTCTTTTTTTTTGGGGGGGGGGCATCTGTTGGTTTTACAGAGCAGCCTTTTCAATTTTCTCTTTCTCTTCAATTTTGATTCACCACATTAAGATGATAGTAAGGAATTAAAAAAAAAGACACATGCAGTTGGTTAAGTAACAATTAGAATTGAGAAGCACATTGATCTGTACTCTGAGTTTGGGATTTGCATTCTGCATCACCTCCCTTTTCTTTGGCAGCACTCACCACTTCCTTCACAGGGCTGTACCCACCTGAACATGGCATTGCCCAGGTGGGCACAGGCAGAGACCTTTGCTGGTGCATTGATGTTTTCCAAACAGGAAAAGGGAGGGAGCAGGATAGAAACCTCTCCTTGCCCCTGCACAGACCCAGCTCCACAGTGCTGTTACTCAGGGGAGCACCTGCAGTGAGGCAGGAGCAGCTCCTGTGCTGGTCCATAAAGGTGGTGAGGTGTCACTACTGGGTGATAAAAGCTGTTCTAAATCCTAATAACTAACTGGAGCTAACAGACTATTTAAAGACAATTCTTTTTTTCCCTGTTTTAGAAAAATCTAACACCGACAGCAATACTAAAAATTAGACTTCGGTGTTAGAAAGTACTCAGCCGTAAAATATTTCTCACCTCTCCAGAGGAAACACCTCGAGATGATGAAATACCTGGGTTCATTCCCATGCACAGTGCAGTGCTGGGTAGGGAGGTGATTACCCAGCAGGGAGAAGTGTCTCTGTGAAGGCTGTGGGAAGAAAAGGCCCTTCTTTATTTCAGCTCCCCACAATTATATTCATTTTCTAAATGTTTCCGAAACTTGCACTGGGCTGTCGTGTTTCCACCTCAGATAGCAGAAGATGATTAGGGGTGTGAACAAGATCCATGTTTTTGGTTGACAGTGAGTCATGTTTTTTATTTCCTCAGTGTAGAGAAAATGAAAATTTTGGGCTCAGTGTCTTGAGGAGCCGAGACACAGCACAGGTAACAAGGATTCCCTGGAACAGCTTTTAATTGCTCTTTGGTCATCTAAACTCACAATATCTATAGGGTAAAAAGTAAATCCTCTGTCATTTTCTCTCATTCTGGATTTTCACATATTATGAAAATAATTATTTCTCAAAAATAATTATTTGAAAGACAGAATAGGTAGAAATGATACCTGAGCAATGCCATAGAACCTTTCATCATCCACCCACACTCACAGGGAGGAATCTCCTGACAGGAGGGCACAGCCGGGGGGTCGGGCTGTGCTCCCAGGAACAGGGACAGGAGCCGAGGGAACGGCCTCAGGCTGGGCCAGGGCAGGCTCAGGGTGGACAGCAGGAGGAATTTCCCCATGGCCAGGGTGCTCAGGCCTTGGCAGGGGCTGCCCAGGGAGCTCTGCAGTGCCCATCCCTGGCGGTGTCCCAGGAAGGGCTGGAGGTGGCACTCAGGGCTCTGGGCTGGGCACAGGGTGGGCATCGGGCACAGCTGGGACTCCATGGGCTGGGAGGGCTTTTCCAGCCTCAGTCATTCTGGGATTCTGTTTCTAGGCTGCAACTTATCAAATCAATTAGAGTATCTCCTTGTAGACTGCACAAGCTCTCTCTGCTTAAAAGAGTATTCTGCATCACTCTTTAGTTTCCTATTAAAAAAAAACAGAGATGCTTTTGTAGTGCTGCTTCCGTGGCTACTTGAGCATCCCCAGAACTCCCTGTTGCCACTAATTGCCCTCCTTGTGCTGCTCCTTGCTGTCCAGTCCCCCCCAGCTCCCCCCAGATGCTCAGCACAGGCTCTGCTTCCCTCAGCAGCCTGCAAGGGAATCCCCCAATCCCACTCCCCGTGGGATCCTGTAGGGAATGGAGCGGCTCCCAGCTCACCCAATCCCCCAGCCCACCCTGACCAGGTAACCTCTCCCCTGGGCACAGGGACTGTCAGCACCTGCCAAGGGCTTGGCTTGAGCCTTCCCTGGACAGGAACACCGTTCCAGGGCAGTGACACCAGCTCTGACGCGCAGCCAGCCCTGCCCAGACGCTCCCGCCACAAGACTCTGCCTCGGCTGCTCCTGGGTTTCTCCACTTTAATTGCTCTGACTGACATTTTCCATTCCAGGCTGATGTCTGCCTCAGGCTTCTCTTAAATTTCAGCAAGAAATATTCAGCTTTTTTTAGAGAGTAGTTTATGTGGAAAATACACTGTTCTTACCATGGCAAATTTTGCCATTTTATTGAGACTCTGGTACCTTCTGCTTCGCAGTAGTGGCCTGATGTTTTACATAAGTTAATTTAGGGAGAAGCTGGAAATGTTATCCAAATGTAGACAACTTTGTAGTTTGTGGAGAATCACAGATAAGATGCTTCAAGAAGAAGGAATTGCTAATGCTGCAAATTGAAGCATTCAGAAGTCAGGAGTGGCAGAACTAAGGATAAGCAGCAGCTTTCCCCTGCACATAGACATTGTGATTACACATCACCCACCCTTGTATTTCATAATTCAGAAGCCCAGGTGTCTGAATTAAGGTAGCATATCTTGCATTTCCCAAGTTCCCCGGCTTTTGTGTTAGTTGTTTTTTGGCAAACTACCTTACTCTTTTCAACACTGGTTTATTTTGTTTTGTAGTTTGCAATAAAAATAGAACCAAATGCCACCTTTACTTACTTCAAAATACAAATCTAGGATTCTCTACCTAAACTCTGTTGAAAACACATAAAGGTTTCATGCTAAAAAAACCTAAAGCAGATGCTTGATCAAACAAGGCATTGTTGGGGTGGATTGCCTGGGAGGGCTTGTACAGCTGAGTTTAGTAACATCAGGGATCCTGTCTGAGAGCTGTGTTCAGCAGGAGGATCTCTAAATGATTTATGAACAGCTGAATCAATAAGCAACCACTGGTGTTGAAAATGTCTTTTGAAGTGAGGTATCCCAGCCTGCTTTTACAGTGTCTGCCTGGAGTCCAAAATAAGGAAACAGGTTGAAGATTAACATCTCAAAAGGCTCTGGAGGAGCAGCATTTCCTAAGGAAATCT
This sequence comes from Motacilla alba alba, assembly GCF_015832195.1. Taxonomy (NCBI): domain Eukaryota; kingdom Metazoa; phylum Chordata; class Aves; order Passeriformes; family Motacillidae; genus Motacilla; species Motacilla alba. The sequence continues at coordinate 1,493,499 of NC_052026.1, forward strand.
TTCCCAGTCATTTAACCACTATTGCCCCTCAGACAAAGGTTCTGTTGCAAGAAAATTGAAGTGTCATGATAAAACCATGGGATTTCAGTAGCTCTAGAATGCAGGAGTTTCCAGCCTGCAGCTGGGAAGTGCTGGTTTTGCTGGCACAGATGCAATCATGGAATCACAGAAGGGTTTGGGTTGGAGGGATGTTAAAGCCCATCCTTTTACCACCCCGGCCCCAGCAGGAACACCTTCCACTGTGCCAGGCTGCTCCAAGCCCTAGTGTCCAACCTGGCCTTGGGCACTGCCAGGGATGTGAAACGTCTGCCAGGGCCTGCCCACCCTCCCTAGGGAGAATTTCTTCCCAACATCTAACCTAAATTTCCTCTCTTTCAGCTGGAACCCAGATGCAAATGGGATCATTGTCGAAAGGAAATGCCAGCATTTTGAAATGCTGAGATTTTACATCATGCATATTTTTTTGCTCCAATTCTGGATAAGGAATGTCCAACAAAAGCCCTACTAAAAATATTAGAATGCCAAGAAAACTTCCTTTGCTGTTTCCCATTTAGAAATGCACAGATGCTGGCAGGGAACTCCAGGGGCTCTTTGGCTGTCCCTGAGATTCAGGAGCAGGTTGAGAACGTTGTCCCCAGAGCCAAGGACTCCCCAAACACACAGTGGTGCAACAAGCTCTCAGCAAACTGAGGGAAGTCCAAGGCTTTGGGGCTTGTTGATGAAGAGAAATCTGATGTTTCTAACTTCAGTGAGGGGTCCAAGAGCTGCTGGGTTCACTCCCACAAACATGAAGAAAAGGCTCTTCAGCTTGCAAGATTGTTAATGTAAAACTGGAGTCAGACTCCCAGGCTTCTGGGCTACCAGCCTGAGGACTAAGGGCCTCTGGCAAACGTCATCACAATTTTATCCCTTAGCTGTATGTTCTGAGAAAGGGAACAGCAAGATCTACTCATGCACACCTCTATCCAGAGCCACCAAAGTCAGAATTTTGGAGTCTTGATGTTCTGCTAAGAACACTCATAAAACTTGCTACCAGAAGTTGTATCATTCCACCATCAAGAGTGACAGAATAGCAGCCTTACAGAACTAGCAAATCTGTCATGTAGTCATGAGTTTAACCAATAAACTGTGACAGACATCCTCCCAACCGTTTTATGAGTAAAAACTTGTTGAGTGAAATGCCTTGACCTCACCATGATAATTCTGTTCAAAGCCACAGGAAGTGCCAGGTATGGGAACGGACTGAACTTCGCTGACTATCAGCTTCACAGATTAAAGATTCCCTCTGAATTCTTTTTTTAAGGGGGAGATAACACCAGACATCTGGCTGAATTTTAACATTTCTTAGGAGAGACTTGACAAGACAACAGATTCACAGTTAATGAATTCAAAGCTCCATGAATATAGAACAGCTCCAGCTCTGCGAGGATGAGCGTTACCTCCAGAGAGCTCAGCTACAGAGCAGGGATGCTTTATTTTGTCAGGAAGGCTACCCAGCTATGTCACCAGAAACAATCAGCTGATTTCCTTTGGGATCACCAGTGGTTCAGAAAAGCTCTGCCTAGTTAGGATAAAACGTACCAAAAACATAAGCAAGCAACATAAGGCTGATTATCTTCCCTTTCAATGAAGTTTCCAATTCCTCGTGACATGTCAGTGATGGATGCAGAGTTTTTAAAAGACCCTGTGGCAAGAATGAAAGCACTCAGAGCATAAGAGAAAAGGAAAAGCTCATCATAACTTGCAGAGGGAAAAAAGCTGGCGCACAAAGAAGGGTCTTTGACTCGATGTCTGATCAAACAATTCCAAATGGCAGATGGATCCCTGAAAACAGGAGTTCTGTGCTGCCAGCAAGTGCTTTTGCATTAGGACCTGGAAACAACAGAAAATAAACCAGGAGAGCTCAAAATGTCATGGATAATGTAGGCACATGTTGTAATTAGGCTGCATGAACGTTACCATAAATATTCCCTCTGCTCTTTAAAGCCATTTGCTGAGGCCACACTGACTCACCTTGCCACCAGCCCTCTGCAGACTGGCACAAATATTTGTGGGAAGCAATTTAAAGCCATGGAAACAAAACCCCATCTGCCTGAGTGTGTTCCCAGCATTGTCCCCAGAGGCGGGCACTATAAAGGACCAGTGCAACCATGCCCAGTGTGACACAGACATCTCCCCCTGAGCCTCCGCCACGGGCACAGAGGGCACAACCCAGCCACTGCTGGTGTCCAGGCAAGTGCCAGAGCCTGCTGGGCATTGCTTCACAAAACATCCCTGGACAACAAACTTGGAACAAGTGCAAATTCACTGATGTGGCAAACAGGGATTTCGGTGGTTTTTTGACAAAAATGACGATACTATTCGTAGCATGGCAGAGTTTAGGACACCAGATAGAGCAGCATTCTCCATCCCTCCTTTCAAAACAGGGAAAATGGCAAGGGGAGCACCTGGAACACTGCTGAATGTCTCCCCTTCAGCTGTAAAGGCAGGGACTGCCACCCTGTCCTGTCTCTTCTGGACAGCAATGGGTTACACAGGGAGTAAAGGGAGAACCAGACAGAGATGTCCTGTCCCCAAAGGTTTCAGCTACTGTGTGTGCACACATCTCTTCACAATGAAATAAATAAAGCAGGAGCTGTCAACAAGATTATTTTAGAGGAAATCAGATAGCAAAGCATGAGTAATTACTTCACTATATCAGGTAATCTCTTTAATCTTAAAAGGAAACTTCAAACCTGCCTTTCAGCAAGCTTTATTTCCGTTTCCATACTCAATTTAGGTGTAAAAAGTGTTGGGTTTTATTTTTAAGAAATGCATAGAAGGACTGAACTCTGAAGACCGTGCCTTGTTGGGTGTGAAGAAATTATTTAAGACAAATTATAGTGCTGTCACACTCATACCTCATAGTTTAAAATAAATCTTGTCATCTAATTATACAAGAGCTTGAGTTTGTTTAACAAATTCCTCAGAGGTATTTGTGTGGTTCTCCATCTCCCTTCGCCTCTGATTATAGCCTATCACTGCAGTCTTTACCTCCTGCAGCTCCCAGTGTCTCATTGTGGTGTTTAACAGGCTGCATTTATCACATCTCCTCAGCTGGGCTGGAGCAGATAAAACCGTGAAGTCTCAGCACAGTTCTTGGCAAATCACAATTAAAGAATTATTTAAAAACAAAGGCACCCCAAAATGGGATTTCTGCTCCCACGCTAACACCTTTCACAGCAGGAAACTGGGACTCTGAAAGCAGTTTTGATGTCCCAGCCACAGGTCTACTGAGAAAATTAAGGGAGAAGGAAAATTCCCCTTGTGTTTTAATTCCCATGCAATATTATAAACATGTCAGGGCAAACTTGACTAGAATGATCATTATTTCAAAAATAATCATGACAATGATTTCAAAAAATATAGTCTGCGAAAGACTGTCTCTTCCCTTCTTGCTTGTCAATGAAGTCAGATCAATTGTGAATTGTTCAAGAGAGTCCTCACTAAGGCAACAAGAGGGGCAAGGAACTGTCACTAGATAAAAATCAAGTTAAGCACAGCTCCCTAGGAAGTGCTTCAGCAGCTTATTGTTACAGTATTGGAGGGACTTCATTGAGCAAAGCACGGAAGACAAATGTGAGCAATCCAGTTCCCGGTCTCCAGAGGGAATGTGAGGCCCTTCAGGAGGCTGGCCAGGCTCTGAGTGGCTGGGCCTGACTTTGGGAGATGACATCTCACAGGTGGTTTTTTACTGTAAACCAAGAACGATTCCGGCCTAACCCCCTGATCACTGCAATCTGGTTTCTGGGTGCCTCGAGGCTGTGGATGTCTGCTCACACCCCCGGAGCTGGGAGGCTGCACAGCCCTCTGAAACAGCCCCAGTGGTGTTCTCCGGCCCAGGTATAGATAATGGATTGAATTGACCTGCATTGATAATCCAGGTCATTTCCAGCTCTCTGACCAATCTCCTGAGGTCCAGCTCTGCCTACTGGTGCTCCAGGAGCTGCTGTGTCCCTGGCTTGGCTCACGGGCTCATTATTTGGGCTCCTTGCTTTTGTGTTAAGCTGTGGTTGACATCACAAGCTGCTAAATTCCATTTTGATGACATTTTGAGGCCTCCCCTCAAAACTCAAGTGCAAATGTGCCCATTTCATTACTAGTTAGGAGCATTTTAGCTCACATGGAAGGGACCAGCAATTTTTAAAAGTCTATTATATTTCCTTAATTTTTTTCCTCAGTATTTCTGTTCTCTTCCCTCCAGTGGAAGAGCTGCAGCTGCTCCATCACTTCCTTCAGACAGCTGTGACACATTCCTATTATTGGACATATTCTGCAGGTATCTCACTCATGATACCTTGCCTGACTGCATTCAAGAATATCACTGTTATATTCTGTAGTTCATTTTTTCAGAACTCTAGTTTTAGTTCTTTGCTACTGGGTTTCCAATATTGACATTTTAACCAAAACTTGAAAAAGAAGGGGGGCCATCACAGCCCCACCTGTTTAGTTTACAGTTTAATATTTCCATCAAAATCTGATTTTGATGCATATGTTCCTCCTTTTTGTTATACAGGGTATAATTCAAGATCTTTTAAAACACCACCTTTTTTCCAACACCATCCCAGAATCAGAAGTAACAGTGAACTTTACTTATCAAAGTAATTATCAGAATCAGTTCTTAGCATAAAAAAGAGTAAATAAAATTCACAAGCAGTGAGCCTTTCCCTGCTATTTCAGGAATTTTGAACAAAAATAATAATTAAAAACAAAATCTGAAGAGAATCTGTGTTTTTTTTCAATGATCAATTATTCCTCAGTAAATTTCTTTAGTTTTTTAAGAAGAATTTCCATGGAAGTCCATCTCCATCTTTGGAAGGCATGAAAGCCATTTCAGAATAAGAAAGATTTGCCTTTCCCCTCTCTGTTCCTGGTCCCTCCAAGAGACATTCTTGTTGTTGGCAGTGATGAAAGAAGCTATTTGCTTGTGACAGGAACAAGAAAATCTTACTGATGAAAAGCAATGCAGCTTTTCTGTTTGTTTCTCGATAAAATCAATAAAACCCAAAATATGCCAGTCTCACTTTCCATTTTGAAATGCATCGAACAGCCCCAGGGCAGAGTGTTATTCCCTCATTATTCTCTCTACTGGTCTTCAAATAATGCTATTTGGGATCAATGATCACCTCAGACATGCTAATATAAGCCAAATTTGTTTCCATAATAATTGGCATGCTGCTATTTAGTGCATTATAAATGGCTGTATAAATAAATCACAGATTCTTACAGGGGCTGTGTGCACTGCAATTTGTCTTTACAGAGTTACTACTGACAGATCAAGTTTTTATCTAGTCTTAATTTTAAGCATTTAATTACATTAGTATTCACACTATAAAACATACAAAGAGGTCTCAATTATCATTGCCCTTCATGAATTTAATTAATTTAAGTCATAAACCCACTCTCTTGTAGAAAAGAACACTAAAGAAATCACTGTTTAGCTCGTGGACTATCTGGTGTTTTCTTCCTGTCTAAATGAAATATCCTCACTGTACCCTTACTGGAGTGCACAAAATGTCCATTTATCATTGAGCTTTTCATCAGCTTTTGAGTCAGAGAAGTGACCCTTCGTCTCCTACTTCATTTAAATGTCACTGAAGCTTTTGGGGAGATTCTGCCCCATCTGTACCCAGAAATGGTACACATCCTGAAAACCAAACCTGTAAAAGCAACTCTGGCCTTCACATCTTGCTGAATTACCCTTTAGAAGGAAGCTTTTGTCAAAGTATTGCCCTCTGTGTTTCAGCACATTTCACTTCCACAAGCTGTGCCCATGATGGGAAGAAAACCAAAGGATGCTCGTTCTGCATCAGCCCAGGCTCAGGAGGTGCTGAGTTTTCTGAGAGGGCTGATGAATTATGTCTAAGCTGAGGAGGGAAAAAAAAAACTTCCTTGCCTTGTGCAAGAAAGGAGAAGAGATGAGTTTCTAATGGTCAGAGGGAAAATTGTGCAAGACCAAGCAGAACTGGTGGAATGGGAGCAGGAGAGATCAGGGAGTGCAAAGGCCAGAACCTGGAGCTGGCAAGGTGGCAGCAGAGCCTCAGACACTGGCAGGGAAGCCAAGAAACAATATTAGCAGAGAGGGGCTGAGAAAGGAAAGAGGATAGAAAAGGATTAATAATTCAAAGCTGGCTTACAGTGGCTTAGTCTCCACGCTCAACACACAGACAGAAGCAGTGAACAGGGGTGGCTCAAAGGAGATCCCCGTGCCAGGCACAGAGAGCACTTGTCAGGCACCACAGTGCGGGGAGATTCCCTCTGCCTTGGGCAGCTCCTGGACAGCTTATCCAGGGAATAGAGCAGTTTGGTCACCAGCAGCCTCTGCACCACAGACATCCAGCTCATCCTCCTCCAAAGAGAGCCAAACTGTCACCACCCAGCCCGAAATCCCCTCTGGATGGTGTTCCACCAGTGAGTGGGCTCTGAGCCAGGGCAGCCTCATGGGACTCGTGTGCCAGCTTTCCTCCTTGGCAGGCGGGAGGGAATAATGCTCAGCCAGCTCTCTGCTCACTGTACCTGGGATGTTTTCTCTACTACCACGGGGTTAACCCAGGTGTTTCCACATGAAATGCATCTCGGAGAAGCTTCCACTGCTGTCCCCACAGAGAGCACCCTGTTTTAGAGCACATCCCTCCCATTTCTTATAAAACCCCTCCAGGCAGCTGTTTTGCCTCTGCCTGACTGAGTCTGCCTGACATTGAGCTGAAGTTACACATTTCTTATGTAGTCCATAAAGAGAGAATAGTGGGAACCTGATTCATATTCTGTGAGCCAAAGGATCCACTCTCTGTCTGGTGACTACTGGGGATGCATAACCAGACTCCTGCAGGTGTCCCAAGTGACAACGATCTCCAGCCCCAGCACCAAAATCACTTGAAAGTTTCAGAGGTAGTTACTGAATCGCTACAGAAGTCATTATAATCACAGCTTTTCTGTTAGCCTTCCAGAATATTCAACCTAGGCAGACAAGAAATTCACGGAAAAATAGCAAAACAAGCTCACAAATAAAGCAGCTGAGAAGTATGTGCCAAATTATCTAATTTTTTTAACTGTGCTAAGTTGTTTCCTCATTTCCCATTGTTCACATGCCCTAGCCAGCCATAAGAATGATATAAAAAGAAAGTGTCTTCTAGCTATAAACTCCTTGCACAGTTAAGTTCTGAAAAGAAAATATGTATACTAATTATCTCATCATTAAGTTACTAATTATATTGAAAAAACTGCAACACATTGATTTTCTTTTTTTTCCCTTTGCCCTTGGGGAAGAAGTTTGTATATAATTATCAGTTTCTCTAACTCTTTGCTTGCCCTTTTGTTTTCATAATGAAAGAAACTCTTTCATCTGTCTGTAAAATTGTATGGCAATGAGACAGGCTGGAGGAAATGTGAAACCCAGTGGTGGCTCAGGGCTCTGGAGAAAACAAGCAATATCCATCCCTAACCTCCTCCTGACCTATCCCTGGCCTTAGACAAACAAGTTAAACATTCAATTAGCAGAAAAGAAATGAATGTGCTGTTTATTAATTTGAAGGAGGAAATGCAATGCTGTGCATATTAATTGACCTAATGTGCCATGCAGCCTCTGAACTCCTCCTGGATAATTCCCATCCTGTCCCACACTCTGTCCTGAGAGGCAACATGATGGTAAAATGTCTCCACACAGGTCTGTGCACATTTGCATTGCATGGAGGAAATGTGGGATCAGTGATTTCCCCATTTCAGTATGTCCTGAATCCTGTTTGTTGATCACAGATTGAAGCTCCCCAACTCCTTGACATCCATTCCTTGTAGCTTGTTTTCCATGCTGTTCCCTCTCTCCCTCACTCCCTGCTCTTTGCTCTGCTCTTTAACTCCCATCTCTCTCCTGATTTACACCTGTATTTACAACCTCTCTGTTCCAACCTCATTTCAACAACATCCCCTGAGCCCCCTGCCCCTGGAGCTGCCCTTGGTGCTCCCCAGGACATGCTTGGGATAAACACCCCAGAGCTGCTCCTGTCCTCCTTCCCTGGGACAGGCTGGTGTCCCTGGGTGACACGGAGTGGGCGCTCTCCTGGGACACCCAGGATCAGAGCAGTGTGGTTTGAGGCTCAGCTGGCACCACATCACCCTGGAATTCCTGGCTGTTCCTGATCCCCTGGTCCGATCCTGTTGAGCATCCTCACCTGGAGCACAGGGCAGAGCACAGCCAGCACCACCAGATTGGGATGGAGCCAGCACCAGCTTGGGATGGAATCAGCACCAGTTTGGGGTGGAGCCAGCCTGGGGCTGGGGGCAGTGGGAGACAGGGCTGGGCTGGGCTGAGGGACCTCAGCAAAAGGGCTAGCAAGCACCTTGGCAAGTTCAAAGTTCGCCTCCTTCTCTCCACTGCAACACTGGAAATATAATCTCAGTGCATTCTGTAAAAATAAAAATTAAAAAAAAACCACAAATGAAACTCTACAGAAAATTTTCACTACAAAGAACAGGACAAATTAAAACTTTGGTAAGAGCCATGTAAGTCCCTTGGCATTCTAGCAGCAGTGTTCTGGGACTGCTCAATAAAATATGGATATTCCTGATTTGTTATTCCATTGTCTGACCTTGAGAATATGTGATCACCACTCATCCCCACTGTCTGCACAGAAATCCTCTCCCAATCTGTTGTGCACTGTTGAAGTTAAGAAGTTGAAGCTTGGTTAATTAGATGGATGAAAGGAAGGGACACAGAAATCTAAACTCGATAGAATTCATTTCTGGAGACAAAGAGGTCAAGTGTGCATTAAAATCAAGAGCTTACACAGCTTTTCTGGGTATTTATTCAGTACTGAGGCTTCAGTGGGCAGGCAGCAACATCCCATTTCAGTGAGATCTTAGGAAATGCAGGTGCTTCTGGAATTGCACCACAATTTACATTGGACAAATGACAGTTTTAACACAAATAGCTCTGTCACATGGCGAGAATTCCAAGTATCTGTCAGCATGAAAGAGATGCTGAATGAACAATATACATTCCTTCCTTTGGCCTGCAATTAGAATTGAAAAACTAATCTTGTCCAGTTGGTAATTGGGATTTGAGCCATCCCACTTGTTTTCACACAGACAAGATGTACCACAAGTAGACTGGGCATTTCATTAGTTCTTCTCAGTTCTAGATTCAAAAAGAGCTTAGGTGCTACCTCAACCAGTGAGAATTCCATTAGGGTTTGGATGAAACTGACTGCCCCATTCCTTAGCAAAGCAAGGAAGAACACAAATCTGACTGCAAGAAGTTAAATACATTCAAGTATTGACATGAACAGCTTCCACAGCAAATAGGGGACCTTCTTACCGTGACAGACAAATAATAAAATGGTATTTTTTCTTTCCTGCTGTCTAGGTGTTTTCTGCATGTTCTCAGGCCAGGTTTCATTGAATCACCTCCTATGAACACTGGGCTCTTTTGACAGATATTTCTGCTCCTCTGAGCCATAGATTGTTCTAACACCCAAGCTTTTTTTCAGATGTTTCAGCTGCAGAACAGCATCATCCCAGACCCCCAGCTGCATGTGTCCCTGCAATGCTCTGATATGCAGCCACTGATTTCACTGCTTTGTCTCTAATTCACATTTCTCTTGGGAGGAAGTCCTGAGGACTTTTTTTGTGAGAACAGATTGTATTAGCTAAATTTGTGTTTTTCTCCAGAAGACAAAAAAAAGCACTGTTGGTGGTTTTGTGTAAGTGGTTCATGTTAAGACCATTTTTCTTACAAAGTTCTGCTGTTGTAGAGAAGGAGAGAGGTCTTGCCTCAAGTTTGAAGACAATGATGGTTTAGCCAGAACTGTAATAGCACATGTGGGTTGGTGGGGAGCTCTACAGAGTGTTTGTAACAAAGAGCAGGAACATGGAGCTTCAGGAGATCTAAACCTGGAACATTTCAAGTTGACATTTCATTTGCTTGTATAAATCACTGTGGAAAATGGTTGAGCACTCAAGGTAAAGTAACATGCAGATTAGCACATTCTGAAATCCTGAGTAAGACTAATCAAATTGTCTAAACAACATGAAGCAGCCCTATTTGTTGCTCTACTGCAGCAATTACAGTACCTGGTTGGTAATTTTCTCAATGTTGGAACCTCACAAGCAACAGAAATATTTTGTGTTTTTTCACAATAAAGGCAGACATGGAAAGAAAACAATAGGTATTTTAAAACAAAACTTATTTACAGGAATATTTATATGCTGTCTGAATCAACACCTCTTATTTTTCAGAATATCACAGAGCCAAGTTCTAAGACACAAGGGCGTGATTATTGTCAGAGCATTCTATTACTGTCTTTTCTCTTGAACAAAGTTACAGTTCGGGAAAATAAGATGGGACTAGGCAGGAAAGGTGGAACTACTTTTGCCTCATGGCAAAATTGACTTTAATGGAAATGCATTTTTGTCTATGTGAAACCAAAGAATAAGGAATAAATAGAAAGTTGAGGTTTTCACAGCTTGGCTACAGATGAAACATATCTTGTACAGCCACGAAACTACACTGGAGTCAGTGCCAGTGGGAAAATTAATAACAGGAACAAGTGATAGCATGAGCACTGGAACCAGTGAACCATTTTTTGTGGATTTAAATTGTGTGCTTGGATTCTCTGGCGTTTAATAAAGCAGAAGCTTGGCTTGCTGGTCTGGAGCCCTGCCTGCTTCAGCCTTTCCCTCCATGGTGCCATCAAACAGCCTTGGCTGCTCCCAGTCTGCACGAGGACATCTCTGGAACCTGGTATCTCTTAGAATCTTACTGTTTTCTTAAATTTAGCTTGAGTCAGCCAAGGTTACCCAACCTTCCTTACGCCTGCCCTACACTCAGGGTGAGACACTGATCCTCAAGAAGAGAGACTGAGAATAGCCTGCAAGGCTGATCCTCCAGCTGAGGAGAGCCCCCATCCCCCCTGCCCCAGGAATGCATCACCCCCCAAAGCTGCTCAGCCCGTTTGGCTGCGCTGCTGACAGAGCCCTGACAATCACCAGCTCGCTGGGGCCCGGAGCCTGCCGCTTATCTCACTGACCCAAAGTGCCTCGTTCTTTCTTCAGTTTTCACTCTGTCTGCCTGTCTGCCCACTACCTCATCCTGGCTGGATTGGGACTGCAAGCCCTTTGACAGAGAGATCACTCTTTGACTTCATTGGTTTCTTCAGCAAGAACAGAGTCCTCCATGTTTATGACCAAGATACTGAACACTGCATTTGTTCAATTAACAGGTAATTATTATATTAATAAAATGATAGCTGAACAGGATCCCTGTTAGACTTGTACAGTGCTCATCCCTGACCTGCTGCCATTGATGAGGGACTGTCAGTTGTTCCAACACAATAAATGAGGTATTATTCATACAAACAAATCTGTCAGACCTCTTTACCAGCCTGCCCAAACTGTCAGTGTTTATCCAAAGCAAACCACTGCTTAAAATTGGCAGTCTGGTTATTTTTCATGTTAATATGTGTACTAACTTGAGGGTTACCAGGAAAGCACTGCAGGCCTCCCTCTGCAGATGGAGTGGGGATTGCAGTGTGATTTATGGCTCATCACCAGCACATTATTCAAAAGGCCCCCATAACTCATTTATATCGGTCAGCAAGTGCATTTGACTTGACAGAATCATTATCCACATTATCACCAGAACTCACACATGGACCTCTGCCTTTGGAATGAATATTGGATTTGAAATCCCTGGCCACCACTCAGTCCATTCCCGTGCACTGCAGTCACACAGCATCCAATACCCACCACATTCCCTGTCACACACCCAGCCTTGGAACACTGATTTTGATGGCTGTTCTACACCATCTGATACTCGAGATGTTACATCTGTTTAAAATGCCTAATGGTAGAAGAAAAAGCCATGACATTATGAAGCTTAGCCATACTATTATTTGTAATGAATTTAACATTCTATTCCACCTTTGAGGCAAATTTTATTTTTGGCTTATTTTATGCATACCACTGCATTAAAAACAAACAGGGACAAAGTTAATGCTGCTTCTGTAACTTATTTTTCACCCCTTGAATGAAGTGTTTGTGTGTCTCATACCTTTACTTCAACACTGTTCTCTGTGGTGGACTCATTAATCCTCCATTTCCATGTATACAAGGCAAATTCTGGATGTGGTTACTCATAAATATGCCTTTGTTTTATAACACAAGAATACGGTGCTGTGATATCAGACATTGCTTTGCTGTTGAGTCAAATTTTCCAAAATCAGAATAGAAACATCATTTCTGAAAACCAAGTTTCCTGTAAAGCAGAAGAACTCAAGCTTTTGTCTGGCCTGTGAGACTTCAGCTTCCACTCTCATAAACACTTCAAACAGTTAAATATTGAAATGGAAAGGGAGCAGAGGATGAAGGTTGTCCCTCTTCTGCTGTTCAACAGATTCCCTTATTGCTTTAGACCACAGGAGAGAACCAGGCATTATAAATGAGAGTTCATAGGGATATAAATTTTCATGCTAACACATTTTTTCAGACAGCCTAGTAAAGGTAATGTTATCTTTGAGCAGCAAGAAATAACTAGACAGACTTAATTCCCTTTAAGGCATTACTCACATTCTGTTACCAAATTATTCAGTGCCTAGAGAGAAATACAAACAGTCAGTAAAGATTTGAGAGATCGTGTGAGAAATTACCTTAAGCTGAACAACTAATTCTGGTTCTAACTAATTTGTACAGCCTCAGTGGTCACTTTTCTGCTGCTTTGGACCTTCCTCCTGCTGCCTCTTCCAGTGACAGAAGAAAATGAGAGGCGAGAAAGAGCCAAGTTCATTATTCGTAGCTCCGAATGCCACAAGATCATTTCCAAAATGCAGATTATCACATCATCACTTCAGCTTTTAGAAACTCATTTATTTCTGACCTGTTTTGCATTTCTGACCTGCTTTGCTATTTACGTAAAAAGACAAACATTGTTGCTTTAGCTGCCACCACTCCTGTGTATCTGTGCCTAATATATATTCCAGTTTCAATTTATTATCAAGAACCCTCAGATTATAAAGATTTTGTTTCACATGAGAAGTTTTATGCTCCTATTTTTTTATTCATTGTGCAAGTTAAACCATACAGGGACTCAACTAACTGTACACATATTTTCCTGGAATAACCATGGTAACTGAACATACCCCACACTGCACAAACCCAGCTCTTGAACACCATCTCCCACTAGATCTTCTTTAACTAATTCACACGTCACCAGGACACTTTCAGGGTGCAAATAAACCATGCATCATGCTAGGACATACTCTGATATTGTACCACTGACTGCCAGGTGAGTCCACCTAAAGCCATGAAATTCAAAGATATCTCCAGCATAGGGCACTCAAACAGCACCTGAATTACCCATGCAAAATAAGACCTCTGCTCATTTTTGGAAAATTGCAATAATGGGAAATAATTGTTCTTTTTGTGTTAATGTCTATGTAAACAATCCTGACTGTGACTGACTACAGTAACCCTTTCTGCTTTTAATTTTTTGTGACATTCAAGAGAGGCTCAAGAGAAAAACCCTTCCTGATAACAACACAAATTGCAATGCTGCCTTCATGTGAACCTGTTTTTTACAACACTGAAAAGGTTTTTCTCCTGTTCAAGGTTATGCCCTTACATCTGGCAAAACCAAAAGAGAATTGCTGAGCAGGTTGGACCGTTAGGATGAAAATCCCATCTTTTGAACAATACTGATACCGCATCTTTATCACTCTGTTGATTTACCTGTGTTGGGTTTAGTTGCCTGACAGATGAAATCCATGCCAATCAAACAGCATTTCTTAAGAAAAATAGCCAGTTGAAATGAAATACTACAATACAATATTTTGGTGGTCTAGAGACGTAGAAACCTAGAAAAGTTGGTTTTAGGAACTAGTAGAAGATGAAATGCCAGAATTGCTGAGCCAGAAGCTTTTCCTAGAGCCCAGCCCAGGACAGTGAGCCCCCAGTTCCTGTGTCAGGGTGAGCTGCTGCAGAGTCGGGACAGGTGACAACAACGGGGGAGAGAAAATTGTCCTTCTGCATTAGTGCCCAAAGCCCCCTGTTAGCTGAACCCTGGGTCAGTCTCAGCCAGAGAGCCAGCTTGGCTGCCTCGCTAATTAGCTGAAACGACAGAGGCTCGAGGTCAATTAGCCCAGGAGGCAAAGGCTAATTGCACACTTGTCTTTGGGAGCCCAGCTGGGAGAAGCTGCAGCCAGTGGCCAGCTGGAAGTGCTCTGCCAAAGCAGAGGACTTGACAGGGGATTCAGCACCAGGAAAAGGAGGAAGAAAGGAGTGGGAGATATTGCTGGTTGGTTTTTTTTTCCTACTTGTGAAGCTCAGTTACACTGGGAGTTGAACTAAGCATGACTCATCTTGAAGGATTATTTTAAAATGAGATAGATTCACAACTCAAACCAATCTAATGACAATTCCTCTCTCTGCCTGAGCATGCTGAATGCCTGAGGAGAGCTTCCACCTTCACAAAAGAGTTCTAATCATCTTTTTTGCTACTTTAAGGGATTATAATCTTTCAATTTTTTCTTAGGCAATAAAACATTTACTGGAGAAGAAACTATAACTTGAGTATTCCATTCTTATTCAGTACCTGCAAGATTTATTCTCAGGATCCAGACTAACCCAACTGGTCTGAGCAAGGTAGCCCAGGCTGGACTTGAGGAACAATTAGCAAAAACCCCACAGGGGTGGAAACAGGTCCCAGAGCTGTGATTGTTCATTTAGAGTGAAATTGATACAGTGAAACCATTTCAACAGAAGGGTTTCAGAGCACTGAAACCAATATCCTGTGAGTCTGGTGTGTTAAGCAATAAATGCTGGAGTGCCCTAAATGCTGACTTGTTGCATTTTTTCCTTGATCTTGGCCTCAACATCTTTTCCCAGCTGAATTTATTTGGCAGGCTCAAGTAGTCTCAAGCTGAACAATACTTCATTTTTCCAGGAATTTGCTATCCAGTGCAGTTAAACATATTTTGCCCCACTTTATTCTATAAAATTCTCTTCTGGAGTTTGTAAATGACTAACTTGCCTGGCAGGTCCCAGACATCAGCAGAAGGATGGAATTGTTTCCACAGCAGCAGGCTCTCCTCTTGGGGATAACACTCTTGGGATACTCCGGGAAAGGGGCATTTTCATATTTCTGCTGGGGTTTCTGGTTTGTTCTGTGGTTTTTTGGGCAAGGCTTCACCTGCATTGTTTTGCATCAAAACTGGGTGTCTCTGTTACAAACACCATTCCCTTGCCTGTTAAAGAAGCAGAGGACATAATCGGGAGTCCTGGTCCCTGTGGTGTATAAAGGACAGATTATACATTCTACTTTAGAATCAAGGAGGTTCCATGTCCTCAGTTTTGACTGCTGAGAGTTTTGATCAATCCAGCATTAAGCATGGAATGGCCAAGGTTGGAAGGGACCCCTGGAGTTAACAGCATGGAAGAAATGTTCTGTAAGACCTGCCAGGTTTCCCCTTCCCTTGTTTTCCTGTATGATTAGCAAAGTTCAGTGCCTTCAGACTGGCATGAAGGTGTTTAATGTCAGAGCTTAATAATACAGCATACATTAAAAGTATAAATACAATATTTTTTGCAGCTTAGAGAAAATATTTGCCCAAGACAAGTTAAAACTATGTAGCCATATGATCTCCTGTTTTGCTGGATATAAAATGACCCTGTAAAGCCTTCTGACATTCTCCTTGAAGCTGAGGATTGAGGCTATGACCTTTGCAAAGCCTTCCAAAGAGCTGCACAGGCAGCCAGCTCTTAGAGAAAGTTTCATTAGATGCCAAAGAATTTTTTGATAAACATGATGGCACGGTTGCCCTCTCTCATTAAAAATGGGCAAAATCAATTCTTGTTATTTGAAAGAAAACCAGTTGTTGGAGCAGAATGACTTCTGAAGACTTGTTTTATAATTTGAATCCAACCATAAACGGTTTTAATTTACTGCAAGGAGGGGGAAATCACCGTAAGGGACTCAGAGAGGCTGTGGAGTGTCCATCCCTGGAGTTACTAAAACATGAAGCAGCCCCAAGCAACCTTTTCTGGCTGGACCCACTTTTACTAAGTCTGGTTTACCTCTGGAGTCCCCTGCCAGACTAAATGATACCACCAGCTGAAGTTGTCACCTTTCTTCCTCTGCCTTTGCAGCACCAGGAAGGGAAAAACTGCCTGCAGCTGTTGAGTTGCCAAGGATGGCTGAACTGCAGTAAAGGAATCTGTCAAAAGTAGGACAGGACAGGGTGGAACAGAGCTGAAACCTGAAAACTTGACACTACAGATGGCAACTGTCAAAAAGGGAGGGGTTTCCACCCAGCTGGAAAGAGCTGTAGCGCAGACATTGTGCACAGGTTATCAGCCTCCAGAGCAGCCTTGACTTTGTGCTGCCACTGCCAAAGTGCAATCCTGTTTTGCCAGAACTTACATACTTTTTAAAAATTGCTCTTTCCATAAAACCAGGAATGAGTTGCTACCACACTGGAAGCAAAAGGGAGCACAGGAAGGAAATGGAGCCCAAATCTCTGTATGATGAGTTTGTGGCAGAGGGATTTGCATCTGCTGCTCAGGTGCATCCAAAGGCACAAACTCCTCTGTGCCAAGCACACACCACCACATCTCTGGTGGGGCTGCATCTTGTGGTTACTGAAGAAGGAAAGGAAGTTACCACATGCTGCCAGTTAAACAAATAAAACTCCTTCTGGTGCATATTGGGACTTAAACCTCCTCCCTGTGTTTGTCATTAGGATTGGATAAAGCATTGCCTGAAAGCAGAGCCCTGCAATGAGCAGAAGGGGAATCAGCCCATCCTAAACAAACACTGCTGAAGGCCTCAAGCACTGTCTGCAAAGTAACTTGAATGCTTGAGAAGGCATTCCTGTGGGCTGCTTGCTTAAATAGCAAAAGAAACCCATTCTCAAGAAGAAATGAAACAATATATTTGGTAAAAGACAGCATGCAGTAAATAAACTTATGCAATAGCAGAGCAAATAATCAGGAAGATCACAATGTAAATATCAGTTCTCCTTCTGTTTATTTTTTCTCACTTTCTGAGATCTCTTTTCCTCTCCTGAAGCCTTTTTTCCATTCTTTAGTATGCACCAGACAAAGCCTTAGATCCCTAGGCTTTGGCAGAGAAGGCACAGTCTCATTTTTCTGTTAAGAGCATCATTTTAGGTTCTGTCAGCCCTTTGGTCCTGAACGTGCCAGCCCAGAGCCATTCATTTCTGCAAAGTCATTTTGGGCTTTTGAAGATCCTTTGTGGAGGTTCCAAGCAGCCCCCCAGGCAGTGTTTCCCTGCTGATGGCAAGGCCCCTGTGAAATTCCTTGCTCCCTGATCAATGCATTCCACCCTTGCCCATGCCATGGCACTGTGATCCAGCCTGCCTGGCTTGTGGGAACCTGGCCAGCAGCCACCTCACTGACCCTGCTGCTCCTCACACCCTGGAGAGGTTTCTGCTCCTGCCCTCACTGATGGGCTGCCCCCACTGCCAGCTCGGGCTCCTTCCCATCGTGCAGGATATGTAACTAAGGGCTTTTCCCTCGTGGTTTTTTTTTTTACGAGATATGTGCTTTTATCAATAAGACGCTGTCATTAGCAGTACTATCCATCTGTATCCAAGTGTAATTTCCCCAGGTAGAAACCATTTTCCAGCTGGGGATTGCTGGAATGTGGCTCATTAGAGCTGCTTCTTGCACACCCAGAGGTCCCTGTGTTGGTAGTGGAAAGTGATTACATCAGTGCTGCTCCCACTGACAGTCACAGCACAGAGCAGGGATAACACACACTCACTGCTTTTATTGGCACTGCTAATTGTGAGAGAGATGTGACTAAGGAGCAGTTTTGCTCCTTCTGTTAGTTCAACCCCAATAAATCCAGTGAGAATGGCAGAACAAGCACCAATTCACACACATTGGAATAATTTCATAACTGCTGTCTTCTAGAAAGAGAATCACAGCTGCCCAGGGGACAAACAGTCATGGCCATTTCTGTTCAGTGAAATGCTTGTGGAAAATTCAGCTGCAAATTCTGTTTTCCCTCTGTGACTGACCACAGTGGTGTTCAGGACAGCCCTGCCCATCACCAGGGCAGGCAGGGCACTGAGCCCTCAGCTCTGTTCAAAACAAGCTCTAAAGGCTGACCAGAAACACACCTGCCAGATAAACATCTGCAAGGTCTAGGCAAAGAAAATAATTGAAAAACAAACCTAATAGGAAAACATTTTTGTGAAGAAGGAATTTAAACACAGGGAGAGCTTCTATGTTTATTATTAGGCCTTGTTTTACCTCCCTGTTTAAATAAATCTCCTTTGCATGTCTCAAAAATATTCTTTGAAGAAAGATTATAAAATGGGGCTGCTCTCCCAGAGCAAATTGCCAGGCCTGGTGGGCTAAAGCCTGGAGAGGAGCAGAAGGGGCTCCATCAGAGGGCACACCTGGTGCTCAGGAGCTGTAAAGCCTGAGTGCAAAAGTGCACGACTGCCCCCAAGCACAGGCAGTGCCTCCTGTGGCTCACAGACACTGCAAAAAGAGTCGGTTCAGCTCCTGAGAAGGTTGCTCTTAATCCCAGCTCCCAGGCTCAGGACCTGTAGGGGCTAACAAGGCTGACCCAGCTGGTGCCAGGGAGGTTACCAAGGTTGGGCTATTTCAGAGCATTTGAGCCCTTACTGGAAACCCAACCATGAGATGACAGAAATATTTGATGGCTCTTTTTCCCACTTCAGCACAGAACCTATCAGCATTCCAGCTTTTTCCACACTGCTTTGCCATCTGTTAAAAACAGGGAGGTTCCCAGGAGTTTTGCAGCAATGGATGGGATGCTCTCAACACCAGTGCAAAGGCAGGACTGGGAAGTTTGAAACATTCCCTGAGGTCTTTAGGTCAGGTCAGATCCTGGCAGGCCCAGCCTCAGGATCTGCTCGACTCTCCTGCCTTGTCCATATGATCACTGGAACCAGACTTATCTGCAGGGGGAAAAAAATGAAGAGAAACTCTTCAAAAGGTTTGGAACTGTCCAGGGTTTGTTCTGGCTTTTTGTTTGGTTTTTTTTGTTTGTTTGTTTGTTTTGGCATCAGAGTTTAGTAGCACAAGAAGGAATGCCTGTAAAGCAGAGAGATGTGGCAGATTCAGGTAAAAAAAAATCTTTTTTGGGTTTGACCTTATGAAACTTGTATAAAATGGACAGTTTTGCTTAACTCTCTGAGGTACTGTCTGGCACTGAAGTCTGGCACGTGGATCCCAAAATCCCAGACTCTCAGAGTGCCACAGGAGCAGAAATGCCCTGATGTGGAAGCTGGCACAGAGGGACAGAACCTCCCTGCACCTGAGTTCCCAGCACCCCAAACCAGCTCCTTTCCAGATGCACACACGTCTCTGTACTGCCCTTTAAACGTGCCCCAAAGATGAACTCAGTGTCTCTGATTTACCTTTCCCTCCATAACTGGTCACAGCCAGCCTCACACAGCACACACAGCACATCCACTCACTCACAGAAACAAACAAATGAAGGAATGAGAAGCTGTGAATCACTCAAGCTATTTCCCTGAAGACTCTGAAAGAAGAAAGAAGAGAAATTGTTAAGGATATTTCTGCTTGGGGGGCAGCTGGATATTATCATGATAGGGCCATGCAAACATATAAATATCTGAGATGAAAAGGAAGAGGATGAAATTAAATGGATGGAAACATTTGTGCTGTCAGTAAGATGAAAGAATAAAGTCCTGGGTGCAACAGAAATGATTCTTTAAATTAAACCCATATCCTCAGCATCATATTTACTATCCTCTCCACCAACCTGCACAGGCCTTCCACTTCCTTTCTCTTGTGACAGCATTGCCCACTTGAACACTGATACTGATATTTACTGCCTAATAAAATGCTTCTGTACATTTTAATTAAAGGTCTGTGGCTTCAAGTTGTATTTATAAAAATGCATGAAATTCTATATATTCAATTTAATCCCAGAATTAAGCTCCAGGCAGTTACTGCATTTAAGCACAACAGAATTCTGGTTCTTTAACTCAGACCTGTCTGATTTATCAATATTCTCCAAAATGTTCTTTTCCGCTCCACTATACTTTTAAATTACAGGTACACAATAAATGTTTAAAATACACAAACAAATTGCAGGAGACTGCAATTATCTTTCTAGTAAAGCATTTCCTGAAGAACAGTAATAATTACATACTCTTCTCAAGAAGTAAGAAAAGAGGGGAAGGGAAGGGAAGGGAAGGGAAGGGAAGGGAAGGGAAGGGAAGGGAAGGGAAGGGAAGGGAAGGGAAGGGAAGGGAAGGGAAGGGAAGGGAAGGGAAGGGAAGGGAAGGGAAGGGAAGGGAAGGGAAGGGAAGGGAAGGGAAGGGAAGGGAAGGGAAGGGAAGGGAAGGTTCCCTAAGAATTTTTACCAGACAGCAAAATTCATAAAATATATCTTATAAAAAAAAAAAATAACAGTCCCTAAAAACTCTAGGACATATGTAAGCAACAGCAATGGGAAATATGCAATTTATGGCATATAGCATCTGTTTTGGAGTTGGAAAACTCCTTTTTTTGACCAGGGCAATTACAGACTTTTCTAGCAGCAGGAACAGCCTCTGAAAGGCAGCTTTCCCTCTGTAGGTAAGTATAAGACATCCTTTCAAAACTGGCATCCACATGGGGTCTAAATTCAAGGGAGCTTCTGAAGGAGCCAATATTGCGAGTCCATGGCCCCCAGTCCAGTGTCTGAGGCAGAAATATATTTGCAAGTGTTGTGCTCAATATCTGCCTGCAGAAACAAAAGAAGGATTTGGAGCTTATCACAGTTTACAACTAGACATCCAAATATTTAGTCTAAAATTGTATTATTTACTTTTCTGTTGTTAAACAAACGAGTTGAATTACACCAGTGGTTCCTTTAGTTTTGTCCTGGTTTTACTGGACTACAGAAGAGACCAAAGGTCAGGGTGCTCTGCATCTGAGGGTTTGGAAATTTGATTATGGAAAAAAGACAAAATGTTAACAATCATGAGGTAAGTGCAAAGAAGATAAGGCCCACTTATCTCTTTATTGTGCATTCCTCCTTTTATCTCCTTGTGGTCCTTTCCCTCTCTGATCTGCAGAGGTGATCTCTTCACCTGCTAAATCACCCTTATCAAGCCTCCTGAATGCAATAACCTCTTTGGCACATTACCGATCTTTTAGGATTTGTATTTAATATATTGTGTTCTTCTTTCTTTTCTCCCTTCCTGGGAGGTTACTCCAGAGCTCAGGATTGTTGGATTACTGATTGATTTCACAATTACTTTGCGCTGTGGGTTGTTTTCATCTGTGTGGCCAACTGGTGCAAAAAGTAAAAAGGGAGAAAATATCCCTTTTTCTTTCCTCCTGCTCCCTCACACATATATAGACAGAGATTATTTAATTATGCACACACTATTTCAGGTTGGAAAAACCTCAGCTTTCCTGATTTACAAAACAGAACAGAATTCTGCACATAGCAGATTCACCATCAGACAGACCTTAACCCCCCCTCCATCTTGTTGCAGTGTTTTAGGATAAGTTCATCTGCTATCTGTGAAATGAAGATTGTCTCCCACGCACCAGCACTCAGGTGTACTTCTAAGAAGCACAAAAATCATGCTAAAAACCATAGTGTTGGTTGAGGACCCCCCTGAAAAGGGAAGTGTTTCGTGCTGTGGTTTGTAAGTAAAGGCATGTCCAAAATTAAAGCTCAATCGGCTTTAGAAGTGTTTTCTCCTCTTGATTTAGGGCAGGTTTTTACAGAAGTCTCCCATCAGAGTGGGACAGGGCAGCAGCACTCCAGGAACTGGGATGTGCTCGGTGCCCCATGACTCTGTCCCTGCAGCTCACTGTAAACAGGGCCAAGCAGGGATGCTGGGGATTGGAGAGGGAAGGTCCAGGTGACTTCCCTTGATGGAGACAGGGATCAATACTGGCTGGCCAGACAAAAAACTGGTTCTCTGCAGAGAAACCAAGATTTCACGCTGCAGCTAGTTACTGAAAATTGATATTGAATGTTCCCAGCAGGAATATTTTCTTGTTAAACACTTAATTGGGAGTTGTAACATCAAAACCAACAAAGTGGGTTTTATTTGGATTCTTACACAGGTCAAAAATAGGTACTGATTTTTAATTTAAAAAATCCTTTTCACCAAAACCTTGATTGTATTTTCAAACTATTAGCGTGGAACGGCTAAAACAAGCAATGCAGACACAGCTGAGCAATACATCTGGCTACACTTTCTTATAGATTTATCTTTTTCTGCTGAAGCCCACACAGGCAGCTGTGTCTAAAGGCACCTTTGTCGCTCAGACTTGTGGCCGTGCTCGGCTCTCCCTGGCTCTGTGTGTGCTGTGTGAGACACTTGGGCACAGCTCAGCCCAGGGGCAGGGAAGGAAAGGGCTCCTCTTCAGCCTCTGACACCTCCAGAGTGCCACAGGAGCAGAAATGCCCTGATGTGGAAGCTGGCACAGAGGGACAGAACCTCCCTGCACCTGAGTTCCCAGCACCCCAAACCAGCTCCTTTCCAGATGCACACACGTCTCTGTACTGCCCTTTAAACGTGCCCCAAAGATGAACTCAGTGTCTCTGATTTACCTTTCCCTCCATAACTGGTCACAGCCAGCCTCACACAGCACACACAGCACATCCACTCACTCACAGAAACAAACAAATGAAGGAATGAGAAGCTGTGAATCACTCAAGCTATTTCCCTGAAGACTCTGAAAGAAGAAAGCAAGAGAAGCTCTTCCTTTCCTCCTGCTCCTGTGCTTGTGTGACCCACCCTGCTGAGCCCAGCCTCAGCCTGTCCCTGACAGCCCCACATCTCCCTCAGCCCGGCTGAACTGCGGGCTGCTCTGGGCAATCCTTCCCTGTTACCTGATGGGACACAGCCCTGCCCTTCCTCCTTCACAGCGCTATTTTGCACTATAATATCACTGTAAAGAGGTGATTGTCAGCTGAGCAGCTCTCTGTGCAAGAGCACTATATCCCAGCAGAGTGATTTGTTTCCATTTTAAAAAGACAATAATAATGCACTGCACACAGTGCCCCAGTCCAGAGTGACTGGCAGAGGCTTTTAGTGAGTGAATCAAAGCTGTTCTTCACAGAGCAGTGACTCCCCACAGCTCCCAGGTACGGAACCTCCCCGGGAGGGAGCCACTTCTGTGCTTGGGACACTCAGTTCACACCTTTAGACCACTTTTATTCCAATTGTTAATAACTCCTACAAAGAGACATGCAGTGAATTTAGCTGTAGAGAATTAAGGATCTTATTAACACCAAGCCTGCTCCATTGTAGATGGTACAAGTAAAGAGTTAACTGAAAAATCAGCTGCCACAAAAGCATTTTTGTCACTATCTGTAATGCCCACATTTAAGACATTGAAAATAAAACGAAACCAAATAAATAAAACAACATAAAACCTGTGGAATTTTTATTAAAAGAAAACTTCTGGGGAAAAAAAAATCACATATTTGAGTGGAAAAAGAAGAGACAATTAGTCCTTCCACACACTGGAGGGATTTTGCCCCCAGTCATAACAGCCCAGAATAAACGTGATATCTGAGATCTGGGGCCCATCTGTCCCAGGGATGGAACACAAAATCAGGAAAGGCTGAAACTCACAGCCTTGCACCATCTGAACAGACACCAACAAACACACACAAAATACCAAGAATTGCCTCAAAAGGGGAATTTCCATGCAATATATTGGGATTTCCTGTACTTTAAAGGCAAAAAAGCACTCTGGATTTCCTTGGTATTTATGATAATATAAACAAAGGCTCAACAGCTCACCAGAAGAAATGACTTCTATATCTTCACTTCCACAATGCTATAACAGGTGCTTTTTTAACTCATAGACAGCCTTTCTATGTGATCCATTAATAGCATTAAGAAATAGAATTTTGGTATTTTCACCATTTTTGTGTCATGTTCCACAGTGAACTATAGGGTGGTAATCCAAGAATAATTTAGAGACATATTAGCATAATAATTAGAAGCCTAGAAGTCTTTATAGTGTTTTTAATATTTATGCTTGATAAATATTGCTCTATTTGTCAGTTTATGCAGTATAAAGTGAACCTTAATGTAAGAAGGTTATTAGCATAAAATTAACATAATGAATAAAAAACAAAACACAAAGGTAATCAAAAAAACCAGAGTTTTCTCTTGCTTCTCTTAAAGGATGTACTTTACACCCAAAAATCTGTGTTATGGAAAACAAATTCTATTTAAATTAATTATGAGGTTCTATTATAGTTGTGAAAAATGGGTATCTTCTAACAGTTTTTCCAGAAACTGCTTTTTTTATCTCTCTCAAGCTTTCACACAGCCCAGCCTCTTAAAGAATGAGATCATTGTGGTCACATGGCTCAGGAAAACTGAATTTTAGAAAAGGACATTTGTCCAATGTAGCAAGACCCTTTTGCTCTGAGCTGAGGAGGAAAGGAAAATGTCACAAAACCAAAAGGACAGATCACAGGTTCATGCCTGCAGACACCAACAAAAACCAACAAACAGCAAGAGGAAATGACAGACTTATCTGTGCTGAGAGATCTGACAGCCAAAGAGCTAACCTTTGAACGTCTGACTTTCTAGGGGAATGCAACACTTGAAGCCTGAATTCCGCACTCCAAAGCTCATGGAGCCCAAGCTGGATTCCAGAAGCCTGACAGTCACCTTTGCTGCCATGTACAGCTCCTGGTGATGCTCAAATCTCTTTTTTCCACCTCTTTCAGCTCCAGTTCCCAGAAGCTTGTCCTGCACCAGTGAAGTCATGGCTCCATAACCCCTCTTTGGGATATGGGGGATTGGCCCAGCAGGGCTGGGAGCTCAGAGGGCTGCAGGGAATGGAAAGGCTCCAAACCCTCCTTCAGCTCCTCAGAGATGACCCACATCAGGCTTTTGAGAGAAACATTGGTTAAACCTGGCTGAAAGGGGCTTCAAAACTCTTCAGCCTTTTTTCCTTGGAATAAATGTAAGAGGCAGTTGAGCTTCCTTCTGCTGGCAGAGGCTGAAACAGCAGCAAACATCTGTGCAGGATAATTGAGCACTCAGAATTACAGCCTGAGAACTGCAGAGCTGTTGGATGGGCTTTGGAAAGAGCAGTGAGAGGGAGAGGCTGTGCACACAGACAGCTGCAGGCCTCACTCCCTGAGGATTGCCAGGCTCAGAGCCCGGCCATCCCCACGGCTCCTGTTCCTCAGCTCTGCCTGCCCAGTGGGAGCAGCCCATGGCAAGCACTCCAGTAGCTCTGGGAATTTCCCAGAGCATTCCAGGCATGTCTCCATGTTTTTAATGCCCTATGGAAGGGTGGGTAGGAACATGTTTGCTGGGGATGTTGCCACTTGCTGCTCCCCACAGGCATGGGGGAAACCCAGAGGTGCAATCCCAGGAGTCCACGTGTGGACACTCAGTGACTTCACCCCGAGTCATCTCCCACAACTCACCTCTCCCTATTGCTCAAAAAGAGCTCCTGGCACAAGCCCCCACCCTCAGGTGCCTTCTCTGACCCCTCCTAAATCTTCAGGATGAAAATACAGGTGGAACAAACTATATTGAAATTTTTTTCTAGCTGAAAAAATTATCACGTTCTTGACATTTTTGCTGTAGTTGGTACGAGGAGTCCCGGTCCTAAAGTCACCCACAGAGCTGGATCTCCTTGGCAACACATACAGTAAAACACAGCTTGAAATTATTGCTTTTTTTCTATTATTATTAATACTTTTATGGTACCCCCTATAGTATGAGTTATCAGAAGGAAATTGTTAGTTCAGGCTGAAAATTTCTGATCCTTTTCATAGCATCAGTATTTGCAAGATATCCTAATTACCAATGTAAGGATTTGTGGAAAGGATCTGGAAATAATAGAAATAAGCCTTTTAACAGGCACAGTAATTATGCAGACACAACAGATGCTAATAACAATTTCATTTCTGTGGAAAACTGATTAAGGTTTAAAAGTACAATAACAGAGAGGCGTAAGAAGAGTACAAAGAGGTGCAGATGACACAACGTATGTGTGATCACAATTACTAATTTTAAAAGAACTATTACTCTAAGATCATCCCAAAACCATCTTCTCAACAGCAATCTGTTTGCCTTTCATGCTGTTTTCCTGCTGCCTGTTGCCCTGGTTCATCTATTTACCACTTCTGTTTCCTATCATAGACAAAACAGCAGAGCAGGTGTCGAACCAGAGTCTTTAATAACTGCTTGCTAATAATTGTCTGAGAACTATTCTGAATACTGTAAATAGTTCTTTCCTCCTGCTAAACTTGAGTCATTGCTTATCAAATTTTTTTAGCAGCTTCCTCATGGTCAGGAGCTGTTTGTCACTGGGTCCTGGAGCTCTCTGCAGGTGTGGGATGTTCCAGAGCAGAAGTGGTTCTGTGTCAGCAATGCCTCAGTGGACTCCTCTGAAAAACACACACAGAGCAAGAGAGAAGGCTTTAAATTACCACCGAGCTCAGGGTTTAATGGAATGAGTGGTGGAATTAAAGTTCATGGCTCCACTTGTGTTTGTGCTAGACTTTCTGTTAAATTCAAAAATTGTTCATTAAGATAATTAAAGTTCTGGGGCATCTCACCCATCAATCAGTCTTCCTTCTGAGCACTTAACAGTTATTGCTGAATAGACTCTGAAATAACCCATTAACTCGGCACAGGTTTGCCAGAAGTTATAGGTGCTTTGAGATGGCTGGGAATGAAAGGTGGCACATAAATCAAAGGCATTGCCATCATCTGATGCTCCCAAAGCCTGCTCTGGAGTTACCTCAATCATTAAGGGCTGCTATCACAGCCATTTGCATTGGAAGATGGCACTTCAATTCATTTCAGAGATCAAAAAGGGAGGTGATGAATCTGCCACTCCAGCAGAGATCCTGGCAAGGGATCCCAAAGCCAGGAGTATTTATGGAGCTGTCCTTCAGAGCAGAGCAGGGAGTCATAAACCTGGTAAAGACATTTTCAAATCAAACCATTTTCTCCCCAAATGTCCACACAAAAAACCAGCTCAGCAAATTCCAGAGCACTGTGGAAGAAAGGCTCAGCCCTGCGCACACAATATTTTTGGGAATACTGCACACCTCCTCTTCACACTATCAGCCACGGAAGCAACTGAGATGAAAATTACTCAGTGCACTCTGTATTGAAGTGTTCTAGGGGTTCTCTCAGATATTTAATGACACGGGGTGTCAGGCATGCAGCACACCAGTCAGCTCTAGAACACGCACTGTCAGCACTGTGGCTGAGGTACTTTTGAATTTAGCATGAACTCGACTCTTGATAATTTGTTTCCGTTTCTTCACTGAAATTGGCCACTAAAGGGATTCTTTTCATGCCAGCTGCCCTGGTAACAGAGACAAGGTTCTCTCACACTAGCTGATTTGGATAGAGATGTACAAAGCAATGCCACAATCCAGATGCCACCTCAGGGGAAATTTCACGACGATTTAAGGAGTGCTGTGTTCACTCCTGCCTGCTGTGGGTTAACCCTGGGAGGGCAGATCAGGTCCCTGAGCCCTCTCAGATTGCAACTTTCCCACCATCTAGTGGCTGAAGAGTTACAGATAATAAAAACTCTTCACAGACCTGTACCTCATGGAGGGGTTTTTAATTATTTCTTGTCTTTTAATAAGACTCGTTGTTTGATGAGGAAAGCACCAAGCAAAGCTACTTTACAGCTGGCATTTTCTGCTTCAGCCTTGACGTTTTCATGTTAAAAAGTTTCTTACTCCTAATTCACAGGAATCAGGAGCCCTGAATAAACTCAAGTGGTATTTGCCTGCAGAGGAAAATGAACTTACTCCCAGTGGGGTATTGGCCCCACAACTTGTGATACCCTAAAATAAGGAATTGGTGCTGAAGTCACTGCTGACTGCTACACTGAGGAAAGAGAGGATGAGTACCACAGCAGGCAGATCAAGTCAGAAAGATCCTATTCGACAAGAGTTTGGGAGCTGTTAGGGCAGTTTTGGGAGGGTGTCCCCATGTACTCACACAAACCCTGGCACAGCACTCGGACATGCAAGGTGATCTGGAGGCTGTGGGGTTCTGCCCCACTCAATTTGAACACATCCAGACATGTTGGTGGAATTAAAAGTTCAATTACTCCTCAGTACTTTGAGAAATGTGTTCCAGAGATGTCAAAAAGGATGCTTTTAACTTATGGCAAATGCTGGCTTTATGTACATCCTTCAAAGGAGTGTCCTAAATCTGTTCTGTGAGCACACACAGAGAGTAGATATTAGCATTTCTGGTATTTCCTGAGATTAATTCCGGGGGTGTTTACAGAGAATTATGAAAAATAAGACCCAGATCTGGCTTTCTGTTGTTCCGTGGCAAACTTAGCAGGAGCAGCACTGAAATGCTCAGTCATGATCCATTCTGTGGCAGATTTTTTCAGGAGTTAAAAAGTACAAAAAAAACCTAATGCTGTTTTTCCAAGATGTCTCAGTAGATTGTCATGAAAGCCAGAGCCAGTGTGAGCAAACAGCCTCTATGTTTTGTGCTTCCAAGTAAACAGTGACAGCCAGGAGCTCTCAGCTGCATCCTTGTTGTGGAAGAAGCAATGTGAGGAGAAGGATTTCCATGGGCCATTCCACCTGGGAAGGCTGATGGTGCCCAACAGCTCACCCCAGGTAGATACTGAATGGCCTTGCAGCACTGCAACAGACAGCAAATACAATTTTAGGGGAAAAAAAAACCCTTTGAATTGGTTTTCAAGGGTTCTCTAATTCAACCCTTCATATAGAATAAAAAAATTAAACCACCCTAAAGTAAAAAAGCAAAAGCTTTGCTAACCCTACAGGATGCACCTGCATCCCCCAACAGGTCAAACTTTACAGTTCAAACACATCCCACCAGTTTTGGGGAAAATTTGGGTAACTGCATTTTAAGTAGATTCCTCTGCAATGTTTATTAACTCTGGCCATCATTTTCTAGTTCAAAAGTAACACAAGATCCCCCTTTTCTATTTGAATGGAGACAATTATTTAAGGGTACAGCCAAAAGCAGCTCTTGGGAATTGAGATGCTGCAGCCTCCTTCAGTAGAAGTCGCAAGACTATTTCCTGTGGTCAAAAGTAATATTGAAAAATTACAATTAAATATCCACATGTCTCTTTCTGCTACAGGTTTTTTCCAAGTCTGTAACAAAACTTTTCTGCTTTGACAATGGAATCACTTGTACTTTCAGTTTTCTACTTTAGACTCCTCAAAACATCAGCGTCTACCCTTACACTGAACTGAACATACACAGGTTTCCAGCTCCTCCTGTCCTCCTTCCCAGCTAGGACACTTCCATCTACTTTAATCTATATTTTATTTCATTATAGTGCTCTATGCTAGCATCTTTTTGGCAGTGGTTTAGATGTAAAGTCCACTCTAAAAGTGAGACCTGGGCAAGGAACATTCACTTTCTTACAGAGACAAGGGAAGAAGAGAGAAGCAAAAGGATCCTGGGTTTAGGATGATTTGGGCCATGTTTAGCATTATTTTGATGTATTTTCAATAAAAGATTATAGGCATTCTCCAGTGATAGCTCTGGGCATGTGAGGAAAAGGGATCTCAGAAATTATGGCAAATAAACCATTGTGGATAACAGACAAAAGGCAATCTCCTACCAACAAATCTCTGACACAGAGATACAGCTGAAACACTTCCACAAAGCCATGAAAGAGTCATTGAAAGAACAGACCAGCTTTGAGGTACCACTTGAGAACCAGCCAATGGAAACATTATATTTTTTGACCACTCGGTGATGTGTATTGTTCTTTTCAGAGTTTTGGCAATCCACAGCAGGGCACTGGGAGCCTTGGAGATTTTCTGGTAATGTTTCTGGGTGAGGACTGCAGCAGCTGGAGCGTGCAGGATCTGAGCACTGCAACCCCCCAGCAGGGGGTTGTTGCAACCTGCCCCCCGGAACAGGGGCTGCACCTCCAGCATCCCCACTCTGCCTGTGCCACAGAGGGGGTTCCTCTCTGCAAGCCAAAAATCCACTCAGGAAGGGACCATCTTTTAGGAAATACATGGAAAATTGTCTCAAGGCTTTAAGCTCTGGGCTGTTTGCTTTGACTTGCCCATGCCAAGGCAGAGCCAGAACCAATGGCATGTTCTGGGCCAATCCCATTGTGTTCTCCCTCCCCTTCTGCTGCTTTCGTCCCTGAGGAACAGGAAAATCTGACTGAGAACTGTCAAACACCAGCAGTGCCCAGAGAGCAGCCAGGGGAGGGCTCCCAACAAGGAAACCTGTCACCTGGGAAGCTGCCACGAGCCTCAGCACCCCCTTCCCACTGCCTCACGAGGACTTTGAAACAGCAAATTCTGGTTATGAACAGCTTTTGGAATGCGTGTTCTTGTCAGCAGATGAGGAATTAATCAGCAGCATTTCCTGATTTAAATAATGAATAAAGGGCCCAGCAAGTTGTCAGAGAGCTCACCAACAAAAAAGTGGCAGAGCTCACTTAATAAATTATTCACTCTGAATTCTTTTGCTAAGTCTAATGTACAGGCCCTATACATAGGGGAGGAGGGGGCAACATTAGCAGGTTTTGGATGTATTTTAGAAATGTTCATGGCAATGGTATATAATTTTCAAGGTTAATGGCTTTTTGATACATAATAATGGAACTCCCATTTATTGTACAGATCCTAGTTGCAAAACCTGTTTCATTTGCATAATCATAAATTGCAGTCAAGCAATCCTCAGCATGTGGTTATTCATTTGATGAAAATGTAAATTTCAATTTTATTTTTGTTCAATTGCACACACACCGCATTTACTGAATATGAGAAAAAGCATTTTAATTTAACCAATGAATTCAGCTCATTACATCCTCTTAAGAACATTGAGTAGCCCAGAATTTTGGGACAAGATGCATTTTTAAGCAATGATTTACTATTAACCGATATTTTTCTTTATGTTTTAACACCTAAAAAAAGTTACTGTGTTTATTTTTCATGTAAATAAATTCCTTCTAGGGTGTGAAATTGCTCTGCTATTTTACACGCAAAGTTAGGGTAGTAGCATCAAAAAAGAAAAGGACTCAATTAAAAAAAAATAAAGGCAGACATTTACAGCTAATACTGAGTGAAAT
This sequence comes from Motacilla alba alba, assembly GCF_015832195.1. NCBI lineage: Eukaryota > Metazoa > Chordata > Aves > Passeriformes > Motacillidae > Motacilla > Motacilla alba. The sequence continues at coordinate 1,524,615 of NC_052026.1, forward strand.
CCATGGGAAAAAATACTCTCTTGTGTTTGGGACCTAGAAGAAACTCTGATGTAAAAATGAATACTCAGATCAACTGATCTGCTTACACAACTGAGAATTTTGGCCTGGCTCTGTTGAAAGAGCAGCTAAAAAAGAGTCCCTGAAAAGATAAAAAGAGTAGCTGAAAAATGAAATATTTTCTACTTGCAAACTGAATGTATTACAGAGGCATCCCTGAGAGACAACAGTCCAACTCGCTGGGAGAGGCCTTGCATACAAACGTGCTTCAAGAGCTTCAGACTCCTCTTTAAAGTGCAGAAGCTTTGGGGAGGCAGGGAAAGGTGCTGGCAATGAGCATTGTGTCCTGCCCTTCGGTGGGGTCACAGTCCCCACACCAACCCTGAGCTGCTCCTGCCATGGATCCGTGGAAATCTCGTTCCCAGTTAATGAGCGCTCACTCAGCGCCAGAGCTGGGACTTCCCAGCTTCAGGTGGGGAGCAGCATCCTCAAAGGGCCCCTTTGGTTGACTGAAATTAATTTGCTCTGACATTATAAGTTCTCCTTCTAATTAAGCCGAGTTCATGATCTTTATGGAAGAGAAGTAAAGCTTAGAAAGATGAACATGCCCAAACATTTTGAGATCATATAAGTAAAAATTTCTACTGACACAACTTTAGATTTAATTAAAAATGTGTCTGATAATCACAGTAATGGGCCTTATTTTAATAATTTCTATTGCATATCTTGTGAAGATTAACCTGGATTCCCTTTCTCTTCAGAGGTACCACAAGCATAAGTAATTAAACCTTATGAATTGATAAAATCTAGCATTAGAATTCCATGCTTGCTTTGCTTCCTTCAGCCATTCCCTCTCCCCTCCAACAAACAAACATTTCCCTCTGCCCTGCTTAGCTGCAGTCATTCCTTCTCCTGGCTTCAGGATAGATTATTGCCTGGAATAACACCATCACAGCCATAGATGGGTGGGCATACTGCTCCTTTCCACCCAGAAATCCTGACTGGATGGGAAAAGATGATTTGGGCCATTTGTTCATCTTTTGAGTCCCACACCTCAGCCAGGTGAATAACTCTATAATTACCAGGAACATTTAGTGTCCTCTCACTGATCCCCTGATGGGAACAAAGGTCAGTGCAGAAAACCTGATCTAGCCCTCACACACAGCCTATGCCCAGAGCTTTCTGGGATCTGCTGGGTGTGCTCCTTCTGGGACCCACAGGTGTGCACTGCACACCAGGGCAATGTGGGATTTCCTCTGCGTGGTTTGCAAACCAAAGGTCACCCCAAACCTGCAGCCCCGCCAGGCAAGTGCAGCCTTTGGTGTCTGCTCTGATAGCGGCTGACAGGAGGGAGCCAGGGCTTTTGGATCAGGGCGTGGGTGACCAGCCAGCACTCATAAAGGGGCTTCGTGTCCCTGCCAGAGCCTGGGAAAGCTGCCTTGCACACAGGAAAACCAGGCAAAACAGGAGAGGGAAATATGGACCTTGTTATGCCTCTGCTCCAAAGCTGAGGAAACACGCACACATAAAACCTGGTGGTAGGCCGTGGTTTCCTTCGGGCAACTCATTGCTGAATTTCATTTTCCTGACAAATCTCATTAAATTCTGAGGTGTGTTTCTGGCAACACCCATGGATTTTGATGATTGCTGTACAACACAAATATTGATTACATATATTTCCTTGGTAGAAAAAGTATTTTATTTTTTTCTTATAACTGGTAGTGGTAAGCAGAATGCAATGAACTAAGAAAGTCAAAATTGTCACTAAACTTGTCTGAGGTGTCTTTTTATATTTCAAGTATTTAAAAGATTTCAAAATTCTAACGTACTGTGTAGTATTTTCCCATCCCCTACAGTAAACTGGGAAGAGGTTTAGGTATATACTGGGAAATATCTAGATAGAGGAACCTCTCCTAGAACAGAGAGGAGCAGATGGGACAGCTGGGATTTCTCTGGAATGCTCTGCCACAGCACCACTCCCAGCTCATTACCAGGGTCTGGCTGAGGGTTTTGCTGGGCATTTTCCATGCAGGGCTCCCCTCCATGCCAGTGCCTGGCCCCAAAGCCAGGGCACACTTTGGGACACAGCCTCCCTTCAGAGCCACACTTTGGCAAGGTTTTAACAGCTCCAGACCAGTTGGCAGGAGCTCCATGGGAATCAGGTAACTGAACAGCACCTAAAAACAAAATTATTTTCCGTGTGCTTCACACTGCATTATCCTGTGGAGAGCTGGATTGCTGAATTTGACAGAAAATAGTCTGGGGAAGCAAAAGTAATAGTTCATAAAACTTACTAACCTATTCACTCAGGAGCACAGTTTCATTTTGCAGACCACATTAAGAGTTCCAAGTTCAGCTCCTTATGTTTCAACTCTAAGCATCTCCTTGTTCAATTAAGACAACTCAATTAATTTGGGTTTTTTTCCAGTTTCCCCTATATATGAAATGACTCACTTATAATTCTGGGCAAAATGGTGCAACATAAAAAATATGGATTAAAGAGAAAATGAGAACTACAGAAAAATAATGTAATACATTTGATAACAATGCCAAAATTGAAACAAACAAAAATATTGTCTTGCTGTGTGAATTAGCAGCTTCAACCCTCACTGGGAGGATTACTCCTCCAGCATAGTAGAGGAGTAATTCAAGCAGCGGCTCAATAACTTAATTGAGCAAACATGGTTCATGCTTAAGTTTCTCCATCCCATAAAATAAACAGGGAGGTCGAAGGCAGCAAAGCCTCCCACATGCTCCACAGAGAGGTGATGTGTGTCACAGGTTGGAGCCATCCCATGTGCCGGAAGGGCACTACTGCCACCAAATCTGGGTTTGGATGTACAGGACAATGACATATTAAAAAAAAAAAAAAAAAAAAAAAAAAAGCAACATCCTGACCATTAATTGCTGAATTCCTGACAAAAATGAGCAGGAATTGCAGCGTGTGCAGCAATAGTTGCAAACTGAGAGATGCCTGATGGAACAAAATATAATTTCTGGACAGAAAGTGGAAGCAGCATTCTCATATAAGTGCTTCAGCATTTATGTATATAATACACCCACGGTGAAGTTTTGGTTTTGTGCTTTCAAATAACCAGGGATTCATTTAATTATGTACATAAATAATGGATAGCATTCCTTTCCTTCTACTCCGTTATTGCTATTTCTTTTTTTATTTATAAACTATTTGCCAGGTTCATTCTGGAAACAGAAAGGATGTTGTCTCGTCCAGGAAGTTTAGGAACTAGGCAATACAGAAATAGAAAAGGGAGGGAAACTCTGGGCCAGTTTTACTGGTTTGTGTCCAAATAGAAAAAATAGGACCAGGGTATAAAACTTGTTCCAAATTGAAAGGCAGAACCCCAGCTGGTGCAAAATGCAGCTATGCCAACTGACCAGATCCAAGTGATGATATAGTCCTGGATTTTCATCCATCCTATCAAATGCTATCAGCAAACTCATTTCATTGAAAGAAAAAAAACCAACAAACTAGCAACAAAACCGAAACAAAACAAGGAGACTTAAGTAATAAACTATCACTGAAATAAAATAGAATACTAAATCCACTATCATCTGTATATTTTGGTTTAAGTGCAAAGTCAGTTCTGCCATTAGCACAGTTCTGACCCATTCCCTGTAGAGCTCTGGAAATGTTCTAGGCTGTAGAGCCCTTTTTAACTGGCCTGGACTGTCACAGGTACAAATTTCACTGTTTCTTTCTGCTGCACTTAGGAATAAATTGAAAAGCTTCTTTAAAATAAGAGATTAAACTAGTAAAACAAGCCTGTTTTTAAAATTAAATAAAGAGTGTTCCATTGGTTATCACTTCAAAGGGTTTTCATGCCCCAAGACTACGATGGTAGCACAATCACAATTCAGCTTTAGGTACAGAGCAAGCAGGGCAATTATTTAAATGTGACCTACAGGTTTTCAATTTTGGATTCTGCCAGTATTAAAACAGGAATTGAGTTTTTATAAAATTTAAAGGAGTGCACTTGTTAGGACTATGGAGACAAACACATTCCCTACAGCAGCTCATGTTTCTTGCTGTAACAGCACATAAAATACAGCCAGCCTTTATCAGCAAAACTAAGATGTTTGGAGAACCTGGGCTTCCTTTAATATCCCATTATCCTTCATCCCTGAAGGAGGCTAATACCCTGGATATGGTTATGTAGCCAGAAACACTAAAAATAAATTTTAAAAAAAGGAAAAAGGTAATAGAAGAGGCAAGTGGGAGAATAATTTTAATGAAGTTGTTTCACCTTTACCCTGATGCAAAAATGTTAGGCTCTTGAATAACCATCTGGATTTCCATCCTGTGAGTCGAAATATAATTGTGTGACCTGTGCACAGCTTCAGCATCTCATCAATTGCAACACTCTGGTGAATCATACACTTCAAACCTCCTCATCTCAACAGCAAAGCTGCTTCACCAGGCAGCACAGACAACAGAGGGTACAAGGTGAATTCATGTTTGTGTTGGGCCTGCAGGAGGATCTCTCACAATCTGACTCGGTCCAAAATCTCCATGACTAAGGCACTTCAACTCAGTCAGCATTTTAACAATGGAACAGAAGTGGCACTTGTATTCCTTAGAGCCTTCCCCCCACAAAAGGATTCCAAGACACCTCCCATAAAACCCCCCACATTTGTTACTCATATGCTACAAGCAAGAGAACATTTTTAAGAGACTTGGACCTTCTCTGGATCAAGTATAAGAAGCAACAACCCTCATATCTGAGAAATGCAAAATCTAAAGGGTCCTATGAAAGAGGATCTGGGATTTCTCAGCTATTTGGCACAGTAACAATTCAAGATATTCTGAGTTAAACCAGAATCAGATATTAACACTCTCTGAGAATAAAAGGCCAAATAAATGCATTTATAACAGCTTTTCATGCAGGCTCATCTCAGAGATCTGATTTCAGATTTATTGTGTCCCAAAACCAGAGGACAAGTAAAGCTGGCAGCCAAAGAAATGGGACTGCAAAGAACTTTATGCAACGATCATTTGTCAGGCATTGAATAAACTTTATTGATAGATTCATAATACTTGCTATAGGCAGTAAAACTAGAGATTTCCAGATGTCACAAGCAGGATCCTGGCCCCAGCTTCTATTCCCTTGATTGGGAAGAGACAAGAACAGAGACTTCCAGGCTTCTGCAGGTATTTTTGTCTCTGAATTCTGAACATGTGAAAGGGATCTGACTCACGATGGAGACTCGTTCTCTGGCTGCTCATACTTGGCTGTGAGATGCACATTTTCTTCCCATTTTTATGGAAGTTGTGAGCAAAACTAAAATTACCTATTAAGCTACAGAACCTCCTGGGGGTTTGGTAATCATTTGAAACTCTGAAATATCCCCTTGGCTACTGACACTGAAATTGCAGGGATGGGTGGCAGTCCTTGGCTCAACATGAGGCAGCCTCCACCTGGCATCCTGCTCTTGAGCGCCCAAAGACTGATGTGCAATCCCAGCATGGACATGCACAGACCATGAATCTCTACAGGGAGCTCTGAAACTAGAAGTATTCCTAATTTCATTTGAACCAGTCCATATTCAAACAAAGCTGCTCCTGTCAGGGACAGCCAGGAGTGCCTGAGTAACAATGAGGATTTGGATGTTGCTGGTGTGTTGTTAGAGAGGAGGAAAGACACATGGAAGACTAGAGAAACCTCAAGTTTCTAATTAGAGAGGCTGTGAGGCCGCTGCAAAAAAACAACTGAATGCAGGGTCTGTAAAATCATACTGTGTTCTCTCCAGCACTTTATATTCTCAATGGGCCTGATCCAATCCTTATTCAGAAAACATTTCACAGTCTTCAGGCACGTTGCTATGCAGTGATCTGTGATCTGTTTCATTAACCCAGAAAAATTCTAACTAGGAACACAACACCCTTTGATAATCCCCAAGCACAGCAACAAAGAGGAATGTTTACTACTACCTAGTGAGCCATACATAATATAGCTCATCATCAAACTTCCTTCCTGCACAGCACTAAGACAAACCTCCAACACCCCTTGCAGCTTCCACAAATATCAGAGTTCTGAGAATGAAAAGAACACAGCCAAATTAGACGCTGTGCCACTAAAATAATGGTACCCAGCAAAGGGTTAAAGAGTGAAGCAATCAGAAAGCTCATGTGTAATCTTACACTGAGAAATAACAATTTGGAGTCCAAGGAAGTGCTCTTTGCCTGCTGCAGGAAGGTGGTCCTGGCTCCTCTCACAGGGGAACTGGAGGGGTAAAACAAACATCACCGTGTCTGCAGAGAGCAGTCTCAGTGCTCCCCTGGCACAAATCCAACCTGGATCTCATCCCCGTGTTACAAAATGCCTGTCTGGAACAGGGAATCCTTCCCAGAGCACACAGGTGAGGATTGTAATGCTGTGGGTCTACTTTCCTGCAGAACTTCCATTATTATTTTAATATAAAAACTGTTTCTGCTCCACAGCATCAAGCAAAACATTTAAAGTACAGACTAATTATGACTGGCAGGCTGATTTAAATAAGAACTGGTTACAATTAATTATAACAAAAATAGAATTTTACATTTTGTATATTTAGCACTGCATCATCTCCCTTTACAATTGTACCTTCAGAGTGCTTTAGCTGAACTATCTCTGAAAATCCTCTAATGTTAAATTGTTTTATATACCATCATCCCTCAGACTTCAATGTATTTTAGGAGCTGAAAAAACCTGTCTTACTGACTGCAGCAAACCCTTACATAGTGCAATCCTTTCCTTTCTCATTTGGTTCATCTACATAAAGGTAACTTCCAAATCTGTCTGGATTAAAGTAAAGGTACACAAGCAGGCAGCACAGACAAAGAGCAGGGAGGTGAGCTCCCAAAAGACCCCACACTGCTGGTGGCCAGCAGGGCTGTGCTGTGGGCCTCAGGCACTGAGGAAACCAAACACTGGAATGGCTCCCTGCAAATCAACAATCAGAGTCTGAATTTGTGACCTGTGAGCTCTGCAAACACTGCAGGTACAGAGCTGAGCCATCAGCCTGTCACACCAGCAGTGTGACATCCATCAGCTCAGGGCAGTGGCATGGGCAGCATGATCCAGGTCTGGTAGATGTGAGCAGCACATGCCAGCTGAGGCTCCTGCCCAAACAGCAAATTATGGAGGAAGAAGGGGAAAGAGAGCCTGGTGGTATTCCTTTGAAGCCTGAATTGTGTTTAGGCAGGCTGTGCTCACCTCTCTTGCATTTACATCTCATGAATCCTCTAAGAAACATATCTGCCAACAAAAATGTCTACAGAAACTGCAATTTTTGATTAAATACTGGAGCACTTGCTAAAAAAAAATTAAAAAAAAAAGAAAAAAATAATTCATCATTCAGAAACACCAGATATTAATGATGGAAGTCATCTTAGAAGTTTTATGGTCTTGGAACACCAAACCTCATGACTTTATAAGTTCAATCAAAAGACTTAGTGCAATTCAATTTAGGTAAACCAAGCACTTGTAATTGACTTCTTCTGCCTTTACTTTGCAGATGTAGATTAAGATTTGTTAGTTGACACGATTCAGAAAAAAATAAAAAGTATATATTGGTTGCTGACAATTTATAAGGAGAAAAAGTGCTGAAAGAGAATAACATAAAACAGTCACTTTGAATTACAGATTTTCTCTAGAGCATCTCCTGGGAGGCATTTCTGGGTAGACAGAAAGTACAGTTTTGTTTAATAAAATGGAATATGCTAGAATACAAACCTTGTATTCACCAACCCCACCCTTCCTACGACGTCAAGGTGGCTGGACACATCTCCTCACTCACAGGTTATAACCAGCACAAAGTACAGATTTTTAAAGTTACTTCTGGCTCTGGTATTTTTCAAACATGCACAATGCAAATATTTCTGCAGGAGCCAGTTCTGAATTATTAAATCAGGCATTTCCACTGCTGTCAGGCACTGGGAAGATTCAATAAAACAGAATCACTCCAGGCTCACCCATCTCCCGTAATCACTGGGGGAAAAAAATTTGCTTTTCCTGTTAATGCTAAAAGACTTTTCTTCTTGAGTGAAAAATAAAGTATGTGTTATTTAAAAAGATGTGAGATATCAAAATACATATGTGTGTGTGTGTGTGTGTGTGTGCGTGTGTGTGTGTGTGTGTGTGTGTGTGTATATCTGTGCAAGAAACATATATTGCTGTTAATTAAATCTTGGCTAGAAGTGTTTGTTTCCTGATCCCTTAGAGAGCACATCCATTAATGGTAAAGAACAGAAAATTGTGACACACAAGCTCAGCTCATGAACCTCAAGGAAGGCCTGGAGGGAGCAAGGTAAGGGATGGGGACTGGAAAAGTGTGGATTTTATTCTAACCTGAGCTGCTGAATGACCAAAGGGAAATCACTTCCCTCCTGTGCTCCCTGCCCTGACCTTTAGGATGGGAAACTGCAGGAGGGGAAGGGAGGGACTGCTGGAAACTCCCACTCTCTGAGGGATCCTCCAGGCTCCAGAACTGCAGGGACCCAGTTCCCACCACCAGGAATCCATTCCCACCACTAAGACAGAGCTCCAGCAGGGAAACAGTGACACAGCCCACACTGGGAACTTCTGTGCTGGACAGAAACGGAGTTTGGTCTCATGCACATGGAGTGCTTTGCATCCATAACCTCCAGGACAAAGCCAGGGAGGGATCAGGAATTCCTTCCACAGGAGGGAATGCAGAGTGGAGTTTCTGAACTCCAAGAGAACCATTTCCAAGCTCAGGCCTGTGAGAGCTGCCTGGTGGCTGCTGAAGTTCAGCAGAACTTCCTGAGTGCAGGGAAATACTCTGAGTTGCTTCCAGTGTGTTTCCTGCTTAAGTGGCCACAGAGAGTTTTATCAAAGTGTTAAAATTCTCCCAGTTCTCCCATATGAGTGGGCTCCAAACCTCTGCAGGGTTGGTTAATCCAGTTAACTGAATCCATTGCCACCTGTGCTCTCTAAAATATAGATTTTTGTCTGAAATGGAAAGCGTGCTTCATGCAATGCCACACTGCCCAGAGGGAGCGTACTGTAAATCCCAACCCAAGCCCTCCTAAGCAGAGACCAGGTTTTGGAAAACATTACAGTTAAAAGGCTGCACATCTGCTTATGAATTGGGCATTTCCCCTCTTTTTCCTTTCTCATTAATGACAGTTACTTTAATGAAGGCTGAAAGAGGTGTCCCTTTTATTCATTGTTCCTCATCTGAAGCTTTAATTATAGCTTTCCAACTCCACAATTACTATGAGATAGTGATGACTGCCAACCCAGAGGAGAAGTAGCAGAAGGGATCACTGCACTCAAATATTCTGTTACTCTGCAGTATCCTAAATATTTTTGATTTAACAAGCACAGACTGGGAAAAGTACATATGTCAAATAATCTGAATTTATCAAGTTTTCCATGAAATGCAAATGCCCTTAGAGGTGAAAGAGTTTTGATTAGGAGATGTAGAGCATTGCAAAGATGCTGCATATGCAACATTTCTCAGACTAGATTCACAAAGTACCCTGCAAACTACTTTCTTGTTAGAAATTCTCAGAAACTGACAAGCTGCACTGCAGGCATGGCACACTGTAAAGTCACTAACACTGTAATTAGCTGCTTTATAACCCAGTGTGACTACAGTTCTCAGCTGTGAGATAATGAAATAAAACATTCCTAATATTACTCTCACAAATATTAATACAAAAAGTGGATATATTAGCTTTCAAGAGAACAGAGAATTAGCCTGGCATGGAAGCACTGAGGGGGAAAATGGAAAAATCATTTCTTTTTGGAAGCAATGAAAAGAGGTCACACACAGCATGAGAAGGTAAAACATACCTGAGGCATACAAATTATTGGACACAGTTTGATGATAATTTCTTGCAACATCAGAACATCCTTCTTGTGCCCACACAGCCCTGCCCCTCCGGAGCCACTGAGGAGCCCCAGGCAGGCCAGGACAGGCAGTGCCCACACAGCCAGGGCAGGCAGTGCCCACACAGCAAAGACAGGCAATGCCCACACAGCCAGGGATGGCAGTGCCCACACAGCCAGGGCAGGCAGTGCCCACACAGCAAAGACAGGCAATGCCCACACAGCCAGGACAGGCAGTGCCCACACAGCCAGGGATGGCAGTGCCCACACAGCCAGGACAGGCAGTGCCCACACAGCCAGGGATGGCAGTGCCCACACAGCCAGGACAGGCAGTGCCCACACAGCAAAGACAGGCAATGCCCACACAGCAAAGACAGGCTGTGCCCACACAGCCAGGACAGGCAGTGCCCACACAGCAAAGACAGGCAGTGCCCATACAGCAAAGGCAGGCAGTGCCCACACAGCAAAAACAGGCAATGCCCACACAGCAAAGACAGGCAGTGCCCACACAGCCAGGACAGGCAATGCCCACACAGCCAGGACAGGCAGTGCCCACACAGCAAAGACAGGCAATGCCCACACAGCAAAGACAGGCAGTGCCCATACAGCAAAGACAGGCAATGCCCACACAGCAAAGACAGGCAGTGCCCACACAGCCAGGGATGGCAGTGCCCACACAGCCAGGACAGGCAGTGCCCACACAGCCAGGGATGGCAGTGCCCACACAGCAAAGACAGGCAGTGCCCACACAGCCAGGACAGGCAGTGCCCATACAGCCAGGGCAGGCAGTGCCCACACAGCCAGGGATGGCAGTGCCCACACAGCAAAGACAGGCAGTGCCCATACAGCAAAGGCAGGCAGTGCCCACACAGCAAAAACAGGCAATGCCCACACAGCCAGGGCAGGCAGTGCCCACACAGCAAAGACAGGCAGTGCCCATACAGCAAAGGCAGGCAGTGCCCACACAGCAAAAACAGGCAATGCCCACACAGCCAGGGCAGGCAGTGCCCACACAGCAAAGACAGGCAGTGCCCATACAGCAAAGGCAGGCAGTGCCCACACAGCAAAAACAGGCAATGCCCACACAGCCAGGGCAGTGCCCACACAGCCAGGACAGGCAGTGCCCACACAGCCAGGACAGGCAGTGCCCACACAGCAAAGACAGGCAGTGCCCATACAGCAAAGGCAGGCAGTGCCCACACAGCAAAAACAGGCAATGCCCACACAGCCAGGGCAGTGCCCACACAGCCAGGACAGGCAGTGCCCACACAGCAAAGACAGGCAGTGCCCACACAGCCAGGGCAGGCAGTGCCCACACAGCAAAGACAGGCAATGCCCACACAGCAAAGGCAGGCAGTGCCCACACAGCCAGGGACGGCAGTGCCCACACAGCCAGGGACGGCAGTGCCCACACAGCCAGGGATGGCAGTGCCCACACAGCCAGGGCAGTGCCCACACAGCCAGGGCAGGGCAGGGCTCAGCTGGGGCCGTGGAGGGGCTGCAGGGTGAGTGCAGCCCTGCACTGGTGACTGTCCCTTTCCCTGTCCCTGTCCCCAGCACGGGTCCCCCCGAGCTCCAGCTGCTGCCCACTGGCCCCTGGCAGGGCTGGGCCCAGCTCCCGGCCGGACAGGGGCACACCCTCCTGGGGCTGAGGCATCGGGCAAGAGCCAAGGCACGGCACGGGAAGTTCTCCGGTCCCCCGGACTTGCTGCTCCCTCTTTGGATTCTGTGGCTCTCTCACACCTGCGCTCGGACAACTGCAGCTGCCGAGCAGGAATTCTTTGCACCAGAGAGGGGGCACAGAGTGGGGTTTCTGAGCTCCGACAGAGCCATTTCCCGCCTCTGGCCTGTGGGAGCTGCCTGCTGGCTCCCGGAGCTCTCAGCAGGACTCCTGAGTGCAGGCAATTCCTCTCTCCCCACGGCACAGGCGGCTCCATCTCCGCAGTGCCTCAGCCCCGGGAGGCTCCCAAATCCCTGGGGCAGTCTCCCCCAGCCTTGCCTGTCCTCTGCAGCGGCACAACATCCACCGGGATGTGCTCCTGGATGTGCCCTGGCACATCCCTGAGCCCGGGCTGAGTGGGACTGACAGCCAGCGAGGGCTGGAAATAAACGGAGAAGCCGAGACAAACTCAGCTGATAATACTGCAGTGGAGCAGGAGGAATAAAACACTGCAGAAGAGTTGTCAGCTTCCCTCTCTTCTTCTGTGGTGGGATTAGCAGAAAAGGTTATACTATACATTATCCAAGAGTCACTCTAATGATGTATCACTCTGAGGTTTTCATAAAATTAATCTCTCAATAATAAGACATAATACAGGTTTCATGCATACTAGGTAATTAAAGAGCTTGATGAATAGATGAAAGAGTGAATGTTCTGGATCCTTAAACAAATCACAGCTTTAAATTTCATTAATTTTAAATTTACTCCATGACCTAATTTTAAATTGGCAAAGCTTCTCTCACGCTGAAACCAGAAATCATTAAATAAAACTGAATTGTATTATTTATTGTTGCATCAGGCCAATAAAATACATCAATTTACAATGTCAGGATGGCAAAAATATGACAGAACTCTACAATATTTAAAATAGTGTGAAAAATTCACTGCAGCTCTTGGTTGAAAATTTAAACAAGAAAATCTATTCACAGATACTTTCTTGGCCTTTTCATTTGCTGTCCGGTGCCTTGGGCTACCACACAGAAAGGTTTGCAATAATTTAACCATCATCTGCTCAAGCTTTGAGGGAGGGGAAGGCAAAGAAAGAGAGCACTGATTCTATTCAGTTTTTAGGCAAGGGAAGCCACACAGGATGTTTGCTAAAGTCAGCAGAGGATATCTGAAGGTCTGCAGCACTCCAAAATACCTCAGCCTGAGTAGAACAGACACTGCTTAAAGCACTTCTGCCCGGCTCAAGCTGTAATCAGAATAAGAACAAAATGCAAATAGGGAATGCCACGAGAGAACAGCACTGAGTCATAACTGGGGAAATAGAGAGTTAAAATAACTCTTTTGCTATAAAACCAGGAAAAAACCACACAAGTTATTGCAAAGTAATCCAAGAACAGTGTGGCAGTGACCTGTGTGGGGCAGGCCTCATGACCTGGGACCTTGGGTGGGTGTGTTGGTGTCACAGCCCAGAAGCCCCAGATGTGCCCTCCCGGCTCTCCTGGGCACCATCCCAGCCCTCGCTGCAGCCCTGCCACCAGCAGTGGCTCACTGAGCCAACAGGGAACTCCTCTTTTGCCAAATTCTGCTCCTGGAGCACCTGGAGCAGGCTGGCAGGGACCGCTACCCTCCCTGTCCCGCGCTCACGGACACAGCCCCACAGACACAAGCCCACGGGCACGGGGCAGTTCCTCCTGTCTCTGGGGACACACGCTGCAGTTCAGACCCACCTCCAAAGCAATCAAGCGCGCTCCTGTTTATTAGAAATACAGGGGTGATTAAACTCTGCCCTGCTGCTCCTTGCTATTCAAGTTTAATATTCAAGTTTAATATTCAAGTTTAATATTCAAGTCTGCTCCATTGAGATAGGTTGCTGATGTATCTCCCACAGAAGCCTGAAGAGAAACACTCCACAAACCTATGCATTCATACAAGAGTGGCACAGCATAAATTGCCCCTGTGTGGGCAATGACTTTTCAGGTTTTGTGCCCTTCATTTTAGGTCTATTTCCTTTACTTGTTTCATTATTCTCAGATATTAACTTTCCATATTTTTGCTTTTCTTCAATACAACACCTGCAAAAGGGAACAATTTTCTCAGCCTTTTCCTTATTCTCTTATGTAAACCCATACAAAAAGATCTCCAAGTGTTGACATAACTCTCTCCCTCATCTCAATGCAGCAGATGAAGGGAGAAAAGCAAAGAGTTTCCAGAAGTGGCCCCTGCTGGCAAATATCCAGCTTATAGACTTCCTGTTGTTTTGCTAACAATTAGAAGCTTGAATTATCAGTTTGCTAGAACTGCATTTAAAGAAACCCTTCTGGGTTTCATCACTGGTAGTCTCCTTTATTTGATAACAATTCTCATTTCAATGTAACAATCTGCCTACACTGGAGGACCAGTGGAGCAAGGAAACTTTAGTGCATCCCTGTGCTTTGGTGAACTCCCAGCTCGCCGTCCAGCAGCTCCCAGTCTTGAAGGGGTCTTGACCAGAGCAATTTTATGTCCTAGAACTGAAGTAAAGCAGATTGACTTCCTAATGTTATGAATAATTCCAAACAAACATTTGGACAGCCAAAAGGATCAAGAGACTCTGAAAACACACAGATAAACAAACACAGTGAGAATCTGTGATGCTCAAGAGATGCATGAGTGGCTTCTTGCTGAAATAAGAGAAGCTGTGGGTCATCTAAAAGTACTTGGAAAAGAAATGTGGGAGTTGTGACAATAACAAGAAAAAAATGAGCAAAGATGGATTGATATACATGGACTGTGGATCTTCAATTTGAATGCTGAAATCAGAATTTTTTTCTGATTTTCATACCTAAAGCACTTTAATAGGGAATTTAAACGAAAGACCCTGCTATGAGTACGCTAAAAATCCAGATATAAAGCAGAATTTTGCTTAGCAGCCATGCCCAAATCTGGATGAATAAGAATCAGTGTGTGCTCCAATCTTTTTCTGTTACCAAAAAACAAGTGTTGCTTGGACCACTGCTGCAGTGCCTCTCACAGGCTCACACCTGACACAAAATCACAGGGTGAGGGAAATCTGAGTCAGGGATACCCGAGAGTGACAGAAGGGAACACCCATTACTGCTATGATACCATGAAATATTACTGCTGCATCTATCAGTTGTCCTGTGCTGAAATAGATGCAGCCACTCAACGTGTATTTTCATTTGGGCCATTAAAAGGAATTAAATTCTGAAAACCCCACATTTTTGACTGGCTGAAATTGCATGTACAAGGTAGTGCCAGATCCAGACTGTACCCAGCTTACTTCTGGTTGTCTTGTACTAAATCCAGGCAACACCATGGTATTCATGGCAGACTGAAATAAGCAGCTGGGAAGATTTTATCTCCCTTTTGATAGAGAAGTACATCTTTTCTTGCCTTCCCTCAGCCCAGAGGCTCGATTAGATCCTCACAGCTTGCCCTCAGTGCTGTACAACCAGTCCTGCTGAAGATTGATTTTTATCCACCTGAGTTTGAGAAGAAAGGAAAGACCTTTGCTTTCCAATAATGAGACCTGTATCATGCTTTTTACTTCCACAGACAGACTTCTTTTAAAAGTTTTACCTCTGGATTATCACTTAAATAGGCAAGCACCAATGCTGTGGTTTGAGCTCATGGTCCAGGAGTTTCTAAGTTGCATTTAAAGAGTTGTATTGATTTTGGAGGTCTCAGGCTGGCTGAGATGGAACCTATCTTTCTATGTAATGAGTTGACAGTTACGGACAAGAGAGGCACATAATATAGTTCATCTTTTTTTTCAAGCACTGGTTAAATTGTTAGCCAGCATGCAGCATTGCATGTGGATGTTTATTATTCTCCCAGCAAATACTGTATTTCATTCTAGTTTGCTTGCTATGAACAGTTCACAGCATATTCTTTGTGATTTAATTTCCTGTGTACATTGTGAGCACTTCCAAAAGCTCAGCAGGGTGCATTAGAGAAACCTACAGAAGGAGCAGAGAACATTAATCAAATTACTATATTAGTTACTATTAGATGTCTTCAAGTTGAAACTTGTATGCACTGAGTTTTACAGCTCTCTTTTTATCACTTCAGAAGAGATCAAAATAACTCATTAAGTCAGTTCATCCTTTTTGCTGTGTTTGCTGATCGTGCAGGGAAGTGCACCCTGTGAGGGGCAATGTGGAGAGGGCTGTGCCAGGCCTCCTCGGGCAGGAAGGGCAGGGAAGCCCTGCCGTGGCTACCACTCTGCATCCTCCGTCCTGTCACCCCTGGGGACTGGGATCCCCAGTGCTCCCCTGGGAACGGGAGGTAGCAGCGCCAATGTGCCACATTCCCCGCACACACCATTTCTGGTGGGTGACATCTGCGCCAGGGCTCCAAACCTGCCCCAGGGCTCCAAATCTGTCCCAGGGCTCTAAATATGTTCCAGGGCTCCAAACCTCCCCCAGGGCTCCAAATCTGCCCCACAGCTCCAAATCTGCCCCAGAGATCCAAATATCCCCTAGGACCCCAAACCTGTCCCTTCTCTCCGTCTTTGCTTCTTCCATCATCCTTTTGTGTTTCTATGAGAAGAAGAAATTCTCAAGTGCGTTTTGGGTGGTTTTTTTCAGACAGACCAGCATGAGCAAAGCACTTCCAGTTCTCCAGCCTTTCCTTCTATTTCTCAGCTAGAAAATAGACTGTGCTGGAGGAAATATATCAAAACTCCCTCCTACTCCACCAAAAGAACAAAACTGTATCTGAAAACTCCTCTGTTGGGAAAAAATTATTTACTAGGTTTTATATCTTTTGACAAATAAATTATGCAGTCTCAAAATTTACAATTAAATTAGATTTCAGCCAGTTATTCTCCATTCACAGACTGTTTTAATTTCTTTACTTCTGGGATGTCTTAAAGTTTTATACTCACCAAATCTATTCAATGTTCTTCTGCAACCAAATCTCAGCTTTCTCTTTTGCATTTTTGTATCAATACCTCTGCAAACACACCAAGAAATTCCCAAAATTAAGATGAAGAGGAACACTGTCAGTGCTGAGATGTACACATAGAAAAGGGAGAAATGTGAAGTAAGTCTTAGAGTATTGGAAATACAAATTCTGTGTAAATGGACTTTTGCATGCACTGCTATTCCCTAGAGTTCAACACTTCATTTGTCCACTGCTTACAATGACTTAGGACAGTAGTGAACAAAATTTACTGGTAATTATAAAGTGCTTTAGAGAAAACATTTTGGCCACAGTTTATCTCCATGTCCAGCTGATTGCATAACCAATGAGAATTTACCAGACAACCCATAATGCTTGTTGGAAGCATGGGACAAACAAAACAGTAGAAAAAGTTGAAGATTCTGCTTTAGAACAGACAATATTAGAGAATTAAAGAAAGAGAATTAGAAGAGATAGCAGCAGTAGATCAGAAAGAGACAGGCTGGATTTCAAAGGCATCAAAGGACAAGGTAAGGTTAAAGGGCTGAGTCTGAGCACATGCCTTGAAAATGCCCTGATTTTCAGGAGCAATAAATACCTATTGACATGTTCACATCCTGACATCACCTCCATGCTCCCGGCTGAAAGTCACCAGTCTCACCAAAGGGAATAAAACAAAGGATTTTAGGGATGTTACATTTTAAAATCTTGGCCTAAAACCCAACAGAAGAGCTGTATAATCAGTGTGTAACCCATGGCTTGGGAGGTCGGAGTCTGCACGCGTGACTCCTCATATTTCACAGCGGTGAATGTTCTGCATGAGGATCTGGCAGGCACTCCTGCCTTGCTCTTGGAGGGAAGAGCCTTCTCCATGAGCTGGCCTTTATCCCCAGCTTTCCCTCCTGCCATCCTCCTCAGCTCCTCTGCACCAGGATTGTGGGGAGCCTTAGAGGGAGCTGTTTTCTTGCACTTACAGTGTTTGCATTGCCCTGTCTGGATGCACTCAGCAAAAGGGGCAAGGAGCGATGTTAGCACATAATTAATCATATCAATTATTGAAATCACAGGCAGGAATGTCTGCACACCAGCTGGAGCAGGAGAGTTTATCCAAAAACCTTCACTGAGGAATCTGTAATTTTGAAGTCAGTCACTGAAAGAATTGGCAATGAGTAATGTGAGCTGACAAGGAGAACACTTTCTGTCAACAAGTGATTTGCAAACAGGCTATAAATTTCATTAATTTGTTCATTATTTGTGATCCTTGAAGAGTTGTGTTGTATAAGCAAGTTTCAGCTTACAATTAGGTGCTAAGAATGCCTTTTGTTTATTATATGTTACTGAAGTGACATGTCTGGCTTTCTGATTGGCCTGAATTTTGGAAGGTCAATTGCCCCAAATTCAGCTTTCCAAAATGTTGCTTTTTGCATTGACTGCAGAGTTTTTACAGAGACGAATGCTTGTGAATGAGCTACTAAAAACATTTTTCTGAATAATAGGTTGCTATATTATAACATCTCTTTTTTTAAAAAATAACTGTTTTCTGAATTTACTCAGTATGTAAAATGTCCAAGGTGAGATTTCTTTGGGATTTATCACTTTCCAAAGCAGCAGGAACTTGCAGCTTTGAAGGAATAGGCTCATTCTTCTCAAAAACTCTGACTCTTATTTCTGTTGTTTCTACTTCTCCCTAAGATAGGAAACCATATTTCTTGTTTTAATAATGAAACATTGTAAAATCAAATTCTAGAAAATTACTTTCACAATTTTTATGGGTTTACATCTATAATCTCAATAGGCAGAAACAAAAAAAAAAAAAAAAAGGAAAAAAAAATTCCTGAGTTCATATCTGATGCCTGGCAAAGTATTTTATTGTTCATAATGCTGAGTTAAATTAGCCATGGTCACTGATGCCCAAAAAACCCCTCAGTCCCAGTATTTATGCAGTTTAAAAGGATTGTGCTATTATCAGACAGAGGTTTTTCTACCCTGAAAGAGAACAGGAGCCATATCCATCACACTGCAGTACAAGTTCATCCCAATAATCCCACTGCTGTCGAGGTTTCACAATTTGCACCATCAGAAAATTCTCACTGAGTTTCCTCTCGAAATGCTTAAAAAAAGCAAAAGTGCATGCACTCTTCTTTTCTCCACTCCAAAAGTTCTGACTACTTCAGAGCACTCCTGGGCAGAATTAGTGTCAAAACCCAGAAATAATTGTCATATTATCAGCAAACATCTACAGCTCTAGGTGGGCTGGAAGCTGCTACCAGGATTCAAACAAAGTTTAATAAAATTTTAGCTAAAATAAGCTTAAAATAAAGGACACCCTCTGGTATAGGAATGGCAGGTGAGGAAAGGCAAAGCAAGGGCTGGCATCTGTAGCCCTGTAAGACTGTGCCACTATTTACACCTTTTTTGATGCAAGGAATTTTTTGACTTTATCAAACTCGGCCTTCCAAGTAGGGCCAACTTCAAGCAGAATGAAAAGTCTTTGCTGCTCTGAGCATTCTGCATTTCCTGACGAGGGCAAACACAGGCTGAGCAAACTGCAAAGACCATCAAGGACCAGGGCTGGGCTCTGTTCTCTTGTTTCTGCAGTGGTTTCTCTGCACATCATTCCCCAGTTCAAAGCTCCTTCTCTCTGTGTGCTGTCAGTAATAGGAAGAACAAACAGCAAACCAGCTTATAGTCAAAACCCCCAGCATCTGTGTAGATGATTGACCCTGCACAGGTAATCAGGGGATCTCCCTGACAAGTGCCTGCAGAGATGAAGAGTGGAGTAAGTACAGCTCTTTCAGAGCACATAGTTTTAAAATCTTCCCTCTCTGCATTTGAAACAAACTTCAGGGTCCATCCCCCTGCCATTTTCTGTGAGCTGTGCCAACCCTCCCAGTGCTGAAGTCTGCATTTCACCTGGCAATTGGAGTTTCCCCACTGCAGCCACCACCAGAGGCTGTGACACCATTTTGCACAGATGCAATTTGCAGATTCTCTCTTTACTTTTCAAAAGTGGGGTGGAGGTGAGTCAGGGCTTGCTGGTTTCCAGGCTGTGCACTACTTCAGGATATGATCTGAGCCTTGTAGATACCCTGTAACCATGACAAAGATCTAACTACTCCCCATTGGCACAGTACTTTGAATATGTGCTATTTATTTTTTGTAGGTCCCTTGCCACATGATGGACAAAAAGTTAATTTCTCCACTTGAAATCCTGCAAAAGGATGAAGTTACTTCACTGCTGTGTAACAAAGACGTGAGAGCTCACTGCAATGATCATTACAACAAGGGTTAGGTGATTGTTCCTTCTGCTTTCACACAGGTATTTACAACAGCAAACCTTCCCACGTCAATATTTTACAAAAAACCAACAAAATCTAGGTTGGATTTTGTGATGGACCTGAAGGGAATTACATACCCAGACCGTGCTGAAGTTGGCAGAGGCCCTTCCCCATGCCCACTGTAAATACTAGCTCGCTCAGCCATGTCTACAGGGAGAGATGTCCACACATCTAGAGAAGAAAAATGAGAGAAGCAGTAAAAGGAGCACCTCAGGAAAAGAAACCCAAGTAAATCTGAGCAGATACTGCAGAGGGACTGAGGCATTTGTGGAAGGTGGAAGGTGGAACACAGGCTTCAGCAGCATTAGGTAAGGGCCCAAAGGAGGGGAAGGCAACCTTTGGGGATTTGCCTCTTTTCAGTTGTTGCATCAAAAATATGATCGTTTCAATTTCACTGAAGTCTTTTTAAAAGAAATAATATGGGTTACACACCCTGATTATCTACCAGAGTATCTCATAGCAGTCAGAAAGAAAATGACCTCTTGGCCTTTGTCCAGCTGTACTGACCCCAGATCCCAAGAAATCCACTGGCAATTTTTGAGGATGGGGGAGGAGGGGAAAAACCCAACCTAAAATAGATAAAAGCAACCAAGCCCTTATTTTTAAGCACAAACAATGAGCTTTGAAAGGCTGCAATGATTATTTTGGTTTGCCGTGCTATAAAAACCTGAGAGTTTTGCTTGCAGTTTATGATGGCACAGTGAAGCCACTGGATACTTATGTCTATTCAGTGCATAAAATGTCTTCTTTAAACATATCCCAAAACAAATCTCTTAACAGAGCACTTCTAAAATAAATATCCTGTTGCTCTGAATGCAGAGATTTCATTTCTGTAGTCTCATTGGCACATTATGGACATGGAGTTTATTATCCTCAACTCCAGTGCCCTCAGGGAATGCACTTTCCACACTGTTCTTAATCTGTTCCAAAAGAAATACAATTGCACTTGTTGTAAACTACAGCATGATGTGACAACACCAAATGAAACCATAATTCTGTTTACTAGATATTATTTATGCTGTGGAAACATGAGGATTGTGATTTCTGGAGGGACTATGAGGATCACAAACCAGGCATTTAACAGGAAATTTTTATTACATTTTCTTTTATTAGTCTTTACCAAATCAAAGTTGCAGATAGGAAAATAAAATAATGTTTTTATATCTTCTCTCAAGACCAAATTTTATTATTAGTTATTACACTATGAGACATGTTGATACACACTTGGCCAATATATATGGTCAGAGCTGTAGAAAATATGCTGTTAACCTCTGAACAGTGTTACTGAAATGGCCATGGGTTTGGGGGTATTTTGGTTTATTTTTTTTTAGCACACAGAGAATGTGAAAAATCTGATTTTGCTATTAATGCTTACAGCCTTCTTTTTTTTTATTTCAAGAACACTGCTGTCTGATGCTTTGGGGCAGCAAAGTTATATTGGGCTGATGAAAGTGAGGAATATGGTTTTCACCTGTTATATTTGACAAAATTATAAGATTCTACTGGCTCTTGCTTAGATCTTGGATGAGTCCTGAATAGTGATGGGAGAGCAGAGTGCTGGGAACCAAGTCCTTTTAGCCTCAGTGGAGTATGGAATAAAAGGAGATTGTCAGGAGGGTGAAGCCAAGGCTGCAGCTCCAGCTGGAGGAGTGGATGCACTGCCATGGACTGGATAAAAAGGATCTCATTCCTTTGGCAGGCAGGGGAGCAGGGCTGGAGCTGTGTCCCCTCTGAATGCCCACATGCACTGACTTATGTGTCCATTGCAATTTCAATCTATTCCTGGCACCTGGAAGATTTTGTTGAAGAAATTATTTGTTGTATAATGAAGATGCATTTATTTCAACAACACATAATGCTTTGTTTTGCCTTTTTATTATTAACTTGTCAAAAGAAGAGACACGGCAATAATAAAATGACAAAATACCATGTAAGGTGTTGAAATAAATGGGATGTATAATGCATCAGGTAACGGCAATTAGTTCTATAGCTGATGTACATAATGTCAGTTATTCAAACACTCACAATTATCCATACTTAAAAGTATTGCCAAACATATAAACTGGCTTAATGAATTATAATAACAATGTGTTCTAACAGCAAAAAAAAGGTTAATAACCAAACTGTGAATTTGTTTAAGGGAATAGGCTTTGAGGAAGTAAATTATTCCAGAGTCAGATGGACTTGAGTTAAAGTGACATGTTTTTCTGCAAGTTTTCTTAGTCCATTTGTAGCACAGTAACTGGGGAAGTTTTAATTGACTATTAAAACTAGTCAATAGTTTCCATAGTCTGTACATTTTATTATTTCCAAGGTTCATCATCAAGGAGGTAGGGTTAGAAGGAAACTGCTTATTTAAGTCAGGCATTGCTCCTTTCCAAATATGTATGCAAATTTATGCACCAGGGAGCAAAACTGAGTGTCCTGTGCCAGGCTTTCAGTTTTGGCATCTCCGTCTTCAGTGCTCCTCTTTGAAAAAGCCATGTATAAAATATTAAATTCTCTGAGAACATAATTTTAATTACTCTTGAAAGACTTATCCAGCTGTTCAATGATCCAGGGTTAACCAAAGGGCTACTGCTATAAAACCATTTAAACACACCATGGTGATTTTATCAAATTTCACAGCTGTTCCTGCAGCAAATGCAGCTCCTCAGAACACAAGATTTCTGGTTAATCTGCTAACAGTAATTTTGGAGAAAATTTTCATCAAAGGAGAAATTGCTGCACAGGAACTGCCTGCCTGGATTGCACCCACAGCCAGCCCAGTCCAGAAACCTGTCTCCAGGATGAGCCAGCACCAGATGTTCCCATGGAAAGAAATATAGAAATACGTAATACACAAATGTAATTCAGCCCACGAAAGGTCACTCTGCTTAATCACTAAGACATGCAGACTTTACTCTTCTCCAGTGTGATTTTATTAGTGTCACATCATGCACAAACCTTGTTATTCATAGAGAAATAACCATACCTTGAACCCAGGTTTCTTGGCTCAGACAGTGACAGAATCCACAGTTTGACAGCACGGTTTAAGACATATCCTCCTTTATTCATTCAAGATTTTTCATATTTCCATTCTACTGCACTTTTATTGGGTGATAATTTCTCTTGTTCCTTGACTATTTTAGAGGCTTTTTTCTCTCTGCTTTTATTTTTCATCCTGGTAGAGGGAGCAGGCTCAGTCCCCTCGGCTGCTGTCCAGGTGAGAGGCTGCTCCTGTGGCCCAGCTGGCCCCTGACACCCGTCCCAGCTGAGGGGAGCCTGACCCCCCTTCCTCAGGTAATCCCTGCCAAGGGAGCAGTAGAAATTGGGGCTCTTTATTTTCATGTGGAATTCCCAGTGCAGCTAAAGCCCTGCTGAGCTGCACCTCAGATGCTGTTTTTGGGCTGTCTTAGGGACTGAAGCAGGGAAGAACATGGATATTCCAGACAGACTCATTGGAGTGGCTCGTGTCCTGCTCTGGGGGTGGTCTGACCCAGCTCATTGTGCACTTGGCTGAGGCAGCCTTCAAGGCTAAGACAATGAGTTCAGGCCTGTATCCATGAGACATAACAATAATAGTAACAATAATCACATTTTTAGCTCTTCCAGTGCAGTGTTCTCACCATAAAGAAGGCAGTTGGGCTAAAGCTTCCAAGAGCTTTATTTCCCTGATATGCTGTCAGACCATGTGCCAGGAAGGAAGGACTCAAGATGGATCCTGCTGATTAATTACCGCGGTCAGACAGAGGCAAAGCTTTTTCAGCTACTCCCACCTGTCTGGGAAAGGACCTGGATCCAAAAATGCTGTGATAACTATGTGGAGTTCATCCTCAGCTTTTGCCTTATCCCACAAAGGGCCCTGCTCACAGTGTAGAAATGATACCCCACAGAAAACCAAACCAATGTGCAGGATTAGGATTGCCAACCATTAAACTTAAATCCAATGCCAAATTCAGTTTCTCTTGGACGATTGATGTATTTAAAATAAAACTATAAACATCACTGTGCCCACATCTGTCAGCTCTCCGAGCCCACGAACCAGCAGGAATTAGCAGTGAACTTGGTCCATGGGTTGTGTATTCCCATATCTCACCCAGCTATGAAAAATTCCCCCACAGTTCTCATCCCCTCACTGAAAGAGCGAACAAGCATCAGGCCATATTAACCCTGTTCCCAGCTCCACAAACGCACAGCATACAGCAATAAATTCAGCTTGCACACCTTCTATACTTTTAAAGATTAATTGTAACTCCCATCTAACTTCCAGTCCATTGAATGCTCATCCTCCATCTCTCTGGGAAAGCAATAGGATTCAACAATCAGTGGGGCTCCAGGAACAGGTAACATAAAGCAAAGCCATACATTTCAAGGTGTTTCAAATAATTTGAAATAATCCTGCTTACAACTATACATGAAAGCTCTCTTTGAGTTAGAAATGTCTCTGGAACATGACTTGGAGCATCAATTTTTCCTTCGTATATCTGCTTCAGGAAGTCAGGCTGCATTTGGGCACATAAAAATTACAATCTTCCATATTTTTTTCTTTTAATTTATGGCACACAGTAGGATTATCCTTCATAATATGGCTGTGAAGCTGAAAACTATTTGTAGTTCAGCAGCTGGATGAACCTCCTCACATAAATTCAATGTACCAAAGTCACCCAAACCGTGAAGATTCCTGTAGCATGATCCTATGTTAGGTAAAGGACAGCTTCTCTTCCTCTCCTTATCTTTCTAGATCATGGTGGGCCATTAGAGAGTTCTCTTTGTTCTTTCTTAAGAGGACTGGTTTTTGGCCACAAACAAATCTGAAGTGCAGACTCACAGCTCCAGCTGGCAAGCAGCCACATTTGTGTTACAAATGCCAAAAGGGGGAATCAGGCTCTGATTTCCCCCCTCTTTGTGCTCCCTGTGTTTTGCTGCTTCCCATGGCACAGGCGGATGCTCAGCGCTGTTACTGAGCAGCCCCCAGGGCAGCAGTGAGCCCAGGGCATGCGAGTGGCTGTGCAGATGGGCAGGGATGAAGCACCACCTCCACAGAGCTGCTTGTCCTGACTGCTCGGACCCCCTCTGCCCAAGGCACTTCTGACGAGCAAAGTAATCGCGTGGGTAATTGTGATTCTCCTTGCCTGGAGCTCCCCCATGTTCTGCTGGTTAAGCCTCTCCTCTCCAGACAAGCTGCTGTGTGCGTCCTGTGAACATGAAAGGTCACATCTCAGCTCCTGAGTGGAGAGTACCGTGGGCACAGTGTCAAACCCTTCTGTCCAATTACACTGTAAACTGGATGTTTCAGAGTTCTGAGCTGTCAGTGTTTTATTCTGCTTGCTCCAAACCATTGAATATTTCTTCTAATTGTGCATGATAATGCCAAAAGCCACTGTGACAAAAAAATACATTTTGAACAAAGGCTAAACAACATAAATGCTTTTACTTTGCAGATGGCACTCAGAACTCGGCAGATGGCAAAAGAAATCCCACAGGATGTTCTTCTCTCCTTTCTCTCCCCCCACATATATATATGAGAGCATGTGTGTGCACAAAACAGCAGTGTCCTGAGGAGATACTTCTGTGAAAGCCTTTGGAGGCTCTCCCCTCTAAACAACATCTCACTGCCCAGTTTTACAACAGGAGAGATCCAGCCAGGGCAGGGTACCAGAGAGGGACTCAGGGAGCACCTATCTGTTCATGGGTTTGCCACTCACCTGTGATATGCCTTTGGATAGGCAAGTTGGGTCCTTTTTTCTTCCCGTGCCATGCTCAGTCCTTTATTTTAATTCTAGATCCTCAGGGAGGAGATTCTTCCAGTCTCTGGCTGTTAAGACTTGTACCATGCTGGTGTTCCTCACTGCAGCTTCTGTTTCCCAGGAAGTGTTAGAGACACTGCACTCTGTAGCATTTTCAGCATTTCACAGAGCTGAGCATAAAGCTGTCCATGAAATGGAGATGTGCCTGATGGAGGGGCAAATATGGGCAAGGATAAACCACAGAGAATCTACAATCCTCCTTCTGCATCAGGTCCTTGATAAAGGCAGGGGATCAGTCTTTCTGGCAGAGAGCTGTGTGAACAGGCACCACTGCTGCCAGTCCCCTTGGCCATGGGGTAACTCCTGTGTGGGATCACTTTGGACTTAGACCTGCCATTTTACTATAAAGTGTCCCTCTAATGCAAATGCCTCCCAAAACTCTACATGGACTCTGAAGTTATGCCCAAATCCCACCCAAGATAGAAATGTCCCCTTTGTAGGAAGCACCAGCAGCTCACAGATCACAGCAGCCCCAGGGCAAGGCACTCCATGCTCACCTGAAGCTGCAGATGGCATTTCCAGTAGGCAGCATTGCTAAGTCCAGGGCAGCATTTAGTTTGGGTATTTTCCAAATCTGAAGCCCTGCCTGGATTTTTCAGCCAGCCTCTTACTTCTGGAAGAAAACAGCACACCATAGCCTGTCACAGTATTGTTGAGTATTTGCACAGCCCCAGCATGCCCTGACCCACCAGACACACTCTCTGCAGCACTGCATTCCCTGGCAGTTAACTTCCTGGCACTAACTGGCTCATCTGAACGTGTCATTGTGATCACTTTGCAGCTCCATGTTGCCTGTGCACAGCACCCCAGACAGCCCTTATCCCTAAAGCACTGCAAATCCTCACAAACAGAAAGCACTGGCAGCAAATGCTTCTCCTCCCTCACCTTCAGAGGGGTGGAGCTGCCTTTAATTGCTTCCATTTCTCAGTCTCTGATAGAAGCAGTTTCTTTGATCCAAACCTGTGCTCATCTCTGGAGGAGGGAGTTTTACATGCACATGGAAAGGGCTGTGAAATTTCCCCTTCTGCAAACAGAGCTCATTTCTCTGGGCAGGGAGCTCTGGTGTGGCACTGAACCTGCATGGGCAGGTCTGGTCAAACACAGGATGCAGCAGGGTACCAGTATTTTAAAAATGGCATTAAAATTTGAGGTTGGTGACAGAGTCTGAAAGGACAACAGCAGGAGGGGCAGAGTGACAAGTTTGACTGTTCTCAGATTACTGAATCACTGAACAGATGGACTGGTTCCATACAAACCTTCCACAGCCTTTCCAAAACAAGGAGTACCAGACGTATGCACAGACAATCGTACACACAAAAGTGTGCTCAGCTACCCTGACGCTCACAATTTTGGCAACTCAGAGACAAATCTGTTGTTTAAGCAGAGAGAACAGTGCTTTTTTTTTTTCCTCTTACTTTCATGGCAACCTGGTTGTCTGCAGCAGAGATGATTTCAGGTGGAAGAAAATTGTTCTGTATTTGCATGACAGAGAGCACAGTATGTTACAGACTGGGAAGACATTGTCCAGCACCTCCCACAATCTACCTCTCCAACTCCAGGAGAGGCTTGGAATGATCACACCCAGAGCCCTTCACTCCAAAGTACCCTGGAGCCTGTTTGCAGCACTGTTCACTAGGTCTAAAAACAGTTCTGCAGTAGTACAAGGTGCACAAAACAGAGCAAGTCCAGCACTGGGAGCCAGGACTACCTCGAAGAGGCAGAGAATCAACCCTGATATTGCAGATTACTTCCTGGGGAAGAATATTTAGGAATAGCCTGGCTTTGAGTCTGTACTTTTCCATCCTCACCATTTCAGTGGCAATCTCACATCTGTGCCTTCTTCCAGCAAGAACTGGCTGTTCTTTCCTACTCAAAGATCTCTATGAGCCATAAACATTTAGCCAAGTGGGTGAATTTTTAAAAGTGTGGGGAACTTTAACAGCTGTGATGTTTGGTTGATTGGTTCCACAAGAAATCACACATGTAAAACACATTAGAGACAACTAAACCTCCCAGCTGCCCTGTGGTCCATGGACACGTGGTCAAGAGCTGGGTGAGCAACACTGGTCTGCCCAGGACCTTCTCTGGAATGGGAACTCAGGCCATTTGTCCCAGAGCCTGGAGAACACGAGCAGGACATTTGCTGGTGTCAGCTTCAGGCAGCCAGGATGAGGAAAATGCTTTAGGAAGGAGACAAAAGGGAACAAGGAGGAGGAGAACATGCTGGACATGCAAGACTCTCACTGCTGCTCAGATCAGCAGCCAAAAGATGGAAACAAAATAAAATTGGAGGCCCCACTGAAAATGGAAGAAATAAACACTGAGCATTCCTTAACTACAAATCAGATTGTTTGGATAAAGGAGGGGTTCAGACTCTACAGGAAACTCCATTGCTGATATTTCCTATATTTTGAGGATGGGACCTCATACAAACTTGTAAGACCTTTGTGACACAATTATTGTTGATGTGGGGTGATTACAGATGTAAAAGCTGTCTAAGGTATCTGAATTTTGACAGTGAATTTGAAACTACTCCCAACTCGGATCCAGAGGATTTATTTGGGCTCATTTCCAGTTAAAACACACAGCTGAGGTCACATGTTTCCACGGACTAAGGCAGTTTCTAATCAAATCACTGCAGTATTAGCAATAGATAGCTTCATGTTTCTGTCAGAAGCCTTATTATTTTTCCTTATTATTTTTCTGCCTTAAAGGAAACAACCAGAGCTGCTCTGGCTGCCTCCAAGGCTGGTGAACAAGTTCCATTAAACCTTTGTTTAGAACAGCTACACTGTCTCAAACACTTTGTTTCAGGAAGAATCTTACCCAAGTAAGAGGTTCATATCTCAGAAAAACATCTTACAGTACTCTACATTAATTAAAGATAAGGTGGTATCATTACAGAGATAGACATTGTTATCTTCCCTCTAATGTTATCAGGGCTGTTTTTATGTCTGCAGATGAACACTTCCAGACAAAGATATTTCTGAAAACCTCCCATTGTGTTTGAAAGCATCTGCTAAATGGAATTACAAAGTTTCACTGGGTAGCATATTTTTGGGTGTGATCCACAGCTCTCTGAAGTCAAGAGGAAGGCATGTAAAACTCTGGTTAACTGTCTCTACTCTGGAAACTTGGGTTTTTCAGCAAGCGCATTTATCCTATGAAATGTATACTGAGTTTCTCTTGTTTTGTTGGATGTTAAATAAATGTTCAAAGGAGACATTTTCAACAATCTGCCTGGGTTAAGCTGGACAAGAAACACTCACTGGGGCAAGGGAGCAAGAAAAGCCTGGGAAGGTTTTAGTTACTGCCAAAATTACCAACCATTCAGTGCTGAAAACACTGAGAACATAGCATGCATTTTTTTTTTCTTCAGAACCAAAAAAAAATTCATTGCTTTAGATTAGAACCAGTAACTACAGTTGGAACCAGTATCTAACAGTGCTTGAAATGAGAAGTTTACACATCATAGCAATGATTTACTTAATTTTATGGGGAACACAAGGAAATGAGTGTTTAAAGTAGGTGAGGAGGGGTTCTTGATGTTGGCTTTGCCAAACTCCTGGGAAAATATTTTTTATTATTTGAAACCCAACACAAAGCTACTCCCAACTCCTGGCTCCTGCCCGTGTGTGCCCTGCAGCATCTGCTGAGGGAACATGGGGAAGCTGCCACCAGGAAACCTCAGAACAGAGCAGTGGCTGGCCCCCAAAACGGGGAGCTGACCCCTGTCAAGAGATGGGACTGCTGAACAGAATCCAGTGGTGAAAACCAGATGGTTTGTGTCGAACTGTGTGTGTTTACAAATAAATTCAGCTTTGCTTTAGTGTTTTCCAGTGCTGTTCTAACAAAGAGGAGCTCTAAGTCCCTGGCTCACAGGCTCACAACATGGAGGAATCCCCACATGTGTCTCCATTCAGGTAAAGAAGATTCAGAGCTGTTGCTGGAGTTGTTCCCTAAGTGTAGAACCAGAGCAATAACAAGTGATTAAGCCCCTTTCTCTCTCAAAACTCAAACCCTGCACTTTTCCTCACAGTTCAGACAGATTGTAAGGTGGTGCCTAATGGACCTCTGGGGTTTTATCCCTCCTTCCCTGTTAAGGCAAGCAGCTCCCATCAACTCTCTGCTTCTGGGGCTTAAGGGAAATCCAAACTAAAAGGCACTGCCTGATTTCCAGATTTAACTCCTGAGCATCCTTTCATATGGAAAATTCCAATCACAAGCTTGAGTTGGTTCGTGCCAGTCCCAGTTCACAGTGAGGTTGGATAAAACCCCACAGCAAGTGTCATGGAGATAAGATACCATGGTTGCCATGGCATTTCCCCAGACCAAAGTGATCCCTCGCTCTCAGAATGCCCTGAGTAAAGGCCCCTGCACAGGGTAATGGCAATCAGGCTTCACTGAGGTCTGTGGAACCCCTTGGAGTGGCACAGAGATGTCCCTGCCAGGAGCTGTGCTGCCCTCAGGTGAAAACTAATCAGTGAGCTATTCCAATATACAAAACTGCTTCTTGCTCTGCTTTCAGAAATACATGGCTGCTATCAGGTATCTGTTCACAAACTGATTTCCAAACTGATTCTGCTTAAGATTTGGTGCAGTTTTCCAACCAGCACAATTTATATAAAATACTAATGAACTTCAAACTATGCACATCATGGGAAAGGTCAGACCACAGCAAAAGTGCTACTAGACCCAGCCAGAATTCTGCTGCATGTCTGGTGGAGAAAGAATTCAAGGCTAGCATTGAAAATGCAAGGTGAAAAGCAGCTAAAATTATCACCTTTCATTTTCAAACTGAGGCAGATTCCTGGTATTTCCATGCTCTGTGACATAGACAGGCATTGAGGGCTTTTTTCAACAGCATCTGAACACCAAAGTGCCAAGGTGAAACACTCCAGCAGTCCTTAACTTCCCCAGGCACCCCTAGTCCTACCTGCACCCCAAAATCTGGCTTTTATGGATTGCACCACCGTGTGAACAAAAGGAGACCTGAGAAAGTTTAGCAACCTGATTATCTCCAAAGAGTTTTTATGCTACAGAACAATAAGAAAACCTTAACAGCACTTTGTGTGCTCACCTGTGCTGTAAGTGCATGTGGAGGAACCTTGCAACTTGGAATGCAACCCTGAAACCTCCTTAGGGAGATAAAATTTTAAAAAAAGAGTAGAAAGCTACTGTAAAGTTGCTGAAAGAAACACAGATTATGTTTCAATGACCTTCTTGAGATGTATTCCTTACTCTGAGTCATTTGTACATGTTTGCATCCACAAAGAACCTGGAAAGGAAATTATTCTGTGCACAGAGGCCAAAAGCTGACACTGTTCACCTACAAAGCTGGTGAGTTCTTGTTTATGTTCTCAATCTCTTTCTAAGATTTTTAAAAACTGAAGTGTCAGAGAGGTTAAAACTATTTTTAAAGCAATAAGTTCTTCACAATCTCCTTGAAAATCAAAAGAAAATTGTTACAAGTGTTACGGGTTTTATGTTGAACTCCGAAAAAGAAGTGTAGAAATGATTTCTGCTGAATTTGGGTCTGGCTTATGGGAAGATTTTTCTCTTGCCATATCAGCTGTATCAGTTTCAGGGCCACATGCAGGGTCAGCACAGGATTAATGACCAGGAGTGCCTCCTATCAGCATTCCCTGCTCACCTTTCCCTCTGAAAAGAGTTGCAACCAAACACTGCATCGTTCATCAGGATAATTCAGCTCATACTAATGAAGGAGAAGGGAAAGAGAGGGCTCAGGTCTCCAGCTCCAGTGAATGTTGAGAGGGATCTTTTCCCGTGGCCAACTCCTCTATGGCATCCTTGCCCAAAATCCTTTTAACTATGTGTGCTGAGGAGAGACCAATGCAGGCACTGGAGCCTAAACTGGGGCAGAATAAAAGCAGAATTACAGAAAATGGGCCCTGATCATCTTCTCCCTTCAGTCTCTGGGAGCTTTGGGAAGGAAGCTTCTCGTTCCCCTGCAATCAGGCCCTGCTCCCTGAGCTGCTTTCCTACCTCCAAGCCAAAATATTCCTGCTGTACCCAGGTCAGAGATGTCTGCAGGAGGTGGTGGGAGCCTGCCCCAGCCCCACAAGTGCTCCCCTGAGCTCTCAGAGCTTTTCCCCTGCCCTTGCCACCCTTTGGGCAGCCCTTGCCAGCTTTCCAGTGCCAGGAGCAATTCCCAAATCTCAGCTCTGCCAGGCCCCACCACCACTCTCCGGCTTTTAGAAAGTTTCCTTGGGTTTTGTGAGAGGCTCATCTGCAGCAAACCCCTCAGACACAGCAGTGCTGGGTTGGTGACAAGTGGCTTCTGAAAATAGTACATTTATTCAATGAGCTTAAGCACAGCAGTCCCAGTTGTTGATGCTCCTCATGAAAATATTGATTCTAAGCTCCCTAGCTTAGAATGTTTTGATCCACATTCTGGGCCTATTGATCTACCTTTGATACTTCAATCAAGCTGCTGTTTATATCAACTGCAAATTCATCTGATCTCTCCAAAATAATTAGATTAATCACAGGAGGATCTACAAAAGCCCTGCTTTGATTGATTATGTCTTCATGCTCTCCTGGGGAAAACAGGTAAATTTTAGAATGTGAAAAAGACAGTTGTTAGCCTTTTCATTCTGGCATCTTTGAAATATTTTTAGTCCCACTTTTCCTTTTATGATCTCAGGCTTTTACAAGATTGCAGGCTCACAGCATGCTTAGTTATGATTTCTTCAGTGGCTGACATTTTGCAATACATAATGATTTAGCCAATATGAGCAGAACTATCATTACACAACTTATTGTTCCCTAAAGTATTATTTGTTGTAGAGACTATTAGGCCTAGGAGTTACATGTTACAGAATATTTATTAGAATTGTTTTAAATTCCAAGGAAATTAATCCCTCCCTTCACACCTCCTGCTCCAAGATTTCCATTTTGCAAAGCAAAGTATTCAAGCACAAAAGTGGCGGGGATAGTAAGGACTTCTCCTGAAATTATCAGCACTTTGCATAAAAAACAAATGAAGACTCCAGGATTTTACTTTTAAGAGCAAAATTTGCCTTTAATTTGCACCACGGAAACACCAGTGATGCCAATGGGATTTGTGTGTGAGTCCTGAGCCCAGCTGAAAAAAAAAGAATGGTGGCTGAAATGCTACTGTTCAAAAATGCATATTGTATTTGATGAATGAATTGCTAAAGAAAAAAAAAAAAAGGCACTACAGTTTTTTTTCCATTCTGGAAACAATGACTTCGTACAATAATCCTATTGTTCAGTCATCACTACAGCCTCTAGTGGAACCATGCCCAGAAGGATGAAACATTTCATGCTAAACCTTTTCCAGGGGCCTTCTACATTAATCAATAGTTTTGATTACTCAATCCTATGATTATTCCATTTTTTGGACCAAACCATTAGGGTTATTAATTACACCAAGACAGCTGTTTATCTTCCAGCAGAACAAAAGGAGCTCATCCTGCCTCTGCCAGGGAGCTGTTTAATGCACTGTTGAACTTGGCTCAGCCTCTTGCTCCTTCCCTCGCCTCTGGTGGTGTCAGAGATGAAAGGGTCAGACCTGGGCTCGGGCAGCCACGGGAGCTTCCCTGGAGGTCTAAGTGCTGCTGCTGAAGGTCACTTCTGGGAACCTATTCCTCAATTTGAGAAGGAGCTGGAGGTGGGGGAGGGAAAACAAGGCTTGTGTGATGTTGAAAGTGAGCTGGGCCAAGGGCACATTAAAAATCAGGGAACGGATGCCAAAGGAGGGGTGGATGTAACTGGAGAGAAGGAGGGAGAGGCAGGGGGGAGGGAAACGCATGGAGGAGAAACATTGTTAATTTGGCGGGGTTGTTTGGCTTTCCATGAATGCATAATGAGGGGTAATTAGCTCTGCCTGCACAGTGTAGTTCTGCATCTCAATCAGCAAACAAGAAAATCCTGGATCTGCTCTTCAGGAAGAGGAGAGCAACACCCCAGAGCTGAGTGGGACAGGGATGGACCAGGAGAATCATTGCCTGTGCAAGACGATGCTGGAGAGCTGAAAGAGGAAGCACAAGTGCTGCAAGGACATACTTCATGTTCTTCAGGATGGGAAGAGGCATTTCCAGGCATTTCCTTTCCACATGGAAGCAGCCCTGTATTTATGGAGACAGTCACTCCCCTGAAAGGACTACCTTCTCTTACCTTGCTAATTATGTACAGTTCTGATGATTTTTTTTTAGTTAAGAACAGTCTGTTTCCTTTGCTTAGAGCAGGAATCATTGTCTGGTTGTGTAACTCAAAAGCTTCCAGTGTGGAGAGTGTGGGAGCCCCCAGCTCCCAGGCTGGCAGCACCCAGTGCTGCTGTGCTGTGCTCAGGGGACACCACAGCCCCTGCAGGGACATCTCCTGCCTGGAAATGGCACAGGCAGCTCAGCACAGAGCCTTCAGTGCCTGCTCAAGGTGTTCAAGGAGCATGGATTGGGCACATGTGGGATCCAGCACTCCTGGGGAGGAGGAGGAGAAGGAATAATCCCACACATCTGCATGACACAGAGCTGCCACACCTCAGCCCATTGAGGCACTCTGTGTCACCTGAATGTCACACAGAGCAACAGCCTGCTGCTATTACTATGGCAAGCATAAATATTCCTTTGAAAAGATTTCCTTTTTTCCCTTTTCCAGGGATTAATTTCTTTTTCTCTGTGCCATTCACTGGATCGTGTCCTGCGTTTCTTCTCCAAGTGATTTGGCAGCAATGCTTCAACCACTGGTTTCAAAAAGCCAGGCTATTTCTTTATTCTGAGTCTCTACAGTACACAGCATGACAGAGGCCCTTTACATCCTTCTAAATATTAATAAAAAAAGAACAGTGTGGAACTTCACTTGGGTTTGGGAAAAGCTGCATTGTACAAGATGCTAAAACCAAAGTCATTTGTTCATTTCTGTCTGAAACAGTTTGAGGTTTTTATGGCTCAAGAAGTGAGGATAAATTTACAGTCTCATTTTCCAAAATGAACACAGAAAAATGAAAATCAATTAAGAGAATTTTTGCAGCTTTCTTGGATTCACATTTCTAAGGTTTTATACCAGCTTTTCCCTGCAATGTTTAAATTGACAGATTGAAAGATTCACATTGTATTTAAGTCAGAAGAAATCTCAAGGATATATACTGCTTTTTATAGTGAATTGGGGTTAAACCACTTTTTCTCTTGCTATACCAAAATGAACCCTAAATATTTTATGGGATTAAAAAATCCCAACAGAGTTGAAAGTAACAGTGATAAGAAAGGCCCTGCTCTAGCTCCAGTGGGCTCCTTCAGGAGCTGAGGAGAGATGACTTTTCATTTATCTACAATTTTCAAACTATGGGAAGAGTGTTAAAAGTTAAAAGCAAAACTCCAGTGCTCCCAGCCTTGGAGATCACCACACCTTCAACCTGGCAATGGCTGCTGGGTCCTGAGCACCCACAGCATTTTACAGACCCATTGGAGAAATTACTGCTCCTTGAATAGTTAATGAAGCAGCTCTGCACAACCCTCTCATTTCACATGTGGCAAAAACCACCAGCATATTCTAAAGATTCTCTTGCAAAATGTCATCTTTTGAGATGCAAATACCAGGCCAGAAATAATATCCCTTCTTCCATTATTGCTCTAGTCCTTAGACTAAGGAAAAGAAGAATTAAATCAATAAACAACTTCAATTTCTACTCCTTCTCTCAAGTTTCTTTTAAATCAATATGCAGCTAAAATCTCATAGTTAAATAAACCATGCCAACATATTGCTTCAATTACTGTCATATAAGCTCTTTCAACTTGGTATCCATTATCTTATCTCCAATGGATAAATACCCTTGGGAAAGGACCTGTGCATAATAAACAAGAAAATTGAGTTGTTCTCTTAAGACAGCTGTCACCTGGCACAAGAAGGGGTGATCAAATGATCCAAAATAGCACTTAAACTGATCAAATTAAGGAAGAAGCATTTTAGCATTTTTGCTTTTTTTTTTTTGTTTTTTGGGGTTTGTTTTTGGGTTTTTTTTGGGTTTTTTTTTGTCCACAGATGTCATGTAACAGGATCAGATCCTCCTACCTGCTGTTCCTGGAAGAATTACTTCCTAAAATGCACGTTATAACGAATGTCCTTCTCCAGCAATGCCTGGCTCTACCCCAACACGGACAAAATCTGAGGTGCCAGACAAAAGGAATCCAGGCAATGTAAATAATGTGTTAAAGCCAGTGCAGTCTGGATAAACAGTAGATTCATATTTGGATTTGGCAAGAAAATCAGAGGGAGAGGCCTCTCCATTTTGCAGAGATCTGGAAAAAGTGAAAAGCCTACGGAGGGCTAATAAAACTTTTCTGGCACAGCATCTGGAAGTCTCAGCAGTTTCCGCTTTTGGAAAGAATGCGTTCTGCTTTTAACTCCATACAATGCCTCATTGCTGCTTTCATGTGCTCCAGACCAAGGAGACTTTCTACAAACAGCCCAAAAATCAATACATGTTATTCTGCCTCAGCCAGGTGTGTGCTCTTTGAAAACAAACAGAGACATCTCAACATCACACAATGGCTCGGCCGGCTCTGCCTCCAGGAAGAGACACTGCAACACAGGCAGGACATGCAGGCTTTGCAAAGGTTGTGGAGCGCTGGAAATGAGTGGAGGAGGAAAAAAGAAAGGGAAGAAAGCCCTTCTGATTCTCCTCTCAGGCGACACAACCTGCAATACGACAGCTTTCACCTGTGACATCAGCCAGTCTGAGCTTCAATCCAGCCGGGTACTTAACTCATCCTTTACTCTAAGCCTGTGAACAGACTGAATTCCTCCTCGTTTTGAATAGAAATTTATACCTATTTAGTTATAAATGCCTGGCCAGATCAAGGCCCAAGTCACTGGGATGATGAGGTTTATTGCCAGACAGTATAAAGATCAGGAGCAAAGGTTATGCAGCTTCTTATTCCTTGGCTGGAAAAAGGATGTCAAAGAGAGATGAATGCAGGAAATACTCCTTAAACATAAAGCCCACAAATGGCACTGCCTCCTAACAAACCTTGACACTGTAGTAACAGCTCTGCACACTGGCTTGTGGCTGGAGAACAGCCAGACAATGCTTAAAGAAATTACTCCCTTCTTATGAGAATTACATCAAGGAGAAGCCTGGATGAGAATGACCCATGTGCCAGAGCCCCAGCACAACCATCTGATCCAGGACAAATGGCACCATCCTCCACAAACCCAGCTGCTCCTGCACTATGGTTTCAATCTGAAAACAGGTTTTTCACCAGTTCCATTTACATGAAGAGTTCAGAAGGCTTATTTTTCATTCCAGCAGAGAATTAACACAAATGTCAGAAGTTGCCAGGGAACAGACTGTCACCCTCCAACTGCTTCCCTCCCTTCAAATACTTGGAGGATATTGTACTTCACATATCGCCCTTTAATCCTGTGTTCTGCTGCAGCTTTTTAATATGTACTTGCTGTATCTGTACAAAATCTCAGAATGCAGACCAGCCTAGCAGACAGAGCTTTGGCTTGGGATTTAGGAGACCTGCAAGCTGTTAAAGGCTGTTACAAAGGCTGCTGTAAGTGACTTCCTCACTCTGCTTCAAGCTCTACATTTTGGCAGTGTAAAAGCGACACGCTTTGAAATCGGTGGATGGAAAATCTCTCAGACTTT
Organism: Motacilla alba alba; assembly: GCF_015832195.1. Taxonomy (NCBI): domain Eukaryota; kingdom Metazoa; phylum Chordata; class Aves; order Passeriformes; family Motacillidae; genus Motacilla; species Motacilla alba. The sequence continues at coordinate 1,561,808 of NC_052026.1, forward strand.
AAAACACAGGAGAAAGCTTAAACACACCCAAAACGCACTCTTGGTGGAAAGAAGAGATGCAAGCAGCCCATACAGAGCCCCCAAGAAGTCAGTTTGCAGCAACTGCCATCCACAACTTCCACAGGTCATTTCTGAAGGCACCAACCCTGCCCATTTCTAGGGCACACCAACCCTGCCCATTTCTTAGTGCCCCCAGCCCCACAGTGCCCAGCCTTCCCCTGGCTGGCAGGCCAGCCCTCAAGCTTGCTTTAGGCCACCCATGGGCAGGTAGTGTCTCACCACGGATTCAGCATGGCTGGGACACTCACCTGAAAGCTCTGGGTTTGCATTTCCCCGTGCTGCACTCAGTGCCCAGCCAAGGAGAGCCCCGTGATTCACCTGAGTTCTGTTTGCAGTGCACACCCTTACAGAGAAGGTGGTTCAGTTTTACCAACACTGTGCTTCACCTGAGACCCCCTAAGGGCCAGATAGTCACAGCTGACACTTAAGGACACTGCTCCATCCTGGTCCAGGGAAAATGCCAAAGCCAGCCGGAATTCCTCACCAGCATTGTAGGTAGTGGCCTGGAGCTCTGCAGGGATGAGTGACCAGCAGAGGGGTTTGGATCACTGCCCTTGCCTCTGCCAACTGCTTCTGATACAGGGCTCCAGCAGCAGCTCATGAAATGCCCACCTGTGGTAGGTAGGCTTAAAGTGTGTTAAAAGGTAACTGCCTTCACAAAACACTGTTTTCAATTAATTATTTACCAAAACTCACATTTCACTGGTGCTTCCAAGGTAAAACACCCTACACAGTTTAAGGCCTGATATTCAGCATGGAGACACAGGCAAGTCTAATCCTGCTAAAACTGATTTTTTTCCAGCTCTCTCTCCCTGTTTCTTTTCCCTTAAATCCCCAGCTGAAGATGGCAACTTTTCCCCACAATAACAATGCTAAGCTGCATCCTGATGGCCTGTGCTGCCAGAACCAGACACTGCTGTTTGAAATGTGAAAATACCTCACTAGAAAACAACCTTTGAAATGGCACAATATATCTGACATGAGCTTGCAGCTTCTGGATTGTTCATTTACATTCAAAGGAAGCTTGGAGAGAAAATTCTGCCATCTGGCAGAAGTGAAATCAACCCAGAGCAGTGGTGGGCAGGTGCTGACCTCCCAAAGAGTCTGTCCCAAGGAGCAGTAACTCTGGGCTTTCTCAGCTGAGGTGCAACGGCTGAGCAGGCCAGACCAGGCTGCTCATTCCAGCTCTGTGAGTGCCCAGAGGAGAAAACAGAGCCCCCGAGCAGAGCAGGGACGCAGAGCCCTCCAGGCTCCTCGGTGCTCTCCACTGGAAATCAGATGAGTGCTGACAAGAGCAGGAAGACTCGTTTTGAGGAGATCCAGCCTGCTGGTGTCAGTTCCAGTGACAATCACATCAGGCTGCCGGCACAGACGTGGGGAGTTCATCCCCTCCCAGACAAACTCTGTATTTACTTGTTCTCCAAAGCAATCATACTGAAAGGAAAACATGTTGAATAAGCTATACAGTAGGCAACTCCAGAATATCATCTATGTTTTCAATAACCAAGGAAGAGAATATAGACAAGATTAGATTTTGAAAGCACTAGATAAGCTCAATGCCTATGAAACCCAGGCTCTTGTCCTTCTAAAAAACAAACAAAAAAACAAAGTCTGCTGGGGTTGCCCTCATGAATTACTTTTCATCTGTTTCTCACCACAGCCCTGGCTAAAGAATAGCACAAGTTCAGTCTCCTCTCTCTCATATCCAGATATTGCACTGGAAAAATTCCACAGCTCAGAAGCTTCCCCAGGACCACAGTGGACTTTTCAATAAAAGCAACAAAATGAAGGAGCTTAGGGAGTCAGACATCCACTTCCTCTTACAAAAAATGCCTTGTTTTCTCCTGGTGACATAAGAGCCTGGTTTACTCAGTTTGGAAAAGTTCTGGTTTAACATTTTAGGCCTGTTGAAAGTCCATTAACGAGGCAGGAAATTTACCCCCTTTGGTTTTCTTAGGATCTGGGCACCAAAGTCCTCTGGGCTCTTTCCCTGCAGGGGAAGCCGATCTGGAGCAGCTTGTTGCCTTGTCACCAGGCAGATCTGTGTGCACCACATGCTTTACATGTTCCATAACTCACACACATAAAATCCTCTTTTCCCTCAACTTTACAGCATAATATGCACGTTTTATAATTGTGCTGCATGCAGACTGTCATGGGACAACACAAACTGCACAGGCTGCACAGCTCACCTGCCAACACAACTTGCTGGAAAAATTCCTATTTCTGTCTGGAGGGATGGCTGATTTTATAAAAGAAACCAACAAGCTAAAATCCTGTTCCATAAGGGTTTCCATACTAAAACCTGGAATGTACTAACATATGTTTTGTGTGTAAAGTGTGACAGAGCTGTAGTCAGCAGAAACTGAATTCAGAAGTAAATACTTTGGGGAACTTTTCCTGATGTGGTTGGAAAAGGATGCTGTCTGCAGAAGGAACAGATTTATTCAGAGGTCAAGAGCACAGCTCAGTGTTCTGCCTCCTAATGCACAGAGAGGACTTTGCTGGCCACAGAACAGTCGTTGTCTGCACATCTTCTTACAATGTCATTGCTGGGGACTTTATGATACTCATGACAGGTTTTACAGGATTATAATACTGTTTTCTTTCTATTTCAATGGCTCTGGTAGATGCTAAGCCCGTTCAGAGGGTGATGGTTGCTTTGGAAGAATTCAGAAAGCTCTGCACTTTCAAATACAGCAAACTACTCCATAAATGTCCTTGTGAAAGATGAGGCAATTCTGGAGACTTTTACAAACAATGCAAACAATGTATTTAATAGTAGCCAAAATGGACTTCAACAATTTGATTACTTTCCAGGCTTAAATTCTAAGAGCCTTTATAGATGCATTGTAAGGGGAAGTAATTCAGTCTTTCCAAAAGCCCAGCCTGGTTAGTTAGGACCACGATGACAAACTGGTCAGTGAAATATCAAGGCACCTGCAAGCTGCCTCCAAACACTCATTGTGTGGCATTTGCAAGCTCTGAGGCAAGCAAAGGATGTCAGCTTTGAGGAAGAGCAAATCCAGAAGCTCAGAACACCCAATGGATGGGGGCACAATTTGTGCAGCTGCCTGTACAACCCAGAGCTGCTGCTGAGCTTTCCCAAACATTTCACTGCCTTTCTGCACATCCTGAGGAGCCCCACGGCTGCTTCCAGGAGAACCCTGAGGGAAACATGATCATCTGACAAACAGATTGCACCTTCTAGCAGTTCCCAGCAGTAGGGAAGTGTTTGCTGAAGGAAAAGCTCTCCCTGGGGCTCTTCAGGCCTGACAGTTTCAATGATGCACTTCTGAAAGTTTCCCTTTAAATGTTTCAATAAAAAATGCCATAAATGCCTTCATGGCAGGAAATTACATATTTAAAATAAAGAAATGAGCAAAAATCCCACAGACCTGCTTTATAATGGATCCAAACCCAGAGAATCCCTCAGCTGAGTGCCCAGCCCTGCCACAAACATGTCTTGCAGTGTGACACTGCCAGAGCCACCCCCATTTGTCTCTGCCCAGGAGACAAACAGCTCCACCATACTTTCTGAAGCAGGTAGAACGTGAACTCTAAATGCTGCAAGATCTAAGGCTCAACAGCTGCATTTTAAACACACACACAAAAAAAAAAACACCAAAGAAAAAAGAAAAGGAAGTTCCTCAAGTAGATAAAAGTTTCCTTGGTACAAACAGAGATGCTCACTCAATTAAAAGCACAAAGCCTTCCTCAAATATATCCTTATGAAGGGAGCTGTAAATCCATTTTATTTCTCCATGTATCCAGGCTGGATTTCCTTTTGATCACAGCCACTTGCTCCCTCCCACTCAGCAGGATGGATTAGCAGGAAGCACAGCCAGTGCAGGCTTGGACACTCCTCCTGCTCAGCCAAAGGTGTGGAAAGCCACAGGAATGATCATTTGATAATGAAAGGAAGAATACAACCTTGATTCTTTCTTTTTCCCATATTATTTGTAAATATTAAATCCATAACTTGAAGTATTCTTTGAGGAGGACAGGAAGGGGAAAAAAAGAAAAAATCCAACCCAGGTTTGAACAGTATGAAAATGAGTTCTGGCTCCTTCTAACCAGAAATGGGGCCACGGTGAGCAGGTGAAGCTTTGAGACTTTGATTTACTGCACCATTTTACAATTTGCTGTTTAGCAAAAAAGGGGTTTTTTTTCTAGATTCTAATCACTAGATACTTTTGATATTTTTCCTTTTTGTCCTCCTGAAATGTCTGTCTTTGCATTTTGCCATTTTTACCTCTTCCGCAGCAGGTTTTTCTTCTCCTTCCCTTTCCTACATTTGGAATTTATGGGCCCTTTACCATTGAAAGGAAGAAGCCTCTTGCTGCTCTCACAGGCACTGCTTGTTCCCTGAATATTTAAATAGCACTGCTCCTTTCATGGTCTGTGAAACACCTACATCAAGGACCAAAGGATCTAAGCAATGACCCTGATATTTAGATCTAAGGAGTTGTTGATAGCCAAGTTCACCCTCAGCACAGCTTCCCTGAATTTGAAAGGCTTACACGTGGCATAGATTTGGTCCTCTGCGTTGAAGTTGTAGGGCTGATCTAGGGATACCTAATAAGCAAAGACATTTGAGGCAGTTCAGCATCTTTCAGGGTAAGGATTTTTAGATCTGTACCTTTGTTCCCAAAAGAGTTAAATGAATAATGAAATCTCCCTGCAGTGAGAACAGCTGAACTTAATTCAGAGGAAATTTCTCAAAGAACTGCCTTGGTGCCTTGCAAATGTGCCTGTCAAAAAGGGCTGCTCCTTCCCAGGTATTTGTTTTAGAAATTCCCTGCCTATAGGATTACACAGAGCAGCTCAGGAAAGACTTATGCTTAAAGCAGATTTGCGTTTTGTAGGTTTAAAAATTATGCTTTTTTATTAGCGTAAATAATACTAACTAAAAAGACTACTTAACAACATTAATTTCAAGGTAATAACTTTTCAGATAAACAAAATACAAACTTCTGAAGATCAATATATCAAGTACATTTATTCAAGTACAAGATCAATTTATCAAGTACAATTTATTTGAGCAGTTAATTCTTTCTTCTCTAATAACAACCCTCAATTTAGAGTGCAATTGTAAAATTGCCCCTATATCAGATTTGAGGGCTCCATTCTTAGGCTTCAAAAGTTTTGAACAAATTACAAAACAACCTGAATATCTGATTACACAGCACATACCTCAAGAGAAAATTCCATCCTTTGCAATTTAGAAGGAACAAAGCTAAACCCTGGTGTCATTCCTTACAATCCCAAAAATTTACCTAGTAGTGGAATTCTAACATCTTCAACTTAGGCCAAAATAACATTCTTATCTTCAATATTCAACAGAGTACAGCTAAACCTGTGATAACTGCAAGAATTACTGAAACCACCCTCAACATTTGTAAGATACTTTGATTTTCAGCTCTCCAGGAGTTCCAGTGCACATGTAGACATTGTTTTAAAAGGCCACCAGCAAAAGTGTAGCATTTTGATTGGACTTTTCAGACCCTAAAAAGGTTACTTAAATACAGGACACTTATTCCTGATGGTTTTGGTTGGTTGGTTCAACTTCCAAGCGAGAAAGGAGGTGTGGAACTACCAAAGCTGAATTCTCCCAGACAACCCCTTCCTCTGTCAGTCCCCAGGTTCATTAAACTTTCAGAGCTGATTTCCAAGCTACTGTTTGCTTTTGTGTTTTTGTCAGCCAATCCACAGAAAGAAAACAAATTGGATGGTCTACTTCCAAGCAGCCTGCCAATAAAAAATTTAAGCACTACTATCTAGAAGTAAAGTTTAAACAGAATTTTAAACTAAATCAAAATGTCAGAGTAAAGGACCATCAATGTAACGAGCTCTGCTGCACTGCTCTTTACCTGAGATCTTACAAAAGAACTTCTTCCTCCTCGAGTCTGCGGAGCCATAACTCGGACTCTGATGCCTCTGTGCACTGCTCAGAGGCCCCTGGAAAACATAAAAACCAGCCCAGCCCTGCCCTGCTCCCCACAGGTGCCTCTTCAGCAGAAAACCTGGCAGAGGAGATGGTTTCGTTAGGAAAATCCCTGTTGATGCAGGGGAAGCCTCGGATTTTGGTGTGTGTGGAACTTGGCAGTGCCTGGGAAACGTGTTCTGTTCTGGCTGTCAGGAGTGTCTGTAAAACCTGGCAGCTGGGCCACGGGCTGGGTTTGTCTGCAGGGAGAGCTTCCCATCCCTCAGAATTCTGTTCTGCCAATTCTGCTGCGCTGGTCTGGTCTAAGTCCCAGCATAAACATAGCACACAAAAGGAATTTTAGGGGTTTTTCCTCCGAGATAATTAACTGCAGTCTGGATGAATCACTTTTATTCTGGAATATAATTTCCAGAAGGAGAGGTATACAAGGACTGCTGCATGGACAGGGCTTAAAGAATTAAACAAAAAAGTTCCAAAGGAACTTCCATATTTCTGCAAAGTGCCAGTCCAATGAAAACCAGCAGCAGATAAAACAACTTGGAGAAAGCAGGCTGGGGGAAAAAGTGGCTTTAGGAATGGCTGTGAGAGCTACAGAGCCTTTCTAAAAATCACTCCGTGGTGTTCCAGCTGAGTTGAAAAATGAAAAGAAAAGCGCTGGGCTTTACAGCACCCTCGGCATTGTTTGTTTCGTCTGCCAAGTCTGTTCCTCTTCCTTCAATGGAGTGCTTGTGGTTTGGCAGTGACTTTTTAGCCGTTTCTGTCTCTCTCCATCTGAGGCCCCAAACTCGCGTTTCTGAAGTGTCGCGTAAGTGGAAGTTTGTTCTGCTGTTCCCCAGCTTCAGCAAGCGTGGGAGTCTTTGTGCCTCACTATTTATGCCATTTCAGCAAGCACTTAGAGAATGAAAACATCAACTCTCCCATCCAGGCACAGAGACTGGGAAAGCAGAGTTCAGTTCTGAAAACACAAACACGGGAGGCCAAGCTGGCAGCTCAGCAATGCCTGCCTCTTACAGGAGCCAGACCTGGCCCTGCTGTGGCCCACCTGTGGATCAGCATGGATCACCTGCAGATCACCTGTGGCCCAGCTGTGGCTCACCTGTGGCCCAGCTGTGGCCCAGCTGTGGGTGCTGGGTCCCTGAGCAGTGCCTGTGGTCATCACCACCCAGCCCCATGGTGCCAGCAGCGCCCACATGCCCCTGGAGCTCATTCCCAGCCTTCCCCAGCATGTTAAGCTTGGCTTAGAGAAAGAGGGGGAGAGCAGGACCCAAAGCCCCTGCAGGGGCTGTTCTAAATCCCCAAGGAGTGGGTGGGAGGCACCACCTCAGCCCTGCTGCCAAACACCACCCCCTGCCAAGCCAAGGACACCCTTTTTCCCCCACTGGGATGGAAGCAGCAAGGACACTGTGAGAGAAATCCTCACAAGGGAAAGGGCTGGCTTGGCAAGGGGAAGATAATTTTAATATCTTTTTGATGCATATTTCTCTCAGTAATGCAAAAAAACCCAATGATTTTGGAATCACTCTATGATTCCACGCATTCAGTTTTCATGGCCCAGATGAAAGCAGAAAACCGAATGCAAACCCTGCCAGTTTCCATACTGCTTATTCCCACTGCTTACACAGAATGGATGACTCTCAATGTATATTTTGTAAGGAATATCAGTAAGACTCTCCAGACAACAGACCCCAGAATTCCAAAGGTTTGCCAAAATTCTCCTCCTCTACATCCTAGTGGAGGGGAAGCAGGAAAAACTTATAACCCCTTAAACTGTGATAACTGATACTTCTTTGTGTGGCTTTTGATAATGCAAGTGCAAGCACTTGTTAAAATATGGTGTATGAAACATCAGGATTCAGAACAGCTCTTTGCAAAATTACAGGAAATTTGCAATTAAATTCAATCATCTGATTATTCAAAGTTCAGTTTGAACCCCATTTTTTCTTATAGAGAAGATTTAATCCAACACAAGGCACGGAACACATGGTTCAGAGAAACTTTTAAGAAAGCACTAGCAGATCTGCTTGGTTCTCAGATCCTTTGGTCTTTAACAATCCTCTAAATGACAAATAAAGTTACGCTTGCATGACCCCTCTGTCCAGGACCAGCTGAGACTGGAGAAAGAATCATTGCTGTTATTGCCTATTTTCATTATGGTTCTTAAGAAAGACGTCTAATGATTCAATTTTATCTGTACTTTTATTAAGTACAATTAGTTACACTAAAGAAACTGCTCTCTTCTCTGGTCCTTTTAGGTTCATGAACCTGCAATATAAAGAGTTTGGTAGCTTCCTGGGAATCCCCAGGTGAGTACTGTCCCTATTCAAGTGACCAGCCTGGCACAACACCCTTTGGACATCTTTTAGCTTCAATGTCTCTGCTAAGACATGGACAATTTACTTAGTTGCATTTTTGGCTCATATGGATTTGATTGACTGAAGTGCTTCAGAAGTCCCTGATAGCCAATAGTGGTTCCATGACCTGGCAGAGCTGACACTGAATCCTGAGTTTATGCCTTGCTCCAAAACAAACAGCAGATCTGCACATTCGTATTCCTGTCTTTGAAAATAAATGAAATTTTCTGAATTTCATTTATTAGAGATATTACTTTGAGAGCACAAGTAACTCTGACAGATGACATTCAGCTCAGAGAGCAGGCTGTGGGGACAGTCTGATGGAAAATCTGCCACTCAGCTCAGGGGAACCCCTGACCCTTCCCTCAACCCAAACCAGGCTGCCCCATCCAGGGCCATCCCTCCAGCCTTTCTTCCATCAAGGCAGTTCATAGGTCAGCTGCAGCAATATGCCAGTAACCTGTTTCTCAGTTATTTCACACTTTGAGCAAATCATGTTTATGAAATTATTATTTCTTCATGTTTCACTCTTTGCTTTCTGCTGGGTTTAGGTACTGATTGTATTTTTTGGCCCCAGTGGCCCAGCACAGGCTCTGGGCTTCACAGGGCAGCAGACCTGGCTGTGACCTTCCTAAGGACTTACACATCAGCCTCATGTCAAAATAGGCTTATTTGAGTTTATCAACAAGGTTAGGCAAGGATATTACACCAAAAAAATGTTGCTTTTATGCTAACTGGATGGGAGCTTAACCCTAGACTGCTCCAAAGCCTTCAGTTAACTTCCCTCTGAGTGTGCATTTCACATTTGAAATATTCACCGATATCTCACTGCTGTGGAGAAACATTCTTTGTTTTAAAGGCTTTCCCAATAACCATGTTAGATGTACACACCTTGAGACAGACTCCAACCATAACTAAGCAATCTTTCCAAGATTGGTGGGACCTCAGACCTTGCCAGAGATCAGGCAATACCACGATCCTGCCCACTACAAATCTACTTCAGATTTCTGTGTTTCCAGCTATTAATCTGCTTTGTGTGCAGAGTTCTGTAAAACACTGCTGCTATTAAAATGATCAGCTCTGTTGGCAAGAAGGCAGCTGCTGTTAGAGGTGCTCATTTTCCCTAACAAGCCCCTCCTGTTGCAACATTACATGACTGATGTTAATGAGCCCATCCCTGAACACCCAGGGGTAAACCAGCTGCAGGTTTACCAGGATGTTTGGACCACACTTACCCTCCAGTGAGCCAAAGGTTTGGTTCTTTTGATTCTCTTCACCTCATAGATGTAAATTACCTTTTGAAGACCCTGAAATTTTAGCTCATTTCAAATCAATAGCATTCTTCCCAGTATTTTCACTGGGCCCTGTATCAATAGTGTAACATTTCACCAGTCCTGAAGTAATTTTAATCTAGAAATTGTTTCCCCAAAGCTTGATAATGATTTAAGGTACAAGCAGATTTTTTTTTTTAAACCTGATAAAAAATAGCTCAAAGGCAGGTAGCTCTAAAATTAATTGTTGTGCTTCACTGAGGCTGTCACAAAACCCAGAAATCTTGTTCTCTTTCCTGTACTGCACACACAGTGGATTTCAAAGCAATCTATATTTATTTACTTGCTCTTTTTCTGTGAGAAAACCAACAAATTATTATAATTCACATTTAATACCTTATTAAATTAGATGTCACCTGCTCTTTGAGTGAGAGGTAAAAATTGAGTTCTGTGTAGTCAGAGGCACAAACTCAATCAAGTATTAATGGCTGAATTACTTTCAACAATAAGATACTAAGGCCAAGCAAAATGTCCAAGGTCACTCCACTCCAGATGGCACTAATATATTTACAGGACTGATGCCTCCTGGCATTTTCAATTTCTTATGTTTTTGGAACGAATCAAATTGAGGAGCTGGCAACTGCAATTTGCCCACAAAATTAAATTTAAAGGATTATAACTCCAGTTTTAAGCAGTGATTTGACTGAATTGATGTGAAGCCACTACTCCCAGCTCTTGATTTCCACTGAATGATGACCACAGCATATCACAAATTCAATCAGGACAAAACAGAGTGGTTATCATAGAGAGGTTTTTTTGTGTTCACAGCCACTGAATTAAGCCTCAGCTATCAGAGCCAGCAATCAGGAATATAACAAAAGGACCCACACCAAATAACTGCTTCTGACATGGGGGCCTGAAGCAGTGTGCCTTCCTCCTCAGCAGGGGAATTTCAGTGGCAGGGTTTTCACCTGGGCAGTGATGCTCCAGCAGTGAACATGCCCACAGAATTCCGGGTGTCCATGCTCCTGGAGGAACATGGAAATACAGACTGGCTGCTTGCTCCCGGAGGTTTGACTTGTGCACAGGCAAACCCATTCTTTTCTCACTGCTGTGCCAGAATCTTCAGGATCCTCTGCCAATCCAACCAAAAACTGGCTTCAGAGCCAGTCAGGGATCCCAGTGCCCAGCTGGGCATCCTGCCCCAAATCCCAGCCACGGGAACAGCTGTCCTGGGAGGGGACAGCCTGTGCTGGCCTGCTCAGGGTACAGGGTTTCTGCTGCACACAGAGCTCTGAGGGGCTCCAGGGCATTCTGTCCTGTGGGATAGGACACCCTAGCAGCAGCTGGCAGGAAGAAAAGCCCAGCTGATTACCCAACACAAAACAGCAAAGACTTCCAGCTCTGTAAAACTAAATAATACCCAGAACTGAGTGTTGGAAACCACATCCCTGAGCTTTGTTACTCAAGCTGAGCACTGTAGCTTGATTTTTATATAGACATGTAACAGTTTGTGTTCACATATATATTTAATTATATGCTACTGTCACATTTCAGGTAGGAAAAATACTGGTTTTGACTTATTCCTAGGGTTTCTTAGGCAGAAAATCTTGACGTTTCCTTCTCTTTCAGCACTTTGGGTCTGAGGTTTGTGGTCTGGGTTGTTTGCACAGGCAGCAAGCACAGACAGGCAGTGACAGACTGTCAGCACAGCTTCAGAAATCAAAGATGCACAGGAAGAACTTTGCTCTGTGCTGTTACATCGCATCCCAACAGAGCTCCAGAGTCTCCTGGTGATGTCAACGGAGGAGTCCTGTGCTTTGGGAAACCTTCCAAAGCTCCTGAACCTCACTGGGGAACCAAGGCAGCTCATTCCTTCCAGGCAAATTTCCTTTGCCTACCAGCATCTCTCAGGGCAGCTACTGCAGCTGCTGGGTTGAAATGCCACCCTGTTGTTCCAAAAGGTTTACCCAGCAAACCAAGTAAAATGCAGTTTCAAACTGCCTCTACTTCCATAGGGGATATATGGGGCTATATGGGCTTTGTATTAAAACAAGTGGGTATTTAATAGTCTCCTTCCTACCCATCCTTCTTTCCAGTGCCCATAGAATGCCCATATGTTGCCATATTTGCCTTTTTTCCACGTCACTGTGGCTCTTTCCTCTCTGGCTTCTGACCTCCATCCGTTGCAATTTAATGCTTTTATTACTGCAATAACCAAGCTGTGCCCAAAGTTAGTTTTCCCTTTAAACTTTTATCTTGATGAAACCTTTAACTATTGCAGTATGATATTGATGATCCCAATATTCCAACCCTCATAAATAAGTTAACAAGAGTGTTCTATTTATACTTCTATGTATGTATAGAAATACAGAGAGAGTTAAAAACAGAAATTACTTTTAAAGTTTTCTGTCACATTAAATATACAGTGGCTCCTGGGCATCTCCAGACCATCTAAAAATTTTGAAAGGGAAAGAAAAGGAAAAAAGAGAAGAAAAAGAGAAAAAAAGTCTTTAAAAATACATGTGCTCAAGGTACTGGTGAAATCAGGATCCACAAAATACCTGGATGGAGCTGGTGCCAAGAGAATGGAGCCATCAAGCTCTTTGCATTTGAATTCCTTAGACAATAAGTGCTCACACTCTGAGGAGAAAAATGCCAGCAATTTTTCAGTTGGAATTTAGTTTTGGACAGAAAATGAAGAGAATGATTCCTAAATGATTGAAGTGAGTGATAATTCCCATAGTGACAGAGACCAAGCCCCAGTGATGTGTCCCTGCCTCCTTCCCAGGCAGGACAAGGAGAGCACAGGTAAGGAACCTGCCAAAACCCCATGCTCAGAACACTCTCCAGAATAAATGGCTTCAGCTGTCAGAAGCTCTCTGAGCTCACCTGGGGAGGGGCAGGACTGCACAAGAGCCAAAATCCACCATTTTCACCTCAGAACCCAGCCCAGGCAGGGCCCGGGAACCCCCTGGGACACGGGGCTGGGGGGACACGCGGGAGGTGGCATCGGCGTGGCCATGGATTGACCACTGCCCTGGCCACAGCATGACCACTGCTCCAGCCACGGAGTGACCACTGCCCTGGACACAGAGTGACCACTGCTCCAGCCATGGAGTGACCACTGCCCTGGTCACAGAGTGACCACTGTCCTGGACACAGGGTGACCACTGCTCCAGCCATGGAGTGACCACTGCCCTGGCCACAGCGTGACCACTGCTCCAGCCATGGAGTGACCACTGCCCTGGTCACAGAGTGACCACTGCCCTGGACACAGGGTGACCACTGCCCTGGCCACAGAGTGACCACTGCTCCAGTCATGGAGTGACCACTCACCTGGACACAGGGTGACCACTGCTCTAGCCATGGAGTGACCACTGCCCTGGCCACAGGGTGACCACTGTCCTGGACACAGGGTGACCACTGCTCTAGCCATGGAGTGACCACTGCCCTGGCCACAGCATGACCACTGCTCTAGCCATGGAGTGACCACTGCCCTGGCCACAGCGTGACCACTGCTCCAGCCATGGAGTGACCACTGCCCTGGACACAGGGTGACCACATCTCTAGCCGTGGAGTGACCACTGCCCTGGCCACAGGGTGACCACATCTCTAGCCATGGAGTGACCACTGCCCTGGCCACAGGGTGACCACATGCTCTAGCCATGGAGTGACCACTGTCCTAGTCACTGTGTGCCCACTGCCCTGGTTGAAGTGTGACCACTGCTGTGGCTAAAGTATGACCACTGCCCTGGCCACAGCAAGCCCTTCCCCAGCTGCATGGTCAGCAGGACCCTCTGCTCTGTGAATATTTTGCTCTCTGATGTTTTTTCGTTGCCTGTGGCGAGAGCAACAGGCACATCAAAGCAAGCAACATCTCTCAGAGCAGAGTTATAAAACAAACAATTCAGAAATGGTTGTGCTCTCGGAGATTAAAACCATCCTGGATGACAAATTAACTCCTCAAAGTGATAAAATGACATGTTTGCATGGTTTCTTTGTAGTGAAGATCAGGAGGCACAAACCTGACAAGACTCAGGCATTGTCAGCACTTACATCAGCCTCTGATATGTCCTGGCCCATTTGTATAAATGGCTGTCACAGAAATCCTCTGTTCCACGATGCAGAAAGCCAAAATTCAACTATCTTCCACTCAAAGACTGCAGCACCCCTAATTCCTACCTTCAGCTTTAAAGGGAAATAAAAAAGAATCATAATAGCTGCAAATTATAATGCCTCCAACACAGCACCCTTTTAGGAATTCAAATGCTTTCTTCAAGGAGGTGTAATATTAAGCTTCAGTATTCCCTGCATTAAAAATTAAAAGCTGCACTGCCCCAGGGTGAGTGGATGGAGGGATTTTACTGAGATTTGAGGGCTCCACCTACCTCACACTGCTGCAGCTGGATTCACATAGCAGTGCATGGAATAGACTTAGTGATCTCCAGACATAAAAAGCTGAGGAATAACCCGAAAAGAGGAGGCTGGGAATGTTTCTTCCCAAACTGGGGTGGGGCAGACATTCAAACAGGGAAATATTCTTCACCAGCTTGATGAGTGATGACACATCTCTGTTCAGATCTGTGTTTAATGCATGAACTTCCAGTGGCAGAGTGGAGATGTCCAGGTCAGCTTTGGGAGATCCTTCCAAAGCTTTTGCAACTTGAAAAGTCTGTGGACCCTTTCCACCCCAGTACCTGTGCAATCACACCCAGAAAATCTCAGAGCCACATTTTACATTTGCAGGGGAAGCGTTTGTGTCCATCTGCACAAAATTAAGCAACGTGGTTCAGAGGCAGGGAGGAAGGTCAAGGAAAACTCTAAATAATATATATTAAAACAAGCAATAAATATGGAGGGATTGCAGAGCCTTTGACTAGAACAGAGAAAGTGGCAGCAAAGAAGTGTTCCTGTAAAATATTCCCTCAGTGCTTCATCCTCACTCTAAAGCTCCTTTGTCTTGCAGGTGCTTTTGGAGACTCTTATTCTTCCTGGTCAAATGTAAGAAAGCAACTGAGAGGAGACCTGGAAAACTTGGAATTACAAGGGCAGTATGCAAATCTGCATCTCCTTTGCAGCACATTTCCCATCTTTCCCAGCACCTGGCAGTGATAGTCTCCCCCCCTGGGAATCACCCATGATATTTCACCTTCACTGTGCAAGTTAGGGAGAATTCAAGGGTGGGAGCTTAATCATGAGCAACTGCATCTGCTAATTCTCCATCCTTCCCAGCTGTCCCAAGGGACTGACATCTATTGCACCCCAAATTGTACAGTTTGCATTTTCTTCAGTGCAGGTGAGTTTCAATAAATGTTGTAGCTAAAAGTGCAACCAGGGCTGCAGATTCCATAGTAAGGGCTCTAAAAATCTCATCAGGGAATGCCCTGCATAGAGATATTAAACCTGACAGCCCCTCCACACTGTGAGAGCAGAAAACAGCAGAAATTAATTGCATGTATTTCTGTCTGATAGGGTGTGCAAGCACTTTCCAGCAGTTCCCAACATCTCTGGATCTCATCCTGTGTTGCAAGAACCAGCAAGAGCCATTTAGGGTTTTCCGGGCCGTGCTCTGTTTCTGGATCGCTGGCCAGGCACCTGCAAACAGATCCCAGCCACGCTGCCCTATCCCAGCCCCACAAAGCAGATCCCAGCCACGCTGCCCTATCCCAGCCCCACAAAACAGATCCCAGCCACGCTGCCCTATCCCAGCCCTACAAAACAGATCCCAGCCACGCTGCCCTATCCCAGCCCCACAAAACAGATCCCAGCCACGCTGCCCTATCCCAGCCCTACAAAACAGATCCCAGCCACGCTGCCCTATCCCAGCCCCACAAAACAGATCCCGGCCACGCTGCCCTATCCCAGCCCCACAAAACAGATCCCAGCCACGCTGCCCTATCCCAGCCCCACAAAACAGATCCCAGCCATGCTGCCCTATCCCAGCCCCACAAAACAGATCCCAGCCATGCTGCCCTATCCCAGCCCCACAAAACAGATCCCAGCCACGCTCCACTATCCCAGCCCCACAAAACAGATCCCGGCCACGCTGCCCTATCCCAGCCCCACAAAACAGATCCCGGCCACGCTGCCCTATCCCAGCCCCACAAAACAGATCCTGGCCTGTGGAAATGCACCCAGCTGAGATAAGTGGTGGCTTAGCCTCAGTAGCATCAACCTGAGACCATGGTGATGCCCCAAGGAGCTGGAACAGAGGCTGGACAGAGTTAAGAGGAATAAAGAGGGTATTTATTGATGTGCCTTCAAAGGCCACCCTGGACAGTACTGGAGCCACAGTTGTGACTCTGCCTGGATGGCTCCAAGATGGGAGCAAAAGTGGCCTTGGTCACGAGATCTCACAGTTTTGTAAGTTTTAGTCAATTTGCATATAGGAATTAACTGCCCAATTAATAGCTTCAAATGATGAGGTGTCATCCTCCTTGCTTGCTTGCCTGCCCTCCTCTTTTCACATTTTTTGTGCTTTGGGCCTGAAGTTTGAAGACATTGTCCTTGAGTCTCCAGCTAGAACAGGATTGTTTTGTCTCTACCACGCTGTGCAAAGATCCCAGTAACACTGAATATAAAGCTAAAAGCTGCACATCAAAACAGAACAGAAGGACTTTAAACCTAAGCTATCAATGGGAAACAGGACACTGAAAAAGTGGCACCTGGTCAGGTCATGGCGAGAAGGGTGTGGTCATAGGAGCCGATATGTTAATGGACCTGTCCTGTATTTGGTCAGGTTTCTGGTTCTTGTTCTCAGCTGCTTCAGAACCTGATAGAAATAAGGTTGTGTCCCAAGTTCGTGTTCACGATTGGACCCCTGCCCTCAGAATACCCCGGTACCTTGTTATGTTCACCACACCCCTGTCTTTGGATCTTGCCCCTCTACTCTGCAGTTTCTACCTTTGTTATTTTGGTTATAAAAGTTTTTATTTTCTGGGCAGAACCGTCGTTCCCATCCCTCATTTCACCAGCTCCCTCCGGCCAAGCTGAATAAAGGGGTCCCAGTGAGCTCCAGACTGTGATCCTGCCCACACTGCCCTATCCCAGCCCCGCCAAACAGACTGATCACTGCCTGTGGCACAGCTGGGATGAAGTGAGCTGTGAATCAGGTTGTGATGCTGGGATAGGGGTGCAGGAAGCCAATTACTGCCAGCCATCCCTGGAGAATCCCAAATTAATCACTGCATCACTGTGCATTGGTGACAGCTACTATTCATAGGGGGAAAAAAGATTTTAAACTACTTCATGCACTTAAAATTCAGCCTATAATGCGTTTTGTCCTGTTACCTTTAAGCAAGTGAGCTAGAAAAAATAAGTTAATATGATGTGATATTTCTCAATACACTAGCAACACTGTAAAACAAAATAAAGCTTGTTCCAGAGACTTCAACATGGTTGATTTTTTTTTTGGTTTTTTTTTGTTGGGTTTGTTTTTGGGTTTTTTTGTTTTTTGTTGGTTTTTTTTTTCTTGTAAAGAAGGACCTAAAGGAGCAAATTCACACACTGGTAATGAAACTTTCAGCATTTAGGTATGCAAGAGACAAATGCTTTGCCATGAGACATGAATAGCCATATCAAAATTTTAAGCATTCAGGAAGTTTTTATTAGATGATAACACAATACTAATAGTTATTTCTACATGTACAGGTGTATGTAATTGTGTATATATAAGCAAAAAATGAAAGTATAGAAATATGTAATTTTTTTTGAGATGATGCTACCAAATTGATTTGAGAATTAATTCCCAAGAAGTCAGTTGGTATTGTGACTCAATGAGTTTCTTTGAATAAAGTAACCTTTAAAGTTTAAAAAATGTGCTTTACCTCCCCCTACGCCACCATGTGACCCAACATGGAACAGAGTAGCAACTTTTTGTAAGAGGCCAGAGTGTGTTTCTACCTCAGAGGATTTGCCCAGATCTGAGACCTTGTATCCCACAGAAAACCTCTGATGCCTGAAAACCACAAAGCTGGTTTCTTTACCAGTCGCAAAACTCAGCTCTTTACTTTGAAATTGAGACCTCTACATTCTTCAGCTTTTGAGTGGCTCTGTGTGTGAATTGCTGATATCCTTGGTGTCCATTCTTTGGCAGGTGACAACCAGTTATTAAAGCACTTACAAATGCTTCATCTCCCAGCTTTTTTTGTTTTTTTTTTTTTTGGGGGGGGGGGGGTGTTTTGGGTTTTTTTTTAAGGTCATAAAAAGCTATACAACAATGACAGCAGTTAGGATTCTTAATAACCAGGCTTTGCATGAATGCTTATTTTTCCTTAAGATAACAAGGAGGAAATCATGGGCTATTTTCTTAATTGTAAAAATACAATAGAACCATCTCTCTCTAGGGCTGGGGTCTGTGGGGCTGGACTATTTTCTTTCTTACAGATGACTGTAGGAATCAGAATAATCTGTTTTATTCAGAGTTACAGAAATTATTTAAAAGACCTATCTCACCAGAATATCTGCCCTTCACCCTATCTGGAAACATTCCCTGAAGGTGAAAGGTAAACTCCAGTGCTGTTCCCAGTGAGTGTCCAAGGACACCCATGGAGTGCAGGGGCTCTGTACAGCCTCCAACTCCATATCTTTCAGCAGCTCAGCAGAAAAGATGGGCCCTTCCCAAGTCACCTGGAGAGCTGCTCTGGTGTAGCTGGGAGAGAGAAATTGAGCAAAACAGCTTGAGAAAGATACTCAGGATTTATAGCATCATTTAGGCTTTCCTACAGATTCCTCCACTACTGCTGGTTCAGCTCATCATTTGCCCCAGTTTATGCATGAAAAATTAAAGTTTAAAGAGGACAATTTTTGGCTGTGGAGGAATCACAGTTCCCTTCTTTTAACCCCCCCTCACACAAATCTCACTCTGTGTCTCTGGAAGGCAGAATGGCTCTGTGTGCAATTTTAGGAAGAGGAGCTACAGTGGTTTCCAGAGCTCTCTTCACACACTGGGATGGATAAGATGGAATAAATGATGCATTTTTAGTGGATTATTGAAACTCTTTTACTGTGTATTTTAACTGTTGGCTCCATGTACCAATGACCCGACAGCCAAGCTTTCTCAAAATGCTCCTGGGATGCATTTCTGCTTTATTTTTACAGCAGCCTCCAGGTTAAAGCACCTTGGGGCATCCTACAATATTAAATGAAATAAAATGTCAAAGCATGTAAAGTATGGTCAAAGTGCCATCTAAGATAGAACATCAGGCTGCTGTCTAATTCCAAAAAGCTGCCAGTTATTCATTGTATCTTAAAATAAGGGTAATGAATTCCTCTGATAAAAACATGGAATTTAATTTGGCTGGGAGTCAACTGAGGTCATCTAACTTGTATTTTCAAGGGTCTTTCTGAGTGCAGAGGAATGGGTGTCAGTGAAGAGCACAGAAACACAGCAATGAGTGGCCTTGGCAGAGTTCATGAGAAATTGCAGGAGCAGCTCTCAGGAACCCTTTTGCTGCCCCCAACAAAAAGTATTCCAGTTTTAAACCTACCTTGGCCAGCTGAATCAGCAAACTCTACTGATTATACAGCTCTTGGTTAAGAACAATTTTGTTCATGTCTTTTGGATAACCTCTTTCAGCACCATATCCAGCCTTCTCCACAGGTGCCTGGGCTGCCCCAGGGCTTTGCTCCTGCTGCTGCCTTGCACTGCTCACCCTGGAGGAGATTTCTGTGACTCACACATCCAGCTGGAAGGAAACAACCAACTAGGCAAAGCACACACACTTCTATTGATGCTCCTGTCAGGCTAAGGAGGTAACAGTTCTCCAGGAGTGACAAAGGACTAAGGGACCATCCATAAAAAAAGTCCTGACTCTCTCTCTCTCTCTCTCTCTCTCTCTCTCTCTCTCTCTCTCTCTCTCTCTATATATATATATATATATATATATATATATGTATATGTATATATATATTACAGCTGGAAATAATCTGCAGTGTAATCCATACAGTTAAACCCAGCAGGAGTTCTGGCTTCTAAGACATTTTGATCTGAATCCAGAGAATTAACAGAGCCCATAATCAGCTTTGTGCCTGGCATCAGTGTAAGCTGCCCACGTGTGATGTCGCTGTGCTTTGCCGTGCCAGGATGCCAGGCAGGGCTTCCCTCTGCCGAGCGCTGCTGGGAGCCCCTGCTGGGAGAGCTCTGCATCACAGAGCATCACCACACATCCCCTCCTCAGGCCTGCAATCCCCAGCGACTCATGGGTGAAAAATGAGGGGTCGGTTCTAGCACTGGAAATGCTTTTTACCACCGAGACCGACATGTATAAAAACTGACATTTTATTTTGTGGACAACTCATCACTTGTGTTCAGCTGAAGGCATGCAGGAAAAGATGAATAGCAAAGCTGCCCAGCTGGATTATTTCGGATGTTTGCTGTGCTTCCTGAATGGAAACTCCTGGGGATCTGCAAACATTTGCCCATAAATGATGAGTAACCTATTAATAAATTGACTCCAGCCATAGAGAATTCCAAGTGCACGGAACACAGGCTGCAAAAATGCTCCCCACAGCACCTGCACCTGCAAGAACCCTGGCTTCTCACCACACATCCCTCCAGGTGCCTGAGCTCCTCAACACTGAAACTTCAGCTGCAACAGCAGGGTCGTGGTGGGAGGCTGTGAGCCAACTGTCACAGAAAGAGGGAATCATTATGAAATCCCCCCTGAGGTCAAACTCTCTAGATTTTTCCATATTATTGCAAAGATGTTTGAAGGTGAATGATGTTCTTTCAGGTTTATTATCAGCCCCACTGTGTGCTCTGAGTCCCTGCACAAATCAGCTGCACTCATTTCATGGATCTGACACAGCTGACTCTGTGCTGGACCATAAAGTTCATCAGATTTTGTAGTTTATGTAGCCAATAAACTGTAGTAGGCACAGAAACCTATTAATAGAGAGAAATAAATAAAGGAAATTATGTAAAGAGACCTTTCTCAGTGTGAACCCGCCCACATTCAAAGCAACGGAAAAGTGTTATAGTGCCCAGGAACACCCAGATCCTCCCAAAACAAGTGAAATTTAAAAACTCCTTAAAAGAAAGCAGCGCACACCACACATGGGCCTAAAAGATATTTTTAGGCTCTTGAAAAAGTCAAGTCTAACTCTACAGGGAAAGGATTCCCCAGCAAGATTCAGATCTCTAACAGATCCTCCCTGCTTTGCACAGCATATGGAAAATGCCATGGGACTGGCAGATGTCAAAAAAGGACATTTTAAAGGGACTAACTACTGGTTCTGGACATCTCAAATAATCTTCCAGAAGCACAGGACCCAAAGTAAGCCCTTTCTGCAATTAAAAATGGGTGTAAAACTTCTGATTTAAAGTAACAACAAAAGCAATGGGTTTGCTTCAGTGGGGAACTTGTTTTAAACAACATTCTGAGAACTATACCCACGCTCTTGTTATTCCAGCATTATGGACACCAATTCCTCTGTTGCTCCCAGTGTAATCCCCCAGCTGGTTTTATGATGCTGCCCATGGTTCCAGCTCAGCTCTGGTGGGGGCAGGTGCTGTGCGGATCCCTTCAACCCAAATGTTGTGTGTCAGGTCACCACGGTTCATTGCAAATGGTACTGAATTACACCAGAATTTCATTCCTAACCAGAAAATAATTACAAATCTTAAGGTTGCCGTGCAGCAGAACTTAGGTGAATAAATGTCTTTAGTATAAGCCCCACTTAATATATCCTATTATATCTCACGTGTAAGACATAATGTTATTAGGTACTAAAGATCTGTGCTGTCAGCTCTCAGACACGTGTGCAAAACACATCTAAAATTATCAATCGGTAGAAATGATGAAATTACTCACATTCCTTTTGCACACATATAGCAGAAGCCAAAGCAGCACTTTGGTACATTTTAAAACTCATTTCAATCCCAAACTCTATACTCTATACAATAGCAGCACAGTGGAAAGCTGCAGTACAGAAGTCTAAAAGTACAAATGTCACTCCTTCAGAGCAAAACATGGAAAATTAACACAGATAATTCTTCGGTGTCAAAGACTTTTGTTTTTCATTTTACTTTTGCAGGTGCTGTCAACAAAACAGACAACACTATAGTATTTAGGCTTCACTAGGACTAAAAGTGACAACAAACTCTACAGCAATTGCCTGCTGCACTCACTTTCTACCACTTGTACTTTCCTCCATACTCTAATTTAGAGCTGCTGTAAAGCCTGTCAGGTTTGTTGGGAAAGGCCATGAAGCTGCAGTGTCAGCAGCTTACATCATGAAATGGGATGCAGTTTCACTGAGCCCCTTTTCCTCTCAGCCCGGGCTCTTTTTCTCTTCCATTTCAGAGCTTCTTTCTCTTTCCTCTTTGTTTTCACTTCCCAAGGAAAGCAGGAGAGAATTTGGGAATGGTGCTTTCTTAAAGTCATATACAAACACACATATATATTCCTTTTTCTGAAAATTAGAGGAGATTTTCTGGTAACCTTTCCTTGCTCTGTTCATGGAAGGACATCACACCTCCAATTGTTCTATTTACTGCAATATCCGTGGGGGCCAAAAGGCACTGAGAAAGGGAAGCTGCTCCCAGGGATGAAGCAGTGCCACAGTAATTCTCTGGATTCCAAAGCAGTTTTTGCACCACTAGATATGCATATGCCATCACTGTGTGTACAAATTACCCATGCAAATGGGCTGTGATTATTTCCATGCACAATTATCCCGTCTGCACCTGCAAGCACAACATTTGCATACAGGAATTGAGCTGGTGCGTGGGTGCTGTTTGTTTGGGTTCTGACACATTGTCTGTGTCTCTGTAATTGCCAGTGCAGCCCCACATCTGGATTAATGCCAGCACAGTGCCATGTGTCACCTCCTGAGGAGCCTTCACAGCAGAGGAAACTGGAAGGACAAGTGAGATGCTGAGTGAGAGCAGCCACACCCAACTCCTGCAGGTGCAAATGCCATTTCAAACATGATTGAGATGGAGCATGCATGGGAAATAGCCAGGAACACATCAAATGTCTCTGATGGTCACTGCAAGGCAGCTCCTTGGCAGGGCTGGAGCAGTGACCAAAAGCCCACTGCACACACCCACCCAGCCCTGCCCTACTGCCGGGAGCCCCACACTCCTTTCAGGCCTCACTCGTACAACTTCTCTTTAAAAATACCATTATTTTTCAAAAACTATTCATCTTTGCTCATCTCTCTGTTATTACAGTTAGCTATGCAATATTAGAGCATGGATTTACCCCGATTATTTGTCAATAAATTCTAACAGCCTACACATAGTGCTCAAGCAAATAATTGTAACCCTTTTAGTACAAATAACCAACTCAACCATTGCTTGTAACAGAAATACTGATTTGCTGAAATCAGACTCGTGTAGTCATTAGTTTATTATGAAAGACTTTATTTCATACTTGCAATGTTGCTCATGGAATTGAACAAAAACCCCTATGGTACAATAAACAGATTGTAAAACATTGCATCAGAGCCTGGATCTTCAGTTCATTAGACATAAAAATTCAGTCCCATTATCTCCCTCCTTGAAGATGCTCTCTCTTTTACACTAACCATGTTCAGCAGCAGTTTGCTCCAGCTGACCTTAATTTAATACATTTTTCACAGAAGGATTGCTTCAGGGTTCAAACATTTCTGTTGCTAACCACTGCACATGTTCTAGCACTTGGCCCTGAAGTTCTCACATCTTTCTGAGAACATTTGCTGTGCAAGACCACCATGGGAGTTATCATTTTTTAAAACATATGAGATAATTGATTTGTAATTATCAACAGGGAGAAATGCCATCGCTGGTGTTTGCTAAACTAATTGTAAAATTTATTGCTCCTTTCAAGTCTTAATGTATTGCCTCAAGTGTTCTCCACTTAGGCACCAACAGGCTGCAGCAAATGGAGTGGCAGCAGGAAGTCAGGGATGGAATTACTCACTTCTTCAATGATAAACAAGGTTCTTTCCTGACTGCTCAGCCCATTCCTGGCATTTCCAGGGCATTTCCCCCCTGGGATGCAGCCCAGGTGTCCAGGATCCTGCTCTGGGCCATGGTCTGCCCAGCTGGGGATGGGCAGCTGAGTTCAGGGGGTTTTGGAGAACGAACCCAAAAACGGCACCAGGCAGCACCCAGGGTGCACCTACACACTGAGAGCACCCAAACACACACTGAGAGCCCCTAAACACACACTGAGAGCACCCAAACACACACACTGAGCACCCAAACACACACTGAGAGCACCCAAACACACACTGAGCACCCAAACACACACTGAGAGCACCCAGACACACACTGAGAGCACCCAAACACACACTGAGCACCCAAACACACACTGAGAGCACCCAAACACACACTGAGAGCACCCAGACACACACTGAGAGCACCCAAACACACACTGAGCACCCACACACACACTGAGAGCACCCAAACACACACTGAGCACCCAGACACACACTGAGCACCCAAACACACACTGAGCACCCAAACACACACTGAGAGCACCCAAACACACACTGAGAGCACCCAGACACACACTGAGCACCCAAACACACACTGAGAGCACCCAAACACACACTGAGAGCCCCTAAACACACACTGAGAGCACCCAAACACACACACTGAGCACCCAAACACACACTGAGAGCACCCAAACACACACTGAGCACCCAAACACACACTGAGAGCACCCAGACACACACTGAGAGCACCCAAACACACACTGAGAGCACCCAAACACACACTGAGCACCCAAACACACACTGAGAGCCCAAACACACACTGAGAGCACCCAGACACACACTGAGAGCACCCAAACACACACTGAGAGCACCCAAACACACACACAGAGCACCCAAACACACACTGAGCACCCAAACACACACTGAGAGCATCCAAACACACACTGAGCACCCAAACACACACTGAGCACCCAAACACACACTGAGAGCACCCAAACACACACTGAGAGCCCCTAAACACACACTGAGCACCCAAACACACACTGAGAGCACCCAAACACACACTGAGCACCCAAACACACACTGAGAGCCCCCAAACACACACTGAGAGCACCCAAACACACACTGAGCACCCAAACACACACTGAGAGCACCCAAACACACACTGAGAGCACCCAAACACACACTGAGAGCCCCTAAACACACACTGAGAGCACCCAAACACACACTGAGAGCACCCAAACACACACTGAGCACCCAAACACACACTGAGAGCCCCTAAACACACACTGAGCACCCAAACACACACTGAGAGCACCCAAACACACACACAGAGCACCCACACACTCTGGGACCGCTCCTGCAGGAGGTTCCCTGCTGAACCCATCTCCAGCTCCTCCCCTGAGCTGTTCTTTCCAGCTGCACCTTCCTGCTCTGTGCTCTGTGCTGAGAGCTCTGTGGTTCCCAGCCCCAGTTAACCCAGGAGCCCTGAGTTCCCCACAGCTGGAATCCCCCAGCATCACCCACACCTCCCCTGTCTGTCTAACAGAGAGCAGAGAGTGAGAAAGAGCAGCAGTTACCTGGCCCAAGGGGGCACCCAGAGCACGCCCTGCACAAACTGCATTTGTGGCCATGCTTCTGTGCTCTGTGCAGCAGCCCCAGGGCATGGCTCCTGTCCATGCTGGCCCTGTTTGTTCAGGCAAAATGTGTCAGCAAAAGTATAAAAATGTCCACTCTATTTGTAGCTTCCAGATTTTTCTCTCAATATCTCCATCCTTTCCCCTTCCAGCCTCTATTATTTATATCAGCTAACATGTTTAATGGCCTCTTCTTTCTATTTTAGGTTCCTGGGAGGGCTGTGTGAAGAAAGGTCTCCCAGAGGATCAATTATGAGATTTTTTTAAATTTTTTAGCCTTTAAGAAGACTTGAGCTAGAAGTTTTAGGTAAAATAAACTGATTGAACCTGATCATGATTAAAATTTGGAGAAAAATGCAAGTTCCAGGGTTGAGTGCCTAGAACTGTTTGTGTGTGTGTGTGTGTGTGTGTGTGTGTGTGTTCAGTATGAATTAATTTGGTGCAGACTTTAAAACCCCTCAGGTTTTTTTCACAAGCAAAGTTTGCAATTCACTTGAAATGTGATATGGCAGATTTCAGGCCATTTTCATAAAGCATTTTTTCAATCCTAAGATCCACCTGTCTATATTCATCCCCGAAGAGAATTTCCTTATATTTGCATGGATTATCAAGGTAGTATTTTATGAAGAGACAGTTTTGTTTTAAAATTAAGTCCTCACAACTTCCTAAAACAAATACAGCTACATGATTTATAGACATTAGACCTTTATTAAACATGTATAAACTAGATTATTGTGTACGAATTTATAATTTAAGAAAAGCAAAATTAAATTCATAAATTATTCTGATTGGGCAATTTGATATTAATAGTTATTTTGTTGATATAAATGGTGTCCTGGTAACTCTGGGGCTACCCTCACTTACTCTTAGTGTTCCCTCTGTATCACCAGCACCTCACTAAACTGAGTGCAGCACTAAACTCCAAGGGTGGAATTAATGTAAAATTGTCCTTGAACTTCATTTCTGAGCCCAGAGGAGGCTGAGGCTGTCCCAGGGTAGGTCTCAGATAGGGAAGGTCACCACAGCCATACCACCACAGACTGTGGCCTTTTATTGTTATCCCTGCCCAGAAAACAGCTGATGCTGAGCTCGTGGACATCAGCCTGGGAGGAGGAGGCTGAGCTCTGAGCCAAAACTCAGAAAAACCAGCAACCCCTGGCAGGAGCTTCCCCCCCACCAACATTAGGAGGTCTGGAGCTGTGCAGAGCAGACTGCTCCAATGCAGCCCCTGGTGAACATCCACCCCCAGCTCCCAGCAGCTCCAGGGGGGCCTGGCCAAACCCTGCCCAGGGGCAGCACAGCTGGCAGCTGCACAGCTGGCGAGGGCATGGGAACCCCAGTGCTGTCCGAGCTGCTGGGACTGTGTGGGGAGGAAAGGGAAGTTAGTCACGAGCAGTTTGTGCTCACACTGGGCTTGAGGGGCTTTAAACACAAATGGGGCACGAGCTGAACTGCCCCCAGAGAGGTTCCATCAGCACACAGGGGATGGCGACCCGTGGGACAAGGTTTCACACCACCATCACCCCTATGCAGCAATAATCTTTAGGAATCACGGTGGTTTGGCTTTCCAAAAATGCACCAAGCAGTACCCAGCATGTCCCACCCCTCCCCATGTGCACCAGAACACACGGGCCTTGATGGAGAACAATGAACAGCCAAGTTTCAGTTGAAAGGGGAATTCCACAGCACCTCATGGCCAAGCCTTTTTTTCCTCTGCCTCGTCCTGAGCAGCGGCCACAAAGAGCTGAGCTCAGCGAGAGCTTCCCCAGCCTGGTACCCTGCCACGAGAGGGTCCCCCAGGCAAGGAAAACACAGACTCCAATGATTACTGCAATGGAAAAGCAGAACAGTTTCATCATTTCAAAACTCTTGGTATGTGACGGAAATAAAGAGATGTCACATAGAGATGTATGCAGAGATATTCTGAGAATACCAGTACACCTACACATCTACTGGGAAGTGATGCCTCTGCTGCTTGCTGACCTTAGCGCTTGGGCTTTTTCCTGCAATTGTGCATTAAAGGCAAGTTCTTGGCTGAGCAAACCAAGCAGATGTTGGACTTGATTTTACCTCTTTTTTTTTTTTTTTTTTCATTCTAAGAGAACCAAAAAGTACTTGCAATAAGGCATTTTATTTACTTATCTGTAAAGGGCAAAATATACATGCAGGCTCTTTTTTTTTTTTTCCCCACACTATACCCTACTTAAGTAATGACAATGTATAACACTACAATTTAAGCAGGTAAAGCAATTTAAGTTTTGTGGTTTGTCCCTGTCATTCCCCTCTGTTTGGGGAACAGCACAGCCCAGTCTCTACAGGCTGTTGGAAAATTGCATAACAAGCAGGGCAGCATTCTTTTTATCCACACATATAGTTTTAAATATGATCCCACCAAGCCATTAATGTCTGCATGACAAACTGGCAACTTTAGCTGCTGCCATTAATCCCACATCTAGCAGCAATTTCAGCCCCTACTCGGTAGCAGTTGGTGCTGTAAGTAATGATGCAGTTCAAAAGCAGACTGAAGGTTTAACCTGCACTGACCCACACACACATAAAAACTCTGGCTGCTCCATTACACTGCTTGGCTGGTGCACCACAGCTACAAAGCAAAATACTTCAAAATGTCTCTGTCAGTCCTCAGGGGACTGAAAGAACACTTGAGAATTGTTCCCACTGGTTCCTCACAGCCATACAAATGAATATAATCTGAACAGTTTTCGCAGCAACAAATTGAAAATATTCTCTTAATTGGTGTGTTTTACACAGGACCTTTTGTTCAGTCTCCTCTGCCCACTGAAGATAAACCTCACACAAATTTACAAACTGCATTTGTGTTGTCCTGCAAAACCTCCAGGTTTGTCTTGCAAAAGAGTTTTTCTGCGGACAGGACAAACTAGAAAATGTCCAGTAAAGAAAAGACAGCTAACAAGTGATCAGTTAGAAAATCCAGATTTGAAAGGCAGAAAAATAATCTCTGCTCTCTCAGGTCCCAGGATTTCTCACTAGAAAGACACTGGAAAGACACCTGCATGTAATGCAGGGAAGCAGTAAATATTAATCCTTAGTATCTTCCTCATGGTACCAGACAGGGACAGTCGGGGTTCCTGCTGGAAAAAAACCACATGGCTGACAGCCACAAAACACTCAACAACCTCAGAAAGGTGACAGCAGACACAGCTCCAAAAATGCTTTATGTAATGGGAAAATGGCACTCAGGAACCCTGAGGCCCCCTCTGCTCCTGCAGGGACCCATGTTCAGAGTCAGGTGTGCAGCACAAACCAGGGACCATTTCAGTCATTTTCATGCTCTTGACCAGAGAGCTGGAGAGCCCAGCAGCCCCTCCACACCACTGCCCTTTTGGGCAGCTGCATTTGAACTGCTCAGATCCACAGGGCACTCAACAGTGAGATCCAGGTCTGCTCCTGCCATGAGCTCTTGGTCCTCCTTGATTCCCCTGTCTCAAGAGCAGGAGGGGTTGAGTCCGGATGCCATCAGCTCTGTGCCTCTCAGAACAGCATGTCTGCACATGCAAATCGTGTTTAGATTGTACAGGTATTCCTCTCTTCCTGACACTTTCAAGTGACAAAGCCTGGGGGATCACAAAGGGAGACCATAACCCAGTGAAACCCAACTGTCCCTGCATTCCCAGCCCCACCACTGGCTCCATCTCTGCCCAGGACCCTGCCAGGAGCAGCCCAAGAGCCCAGAGCTTGTTCTCTACATGAACAGGAGCAGGTCCTGCTCTGGGCAACCCTCTTCTGCCCTGCACTGGACCTTCACACGTGAATGCTCAGCTGAACACATGCAAAAATATTCTAGAAAGGCTTTCAAGAGAAATCTCTTATTAAAGATCCTAAACTGCACAGAGTGCGGAACAATAACACTGTCTGCCTGAAAATGTCATATCTTTGTCTGAACAGCCCAAAACCTTATGTGCTCTGAATAAAGATAGAGATGTAATTGCTTTTCTTGTTACGACTCACTTGTGCATCATAGATTTTTTAATATCCTGCAGAACACATGTATTGTGGGAAGGAAGCAGGTGACAGCAGTAAACATATGTAATGTTATTTTTCTTTATGATTGATATGAGCGGGGAAGTCTAAATGATGCCTTAGGTTTTTAATAATCAACTATGGAGTCTTAGGGGGAAAGTGCGCATTTTGCCAAGAGCAAAATCATTAGAACTTTAACTCCAGCCATTGTGGGAAATTTCACTCAGCTAATTGTAGCCATTAAGTGGCAGGTTATGCAATGAAATTACTTCAGCCTTGTCTACACTCAAAACCAGGTTGCTATCAGCAAAGTAGCTTTTTCTGAGTGAACAGGGGTGAGAAATGCTCTGTGCTGTTGAAAGTCTGTTGGGCTGCGTGTGAGAGGAGCTGAGCTGATGCTTCATGGATTTGGAAAAAGCATCCCTGGAGATGCAGCAGAGTTCTGAGAGAGCTGCACTGCAACACCTTTGTGTCCATATACATATACCTGGAAGGCCCATAGGCACTGTAAGCTAAATAATTCCTAAAATTTTGGTGAAGAGTTGAAGCCACACCACCCTACCTGGGCATTCTTGGGCCTGACGTAATAACAAAACTGCAGGAAGAAATACAAATTTATGTTCTTGTAGCTCTTACTGCACAGACTTTGTGAAGATGATTTCTGAAAGCCTAGTTCAGCTTCCCACTTCTCCTGCACCTTCCCTAAACCCAAAAAGGCCTCACTGTGGGCAGCTGCCCTTCCCTGGCTTTCCAAGCCCCATAAAGCAGGGTCTGTAAGAGGGAAGGGTTCAGAGATGGAGCCTCCAGAGGGAGACCAGAAGCCTCAGACATGCACAGCAGGGGAATGCCGGGCATTTCCCCAGCTCTGTTCAGATCATGCTGTTCAAAAGCTTCAACTGGGCCACCAGGCATCCCAGAAAAACGTGGAAATTCTCTGATCCACCGGAAAAAAGTTCCCACACAGAAGTCATCAAGGCGCACTTCCATGGTGGATTCCTTGGGTGCAGCTCCACAGAGCCACAGCACCAAAAACCAGAGGGAGAGGAGGAGCTGACAGAGCTCAGACCTGAAGCAGTCACCAGACCCCTCCCCAAACCTGCCAACCTCACCCCAAAGATTCCCATTCCCAGCACAGGCACCCAGCACTGTCTCAAGGAAAAAAGAAACCCCTCGTGTTTCCTGAAGCAATGAAGTAATCCAAGTCTTTCTAGGAAAAGCACACACAGCATATTAAGCTGTTAATAATTCAATTTAAACAGCTAATCAGTGTTTTGCATTTGTAAATTATGACCTCAAAGTTTCTCATTATTAACCTAGAAAATCAGAAGGAAAAGGCACACCTGTATTGGCAGGGTTTAACAAGTTTGCCCCAAAGCTGTGCCAGGCCAGGGAGTGGGATCAACCCATTAATTTATATGATGATGCTTCTGGCTGTTGGAATTTCCCTCAGCTGCAAATAAATTCTAATGAAAAAGAAAGCTGAAGCAATTTTTTCTGAAACCCCCAAAGCTCTAGGCTGTTACAAATGAAAAACAGTGCTGATGAATTCAGAGTATGATTCAATTCTAACCACATCCAGAGTGCGTGAAACAAAGTGGCATTAAGATATTGTCCTGGGACAGTGTGAATTCTGCCACATCCATGGAAAGTCAGGAGCATCATTCTGGGATGCAAGTCTGAGCATAGGGTTTTCTACAGAAGGACTCAAGTGAGGGCAAACCAAATTATTTTGTTCATCCAGTGTTGGTTTTCAATTATTTGAGGTCATTTTATATAGATTGTATTTTGTGGTCCTAAATTCTTGTAGCTTAATCCTTATCAAAGTACCTCACTACAGTGATCCCAGTGATCCTGTTCCAACCCTGCTGGGAGATGAATCCTGCTCAGACAAATGACATTCACCCCTCTGCTCCATTCCCAGCTTTCTAAGTCAAACCACAGGCACCCAAGGCTCTGGAAGATACTGTAGGCGATATTCAAATTTTTTTCAGCTGTACAGTAATCCAGATAAAATCCACTGAACTCCCTAATACTTCAGATGAAGTCCAGTGAAATCCCTAATAAATTATTTCCTTTCTTCTTGTGCCAGATCTTGTGGAGCCTTCATTCCTTTAATGTTCTCAACCATTGGAACCCTCCACTTCAACTGGATGCAGACAGCAAAGTCTGCTCTTGGGGAAAGGACAATCCATGGCAACCTTGTCTTCAGCCTTAGGCTTTTCTCCTGCAAAACCAACTTCCTAAACTCAGCCTGCTCGTGAAAGCACCAGCACAGAGCCCTGCACCCTCTTGTGCCCACCCTGTCCTTTTTGCAGATCCACCCTGCCTCCAGAAATTAATAATTACAGTCAGTTTTCAGGCAGTGCTAGGCACAGAACAACAAAATCCTTCCCCATCTCTACTAATTTTCAGCTTGGGCCCCCCCAGAGTCATGAGTCTCCCTGTGCTTTGCAGCCTGCAGATGTTCCTTAATCTCATACCATTTTTTCCACATTTACAATATTCTAGTCCTCTACAGTGAGCATGGAAACTTTAAGAATGAAATATGCAGGTCCAACTAAGAACAATAGAGCAGTGACGATTTCATTTCATTTGTACTTTTGGAAAATTACAGTTTTAAAACATTTTTTTTCTCAAAATGAATATTCTTTTGACAAAAGACACATACTGAGGACTGTGTTTCTTGGCCAGAGCAAAGGCACACAACTGGGTAAATGGCTACATCACTTGAGATAAAAAACCTGCCTTTGCAGATAAACAAGACTTTACAGCTCCTGTTTTGTTGATGCATTAACTGAACTTCACCAAAAATTCTGGTCTTAATATCCTACGTTCTACCTCACCAACCATGGAATTTAAAATCACAAAAAGGGAAAACAGGTGGGGGAAGATGGGGATGGACAGGCACAAGACAAAAAATGATCTTTAAATCGTGGTACCCACAATGCAAATAGCAAAGTCAAACCCCATTCTTTGCAACCAGACTGGCACGAAGCAACAGCAGTTTAATGTCATTCTCAAAAATAAAGACAAAATCTTGAAATTTAACACAATTTAGCATAAGTCTGCCAAGCACCTTAAGAAAATCTAGTTGAGAAATTCAGTTTAAGTGCTAAGAACTTCTCTGGCAATGCTAGAAGCAACTACAATCATTGTGATTTAATTCCTTTGAATTTCAGAAAACTAATAATGGTTCTAAATAATTAGAAACTCTTATTACATTAAAATTCATGATACATACTGATTAGATCATATTAAAATGAAAAGAATAATTTGAATTATTTACACAAAAAAAAGCCCTCAAAGTGAGATAAATCTATGGACCATAAAGACACAGAAAAGAATTCCTGAGACAGTAACAGCTCATTGCACAATAATTTTCATAAGTATTAGTGATGTCTGAATTGCACCAAATAAAGAACTTCCCCAAAATAAAACCCAAAAACATATGTACTTACTGCCATAAAGTCATTTTAATGCCTTGGCTATCTCAGTTCAAAACTAATTCCAAACTAGTAGATGCAAGCCAATGGTTTTTCATTAAATGCAAAATATTCAGTATATTACAAATTATCCAAGGCTATAATGTGAAATGCTTTTGTGACAGCAGCTTTATTTAATATTCATTGTCAGGTTCTCAGAGGATAGACTGAGAACTAATAAATTCAGAATATATTAGTATTATAACACACTACACAATTTATATTTAGTGTTTTATACAAGCCATAACACTCAGTAGAAGGCAGGTACACTGAATACAAAAGATTAGCTATACAAAATAAATTAGGATATTAAACTAGAAATTAAAATACTCCTTCTGTACCCCCAGTTTAAATCTGTTTCTTGAGCAGGTAAACTCAGGGCAGCATTTCTGCTTTTTTCTGCCTCTTGCCCTTCTCTGTGAGAGCTGAGGCAAAGCCTGGCTGGAATTTGCTGTGCCGTGGTGCCACTGAAGCAAAAGGCCATTCCCAGCCCAAGGAATGCACAGACCTGGAAGGAAATTGCTCCCCTTGGCAGGGGTCTCTGTGCAGTTTTAGATCATGTTGAACCTGTAATTGTTTAATTGGGGATTTGCAGGGTGGATGCTGTCTGCAGCCAATGATTTAGAGAGTGAAGAACCCATCTGACCAAATGTGCCTAAAGAACAGAAATGCATTTTGAGCAAGAATTTTCTATGGTTCCCTGCCTGTGTGTGAGCTGCTGGCAAGGACAGGTCAGACACAGCCCAGGGCAGTCATGGGCTGGCTCTGAGGGGACAAACACAGCCCCACCACCTGCCAGTCCTCACTGGGACATCCCTGACCCCTGTCTGGCTTCAGGAAGGGATCAGGAGCTGCTCTCTGAGGAGCTGGAGGTGAGAGCTGGATCTGCCCCGGGCTGAGTCCCAGCATGGGCAGCAGGGGAGGGGATTCTGCCCCTCTGCCCCTCAGGTGAGACCCCACCTGCAGAGCTGCCCCAGCCCTGGGACCAGCACAGCCAGGATATGGAGCTGCTGCAGAGAGCCCAGAGGAGGCTCCAGGATGAGCAGAGGGATGGAGCAGCTCTGCTGGGAGGAAAGGCTGGCACAGCTGGGCTTGTTCACCTGCACAGGAGAAGCTCTGGGCTGAGCTCAGTGTGGCCCTGCAGGGCCTGAAGGAGCTGCAGGAAAGATGGAGAGAGACAATTGCCAAGGGCTGGAGGGACAGGACACAGGGAATGGCTCCCAGTGCCAGAGGGCAGGGCTGGATGGGATCTTGGGAATGAGGAATTGTTCCCTGGCAGGGTGGGCAGGCCCTGGCACAGGGTGCCCAGAGCAGCTGGGGCTGCCCCTGGATCCCTGGCAGTGCCCAAGGCCAGGTTGGACACTGGGGCTGGGAGCACCTGGGACAGTGGAAGGTGTCCCTGCCATGGCAGGGGTGGAATGGGATGAGTTTTAAGGTCCCTTCCATCCCATTCCATGATTCTGTGATACTCCAGCTGAAAATGCCAGTAAGCTCAGACGCAAATATAACAGAAATCTGACTCCAGCAGCCCTAGTACTTAAAAAAATACATATTAAACAGTAGTGGCAAGCTACTTTATTCTTTAAAAGAATTGTATTACTACTTATCTAAAAAGTAAGCAGTGAGCCTGAATGCATTTACACTTGTGAAATACTCAGATATCTGTATGAAGTCAATGTCCAAACAAATGATCAGTAGCAAGTCATAGATAAATTTCTATTATGCTTGTAGGAACATTATGTATGTTTAATTAATTAATATTAATAGTTTATTATTATCACTATATATTTAATGTCTTTGGCACTCCTGGAATCTACTCAGGTTAAAAACAAAAAAAACCAAACAAAAAAACAAACAAAAAAACAAACAAACAAACAAACAAAAAACCCCAATGAAACATGAAAAAAAAACCAAAGAAAAAATTCCTCCACCACCCCCAAAAAAGTCATTCTTGTCCCCTGAAAAATAAAATTTCTTTGTAACTGTGACAGCAGAGTTATATCTTGTAGAACTGATGGCATTTCACTTGAGTCAGGGGCCATCTCTTTCTTCCTCAATTTTCCACATAACTGACATCAAGCTGACTTACTTCCCTTGGGGTGCAGATGGCTGGGACTGCTGGCAATAAAATGTGGAGCAAAAGGCTGAGAAGAAAACAGCCAGGATGGGTCTGGTACCAAATGCATTAGGAGAAGGTCCAGGGAAGGGAGATGAGCTCATCTCACCATGAAGCAGTCCAGGTGTGACACGGTGGCACTAGTGACAGGAGGGGCAGCCCTGGGTGCACAGATGGTGACAGTGGCACCAGAGGGTGCCACCCTGAGGAACTGCTGCCACCAAAGCAGGGCTGAGCAGCTCTGAGAGCACGGCAGAGCCAGCCTGGCATTTGGGCAGGCTATGGCTCAGCGAGATGACATTCTTCAAAACTGACACATTCCCACTTCTAAGGAGCACCGGAGCACGGGAAAGAAGGGGACATCTGCTGCCTCCAGAAAGGCTGGCTCCTGCCCACAGAGGTGGCTCAAAGGCAGCCTCAGAAGCACTTGCTGACCACTTGAGCAGCTAGGATAAGTCTCCTGCCGCTCGTCCTCCTCTGCTGAATTGCGCACTCGGCTCACACCTTCTCCTCTCTCTCTTCCTTAGCGCGGCACCAACTTAGCCCCAAAAAGAGGGGATTAAATCAGAATTTCTCTGTAAATACTGCATTTCAAGAGGAGCCAGGCCATTCCCCAGAGCAGACAGATTGCCATTACAGGAAAGCTTGGATAGTTTTTCAACTTCAGGTCGAGTTTTCCTATGACAGACCTGAGGCTGAGAGCCTCTTTCACTGCACAAAATATATAGAATTGGCCATAAGTCTTTAAAGCCCTGATGTATTCCAGTCCATTAGTTTTTACAGTTCAATTTATGTTGTATTACGAGGAGATGTGCTGAACTGCCTGAAAGTACAAATTTGCCAAACTATCCAAAAATAATCTGGAAAGCAAGAAAGTCAGGATACCAGCCAAATCATAAGCAGCATGGCCATTTTGCTACCAGCTCAGCTGGTAATAAATTTTTTAAAGCACTGTTAAATGTATCTAGATGAATTTGACTTTAAATCACACTTTCTGCTGTACATTTAAAGAACTATTGATTCAAAATGAATCACAGACAACTGGGACAGGTTCATGTGCTGGGAGAGAACAACGCAGACAATCTCCCTGTCCTTCAGCTTGGCACAGCACACAATTAACCAAGCTCCTACACTGCCACACAGCAATTAAAAGTGATCACAGCTTCTGGGTGAGCTCTGCAAGATGGAAGAGGGAGCTGGCAGAGACAGGAGTCTCAAGGAAGTAGAGCTGGTGAGAGAAGATGCAGCATAATTACCATCACAATGCGTCTTCCCACCTACAGGAGCGAAGCACTGTTAAATTAAGCTTATCTTCTGCAAGTTAAACACGTGTTGGGACTTTGTATTTGCTTACCCTAAAATTTACATGACAATTGAAGCATTACCCAAATGCAGAGTCATCCTAGAAGCAGTAGAGAGCCTGTCTGATGGCTTCCATGGGAAACCCTGCCATTGGAGGTGTGAATTATTTCTGCTCCTCTTCTGTGCACCTTCTGATAGAGAACTGAAGGCTCAGGGCCATCACTATGCTGCTTTTCACTTCATGCAAATTCACTTCCCTGAGTGACTCTGCCAGCTCTCACAAATCCCTGTGGCAAAGAGGGAAAATTAAAAGCAGTACCAGGAGCATTCAGCACTGCTGGGCTGGCTGACAAAGCTCCTGCAGGGCTTCGCCCTGCAGCCAGGCTGTGGCACAGGCCAGCAAAAACAGCCTGGGAGCAGCTTCCTGCTAAGTGACCTCAGCAAATCACCAGGGAAGGGAACCCACAGGCAGAGGTGTGCTGGGAATCATGCTCTGGAAGGATATGGACTAAAAAACAACAGATTGCTATTTGAAGATGATTGCATATTAAATACCTCCTCTTGGTCAGTATTATTTATGCCATTTAAGAAGTAGTTTTAGCAATCTGGCTGCCGTGAGATGCTCAAATTCATTCAAATTTAGGCTCTTCAGGTCAAGGAAATGGACTTTTAACAAGTGGCAAATTAAAATGTCAAGAGCAATCATACAGTCACTTGTTTACAAGACTGTTATTGTTTTGTTTTACAGGTCCCAGGTTTGTCTTTCTCAGTAATTGCAGCATTAACATTTTCACCATAACAGAAAGGTACCAGACAACATCAACATGTTTTTTGAGACCTCGACTTAAATTGCAAAATTCTTAAGTGTGGACAGAGTCCCCCACAATTCCCAAATCCTCCACAATCAGTTATAATAGACCAAAACTCTGTAAGCACGGTGATTGGCATCTGCATTTTTAAAAGGTAAATCTAACTGTGTCTCCCGGAGGGAAGGAGGGGGTGCCACCTTCCAATCCTGCTGTCTGCAGCTGCCACCCTCCCCAGGCTCCTGAAGGGTGTGAAAAGCCTCTCCTGAGTTTATCCATTTCCCATGCAGAAATACCAAGTACCATAAGCACAAATCCCAATTCCCAAGCACGAGATGAAGGCAGATTTCAGAGAATCCCGAAGCACACGAGGCCGGTGCCTGCCCTGTGCCCTGTGGGATTCATGGGCTGTCACACCCTGGAGGAACATTCTGCCCATTGCTGGGGGTTTGAGGTGGCCTCCTCCTCTCACGTGGCATGGGTGGAGGAGAGGAAGGAATTTCTCCATGGACTTCATCTGAAGTTTATTTGGATCAAAGGAAAGAATTCCATCTGGGTTACACTCAGTACTGGATCCAGATATTCATGTGCCCTTTGGTGCCAATTCCTAATTACCGGAATAGGATGAGAAATTATAAATATCCTACTTTAGAGAGCACAAGTATGTGAATGGGGAAGGCTTACACAGCACCAGCTTTATGTATGGGAACAAAGGAACTACTCTGCTCTTTACCAGCTCACATTACAGTGTGAATTCAAGTGACACCATAGCATCACTTCTGTGGGAAGGCTTCCAGAAGTTAAACAGTTAACAGCCTTTGCTGACAGGTTTGATTTCCAGTCCTTTCTAGGCAGAGATAAAAGCACTAAAATGCCCAGTTTCAATGGGAACTTTGCCTTGTGTCACTCGTGTTTCTAAGAAATTATTATACGCCTACTTCAGGGAGGTAAATCAAAGCAATTCGCTTTGCACTTGGCTGTATTGGAGGAAATGTTTATGGCACCATTTTAAAAACATACAAGTGAGCCTGAAACTTTCATTAGAATCTCACTACAGGGTAATGCAGCCCTGGAAACAAAGTGTTAGCTTTTGGATCGACAGGCAAAGAGGCCCCACAACTCCACTGCTGCTGCCTGCCTTGGTAGGGGTGAGGAGCTGTGCTGGAGGTAGAAAACATCCAGTGCAGTTTCTGTCCCTCCCCGCTGCTAGAATAATGCTCAGCATTCACACAGAGAGGGCTGGTTTGTATCGCTGTTCGCTCTATTTCAAGTCTATATATCCAAATCCTAAAAAGGATGAGGCAGCCACTGAGACAACACAAAGGGACAGATTAAACATTTTCATCTAACTGAAGCCCATATTCTTGCCTGTATTCTGTTTCTTCAGAAAATAAAATACAAAAAACAATAAAAATGCTTTGTGGCCTTTGATGAACAGATTCTATTTCTTATTCTATGATTTTTTTAAGGTATACTGTGCACTGGTGCTTTGTATTTTACAGTGCCCTGCCTAAGCAATCCATGACCAGGAGTTCTGATTATTCCAGTTACAACTGTAAAAACACGTAGGAACTTAAGCTCTCAAATGAAACCTTCAGAGATCTCTATGTTTCACTCAAGGATTTCAAAACATCAAAAATATTAATTAAGTTTTACAACATGTCTATTTAACTAATTCTGGAGGAGGCAAAAATTGAGACAGGGAGGTCAAACAAGTCCAGAGGAAAGTAAAATTCAGGTCTCAAAGCCCTTGCATGAGTCACACAATCCCAAATATGTCGTGGGATATTTAAAGGTATTACATTGTGTCCTGTCAAAGACAATTCAGGCACTCACACAGAATAAGCCACAAAACATCATCTATATCAGTTCTTTCTTAAAGCCTCTTTAATTTGCAGGTCAGTCACATCATGAACTCCAATGGCTGCCTTAGCATCCATCAAGCCCGTGTGAGAGCAGATCAGGATTTATTTCTTCACCAAACCTGTGATTATGTTCTAATTCCAGGCACTAACATTCATCTCAGATTTGGTTGCCAAAAGTAGGTCCTGACCAGGCATTTAATATCCTCAGAGAATCACAGGATTGTATTATTGGGTTTGGAAGTTGCCACTGACTTCATTTCAACAGAATTGGTGCCACAGTCCCTAATGAGACGAGCAAATGAGGGCAGCTCTTGCATTTTGTCCACACACCTTCCTGGGGAGATGAAGGACAAAAAGCTGATGGTGCAAAGGGGCCCAGGGCCTCACCTGCCTCTGAGGTAAGGGGGAGCTGAGACACCCAACACCTGGCAAGATCGAGCTCAAAACCTTAGGAAACTGATACCTTGGGATTTAAGTCTTTCTGTTCTGTTTTTTTTGTCCTTTTAGCTTTATATTCAGTGTTACTGGGATCTTTGCACAGGGTGGTAGAGACAAAACAATCCTGTTCTAGCTGGAGACTCAAGGACAATGTCTTCAAACTTCAGGCCCAAAGCACAAAAAATGTGAAAAGAGGAGGGCAGGCAAGCAAGCAAGGAGGATGACACCTCATCATTTGAAGCTATTAATTGGGCAGTTAATTCCTATATGCAAATTGACTAAAACTTACAAAACTGTGAGATCTCGTGACCAAGGCCACTTTTGCTCCCATCTTGGAGCCATCCAGGCAGAGTCACAACTGTGGCTCCAGTGCTGCCCAGGGTGGCCTTTGAAGGCACGTCAATAAATACCCTCTTTATTCCTCTTAACTCTGTCCAGCCTCTGTTCCATCTTCTTAAGGCATCAAAGCCAAGATTTCAGGAGTAAAACCCCAGTTCCATCTCTCAGATTTATTGAGGAATTGCATTGTCTTATTTAAACAGTGAGGAAGCTGGGGAGGCTGAGTTTCTGCTGTTACAAAGCCTGCTGAGGAGGTGGGAATGTCATCCATTCAGAACAAACTTGGCAGGACGTAATCTGTAAATTTTATGCCATTTACATCCATTCTCTCAGCAATGCCAACTGTCAGCACTTGAACTGTCCAAGTTCTCCTCTTGCCCTCCTGTCTCTGCTGCACAGGATTGCAGGAGCTTCAGCTGGAGAAGGAAACCTGTGCAGCCATTGTCTCCGCAGCGTTCTCCACAGCAGAAAATGTCCCTGGCACTGCTGCTGCTACCTCTCAGGAGCCACTGTTATCCCCAGTGCAGCTGTAATTGCCAGGATGACTGGGCTGGTGCACTGGCTTTCCTCTGAGCCTCATGAACTTCTACACCTCATGGGTCTCTCTGCCTCCCTCTGCCCTCACACAGTCAAGAGAACTGCTAAAAACATGTTAAAACAACTTTGTACCCAGACAAAAAGGGGCTGCACGTCATTTCAATCAATCAAACTCCTTCAGGAGATTGGTACAGCATAATTTGGCTTCATTTGCCTTTTTTATCTATTTCCTGCTGCTTTGAGAAAAGCTGCTTCAGGTATACTTGGAGATAAAACTAAATTACAATCCTAAATACAATAAAAACCTGGGGAAAGGTTTTATGTTATAGTCCTGGGCTACCTAGTGTCAGAATAGCATCCCATATCAATCTGCAAATCATCACTGGCATCCACCAGCCTGAAAAAATATCCCATGGAATGGTAGCCCAACCTCCCCTGGTGCTGACCCTGCAAAGGGCTGCTCCCACTCCAGGCACACAGTCAGGACCACCAGCTCTGACCCAAGAGGCCAGAGTTTCCCCTGCTATAAATACAGATTTAAAAAGGTTAAAACCATGCTTTCACTTATCTCAGAGCTCAGTATTTCTGCCTGTAACAGCTAAAAGATAAACCAGAGATACAGGTGCATGTAGGTTTAAAAACTCCACAAAAGTTTGTATTTCTTCCTTACCATTGCTATTCCTCAGAATAGTTCATCATTTACTTCTTCCTGGGTGTTTCTAGTTCTTCACTTTAATTCTTTCCTGTTTTCCACCTTTTCCTTCCTATCTCCATGTAATTTCTCTGGTTTCCCTTTTCCTCATTCCATAAGATGCTTTCCTCTTTTTTTGTCCTGCTCTTCCTAATTTTTTCTTCACATTCTTCTTAACTGATTTGTCTCCCCTTCTTCCTGCACCCAGATATACTCAATTGCTCCTCCTTGTGTTTCATGGCCACAAATCAAACACACCAGAAATATAAAAAGGGCACCAGACATTCTCAAACCATTCATGCAAACATCACATTTACCATTTTCTCTCCAAACTTCTCACTGTTTTCTTCTTTCTTTTCCTCAGCTAGGAAGTCACTCTCTTCCCTGTTACTATAAATACCTTTTTCCATTCAGATCAGTTAATTTGTACCAGCCCAAAGCTCTCAAACTATTCAGATCTGGGGATAGGTGGGGTGGATTTTGAAGAGGAAGGTTCGCTACTGTGCCACTCACTGTCTGGATTCTGTTAAGGCTTCACCCAGTCTCACACATAGAGACACCAAATAAAATTAAGGAAACATGTTTCTGTTTTGGAATTTGCTCTCTTTCCAGGGAGGTGGCTCAGTCTAAACCCACTTCTTGTTACATAAAAGGCAAATACACAACTGAGTTCTTTTGCAGCCACTGAGCCCTGCTGATGCCGTTGAAGAAACCAGTTGAATGTTCTTTTAAGCCAGACACTGAAATACTGGCTGGAAACTGTCCAGTTGCCTAAAGACAGGCATTAATTGAATTCTTGTTCTTCTAATGTGGGAGATAAAATGGGTGCTACTGGCCATACAGGATAGGAAGAATAAAAGAGCCTCCTCTGGGGCTCAAAATATCTGGAAGGCTCTGGTGGACGTTGAAATGTAGATGCCTGTAATTTGACCTTCTCATTAGGGACTGCAGCATCAGTCCTGGTAAAGGGAAGTCAGTGGCAACTTCCAAACCAAATAATCACAACCTTGTGATTCTCTTAGAATATTAAATGCCAGATCAAGACCTATTTTCAGCAGTTCTCACAACAGTTATTACAGTGAAAGAAGAGGTACAGGGATTTACATTAGAGGAGTTTCTATGTAGACCCTGTATCAAAAAATTGCCCTGTATGAAAGAAGGTTTAATAGCTTGCATTGAAAAATGGGTAAAAATATCCCGAGCTTTGTTTTAAAATATTCAATATTAACAGTATTTTTGCTTACACATGGGATTCCTGTTACGGTTAATTCTGAGCCAAGGACATGAAGGGCAGGAGGATGTGGGCGCTGGAGCTCTTGGCTGCAATGGCTCCCGGGGACACAGTTCCTGCTGGGATCCCCTCCACGGCAGCAAGCACAGCCATGGCAAGGCAGGAGCCCAGGGGAAAGAGAGAACAAGACAGAAAAAAGAAAATAACTCCTTGGGTAGCAGGGTCAGAAGCTGTTCCAGGAGCAGGAGAGAGGAGCCTGGCACTGGCACTGTCCCCAGCCCCGTGCTCGGCCGCTCCCACTGCTCCAACACCCCCACAGCTCAGCCCTGCAGCTCACAGCTCCAGGGACTCCTTTGTGCCAGAAGCAACAAGTGTCTCACAAAGAGATTTTTTTTTCTTTTTTTTCTGTTCATTTGCTGCTCAGAAAATTGAGACACATTCCAGGCTTGTTTTACTGTTCCTGCAATGACAAATTACACGTTAACGTCTAGAAGGCTACATTTTGTACAGTTCTGTTTCACACAGACAACCTGTTTGAAAAGCTGTCAAAATGCATCAATAACTTACCATTATCTCCCCTGCAGGAAGTATCAAGGTACTTGGAGAAGTCAGCATCTTAATATACGATAACTTTCAGGTGAGTTAAGGGGAAAAAAGTGGCTATTAAGACTCCATATTTACAGCATAAACCCTTAATGATTCAGCAGAAAGCTTCAGCACAAAGCAGAATTTAACCTGAAGCTTTTCGCACATCACTTAAAAATTCATCTAGCTCAATTACACTAACTAACCAACTTTTATCATCAATTCTGGCAAATTCAGCTCCCCCCAAACATGAGAACTCCAATCAGGGCACATCCTGACTTGTATTTAAGGGAGCATCTCAAACAAAGATTTACTTTGGGAGTCAATAAAACCATTATATTAATCCAATTTCACAGATGCAGACAATTAATTACTCCAAGGAAAAATGCTTTTCCAACCTAATGGTGAACTAAATAAGCCTCAATCTCAATTGCCCATGATCAAAAATGTTTAGCCCCAGCAGCTAATTAGCAATATCTACTTGCCACATCACAAGAGCATATAATGAGGTGGCTAAAACTCATTAGATGAGCTTTTTAAAAGTCAAAGTCAACAAGTATCAGAGTAGTCTCCATATTTTCTTTGCTTTGACCACAAAAAGATGAGCATGTGAAGTAGTCAATGGACTGTAAAGATTTCTTAATGACTGTCCCACAAATATTGTGACTGTGCCTGGATGGCTGGAAGCCCCCTGAACTTCAGTGCTGTCATGGATTAACTCAGGTGGTTTGCAGCATCATCGCCACCACCACTGGGGGATTTCCCAAAGACAAACTGCAATAATTTTTGGGAAGAATGTATAAGGTAGAAATCAGTGGGATTTCCATGATTAAGCCTTCCAGATTATACTGTCAGAGTGTTTTCCATCAGCCCCTCCAAAATGCATTTGCACTCTTCCATGCTGAGCTTGTGTGAAATGGCACCACTCAAAATGGTTTGTTTAGACAATTTTGTAAGTTAATCACAGAAGTTTCCTGTTACTGCAGATTGGTAGCAGTGGAACAATGAACCTTCAGGGAACTTCTTTTGTCTAAAGCAAACTGATTCTGGGTTTTTAAAGTAAGATTTTCCTAATCCAAGTAACTGAAGACTCTAAAGTGCATAAAGGAATTCTATTTTTCTTTTGCCCCCATTATATTAATGTTTTAAACAATGATTTCTATTTTCCCCCAATTTATCCCTGTGATATAGAACCAAAATCCTCAATTACAGTCTGAAAAGGAAAAGGAAAGGAAGATACTGCTGCTGGTTTTGCCATTTGCATACAGAAGAGCAAGTCTCAAAACCCAGTGAAAATATTCTGTTTTGTATTAGAGACCATTACAGATTTCCTGCAAGGATGCAGTGTCTCTGTTCAGATTAACTGTTTAATATTCTGCTGGGAATACATCACAGTGACATCCAGACAGGGAGAACTGCATTTCAGCAGGCTCCAGTACCAAGCAGTCATTTCTCTGCTGTGGTGCTACGTGCACACTGTGGCACAGGGGTTCCACCACTGCTTTCATTCAGGGTCTGAGGCACCTTCACAGAGCTCTCTGCTGACTCCAGGAATGTGCTTGCTCCTTTTTTAGGGCAGGAAGGAGATGGCAGATTACCAACCTTAGGAAGATGCCTGGGACATCTCTTTGGAAGGCAGAATGTTTCAGAGCTACAGAGAGGGATCACTTTGATTCTTTTGTAGAAGCTGTCAGTCATCAGGCAGCAGAGTTTGGTAAATGTATGACTCTGCAAGATTTCATTACCACCAAAAATTCCAGTCCCCTCAGCTGATGAATCATGCCTGGCAATTTATAGATGCCTGTAGAGGAATTTGCTGCTCCCATTTTTTATGCCAAATGTAGTTTGTCTCTCCCCAAGCAGCAGCTGAACTGCCCATCCAACATCTCTCACCAGGCAGGTCTTTCATTATGCAGAGCATTCCTCTGGGACAGGATGCTCCTTGTAAGCCTGAAAGAAACAAATGTTGAATAGATTCTATTACGGGCTGAGTTTTGATGCTACTTCAGATGAGCTGATAACCCCGAAAGAATATATTT
Source organism: Motacilla alba alba (assembly GCF_015832195.1). Lineage (NCBI taxonomy): Eukaryota > Metazoa > Chordata > Aves > Passeriformes > Motacillidae > Motacilla > Motacilla alba. The sequence continues at coordinate 1,606,433 of NC_052026.1, forward strand.
GCTGGATTAATTTCCTGTAATGTTTGTGGGCTGCTCCTGACTGTAATATCCCTGGTGTAATACACCTGGACATAACATTATCACCAAGAGCTGCTGTGGGACCCCAGACCTCCCTGCCCCTCTGGGTGTGACTGGGAATGCAAACACTCCTGCTTTTATTTCAATGCATCTTTTAACAAAGACTTAAAATGCAGAAACTCAGCATTACCTAGAGATGCATCATGCTGTCTTCTTCAATTCTACTGAGCAAAAGGCTCCTTCCATTGCAAGGATTTAAGCCAGGAAAGTATCATTCTCTCTTAAATTAGAAGTCCTGGGTTATATAGTCACTGTGTGACCTTGCAAACACACATTTTGCACTTGCCAGTCACATCCCAAAGTTTTGCCCCTGTGATGAATGGCACAGTTGATTCATAACCTGAGCCAGCTCATTAAACCAGCCCAAAGCTAAACATTTGCAACAGCCTAATCAAACAGCCATAAACTCCACCTGCCCTTAATTGTGGGTGTAAATCTGGGGCACCAGGCTCCGGAGGCAGCTCAGAGGAAACTCCAGTGGAAACAGCCCAGAGTAAAACTGGCAATTCCCACTCTCACAGAACCCCTGATCCCACCTGGAAACACAACAATTCTGCCCTGAACATTTTATTCGCTTACTCTGTTTAGACTGCATCATAGCTGCTTATGTTCAGTGTCAACATGGCTTTATTAAATATCTGGTTTGTGCTCTCGGGTTTATTTGTTTTATAGTTTTTTTTTTCATCTTTTATTTTTCAGGGACACTGGTGCAGGGTTTTAGAGAACTGAGCACACTGGTCTCAGTAGCTATGCCCAACATTCTTTATTTTTTCTCCCACCAAAACTCAAAAACAGTTTCCTTTCTTTGTTAAACACATATTTAAAAGCAAGAGAAGTAAGTATATATAAAGTAAAAATACATTACTATTTTTTAAAACAAGGATTTATAAAACTCTTTTAGCAGATATTAACTGTATCTGTCAAGTGATTTGTTTTAACTGCTGGTATGTGCAGAGACAGAGTTTAATAGATATCTGAATGATAAAAAAATCAATACATTTTAGGATTCAAAGCACCGAAGCAAATGAGATGTTTATACTGGCTTGTGGAAGGTTGCAGCTATGACACAGCAAGCACTGGAAGTGAATATGGATGAAGTGAAGAAAAATTCCTTGGATTCACACCCAATTCACCTCAGCTTTGTGAGGCACTCAGGGATCGATCTCCAGTTCTACATTAGGAACTCCACCAACCCTCCCTGAAGGCACCAGAACCTTCCCTGAGGAGCAGGGAGCACTCCAAGAGCTGCAGGAGCATCTTTGCTCCAGAACATCAGGAATTCAGCACTGAGGCCATGGGGGTGAGAAATGCACATTCCCAGTGCCAGGGGCAGCTCAGTGCCCGCCTTGCACCATGGACTGGCCTTGCTCCAGACACCTTGGGAGAGTTACCAGAGGACAGCCAAGACACTGCTATTGTTCATCACTTTCTTCCCAAAAATAGGAGGGGAAAAATTCTGACCCAGCAGTCAAAATCTACAAGTCATCATCTTACCTCTAACAGAGTTTAAAGAAGATTTTGGCTATTGAAAGAGCACTGGGGAAAAAAAAAAAAAAGAAAAAAAAAAAGATATATCAGGAAGAAAACAGATTAAGTTAAAAATAAATGCTATTAAGTAATAACCCTGAGTAAAAATGAACTAACAGCTCTGCTGCTGTCATAAATAGAATGGAGTAATGAGTAATGTTCTCAAAAGATGAGAGAATCTCAGGTCTGTAAGCTAATGGCACTAGTGGGTATTTCAATATTGAACTGCCATGACTTCCCAGAGCCATGGAAAAAAAGCAGCAAGAGCTGTGTTTACTTTAAATTCTGAAATAAAGCCTTTAGAAGATCCCACTCCCTGATACACATCTTCTGATGGGGAACAAGAAAAAATAAAAATAAAATTTTTAAAAAAAGGAAAAAAGATAAACCAGCTAAAAGGCATCCATAGTTGACAGCAGAACAAACTCTTACTCACAGCACTCTGATGTTCTTGCAGTAAAAGGATGAGTCCTATTAAACCAGAACATCAGCCTCAAAGGCAGCGAGCAGAGGTTGTAAGAGGAGCACAGGAGAAAGCAATGCATCTCCAAAGGATTCCTGCCAAGGAAGTGCCAGCTGTGCCAGGCACTCCCTATCCCAAGGTTGAATAAAATCCCTGGAAATCATTGCTCTGCAGGGTGATGAGGTAATTAGGTGATTCTGTCATAACGATGCTGCTTCTTACAACACTGACAATTAGAAATATCCCAATCCTACAGGTGAGGAGTCAGGCAGAAAGACAGAAATTCATGGGAAGATGGAGAACTAGCATTTTCATTCAGAGCTCATAAAACCTTCTTGCTTTCCTCTTAGTTCCTGTTTTCCCTCTTAGATAAACAAGGTAAAACTCTGGAGTTCCTGCCTCATCCTGTATTCCTCATGCAGCCGAGACTCCCATCAGCTGCTGGAAGTCCCTGACCCTTGTGGGCAAACACACAACCAGAGAGCCAAGGGCAGAGCTGCGGCTGCCTGATAGTCAGACCCAGAACACCAAACAGATCTCAGCCAGGGACTGGAAAGGGGAAAAAAAATACCCAAACAAACAACAAAATCACAACAATTTCAGCTTGTGGTCAAAACGAGCAATAAAATTGATAGGTTAAATTAAAAAAAAACTAAACTAAAATATTTTTGCCACCACAGTTGTATCTTTACCATGTTACTTTCCATACAGTGCACACACAACCATTAACAACTCCCTGGCTAATTAAGATGCTGTGTTTCCTCTGTGGGGCTAACAAGGACCTGACCTGCACATACTTCAGAGGTCTGGACTGGAGGGAAACCGCAGCTCACTCCCACACCTGCAAATCAAACTGTGCTGGCTTGGAGTGGCTCAGTGGTGAAAGGCAGAATTCCCATGTCCAGCCTTTGGAGCCAGGACAGCCAGGACAGCCAGGACAGCAGGCAGAGGCAGGCACCAGCCACTTCCTACTTCTACAAAGCACTGTCATCTTGAGGAGTGTCAACATTCTCTAAAATACAGCTGAATAGTGAGAGGAACTAACATCAATCTGCCTTAAAACATCAAGTACTGCCTTTGAAGCACCAGGCTGAGCGTGGAGTTCACCTTCCAAGGGACAGAACACCCTGACTCATTGCTGCATGTCCCTCTGCACAGACTGAAGGTCCTCCTTGCCCTGACACCAGCTCCCTGGCCATCTCCTTGGCTGTACAAGCACGTTTGCAGTGCAAACCCACTGTCATTAGTATCTTATGCTCTGACTTTGGCACCCTGCCTTTGGCTGACCTCATCAGTGCCTGGAGAACTTGCATACCCAGGTAAAAGGACCATAAAATATCCTGCTGCCATAAGTCTCAGTTTTACCCAGGGATCCCTAGCATGGATATTTTTCTGTCTGCAATGTACTATGGTTTTCAGAATTACAGTGTTTGTAGTATGGACCAAACTCTAAGAGACCGCCAGTGTGCACAAGCCACTGTTTTAACAGCTGCAGCCAGACAAAAATAACTGAGAAAACAGACTTGCAAAATGAACAGGCCTCTGGATACTTGAAAGCAATCCATAGGCTTTGCAAGGAATTTTCTTTGGGCTTTTCCCAAGTAGAGGTCACATCATCACTGCCCTGGTGCTGGATACCAGTCCCCATTTTTGTGTGAGGTGGTTTCAGCCCTTCCAGCAGCATCCTTGTCTCACAAGGCTGAGGCTGCCCTTCCTTGCTGACTGTGAGAGCACACCCATTCCCCAGGGTGCTCCTGTTTCTCCCTGGCTGCAGGGGCTGCTGTCCTGGACCCTCCTGCACCTGTGAACACTGCTCAGCCTCTGCTAGTGGCCACAAAGAACAACTGAGTGGCACCATCCAGTGCATTCAACATTCAGCAGAAAAACCCCAAGGAATGGGAGCAGATCCATAAAATAAAGAAAGAGCTCCACGTCAAGGCCCTGCTATGGGCTCCAGACACCACCAGGCAGAACTAGCCTCCCTTCTCCTGGAAATACCCTTTTCCTTCACACGGGTTGCCTTTGAGATCTCAAAGCAACAGAGAGCACAGAAGAGGAACAACCCTTAGGGCTGAGGAGACAGGGAGATGCTGTTCCTCATCCAGGAACAGCAAAGCAAGAGCAGTTAATTTCTCCTGAGCTTGATATGCTTTTGATATTTCTCTTTTGATAGGCTTTGCACATCCCCTCCACTGGGCAGAGTGAACTGATGAACTGCATTTAAAGCCAAAGCCATTTTCCTCCCTGATGCACAGCCCTTTGCCTTGGAATTCACCACCACCACCACCACTTCCTCTGATTTGGAAATGCAGTCCCATCCAGGCAGTACAAGGAGGTGTTTTTGTCTGTACTCATGCCAATACTGTCCATTCCACACCATTTCACAGTTCCAGTGAGCACAGGCAGTCTTGATCAACATAAGGAACATAGAACAGCCTCCAAAGGCAGCTTTGAAAACCAACTTTCCTCTTTTCTGCTCCAGTGGAACAGTCTGGGAAATCTGCCTACACAAAACCTGATGGCCCCACTCCAAAAACCATGGAAGAGCAGAAGAGATCATCCACATCCAGAGCAGGGACAAGGCAAGGTCAGGATGTATTGATGGCTCCTGTTCAAAGAGATGCTCACATAAGGCAGCACTATTAAATTAGAGAGTCTGAGGGAGCCTGGGACCCTCAGTCACCTTCAAATACATTCCCCAACAGGGGAGTGGTAAATCTCAGGGTCCTGGGGATGGCAAGTATGAATGATTGCTCATAAGTTCTTCGGGGTGTTTGAACAGGTACTTAAGCATTGAATTGTGGTTTGAGTTATGTCTGGGCACTTCAGCTCTCATGTCCATGGGCTGCTGCTGTGGCCAGAAGGTGTCATGTTTATTGAGCACACGCAGTCAGCCCAAAATGCCCTGGATATGTCACTGCTAATTCATTTCCCATGTGGTCTAAATAAGCCCAGGCCTTGAGAGACCTACATTTGGTCCAGCTGGACACAATTTGGTGTCCAAAAGTCCTAGATCCTGTATGATGGATCTCAGATCTCTCCAAACCAGGACTCCAAGCAGAGAAAAAGAAACAGGTGAAGAAATTCAGCCAGAGGCCAGCCTACCACAAAGAAAGCTGTAGCCAATTCAGGCCAAGGGGTAATTGAAAATTATCAGGATTGAAAATGATCAGTGATCAGGATTTGGGGACCCAGATCAGGCACAGGAAGGACAGTTTAGCTGCAAAAGCTCTGCTGGTGCTGTATAACAACCCTGCCACCTGCAAGGCTGAGTGTCTGTATGAGAACACACACCAGAGGGCAATGGCAAGGCCTGGCCGCTCTAACATGCTTTACTGTGGACTGTTGCTGTCTGGTTCAGCTCTTCCTCCCTTCCACAAAAATCCTCCTTTTTGTCTCTCCTTTTATTCTGCTTCTTTCCCCCACAAACATGTGTCACAGATTCTTTTCAGCTGTTACGCACTTTTTCTGGAAAGATCAGGAGGTCCATCCACAAACTCATCTCCTGGAAGTAGAAACTTGCTTTTCTATTTTCTTGCACTGAACATATTTTTCCACTTTGTCTGGGGACTTCCAGGCAGGCAGTCATACAAGTGCAAAATGTTCCCAGATGCACCTGCAATCAATGGGGTTGCAGCAAGGTCTCCCTCAGCAGATTTCCATGCCAGCAGTACTAAACATGCACTGTACCTGCCTGGCCTGCTAAAGACCCCTGCACTCCATGCTCTCCTCGGTTTGCCCTGAGTTTTGCTGCTGTTTTCCCCACTGCTGAGCTGATTCTGCCCTGTGGATTCTGGGGACATCGCTGAACTGCAGCAGCACCTGCCTGCCAGGCTCAGGACCCTGAGGATCTTACACACAAACCCATTGATTCAGAGCTCCAGATCAATGGCTGAGAGCAGCTTTTTGTGTAAAACCAATATGGATTCTTTCTTGCAATGGATTTTCCCATCAGGTTTGTACTGGGCTGCTGAGTAAAACACAGCAAGCTGGTTTCTCCTCCCTGCCATGGTGTGCAGATTGATCTGTCCCAGGGTAGAAGGTACCAGGTGGTGCCATGGAGGCTACAGACTTTTCTGTCACTTCAAGGTTTTAAGGGTTGGGTTTTTTTAGATATGTCTTAAAAGAAATAGGGATCTTTTCCTATACCCTTAGTGAATATAAAATAAGAGGAGGAGGTCAAAGAGCCAAACAGTTTAGAAGGAATCTGCAGGAGTGTACATGACCAGACCCAGCAAGTCCAGAGAAGAGTCATTTCAGCCCTATCACTTTTACCCTTGCTTAAAATTGTAAACACACTGCTTACATTTGCTGAATTCGGTATTTTGCTTTCTCTTCCTGAAATGAGAAAAAATACAGGTGTTAGCAAAGACAACCTGAGGCACAAAATCCACTGTATACAAGACTACTCTACTTGGAAGTGTTTTAATCAAGACTTTCTCCTGTAAGACTCCTAAGTTAGACAGAGAGAGTGACCCAAAACCAGGACAGTTTAATTACCTGACCCAGGGCCAGCTGACCTCTCCTCAGCCCATTGCTTGGCCAGCCAACAGGTTTTTTTGCATCAAAAAAGACTGAACTGTGTTTAGTCACTTTTTATTTTCTCACTTGCACACTGTGTTTAGCCATTGAAGGACAGAACAACAGACAGACCTGATGCCACAAAATTCCCCAGGGTATTCCCTCTCCTCAAGTTGAGAATTGTGGTGAATAACAATGACGTTCTTATAGAAAAAAAATCCTCCCTTCCTGTAAAGTACACAAAATCAGAAAGGACCCTATTTTTTTTCTCCTTCTCTGAAAATTATTTATAAGAATGGATTTACAAGAACAAGCCCAGGTTTGCTCTAGAATGGAGTATTTCAAGCCATGTTCAAGCTACTATTCACTATAACTTAGTAATTTTAGTGCGTTCAACACTCTCTTTGAAACCAAAATAAAGAAAAAGCATATGAAATATGCTTAGAACTACTTGTATTTCCCTTATTAACAGCATATTTTCCATGCCTTATTTATCCTTTCTGCTGGCATATCTGCTGCAGACTTTGAATCAAAGTAAAGCCATACTATTTTTATTGCCAGTTCTGACTGTATCCCTGATAATAAACCATTAAAATGACAAGCAAGTATATAAAACAAATGGAATCACTGATGCCTATCTATCACAGTTCTTGACTATAATAAGCACATCTCTCCCTTTTCTCTTTTGTCATACATCTGAAGAGGACTTTTTATTTTTTTAACACACATCATAATTCAGAATTATCCTACTTAGGCATCAAATCACATCTACAGCTGACTCTTTTTGGAATTTTATACTACATTTTGCACAAAATTAGGTGAAGGCAGAACTGGTGCTCCTTTGAGTAAATGCTCATTCCATTTCTCTGTTCCTGGACTACTTTAAGTTGCTCTTAGCTTAATGAAATTTAACACTGAAATATTTCCTATATTTAAGAAAGTAAATGTCCAGCAAAACTGTCAGTTTTCAATATGAATTATTGGTTAGCTCTAGGGGAAGCTTCTGCATGGATCTGTGTTCCCTGGAGTCTGTGCAGACTTTATCTCAGCCCTGTCCAGCTACTACAACCAGGTTTGCTTCTTCCAAATTTTGATCATATTATTGAGGCTGTCACGTGAAAATCTCTTGCATCAAGCTAAGAGAAACATTCAGTTCTTTTTATTGAGCATTGCCTGTCAAGCTGACAGTACAAGCCCTGTAGAACATGAACTCAACCCCCCCCAAGCATCCTCCAACATTTCAGTCCCTTCAGCTTTTACTGTCAGAGAGACTGGAACCCAAAACCACCAAAATGCAAACCTTGAGCTCATCCAGGAGGCAGCCATTACCACTTTTTGAGAGCAGCCCTTGGGAGTCTTCCCTAACATGGCGTTTCTCTTCAATCCCGTGGAAAATGAGAGCTTTCCACAGAATGACACCCACTGCTGATCTCAGGGTACTGCACTGGTCCAGGCCAGGGCACTACAGGCATCTTAGCAAGATGAGCCTTTGTGGGCTGCTCTTAGAAACACCCTATGGGACTCATTTCAGCTGTGGAAGAAACAGGTTTATTTTTTTTTAATTACAGAAAAAAACTACAAAAGAATTCACAATCTAAATTAGAACCTAAATTGATATGCTTTGAAAGTCCCTAAAGTGTCACCCCCTGTACTGCCCAAGGAGTTTGGGCTGAATTCCCAGCATAATAAAGGAACATCATCATGAGCATCATCTCAAGTAGCTTTTCATCTGCTGGGAGGTCTCAAACCTGGAGTAGTGAAGAGTATAGGATATGCACATCCATTTTAGAATTTGCACCCCTGGCTGCCTTTGTGCTGCCTTTGTTTATCTTACAGCAAAATCCCAGAAATTAAACACAATTGCTGATTTCTGAAATGTCTCTGCAGAGAGATCATATTTGTAGAACCTTCTAGTAATCATCTAGAGCTTGTAGAGTTTTGTTTTAAATCTGCTATCCCTTCCAGTCCTCACTTACAGTCCTGTGGACATTCCTCCTTTGTGGTGACCATTTAGCAATGATTACATTTGTATTTCTTAGCAAAACAAACCAAGCCACTCCCCCAGGCTGAGCTCAGACTATCTCAGCCCAAGGCTCTGCAGCAGCACAACCTGGGGCTGCTCCCCCTTGGCACTTCCTGCTCCTATTGCTCCTCCAAAGACACAGCACTTGGTGACAACTGCACCAAAGCTGCCCCAGCAGCCCCTTCCCACACCCCAAACTCCAGTCAGGGCTTGGGGGGCAGAGGCAGCCCCATGTCTGGCACTGGCTGGGAGTTCCCAGATGATCATTCTGATTTTCAAACATAAGTTTTGCTGTTAGCTATATGAATCCCCAAACCCTGGCAGATGCATAATTATGCAGAGGTAGAATCAGGAAACATTTCAGCAGCTCAAAGGCACCTAAAAATGGCTTTGTCTTCACCTCATCACATTTCAGTGAGCACTGGACAAGTCCAAAAGCCCTGCTGGATAAAAGGCCAATGATTCCAGCTGTGGACCTCTGGATTAGACTGACCAGTCTGAAAACATGACACAGAAATGTTAACTATCTATGCTTAAAATAAAAATTATAAAAAAGATTTGATGCCAAAAACCTACTGCATATAAAAAGTTAATTAAAACACACTGTTCAGAGTTCCACAAGACACCCTAATTTATTACACCTACCAAGTAAAATCTGTTTGAGCCTGTTCCTGCTGTCCCTAAATCCAAAGGAAAGACAATCTCCAACCCAACTTCTGTCTTAACATTATAGAGAAATTAGGTTATACATGTTCTTGCCCCTTGAAAATATAGATTATCTTCCACTTAACAAGCTGTGAGCTAAAGTTTATCTTCCTGTGGGAAAGTCCTGTCAGCATTAACAAAACTTATTTCAGACAACAATCCTATGTTATAAAACAAAAACAGCTCATCATTCTTAAAAATGCTAAGTTTAGAAACACACATCCACTTTCCAGCTGCCAACAAGCCAGGGACACCATGGCTTGTGGTTACATTTAGGGTTAAGTGAAGATCTTGAAGATGGTGGAGACAACAGCCTGATAACTGCATTTGAAGTGCTTAGGATTTTTTAATCAGCTATGGTTTAAACAGTAAATTTTAAATTCCCTTAAACTGGTGTCCTTTGCCTCAGTTGCTCTTTTGCTTTGTGAACTTTTGGAGCTCACATCCTCCAGCTCTTTTCCACTGCCACAGAAACAAACACAGAAAATCTGAAATGTGAGACAAGCTCAGAGTGCAGAGCACTGCAGCAGATGGTTACAAAGAGACAGCAAAGCTTACATGAAAAGGAATTTAGAAGCAGAGAAAAAAGGTTCACTGCTGCTTCCATTCAAGGGGAAATGAGGGTTCCCCCCTCTCTTGAACATGCTGAGATCAATGTTCAGTTTGTTGGGACTCACAGAAGTGCTCAAAGGTGGCCTTGCTGCCTCTGTCGTGGAACCAATTTACCGTGAATATCACTCAGAGCTGCTTCTAGGCTTTGTCATTTCATAACTCAAGGTACAATTTAAGGGGAGTCCCAAATTATTGTGAGCAAGACCTTTAAAGTCAGCTTTATGGTTCCAAAAGAACTGGTTTGTGAAATGGAGGGGAGAGGCAGGGGGTCACATGAGCAGTGCCACTGGTGGAGTTTATTGTGTCAGAATAATACAGAATATAGCTGGGATTACATTGCTGCTGCCTACACAAGCATAATAGCACCTGAGAATTCTCTCCACGAAGGCCATTTTGTTTTCTTGTATATTTTATCACTTTCAGAGGTTTCAGACTGATTTTCATCAGGAAGAGAGCTGCTCTCCCTAAGCTGCCTTTGAAATGCACACACGGGAAATTATTCCCGTTTCAGACCTGCTGACCCAAACAAGCTCACCAACAGCAAGCCCCATGTCTTGTGTGTCCTAACCTCCTCTCAGTATGCTTTCAGCTGCTTCCCTAGTCCCCCATTTGCCTGGCCAATAACTCATCCACCCACTGCCTCCCAAAGCAAGCAAGGATTGAGTTCTCTTGGATTTTCCCCCTGGAGCAGCTTTAATGTAGGTCTTTCACCTCAAGCTGAGGATTTTCACCAAACTTGGAGAATTCCGTATTTCTGAAGGCTCTAAATTACTTTCAGCTTCAGTGGAAACTGGCCCTGGCTTGGAAAGCAATTAGCAGGGGGCTGATGAAGATACACAAGCAGTCACACAGGTCTGCGAGCCACAGGTGTGCCTGTGCTGAGTGTGAAACAGCATCTCGAATACTCAGTGCAGGTTTGGTCACTGCAATATAGGATATTGAGCCATAAGAGTTTCCAAAGGAGGCCATGAAGATGGTGAAGGGCCTGGAGGAGAGGCTGAGGGCACTGGGCTGGGTCAGCTGCAGCAGAGGAGCTGAGAGCAGAGCTCCCTGGGGCTGCAAGGGCAGCTCTGAGCTCTGCTCTGGGCCAGGGCCAGCACCCAGGAGTGGCTGGAGCTGGGCCAGGGCAGGCTCAGGCTGCAGAGCAGGGAAAGGTTCTGCTTCCCCCAGAGGGTGCTGGGCACTGCCCAGGCTCCCCAGGGAATGGGCACGGCCCCGAGGCTGCCGGGGCTCCAGGAGCCTTTGGACACCAGGGATGGACAGGGGGGATTGCTGGGGGGTCTGGGCAGGGCCAGGGGTTGGATGCATGATCCTCATGGGTCCCTTCCCACTCAGATTATTCTGTGGTTCTGTGATGTTACATAAAATCTAAAACCAAACAAACTACACACCCCCAAAAGAAAAAAAAAACCAAAAAACACAAACTCAGCTTCAAAAACCTACAGCCTGCTGAGTCTCAGTCTGAATGGGAAGGATGTGAGGGTGTCTCTGATTCCGTTACACAGGGGATTTGAAACCCACACAAGTGATTTAGGAGCCTTTTGTTGAGTGACAGGGCTGTGCCTGCAGGCAAGGCGAAGCCCAGTCTTCCCAGTGGAGGAAGCTCAGGAGATATTTGAATCTGGAGGGAAAGACATCATAGCTAAGAACAGGGGGAGGATGACAGAAACTGGAAATTACAGACATATGGATAGAAAAAATGGCTTTGTCCTACCTAAATTTAAGTCTGAAACCATATTTGAGCTTTTACTTTTTATTTATTTCAACATTCTACTTATGAATGCAGTAATATAAAAGCAATTCAGCCTTAATTATAGTGGTTTAGCTGAGTTGCTATAATTTTCTTGTCCCTTAATTCTCCCCATGTTTATAACTATTAAAGAGCTTAGGCTCTGGTAAATTTTTTATTCTTCATAATTGCCAAGCCTGAGCAGAGCAATAAGAGCTCCACGCTTAGTATTTCCTCATGTAATGCAAAGTCACACTGTGCCAAATATAAGGCACTTGAAGTAAGTCCCTGTGGGTAGCAATGTATCTGTTTTAACTCATGGCACACGAGGTGTCTGATGTGGATTTTGGAGTCACCCACACACCTATTCATCCCCAGCCCACCCAGAGCCAGGCACCTTCTTAACGCTGCTGCTACAGCTCAACCAGCTCTTCTTTTTATCCACTTGTTACTCCTTTGTTCAGCAGTCACAACTCACTTTTTCTACACTTCGACTTTACTGGAGCGATTCACACTGGGAACCCAGGCCTAAGGAACTCCTCCCTGCATGCCCCCGGGGTCCCTGGAGCACAGCGCCCCAGACCTGTGAGAGGGAAGGGTGGCAGTGCCAGGGAGGGGGAGAGGATCTGATCCCTTACTCAGCAGTTTCTCCTCCCAGAAAAAAGGTGATATTCCACCACACTCTCAATCTCCTGAAAGAAAGCTCTTGTTTTCTCACAGGAAAACAAGCCACCCTTTCAGCAATAAAACATCCTAATTGTGGTAGCAGCAACCTGTAGATTTTACTTTAAACAGACAAACAATTGAAAAAAATGCATTTCTTTTAAGGTGGGGAAAACCTTAGGCAACGCACAAGAATATGGGAGGGACTCAGGAAATTCTTCCAGATGTTGCAAGCTCCCAAATTAAAGGAAAAAGAAAAAGTCTAGCTGCACTTGAAAGATGCCTATTTCATCAAAATTCCCATATATTCACATAAAATGTGGCCACTGGTGATGCAAACGAACATTCCTAAAACCCAACTCAAGGTTTTGTGAACAGCCCAGCTCCCCCAGAGCATGAGGGAAGGCAGGTCCATGTGCACCCCTGTGGGATCACTGGAGCCCTCCCAGAAGCCACCATCCAAATGGCTGCATCCCGCAGGAACAGCCCCTGACCATTTTAATTTCCCTTCTTTTCTGTCAAACTTTAATTTTCAAAGGTTTTGCCCAGGGCCCTTTGCTGAATTCTACTGTTTTACACAATGAGAGCTGTCATCCTTCAGAGGAGACTCCTCACTGTCTGCTCTGAGCCTGCCCAAGCTGCTTTTCCCTGCAAGATCCTCATCCCATGTCCCCCAGAACAAACCCTTAATACAAAGCCTGCCTAGAAAGCCCAGATTCCAAGGCCAGTAACCAAAGACTTCCTCAGCAGGGCCCAAATCCCCAACTAACAGCTTGTCACAGCTTCAGTTTACAGAGTTTATAATTGTTTTGGGAGGTGCATTACAGAGAAATCAAAATGATAACAATTCTCAAAAAATTGCAGCGGGCTGTGCGCAAAGATTAAACAGCTTGGTCCTATTCTCACTGGGAAACGGGAGACTTAGCAAACATGGAATTAACATTTTTAATATTGTGAAGGGGAATTAATCAGCTGATAAATATTGGGGGTGGGAATCAAGAAGTAAACCGATCGAGAGCAGGTATTCTGCTGCTATCTGGAGGCTGAGGAGGGAAGGAGGATTTTGTTTGTGAAGGCTCAGTAGGGAGCAGAGCTTGCCTGGGAGGTTCAGGCCAGCAAGGCAGGGACATGTGGGGTAGGGTACATGGGGTACAACATGTAGCCAGGCAGTCCTCACAGCTGGCCCCACAGCAGCAGCTCTGTGACCCATCTGAGGGGATTGTGTCCAGGTGACATGGTGCAGCAGGGGCAGAGGCTGGGAATCCCACCTGGTCACTCACAAACACACACAGAAAGTGAGTGGAGCTTTCAGCAGTCTCAAACCCAGCCACTTACCCAATGTTAATTACCCCCAGAGTACAGCACATATGGGACAGGCTTTGTTCCTTTTCACTTGTGAGCAAAGTAATTTCCAGGTGGTGTTGCCATCGTGCTTAATTTAGATTTTGGGACATCCTGGAAACCCTGACATGACGTGAATGATGGCTCTTAAAACATACTCCAAAGCTGCCTCAGAGCCCTTCACTAACTTTAAGAAATTGGGAAGAGGAAAAGGAAAACAGGCAGGGCATAATTTGCTTTCTTATCAACTATTTTATCATAAATTTACTTTTTTTTTAAAAAAAAAGAGGCTACAAAAATAGCCCTGCATCACAACTAAATATTTGCAGTTAACACATGCAGATCTGGGTAACATATTCATGCCACCCCTGAACAACCAACATAACTTGCAGAAACTTGCATCCTTTCCTGAACAAAATCAGCATCTTCCCAGCACTGGGTCATGTAGGATCAATGCAATCTACAACCAAGGCTGAATGTGTCAGGGAGATTCACGTCACAAAGGCCAGGTGTTGCCAGTGAAGAGGCTGCAGCCCTAGCACAGCTGGGGCTGGAATTTCCACCCAGCTTCTTAAGAAGTTTTCCATTCTCTCTGAGCTCCCAAGGCTCCACTACCTGCGCTAGAAAGGTGGAGCAGCTCAGGAGATGGGAGAAGGGAAGGCAGACAGAAGCTACAGGGGTGTGTATACAACCCTGGCATGATGTCCAGCTATGAAAACACTGGCTTCAGTACAGTAAAGTAACAGGAATTTTCATTTCTGAGTGTATTAAGCTACAGCTGAATATTGAGCATCTGTGGGGCCAAATCTTGTTGTCACAAACATTGTACTACTCTGAGCAAAGCTGGGGGCAAGGAAGGCAGAAAGAGTGCTGTGCTGTCCTCAAGTCACCAACAAACATTCCATTCCTACAATACTCCACTGCAAGCTGACAAATCCAGCTCCCTGGGCACTGGTATTTTATTAACCTTTTAAATTATCTAAATGTTTGCAAAAATTGTTGTCATTTTGCCACATGCTTCCTTTTGCATTTGAGCTTCATAATGCAGAAGTGACAAGAAGTGGGAAGAAAGGTTAGAAAAGCCAACCAATCCCATTCTGGAGTACAATTAACACAGCACTTCAGTTTCACAGGGCAGTTCTGGCTTAGTAAACATAATGATAGCTTTACTCCAAGGTATATATGAGAGGGCATTCATTTGCATTACTAACACACCTTGACAAAGGTTCCAAGATCAAAGACAAGCTGTCAGCATAATTGTAAAATAACACTTTTCCCCATTTTAATTACTTGAAATAGCTTTTCTGTATTATTAATAAAATTTTCACCATTAGAGCAAAACTTGATTAAAAGCACTGCTTTGTGCACAAACACAGAGGAGGTTTGCATAACATGGGAATGACTTAGAGATGTGTTTGGACCACAGTCTCAAGCACAGGGTGGGACTGTGGGAGTCTCCTGTGCACCAGGAGTTGGGCTGGATGGTCCTGGTTGCTTCCTTCCAACCCCAGACATTCTGTGATTCTGTGCTTGGATTGCAAACATGGAACAAAACTCAACTAATGTGCTTACTTCAAACCCAGCCATATCCAGGCAGTTTGAAGCAAGACTCAGCTCCCTCTGAGAAGTTCCCAGCCCCAAGGGGCAGCTGCTGTGAACCCAGCCTAAAAGCCCTGCCAGGCAAGCAAAGAGAAAAGTTTCATGCCCACCAAACCCCTCATCTGAGAGTAGATCACCCTTCTCACAGAAGGAATAAATTCTGTTAAGAAGGAATTGTTCCCTGGCAGGGTGGGCAGGCCCTGGCACAGGGTGCCCAGAGCAGCTGGGGCTGCCCCTGGATCCCTGGCAGTGCCCAAGGCCAGGTTGGACACTGGGGCTTGCAGCAGCCTGGCACAGTGGAAGGTCCCTGGATGGGCATTAAGGTGCCTTCCAGCCCAAACCATCTTGTGAAGAAACTCTGTGATCTCAAGTCTGATCCAATGCCCCCTAAGCCTCTCTCCAGCACTTTCAGTGCATTCTGGAGGAGTCCCCACATCCAGCTGCTTTAGCCACAGCTGCTTATTGGCATCCCCCAGACATTCCATGGCTCATTTTCCCTTCTCACAATCTTACACTTCCTGCCCAGAATAAGGACACCACAGAAGCACAGCCCTGACCATCAGGGTTACACAGCCCTGGCTGTACAAAAGCAAGTGACACCCTGCTCTTGCAACCCCCAGTATTGCTGATGCACCAGTGTAACAAAATAATCACCACAGAAGTACCCACTGCTGTAATAATTCTTTTTAGTTTGATGTGTCCTTCTCTCCAAGAAAATGCCTTTCATTTGAGGCTGGAAGGATTAAGTGATTTAATAGGTTTTTGCATCCCTATCTTCCATGACTTCCCTTTGATAGCTCTGGTCCAGCCTCAACACTCACTGAGCCATTTCTGCAGATGATTAGCTCTCTGAATACATTTTACATTGTTTGATTGCATTTAATAGAGGAATACTGTAGCACAAGACTAAAAACAAATTAATCTACAATAGATAAACTTTTATGGTCACATTTTAAAAAAAAGTAAACAAAAACTCAATTTGCTTTACATGTGAACAACTTAGATGTTTTTCCAAGAGATGAACAAACTGCAGGCATTCCATAATCCCCAAAGCAGTAACCACAACAGCTCACCAGTGTTAGACTTGTCATTTGTTCCAGAGCACACACAGCAAGTTACAAACTTCCCTCAGTACTGAGTGTGGTGATTACACTGATTTTTCCCAAGCTGCCCTGCCCTGTGCTGAAAAGGGCTGGCACACTGCAGTTTCTCTGTGGAGAACCATCATCACTCAATCAGCTTGTTAGCAGCCCAGCAGAGAAGATGCTCTTGGAGTGCTTGTGTAGTTTCCTGCTAAATAGGGATATAGCCCATGAGTAACACAAAAATTTTGTAAAAAATCAAACCAGCAAACAAACAAACAAAATATTAACATACTGTGATTCTCTAATTTCAGTTGTTGCTACTCAGACATGATTAGGCACTGAACCTGCACTGCTTCATTCACTTTATCCCATGGCAAAGGTCTTGGCAGTCTCTACCCCACTATTTTATGAGGGTGGAAACGGGAGCAGCTGAATGTGCCTGAAGGAAAAGATCACCTGGAAATCATGGCACCACTCTCCTTTGAAGAGGATTTGCCTCCATGGGTATTGGCCATCCCTCGTGCTGTCTGCAGACTTGGGAGCTTCCAAACTGACCAGTGCCTTCTGCCCTGCCCCAGAAAATGCACTCAGGCCCAGCTGTGCCCGTACACCTCCCTGGCTGCTCTCAGGGAGCTGCACCCTCAGCCCAGCAGGAAGAGCTGTGCAGTGCCCTGTGCTCCACCTTCCCATGGACACAGCTGCAGCCCAAGCAGGGCCAGCCTTTGGCTTTCCACACCTGGGAGAGCTCCTGGGTACATGTGCTTTGACTGTCCCAGTGTTTGATTTACATTAAATGGAAAAACATTCCCATGAAAGTCACTTCAGCAGTACACTCAGCCTCTAAAGGACAGCCCCTGAGGCACAGGCAGGCCAGGTACACTGCTGGACACCCTCCCTCCACCCCAGCCCTCCCTGAGGAAACAGTAAAACTGCACTGCACACAAACGCCTTCCAAAAAATTCCTCCTATCAACATGAAAAGAGTCTGAGAATCCCAAAAAGCAAAATACTCCTTCTCTGAGAGGTTAAGATGCCTCTTACGGGAGGAAAATTGGGTACCTGGCAATCTTAGAATGCTTTAGGTAGCTGGGATTGTATTTATTTCCCATCCGTGTGAGGGAGGAAAGAGGGCTCTTCAAAAATAGTTTGTTGCTCAATATGGTCTTTTGCAGGCCGTTAACTTTTTTTGTTATTCATTGAAATTTATAAGGGAAAGATGAGAGTCACAAATGGAAAACAGGTTTGACTGGCAGCTACAACTTCAATTTCTATGAGAAATCTCCCTGGAAAACAGACTTATTTTATCTCGGCCTCACCTTCCAGGAACAAAACCATGACAGTTACACTCACTGTTCTCTTGTGTACCCATCCTCACACTGGAAATTACAACTGAGTTACAAAACAGATTGGCTGATACTCAGGAAAATAAAAATCATAGTCCACTCCACTCCAGCTAATTAATTTTCTTCAAACCACATCCCAGAGTGATCAAATGAGACATGAGCTCTTTCATGAGAAGAAAATCCCATTGGAATTCCTGAACATCAAATGTAACAAACATCAGCATTTCAACATTTGCATCACCATGTTCGAACCCCTGTGTTTGCATATGTAAGCACACATTTGCATGTAAGCATTATGTTTTATTAATAGCAATTAATATTAATATTTCAAGGTGGTAGTGAGTTCTGAATCTATGCGAAACAGGTTCATGTCATGAGACAAAAGCAGATTGCTCGTGGTTGAGGTCATCAAGAGAAGAGGCTACATCTGAGCACACTAAAAACAAAGCAAAGCACCACATTCCTGCTCCCAGCACTTACTGTTCACAACAGCACCACTGTGAAGCTCTCCAGCGCAGCCCTTCTTTTGTCTGCCTGGCCCTGGGAACCCTTTAGCACATTTTCATATAGTTCATATTAAAAATGGGAACTTTAGCTTCCCTCATGAGACCCAGCTCTAGAGCTATTTTCCCTAAATAATGGCCATCTGTTCGGAATGACCTCCCCAAACAACTCGCTTTGTTAACGGCAACTTTGCTGCAGTTAATTCACCAGTGGGGATTGCTCCAGCCAACTTTCCACAGGCCTCTATTGTTATGAAAACCTATTATCAAGCAATTAAATGACAGCAAGAATGCAATAAAGTACAACAGTTTTACTTGTAGCATTATCCTGGGTGCTGAAGTTAATGAAAGGCTATCGCACCCCTGACTGCAATTCCGAAATTCTGCCATACAGGAGAAAACTCCCGTCAGCAGCTATTTCCAATCTTAATGGTCTGAGCAATTACAATCCTTGCCTAAGCCCTTCCCCAGCATTTCACCCCAAATTAAATTAAGGATATCTCTGAGGTGATCTCTCTGCTGGAGCCAGGCCCAAAGGACACAAGGCCCGGCTTTACCAAAGCTCGGCCCGTGTGAGAAGGAGTTTGCTTCCCTGTCACACAGGTGAGCCTCACAGAGGAGCAGTCACAATCCCTCCTCCTCCTCTGTAAATGAAACAATAAACCAGCCTTCTGAATTCTCTACTCTGAATTTGTCTCAGTAGAAAATAATGAAGTTGAATTGCCCTTTAAGTGCCCCTCTGGCAGGCTGCACTTCTGGCATGACACCTTTCCTTTTCTCATTTCTAGAGCTAAACATAAACTTAAATAAACCTCTTTGAGAAATGAGATGCACATAATTGCCACAAATACCACAAGGTGTCTAGACCATTTCCCCTTTCCAAATTACGCTCGGTTTGAAATGTATACAATCACCATTTTGTATTTCTGATATAAAACAGAGCAGTAGGTCTTGAAAAGAGTTATGGAGTTTTCTCCCCACCATGAAAGAAAAGTACAAATCTATGTTGACATGAAGTAGTACTTTCCCTACTGCTGAGAGGATCCAAGTGCAGTCATGCTGCTTGGCATGGATTCAGCTAATATGCATTTCCAGTTCCCCTGCCCTGACAGAAGGCAGTATATTTACCAGCCTGTATGTGCAGTCAGGCTAAAGTGTTGTTTTTCACTGGGACTCATAACCTCTCCTCTTTGGAATATTTATTTTCTTCCTAAGATGCCATAGGGAAACTTTATGCAACTGACTATATCATTTCTCCATCAATACTACACCCAGGTTTCTTCCAGGTAGCTGGCCAAAACAACAGGGTGGGAAAGCTCTACAACAGAAATCTCTGCATGAGAGAGAATATGAATGAATTCTTTGTTCATAAGCAATTTAGATTGTTTTATAATTCAGGTTTTATAATCCTGACATTAATATTATAAGGCAGAAAGGTTTCACTAAATCTAATTACAGGAACAACCTGAAAGTACAGTGTCCCAGGAAGGGCCCTTCAGAGGGAGATGCTTTCCAAACCAAACAAGAAACAGGATTCAGCTATCTCACCTCTCAGAGGAGATGAAATTGATTTTGTTTCTTGGGAGAAACCACAGCAGCTGCCAAGCAGGATGGACAGTCTTAGCTGTCCCTCCAAACCCACTCCCCTTTGCCATGCGGGGACAGAATCTCTCTTCTTTCCTCTGGGTCCATAATCCAAGCCAGAAATAGGAAGAACTAATGTGGTACCTTAATCCTCCTTACTATCCTTCACATAAAATATCTTCAACTAGAATTATACAACAGAAACTTTATCTTTAAAAATTGGAGTAAAGCACAAGGGAACCTCATAACATATAGGAATGTTCCCTGTGCACTGAGAAAAAGAAACAGGAAAATAATATATTAATCTAATAACACAGATAGGATTGTTTCTTGGAAGAACACTGATAATAAAGCAGCAGAGGAGAGTTTTGTTCTGTAAAACAAGTTGTGCTCGCATGAGAGAGACCTGAACATCACTCATGCTGCTGAGAGAAAACCTGTATTTCCCAGCTCCCTCACAAATGACAATTTCACCTCTCCCAACTTTCTACTGTCAAGCAAAAGAAAGATGATGTAGACTTGTATAACAGCCAAACAACTGACATTTACTTTTGGTAGTCCCTCCAAATTTGTGCATTTCAAACCCAATATTTTTGACTAATAACCTTTCTGTTTCTCATCATAGCATTTGTTTGGATCTCTTTCTGAGTCCCAGCTTATTGGAAATACCTTACTAGGGTGATTGTGTCCTTGACAAATACAGTGTGATATGGTGACTCTCCTCTTGACACCACTGATACTTCCCAGCACACAGGAGAGCAATGGAACAGAGCTGAGTGTTTCCCAGCAGCTCCCAAGAGAGAGTTTTGCCCTTGAGTGTTATCCCAGTGAGCTTTGCCTGTGTGCATTGCAAGGGACAGCTGTAACAAAGGTCCCCAGAGCCAAACCAGGCACTTAAGGACATTTCTGAAGCTGCACAAAGAGTGTTTTAACCCTTCATGCAATGGCCTGTCTGTAGCAGATCTGGATTCTGGGATTTGTTTAAAAGGGGATCAGAGATGTTCCCCTCACCCCCTTCAGTGCTGTCTTTGCTCGTCAGGTCCCAACCTCACTGTGGAGTGGGATTTGAAGCAGGAAGTTCTTTTGCTCCAGCTGTGCAGAGTTGTCCCTCTCAGCTCTTCCTGGCCCAGGTCCCTGGGCATCCCTGACCGTCATCCCCCCTACTTCTATCCAGTATCCAGGATCTTCCCTCCAGGAACTCCCTTCTGGTCTCTCTTCTTTCCAAGACCACTTCTCGCTTTGGGAACATTTCTTTTTCAAGCCCTGCTCTGCCTTCCAGAGCCCCAAGGCCTCAGTTCTCCCTCTGCAGTCTGTGTACAAAAGCCCAACAAGTGCCTCCCAATCAATAAGTCTGGCTTAGGTTTCCCTGGAGGATTTGGGATGTGCCCCTTGTCTAATCTAGGCATTATAAGACTTTACAGCTGTCCTGTAGCAGGCTTCTGCCAGAGGTCAGAAGTTCAGTTTGGACATTCAGGCAGAGGCCACCAGTGAGTGTGTACAATTTGTCCCACTTACAACACTTTGGTATGAATTTATTAAAATATATGATGATTAGTCAGCACAAATTCCTGATTAGACCCTAATCACAGAGTTACAGCTAGAGCACAGGCACAGGTACTGTACTCCTGATTAAAGCTGCAGGCAAAGCAGCCTCTGCAGGAGCCCTGCAGCACATCGAGGGCTCTCCTCACACACGTGTCCATGTGAACACAGAGCCTGACCCATGCTGGCCAAGCCATTTGTGTTCTGGGGCACTGGCACCCCTGAGAAGTGCTGCAGTGGGGGTGAAATACCACATCTGGATTCTATTTCTGACATTGAACTTCCATTGGAAATGACAGCCCCAGCCAGGGGGGTGGCAGGGGAGAGCAGCACACAAACACACAAATGAGATGATTAAAAACGTGGAGGTGGATGCTGAGAAAATGCAAATCAGAGGACTGGCTTTGCTCTTGTATCAGCACAAAACCTGACTGGCCCAAGGGAACTCGGTATGGCTGAGCCTACGTAAATAATGAGCTGTGAAATCAAGCCTTGAATAGCAAATAATGCACTTCATGATAGTGCTCATTTCATAATATTGCTGTACTACCTGCCTTCTGCATTAGCCTGCCTTAGAGTCAGGAGCGAGATGAGTACACAGCTGATAACCAGCTCATCAGTGGTTACATTAAAACACATCAAATTAGGCTCTGGAGTGAAGGGAGGGAAACTTGCAAATAACAAATTGGGGTTTTTTTTAGATAATACTAATGAATTATTTAAAATAGCTTTTGAGACATCTACTTAGTTGATTCACCTCTAAAGGCAGGGCAGAGGCAGGGGTGGTTTTCTTGTCCCCCCACTGAGTGCCAGTGAGCCAAGCAGGCTGCTGCACACATCATTTGACATCCTGCAAACACGATGAGCAGCAAAGGCAGACAGAAACGTTCTCAACACTTGTCACATTCCCTGATTTGTTCTCACTGAGCTGTTTGGCTTGGAAATGTGGGGAGAGATGGAGCTCTGAGAGACGGAGTGCAGGGAAAGCGCCTGCGACAGAGCGTCATCTCCTTATTAGCAACTCTGGATTGGGAAACTGAGACAGGGAAATGCATCACCGTGACACTTCTGCTATTGCCTGCTACACAAATAAAGAGGAAGTTCATCATTAAATCCCAATTAAGTATGCCTTCATGGCTTTGCTAAAATCCATTCATTTTCCAGGAAGCACACAAGCGCACACAAGCACACACAGCTTCAAAGTGGCTGCAGCCCCAGCACAGACCCCAAGCCCAGCACACCCCAGATTGCTCTGCCTGACAGGGATAAACACAGAGAGCCCTGGTGCCTTCAGCCTCCAGAAACTGCTTATCACAAACAGGATAAGCACATAGGCAAACAGCGAGCTGGACCAGAAACTTCCATCCAAAAATGATTATGAAACACTTAAAATCTAAAGCAGCAAAGAACGCAAAAAAAAAAAAAGAAGATTGAATTGCCTTAGGAAGCTCAAAAGAAGGCCATGCTTGATTGGATTCAGATTTGATTGAGATTCGCCCTCATTCATTAAAAAGTTTGAAGATGTTCAGACAGTCAAAAATTAACTCTCGAGTTGCAGAGCAGGGTACAGAGGAGCCATTTCTCACAGGCTGGATTTCTCACAGGCTTTTCTTACAAACCCATACCTGAACTCCTACAGTTACATAGGCACTCATAACCCACACATTAGCAAGCCATGTTTGTTTTAGAAAATAAAGACACCCATTCAGGCAGCTGCCAAAGCCCCCAGCACCCTGGGTGTATGGACACACATCTCCAGCCCGCAGCCACTCCTAACACTGACATTCATCCCACTGTTGAACTAACATCCATGCAACTATTTAATTAAATAGATAACCAGGTTAGTATAAAATCATACAGTTTATGACTGCATGACTTCAGCAGGGCTGGCATTTATGTTTAGATTATGTCCTACACTCTGTACCCTGTAACTCACATGAAGTAGACAAGAATTATTATCTCCATGCCCTTCATAAATGGGAAACTGAGGTAAGGGAAGGTTGAGTGACTCACTCAAGAACACCTGAAAGGTTAGAAGTGATGCTGTTGTGAGCGATGAGTAGGAGAGTGGCTGAATAATTCCTTGTTTAAAGCCTGAAGTACATTTACTGAAATTGAGTAAAAATAGGCTTTGCTTTTAAAATGGCTCATTGGAATTTTTCAGCATTCTCTGATTGTTTTCTCTTGCCCTCCACCAGCAGCAAAGTTCACACACATGAAAGCAATATTTAGCATTGAAACCTTTAAAATTTATTCTGGTCCCAGTGATGTTGAACTAAATTTAGAACAAAATTCAAGGGTAAGCTTTATCGTGTAACCTCCACATGTTCCACTAGCCCCTCATGCTCAGGCTCACAGCATCGCCTTTCAGGGAGAAGGCCCTAAAGAACATCAGCACCTTGCCCAGCCCAGGGCAAGCCCTACCCCCACAATTCCCACCTTCAACACAAGCAATTCAGCAGCATAAATCTGCCTTCAAAGTACAAATTCCTTGTGTTTGTGCCTAGATGTTTCCTCAGTACATCTATTCATTTACTTAAGGTATCCATCCCAATCAAGGCAGGATAGACCATCCGAGAGCAGTCAGGCTCAGGCTCTGGGTACTGAAAAGATCATACATATGCAGCAGAAAAGCTGTAATTAAACTTGAAGCCAAGAAAACTCCAGGCATTTCCCATTGTCCAGTATGCACAAAAGGGAGTGACTCAAAGAAGAACTTGAAGCTTCTTTTTAAGCACAAACAAGAGATGCTCCTGAGCTGGAGGAAGCAGGGTCACAGGGAGCTGCATCACAGCTATAAATAATTCTGATTTTAAGGCTACAGTTAAATGAAAATAGAAAATACAACTGACAGCACCTATGCTTCTTGTCTTTCTCTATATTCTCTTACAGTTGACCTTGAGAATATTTTATATTAGCCTAAGGGTGGAAAGAAATGTTCTTCCTCAGTGGAATCATTTAATAATAGCTTGTCCTCCTTCTGCTCAATATGCAAGCAGACACTGCTTTTGTCACGCCTTCAGCAGGTGCTTTGTTCCCACTGAGCTGGTGCCCGAAGCTCAGGGACTGTCCCTGCCGAGGATGCAGGGCTGTGTCTGGGCAGCACGGCTCCAGTTCCAGCAAGCGGCAGTGCCCCAGCACGGGCTGAGCAGGGGACGATCCTCTGTCACTCAGCACAACTCTAATTTACAGGGCCACTCCTGCCTGGGGATCCTGCCCCTCAGCCTGAGGGGAAATCCAACCCAAAACACCATTAAAGTCAAACCACAACGCGAATTTTGATTCAACAGGCGTTTCGTCAAGAAAAAGCGTCTGCCAGCAGTTGGGCCATGGGGTGAAATCAGATTGTTAAATGTGTTTAGTTGCCGTTTGGGAGCGCTCCGGTCTGACGGTGTCACTGGTGCCTGATGGATGCAGGAGGAGGCTCGGGCTGTCCCCGCCGAGCTCTGGAGCCGCAGTGCCCTCTCCCGAGCTCGGCAGGAAGCGGGACCCGGCTGCCTTTCGGGAGCGCATCCCTGCACGGGCAGAGCCGCTCCCCACAGCCGGGCCGGGCCGGGCCGGGCTGGGATGGGCCGGGCTGGGCCGGGCCGGCCCCGCTCCGCTCTGCTCAGGGACCGCGGGCCGGGGATGCCTCCGGGAGGATGGGATAAGACAGCGAGGCTGTCCCACGTTCCCTTCTTGAAAACACCTTTAAAACAAGGCGAAATGGGCAATCGGCAGGAAAGGGCTGACCCCGGGAGCGGGACTGCCGCAGGCTGGAGGAGCAGCCCGGGGAGGGACCGGGAGCGCTGCTGGCCCCGGCCGCAGCCACAGCCCCGGGCAGAGCCAAAGCCACAGCCCGGCTACAGCCCCGGGCAGAGCCACAGCCACAGCCACAGCCCCGGGCACAGCCAAAGCCACAGCCCGGCTACAGCCCCGGCCACAGCCACAGCCCGGCTACAGCCCCGGGCAGAGCCAAAGCCACAGCCACAGCCCCGGGCACAGCCAAAGCCACAGCCACAGCCCCAGCCACAGCCACAGCCACAGCCACAGCCACAGCCACGGCCACAGCCACAGCCACGGCCACAGCCCAGCCACAGCCACAGCCACAGCCACAGCCACAGCCACAGCCACGGCCACAGCCAGAGCCACAGCCACAGCCACAGCCACAGCCACGGCCACAGCCAGAGCCACAGCCACAGCCACAGCCACAGCCACAGCCCGGCTACAGCCACAGCCCCAGCCACGGCCACAGCCACAGCCACAGCCACAGCCACAGCCACAGCCACAGCCCCGGGCACAGCCACAGCCACGGCCACAGCCACAGCCCAGCCACAGCCACAGCCACAGCCACAGCCACGGGCACAGCCACAGCCACAGCCACAGCCCCAGCCACAGCCACAGCCCGGCTACAGCCACAGCCCCAGCCACATCCACAGCCACAGCCACAGCCCCAGCCACAGCCACAGCCACGGCCACGGCCACAGCCACAGCCACAGCCCCAGCCACAGCCACAGCCCGGCTACAGCCACAGCCCCAGCCACATCCACAGCCACAGCCAGAGCCACAGCCACAGCCACATCCACAGCCACAGCCACAGCCACAGCCCAGCCACAGCCACAGCCTGGCCACAGCCACAGCCACAGCCACAGCCACAGCCACGGGCACAGCCACAGCCACAGCCACAGCCCCAGCCACAGCCACAGCCCGGCTACAGCCACAGCCCCAGCCACATCCACAGCCACAGCCACAGCCACAGCCACAGCCACATCCACAGCCACAGCCACAGCCACAGCCCAGCCACAGCCACAGCCTGGCCACAGCCACAGCCACGGGCACAGCTCAGCAATCCTCCAGGCGAGCAGCCGCAGGGGCAGCTTTCGGAACACTCTCCCAGCAGCGGGAAAAGGCCGCGGGCAGTGCCCGTTTTGGCTGTCCTGGCCCCGAACAGCCAGCGGGCGCACGCGGCTGCGGGCACAGGGCCGGGTGATGGAGCCCCTGCAGTCACACCGCAGCCCAGGGCAGGAATCCTGCATGCCAACTGGCCACAGGATATCTCCCTTGACAGACATTCCAGCCATCTAGGAGCCTAAATATAGGCTTTCTTTTCAACAAAGCTAGTTAAAAACTAGTTATCTTTGTTTTTTCTATCATAACATAGTCTCTTGAAATTATTTCTTCCTCCTTTTCTCTGTTCACAGCCCTCACATTTGGGTTCCTGATTTTGGCTCCAGCCCTGCTTTACAAGCTGATTTCTATTGAAATGGTGACAAATTCTTTCCCATCTTTCTTCCAGGGGTTCATGAGGACACAGATGCACCATGCAGTTCAGTTTCAGAGGACAGTGAGTTTAAGGGACATTTAAAAACCCATTTTCATTTCTTCATCCTTATGCTTAGCACTGCGTTTTCCCTCTGCTGATACACCATAATTGAGTGATGCACACTGTGACTTTATTTAGACAGAACTCATGAGTCATGAGGAACATGATGACAATAAACCAACTTTTGGGTGAGTCTTTGCTGCAGCTCTCACACCAAGGCATTCAAGAGCTTTCAAATCATGCAGTTGTTAAGGCTGGAAAAGACCTCCAAGACCATGCAGTGACTGATTCCCACCTTGTCCCCAGCCCAGAGCACTGGGTGCCATGTCCAGGTGTTCCCTGGACACCTCCAGGGATGGGGACTCCAAACCTCCCTGAGCAGCCCCTCCCTGCCAATGCAGAATTAAAAGGATTTCTGAACGTTTATGTCTCATGTTAGCAAGCCACAACTCCTTGCTTAATTTAATATTTGCTGTTACCAAAATAACATCCAAATATTTCAGCCTTGATGCTCACAGCAGCCCCCCTTCTCCATGATGCTTTCCTCTCATACATTTATAAACATCAGTTCTTCCCTTACCTGTTAAACAGAGCTTAAATGAGCACTGCTGCAAAGTTTAGCAACAGCAAGAACTTCAACTACCAGAGCACCTTTTCATGCCAAAACATCTGTGTTTGTGCACCAGCAACAATGATTAATGTCAACAGGGCTCTGGGAATTGTGTTTGTTAATTAACTGCTGCTGTAGAGCTTGCAGGCAGAGTACAAAACATGACATTCCTACAGGGTGTACACAAATACTTATTATTTTCTTTATGCAAAAAATCCCAATGGAAGACTTATTGTTTGGGTTTGTTTCAGTTAACAGATGAAACAGTTACACTTCCTGTTGGGTATTTTACAGGAGGGTCTCCACCAGCAGAACGCTGTAGAAGATGAACAAAGAGGAGGTTGGGTTTCCGTACTTTATTTAAGTTAGGTCACCTCTGGAGAAAGGCAGTGCCTGCTCTAAAGGCAAGTGTGATAAATTCCTGAAGGGGATTATATGATACAGCTTTCTGTGATAGCAAGAGATTGAACTCACTGACCCAAAAAGGCCTCTCTGCTCTTCTCTTGCTAAAATGCTTCCTCCAAGGCACTGCTTATCAGCACCAGGTGTACAAGAAGAGTCTGGAGTGACCCTTTAGGCAGGTGATGCTGACAGGAGCCACGCAGCATCCTTTGGGGCACCACCTGAATCAGCTGCTGCCAACAGAGCTGTCTGCTGCTCTGCAGAGCAGAGCCCTTCGGACACGCAGCTGATGGGAGAGCAGGCACAGCTCCATGGAACCTTCTGGCTGAGTTCTGCACACCAAACAAACCCCCTGAAATATTCCCCAGCCAGGAGCTGATCCATAGCCATTACCTCTCCCCGGGCTCACTGCAGAGCCTTGTTTGCTCTCCTGGGCCCTGGGATGCTGCTGTAATTGACTCCATCCATTACCCTAAAGTGTTCTCCTGTTTATCCTGCCTTTATCACATCGAGCCATTGTAAAAATCTCTTCTGGTTTACATCTTCCCTGTGCTTTCAGCAATGCTATTACTCCTATAATAAGCTTAATGAGGACACTGAGTGGAAGAGTCTTCACATAAATCATCACAAGAGAAAATGCTCTGGAGATGCAAACAGCAATGTCACACTGCCCTCTGTTGAAATTTGAGACACTAAAGTAATTTTGAAACTTCTTATTTATAAGGACTAGAGGTTAATTATTTAATATTTTTTAACTGCAACAGCTCTTTCCAGCCATTGGAGAAGGTGATTATTTCTTTCCACGGATTACAACATACATATTGAGCTAAGTGTAATGAGCTGTCAGAGAGAGAAATCCTTACATCCCTGCAGTCAGGGGGGCAGCAGGAGGGCCTGCAAGTTCTGAACCTGAACAATCCTTTCAAAGCTCAAGACATGCCCCACCACTAATCAAAATAGACTGAGTCATTTTAGTATCTGAGTCATCAAACCCAGCCTGAAGCCAGGTTGGCTCTCACCAAAGCCCATCCACTGTCACAGAGCCACTTCCTGCCACAACCTGTGGCAGCTACTCTGTCCTTCAGAAACATTCCTGCAGGGAATGCTTCTCCCTCAATTAAAGGAGTGTCAGCCTGGGAGGATGTGCTGAGGGCCTGCAGGAACCACTAACATTTGCCCCCTGTGCTGCAAAGGACTCTCCTGCTGTGCGCTCATCCTGTCTCTACAGCGCGTTAAAAGCATAAGATACAAATCATTCTTCTTCTGTTTTTATCAGGTTGTCCCATATGTCACATTTTAAAAGTCCTAGGTGACATCCCATGATTACACCACAAGGTTTTTGACAGGCACAGACCCATACTTTAATCAGCCCCCTTTGCTTTGTACACATTGCCCCAGAAATCAGTCAGGTTGGATAATCAATAGAAGTGTCATACCCTGTGTGCAGCAAGTCTGTCCTTAGGTACAGGAGGAAAATTAGACTCCAGGAGAAACAAGTCTGTATTCTGACTCTGTCCAGCTTGAAGTCACTCTTAGTGGGGTGGAATTTGGGGAAAACACCTTTTGGAATGACTGGCAGGAAGCCACTGCAGGGACGGAGAAGGTGCTGGAAGGAGCAGCTCGTGGCATGCTCAGAGCTGGGCAGGGCTGGCAGAGCAGAGCTGCCCAGCACAGCCTGTCCTGCAGTGTCTGTTTGTCCTCCTGGGGCCAGGAACAGCCTCAGCTGCAGAGGGAGGAAAGGAGAGCAGCTCTGCACTGGCATCTGGCTCAGGAGGAACACAAAGGACTGGTGTAATTCAATCATGTGCTTTGGCTGCCAGCAACAGCACAAGGCCCTCCCGAGACCCCCCCCAGAGCCAGCGTGGAGTCTGAGGTGAAGCACATCCATCCTGATTGTCTGAATGCACATTTTTATCATATGGGTGACATTCACAAAGGCAAAGGCAAACAAGGCTCTTCAAAATGCATTTTTAGTAGAGATAATGTTTTCTACCACAATGACAGCTACAATACCAAATCCAACTTATCAGCATTCTTCTCTGATCTAAAAAGTAATTCATCAGCTCTATCATTGTATCTAATAAGAATATGCTGTAAAGCCTCAACTTTGAAAATGAGAGTCAAAAGCATTCGTAAGAACCCCATGAAGTTTCCTTCCTTATCTATCATTTGCTGCAGACATCAGCCTTTCTTCATTTAAATTACAAAAGAAAAGAATGGGGGCTTTTGGTGACTAAAGATTTCTGAATTTCAGTGCTAAAAATTGTATTCTCTGCAGCATGACCCAAGAGGATTGGACATGAAGCAAACTATTCGATATGTAAAATCAAACAATCAGTTATTTTCATTTCACCACTGCTAAAGCAGGAACACACAGTGGCTGGCTCTGCTTACAAAACTCTCCCAGGCCTGTGAGAGAGTGAATGACCATAATTTTGGCCTCCCTTGCCCATCAGGGACAGGCATTTGAGGCCACCTGAGGACTACAGGAGGATGGAATCTGAGCATCCTCTAAGCAACATTAGCTTTAAGTACACATATTTTTCTCCCTGGAACAAAGGTGCTCATAAAAGCACCCTGAGCTCCTCCCCTTCTCTTAGGAATTACATCACAACAGTGATGTGCAGACCAATTACTGGTGTCACAAAACAACAAACTTTATATCAGAACTGGGGTAGAAATCAAACTTTCCTGGCATATTTACTATTTTTTATTAACAGAACAATGTATTATTATACATTTGTATACATTATACAAAAAAAAAATTATTCTGAAGGCTAAACATTTAGACACACCCTAAAATAAAACACACCTAAACCCTGGAGGTAGCAGCATCAGTTGAAAACAGATGGAGGTTAAAAGCAGCCCTCCCCAGTAGCTGCCAAAAATACAGATCTAAGAAAGAAAGGATAGACCAGTTTATGCTTGGAGTCCAGTTCTAGCAAAACAAAACTGAGAAAAAAAATCTCACCCTGGGTTACCAAGAATCCTGTGTTAAAACTCATGGCCAAGCCCACATCAGTCTGCAGGAATAAAGGACATTTTACTGCTCCAGCTGAATAGCACTTTACCTGCTGCTAAGGCCATGTGCACAATAGCTTTACAGCACTCTTGTGTTGACTTTTTAATATCAACCCTGAAATATTCAACTGGAGTTCAGTCTTTAAGGCTTGAGATCATTCAAACTAGAGTGAAATTTCAGAGAATAGAGATAAATTATTGGGAACACTGATGGCAAGAAGAGGTAATTAGGTTGTTGCAATCAAACAAGTCTATATAGTCCTGAACTGCTTATGCTATGAAGAACAGAAGGATGCCCTATTTGCTAACAGTTCAATTCCCAATAGTTGGATGCCAAGCTAAGTGCAGGAAAAGCCTGAAGATCACAACTTACCTGTGCTTGTAACACCCAGTCAACGCTAAAATACAACTTTATATCTGCAATAGGTGTTAATTCTCTTTAGTTTTTACACATGGATAACAAAGCCACACAAAAAGTCCAGAAGTACCTTCAGTTTATCTGCTCTCTTCTCTTTTGCTTTTTCAACCATAACTTTCTCAGTCTCTTTAAAATATGACTATCCAGTAGTCCAGTATAGAATCACAGAATCACAGAATGACTGGGTTGGAAGAGACCTTTAAGATCATCAAGTCCAACCCATGCCCCAACACCTCAACTAAACCCTGGCACCCAGTGCCACATCCAGTCTTCTTTTAAACACATCCAGGGTTGGTGACTCCACCACCTCCCCAGGTAGACCATTCCAGAACTTTATCATTCATTCCGTGAAAAACATTTTCCTAATATCCAACCTAAATTTCCCTTGGCACAGCTTCAGACTGTGTCCTCTGGTTCTGTCAGTGCTGCCTGGAGAAAGAGCCCAACCCCAGCTGACTACAGCTATCCTTTCAGGGAGCTCTAGAGAGTGCTAAGGTCATCCCTGAGTCTCGTTTTCTCCAGGCTGAGCACCTCCAGCTCCCTCAGCCATTCCTCACAGGGTTTGTGTTCCCAGCCCCTCTCCAGCCTCGTTGCCTCCTCTGGACGTGCTCGAGCGTCTCAACATCCCAAACTGAGGGCCCAGACTGGACACAGCACTCCAGGTGTGGCCTCACCAGTGCTGAGTACTGAAGAATGACCTCCCTGCTCTTGCTGGCCACACTATTCCTGTTCCAGGCCAGGTGCCATTTGGTCTTGGCCACCTGGGCACACTGCTGGCTCATGTTCAGCCAGCTGTGGACCAGCACCCCCAGGTCCCTTTCTGCCTGGCACTGTCCAATCACTCTGTCCCCAGTCTAGAATGCTGTAGGGGGTTGTTGTGGCCAAAATGCAGGACTCGGCACTTGGACTTCTTAAACTTCATCTTATTGGACTCTGCCCATCCCTCCAGCCATTCCAGGTCTCCCTGCAGAACCCTTCTCCCTTCCAACAGATGGACACAGCTCCCAGCTTGTTGTCATCTGCAGATTTCCTAATGAAAGACTCAATCCTCTCATCCATGTCATCAATAAAACCATGGAACAGAGCTGGCCCCAGCACAGAGCCCTGAGGGACACCCCTGGTGCCTGGCTGCCAGCCAGATGCAGCATCATTCACCACCACTCTGGGCTGGCCATCCAGCCAGTTCTGAACCCAGCAAAGAGTGCTCCTGTCCAAGCTGCACAAGTACAGAAAAGCAAAATATATTCAATGCCGTAATCTTCCTTTGCATTAAACAACCATGTCCAATATCATCTGATCCCCATGATTGGTTTTTCCCATGAAAAGCTGGACCAGATGATCCTTGACGTTGCTTCTAACACACTATTTTATGATTCTAAGATATTAAAAAAATACTTTCTCTCCCCAGAAATTCTATGTAACAGCTCTTCCATTAAGCTAACATTTCCTCCAGTTCCTTCCTCTTTGAAGATGGAGAAGTTGAGGAGAAGTTGATACCTCTTCAAACTGCTTGAACTTCCAAAGTCCCATCACTTCAGCCTCAGGAGCTTTGAGGTGCACAGCAGCCAGGTGTTCCATGGGGTGAACTAACTTCTCATAGTATCTGACACTGCCTTTCATTCTCAGTTGTTTTATTTTTCTTTCATGCTCTATCTGCTGCAATCAGAATATTTTAAAAAAAATGAAAGAAAGAAAAAAAAAAGGAAAGAAAAGCCCAAACACAACTGGCAATTTTCCCTTCAGGTTAAAATTACTTTGCTTCTTAATTAAAAATAAAGTGCAGAATTCCACAAAAGTGTCTCTTTTTAAGGGCACTGTCTAGTTAGCATTGAATAGAACCAAAGCAACAAATTTACTGTTCCACTCCTGTTTCTGGGAGGATCTTTCTTGTCTGTGTTCCCTGAGGCAGCAGGGTCAGCTCAGAGCCCAAAGCAGAGCATCCCCACCATGGCTCAGGCATGGCCAGGGCAGGCTCAGCCCCCGCTTAATCCCAGAGATTTCTCTCAGGCACCCACAAAACCTAACAGAACATTTTGCTGTCTGTGGCAGGGGTAGCAAAGGCCTCCTGTTCTGTTCGTGTTTTCCAGACAGTTTGTGTTGAATATTTAGGGGGGTTTAATATCAACACAGTTTCAATTAAACCCAAAGAGCACAGCAGCCACCCTGAGGGAGCACACATTAAATGCTGAGGTACTGAGAAAGACCTTGAGAGAAATATCTTGTGGAATTCATTTATAACACTATTGTGTTTTTCTGAATAATATTGCCTGTTACATATAAGGCACCTATTTAAGTATTTTCCCTTTTCTCCAACCTCCAGAAAATAAAGTTTGAAAAGCATTCTTCTCTTTAAAAGCTCTCTTTAGTGTTTTATATTACATACGAGGCCTGAATTTCGCCTACAACTACTCAGATAATTTATCTACCAAAAGTGTAAAACAGATAATTTCCCAGGTATGAAAATACCAGTATTCCACTTCAATACGTGCTGTTATTTCCTTGCCTACTAAAAAAAGCAGCTGAAACCATTATCTACCTATTACAAAGAAATTTCAACTTTCTAAAAAGCTTAGATAAGTAAAACTGCCATTCTCAAAGGTCTACTTGAAAGCAAGTAAGGTACATCTTATATTTAAAGGTGAAGTTTCTTCTTCCACCCTAAGGGCTTTATATTCTCATCTTGATGTATTAATTAAAGCACATTTGTGGTGAATTTTTAATTATCTCCCTAATAAATGGTATCACAAGGAATAAAATGGTCTCTTCACAAGTCTCTCTAGACTCCCCTGTGCCTTGGAAACAGCACTCATGGCAGCAAATGAAGAATGTAAATTGCTGGGAGGCCTGTGAATGCTGATGGGCAGGGACCAGATGGCTGTCTTGCACTCTTTCTTCATCAAAGAGCTCTGCAAAATTCCACAGCTCCACTTGGCCACACAGAAAGATACGAGTCTCCTCTGTTTCCTTCTGAAATACAGATATTTCCTTCCACTGAAAACCAGATCAAAGGAGGAAGGGGTTTTTATGAAGCTGATTCCAATGTGCTTTTCTCTGGATCAATTTTTGCTCTGTCCTCCCAGGCAGAGAGGGAAAGGACAAGGGATGAGAGGGAATGTGCATGAGGACATTTCCACTCCCCAGTGCTGTCATCTTTTGTTTGGAGTGCAAAGCAAACCAGTCCCCGTGGAGGGGCAGCCCAGGAGCCACAACAGCCCTATGCAGTCCCTGGGGTGTCACCTCTAGGAACTCGTGGCTGACAGGTGATGCATTGTGACTCCACCAAACCGCAGCCAAGCACAGGCAGGCTCACCAAGACGGTCCAAAGAAATGGAAGAATGACCATAGAAAACCACAGAAAAATTGCAATTTGCTGTACAATGTCAGCCAGGCATTCCCATGGGAAGGGACAAGACTTCTGCCTGTGCGGTGCCAGCACAGAGCAGGTGGGAAATGGGACATTTACTGTCCAAATGGCAGTGTGCTGCCTTTTTACCCCTACTTATGCACACACAAGCACAAAATGCAGGGAAATATTTGATTCTTGTGTTTCTTTCCAGGAGGTTTTTCACAGAAGACACCCCAGGCCCTGCCAGACAAAGTGTACAGACACATCTTTATCAAAGAGTGACACAGGTACAGTCAGCCTCAGCACAGGGAATTACACTCCCCCCTTTCAGAAGGAGCTAATAAACGCCTCTGGGGGAGGTGACTGTTGCCTGCTTTGCTTTTTATCACCCACCTATCCCTCCTGCAGAATGCCAGTGGTCAAATCCAGCCAACATTTCCCTGCTGTTAGAGCATTGAAAGAGTAGAGGTAAGTGTTACTAATTCCCTCAGAGCTGAGGCCATAAATCCATGCTGTTGTAAATGCTGGAAGTCAATTGGTATCATGCAGTTAAAATCCTGTTTGCTGTTTCCAAAACAGACTCTAAACCAGCCTCAGTACTCTGGCCTGTTGCCAGACACTTTAAATACAGAGAAAAATATTGGAATTCATTACTGCTATACAAAATTCTTCATCGATTAACAGGGAACTTATGACTATTTCTTTAACCACAGTCTAGCGGTTCTAATCAATTTTGTCCACCTTTAGTTAAGAAAGCTATTTCAACTATGCAGAGCAGCAATCAGGAGTAGCATTCTTTTAAATACACGAGCAAAAGAAGACCTTAAAGCATCATGTCACAGCATTACACAGAAGAGCATCCATGGGCTGCAGAGCAGGACCACAACATTAATTGACTATTGCACATAGTTATTTGTGAAATGGAGCTTCCTGTGTTTATTGTGCAATGTTTGAAGGTCTAAGAAGCTGTGGATAATAGGGAAGAACCAGGATCTCCTGGCCTGTGAGACACTGAGAGGTGTCTTGCATACACGCTGAAGAAATTCATCAGCAGGTATGTAAATAACCCTTTCAGGACATTTAATAATTAACTTCCTCGTGGCATTTTCCTGTTCAGCTAAAAATTGTTACTAACTATGCTTTAGCAATTCTATGTTTTCCAACCTGCTGTCTCTTAGATCCAAGGACTTCAGGAGTTCTTCAAGACTTCTGTACTAACTAGTTTACAAGCTACTACTCATTCAAGCTGCTAAGCAGAAAAAAGTCAATAGGTACTGTATACATTATGTATTGTCATTACATGCTGGCATGATTCCCTTGCAGAACAGATTAGGCTACATTTCCAACACGTTGATTTCCTAATAAAGCATATTAATTTGTCTGTGACAGTTATTGCCTTGAACCACCACAAATTAAGGATGAAATAAAGTATTTTATTTTTAACATTTTCATTTATATCCTCATCTGTTGAAGTACAGGCATTATTTTCATGCAGGTTATGATGTGGGTGAATCAGATTCACTTGCTTGTAAAGTCTTAGTAGCTTGTAATTAAATTGTGTATTTTATATGTAACACAGGGCAGAGATTTATGGTGTGTGCACTGTCCTGGCATGTGTGCAACTTCCCTTGCAGACCTGCACAGCACAGACTCTACAAACCTCTATTTTTACACTTAATTTTCCAAGTCGTGGCTGATTAGCATTGGCCTCCAGAGCAGGAGCAGAGCCAGGCCCAGGGGATGCCTGACACAGGTCTGCTGAGCCATCCATTCTGAGGACCCTGGCACACACACACACACGAGGAGCCCAGCACTGCTGGGTTTGGGTTGTGGCCGTGGAGACCCCACAGCTGCTCCCAGGGCTGGGCTCCAAAGGCCCCGGTGGCCAGAGCAGGTAACAGGTACGGGAACACCACAATCAAACATCCAGAGCATCTATCGCAGCTCCGACTGCAAACCTCCCCAGGCAGGAGAGGCAGAGCACAGCCCTCCAGTCTGAGCAGCCAGCAGCCAGAATGTCCATCAGCTTTATTTCTGCACAGAGCAGGAGCTCAGCGTCAAGGATGGGAACACATCCTCCAAGCTGCATTCTGCTCACAGCTCCTGCTCCCAGAAAGTCTGGGTCAGAGCTCCTCATCTTGATATTCCTGTCTCATTTGTGCCCAGCTGGAGCAGGAGCATTTTTCCAGCAGGTACGGGAGGGAGGTCACAGGTGCACAGTGCCAACCACAGCAGCTCCTGCCAGTGGAAAACCAGCTGTGACCATGGAGTGACACAGAGCTCACCTTCCACAGGGACACTGAGTGTGCCTGGATCCAAAGGGGTGGCTTCATACAGAGGGCTGTGATGCCATCTGCAAAGCAGTAGGTAGTGCTCGGGATAGAGTTCAAGTGAAATAAAAATCTATGGCATTTTAGAGTAAAATAGCACAGACAGCTGGAGCCAAAGTCATGGAGCGTTGCTAGGGAAGTATTCTGGAGAAAGGTCATTCCTTTCTAAATCACACTGCAAACAGAAATGTCTGGAAGCTTCTGAAGGCAGAGAAGCCTGCAGATCACAGACCTTTTCCCTCCCAGCAATAGATCCCTGTCAGGTATCAGGAACACCTCCAGTTTTCTCATAGAACAATCTTTTCTCCAAAGAAACCCTATTCTGGATGAGACCTTCTCTCCCTTGACAGCAAATCAAGGACTCAAAGTAGCTATGGCCCAACTGTGGTCTCTGCTTCCTTCTGGTCCCTTCAGCTGATCTCAGAGCAGCCAAGATTTAGCTCCTAAGCAATTGATATTTCCACTCTGACATGAAACGCATCAGAAATTACACCATTAGTAATCTCTTGCACTCTTCACCCATTGAAGCATCAACCTTTTGACAGCTGAATTGTTAAGGTTGTATCAATAAGTGACGGTAAAAAGTTTTTCCATAATCCTTAGTGGATCCACTGGTTGCTAGGCAAACTTTTTATTACAGCATTGCATGAGATGAAGAGGTGCAAAAAGACATATTAAAAATAGCAAAGTTGCCCCCCTTCCCCAAAGCAGTTTAACAAAAAGCAATTTACAAAATCAAGATGAAATAGTGTAGAAATTACCAGGGACTTTGATGAGGGGGAAATGTTTTGAGTTATGCACCATTTGGCTGAGTTTTACACAGCAAAATATTTATCAGAAACATTGAAACAGTAATTTCTTCCTGAAAATTCAACAAAGCAAAACATGGATATCTGCCAGTTTCCATCTGAATTCCTTCCTTGAGATCCCTAAATATCAGCACAGCTGCATCAGCACCTCAGGGAATACTTGGGAAGCAAGACACTATTCACGGGAATCTGTCCCCTGGTTCTGATCCATATTTACTCTGGAATACACTTAATTTATAAACATTCACTCGCAGACACGTCTTCGTTTTCTGGGTAGACCTAAACTCACCTGAATAGCTGCACTGTCTGAATGGTGCCTTCATCCCAGAATTCCCATTTTTACAGGATGTGCAGCTACAGCTTTATGCCCTTAGAGGCCTCTGTCAAGCGGCAGAAGATAAAACAAAGACCTGTAATTAAGTGTCATTTACCTGAATACTCCTGTGCTCCAGCAGCCCCAGAGAACAGCCCCTCTCCCTTTTTTGCCTGGCTTTAGGACCTCCATCCTTCCCCAACCTCCCCCTTGCTCCTGCACCACCTCTGGCTGCTGACAACCCTCCTAGACCCAGCGGAGGAACCTCATCTCCTTTTCTTCAAAAAGGAGATTAAAGGATCAAAAACCTCTGACCACCTCTTGCCAGGAGGCTTGGCTACCACCCTGAAATATTCCCTTTCTTTTAAGTGCATGAAGGTTATTAATCCTTTCCCATTAAGCCTGTGCCATCCAGGAGCCCCACCCCAGCCTGCCATGGCCAGGATGCCCCACTGTAGAGATTTTCTGCCTTCTCTGTGCTCTGGAAAGCTCACTCCCAACCTATCTAAAATATTTAATGAGTGCTTGAAACAGGCACCAACGTTTAGTTTGTCTCCTGAAAAACAAGGGGGAAAACATATGGGTAATATGCAGCTTGTTTTGCAAAACAATAACGAAGCATCTGGTAACTTCTCCAGGAAAAGAAATGGAAGCTGAGGGGGTATTTTGCAAAACTTGGAAGCATGCATGGGATGGTGTGCTGTTATCCAGCATGTGTCTAAACACACAGAGTCTCCTAGCACAGCTTGAGAGGAGATATTTGGTGTATTCATTGTAAATCTCTGGCAAGCACAGCACACGGCCACTGTTGCTGGCAGCAGGCACGAGAGCCAGCTCAGGCAGGAGGTGTGCCCAAAAATGCAGAGACGTGGCTTGTGACAGAGCCATGGGCAGATCACATCTTCACTGTGGCACAGCCAGCAGAGCAAACCCTTCACACGCCAATAGATTTTTGCCAGATGGGGTGATGCACCTATCCTGAAAATCAGTTTTTCCCTTCATCTAAAGTTTAGCATTAAGTCTAATTCTATCCCCTGCTATGACAAGCAAATTCAGTTTATGTGATTGAAATCTGAGGTATCAAAAATATGCCTTCCAGATATCCCTTTAATGCTATTACTACAGTCCCCATAACCATGCATGAAATGCCAAATGTAACAAGAGCACTTATAATGCACTACATAATGCTCACACCCACAAATTAGGGAGTGTGTGTTGAGCCACAATATCAGCCTGTGCAACAGACCCAGGTTTTGCCTCAGCAGTGGAAGAAAAGAACTCTAATTAGAGAACTGCAAGAGAATTGAAACCCAAGTTGTTATGAAAGGCCATAAAAAGGATCAATGCTGAGAGAGGGAAGGGCATGCAAGTAGAATACACTCAGCAAGGACATGATCAAAGGCAGGACAAATAGACTGCAAACACTCTGTAATCTGCAAACACCTCCAAGGTGTGCTGAGGATCTGAGCAGCATCCTCCTCACAGCAGGAGGCTGCAGGCACATTTGGCGTGGCCTAATTTGCCAACAGATCACAGCCAACTAATAAAGGCATTCCTCAAAGACAGGTACGCTCTGCTGGGCTGGCCTGGCAGTGAAATGAGAGCTGCTCTCCCTGCAGCAGGCAGCAGCCACCCCTGGCTCTGCTGCACCTCCAGCACTGCAGGTAACACACGGCTGGGACATGCTGTGCAGGAGCCCATGGTGGGGGACACCCAGCAGCCCCACACTGGGGTGTGCAGGAGCCCATGGTGGGGGACACCCAGCAGCCCCACACTGGGGTGTGCAGGAGCCCATGGTGGGGGACACCCAGCAGCCCCATGCTCACCTTGGGGTGGGAAGGGCCAGCAGCAGGTCCCAGTTCAGGTCCCAGTTCAGGTCCCAGCTCACACCGAGGGCAGGAGCAGTGCTGGGAGGAGGCTCAGCCCACACCCAGCTCACACTCCTGCCCTGGGACAATCAGGCTGCCAGGCCAAGCCCTACATCCCACTGATCCCAGCAAGCACCTCAGAGGCCTGTGTAAGCCCCCATCTCAGCTGAAGAAATATTTTCTTTTAGGTGCAGCTCATTTCCCAAAACAATCCTCAGAAACACCGAGCCTTGGATGCTTTTCCTCAAAGCAACAACCCAGGCCTAGATTCCCTTTCTCAGGAAATTCCACAGGGGAATGGCACAAGGGAACAGCCAAGCTACAGAGCTCCTGGGGGTTCAGGTGACCTCCAGCCCCACAGTCCCAGCCCCAGCTGTCAGGCAGCTTTACCTGTCCCCTGCATGTCCCCAGCAAGAGCAAAGCAGCCCACACTGGCTCAGGAGGGCCCCACACCCATTCCCCTGTCACTCTCTGCCCCTGAGCCTGGTTGATCTCTCTGCACCTATCGCTGGAGACAGACCCTTGGGCTCTGAATACTTGTGTCCTTTGAAAATTAGAAGGAGGGGAAGGTGGCAGTTTTAAACATTTCAGCCTTAGCCCAAACCAGTCTTCTGTACAGTGCCGAAGCATGCAGAATTAATTATTAATATCTTAATGTAACGAGAGCTGCAGTTTTCATTCTCCTCACAGCTGTCAGGGAGGCACAGATGCAGCAACACCTTGTGTAATTGGAACCTTTATTTTACAAACAGGGCACTAGCCTGTGTTTTATCTCCTCTGATCCCTGTGTAATACAACCAAGGCTCACCAATCAAGGCTCCTTCCCCTTTGTTTGCCCTTCAGATGCTGCAGAGAGCCTCTTCTGTGCCCTGCTCAGTGAGAGTGGTGTGACACAGCTGCAGCACAGAGAGCTTTTGTCCTGACTTAAAGGTATCCCCAAAGTGCCAGCTGGCAGCACATTCCAGTCTGGCCAGGTGCTGTTCTCCAAAAGATACCATTGTGTACCAACATAACAAATCTATCAACAAATTTCCTTTGTGCTCCTTGGTACACAGAATTTAAACACACTGCAGAAGGATAGCAGTGTCTGGGTGGCAAACAGAAACACATTGAGAGCTGAGACATGAACACAGCAAAACAGCTCTGCTGAGCCACAGAGGGATGGGAGCACACACAGATCATGATCCTGGTGAAAACCCTTCAGCCACAGCCAGGGCAGAGGCCGTCCATGGGGACACTTGGAACTGCAGAGCATCAGATGCAGTGGAAACCTTGTCAAATCTTAACCAGTTATGGCACTTCAAAGAGACATATCTGGTGTGAGCATTTCAAGCTCAACACTCCTGCTGTTTCTGGGGAGGTCCCTGAAGGAAGAACGAGCTCATTATGCCCCGGCAACTACAAATGTTCACAAATGTTTTACTTTAAGATCAGGATACTTTTTTACTTTTTCCAGGATACATTTTACTTGCAGATAAGGCAAGTTCTGGGGAGCAAGGAGACGAAGATAAAAACATCTTTAGTTTTCATGATAACCTGCCTGATTTTGAGATCACTTTTTAAGTTCATGCCCATTGAGTATAAATATGAATTGAATGAAGAACCAGGAAAATAGTGTGGATGATGTGAGCAGGGAAGACTGTGAATGATCAGAGCTGGAGACTCCGTATCAGGCTTTGCAGATGAGCTGAGTAACTGCAACAGGAAAACCAGGATTACCTGAGCAGGGCTTTGGCTTCAGACACGAGAGGAGCAAAGGTTTTGCTTGCATACAACCACCTAGAGAATGGGCTTGTTTGAAAGGGAAGGAAAAGCAAATAGGATTTGGGTAAGTGAGCAGCAGAACATGTGTCCAAATATCACAACCTCTCCCCAGCCTTAGCATCACATCCTGGGCGCAGAAACACCTTCATTATTTTAGGAACAGGGGGAAAGGCTGTATAAGCACAATTAGAAAACTAATTAAAGCAGATATCAAATTATGAAGTTAATTTACCTTGAGTAAGCCTGCAGTCAAAGATCAGGGCAGTTTTGGAGGTCTCTTTTTCTCAGGCAGTCACAGCTGGATCTCACAGCTGGATCTGGCCCAAGTGAGCATCTCTATCACCCTGAACTCTGGTGGCCACTTTCTTCACCAGCCAGCAGTGGAAGAACAAGCAGGATTTATATTTTCTTCACCAGGGAATCCATAAAGTGGGTGAATTTACCTGCACTGGGCTGGCTGCCCTTCTCTTGGAGCCCAGGGATGTGTGAGACCCTCCCTGCAGTGCAGCCAGGTTCACTGTGCCTCTGCCCTGGCTCTGTGCCTTCCTGAGCACCTTCCCTCTCTCCTTAAAAGAGCTGGAGGGAAGTCCAGCAGCAAGGAGATAAGGAGGCTTTGGATCATGGTCTGCATTCCCTAGCAAATCCCAAGAGCTCAGAAGCTTTCAGCTGTATCCTATTCACATCTTTTCCTTGTCAGGCATCCCTTGATGAGAACAGGGTCTGACAGGAGGGAAGGAAGAAGGAAATTACATAAGCAAAACAAAAGTGTAATTAAATTCCTTCTGCTAATGAGCAGATCAGGTCTTGGTTGTTACTTTTCTTCTTTCTGGAACATTCTGGACAGTTCTTTCAGGAATTCTCTGCTAAATGAAGCTCAGAGGGCAGGTCAAGTGTTCCTTTTTCAAAGGAGTGGCAAAGGTCTGGTCTCTTGTTTCACTCTCACTGTCTCACGCCATTTGCACCAACGTGAGCACTGACAGGGGAAGCACAAAGTGTTTCTTTTCAGGGCTCTGAAATGAAAGCACCAAGGCCATGGCTGAATTATGCAGGATGAAAGCACACTTCCA
This sequence comes from Motacilla alba alba, assembly GCF_015832195.1. NCBI lineage: Eukaryota > Metazoa > Chordata > Aves > Passeriformes > Motacillidae > Motacilla > Motacilla alba. Next base: position 1,649,000 of record NC_052026.1, read on the forward strand.
CCCAGAGCCAGCCTCCCTGGGGTGCAGTCCTGGGCTGGCTCAGCAACTGCTCTCAGCATCACAAAATGCCAGCTGACTGATACTGTTAGTGTTCCTCAGGCCTCTCATCAATCACAGCTTAAGCCTTTCCCAGGGAGTCACTTAGGGAAACAAAGCCATTCTTCCTGCTCCTCCTGCTCTGGAGATTTTCAGTGTTTCCATCGTTCTGAATTAGACAGGTGCTTTGTTTCTCCCCTCACACCACTTCTAGGTACAAACTGCTTTTGATTTAGCACCCAGATTAAATCTTCACCCCATCTCAATTTTCTAATTGGAAAAAGGCCTGAGGCAAATTCAAGGAAAATTGTCCCTGATTCCTTCTCTCAAAGTAAAGCTGTGACATTTAAGAAGTACGCAGAGGATGTTGAGAGTGAGGTGCTTTCAACGCTGCCTGGAGAAGAAAGACCATGAGGTCCTGATGTGAAAACAAAGTGATGTCACATTGAGCTGCTCTGCTTTTGTTCAAGGCTCCTGGGCAGAACTGAAGATATTTCTTACAGTGGGGACAGTAGATCAACTCCAGATATTTTACCTGCAGGCAGAACATCACCCTGACATTCCTGGAGTGCTTAAACAGATCAAAGACAAACTCCAGAAGCTAAATACAGTTAAAACAGGTCAGATCTTCTAAGAAATAAAATGCAGATTACTGAACTAGAACAGGCCTCCACATCCCATGAACAAGAACAATACTTATGCTCTACTTTCTGACAACTTACTTGCAATATGTGCAACCTGACGCAGTACAAGGCTACTTTGAAAGGCGCTGAAATAGTCATTCAAATTCATAATCTGATTGCCCACATGGAAATGTTACCATCCCTTTCAGATACTTCAGCTATGAAATTCTGGAGAGCAAATTATCCAAAAACTGTAAAAGGTTCAAAATTAATAAGCATTACCTCAATTTCTTCTAAAAACAAAATTATGTCTGATTTTCTCTCAGTATTTCTACCAGCTGAAAGCTATGCTTTATTTTGAGTGGCATAAAAAAAGGAAGCAGCAAAATTTTAAAGAAATTGTGAACATCCTTGAAAGCTGGAGAGAAAAGGAAAGAAGAGAATCTTTCAACTCCAAAATGCAAGGTAGACAGCAAATCCCCAGCATTTAAACCAGCGAGGACTACATCATTGTGCAATCAAGATTGCTGCATTGACAGCTTTATTTCTCAATTTTTACCTTAATAACATTTAGCAAAGGTTTCAGAAAGTGTTCATTTACATGGAGGTTTATCTTACTTCTAAGGTACTTATTATTTATTTGGGTTTTGGGCTGTTTTTATTAGCTAATAGAAGAATGACAGTGATTGTTTAAACAAAAATCTTTAGTTACAGCTGCAATAGAGAAAAAATCTCTCTGGATACCATTTAATTTCCATGACAGAGTTATTTCTGAAATCCAGACTCCAAAAACTAACAATTTAATTCATTAGTTGGATTTGCATGCACTTAAAATTCATGACTTAAAATGCTAACTAGTATGCTCACACAAAGCTAGCACTCACTCACTCATGACCATTTAACTGACCCCCACTAAAGGCTGGTGGTGTTTTCCCAGGCTGGGGAAGTGATTTACTTGAGTGATCCTGCAGAGGGGAACTCCAGCTCTAAGTTCTGCCTTCCTTGCCCGACTTTACCCCTCACCAAAACTTCTGGGGGAGCAGTTCCTCATTTGAGAGGTGGAACACTCCGTGGGAACACAGGGCTGCTCACTTCCACTTAGCAGCTCTGGGAAATCCAACACAGGGGTTTCCCAATGAATCAGCCAGAGTTGACTAGGGTTGTTTAGGGAGGCCTTGAGGATGGAATGGGACAGCTCCACCAGCACTGCAGCATCCTGAAGGACACATTCCAGGAGCTCAGTACCCTGGGCTTTGGGAGGACACGGTCTGTGCAGCCACATGGATGGATGGTGGATGGATGGATGAACGAATGAGGGATGGATGGATGGATGAGGGATGGATGGATGGAAGGGTGGATGAGGGATGGATGGATGAGGGATGGATGGATGGATGGATGGATGGATGGATGGATGGATGGATGATGGATGGATGGATGGATGATGGATGGATGGATGGATGGATGGATGGATGGATGGATGGATGATGGATGGATGGATGGATGGATGGATGATGGATGGATGGATGGATGGATGGATGATGGATGGATGGACGGATGAGGGATGGATGGATGGAAGGGTGGATGAGGGATGGATGGATGGAAGGATGGATGAGGGATGGAAGGAGGGATGGATGGATGGATGGATGGATGGATGGATGGATGGATGGATGATGGATGGATAGATGGATGGATGGATGGATGGATGGATGATGGATGGATGGATGATGGATGGATGGATGGATGGATGGATGGATGGATGATGGATGGATAGATGGATGGATGGATGGATGGATGGATGATGGATGGATGGATGATGGATGGATGGATGGATGGATGGATGGATGGATGGATGGATGGATGGATGGGGAATGGATGGATGGATGCATGCATGCATAGATAGCTGCCCAGCCACAGACTTTATTAACTGTGGCAGTGACTGATGAGCCTATGGCCAGCCCATTTTACCTGCCTCTTCTGGGGTTTTAGCTGAAAACTACATCTGCAGCTGCTTAATCCCTGCACTCAAAGGCTCCCCCCTTAACGTGGCACAGCCCAGGTCCCTGTGCGCTGCCCAGTGCAATTCCAGAGACCTGGGCAGCTTCCAGGGAGCAGACACAGCCATCCTGATGTGCTCAGCAGGAGCCTGTGCACCACATCTTTTGTGCCCACCCATCCCCAGGGACAGGGACAGCTTTCCAAGGCCTGTCGTCTGATCTCAGCTGTAATATCAACAATAATCATTCCAGGGGGGGAAATGAAGGATTAAAGCCTTTCTATACTTTTTAAGAAGGTCTGAGTAATGACATGAATTAAAATTGCTAAATGACTTGAAGGTTGTAGTTCTCTGCAGTGAAGCAGAGAAATGTCAGTCTGTGGAAACAGCGGAACCTGTAATGGTTGGAAATTGAAATGGAGAAATTGTTGGGATGGAGTTAGCCTTGGAGAAAACAGTTTAAAAACCCCTTTATACCTCTTTCTCTAAAACTAAGATTATACTTGATCTCAAATGTAAAAAATCATATTTTGTCCAAGAGTAAAACTAAAACCAGCATATATCTTAAAAAAACAAATTAGATTTACCATCAAATTGTTGTTCACAATCCCTGCCATCAAATCCTGACAATAATTTTTGTTGTCAGTAGCAGCAATAAATGATTGCCCATCTTAGCTGTGGAGGACATGCAGTTTCTATGATCCAAAGAATTGCAGTAACATGCACAAAAGTAAGGAAAAAGCATTATCCAGATTACTAGAGCAGCAACCTGCTGTAACAGGTTTATATAGTACAACCTGTAGGAATATTCATTTATCTCTTTGCTTAATGCAATGCCTAGTACATGAAAATGATACTTTGCACCATCTTATTTACTACAGGCAAGAAGGTTAATGCAGGAGAACATATTAAAGGTCATTTCCATTCTTTGAAATAATTAAGTGTAGCACTTGCAGAATCCTTTTAGGGAGATTTGCAACAGAAAATGCTTTTAAATAACTCCATGGGTAACTGCAGAAGATAAATCCTCAGACAGTGGAGGCTGGACAAAGAGCTTGGAATAAAACAGCAGCCCCCATTTGAGAGTCTCAAGGTGTCTTGAGTTTCCAGACCAGCAGTGCCCACTGCACATCCTTTTGTGTATTGACCGTTTTGTAGCCCCAACAGGAACATTTTTATGTGCTTACAACTAGATTAATTCAAGATTTCCATATTGGAACAAATCTTTTAGTAGACTGGAAATACAATACATTCTTCTCTCTCATTTAACCAGCTCTCTCAATGGCTCCAAAAATACTGAGGCAATTAAAGGCAGCTCAATAAACAAGAGCAGGAATCAAGCTGAAAACCCCACAGTCCTGTGGTGCTGGACCCAGAAATTCCTCTTGTCATCTTGCAGAAGAAGTTTGGTTCATTTGGAGCAGAAAGAACTGTCAGAACTCAGCAGCCAGTGTGGGAGAAGCTGGATCTGGAACCAGAGAGAAGGAGGCCAGGCAAGCCCAGCACTGCTGGCATGGCTGGAACCCCATTTCCTGCCTCTCTTTGGGGGCAGTATTTTTGTTAGATGGAGAACTTTTACGAAATTGTTTTTAATATTCTTTGTTCAGTGTTGTCTCCTCTTGAGGTATCACAGCTAAAATACCCAAAGCTGGTGATAATGAGAGACGTGCACAGAGAAAGCAGAGAGGAAGCTCCCGTATTTTAGTCAGCAGTTGTAGCACACACAAGGAATCATTGAGCTTCTACATGCAGGAAGCACAGGAGAGGCAAGCATGTCTTCCCTAAATTAGGTCATAAGAGGAGCAATGGGATGTGTCAGAATTATGAGGTGGAGAGGTTCCAGCTGTGTAACATTTTGGTGGTCTCTGTTAGTGCTGGCAGCTACAGGGACAGTGCTATGCTTGAGTTACACCAGGAGACATTCCCAAAGCAGTGACAAGCTCATAAACACCACAAATCTGCTCCTAGGTCCAATGAAACCCTTCAGCAGCCTCGAGCTGCCCACAGGGACAGCGTGAGTCCCAGCTCCCAGCAAAGAGTGAACTACAAACAGCCCATGGAGAGCAGGCAGCGATGAGATTCTGCTTGGAAAATCTTCTAATTTTGTTAATTTATCACTTTTCAGACTCAGCAATCACTTGCTTCCACATAAAAGCCATGGAACCCAAATGGAAAAGCCATAGTGCTGGGAAGAGTCACCACGTTCTTTCAACATCCTCAGGCTGTTGGCACAGGTGGGGTCAGCAGATCAGTGAGTGCTGCCTGCTCACTGATCCTCACAGCTACACTTCCCCCTGCACCGAGCAGCGGGTCTCTGCCCATGCCCACAGCCCCTTGGAGGGCAGGGTAGCTCTCCAAAGAGGGGGCAAGATGCCAGTGAAAGGCTTCTCCTTCCAGCACAAGTCATGGTGGCACAAACGTCAGGAGTATTTTCCTGCTGAACTCTGCTGTCAGCTACAGGCTGTAATTTCTACCCTCAGGCACATTACAAGCATAATGGAGAACACATAAATGAAGGCACAATCATTACAGATATTTATATGCATCCTGCTGGTGAGAGATCATGCCTATAATTCATATGTGGTAATGCCACAAAATTATGAAGGTCTTCCTAGCACAGCCGTTCATAATCCAATGGGAATCCATTACATTTTTATTTCTCATGCTACAAGAGGCAATTTATGACTGTCTGCATTTCACATTATGTTTTAGAGGTGATGATAATGTAAAAGCAGCCTGACCTCCAAATGAAATAACTGATTGAGGCAAAGAGCCATTGCACAAAATGCATACTTGGTTTCTTAAAGAAATAAGCAACTACAGCCTTTTTAATTTTTGTAATGGAACTCACTTCAGAAAAACATTTTTATCAAATTAATTTCTTTAATTTAATTTAATTTTCCTTTTAGGCACAGAGACCTGGATTTATTTGATTCCTTAATTTCAACCCAACATGCAAATTCAGGCTCTTTCAGAAACATTGAAATACCTCATTCTCTGGTCTTTCAGTCTGACCCTTCCCAAGCCCCTTTACAGTCAATACTGAGCTGTTCTCAGCCCAAGTGGAAATTTCAAGACTGTTACTATTTATCTACTTTCTTATTGTGTTGTGAGACTTAAGTTCTTGGTGTATTTACTGTGTTTAGGAGTTACTGGGGTGACATCACTAAAAGAGGACAAGAATTAATGTCAGAGATGTCACACCTAACTACTCAAAATTTGACGGGTTTGAGTTGTACTTATTCCTCCTTAGAACTGAAATAACATTTGTAACAACTATCCTATGTCCTCTGCAAAAGCATTCCTTTGCCAGAGCTGTTGTTGTGGGGTTTGTTATTATTTCTGGGGATAAATCTTCTGTCACATGCATTTGATTTCCTAACAGGAGTATAATTCTGCTCATACCTTTGCAAACCCACCACATTTTCATTTTCAGATTCTCAAGTCCCCAGTACTAAGGATAGCATTGCCATATTCTGGTAACAGTTTTTTAAAAGCAGTAAATTGTGTTCTCTCTTGAAGGGCTGCCTTTCTGGGGGCATGAGTATTTCAGAGCAGATCCATAAAAACTGACAGCTAACTAAACTTTATACATCTTGACCTCACTAAGAGCCGTGTTTCACCTGCAGCAGAGCCATTTATATTGGCATCATGTGTTACACAAGTCTGGCTGCAGTGAAATTACCCTTAATAAGCCAGACTATATTTTAAAAGAATAATGAAATAAGAAATAATGGCTGTAATATTTAATGTGTCATTTAACTGTCACATTAATAGTAAATCCATCAGTAAAGATGACAGAGCTACAGTGATTTAGCAGTCACCAATCCAGACCATCAGAGCTTTATGTTAACACCAGCAAAGAGCATTTTGGGGCCCAGCCATGCAATTTCTCAGATGGAAAATTACTTTCTTGAGCTTCCTGAACAGTCACAACTACATGGGAACTGTAATGAGGCTGCTCAAAATTACTCAGCGTACCAGAACGTGGCTCTAGCAAGGGTAAAACATGATGCCATTTTCCAGATTTTACTGTGATACCTCCTGATGGACTATTTTAATCTTTTTAAATATCATTCTGACTGCGCAGCATTTCATACTGTAACAGTGCCTTCTTCTTTTTACATTAAGCAAGCCTAGTGTTGGGCAAAGGTACAAATTTATTGCCCACAGTGTGAGGCCTGAATTGCAACTGAGCTTCTGAATGTTTCAGGGATGTCAGCCCCAGGCTCTCTTAGCTCACCATGGAAAACTCCAGTTGCCCAAACAGCCTCCTTTCCATGGAAAGGCAACAGCTCCAGACCCACATGCCCTGTTGTCCCTTCCTTCATTGAAAAGGCCACCAGTGTAGGTTTAGCAGATGCCACATGGCTCATGTGCTTGAAACCCCTTTTTTCTTGGGCACTGGGCATTGCTCTCCAGCCTCCCAGAACAAGGGAAAAGCTCCACAGACCATTAAAAACATCCCAGGCCATTTGATCATTTAGATCAGAAACCCTCTAAAGATTACCCATGAAAATACAGGGGTTTACAAAGATCTGCTTTAGGCTGTGTGCTCTGTGGAAGCTTTCAGGCCTGAAGCTGCAGCCCTGGTTTCAATCTTTAGTGCTGACCTCCCCCAGTAACAACTCTCATGGCCACTGTGCTCTGCTTAAAAATTCAGTAGCCTCTGGCCACAGATAACCATCCACCAAACAACCTTAAATGTTATCCTCTCAAGGTTAAAAAAGTGTGTTTAGGATTACTTTGGCTTTCAGGTCACATTCTTGCATCCTTCCTGAACTCTTGCTTCCCAGGAGATTCTGCCTGGTGATGGATTCAATGTGTTTTTCCTCCTGTCCTTTAAAGCTGATTCATTCATCACACTAGGTGGGGTACATTTTCTAAGCACTGGAATGAGAGCTGGTCAGCACAAAACAGCATGTGTGAAAGGGAAAACCGTGCTGAAAGCAGGCCTGGGCAGTACTGGGGAAGAGTCCAGAGAAATGCACAAAAACCTCCCTTATCAAACCCAAAACTTTGTATCAAGCAGCTCACTGAACCTCCCTCTCAAAATCCCAGGAATCTCAACTGATGTTCTGGTTGTTATCCTGCATTAAAAAATAATCATATTAATCTGGAATAAGGCCCAAAAATTTCAAAATTTTCTCTCATCTTTATTGAAGGAAGGCATCAGGAAAGAAAACTGCTCCACAGCCAGCCTGGATTAGTGCTGTCTACACAATAAAAACAACACCACAGACAGAAACTATTCCAAGTAATTTTCACATCACTTTAGCCAATGACATTTCTCCATATATATTCTCTGTATGAACACTCATCCTCTTGGCTCTCCCAAATTACTGCCAAAGAAAATCTTTTAGAAAATCAGACCAGCTTTCTTTGCAACCAGAGTTGTTCACATCTTTAAGATATGTCTCATTACTTACTTTTCACATTACAACCAAAAAGAATGAGAATGTAAAAAACGCACGTCAAATAACAAAGCTACTCCCAAGATGGACTAAGTGTAAAAACTGGTGACATCTCTTAAAATCAGATTAAATTAATAACAGGCTCTGCCTTTTCATGGTACAGAAACACATTTGTACTAGAAATGCCCTGCTCATCGAAGATTTGGCTCTTGTCAGTCCATCTGTGAGTTTGGGACTGGTCACGAAGCTCAGGGCACAGGGTTTTCATCTCCGGGGTAGTCACTGTTGCACTGTGTGCACATAAACAAACCCACTGTTTAGAAATCAGACTGTTAATACCCAACAAAGTCACAGAACACGTTTGGAATTCAGACCTAGAAGCTTCGTTGAACTACTGGCATAGAAAAAAAAAATTAAGCCCTAAAGATGAAATCTTTCTGCTGCTGTTGATTTTCATGTATCACTAACCTACATAATCTGTTATTTAATCTACCATCACTGATTTTAATGGGCCAACGCTGATAATTTTTTTTAAGCTGTCATTAAATACAGAAATGAGCAGAGACAGATGTCACAGTCACAGAGGAGACACTAACCAGGCAGAAGGGGTGTGCTCACTGAAGTCCTATCATCACACAGGGTGATTACCATATCTTGAGGCAACAGCTCCTCAGGAGGGGGCTTCAGATATGGGCAAGGGGGGACACAACCCTTATCAGCTGGAGGAAGTTGATAAACACAGCAAAGGGTATCTTGGATCTCCTCCAAGATCTCCTATTTCTAAAATGCATCAGTATTAAAATTCTACACTGACACAGAAAAACAACTTTCTCCCTTTCCTTGCATTCTGCTTTGTTTCCCCAATAGCCAGTTTCTGAGGCATGGAAAAAAACCCAACAATTCCAAAAGAGAAAAGCCCACTACAAAGGTGCAAGTTTGCCATTCTGCCACAGTCTATACCTTCTTTTAGCAAAGTGCAAACACAAGGTGCTTCCTGTCCCAAGCTTTGCAACAACGGAAATCCTTTCAACAGAAGCATAGATGGGTCAAAACATACCAGAACTACTGCATTCAGATAGAAGAAAGTTCCCTTTCCCACCTATTATTCTATTCAAAATGTGCTTGAGAGCTTTAGAGGCACCCAGGCTGTGCGTGTCCCTTCACCACGATGGGTGGGTTTCACTGAATGTCTTCAGAGAGCTGAGAAATGAGTTGGTCATTTTCTCTTCAGTAAAAATCTCCTCTTGTGACAAAGGAGAGGGGACAAGACATATAATAATTAATCCAATAAGTGAGCACATGCAACAAATGCCTAGGGAAATCCTAGCTGGGACACAGAATCTGCCCAGCACCGCCAGTGCCAAACCAGTGTCACTGTGGGCAGGACAGTGACAGTGACAGAGAGGCCACCAGGGAGCACAGCACCCCACCCCCAGCTGCATTTGGGGTATTCCTGACCTTGCTCTCCTGAGTTTCAGAGATCCTTTGGCCCTGCACATCCTTACAAGCAGAGGAGGATGGAGGAAGCAGCGCCTGGCACAAGCACACACCTGACAGCCCTGAGGGGCCGTGGAGGCCAGCACCGATCACACCCCAGCAGCACCCCCGGTGTGGTTTTCTCTCTTTGACTGCTGATGAAGTTCTTTGTGTGTTTGCATCATTTATACAACAGAAAGCAGCTCATACTGCATAATGCACACAGCAAAATGTTACCAATCCAATTAAAACCAGAAGTCAGCTTCTGCTTTCCAGAAAATGAAAGCAGCAGTTGATTTTAAGTGGTAATAAAAGCCTTTAAAATCACCATTGTAGTTCTTACTGCTTTCAAAACATACACTTCCAAGTCATATCAACCTCCAAGACTAAAGCCAGAATTCAGATTCCCTGACTCATTCCAGCAATACTATTCAAGGAAATGGGATGATTCTTCCCACCATGGGGCACACATTAAGTTGTATTGTTATACAATTCTGTGTCACACATTAGGATCCAAAGTGAAAAGTCTAAGCCATCCTTGAAGAAATATGATCCACAAAAACCAGGAAAGAAAATCAATAGGAAAAAACATTTGAGCTATTCGCAGACAGATTTGTTTCACAGAATCATAGAATTGTTTGGGTTGGAAAAGGCCTGAGACCATCACGTCCAATGATTCCAGCACTGCCAAGGCCACCATGTCTCCACGAGCCACATCCTCATGGCTGTTAATTCCTCCAGGGATGGGGACTCCAGCTCTGGCCTGAGCAGACTGTTCAGAATCCCAGAATCTTTTAGGCTGGAAAAGCCCTCCCAGCCCATGGAGTCCCAGCTGTGCCCAATGCCCACCCTGTCCCCAGCCCAGAGCCCTGAGTGCCACCTCCAGCCCTTCCTGGGACACCTGCAGGGATGGGCAGTGCAGAGCTCCCTGGGCAGCCCCTGCCAAGGCCTGAGCACCCTTGCCATGGGGAAATTCCTCCTGCTGTCCACCCTGAGCCTGCCCTGGCCCAGCCTGAGGCCGTTCCCTCTGCTCCTGTCCCTGTTCCTGGGAGCACAGCCCGACCCCCCGGCTGTGCCCTCCTGGCAGGAGCTGTGCAGAGCCAGAAGGGCCCCCTGAGCCTCCTTTGCTCCAGTCTAAAACTCCAGTTCCTCAGTCCCAGTGCTTGACAACCCTTTCAGCAGCACTCAGTCACAGAATTTAACATAAGATCACTTTTTAAACTTAATTAAGCTACAGCAGGGTAAATTGATCCAAATGTTGCTCTATTGCCTCCAATGTCTTGAGAAGGAGAAATGAGCACTTTGTAGGGCAAGGCTGGCCTGAGGATTTTATTTGCATAATGTTCAGCACAACAGGGCCCTGTTCCATCCGAGACATCACAATAAACTTCCTCAACAATGGTCCCAGCAGGTCCCACCATCATTTGAGGCACTGCACCTTTGTGAAGGATCCCGTGGGTTTTGGGCTGTAAATCCCCCCGGCTAGTTTGGGATTTAAGCCCACACGGATCCTACATGGATGAAGCAAAGGATGAGAAGCGCTCTCTCTCCACGTGGTTCTGATGTCCTGTTTTATTAGCTGGAAAGGGACACCTGCATCGGAGACCATCCAGGTGAAAGAAAAGAGACCGAACTCCAAACCCAAGGGACATTTATACCCGCGGAATGGGAGGCAGGGACGGAGGGCAGCAGCCAAGGGGACACCAGTGAGGAGGGGCGAAGGGAGGAGCTACAGGGGACAGACCACCTTATCTGAGGGATACAAGGGGAACAGTCCATGTAACATAACAGCCAGGGCAGATCATCTAAATACCTATATAGTGCATCACAACACCTTTGCAGCTGAGATGAAGCTGAAAGGAGGTGGTTTAGCCCTGAAACACAGAGTACCAGGACCAGACCCTATGTTACCCTTCAGCCAGGAGGCTTCTGGCATGCACATCCCATCAGGAAGTATTTTTGGCATCGAGCAGGCCATGTCTATTGTGGCTGGGGAAAATCAGGGAAGCAGGAATGCTGGATTCAATCACCTGAGATTCCCTGGCCCTATGGAATGGGGGCCTGCTCCCTCCTGCTCTGCAGAGGTTTGAGGGCACAGTTCTGCAGAACAGAGCAACCTGAAGGTGCCACAGGGGGAAACTGGGCAGGAGTAAAACCTGAGGAGCTGCAGGAGGAGAAGGAGAAGGATGTTGAGTGCAGGAAAAAGGAGGAAATGCACTGTACTGGCTGAAAATTGAGGGGGTGAGAAGAGAATCCCCAAACAGCAACAGAAAACACAAATTGTCAGCTTTGTGACAGGAATATCTGCAATCATCCAGCCTTCACCACCTGTTAATTCCAGCAATTCCATTCAAACCAGCATGTCACACCACTACCAGCCAAGGAACCTCTGCAGCACCCCAGGCTCTAGGCTACCCCTTACCCACAGAGCTGCATGCAGCCACACTGCTCCTGCTGACAGACACAACCTCTACAACTCTCCCTGACCCAACAGCAGCAGCAGAATGAAGCAGAAATTGTTCCACCTCTGAATTCTTTTTGTTCCACAAACAGTAAACTTATGATGCAAACTCTATTTGTGCATCTGTATTAACAGGGCACATGACAGAGCAGGCTCCATTTGTCATGTGCGAGCTGGTCTCTTGCTCTGGAAAGCCAAAACAAAACCTGGAATTTCTCATTTACCTGATTTGTGATGCATTCAGCCCTTACTGAATAGTCCAACTCTGTGGCTACAGTTGCTCTTCATTTTCCTCTACTTCCAGGCTGTTAAATCAAAATAATACTAATCCTAGTAGTAGTAGTGGTAGTAATAATAATAATAATAATAGTAATAATAATAATAATATAGTAAAGTGCAAGATTTGCATAACTGTTGTTGACAGCTTTGGGGAAAGCTCTTCAGATTTGCATGTGTGTAATAATCAGAGATCAAGTCTGCTCCAATAAAGTGATTTATCATAAGAAACCTGACTTTGTTACAAGCTTTCCTGTAGTGTATTAAATACCTCAGCCTGCCCACAAATGCAGCCATTGGGTACCTGTCCTGTTAGTCTCAATGGGACTGTGAAAACAAATCTCCTTTTTGTAATGATAGCAATAACTTTTTTTTTCTTCCAGGTAAGACAGGACAGAAAATCTTTGCTGTGACAGGCAGAGAGTGCTTGTGAAACAAACACACACAGACATGCTCCTCTATTTTAGCACCAGAAAAGCTGTCCCTTGTTGGGCATCCTCCAGACAGTGAAATCCCAGGCCGCCAGGCTGGCTCCCACTCCACTGACACTCTCTGGGCTCACACTGTGGATTTTCTCCCCACACCCAGTTGGAAGAGCCACCAAAGAGCATCCCCCAGCCAACAGCACATTCCAGGCTGCTGACTCACAGCATCCTCTGCCATTTTTAAATGCGCTCGTGTTTAATGCTCATATTTCAGACCTCGTCTGTTCTCGTTTGCTCTGTGCAGCCCTGGCTGTGATACACCTCACAGGGATGGTTGGGAATGTCTCCTTTTTCATGCCAGCCTCCCCTAAGCCAGCCTCTGAAGATGTGAGGGAAGCACGTAGAAGGCTTTTCTCATTGTGCTGCCGCGCACCTGCAGCTGCCGGCCAAGGTCACGAGAGGAAACAACAAAATCCTTCAAGAGACCCCCTTCCTTTGTCATCTCAACATGGGCAGGAAACGCTGGAAGTGTCTTAAGCAAGTTTTTCTAATGAGGTCTCAGCCCAGCCTTGCAGAGGCCAAAGACAGACTGTCCTTGCAGGTCCCTTCCAGCTGAAATAGCCTATTCTACCCTACCCTGCTTTGAGGAAAAAGAGCACCAGGACCTGGCTATTTCACACCAAAATCCACACCTTCCTGTTCACAGGGATTCCTGTGCTTCAGAGCGCAGGAACAGCCACAAAACCTGGGTTTGGAGGAAGAGCAGAGCCAAGATTTGGGTCAGAGCTGCTCTGGCTGAGCAGCTCTATCCACCTGAATTCAGGTCCTGTTGCCCTGGTTTAACCTCAGGAGCCCTTCAGAGGAGGCTCAGAGTTATTCTGCAGTATAAATAATATTAATTACCACCCCTTTTATTTCATAGGTACTCAAAGCCCATTAAAAAATACTGCACTCAGTGTGCAAATAATATATAAAAGGTGGGGAGGTTTGAAAAGCAAGTGTTTTAAAATTATTCTTTCTCTTTCTCTGATTATTAAAGTTAAATCAGCATAATTTTCTTCTGCATTAAAATGGGGACAAGTCAAAATGGCTGCAAGTCTGCTTGAAGTAATTCACGAACATTTCTCTTTCCTCTTTTTTACTGTAAATATATCATTATAGAATAAGTTAATTTTGCTACATACTTTCTCAGGAGCAGTCAGGAAGACAGATCCTAACGGAGCTGTTCATGCACAATCCTAGCAAACTAGCAAGATCAATCATTTTCCTTTTCTCTGAATTTCCAAAATTAATGTAAATCCTGAGAAGTCAAAGCAAGGATTTAACTGCATTAAATTTTCTATTGTGCTTTTAAATATACATGTTCTCTCTTTGAGATTCTGTTTGGATGTTAGGAACCAGCTCTCATTCTTTTTAATCTCTGTGAAAGTGCACAGGGATGGGCACACTGTAAACATTTGTATGTCAAGATGAAATATCAGCAAAAGAAAACTGTCCAGGGCAGATATATTTCAGTATGAATCATTAGTTGCTAAAGCTTGCATTTTTCATTATTCATTCCCCATTTTTCATCCTGTATTACTCCCTCAGTTTGCAGAGCTGCAGTGAGATCATCACAGCTCAGAAGTGCTGGTGTATGGCTGGGGGGAAGCAGCCCCACACCTCAAACTGAGAAATTCACAGGTAAACAGGAGATTAAAAATTATTTTTTCAGTGCACTGCAAAGACCAGTCACTGAAATCTGGCATTTTATAGACTAAACCCTCCAAGGTATGTGACTGCTTTCCCTGACTATTTGCAGGGTACATCCTCATGCCAAAATTCCAAACAATACCAAACCCAAATACTCAGATTTCCATCTGCCATTTTTCATTTTCCATCCATTTTTGCACTGCCCCTGTGCTTGAAAGCTAGG